>NC_050446.1:48486569-49686569 GCF_903995425.1 Onychomys torridus | reverse complement strand
TGAAGTTCTTCTGTTCCTGTCACTTTGGGATTCTCCGGGAGGATGGGAGTGGAGAGATGCCAAGAGGTGGCCAGCGTGTACCAGTTCTCAACTCTAACGTATCAAGTCCGCCGACTTCCTGGATTTTCTTTCTTTCCCTGGAGAGATCGTTCACTCAATCTCTATCTTCAAAAATGATAGTGTCTTGGTATAGAAGTCTTAACTTCCTAAAACAAGTTCTTTACCTTGGCCACCCTTAGTTGAATGAATCACCTTCTGCGTTGGTATCTAGAAGCTGAACAGGAAAGAGAACCACACCAGAATTCCCCAGTGCTTACATACAGTAGGACATACATCTCATGGGGTGGGACTTCCTGTGTCACTCATGCCTATAGGAGCTAGAGAAGGAAGACAGGATTCTCTGATTAAAGGGGACAAAGGAGCAAGTAGGGAGATTCAACAGAGCATGAGTGAAACCAAACTGCTCAGTTCTTTGATATGTTCTGTTCGAGGCTGAAATTCTGAGGGTGTTAACCAACTCACATCAAGCTGGAGATGCTGCAGACCCCTTGTGAGATTCCCTCAAGGGCTATGCTGGGTACATCGTGTGTGACAGTTTGTCTTGATTTCCACCTTGGCTGGATATAGAGCTATCACAGACTGGCTAAATTGCCCTTGCATATCTTTGGGGGTATTTCCAGAGAGGTTTGAAACATGGCACAGTAAGTAAGTAGGAGAGAAAGACCTCACCATGGGTAGCATCTTCCAAAACACGAAGTCCCTGGGGAGAGCGGTGTGCTCCCACAGGCCTTCATTCTTTCTGAGCTCCGTGTCAATTACTGTTACTGCTGTCCTCCAGCCTCTTGGGACATCGATGTGGACTCAATACCACCAACTCTCCAGGCATCTCTCAGGCCTTCAGTGCCTACGTGAGGGTGTTGAGAAACCTAGATTTTTGGATTTGAACAGCCGCTGGGTTCTGTCTCTCCAGGGTGCAGACCACTGCAGTTGGACTGTAAGTCCTATCATGTAAGCCACCCTAATAATCCTGGTTTATTGTTTATGAGACACCGGTTATGTTTCTAGAAAGACCCTTGCCTAATACAACATGTCTGTCCCAATAAACTTGATGTCTGAAACAACAGCTGTCATCTACAGCAAGAGCTCAGTAAATGTTCTTTCGTAAAGATACGGCAATGAATAAATCTTAAAGATCGCAGGCAAACCCAGCAACTAGAAAAACTGTCAAGGGCCATCACTGAAAGTCTTGAAAACAGAAGAGCTTGTTAAGACAGGGCAGGGGGGGGAGGGGCTCTGAAGTAAACTGCATGGTGTGGGGAAAGCGAACACGATCATGTGTGCGCCCATGCACCGCGTGTGAGTGCACACAATCGAGTGAGCACACGTGCTCTAGAAATCACTGTGCTAATTTGGGTGGCTTTGACCAGGCTTCCAGGCAACAGACATAGCAGTTTGGGGAACAAATAGGGTAAGAAATCCTAGCCGCTTATTTGGAGAAGGGAGCAGTGGGTTTTGGCAGGGAAATTCCCGATACAGTCTATAAATAAGTAGGAATGATTGGCAAAATGAGGGAACTAGATAAACTTCTCTGTCTTCTTATCTGTACTGAGGGTGGGTAAAGTGGGTAAGACATTCCCTGGGGTCTCCTTAAGCTCTATATCCTGCTTGTTTCTAGATCTAAGTCCCTTTACTTGCCAAGGTGCTGCTGACAACTGGCACGTCTCTAGGCTGCCACAATGGGCACTCTTGAATAGCCGGGACTTCTTCCCGTGGCGCGCTAGCCACAGCCTTTCCTGGGAAGGCCTTGCTGGCCATCTCGATCATTAGTATCTATTCCCTTCTTTGGCCCTGGCTTGCCCGCTTGAGAGCCTCTACTCAGCTCTCTGGACACAGCCAAGGGGGATTGTCACTGGTGTTGGGTGCATGTGGAGGGCTGAAGAGGATGGAGTGTGACGACAGTGGAGTCAGATGGTGGCAACTGTCATTGACAGAGCTCAGGAAGAAACGAAGGTGTGTGGGCACCGACAGCTCTTCCCAGGGACTTCGTGTTTTGGAAGGTGCCACTCACAACAAGGTCTCTCTCTCCTAGTCACTATACCACGGGTCAGTCCCTGAAAACACCACCACAGTGTTTGGGGCTTAGTTGCTGAAACTCAGCCCAAGCCTAAACCAAACTTTCACAGGGAACTCTCACTTCTCCCAGCCCCACATCTCCCATTCCAGAACAGCATTTGAGGTCCACATTTGCAGGGTCTGTTAAAGTATTTGGGGCTTCTTTTCTTTCTTTCTTTCTTTCTTTCTTTCTTTCTTTCTTTCTTTCTTTCTTTCTTTCTTCCTTCCTTCCTCCCTCCCTCCCTCCCTCCCTCCCTCCCTCTCTCTCTCTTTCTCTCTCTCTCTTCCTTCCTTCCTTCCTTCCTTCCTTTCTTTCTTTCTTTCTTTCTTTCTTTCTTTCTTTCTTTCTTTCTTTCTTTCTGTACTATTCCTAAGTACTCTTTGGCCTTCGATTTAAACCTCCATTTCTAGCAATAAAGAAAATCACCTGCTGTGTTTTGAAGCTATTGGGGATGGCAGAGTCAATTCTGGCCTGTAGTCCTGGGAGCGCCAGCTCTCATTAGGATCCAGAGTGGAGCCCCAGAAAGCTAGCTCTCCTACAACAAATCCCAGGGATGTGATATTGTCTATGCTGCCGGGACATTGGTAGGTTGGCTTCATGATTATTAAGATTTGAGCTTCTAGCCTTGTGTTATAATAAAGAAAAAGAAACTGTGTCAGATCTGCAGCTAACAATGCTCTGTTTACTCCAGTGGAGCTGGGAGTGGGGAAGAGGCCATTTCTTCTTGCCTGGGATCCCCCTTTCTGCTAGGTGTTGACAAAGGCAATTGTTCCGAGGTGAGGCAATGCAGTGCTTCTCTGTGAAGGTACCTACTAGACCCACGAATGTTTAAGGAGAAAGCCACCATGGCCATCAGCTCACCTCATTTCCCTTCCCTCTCTTCCCTTGTTGAATTTGGCTTATAGTTGTGCTGATGCCTGGAAACAATGGCTGCAGAGTACGGACGAGTTTCCAAGTGCTTTCAGGTATTCGATCCTTCAGTAGCTCCTCACATCAGGACCGGCAGTCTTAGCTGGATCATTAGACCCATTCTGCAGATCAGCGCTAGTCTGTGGCTTGGTCCTGGTGTCCCAAGCAGGCTATGGCTGGCTGCAGGCCAGTGAGCCTCCCCAGATCACCCAGTTCCCCACCTGGCTCAAATGTAGCACTTTGTCAGAACTGCTCTCTGTCTGTGTAACGGCCTTTCTGAGGTTCGCAGAGCAGAGGGCCAGCCCCTGCCTCTTACAGTTCAAAGTAATTCTTCTGAACACATTTTCACTGGAAAGTTTGGGCTCTGGCACAATCCACCTTTCAATCAAGTGTTCGCTGAAAGAATATGTCAGTTCCTCCGAGAAGAGGTGATAGTTCGTGGTAAATACTGTCTGGCCTTCTTATGAATCTGTCACAATTTAAGGGACAGTAAGAGGGAAAGAAAGAAGGTTTCCCTCATTCAAATAGTCTCCACACCATTCCTACTTTGGCGTTTTGGGCTTACCAATTTCTCTCCTGCTGCAATGCCCACATACTCTTCGGTGAGAGTGACAGGCTCTGGTCCGCCTTTGGGCGTGGTTCCAGTCTGTTCTTGTGATTTCTTTGTGGACTGAGGCAATAGAAGCATTCAGGGCTAGAGATGGAGCTCAGTTGTAGAGGATGAAGCCCTAAATTCTATTCCCAGCACTGCATAAATAGGGTGTGGTGGTGCATGCCTGCGAGCCCAGCACTCAGCAGGTGAAGGAGGCCAAGAAGACCTGAAGCTCAAGGTCATCCTCGGCTACAAAAGGAGTTTGAGGCCAGCTTGGGCCAGAGACCCTGTCTCAGAAAATAGAGGAAGGGAGGGAGAGAGGGAGGGAGGGGTGAAGGGAGGGCAGGAGAGGAAGAAAAAATGAAAGGGATGGAGAGAAAGATGGAGAAGAGAGAGAGACAGAGAGAGAGAGAGAGAGACAGAGAGAGAGACAGAGAGAGAGAGACAGAGAGAGAGACAGAGGAGAAATTGTTCCAAAGTCTGTCCTCACATTCCATTTATTCTAGAAACTAAATGCGGGTTCATCTTGTTAGCATCTTTAGCTACCTACATTTCGGTGACCCCTTACATAAGACAAAGTGGATATATTTATCTCATCAAGCAACAGCTGGGTCAAGGCTGTCAAGAATCCCTCCCTTTTCTGCTTCCTCTGAGTGGCCGGCCGATCTCTGAGGGCAGGGACCCGAGGGAAAAGAGCCCCACAGGCAGGGAGGGCTGTGCTCATTAAGTCTTCTGGCCTCGAATGGCTGGGGGCCTTCTGGGGAAGCTGCTTAGAAGATTGCTGGGGGACTCCTGCTGTTACACCGAGTTGAGTCTCTTTCCTTCTCTCCCACTTATCTCTCCCCTTATTAGAGAATCCTCTAAAACCAGGAGGAAGGAGAGGTAAGCTTTCTGCCTGGCTCCCAGTCTTTCCGCCTCTCATTAAGGCTTCTTGCTCAGTGTGTTCTGTGATGTGAACTTGTGAACTCCATACTGCTTACTTCTCCATCATTGTGAAACCAGCACTTCAAGCTATCAAGGACCCAATGGCAACCAGCTCTCAGGAGGCAGGAACAAAGGCGCCCGCCATTGTCCTCAGGTCTACTTGTCGCTTTCTGTGGCTCATGGATGATGGCGTTTCAAGGAATAGGAATTGGACTATGGGATGCATTCTTACCCATCCTTGAGCTCCATGCATCATGTGAGAAGAGAACTCTTGTGGTTTCTGAGATGAATTCTGAGCACTTAGTAACAGGGGACTGGTTTTCACAAATCAGTTATGCTTTGAGCTGGTCGGGAAGCCCTCTAGATCACAGTGGTGAACAGAGTCAATACAGGCGATTAGGGACAGAGCGAAACAGGAGGAGCATGAGAAGGATTCCAGCTTAGGAGAGCTCTGAGGACATGTCTACCATGGCGGGGTGCGAGATGGGGAGGACATGTCCTCCTAGACCTTTGGTTTGTTCTGGCTTGTGTGACTCAGTCCTGGCCACGGTCTCTGGGCTCCATCTCTGTCTTTATGATTTAGCCATGGGGATTAACTTGGTATCCTCACAAGACCTACTGCTAAAGACATCTAAATCTAGGACAGGGGCCATCCAACCAGGTCCAAAGGCCAGATTCAGCTACTGCCAAGTTTTGTAAATAAACATCTACTAGAACACAGCCAGCCTCAATTTTTTTTTTGAGGGGGGGTGTCGTCTATGGCTGCATTCACACCACAAAGAACAGGTGGAAGGTTAAAATATTTATCCTCTGGGGCTGGAGAGATGGCTCAGAGGTTAAGAGCACCGACTGCTCTTCCAGAGGTCCTGCGTTCAATTCCCACCAACCACATGGTGGCTCACAACCATCTGTAATGAGATCTGGTGCCCTCTTCTGTATACATAATAAATAAATAAATCTTTAAAAAAGATATTTATCCTCTGGTCTTTTATGGAAAACACTTTGCCAAATGTTGGGATAGAGAATGCCAAGGACCAGGATGTGCTGGAGGGGCGTGAATGGGCATAATTATTCGGAACAAGTTATCTCATAGCTAAACAAGTGGCAGGGAATGACCTTTCTTTGCTTCTGGATTGTTCTGATCAGGACAGGACACAGAAGGGGGGGGGGTCTGGTATCTGCATCGTGACATGGGCAGTCCCTCTGGAGGACTCAGCATGGGAGGGCTCCAGAGGTATCTTTCTCTAACCTCTTTACGTGCCCTCTACAGAACTCCTCTTTGGAGACACGTGCGGGTATGATGGAGTGGTGTGCGGCCATACTGCCTGCTGTGAGCCTTCAGGCATCACTTCTCTCATTCTGTTCATTGCAGTGGTCACACATTTCTACTCAGTTTCAAGGGGAGGCAACCTAGACCCCATTGTAGGCGTGAGAGGAGCAACGCCCCATTTTAAGAACATGTGGTCGCTATACACGTGGACACTTCGTCTTTGGAAATCTGATCTGGAGAATTTCTGCCTTTACATCATGGAGTCCTGAGTACTCTCTTTTGCTACCCACACACATTTGCCCAATCTGAGTCATCCTTCCCATGATCCTCAGCAGGCACCTACCCCTTGTGGAAGCCTAGCCTACAACCAGGAGCCACTGTCTTCCTGTAGGGGTTTGTCCCAATCCTCAAGCTGCTGACTGGGCTTTCTCACTTCCTCATGTTCAGGTCACCATGGTACCCCATGGATTTCCCCCAAGGTTCTCTTCCTTTTCTCAGTAGACCTCAAGTAAGTGTTCTTTCTGTACCGCAGCTACCTGGCATTGCTCTGCTTTCTTCTGAATTGATCTTGGCCTAGTAATTGTCTTTAAGTTCAAACTTGAGTTTCATCCCTTTGATGAGCTCTTCTTTTCCATCCTGGTCCATGCCAAGTCAACTATCATTAGTGTGCCTCATCTAGAGCATGAGTGTGGCCAGGATGGGAGCTTCATTGTTCTAGTGGGGATTCTTGGCTTGTTCCGTTCTCAACACAACATTTCTGGATGTTGGCCTGCACATTTTTCCTTAGGGTTTTTTTTTTTTTTTTTTTTTAAATGGATGACCCTGTCGTCAAATACAGACTCCTCTGGTTCACATTTACAATTCACCTAAGTTTATCATATAGCCAGGGAATCAGAGATAGATGTAAGATGTTTTATAAATAAGGCACTGAACTACTTTCTTTGTGGTACCTTTGTTTACTCCAATACAATGTTTATTGAGTTAACCCCAAAGAGAGAGGACAGGAACAAAGAGGTGGGAATAGGAAAGAGGGACTTCATTTGCTCAAATATCCAAGACCATCTTACCCTCTACATTGGTCGTGTCTTACCTAGAAGATAGTGAAATGTTTCCTTGAGGATGTTTGTCCACAGGCCTCTTGGAACTCTACATGGGCATGCTGGGTAAGCCATGCTGGATGTTTTCCAAATGACAGAGCTCATGTATGTTTGGATGCGTAGCATGAATCTTAAATAAAATCAAACCTGAGGCTAGTTATTGGGGTGAATGCTAGAAGATCAGAGAAGCAGAACAAGCCACAGCTACCTCACCTTGCCAGTTCCTCAGCTGATCCTGTGTCCTCAGACTGGAATGGACTGCTGCTAAAAGCCTAAAAGCTTAACCAGGCTCTAGTTCCTGGTTTTCACGACTTATATACCTTTCTGCTTCCTGCCATTACTTCCTGGGATTAAAGGAATGTGTTACCATGCGTGGCTGTTTCCAGTGTGGCTTTAAACTCACAGAGATCCAGATGGATTTCTGCCTCTGGAATGCTAGGATTAAAGGTGTGTGTGCCACCATTTTCTGGCCTCTATGTCTATCTAGCGGCTATTCTGTCCTCTGACCCCAGATAAGTTTATTAGGATGCACAATATATTGGGGGACACAATATATCACCACAGGATGCTAAATTAACAAATTTACCTGGCTGCCTTGAATTCTCTTAGGTATTTTCCCAACCAGGTTAGCATATCATAAAAGGTGGGAAAATGCCTTCTTTCTCTGTACTCTCTCTCCCTATTTGTCTGCTTGGCATTTCTGTGACTGGAATGTAATAGTTCCTCTGTAGGTTGCTCACAGTTCATTAAGAGGTTGCTCAATTTATTAGGAAGCAATCATGCATTTATACTTTCTTTAATCTGAAGTGCACTTTTAAATGTTAGACCATACACTAATCACGTTGAACGTGATAATGAGCGCACATTCTCGTTGTTAAGGTAAATGACCCAATGCACTTAGAGTGAAGATATATTTGAACTACAATTTACACTTTTCATTGCAACATTGAACAGTCTCAGCAAGGGTCAGGATGCTGTTAGGAACTGCCCTGGGAGGAGTCGATTAGCTTTGCACTTAGAACCAGAGAGCAGTCATCGTGTTTTCCATTGTCCTTTGAAGGTCCAGCAGGAAAAGGAAGTGAAATTTGGGGAAACAAGGGGGAATTCTATAGATTGCAGAAGGGTCACATTTTGATAATGTCTGAGAAGCAGGGAGAGGAGCAAATATGAAGATGGCCCCAAATGGCTGAGAGTCTGAGAATATGCCTGACACTTTCTGGTTCCATGGTTATTTGTTCATTTATTTTTGAGATAGGTTTTCATATATCCCTGGCTGGCCTCAAATTTTCTATGTAGCTGAGGATAACCTAGAACTTCCTGATTCTTCAACTTCAACCTCTTTAGTGTCAAGATTACAGATGTGGGCCACCTTGCCTGGGTTAGGTAGCACTGAGGTTGATTTTAGGCAAGAACTCTACCAACTAAGCTACACCCCCAGCTTCGTGCATGGTTTTAATTGAAGGTATTTGTCTAAAAACAGTCATGAAGCCACATAGACAGGACCACAAAGAAGCCCGAGGTTTGTCCATTTTTCCCATTTGACCTCACTTGGCTCCAAGTCTCTTTACATTCCATTGCACACTGGGAACAGAAGTGTTGAATCTCAGGTGCTAGCCAATAGTTTGAACCAGCCTGCCACGGGAGAATGGAGGCATATTTGGGGACCTGATTTCTCTCTCTTCTGTCTTATGTCGTAGTACTTTCTTGTCCAGACTGCCAGCCAGGAAATAATGACGCAAAGACTTATTATCAATTATGAAAGCTTGGCTTTTAGCTTAGGCTTGTTTCCAATTGGCTCTTATAACTTAATTAACCCGTATTTTTTAAATCTCTATTTTGCCACGTGGCTCATTACCTCATCTCCATACTGCACATCCTGTTTCCTCTGCACCTCGCTGGCAAATCCCAAGCACCCAGATTCATCCCTGTCACTTCCTCTCCTTGCCTGGAAGTCCCATCTATTCTCTCCTGCTGCTATTGGACATCCAGCTCTTTATTAAACTGACCACAGTGACACATCTTCACCTAGTGTAAACAAATATTCTGCAGCCATCTTATACACAATGTGCTAAAGAAAGTATTTTAAAGAGAGACGGTCTACATCTGAAATCATGTGTCCCTCCTGCAGACAGAAAGGGATGTAGATGTTGCTTGGGTTGACTAAGATCCCCCTGGCACATCATTGCTTGAAAGCTGGATGTACGGAAATCCAACATGAGTGGCTTACTTGCTGAAGAATAGGATGCTATGAGTTAAGTCTTCAGGGAATAGGTAGAAGGTTCTGGTCCTAGTTAAAGGAAACACAGAAGGAAGCATGCCAAGTAACTCGACAAATAAGCATTTAGGTTCCTACATGTCCTCCCGGTATTCTGTAAGACAGAGAATTTGCTCCCCACTCCTGTAGCACCATGTTGCTTATGTGTTGTTGTATAGGTTGATAATCAGACTACAAACTTACACACGGTTTGACCTTAAAGCAGAGTTCTCAACATTTTGGCTGGAGAGTAACTTGGATTCACTGCATAAATGCTTTTTGGACCAGGAAAACAAAGACAAAAGGGAAAAAAGACCACACATTGTGTGGGGGGGAGGGTAAGAGGGGGAAAGAGAGAGGGGGAGAGAGAAAGGGACTCATTTTCCCACTAGGGCGCTTCAGGAGCCAGTCTCTGCCTGGTCTTTCACAGTCCTGCAATTATCATCACCAGGTAATGCTTACTGGGCACCCTGGTGAGCATCTCTCTGCTGACCATTTTCTACTTACTTAAAACCCCCCAGCCTGCCCTGTAGAAGCTCATAAACTGATGAACAATGGGCAGTGAGTCCAGATGAGGAATTCTAAGCAACTGTGGTCGGCTTGCTATGTGGGGCAAGCTTCCAGCGGGGAGGGCCTCCGTATGTGAAGCAGAACTGTGGTCTTTAAGGCCCGCTTCAACTATAAGATTCCGTTATTCTCATTTATTGTTTGAGTTCTCATTTATGAAGAAGCTATACAATTCTAAAATTAATCAGGCATCATTGTAAAGTTTAACTTCTTCAAAAACATAAATCCACATGTCATCTCCTTTTATCCTCGTGACAATGCACAGATAACAGCTGGAATGTTTATGAGGCAGATGGGAAAATGAGCTTCTCTTGGCCACCTAGTAAGTACAAGAGCTGGGATCCTAGAGCCTGGGGACAAGGCCACTGAAATCCACTGCCTTTTGTGTTCCCGTCCACCATTAGTGCTATCTGTTGTGAACTTTACAAAACAATGGACAGTCAAAATACCCCATGGGTGCTACTCTATCTTAAGGCTTTGGATCCCCAAATAAGAATCCGCCCTCCCACTACATCTTTGACACAGATTCACTAGTTGTCCACTTGAACACAAAACTGTCATATACACTACCTCTTTGGTTTCTGAGAATCCATCTAGGTTGCTAAGTGCATCATGTACTATTGCAACAGCTAATTTTTCCAAAAGCAAAAAGATCGAATATCAGAATTGCCATTGGTGATAGATGTGACCTGGACCATCCATCCCACCCCCTGGTCCCAGCTACAAGTTGGTCATTAAGTGGGAAATCATTTTGTTTTCTCCTAACCTGTTGCCACCATTTGGGTACAATTAGTATTTCCATATATTCTGCTTTTAAAGTAACCCACTTTATTTATTGACTTACTACTGACCCAATCAACTACTTTAAGAATTGCTGACACTTTGGTCTATCTAAAAGTAAGTCCATGAGTTTAATCTGAAAGATTGTCCCTCCCTCCAGGAAGAAACTTTCATTCTGTTGCCAATTTTTTTTTAATATTTTTATTTTATAATTAATTTAATTTTACATATCAGCCACGGATTCCCCTGTTCTCCCTCCTCCCACCCTCCAGCCTTCCCCCAATCCACCCCCCCATTCCCACCTCCTCCAAGGCAAGGTCTCTCCTGGGGATTCAGCTCAGCCTGGTAGATTCAGTTGAGGCAGATCCAGTCCTCTCTACATCAAGGCTGAGCAAAATGTCTCAGCATAGGCCCTAGGTTCCAAAAAGCCGGCTCATGCACCAAGAACAGGTCCCGGTCCCACTGCCTGGGGGCCTCCTAAACAGTTCAAGCTAACTGTCTCACTTATTCAGAGGGCCTGGTCCAGTTCCATGGAGGCTCCTCAGCTATTGGTTCACAGTTCATGTGTTTCCACTAGTTTGGCTATTTGTCCCTGTGCTTTTTCCAATCATAGTCTCAATATCTCTTGCTCATATAATCCCTTCTCTCTCTTACTGTTTGGATTCCTGGAGCTCCATCTGGGGCTCAGCCGTGGATCTCTGCATCTACTTCCATCAGTCACTGGATGAGAGTTCTATCATGACAGTTAGGGTGTTTGGCCATCCGATCACCAGAGTAGGTCAGTTTGGGCTTTCTCTTGACCATTGCCAGTAGTCTATTGTGGAGGTATCTTTGTGGATATCTGGGGACCTCTCTAGCACTCTGCTTCTTCCTATTCCCATGGGGTCTTCATTTATTATAGTCTCTCTTTCCTTGTTCTCCTACTCTGTTCCTGATCCAGCTGGGACCTCCTGCTCCCCTAAGTTCTCTTTCCCCTGACCCTTGTCCTCCATTACCCCCCCCCCCCCATGTTCAGTTTGCTTATGTAGATCTCATCCATTTCTCTGTTGTTGGGTGATCTCTGTGTCTTTCTTAGGGTCCTCTTTACTGGGTAGCCTCCCTGGAGTTGTGAGTTGCAGTCTGGTTATCCTGAAACTTTCATTATGGAATAAGAGATACTTTATATAGTATCTCCTGCTTGTTTGGCAAAAAAAAACCCAAAAAACAAAACAAAACAAAAAACCACAAAAAATCCAATAGCTCGCCTTTCTTAAATCTTTGGTTCTTTTGTTCAGTATTATTCTTTTGGGTTTCCCCTTTGTTTCCTATATAATGTATGCTATTTTTTTTTGGAAATTACAAATTGTAAATAAGCAAATAAAGATGTTTAGAGTGAAAAGAGAAAAGAGAAGTTGTGTTTTTTCAGCCTCTCCCTGCTACATAAATGCAGGTGAATTTTTAGTTTTACCAAAAATAAGAATATTCTATTTCCAACCGATTTATTGGTGAGTAATTGATAAAGCACACTTTTTTGGTTTAATTTTTTTCATACATACATATTGATATCTCTCCCTACCCACTCAACTCCATGTTTTCTCTCTGTGTCTTTCAAAAAAAAAAAAAAGACAAGCCAGAACAAAACAAGCCCCCCAAAACAAATTAAAAACCTCCCCAACAAACACACACACAAAAACTCAGAGTTCATCTTGTGTTGGCCAACTCCTCCTGGAGTGTGGTTGATACAGCTAATGTCACTCCATTGGAAAAAAATTGATTTCCCCTCTCCTAGCAGCTATCAACTGCAAACAGCTTCCTGTTTGGGGGTGAGGGGGAGCTTTATGCCCACATTCCCTTCTCGAGAGCACGTGTTTCTGAAGAGTGTAAACCAACATTTTTACCTACGTATGCCTATCTGTTATCACAGTTAAGACTGTGAACATAACCCTTGCCCTCAAAGCCATGGGCTGTGACTACTGACTCCAGTCAATCCTCCTGCCTCTCTGTCCCCCTATTCCTGCTGACTCTGTCTTTGGGCAAATAAGGTCTGTGTTTTGTCAGTGGAGGTTACTTTCAGCTTCCCGGAATTTTATATACATTTTTCGATGTATTGTGCCTTTTTTTCAGTGTGGCTCTTTTCCTCAGCATTAACTATCTTGAGATTCATACGTGTTCTCCGTGACTGATGCTTCCTTTCTTAGATCGATATAATCCCACAGCATGGACATAACACAATTTATCCTTTGATTTCTCAACATCATTGGCACTGTTTCTTCTTTAGGGTGTTATAAGTCAAACTTCCCTGAACATCTACACCCAAGTCTTTTTCATGGTCAGGGCTTTACCTCTCTTGGACAAATGGGCTGAGAGTAGAGTTACTGAATAACATAGCTTCTCTGTGTTTAATGTTTCAAGAAACTGCTGAGTTGTTTTGAGTAGGTTTTAAACATTTAACTATAGCCAAAAGTTTTCTCCAGTTCCGAGTTCCTCTGGTCCCGCCGGGCCCTGCTGTCCCTCAGCCACTTACAAAATAATCATTCAGAGGTTTAATATTATTTACAAACTATATGGTCTGTGGCAGGCCTCTTGCTAGCTCCTTTATCTTAAATTAGCCCGTTTCTATTAGTCTATGTTTTACCACATGTTCCGTGGCTTTACCGGTCTGCTGGCATGTTGCTCCTTGGGCAGCAGGCTGGTGTCTCTCCAGACTCTGCCTTTCTCTTTCCTGTCTCTCTCTTTGGGTTTCCAGCCTGCCTCTAAGCTGCCTTGCCATGGACCAAAGCTGCTTATTTATTAACCAATAGGAACAACACATATTCCTAGCGTACAGAAAGACATCCCCAGCATTTAACCATTTAAATAGCTGGGCAATGGTATAAACGGTTTGCACCTGGATACAGAAATGCGATCCTTCTGTAATTTACATCTATGTCCAGAATCCCTTGTCCAGGAGAACTGCATTTGGTTGGGAAATGTCCCACTAGAATCTAACACATACGCTGATTTTTAGAAGATGCAGTTACACCCGTGTGATGATCTATTTCACGGAACCCACTCTGGCTCCACACTACGTGTCTTTATAACACATCGCAAAGCCAAGCAATGCCAACCACTCTTTCCCAGAGCTGTGAGGTTGTTCAGGTTCTCTGAATTTCCACTCTACATATGAACTCATAGTCAGAGTGTCAGTTTCTACTAAAAAACCCTGTTGGGATTTGGGCTAGGATTATTTTGAAACTTCAGATGAGTTTAAAGGGAATGACATCATGATGACTGAGTTTCTGACTCACAAATTTCTCTCAGTGTATCTCAAAGAGAGGCTCTACTCTGTGTATGTGTCCGTGCATTCGTGTGTGTAATATTTGTCACGGCACACATATTGAGGTCAGAGGATGACCTGGGGGCGGGGGGATCGATCCTCATCTCCCACATTGTCTCTTTCTGTTGTTCTCTTCTGTAGTGTAGACCAGGCTAGCCTGTGGGACCTGGAATTTTCCAGCTATCTCCTCATAAGAGTGTGGGTATTGTAGATGGCAGCACTTTTACTTGAGTTCCAGGGATTCAA
This sequence comes from Onychomys torridus, assembly GCF_903995425.1. NCBI lineage: Eukaryota > Metazoa > Chordata > Mammalia > Rodentia > Cricetidae > Onychomys > Onychomys torridus. The sequence goes on along the minus strand of NC_050446.1, from coordinate 49,672,522 downwards.
ACTCAGGATCCTCATACTTGCATAGCAAGTGCTTTTACCATTTTCCCTCCCCAGGCCTGTTTTTACAGTTTGTGGTGTATCGATCTTTTGTACTTTGGTCCAGTTGGCCTTTAGACTATTAAAGACAGTTTGATTTAAAATTCACAATTTCTAAATATGCTTAAAATTCTTTAAATTTCTAATTGTTCTTTGCTAGTGTATAGAAATCCTGTATATATATATATACACATGCACACACATATATACATACACACACACACACACACACACACACACACACACATATATATTTATTATTTTTATTTTTTGGTTATTCGAGACAGGGTTTCTCTGAGCATCTTTGCGCCTTTCCTGCAACTCACTCTATAGCCCAGGCTGGCCTCGAACTCACAGAGATCTGCCTGCCTCTGCCTCCTGAGTGCTGGAGTTAAAGGCATGCGCCACTGCCACCCGGCTTCGGTCTCCAATCTTGCACTGAACTCACTTAGTTCTAGAAGCGTCCTTCAGATTCAGTTTTGCTCTATATAAATCATTTGTCAGTGGACTAAGGTCACTTTGCAGCTATCCGATAATTAGGCCTTGTTTCTTTTTCTTGAAACTGCCCAGTCCACTACTGAATTCAAGACATGAAGGTTGGTGTCCAGGTAAATAAATTAAAATGAAATGTAACAGTATTAAAAGTACCAAAAATAAAACACAGTGAAAAGAGAACTGAGTTAATCAAAACATGGATAGAATTTTAGTGGGCTTTAAGACAACTCCAAGCAATCAGAATCTCTTTGAGAAAGTACTTGAATCAATAATTAATCACGTTAAGATGTCTCAAGCTTTACGAAGCCTATAAACATAGAGAAGCGAGAAACGGAACAAAACCCAGGCACTCAAAGAAATAAGAAGAAAGCTCCACCAAGGTACATCATATTGTTAAAAGCTGGTGGCAAAAGGGAAATTATTAAAGAAAGTTAGAAAAAGGAAAGGAACAGGAGTTACGGAGAGAGAAAGCGGTGGGATGAGGCTGCAGCTCTCCTGTGGGAGCCATGCAAACAGGAAAGCCACAGAGCAGTCTGGAAGCTCTGAAGAGGAATCAGCCTAGAGTCCGCGGAGCAATAACAAAGACACTTTCAACCACACAATGCCGGAAAGTCCATGATTAGCAGGGGCATACTATTAAAAGGTACTTTAAAAACCCTTCAAACAGAAGCAGAGTTATTCTAGATAGAAATGTCTTTACATAAAGCAATGAGAAACATTGGTAGTGATAACACAAATACCCAGGGAATTCTGTCCAAAGGGTGACTTCTCTTCACAAGAGCTACAAAAAAGATACTTGGCAGTTTAAACAAACCAGTGTAGCAGGGAGTGTAACAGGGATAAAGGGGGGGACTGTTGACCACAGTGGCTGGAGAGGGTTTTCCTGCTGGTGGAGATCCCAGGAGGTGTAAGATATCACAGCATAGTAAGAGACCCCGTTCCAGGGTGTGTTCATTTCCTTTCCTCCTCCTCCTCCTCTTCCTCTTCCTCCCCATCTCCTTCCTCTTCTTCCTCCTTCTCCCCCCCAAAGCCTTGGGCTCTGCATCCTGAAGACCTCATCTAATCCTAACCTCTTTCAAAGACTTCCACCTGTATGCGACACAGTGAATTACACTTCCACCCTCTCAGTACCTCACAATGGGGATTAAATTTCAGCCCGTGAAACCCTTTGTGGGCACACTCAGACCATATCCAAATCACAGCAACAGGATCTGAGAATTGGAAGCAAGCACACAGCTGGGCATGCTGGTGCACATCTGGGATCCCATGCTTGGAGGTAGAGGCATAAGGGCATCTGTTAGGTTAACAGGCCGATACTATGGTGATATTTTATTTGTGCTGAAATGTGATTTTATTTGTCTGTTAATAAATAAAATTTGCCTGGAGATCAAAGGTCATAGTGAACCATAAGCAGAGTCAGGCTGTGATAGCACACATCCTTAATCCGGTCACATGGCAGGCAGAGTCTCTGTGTGGTCAAGGACACAGCCAAGCGTCAGGACATGAACCTTTAATCCCAGTACCATCCATGGAGACCTGGAGGTCTGTATAGACAGGCAGTGACGAGGAAGTCATGTGGTTGGGTTTAGAGCCAATGAGAAGGCAGACAGAAAGGCAATAAAAAGACAAGTCAGACAGGAAGAAACTCTCTGGGGAAGCCATTGCTGCTGGTGGTAAGCTAAAGTTAGTGGTGGCTGTTGCTCTGATCTCTTTGGCTATTTCCTCTGTATTTGGTTCTGTGTTTCTTATTTACTAAGACTGTTTAGAATTTTGTCTACACAATACAGAGGGAGTTCATGGTCTTCCCAAGAGACCAGAATGATAACTAAAATGATGAACTTAATACATTTTAAAGTACACAAGAGAAGCTACGGAATGCTACACCATGGCATAAGAATTAGACACAGCATGCTAATAGCACTTTGATGGGCGGTAAATTGCTTATATTTACCATAAAGCAATGGAGGTTTCAGAACAAAGAATAATTGTTATCAGAGATAAAATGGAGCATCTCATAAAGTTCCTTCAAAAGCATAAAAATTCTGGATGTTTATGGCCTTAATCACATATCTGTAAAGCAAAAATTGCAAGGAACTCAAGGAGAACCTGGAAGATGTGTAGCTTTATCCATGATTTCAATGGAGCCCTCTCAATAACTGGTGGAAGAGGGGATAGGAGATCATTGAGAATGTACCTTCAATGAACCTCCCGGAAGTGTGGTCATTCCCCTCCAACAGCAGCTGACCAAGATCTTCTCAAGCATAGAGGGACTCTTGAAAACATGGAGTGTGTTTGTCCACTCTGGCACACCATAAGCTGAGGAGTACGTGAACAACAGACAGTTATTTCTTAGAGTTCTGGGGCTGGGAAGTCTAGCATCAAGATGCTGGCATGCTTACTCCCTGTGGTACCTTCTTACTGCCCTTCCCATGGCAGAAGGAGTCAGCATGTCTCTGAGATCTCTCTTATAAAATCCTGTGAATACTATAGAGCTTTAATTGTGATGTAAAGACTTGCAAACAGTTCTGTGCTTGTGGTTTATGAGATCAGAATCAGAGCCCTGTTTGGTGTGGGGCTAGTTATTCTCCTTTACTGAAGCAAGGCCCTTCTTTGTTCTATACCCAAAGGCTAGGAGTGCGTCATGCTTAGAGCGTGCATGGTGTGGAGGAAATCCACTATTCCTTGCTCTGTATACACCTTGGGTGTGGTCCTGTAATCTCCTGAGTGACTCCCTGGTCTCAGGCAGAACATACAGTGCTCCTAGCCCGCTGAACATTGAGTGATCCCCTGCAGGTCTCTGTTGTGGCTCTTCTGGCCTTCCAGATGCCCCGTCTTATAAATCTAGTACAGTTCCCTCCCTCCTCTGCAATGCAAGGAATCCACCTGTCTCGGACTGGGCATCTTGTCCTTGCGTAGAAAGACCACAAACTCCCAAGGCAGAACTTTAGGAAGTTTCTGGGAGGTCGCTGCTTTTTGTTGATTACTGTTTACACACAGTCTCTTGAACATGACTTCTGTTTATTTTGGCCATTGCTAGGTTGTTTCCAATACGAGGGAAAGTCTGGTGGATGTCATTACACTACCCCTTACCCCACCCTCTGGCATTAGGAATGGAAACCAGGGCTTTGTGCATGCCAAGCAAACTCTATCTCTAAACCGCATCCCTAGCCCACTTTTCATAATGTGACATTTTCATTGTAAAATAATTAAGGAGTGTAATGTGGTATCAGTAAATAACTTCCCTAAATTATTTTAAATGGTTGCCTAGGATCCCACTATTTGGACAGATCAGAACTTCTTAAATCATCTTTAATTATTGAACATTTAGTTGACTTGAACATGAAGTTTAATGTTTATGTCATTGCAAACACTGGTAGTACAAATGTTCTTTAAGCTAAATATTTAAAAACTTCTCTATTCTCTTTCTTCAGAGACATTCCTAGAAATGGATAGCCTGGGTGGCAGCTGTACAGGTTTTTAAAATAGATTTTTGTATAGTTTCTATACCTTTTGGTTCATTTTTATTTCCTTGCTCCTTTGTTAATATATATCTCTTATTTCCCTCTTTGGGCTAATTTTTCCCATGATTCCTCAGTGCTCACAGTGTTTCTTAAATCCTACACTTGGTTTTCTCACGGGAGACAAGGCAAACCACACAACCATGGTATTGTCAGTCGGCGTGAAGGCCCCAGAGCTCTGGCAGACTTGGGGTCCAGCTAGTGTCTGCTCTCCCATGGTTCTCTTTTCCAAGTTCAGGCTTTACTTGAGAAAAGTAAAATGTCAGCTCAGCTCAGCTAGAGGAAAATGTCAACTCCCTGGGAAAGCTGTGCATGATCCACAGTTCTGGCGTATGCAAGGCTGGGAGCAGGTGGGGCAGTCTGTGGCACCTCAAACTTGGAGTCATGGGGGTTTTGTTGGGAGTTTTTGTTTGTTTGGTTTTTTTGTTTGTTTGTTTTCTGTTTCCAAAATGCCCAGTGAATAAGTTTCTTGCTATAAGTCTCTGGGTCATGCTGAGAAACCTGTGAAGGGCCTATGTCTCCTCCAGGATGAAAGATTGTATGTTTTGTTTGTTTGTTTTTATTTTTTATTTGTTTGTTTCTTTTCTTTTCTTTTTTTTTGGGGGGGGGGGTTCGAGACAGGGTTTCTCTGTGTAGCTTTGGAGCCTGTCCTGGAACTCACTCCGTAGCCCAGGCTGCCTTCGAACTCACAGAGATCCACCTGCCTCTGCCTCCTGAGTGCTGGGATTACAGGCGTGCGCCACCACCATTCAGCAAGGTCGTGTTCTTGGTGGCTACTATGGAAGGGGAAGAGGCAAGAGTTATTAAGGGAGAAAAGATGTAAAAAAAAAAAAAAAGAAAGAAAGAAAAGAAAAGAAAAGAAAGAAATCTTGTTCTACCACACACACATGGCCATGGTGATCTGTCCTGTCACATTTGAAGGTGGGAAGGGGTGTATTACAAGAGATTCCTCCCAAGCAGAGGCACCATGCTGTCTTGATAGGTTCAGAAACTTGAAGGCTCATCATGGGTCTTTCTACAGGGAGGGAAGAGATGAGTTTGTTTAACAATAAGAATAAGAGCCACCAAATGGCTTTGACCCCTTCCCTGTCTCCTGCCTCCCCATCCAGGATTTCCCTTGGTGTCCTTGGTAAGATGTCACAGTGCTTCGGCCATACTGTAAATGGTCCAGTTGCAATCAGTCCCTTCCAGACAAGAGGCAGTGTCCACCCAACCCGTTGTGTGCTCTGGGCGAAGTTCAACAGCAGGGACACAGTGGAGGCCAGGGAGTTCACTCACTTTGCAAAACGTACAAAATCGGTCTATTCTACTTGCCAGCCACCACTGCCTCTGCCTCTCCTGAGGGCTGACAGAGATAATGAAACATTAACAGACCCCTGTATTTTGTCGCGTCTTTGGAGCCCTTCAGACGCAAACGGTCGCTTCCTTCTCGTCTTCACCACCTTGCCAGATTTACATTTTATCACCAATTGCAGCTACCATCTTAGCTCATTTCTGTTAGTGATCTGACTATTTTACACAGTGCAGAGGAAGTGCCTGGGGTGATAAGTAGGAGCGTGCAGCTTCAATTTCACTTTAGAAGAAATTGGTGCTTTCCTCGGGTTAAAACTATCGCCACAGTATTTACTCAGTTTTCCAATTATAATTCTGGTCTTTGTGCCAGAGGTTCCAGGCTCATAGCAGGAAAAGCAGCGCGAAGGCATTTCTCTTCATTTGTGTCTCCGTTATATTATTCCAACATAATCATACCGCAGCTGGATGATTTATGTTTATAGTACGCCATTTATACTTGAGAACGTGTATATAGATATTGCAATGATCCTAATAACTGCATTTCACTCTATTTTCAGTGGCCAGAAAATGCAATATTCCACCACATTGAGTTACACAAGCTACATAATGTAATCTTCCTGGAACATTTATCGAGCACCTAATCTGTGTGCTGTCAAAAATTTTTCATTGTTATTGGAAAATTAAGACCATAACAAGCCTCACATTGGTATATATGTGACGGTTTTACACTTCCCACGGTTAAAGCTAGCATAATACATAATTCATCTTTTCTCTCTCTCCATTAGAGAAATGATTAAAACCAAATGCAAGCGATTTACATTAGAATTTGAGTTCTGCTAATTGCACAGAGCTGTATCTTGGGTAGAAATCTAGCCTGTGTCTTCATTGCCCTTTCTGGAGGCAGGGTGCTGAAGTGCTGGCATCTCGAAGTGTCTGTGTGAGGTGATACGTCTAAGCATTTGCTCTTTGAAGAAGGCGAAATCAGTTACACCAAGGAAAGGTTCATTCAGGAATTGGCAAATAGATCTTGAGTCTGACAAGTTTTCCAGACTATTGGAAGATCTCATAGTAGTCAGACCCCTTTCTGAAGACTCCGATCTGTTCAGGGCATTGCTGATGAGGAACGAGAGTGCTCACGGTTTCTTTCATTTTGATTTGGGTTGGTTTTTTGAGAGAAGATCTTGCTATTTAACCCAGGCTGGCCTTGAACTCATGATATGATCCTTTTCTCTCAGTCTCTAGGGCCTTGAGAGTGCACTATGGTACCTGGCTCCCTCATGGTTTCTGTTGGGTTGGGAGTTCAGGGAGGGTTTGATGAGGTAGTTTTGTCTGTAGGTATAGATAGGCCTAAGCCACCCACCTCCAGTGGCATCTCTGAAGCAGCCAGATGACACAAGTATTCCTCGCTTTCAATTTTTATGATCTTAAGTTTCTTCATACAATGCTATGGCTTATTTTGGGTTTCCGAGAGCATGGTGGCCTTAGAGAAGTCGCTGCTAATAGGACCAGTGTCAGTGTTGCCGGAGGCCAAAGCTGCCTGAGATGGCTTCTCTAGCCTGGCCTCAGAAATGCTCACTGCTACCTCATTTGGTTGGTTGCAACCAAGTAAGATCCTTGCTCGAGTTCAAGCAGAAGAGACATAAGCCATCCTTTCCCAGAGGAATACTATCGTCTACTCATGGTATGGACAGAACACAGACCTGTACCTTGGCACCATCAGTACAGTCCTCTTCAGCCTGGGGAACCTCTTGGCAGTGGGCTAGGTGACATCTCATGGTTTCCTTCTGTTTGGGCCCAGCTTGAATGTTGATTGCATCCCCAAATTAAGGCAAAGACCTGTATGTCAGGGATTGCAAGTGACATAATGCCCTGCTGTCTTCTGATGAGGCTGAGGTAAATTTTATCCTCTAGGGCAGTGGTTCTCAGTCTTCAATTGTGTTTGCTCCCTGCTCAGAATTTGATTGACTCTGGCTGTCCACTCAGAGTTTGATTGGCTTTGACTGTCTGCTCAGAATTTGATTGGCTTTGGCTGCCCTCTCAGACTTTAATTGGCTTTGGCTGCTCCCATACCCTTACCCTGAGCCAGCCCTTTTGTCACAGTACTGGAATTGGCCCTGTCCGCATAGGAAGGGAAGGGGCTGTAGGAGAACCTCAACCTACCTGCAAAAGTGACCGTCAGACTCTGTTCCAAACCCTATGATCTTAGTGCCACAGACCGACCTTCTGCCTCTGGTGTCTCTTGACTCCAGTTCACACTGGATCGTCACAGGATCAGCTCAGAATCTCCCTTGATCATGCCACTCTCAAAAAACTTGGAGGGATTTCCGGATGCCATCACAGAAAGACCACCACACACTGCCCTGGTCTGTTCCCCTTGCTCCCTCGTCCTTGGGATTTTAATCCCTTCCCCAGCTCAGTGCATTGCCCCCAGTTTTCCTAGGCTAGAAGGCCCTGATAGCCCAGCTTCTGACCTTGCTCATTACAATGAGACCCTTCCTTACCCTACCTTCTCAGGAGGCTTCTCTGACCCCACTCCCCACTCCACACACCCTCAGCTAAGGAAAATGGAATTCTTAGCATCCACAGGCATGGGGAACTTTGCCTTTTCCCAGGGACATCTGTAATTCTGGAGACACCTTTTTCAAAGAACCCGTTCCTGTGCCCCAGAGCCCAGGGTTCCTCCCTGAGAGAGAATCTGGGTGGTGCAGAGAGCCCAGGATATGTCTGGAATGATGCGGTCTGGGTCCAGAGATGGGTAGTTCAGACAATTTCACCTTAATTCCCTTTCAGAGTGAGAGACAATGGGAAGTCAGAGAGGACATTTGACAAGCAAAAGCGAATACGTTGTGAACAATCCTTCATTTAGTTAGCAAATGTGGGAAAGGGATGCTTTGATGGATCTAAGTACTCCTTTGGAACATTTTATCCTGCTATAATAATCCAGCCTATTGTGTGATAAAGTCATTATAATCACCACTCAGTGTCCCAAGTGAGAGCAGAAGAAAAGAAATACCTTTCATGCTGGCTTTCTGCTTCTTGAGAGCTAGAAAGCGACATCTCTTTATGTCCCCATCAACAGGGCAAATGCTTATAGTGAATGTAACTCAGCAGCATTGGAAAGAGGTGGCTTGGAGAGGATGGACGGGAGAGGTGTGTGGACTCAGAGGAAAACCCACCTGGAGAAGACAACATCTCCCTGGTCAAGGGAAAGCAGTGCTGGAGTGAACTAGAAGCAAGCAGAAGCCCCAGCCAAAGCTCCTGTTCAACAGAGGTGGCGACCCAGGTCAGAGGGAGAAACAGCTGGAGTCTTGGCCAAGCCAGTGGTTTCATAGACCCAGGGGGCGCAAGACCACAGTGGAATTCTCCCAAAAACCCAAGTCATAACCAAGGGCACATTCTGCTATGTGGATGAAGGTTGGGAAATTCTGGGGAAACAGAGGCATGTGCATTTCCTCTAAGACTATTTATTTGCTCCATGCCCGAGTCCTGCCTAGCATGGGTCCCAGAACACTAGCTAAGGGTAGTGAGGTAATGAAGAAAGGAAAGATACACAGACACATGTATAGTGAGGCTGGGATCACATCAGGTTCTATAACTGCCCCTACTACAACCTGAACCCCAGTGTGTTTATCAGGTACAGCCAGAGGAAGGGGTTAGCCAGCCTCAGTAAGAGGGCTCTGTAGGCAAGCAGTTTCAGGCTGTGAGCACCTAGAGGAGGAAGCTGTACTTGCTAGTCTTTGTACACACACATTTATCAATAGTTCATAAACACTCATACATACTAGGACTCCAGAGCAAAGTTTTACCATTTCTCTTGAGCCTGGTCACATGGGTAATGGCTTTACCAATTGTCCCATGGGTTCCAGGCCTTGGGACTCCCATGTCAAAATACACGTTCTTTCAGGCCCCCTTCACTATCTACACCCCCACATCTTTGTCTTTAATAAATATTGGTGAAATTATTAAGGCCACTCCACGTAGTTAAAAGGGAGGTTTATTTTGTAGGGTAACTTACAAATGAAGGGGTAGGTTGCAGGGTCTGGCAAAGGTATAGCACAGTCCGGCGGTGTTCTCTGGAGAACTCTGCTCGGTCTACCTCCTGCGTCCAGCGTCCCCGAACCAAGAGAGAGACCTCCTCTTGATCCTTGTCTTCTGCTCCCTCCTCTGCCCCGCCTTGTGGGCGTGATCATTACTGAAGCCTCAATGGGGGTTGGAACTTCCAGGCCAATGCTGGGATGGCTATCCACTACAAATAAAAGTGATCATTAGTAGATTCATGGATGATCACAGGGCAAGTGGAACCCTCAGAATTTCATGGTGACCCAGAAATGGAGCATTCAGAAGACACAAGTGACAGAGAAATGGACTCCCACTCTCTGCCACGTGCCTTGGTTACCAAAGCCTCACCATGGACTGCCACCTGTGTGTTCTTGGGAACCCCTTTTGTCCAAATGAAAGAAGACAGACAGGCTGGATTCACTGATGTGGCCTTGTACAGTTAGTGAACTTCTTTGCACGTGGCCTCTCCCAGTAGTTCTGGGGGACACTGGGGGAGGGGCAGCCCCCTTGCATTCAGGGTTGCCAGTGTACACGGAAGAGCACTTCTAATGAGGGACAGGTCTACAGGGACTCCTCACAGTGGCAATGACAGACTTGATGGCCAGTAGCTTGCAGTGTCAGAGACAAGGCATCTTGAGATTCTTGGATGGGCTCATGACTGTCCTAGAACTTGCTGTGTAGACCAGGCTGGGCCTGGAACTCGACGAAATCTGCCTGCTTCTGACTCCCAAGTGCTGTATGTCCTGGGCAGAGAAGGCTCTCAGCTACTTGGGTGACATGACACTTCAGCTGAACACTAGCCAGGCCTGTGCTCAGCACCTGGCATCAGCGAGTGCAGCAGGGATTTCAGGACATTTGGAACTGACTGGGTTTACTACCAGGGGCTTCTGGACCCCTCAGCCCAGTGAGGCAGCAGACAGAGAAGAGAGCTTTTGGCTGCACAGGGGTGGTGGGGGGCCATGGAGGTGCTGCCCCTCTGTCCTCTGGCATCAGACTAAGATGTGCAGGCCACCCCTGTCTTCCTTACTATTTGTCTCTCAGTTAAAGGCCAGACATGAGCAGAGAAAAGAGAGAGGCTCAAAACAGGATGTGTTGGGAGTAGATGCACAGATCTAGATGAATTGACCCTTGAAAATGGTGCTAAGTGGAACTTCCATCTTGGAAGTGTTGGGATATGGGTTATTAGTGGTGGGACATGGGACATTTTGAAGGCCACATCTGGAGAAAGATGAAGGCCTTTTCTACTTGTCTATATTGAATAGAGATCCAATGGAACCTTTTCAACAAGCCAGCTATGGTAGTTTAAATACAACTGGCCCCCATAATCTCATAGGTAGTGGCACTATTAGGAGGTGTGGCTTTGTTGGAGTGGGTGTGGCCTTGTTGGAGGAAGTGTGTCACTGTGGGGGACGGCACTGAGATTTCCTATACTCAGGATACTGCCCAGTGTCTCAGTAGACTTCCTGTTGTCTGTAAATGTAGGACTCTTGGCTACTCCTCCAGCACCACATCTGTCTGCATGCCGCCATGCTCCCTGCCATGATGATAATGGGCTGCACCTCTGAACTGTAAGCAAGCCACCCCAGTTAAATGTTTTCTTTGTAAGAGTTTTGGTGGTCATGGTGTCTCTTCACAGCAATAAAAACCCTAACTAAGACACCAGCTATGAGCACTAAGCAGAAACATGGGAGGGGCTGTTCTTCAAAGAAGCAGCTTAAAGACAAGAGAGAGTTTGCCACTGGGTACCACAGCTAAGAGTGGACAGAGAGCAAACTGTGAGCTTTGTGATGCAGGGATGTATAAGGCTAGTGGAGGTACATCTTTAGAGCAGGTTCTTATGTGGAAGAGGTCTTGGTATGGAAAGTGTAGAGACACAAAACAGTGTTGTATTTCAAATGATAGGCTATAGCCTTTGGAACAGAGACCCATAGTCCAATTTCTTGGTCTAGGACTCCCATATAGGAACCTATAAGTGAATTTCAAGTGGCCTAAGGACATCCCTGAATTTGTACATACATTTGGAGGGAAAAGAGGAGAGCCTTAGCTTTCACTGGCTTCCTAAAAATCTAAAAAGTAGAATAAGAACTACTAACCTACAATCATCTATGTAAAAACACTGTCTTATTTAGGGTTTCTATTGCTGTGAAGAGACACTATGACCATGGCAACTCTTATAAAGGAAAACATTTAATTGGGGCTGGCTTACAGTTCAGAGGTTTAGTTCACTATGATTATAGTGAGACATGGCAGTGTGTAGGCAGACATGGAGCTGGAACTGGAGCTGAGGGTTCTACATCTTGATCCACAGGCAACAGGAAGTGAACTGTGTTCACTTTTAGCTTAAGCATAGGAGACCTCAGAACTCACCTCCACAAGACACACTTCCTCCAACAAGGCCACACCTACTCCAACAAAGCCACACCTCCTAATAGTGCCATTCCATATGGGGGCCATTTTCTTTCAAGCCACCACAAACACCAAAGAATTTGTAAATAATTTTTTCTTGGAAAAAAAAGTGGGGGGCAGGATGTACAAGTCAGGAATACAACTGAAACAATAAACTGCTACCAACTGTTTACACAGTCACCACTCAAGGGACTGCTGGGATTGGAAGGGAAGCCACAAGGCTATCACTTTATCCACTGTGCTTGGATCTCTTTTAATGATGATAATTATTATACGTTACTATGTTAACATTGCGACCACTGTCTAATAGATTCTTCTCACGTTACAGCTAAGAAAGTGTTTCAATCATGCGACCTCATTGTCCATCACACAAGTTGGTGGTAGAGGTGAGACAAAAAACCCCTCCAGTGCCTGGTGGCGCTCTGAGGTGGTTTAAAGAATTCCTAACCACTCCTGCCTAGGCTTGATCCCTCTGTCAGACACATTTTCAGCTGAGTGGATTTTATTTGCACACATATAGACAATTATTCGAGGTAGTTTTTACCAATAACCTAAAACACCATTTCTACTTCTTAAGTGTAGAGGAGATTACAAAAGAAACCCACTGAGGATTCCATGAAGGCATGAGGACCCCAGCCTTACCTCTGGCACCCACGTAAAAAGCTGGCTGATGGCACATACTTATCCCAGTGTTCAGGACATGGAGATAGATGGGTCCTTGACACTCACAGGCCAGCCAGCTTAGACCCTGTCTACAAAACACAATGGGCAGATCTTGAAGGATGACACTTTTTAAGATGGTCTTCTGCCCCCCACCCACATGTGCACATGCACTTGCATACATGTGCATACACTCACAGTGCAAGGGAGAGAAAACATGCTTGTTGGCTGAGGATCTCAGAGTCAGGGGCATCCTAGAGTGTTTTGCTGGGCTCTAAGAGCCTCAGACACGCTGGGCAGGCAGTATACTACTGAGCTGCACACTCAGACCCTGGATCTTCAGTTCCACAAGGTCATTTTGCCTGTTCAGTATGAGGAAGCATTTCAAAATCTAAGTGGTGAGGGTCAGAAACTTCTAGTGGATGGCGATGGGTGATGAAGAACAGGGCAAAAAGGCACGTGTGTAACCCCAGGCTTCGGGAAGCTGAGGAGGGATTGTGTGCTTAAGGCCCCTGAACTATAACCTAGAGCCCTAAGAAGAGCAAGGAAGAAAGAGTAAGGACTTCAGCAGCAGGTGACAGCTTGACCCTTTCACCCACTTGCCCGCCGTGCAAGTTAATTCAACTCCCTGAATTTCAGTTTCCTATCTGTAAAATGAAATTGGCAATACTTCTGAGGATCATTGCTGTATGGGTGAGGGTGCTTAGCTCCATGGGTGGGGTAGTTCGATGCCAGAAGTTATTCTTTCTGGAAGGTTCCTAACCTCTTTGGAATGGGAACTCAGAATGTGAATCGGAGACAGAGAACCCATACTAAGACAAAGCGTCAAGCTCTGTGTGCCAGGTGAGGGATGACATCGGAGACACACCAGAGAGCTCGCTGCTGCTTCCTTCCTAATGGCGACTCTTGGAAGGTCAAATAGCATTCACTTTTCATCCTTGGGTTCTGACTTGGTAATGTAGAGTTAGAATCCGCCTCAACTCCTTGAACGCTCTGGCCACTCAGCCGTGAGTTTCTTTATGGTGTTGATTTATCAAATAAGTCACATCAATCTAGGATTAGTCCAGTCAAGATTTGAATATTATTTATTGATAACTTCAGTTAGAAAGAGCTCATAAAAATTTCAACGCTCACCTAACACAAGCGGAAGGTAACATTTTTATGATGCAATAAACTCTCATTGCCCAGCACGGCAGATAAGCTTGCGTGAGTGTTAACGGATCCTTGCAGTGATCAAATTTGTTCTGTTCAACATTTCGAATAAAATTACCATCATGAAAACCTTTTCACGCAGGCTAATGAGACTTTAAGTGAGATCAATCAGGAGGTAGCTCTAATCACTCACAGAAGGCTTAGTATGTAACTAGGGCTCTCGGGTTTAAAAAAAACAGAGGGCTGTATGAGAAAAAAAGCCAAAGGTTATGGGGAATGGAGGACTGTTTGAAAACAATGTTCAGCCTGTCTTGCTCTCAGGCAGGTACAGATCAGAGAGTGACAGGCAGAAATCCCGCGTGCTGCCATGAAGAGACACATAGAAAGGGGAGAGGTGATGGTTAGAAGTTTGTCAATGTCTATCAAGAATTTAAGTGTGAAGTCAAGCATGGTAGCTCATGACTGCAATCCCAGTACTTGAAAGACTGAGACGGGGTGGGGGTGGGGGGATTGCCTTAAGTTTGAGACTACATGGCATCTGCTACATGAGTTCCAGGTCAATCTGAGATAAGAGTGAATTACTGTCTCAAAAACAAATAATATTAAGGGTGAAGGAATAGACTTAGCAATTTTGTTTTCTGGAATTCTCCATGCTCCAGGGTGTATGCTCATTGAGGGATGTATGCCGGGAATGGTCCAGATGTTTACTGATAGGCTGCCAGCTACATACTCTTGTGTTTCCATACAATGGAACAACATTCAAACACTAAGAACAGAACAGCTTCTAGAAAAATTTCCAATCATTAACTAGGTGTTTAACTAAAAACTTATTATTTACCTCACAGGCAGGATTCCAAATCCTTCATATCTACTGATCAGTCATTAAACCATACAGAGTCCATGCCATTAACATCCCAGTTTCAGCAGTGGAAAAACCAAGGCCCAGAGAGACTAAGTAACTTACTCAAGGCTACACAGCTCTTATATAGTGGAGCTGGGATCAAACACCAACTCCAGAGTTCAAAGTTTATGCTCTTAAAGAACAAATGTAAAAAACAATAACACTTGTTTGGGGTGACAGGATCTGGGGGTCAGTGGTCAGTGTGAAGGAGACGTTTTCATGGTGCGTCATTGTTCTCAGTTCCTTCATGGGCACACTTAAGCTCCTACTCATCAGTTCCCACTCAGAAACACACAGACAAGTGAGAGCCGTGGCAGCAGGTTACAGCCTGCGCTGTCGATCCTGTGAAAGAGGGGCGTCTCTGAGGGAGGCGTCTCTGAGGGCAGCAAGGATTTCCTAATCCCAGGGACCTTTGAAGGCCTGCTTCGTTAAAATTCAGGGATTTTTTTTTTTTATATAGAGAATCAAAATTGTTTGTCACAGGATGCAGACAGTGAGAAAATGTTTTAGTTGTGGTTTTGGTTTTGCTTTGAGACAAGGCCTTACTCTCTAGTCCAGGTTGGGCTGTAACTTGCTGTGTAGCCCAGCATGGCATCCAGCCTACAGCGATCCTCCTGCCCCAGCCTCTCAAGTTCTGGAATTACAGGCGTAGGTTATTTCACCCAGTGAGACGCTGATTTGTCTCCCAGTAAGGAAGACCATTTGTCCTGGAATGCCCTCTGGGGATGACATGGCTGTTGCCCTGTGAACTGTCAGCAATCTTGAGTGTCCCAAGGAACAACACAAGATTGGATCTAGTATCTTTCCATCATCCAGAAGGAGAGGTCACAAGGACCCATCATGTAAGGATTTATGGACAGTTAACAATTGCTGAGGGAGATTTTTTTTTTCTCCAGTAGTATAGCAGTCCACAAGGAGTCCCTGAGCCTGTAAGTAACCCCTCACCCACACTCCTGTAAGGAAATTTAATTAAACTCATTGTTCCACTGGTCTAGATATTAATGGAATTGGTTCCTTGATCTGTTGTTGGTGTCCTATTAAGTAGAAGTTTGTTCAAATATCTCCCCTGAAAAAGTACCCTTAACACCATACTCATGCACATGCAGCATCCTAACAATTTCTCTCAGGGAACTCCAGATCCAGTATGGAAATCTCAAAGGTAAAGTTCCTGATGGCCCAAGGGTACTTGAGAGTGTTAGAGCCCATGTAGAGAGGTCTTGCATTCTCTCTGTCCAGTGTCCACTCTCCCCACGGTCTGCTTTGGTGATTAAATAAGCAGAAATGTTCTGAGAGGGATATTAAACAAGCTTCCAGTTTACACCAACATGGCTCCTGGCATGAAGCTCACACAGCTATGAAAAGTAGGCAGGACAGTAAATGATTGGGTCCGATGGGCCTTGAGAAGAAAAGACGGCTGTCTCAGGCCAGTTGAGCTGTGGAGAAATCCAAGTTCTCTTGTGCCTCAGATATCCACACCGACATTCTCAAGGCTGTGCCCTGTGTAGATCACCAATGTCTTCCCTCAGGCTGCTAGGAAGTACCACCATACTTACTGTCTGCAAAGGCTGGGCACCAACTTACCTTGAACCTGGAGGTTCTGCCTGGAACCTCTCCATCTCTAAGAGGAAGAACCCTTCCCCCAAACCCTGCAGGGGGCCTGAATTAGTTCTGAGTTTGTCTCCAAAAAAGAAAAGAAAGATGGAAAGAAAGAAATAAGAAAGAAAGAAAGAAAGAATGAATGAATGAATGAAAGAAAGAAAGAAAGAAAAAGGAAGATGAGTGTGTGTGTGTATGACAGAGAGAGAGAGAGAGAGAGAGAGAGAGAGAGAGAGAGAGAGAGAGAGATTTTGGAGTTTCACTTCTTTCTTTTTAAAGATCTATTATAGATTTTTACACGTATGAGTATTTTGCTTACATGTAGGTCTATGCACCATGTGCATGCCTGATGCCCTAGGAGGTCAGAAAAAGGTGTTGAATCTCTCCAGAACTGGAGTTACAGATTGCTGTGAGACACCATATGGATGCTAGGAGTCTACCCAGGACCTCTGGAAGAGCAGCCAGTGCTCTTAACCACTGAGCCATCTCTCCAGCCCCTTCATCTCTTGGTAAAAGGTTCCTCAGAGTTCCTTTTGGAGCATACTCACAGGGACTATTAGGAGCTCTGTAGTGAGCTGAGAACTCCTCAATCCCTTGGAGAACTGCCTAAAATCAGTACCACTCAGTTCACCCTGACACCGAAGGAACAGAGGTAATAAGCACTCAGGTGACTGGCCTTACTCATGGAGTCAGCTCACCACCTCCCACATGTGTTAACATGGCCCTCTGGAGCAATGATGTAGTACCTTCCATGGGCCACTTATTCTCCCAGCCTTACTCCACCACTGTCTCATTTCTGGTTCTCTTGCATGTCTGTGGTGTGCTGTGGACAGTAAGTGCCCAGCAAGCGTGCAGAGGTGAAGAGACCCCCACTCTGGACTCAGCTGCCCAGGGTAAAGGGTAAAGGGTAAAGCTTCTGTCCAGCCCTGGAAGCTAAGGGGCACAGGGCATGTTCCCAGTTCTCTCTGCCTCCATTTCTTTATCTATACAATGGGGATGGTTTCTTCAGAGGGTTGATTCCAGATTGCAGTGTAGTGCCACATAATTGATAGCCCTTCTTTGTAGCAGGAATCTTAACAGGTCTTTTTAATAAGATCAAACCCGAGGCCAGTTATTGGGGTGAACACTGGAAGATCAGAGAGACAGAACAAGCCACAGTTTCCTCACCTCGCCAGTTCCTCAGCTGGTCTTGTTTCCTCAGACTGCAAGCTTCTGAGTCCTCATCCAGAGTGAATCTCAGCTGAACTGTGTTGCTCCAAAGCCTAAAAGCTTAACCAGCCAAAATGCTTAACTAGCCAAATGCTTCTAGTTTCTGGTCTTAACACCTTATATAATTTTTCTCTTTCTGCCCCCACTCCCTGGGATTAAAGGCTCGATTTCTGGGATTAAAGATGAGTGTCACCCTGCCTAGCTGTTTCCAATGTGGCCTTGAACTCACAGAGATCCAGAGGTATTTCTGTCTCTGGAATGCTAGGATTAAAGGCATGTGCTACCTCTGCCTATCCTCATGTTTAATATTGTGGCTGACCTGTTCTCTGACCCCAGATAAGTTTATTAGCCTGCACAATATTTTTGGGAACACAATACCACATTGTGAATTTACATGAAGAGGACGTAAAATACAAGGTAATGCCAGCTTGGATTTCTAAGCCGTGGAATTAACTCAGAAGTTTTTCTTGAGCTATTTTACGGGTTCTAACTTGACAACGGTCCATGGAACAAAGGACCGCTCACATCTCTCTTCCCCTCTCTCTTGACGGCCTAAAACTCACTATTCTCCTGCCTCAGCATCCAAGAGCTGGGATTAGATATTCCCCACCTTCACATACTCATCTAGCTCTTGACCCAGAGGCTGCCTCTCGGGGTCATGGCAATCTCGAAGCCCGGCTTTCTGGGCTGTGGGAGCAACACTTGGGAGAGCTACCCTCCAGAATGTGCTGCTGAGCTGTGGGCTGAGGGGAAGGTGCACACATCCAGCGTGAGAGCCGCACCCCTCTGCTCCATCCTTACGTTTTTGTTGCACAAATGCAGCAAAATGAGTGGCAATATTTTCATTGAAAACATGCCTCATGCAAATCAGTTTGGTAAATATGGAATTTAGCTTTTATAAAAGAGCACCTGTTCCTCCCCACCCCCCGCCCAGTTCCTCCATTTAATTTTTTTGCATTCAGATGCTCTCCACTCTGCCATGAGCCGAGTCCCACACACTGTCGCAAGAACAGACTGGCTGGTTTTGAAGCTACTCAAACACCCACTCTTCTCTTCCAAGAAAAATCTCAAAAAATTAGAGGCACCTGCGTGCTGATTTTCCAGAATATTTCCGTAGTAGCAAAACACATTGATGTTTTTAAAATGAGAAAACCCTTCAGAGTTGGCAGTATCTCGGTTTCGGAGGCAAGGGTGCTGGGCAGGGAGGAAGGTGGCCCCCAGCCTAGCCCTGCCTGGTACCCCACAGGGACTCCAGTCCCCGCTCAGCGCTTTGGTGATGGTTGGGTTAATGGCTCTCTCTCTACTCAGGAGCCAGATTTTAATTCAGTTCTGTGCTGGTCTGGGTGTTTTCCTTTCACCATCAGAGGGATATTTTAAAACCATGGACAGAACCTGGGGAGAGGAGGCCCAATTTGACACCTTTGAACCTCGCCGGGACCACTTCATAGACTGAGATTTGATGGGCTTGTTGGGTGGGGACTGGCTGCCCAGGAGAGCCTTTCAGAGCTTTCACGGAGGGACACAGATTCAGTTTCCCGAAATGGCGTTTTTGTGTGTGTGAGACCTATCAATAGAAATATCAAACTGTGAATATACAATTGAACTTTATTATCCCCTTTGATTTTGTAACTACATAGGTATGACAGACAGAGGCCGAGTTTGAAAGAAACTCACAATTGCCCACACGTCCTCTGTGTGAGTCCCCCGGCTGGAAGTTTCTCTGTACATTGGTATCTTCAGGTAGGGGCTGCGCAGGTGCCTCCCACCGACTCTTGGGCTCCGTTTTAATTAAGGAAGATAACATCTCTTGGCTTTCTGTTACAGAGAGGCAGTGGCTTGTGTTCTCAATTGTGGCTCTGGACGCATTGTGTGTCTCCATATTTAGGAACCACAACTTTCATTTCAAAGATTCTTACTCTGTGAGCCAAAGGGTTTTTTTTTTCCTTCTTTCTTTCTTGTTTCCTTTTCTTTTCTTTTTGCTTATTTCTGAAATGGTCTGCGCCTGAAATTCAAGAGGCAAGCTGTGCTCTTTCTGCCTCTGACATCATTAGAAACCTAAAAGGTGGAAGCTGGCCTTCAAATAGTTGGCTTTAAATAAAAGTCCTACTCACCAAGGGGTCCTGAGCGGTAGCACAGAGGTCTCATCTCACCTGAGGAATCGGGAGGTCAAACCCAAGGCTGGCACTCTTCCGCCATCGGGCTCCTCCCACGCTCCTGCTTTACTTAGGTTGCCTAAAGCTTTTCTCCCTAAAGGCAACATCTTGGTGAAAGAGATTGCCATAGACTATTCATGAGTGGAGCTGCTATTAGGAAGCCTTTCAGTTTAAGCCACTTACATGCAAGTTTCTAGAAGTAATTCAGAAAAGATCATCTCTGATTAAGGACCACAGAAACCAAGAACAAGGTCAAGGGCTTTGATCTATTTTCACACCCAATACAATAAGTGGGCTGTGCCGGAGAGTCAACAGGAAGCCTTTGGCTCTTGGATGCTGCTGTAACATTCGATGTGGTTACCGACGGAGGTGCAGAGGGGATACAAAAC
This sequence comes from Onychomys torridus, assembly GCF_903995425.1. Lineage (NCBI taxonomy): Eukaryota > Metazoa > Chordata > Mammalia > Rodentia > Cricetidae > Onychomys > Onychomys torridus. Next base: position 49,652,655 of record NC_050446.1, on the reverse strand, counting down.
CACTGCCCGAGACGCCCTTCCCCTCAAACGATGAAAGACTATAAGCCTCCAGAAAGTGCCCTGGACTCTTCCTGGAATGACCAACAAGGAGTTTATATTTGGCACAAATTTAGATTTATCTCTACTTTAAATTTTTCAGTGTGGTCCCCTCTCAGAAAGTTACAAGACAATGGCATGTATATACAAGTGTGGCCACACTGATTATTATTTTACTCAGGCGTATGCAGAAATGTAAATGTAAAGCAGACTCTATGGAGTATGCACGGCAAGCTGCCAGTGTAGAAAGTGAAGAGTCCGTTAGGTGGTAATGATTAAAGACAATTTTAGAATTGTCTACAGCATCTACAAGGAAGTCCTATATAGCTTATCTAACGAAATCATATAGTTTGCACAGGTGATATTTAGGACATTGCCTGTATTAAATCTATAAACACACGTGCACATGTACAAACTTCTATGTTTAAATGAAGAAGTGTCAGTATAATTGGAGATATTCAAATGTGTGAAAACGGAAAACTCAAACAGTCCTTAGGTACCCAACAGCAAACTTGGCTCAATGATTATGAAGCCTTGCTAACGATTATGCTCTCTGTGACCTTGCCCTTCTCAAATCCTCTCTTCAGCATTATAATCTGTTTTCACTAATGTCCCCTTTCTCTCCAAGCTCTTTAGGGACCAGCTTGATGGATGATCAAAGCTGACATGATCTCCCCACACTCTGGAGTTGTCTCAGAGGATCAGTCCAAGTCTCTTACCCTATGTGCTCACAATCTCCACGGGCACCTATTGTGCTTCTTGGCCATGAGCATCAGTGAAGAACCTGCTAGTGTCCCAAGTCCTGAGCCTTGGAGTCCTTAGACAGGAAACCATGACTCCAAACTGTAGCAGATGCAGCTGGGAAACAGAACTCTGAGATGGTGTAGTGGTTTCCACATTATCCCCAGGGAAAAAGGAAACACTCATAGACCTTGAGAGGAAACCGCTTTGGAACTATTCATTACAACCCTTTAGACAGTGAGTAGCCTCCCATCCAAGACCTTGGGGAGTCGTGCTGAGGAGAGGGAGGAGGGGTTGTAGGAGCCAGGGGCTTGGGGATATCACAGGAAAACCCACAGAAATGGCTTGCCTGGCTCATGGGAACTTACAGAACCAACAGCCAGGAAACCTGCATGGGACTGATGTAGGCCTTCTGCGTATATGAGACAGTTGTGTAGCTTGGTCTATATGTAGGACTCCCCAGTAATTGGAGCAGGAGCTGTCCCTGGTGCTTTGACTGGCTTCAGGGGTTGCGGGATGTTTGTACATTGGGAGCTTTTTCCTCATGCTGGATGGATCTGCCTTGCCCAGTCTAAAGACAAGGGGAGGTGTTTGGTCTTATGGCAACTTGATAGGCCATGCTTTGCTGATGTTCAAGGGAAGAAGGAGGGGTTGGGAGGAGAGAAAGGAGAGGAGGGGAGGAGAGGAGGCTGTGGTTGGGAAGTAAAATAAATAAATTAATTAAACAAATATTTCTTAAAGTGACTAGCCTTTTAGTCAGCCATGCCATTTACAGCCTTCCTGATGGAAATAGTCAAAGATGAAGATAAAGACGTGTACAGAGATACTCGTACTATTGCTTATGGCTAAGTCCAAAAATGGTGAAATGAAGCTAAGGTCATTCCATGTATGGATACTATACAGCTATCAACAAAGAATGAAAGAAAAAGAGGAAGAGAAGGAAGAGAAGCTGTGAACTGTGGAATTATGGTTACGACTACATTTTAAGGAAATTATCAGGAATCAGCTTTGTCTTGATGTGGGTTGTAGTTACATTGTCTCATGCATATGAGCTTTCCCATGAAAAAGGAAAAAAAAAAGAAGAAGACACTGGGACACAGTCCAAAGGCTCCAGGGGAGGAAAGATGATGGGGAAGAGTCCAGGAGAGATAAGCCTGTCAACACAGCATTGACTGGCAGAAACCATCCTCAGCCGTGGCATCAATCTAACCCTGCAGCCGAGGTGGAGAAGAAAAACTGGACAATTTGGCTGATGAAGTGGGAGGCGGAATATCATACAGCTGCTTTCGCCCTTCTCCACAGCTGGGTTGGCTTCACGGTGTTGACAGTTTGAAAAGGAGAGAGAGAGAGAGAGAGAGAGAGAGCAGCTGGGGTGTGGCTCTCACAAGGAACTTGGGTTCGATCTGTAGAAGTTATTGATTTACCCTGAGTTGTATATCATTTTTAGCTTTAATGAAGTTTCCATTATGTTGGAGGGTGTTTTTTTTTTTTCTTCACCAGGGTTTCTATGCATTTTTTAAACGAGTATTTATTTCTGCATATTTTATTTTATGCTTTGAAAATTCTCCATAAATAAAAATCACTATGATACACATTTTCCTGACCTCAGTTCCTGATTTCCTACCACACCCAAACAGTAAGTAAACTGTTGAAGATCTAAGCTGAGAAAGAGAGAGAGAGAGAGAGAGAGAGAGAGAGAGAGAGAGAGAGAGAGAGAGCATGAAAGAAAATCTAAGCTGACACAAACAGGAAAAGTGAAGTGGAGATCAGCTAATGATTTGGTGAACTTCAGCTGGGTAGACAATCTGCCAAATTGATACCATTAAAAAAATTCCCCTCTGTAGTTGTCTTTTTTTTTTTTTTTTTCCAATTGTGGCCCAAAATATATGAATGACAGCTCAATTCCCTTTTATTGTGGCTTCAGTCATCTTGCTAGTGCTACTTAGGTCAGAGGTCAAGTAGTTTCGAGCATGATATTAACACATCAGTTCTGAGAGTTCTCTGTTTTGTGGAAGCATCTATTTTAGAACTCCTGCAGGTGGCTGCCTCTCACAAAGCCCGTCAGATGTTACTGGATGCAAAGGGGCTCAAGGGCTTGTATATTTCAGATGCTATCTGTGGAGCCTTTTCACAAGCCCCTGCTATTGTTCAACGTAATTTTCATGGCTCTTGGGGACTTAAATGCAAGTGAGCAATTTTAAAGAAACCAAAATATGACAAAGGGAATAATGGCCCACTATTCTGAAGCATCCCCTCCCATCTGCCCTCCACCTTCTAGCCGCCCTAGCTGGTGGATACAGCCAGTATTTGAGAAGGGCTGAAAACTTTCTAAAAGGGTTTGACCAGACCAGTTTAATAGAGCACCCAGAGCACACATTAGATTACCATAAATTAAAGGAATGAAAAAAAAGATAAGACCACGACATTGAAAAGCACTGTATGACTGGCATGTCAGGCTCGTTTGGTTGGCTTAGTACCAATTTGATTGTAATTACAATCATTTTAAAGTGAGGCCTTCAGGGGACTTCAGAGTCTGAAATGAGTAGTAAATTTTACTAAACAAAGCAATGCATCTCTTCCCTCTTGTTCTTAGTCTAGTGTTTCCTTCTCCTAGATCTTTCCCATGACTTTAAGAAGTCCTTTCTTTTTCTTGGGAGTTGCTGTATTTCTACTTCATTTTCTTCTCTGTATAAAATAACAATGAAGACGACTATGATGTCTATATTTATTAAGTAATGGCTACATTCAAGGCTTGGAGCTAAGCGCATTACACCTATCAATTAATTTCAAACTCACAACAGCCCTATGAGGTTAGACTGGCTCTTATTTCTCTCTCCAGATGAGGATATTGTCCAAGGTCTGTGGCTAATAATTAGCAGAGCCAGGTTCAGAATGGAAGATGTTGACACTTGACTTCATGCTCTTCAGTACAATGTATCCCACACATACATTTTTTCCACCCCAAGAGAGACTGAGCTATTTTCATACTCAACCAAACAGAAAACCATTTGCATAAGAAGGAAACTTTCCTGCCAATACTCATTCAACTCAATTATGTTTTCAATTCATAATATTTGACACAGTAGACACACAACGCTACTTACATACTTGACTGTGGCTTTGAGAGTATACCATTGCTGTGTGCTTGCTCATTGGTTTATAAGCTTGCTTCTTTAGAATGACTAGACTTTAGTCGTCAGCCCTTGACAGCAGAAAGAGCCAAGGAAGGAGCATAGTAAATTGAAGTTCAGTACACATCCTGAGAGCTTCATGGAGGAAAAGGAAGATTTCCCCTCAAGCAATGATCACTGGAGAAGTCTGTCCTGGCAACAAGGAGACATGGGAACAGAAATGGGTGTCCCCCTCCAGTCTTTGCCATGACCACTTCCACCATGGCCCAGGATTTGAGAAGAAAAGGCTGTCAGTAGAGGGGAAGGAGGAGACTCTGTGGTTCTAGCAAGCTGTATTGTTCCTTTTGTATCAGTGTGGCGAAATCCCTGGGAGAAACAGTGGAAAGAGGTGAGATTTAGTTTGCTTCACGGTTTCAGAGAGCTTAGTTCATAGCCACTTGGCTCCACACTTCTGAGCCCATAATGAGGCAGAGCATTTGGGTGGTGGTGGTAGTGGTAGTGGTGGTGGTGGTGGTGGTGTGATAGTGTTGGGTGGTGGTATGGTGATGAAAGCATGTTGGTAGTGGTATTGTGGTGGTGGTGGGTGGTGGTGTGGTGATGGTCGTGGGGTTGTGTCATTGTTGTTGGTGGGGTGGTAGTGGTGTTGATGATGGTGTGAGGCTGGTGGTGTGGAGGTGGTGGATAGGGATTATGGTGTGGTAATAGTAGTGGGGTGGTCATGTTGGTGGTGGTGTGGTGGGTGGTGGTATGGTGATGGTAGTAGGGTGGTATTGATTGTGGGGTGTGGTGATGGTAGTGGGGTGTGTGGTGTTGATGACGGTGTGGTGGTGGTGATGTGGTGTGGTGTGGTGGTGGTGTGGTGATGGTGATGTGGTGGTGGTGTTGATGGTGATGTGGTGGTGGTGGTGTGGTGGTGGTGGTGTGGTGATGGTAGTGTGGTGGTGGTGTTGATGATGGTGTGGTGGTGGTGATGTGGTGTGGTGTGGTGGTGGTGTGGTGATGGTGATGTGGTGGTGGTGGTGTGGTGGTGGTGGTGTGGTGATGGTGATGTGGTGGTGGTGTTGATGATGGTGTGGTGGTGGTGTTGGTGTGGTGTGGTGATGGTGATGTGGTGGTGGTGTTGATGGTGATGTGGTGGTGGTGATGTGGTGGTGTTGAGGGTGATGTGGTGATGGTAGTGTGGTGGGTGTGGTGGGGAAGCTTCTTTATCTCCTGGTGACTGGGAAGCAGAGGGCACAAGAGGAAAGGACCACGGTTAATATACTATCACCTGCTCCCAGTGACCTACCTTTTCCTGCCTTGGCCTACCCTGGCCTACCCTGGCCTGCCTGGCCTACCCTGGCCTACCCTGGCCTACCCTGGCCTGCCTTGGCCTACCCTGGCCTACCCTGGCCTACCCTGGCCTACCCTGGCCTACCCTGGCCTACCCTGGCCTACCCTGGCCATCCTGGCCATCCTGGCCTACCCTGGCCTACCTGGCCATCCTGGAGAGCTGCCTTGTTGTTAGAGAAGCAGTCAAGGCACATTGAGGTAAAACGTCTCAAGAGAATAAAATCTGAATTCTGAATATCTCAGAAAAGTATAACTTTTCCTTTTCTTTCTTCTTTTTCCTAAGCATGCTTCCCTAGCTGTGGGCTTCTTTACACTTTCTCTAAAGTTGCTGTATGTGCCAGTGTCTGCGTGCGTATATGTGTACCACTTGTGTGCCTGGTGACTCTGGAGGCCACAAGAAGGTATTAGGTTCCATGGAGCTCCAGTGACAGGCAGTTGTAAACTGCTGTGTAGGGGCTGGGAGCAGAACCTGGGTCCTCAGCAACAGCGGCAAGTGCGTTTAACAGCTGGGACATCTCTCCAACTCTAAGTTTTTTTTAACTCTAGTAAAAATTATTCTTGAGGTTCTATTTGAGTTTGTTCTTAAATTCTCTTACTAATGAAACTAAGAGTCCCCAAAGGGGACCCTGATTTCCTTGGTATCATCTGGCAACCATGAAGGGATTCCCTAAAATTATGGATACCAGGTTTCTGACAAGGCTCCTTCATACATGTAGCTCCTCTTTCTCTTCCTCCTCCACCTCTTCTTATAAAGGGAATATTTTAAAAATTAGCAAGTTATGTCCACTATTCCGCTCCTGTCCCTTTATCCTCACTGTAGTACATTGGACAAACCAGATAAAAGACTCAGTATTTGGTTTCTTAGAGACAATCCCATACTGCTCTACTATTTGACCAAATAACTATAACCACCGCAGTCCCTGTGGGAATTAATTAATGGTTTTCTATTCTCCTGTTAAACAAGAAGTATCACTATAAATATAAATACTGTCTACATAAAACCTTGCTCTCCTTATAGGAGGGTAGATTTACAAGGCCGGGTTCAGCATTGCTCAGGCACAGAGAACTACCCAAAATATAGACCAAATCCTGCCAAATGAGCGTGGATTGTGGTTGGATCTTCCCTGAGACAGAGCAGAGCTGGGGCTTTGAGCACGTTCCTATCAGTGCAGCTGCTGTCTGAGAGAAGGGCTTTGCTAAAGAAGCTCTACCTTATGTCACCTGGAGTAAAAGACCCGGGGTCAGTGAAACATACTCAAACGCCAGCTCTCAGAAGTGGACCAGCCCTAGGGGACTTCAGATCCAACAACCACCATCTGAAGTTGACAAAACAGAGCGTGGAAAGGGCAGGTGACTTGTCTAGTGTCATGTACCTGAGAGGAAATGAGGAACAGGTCAGTTTCCTCTCCTGTTCAAGCACAGAATCTTGGCCTTCTCATGTAGAGAATGAAAGCTGAGTATGGTCACGTCTAGGATGACCCCCCCCCCCCGCCCAGCTTTCAAATGCCACTAAATACTACCCAGTTTACAGTCAGCTTTGCCTGGGGAAGTCAGAGCAGTATGGGGATCAAAGAAGCCTGGTTGGTCTCTATCAGTCTTCAAGGGCACAGACATGTCGGAAATGGAGAACACTAATTCTGCCTCATCTCTCTATTAATCCTCACTTTGTTCAAACCCTTTCTCTTGGGCAGAGAGGCCTGTCCTCTTGGCTAAGGGACTGTGCCTATGTCCTTTTGACTCCAGCTCAGAGAACCCCTCCATGGTGTGCCAGATGGTCTCCCAATGCCAATATCCATATGTCTTTAAATCCAAGACGATGCCTTAGAGGGATTCTGGGGTCAGGGTTGCTCTCTAACTTGCAGGTCTCTGTGCAAAATGGAAACATCTTTAAACATGCTAAAATATGAAAAATTTTCCTTTTTCTCAAGGTCTTTCTCATCTTATTAGGGTAGTTTTTATTTACTTAATGTCATTCTAGAGAAAGAAAAAAATCTAAATTTCAAATTATTGATGTGAATCTTTCCATTCATCTTTATATTGTGCGATGTCACTTTTAAATGCAAATATCAGAACATTTACCATGGATGCGGAATCATTGGAATGACACAATTTATATTTTGCAGCTCTTACATGCATATGTATTTTGTTCTTACCTCAATATGAGAACTGCATGCAACACACAAAATCACCTCGAGTCTTTCACCTCTTGCTTGGTAAGTGTACATTCTACCAACTCTCTGTTTCTCAGCTTGCTAGTGGGTAAGGACAGACAGACAGACAGGATACGAACTATGGTTCCCTGCTTTTCTCTTTCCTCTGATGCCATTGTTTTCAGCAGAAGTGGTTGGATAACTTAAATAACTTGGTTAATGAAGAAAATGGTACTGTTCCTTGGTAATTTATGGTGCCAAAGAGTCCCTTCTTCCTCCCGACACCTCCTTTTTTTCTGTGATAGAAGCAAAGTCTGGCTCAGAAAGGATGACCTCTTGGAAGCATTAACACCCTTACTAAATCAGAGATATAAGAGATATAATGCTCTTTCCTAGGATTTTCTTATCTGTCTTGGTGAACTCCTGCACATCAAGGGTCCATGGGAATGTGGTGCTCAGGACCATGAGAACGGTACCACTGAGTAGTGGACACACACAGCCGTAACAAATCCCCTGCTCACACAGACTTCACCACCACACTGAAACAACCAGAGAAATGATTCCAGCCTGACAACCAAAGAGCCTCTCCTTCCTCTCTCTTCCGTTCCTCTCTTCTTCTTCTTCCTTACTTCCCGAACTAGATCCTCCTTCTCTGAAACTTCCTGCAGTGATGGATAGAACCCTAAGGATCATGGGAGTAGGCGTACCAGAAATTCCTGTTTGTCTGCCTAGTTGGGAGAGAGAGGGAAAGACGGTGGGAAAGGCTGGAAACACCCCCTCTACCCCAGACGTCTCTTCTATCTTCTTCCCTCCACATTCTCCTCCCGCCTCACTTTCTCCCCTGCTTTTTCGTTCCCTCTCTTCCTCTCCCTCTCCCTTTACTCTTCCTCCTCTTATCTCTGTATCTCTGTCTCCTCTCTCTGCCCTTCCATTCTCATTCTGTCTGTCTGTCTGTCCGTATCTACTTATCGACCTATCTATCATCTAATCCTCCCACTTCTCTTTAGACAAGCCTCCCTGTATAGTACAGGCTGGCCTTGAGTTTATAATCCTCCTTGTGAGAAAAGCTGTGTGTGTGTGTGTGTGTGTGTGTGTGTGTGTGTGTGTGTGTGTGTGTGTCTGACCATGATGTGAACTCACGTTCATCTAATTTCTAGGGTGGATCAGGGTCCACCCTAAACCCATTAACTAAGGAGAGTGCCAGGAGGAGCTTCCAGAATGGCTTTTATTGGCCACAAATTCACCATGTCCACACTTTTAGAATCCATTTCAATATTTTATTTGTTTCTGAGACAGGGTCTCATGTAACCCAGGCTTACATCAAACTCGCTATGTAGCTCAGGGTGACGTTGAATGTCAGATCCTCCTGTTTCTGCCTTCTGGGTGGTGGAATTGTGAGCATGGGCCACTCTGCTGGTTTATCAGCCACCTCACTTGGTATATGTCGTACTAGGTCAATCCCAGGGCTTCATACTTTCTTGACAGGTATCCTATCAACTCAGCTACATCCCTGCCCCCAATTTAAACTGTTTTTTTTTTTTTTAAAACTCTGAAAACACAGATTCACTGTGTGCCTAACGCTATCCCAAGAGTGTTATAATAGGTTCTTACTCCTTCCTTACAACTAGCTGAAGCAAGTAGCAATAAATGATTCCACATTCTACGAATAACCTCAAACGGAGAGAGCGCAGCGATGTCCAGAGGCACGCAGCTGGACAGCAGCACAGGTGTAAGCTCAAGCGGTGTGACACACACAGAGAAAATACTCCTGACCACTCACAGAAAGACACGCCACCACCAGGCTAGGCTGGGCAGAGGGATCACAGCCACCTGCCCAGTCACTTACAGCCACCCAGACTTATGTAGGCACCCTCCCAGAGTGCTCAGAGCTGCCACAGGCTGCCGCTGACCCGCTGACCCGCTGACCTTGCATTTGTCTCCCCTCAGAGTCTGGGTCAATGGTGGCCTGAAGAGCTCCCCCTGTGCTCCTTATCACCATGAAAGGGTTGCCAGTGCTAACTGTTTGCTTCCACACTTGTGCTTTTAAAGTCTCTTCACTCAGTAACGTTTTCCATTTTCTAATGACACTTTAAATTCCATTTCTATTACCTGAACATCAAGCACAATTATGCCATTCTGAGTTTCTTCTTGGCAATTAATGCAATCATACGATGCATCACTAATGCCAGCCAGGATCCTTACCACAAAATAGTAGGAATTATCATATTTCTATGTACATTTGCAAATCTCTTATTAACATTCCAATCCTGTGTATATTTTTCTTCTGGGGGAAAAAAACACTCTTGGTTTTCTGGAGCTGCTGCTATTGCTAAACCAGACCATTTCCAATACTACCATTGCAGAGGGAAACTGAGTGTAATGACTGGTCCAGTCAGGTTCTGTGAGATTTCTTATCCACTCAAAGAAGCTCCATGAACTGCCAAAATTCTTCCTGAGACCACAAGACCATCTTCTCATATAGATACATATAGATATAGACAGATTATATGGAGAGATACACAGTTTTCTTCTGTGAGGCCATGTTATATGGGTAATACTAAATATCAATACTTGGCTATGTACAATTAGCAATTTATCTATATACACATCAACACTGGTATTTAGCAGTAAAAACATTGGGTTAATTCTTTAGACAGTCATCTTGAAAAATAATCGGTCAAACATTGCCTGAGCGTCTCAGATCATTGTTTGCATTTTGAGTTAGATGAAAGTAAGTAATAGTCATAATATTTGTTACAGATTATCTGTGAAATGTAAACTTTGTGAAGTCATAATTCCTCTGCTTCAAATGTTCTGTCAGTTTAATAAGGATAAACACACAAGTGAGCGTGCTCACATGCACACACATGCACACACATGCACACACACACACACACACACACACACACACACACACACACATCAGGACATCAGATGGTTGAGAAAATGACACAAAGCTTTGGGTCCCGGTTTTTAGTTGAAAGGACATAAAGAATCAGTGTCTTACTGATGGGACTTTTGTATCTTTTGTTATGTCCGACAGAAGGACTTCCCAGATATAATGCCACAGAGTCAAATTTAATCTGTAGTTCATATCTTTTTATTATTATTTATTTATTATCATTATGTATACAGAAGAGGGCACCAGATCTCATTACAGGTGTTTGTGAGCCACCATGTGGTTGCTGGGAATTGAACTCAGGCCCTTTGGAAGAGCAGTTAGTGCTCTTAACCTCTGAGCCATCTCTCCAGCCCTCATATCTTAAATTTAAAGCAAAAATTTAAAAAACTTTTCAAAGAAAGGAAGTTTGTTTAACCCACAATTCTGGAGAGATAAAGGGCTGTGCTGGGTGCCACGGTCCTGGAGCATCTCAGGATAGCACATGGCTATAAGCTATCTTTTTTAAATTGCTAATAAAAATTCACCAATGTTGAGTTGGAAATCTGGTGTTTCATTTTGGTGTATGCATACAGTAATGTAATCACTACCAAATCACAATATGTAGGTTGTAGCGCCTGGGAATTTTTCCTTACCCTCTGTAGTCCGCCTCTCCCTTGGCTCTGGCAAGCAATGTTTCCCATCCTGTAGTTCTAGCCTTCACAGCCACAAACTTAAGGCATACTTTTCTCACCGCCCCCTCCCCCAGTTCTACAACACACCAGAATCACTCAATCTCTACTTCCAGTCACTGAAGCATTTGCTAGCCTGCTTCTCCGAACACTTCCAAATTCCTTCCAAAAACCAGTTCCAAGGCTTAAGAATCACACAGTCAGATTCAGTCACAGCAACGACCCTTCTTCTCGGTCATCAAGTTTCTCTCTTAGTTACCTTTTCCTCACTTGGCCCCAAATACCAGGCACAATCTAAAGAAGGAAGGACTTACTTTGGCTCTCACTGTTGGAGAGCTCATGCCGTGGTCACTTGACTTCATATGTTTGAGTAGAGCACCATGGCAGTGGGAACAGTAATGTGGGATCATCTATATGTCATGGTGGACGGACAGCAGAGAAGGAGGATGGGACCCAGAGCCATGCATATCCTTCAAAGACACACCTCTGAGACCTACTTCCTCCAGTTAGATCATTTCTTCTCTAAGAACAGCCCACCGTTTCAGGATATCATCAACCTTATCACAGGTGGTGTGCAAAGATTTTCTCCCAATTTGTGGTTTTCCCCCCTCTCTAGTTTTACCTTCACTATGCAGAAACTTTTTATTTTGACATTCTATGGGGTGATGTATGTTGTGTGTGTGTGGGGGGGGGAGAGTGCATATACATACTCATGTGTGTACTTGTGTGGAAGCCAGAAAAGGACACCAGGTAACCACATAGTCATTCTCTGCCTTACTCCCTTCAGATAAGGTCTTTCTCACTGGCAGCCATCAAACCCCAGTGGTCCTCTCTCCTCCCAACACAATGCTGGGTTGCAGCACACAGGCAGCCACATCCAGTGGGTGCAAAGATCTGAATTTAGGTCCTCATTCATAGCAGCATGGTGCTCTTCTGCACAGAGCCATCTACCCCACCCTTCCATCTTATTTTTTATTTTTGCTTTGGCTCCCTATGCTATGGGCATCACACCCGAGGAAACTTGGCATTGTGGAGCATTTACCATACATCTGCCTCAAGCAATCTTACAATCTCGGATCTGACAGGTAAGCATTTGATTGATTTCAAGTTAATGTTTTGGTTGTGAGCCTAGCCCTAAATGGCTGGACCATCTCCCCAGCCCTCAAGTTAATTTTTTTAAGTTGTATAAAAATTCAGTCTCGTTCTTACATGGATACCTTGTTTTCTTAACAGTTGTTTGCTGACGCTATTGTGTGCTCTTGGCAACTTTGTTGGAAGCTCTTGACCGGTTCCATTGGTTAGCATTTGTTTTATGTCAGTACATGCTGTTTAGATCACCAGAGCTGCAAACAGATTTTGAAGCCAGACAGTGCAATCATCAACTTTGTTCCTTTTCCTCAAGATTGATTTCGGTATTTGGTATCTTTTATGTCTCCATATGAATTTTTATGGGCTTTTGTTCTCCTCCTCCCTATGCAAATAGCTGAACTTACTTCAGGGAGCTGAGTGAGGTAAAGGTCATGCAGAGTCAGAACTGGAGCATCATCATAAGCTGATGTCACAGAACAACAACTGTGTGTGCGTGAGCAGCAAACCATGGGCTGTGCACAGAAAACCAGTCCTGGACTCCAGGATATACGCCCTGTCATTCCAGTTTGAGCAGGCTGTTATTCTTGGGAAAACCTGGGCCCTGCCTGAACTGGTGCTGGAGAATAGTCGCTGTGTGCTCCTGTAGGGTGTATCCTTGGGTCAGATGCTGGCTGTGAGGAGGGATTGGAGAGAACCTGTGATCGATGAAGCCTTGGGGTGACGGGCCATGCTGGGCATGTGTGCACACCATCTCATCTGTGCCTCTCAGTAGTCAGTCATACCGTCCTACATGACACAGAGCCCCCAGAGAATCTATGAATTTTCCCAGAGAGTGGCAGAGTTCACATTTTATTTCAACTTGATCCGGCTTTTAGTTCTGAGTCTTTGGGGGATGTGTGGGTTCAGGGTTACTCACTTGATAATATGCATATGGTAGTTCTCTTTAAATTATCCATAATAAGTACATCTTTTAAAAATCATATTAAAATCGGCTGGAGAGATGGCTCCGTGGTTAAGAGCACTTGATGCTCTTACAAAGCACCCAGGTTTGGTTCCTAGCACCTACATTGTGGCTCGGCTCGCAACTGTCTATAACTCCATTTCCAGAGTATCTAATGCCCTCTTCTGGACTCTGTGGGTATCAGATATGTAGGCAACACATTCACACATGTAAAATAAGTGGGTTTTTAAAATTACATGAAATTATCCACAATGCATTCAGGAGCTGTAAATAGTTTTGCAACAATAAACCCAAAGAGAGTCAGTCTCCATTCTTCTCTTCTGACTAGTAAACCAGGGTCAACAAATGTGAAGACTTTGTTTAGAGAGAGTAAGTAAAGGACTTGGCTGAATTTGGGAGAGGAAGCTGAGGAATTTCACTTCTACCATGATCAGAGTGAGAGGACACTGTCAGTTCATCTGGGTTCAATCTGACCACTTTCCTATGGTCATGAGGCCCTGGGATCCTCCATGTGGAAGCCATCTCTCCCTCTTCTCTATACCCATGGCAATTGGTTAGGAATATACTTCTCATGTTTAATAGTGGATAGCTGGATTGGGTGAGGTCTGGAAGCTTCTGAGCAGAATTGTCAATGCTGGAACAGCATTCTGAAATAGCATTTTTAACAGACGTCAGTGTGAACAATTTACTAAGAAATCTCATCTATGGCCTTTGAGCAGTAAGGGATATTCTTCCTAAGGAGACCCCAACTACATTTAGCCCGCCCATCTCCCTCTTGATCTGTTGGTGATGAGGAGGAACAGGAGAGAGTCCCTCTGTGACTGCTGAGTTGGTGGTCCTCACTGGGTTAGCCACAGCCACTGTCCCCATCATGTTGGGGCTGGGTGCACAGGAGCAGCCCCCACGCCCCCCATTCCTTGGCAAGTGGACATCCCTATGCTCCTAACTAGGCCTGAGTGACTTCCTGTCTAGCCTCATCTACCAGCTGACTCTCTCCTGGGGATCCCAAGCTAATATTCTCTGGTTTGTGTACCTCCTTGACCTCTGTGCATCAGCTCTGCAGGCAAACAGCTCCAAGGCTCGTGTGCAATCCTGATGAGCTCTCAGGTCCCAGACAAATGGGACACATTTTTCACATCCTTCAGGAAGCTAGGACAACTTGCTATCTCTTTCTCCTTCTGCTCTGGTGGTGTTATACAAGTGAGATCAACAAATCTGCTCACAAAGTAGTCATTCAGACAGTGTGTAAAATGTTGCATATACCTTCTATCTTACAGATACTCCTGATCTGTTTAAGATTCTGTTGGATGCCCCTTTTCTGTTGATTTTGAAGGAGGATGGAAGGGAGAGAGGGAGGGAAGGAGGGAGAGAGGGAGGCAGGGAGGGAGGGAGAGAGGAAGGAAGGAAAGATTCCTTCTTCTCTCGTTGCTATACAAAGACTAAAGTCCCCCCAATATCTCACCTCCAGATGGTATCCCTCACTCTTCTGAAGCCCTGCCTACAGAGAGATGGCCACCCCATATGGAAATAGATCATCCTTAGGATGTTTTAAAGGACATTAAAGGATATAAACCAGATTTCTGTTAGATAAACCAGTTACCAATTGCCCTAGCAGCTTTCTACTGTTGTAATAGAAACACTAGCCAAAACCGACTTGTTGAAGAAAGGGTTTATTGGTGGACACTTCCATACACAGTTCATCATTGATGGGGAAGTCAGGGCAGGGACTCAAGCAGGAACTGGAGGCAGGAACTGAAGCAGAGACCATGGGGAAATGCTGCCTACTGACTTGCTTCCTGCTCGTGTTCTAACAGCTACCTTTTGTATACCTCTCAGGACCATCTGCCCAAGACTGATTCCCACCCCCCCCCATAAAGGGATGGCCTCCCACATAATCAACAATCAAGAAAATTAACCACAGACTTGCTGAGGGGCCAATCTGATGGAACCACTTCCTTCATTGAGGTTTTCTCCTCTTAAGTGACTCCAGTTTATGTCAATTTGACAAAAGCTAACCATACACCAAAATATCCTTGTATTTCTGTCAAGCAATAGAATGCATTTACTTGCCCAATTTAAATCCCTTTATAAAACTTCTGTAAGCTTGTATTTCTCTGTGGTTTTTAGTTCTTTTGGTTGTTTTGTGTAGCCCAGGCTGGCCTCAAACTGGAGACTCTTTGGCCTCAGCCTTCTGAATGTTGGGATTATAGACAAACACTACCATGCACAGATTTATACAATTTTTTTTTCTCCTCAAAGGCAATTATCTCTCATTTCTCCTGAATATGGCTGGTCTTGGGACCATATGGGAGAACAAAGTATTGTGAAAGTCGTGGACTAAGGAACCATTATTTTGTGATGCTTAATGGTATGCATTCTGTCTTGCTATACTTAACTTTTAGCTAACATCAGTACCTGTGTGTTTGAACAGGTATGCACACATGAATACACAGTACCTCATGTGCACATGAATACATAGTGCCTCATGCACACATGCATACACAGCACCTCAGGCACACATGCATACACAGCACCTCAGGCACACATGAAACACAGTGCCTCATGCACACATGTATACACAGCACCTCAGGCACACATGCATACACAGCACCTCAGGCACACATGCATACACAGTACTTCAGTCATACATGCATACACCACAGCACCTCATGCACACATGCATACACAGCACCTCTCTACTCTGGACTCAAGGAACATTCCTCACTATCATTTTTACATAAAGCACATGAAACCCAGTGTTAGGAGAAAACCAGGGACAGGGCACAAGAATGGATGATACTTCAGGTACTTCAGGTTTTTGTTTGTTTCGTTTAGGACACAGACTTGGCTATATTGCCCAGGCTAGACTCAAAATCACAATCCTTCTGCCCCAGGCTCCTGAAATTTTAAGATGTTACAGAGATTATTTTGCTTTGAATCTGAATTAAAATATGTAACACTTAACAATCAAAATAGCATAACAATTCAGTGTATCTCAAAACAGTGCACGGTATGTTTCTGAAAACTGAAGTTAATGTTAATAAAAGAGGAGAGCGGATATAAGAAGTAAGCATGCGTGCTTTATCATTTTCTCTTTACACTACAGCTCCCTTTCCTCTTTCTCTCTCCCTTCCGTTCCCCTTTCCTCTCCCTCTTCCTCCCTCCTTCCTCCTCCATTCTTTTTTCCTCCTTTCTTCTTCTCTACAAAGTACTCATGGTTCCCCTTCCCTGAACCTAAGGCCAGCAGGCTCGTGGGAGCTGCAGGATTGGAAGGAGGAATTACTGGGGCTCAGGAAACTGGAGCAGCATCTGTGGTCTCTAGGGCTGGAGTGAAGGAGGGTGAGTGAGAAAGCTAGGCCAGGATAAGAGGCAACAGGTGCTAAGTGGTGGCGCATGCCTTTAATCCCATCACTGGGGAGGCAGAGGCGGGAGGATCTCTGTGAGTTCAAGGCCAGCCTGGTCTACAGAGTGAGTTCCAGGACACAGGGAAACCCTGTCTCAATAAACTGAACTAAATAAACCAATAACTAAACAATCAATAAGAGGAAGGAGATCAGGAGCCAGGCTTCTCACAGCTGAAGAAAGGAATACAGAAGGAGCAATGACCTAAATGAACTTGCTATGTCGGAATAAAATTATTGGGTTGAATTCACAACCTTTTTTATTTAAGTGGTTACTCAAAAACTTGTAGACACCTGTGTGCATCTGCGTAAATATGCAAATATGTCCTAGTTTTGATCAATCTAGTGTGTAGACACCCCAGACGTCATCAGCACAGCTAGTGTGCAGATCTTTGCTTCTAATCCCCTTCCTCCCTAGACAGGACTGACGACTCTGGAGAAATGGCAGACTGGAGAAAAGTACAAGATGAACCTGGAGCATCCTGTTGTTCCAGAAAGTGAGTAGAGATCAAAAATAAGGACTTGAGTGTCAGAAAAAAATCTCAGCTTGAGGCTTAGTGTAGGACAGTAACAGGACAGTTTGAGCATGACAATAAGCAATGATGTAGTGGGTCACAGCCTGCCGACTGAATTTGAAACGGATGGACCTTTCTGCTAGGAATAAACAAAGAAACAGGAGAAAAGAGGGGAAAAGTCACATGCTTTCAGTAAAAAGTCAAATAGCAACGACAGAGTAATGGTAAAATTAGGAATAGCAAAATGTGGTAACTATCATCTGAGGATGATAAAGTTGATTTCAGAGGGGAAGGAGCTTACCCAATCTCAAGGTCACCCTCCCCAGGTTACACATCAATTACACAGGAAATAAAACATTGGCTTTGTAGTGAAGAAACCTGGCACGTAACACCTTGACTAAGTAACCACAGTGAGCCTCGCCAACAGCAAGACACAGACATGGTGTCCTTTCTGCCACGAGACTGAGGAAAACATCTTGACTTGGATATCGATATAAAAATACATAATGTCGGTGTCCTAGAAGAAAGCATCAGAGGAACCAAATGGAGGCCAATTCTTCAGAATTACTCTACGGTTTTCAAACCTATCAAGGTCACAAAAGACAGGGAAAGAGTGAGGAGGGGGTCTCAGATTTGGGAGACTAAAGAGATAAGCAAAAAAAAAAAAAAAAAAAAAGGATGGATAAACACAGTGTGTTATCCTAGATTGAATTAGAGGAACACAAAGGGGGATTTTTTCTGTTGTTATGACCATTATTGGACAATGAATGAAATGTAAATGGAGTCCTAGGCTAGGAGAGAAAAGGTATCAATATTAGTGTATTGATTTTGATGATTGCTCTGTAAGTGGAAAAGTGTCTGTGTTTTTTGGATCTATCGGATGAAATATTCAGGAGTTTTCAACTAGCTTTCAGTTGATTCATATGGGATTCATATAAATAATCAACAGAATGAACACACCTGTGGAAATAGAATGCTAAAGCAATTTGCCACACACATCTATGGAAGGAGTATAAGGTAAATTCTTCTTCACTTTTTTCCGTAAGTCTAAAAGTTTAAAATGGCCGGGCGGTGGTGGCGCATGCCTTTAACCCCAGCACTCGGGAAGCAGAGGCAGGTGGATCTCTGTGAGTTCGAGGCCAGCCTGGTCTACAGAGCGAGATCCAGGAAAGGCGCAAAGCTACACAGAGAAAACCGGTCTCGAAAAACCAAAAAAAAAAAAAAAAAAAAAAGTTTAAAATGACAAAAGGAATTTCTGTGATTCATTCCTCAAGGGCAGAAAGTCTAAGTGGTATCTCCAACAACACCCCCCAAAGCCTGTGACTGCCCAAGACCTTTGCTCTAAAGAGAAACTCAGAGGGATTTTCTGTGTAAGTAAGCCTTCGGGCCATTCACCATGCTGAAGTTAATATTTCACAAGGAAGCCTGGAAAGTGTTCACACTTTGAGGGGTGTGCGCTGACAAACACTAAGCCCTCTACACGATTGTATCCTTGCATTCTGCCCTCCTGTAGGGAAGTATGTCTGCTCCTGTGAGGCCGAAAGACCTCCCTAGTTTGGCCCCTTTCCAGGCACACAGGAAAGCTAGAGAAGATCATCTGTGAGCCCGCTTGTCCTAGCTCATCACTAGATTGTAAACTGCGGGAGGGCTTGGGCCGTTTCTTACCTTTCTCAATTGCCTTGCACAGAATGGAATGCTGCTGTCCAGACATCATGGTCAGATCTGGGGAAGGGGTGGGAATGCTGTAGTAAAAACAACTCCAGCATTCACAACTCACTTTCCACTCCTGGGCCTCTGAAAGCCTGGGTCCAGGTTACGCAGCCCTTTGTGGGGCTGCATTCTCTTGGAGGACCATGTGGCTCTCCACCAAGTCCCCTTTGGCAGGGAGCCTTCCCCTTGGTGGGCCGCCCTCACTCTGACGAAGTACAGCTGGTGGTGTGAACACTGCCATTTGCTTCGAGCGTCTGCTGCCCTTCAAAAAAGAACAGTCCCCTCCTCGGTTACGGCAGCATTCCCAGGCCAGACTTGGCCCCAGAGGGTTTTCTGTCTGGATGGGATGTGGCCCAGCAGCAGCTGCAGCCCATGCTGTTGATAAAGAACCCTCCAGTCTGAAGAAGTGAAAACCTTACCCAGGAGTGATAACCAAGACCTATGTGGCTTTCAAAGCCACTACTGCATGTTTTGGAAAACTGTATTTCAGAGGAAGCTGACATGGATTTGTACCAGCGGAAAGCTGTTCTATGTCCCTTCTGGCTCAGTTAGACACAGAGTCTGATGCATATCAGCTCTCCGCCCCGTGAGCATGGAACAGCCTTGAGCAAGTTGTGGATTCTCTGATAATACTCTACAAAGCGCGTGGTTGCCCAAGACTTCACTCTAACCAAAAAGTTGAGGTTTTTTTCTATGTAAGCCTTTGGGCTACTCACCATGCTGAAGTTAACATTTCTTGGTGAAGACAGAAAAGATGATCTCTAGTAATAACAAGAACCACATATCACTGCATACACTCCAACAAAACACCCAGTGCCCTGTGTGGTTATCTCATTTGACACTGCTGTCCTCTGGGGAAATATCTGTCTACTCCTGTGGGGACTAAAGACACCAAAGGAACTAATGAGAACCATGGAAGTAGTGGAACAGCTAGGATTTGAACCTTGAGACTCAGATGATGATGACGTTAATGGCTTTGGACCAATCTTTCAGAGATGGGTATTTTTCTAAGTAACTTTGGATTGAAAAATATGAGATTGTGTGAGGGTATTGAAGCTTGTTTTGAACACACACATGCAGGTACACACACTTGCAGGCACATACACACATGCAGATAAACAGACATGCAAGCACACATACATGCAGGTACACACACATGTAGGTAGGCACATGTATGGTGATATTGTGTTCCTCAATATATCGTATACCCTAATAAATTTATCTGGGGTCAGAGAACAGAACAGCCACTAGATATAGAGGCCAGAAAATGGTGGCACTCACACCTTTAATCCTAGCATTCTGGAGGCAGAGATCCATCTGGAGCTCTATGAGTTCAAAGTCACACAGGAAACAGCCAGGCATGGTGACTCACGCCTTTAATCCCAGGAAGTGATGGCAGGAAGCAGAAAGGTATTTAAGGCATGAGGACCAGGAACTAGAGATGGTTAAGCTTTTAGGCTTTTGAGCAACAATTCAGGTGAGATTCATTCTGGATGAGGACTCAGAGGATTCATTCCAGTCTGAGGAAACAGGATCAACTGAGGAATTGGCAAGGTGAGGTAGCTGTAGCTTGTTCTGCTTCTCTGATCTTCCAGCATTCACCTCAATACCTGGATCCAGGTTTGTTTTTATTAATAAGATCTTTTGAGAGTTGTGCTACACAGTGCTTTGGACATAGAGCAAAACTAAACAACATCAGGGACAGAGAGAGATCAGAAATGCTTATCTTGGCTGCTTAGGATGCCTGCAGGGACAGAAACCAATGTTAAAAGTACAAAATATGACAAAGTTGAAGTCATTCTGGAATAAAGAGTTGAAAAGGTGTCCTAGGTAGCTTGCCTGGGAACATGCTCCTCTGTCGGGACCATGGACCTGGAAGGCAGTGTGACAGCGTAAGATAAGGAACAAACCCGGGGGTTGTCAGTGAACCTCACAGGACTGCAGACAGGACACTCAAGTAGGACACCACACAGTGATGTAGAAATGAATGCTTGACTTGGGCCCAAGCTGTGGTCCAGGAACCACATCAGCAAGCATCATGAGGACAGGCAGGGTGTAAGGATGCTCAGCGGAGGAGAAGGAAGCAGACCCAAGATTTGAAAAGCAAATAGGAAAGATGTATCTCCAGCTAATGTGAGAGAGTGCCACAGTGAGCCAATGAGGAGACAGGTGGATGTTCCCTGGGCAGGGACATTATAGAAAGTGTCTGCCCTGTTGGTCATTAACCAGACACATGAAGGAACAAGCCACATGCTTTCACAAATTATTTCTTTGACTGGGTCAGTGAGCTGTTCGGAGCAGGTCAATGGCACAATTGGCAAATGAACCCTACCCAATAGTGTCCTACAGACTCAGTTTACTCATAGCCCCAGGAGCCACCCTGGGACAATTGGGCTATCTTGCACATAAAAGGAAAGAAATCATTTTGACTTCTTGATTCTTTGTAGAGACATACTGTGGGACAGCAGCAAAGTATGCCGTCAGCATATGCACTGTGTCACAACAGCCTGGGGAGTTGCTGCACAGGCCAGACTTGGCTTCCGAATTAAAGTCCTTTCACTTTAGAAAATAGCAAGCAAGTGTCAAGGAAATAGGCAGGAATTTCTTTCTTTTGTGAATAGGACTTTAAGTAAGATTCTGGATATAATGCTCTCTGGGGAAACAGTTACTATAGAATTCATGAATAACTTACTAGCCAGGAGGTAAAGGCTTCACATGGCCACCACAACCATCGTAAACTGAGAGAGCTAGCAATGTCCTAAGTAAGAAGTTGTTTCCAAACTATAAGCCTACTTTAACTTTGGAATGATTTCCCTACATTTTGTTAAAGAAAGGGTCTCATGTAGTTCAGGCTAGCCTTCAGCTCTTCATGTAGTTGAGGATGACTTTGAATTTCCGATCTTCTTGCCTCTGGCAAGTCTACCCTGTGCTATGGATTGAACTCAGGGTAGTGTGCACCCCAAGAAGCAGGCACTCTACCAACTGGACCACACCTCTCAGCCAACCTACATAGTCTGTCTGTCTATGTGTGTGTATCTTTCTGAGTGTATGTGTGCACGCACGCGCACTCAAGCATATGGAACGAGAGATCAACTTCCAGAATTGTTTTCTCCTTGTTTTGTTTTAAACAGTTCCTCCTCCTGGCCTGAAATTCACCAAGTGGGTGACCAGCAAGCCCCAGAGATTTACCTCCCCAGCACTAGAATTACACCCATGTACTACCACACATAGCTATTTAAAAAACAAAACAAAACATTTTTTTAAACTACATTTCTCTTCTCTTCTTTACTCTCCCTCCTCATCCCCTTACCTCCCTCCCCACAGTCGCTCTGTGTTTCAGTAAGTCAGAGGACAGCTGGTTCTTTCCTGACATCTGAGCACCAGAGATCCAACTCAGGTTGTTGGGCATTGGGGCAAGTGCCTTTACCAGCTACACCATGTCACTGTCCACACACTCAGATTTTGATAGTCGGTTCTGGGGATTAAACTCATGTCCTCATGTTTTCAAAGCAAACACTTTACCAACTGAGCCACCCCCGGCCTCCAACCTACTTATTCTACATATTATTTCTGAAACAAAAATAAAGACAATGATCAGCATCGCTGAATCCACCCAAAGAAGTTTGAATCAGTAGTAATCAAACTGAAGTCTATGGGGTCTGTAAATGGTCGAAGAATTTTACATCTTATGATTTTTTTCCAATGCTGGGGATAGAACCCAGGGCCCCACACATGCTAAACAAGCACTCTACCACTGACCCACGCATCCAGTGTATACTTTGATTTTGATGATCATTCCTAAACACTATTTTGCTCCAAGTTTGACAAACAATGGCTTGAGTCCCTAGTCTCTCCTCTCTCATTCTGCTTCAATTTTCTGTTGCTCTGGTGTAAAGATCTCTGAGAATCAACATTTGCCCCACAGTAGTGATATGGAAGAGCATATACTCAGGGCTGCCTTTGGCTAAAGGTCTAACCAAAGAGTCAAAGTGGCAGGGAGAAGGGAGATGTATTTACCTCCTTCCTATGAATTGGGCCAATTGGAAGTGTGCCTGGTCACTGAAAACATGAAATGTGGAAAGCCATGGGATTCAGGCTCCATTAAGGATTTAATCAAAATTCTTCAGAGGAGTTATTTTAGCGCCTCATACACGTTTCATCTGAAAAATTACAGAGGATGTTTTATCTATGTAATTTGTTTTTAGATATTCTATACGCTTACTCATCGACAAGACTCGGGGTGTTTTTTCAAAACACATACATGCAACATCTCAAATAACTAATGGGTTAAAGCGTCTGACGTGCTGTTTATTTACCCCCATCTATTATTACTTTCAGGTAATAGCAGCACATATTTATCTAGAAGCTACTAATTTGATGCCACTTTGGCGCGATGCCTCATTACTTTTCGAAATCTGATTGGGAAATGCTGACCAGAATTCTAAGAGCTGTATTGGCGCAGTGTGATAGGCTTCATGCATGGGGACCACATTCTCCAGAGGGATGCTGGTTAGCACGTGTACATGTCTGGTACAGCCAGTGCACTTGGAGGTTCCCTCCAAGTTCATCACTCACGTGTGAGTCCATGAAAGCAACTGTCAAGAATGAGTGTTATAAAATCCACAACACTTACAAAATTATAAATGGAGCACCAAGACACAAAACTTGAATAAGACATACATATGCACCTTGCATTTAGTCTTATTCTTTTACGCTTTTATTGTTTGTTGTTTTGTTTTTGAAACAGGCTCTCATTGTAGCACTGGATAGCCTAGAATTTACTAAGTAGACAAGGCTGGCCTCGACTTCCCAGAGATCCATCTATCTGTGCTTCAGGTCCAACTCATTATTTTTCATAAATAAAACACTTTAAAATAAAAAAACAAATTATAAAATGAGCATTGAAACATGTTAAATTTTGAATAAAACATGCATACACACATCTCCCATCATTTCCTTAAACCCATATATATGTGTTGGGTATAACCTTAAATGACACAATTTACTAATTTAGAACAGTAACACATGATACCACTTAAAAATCATTTTGAGTTAACAATATTTTTCTGAAGTAAAAGATGTCCTTCACCGACTGTAAACACTCAAGGTTGCTTTAAAAAAGAAATTTTCCACTTTAGAATTTGAATAATATAAAGTAAGCATTTCTGTATAGCACATTTCTGAAAGCTGAATTATTTAAAGTGTAGGCATCTCTTAATTCCCCAAATCAGGTTTGATGGTATAGAATGAGGCTGAGGTGAGAAGACCCCTCAAAGGGATGCATTTGTCTTTGTATACGAAGACATCTAAAGAAGCAAAAAGGAGCTGTCTTCCCCAGCATTGTGCAAGGTGGTCCCAAAGCAAATGCCTGCAGCTGAGTCCCTTTGGTCAGGCAGACATACAGACAAGTAGAGAGATGAATAGCAAGTTTTTGTTCAAAGTCATAATTTAAGTGGTTGGTGGCTTTCAGAGTGAGAGCAGGGCCTTCCTATTTAAGATGAGGATGGTTCAGTAGCAGTCGATGCTACCTGTCGGTTTATGGTCTCCAACTTGTTTAAGGCCGTTCCCAGAGTGAGAGCTGATTCACCACAGTTATGAAGCTCTCAGGACATAAACTAGAAGAATGACAAACTACAGCAGTTGAAAATGTGTCTTCAGATACTCACTTGAAACTCCCATTTATGTCTCTAAGAATAGAAAAACGAGGATCGAGGGACCAGCTCTGGCCCAGCCAGGAACAGCAATGGTAACACATCAATGTTAATGTCCACCGCAGTCAGTGTGGGATGCAGAAATAGCACAGCATAATTGTTAACTGCCAATACATTTCATTCAGGTTACAGAGAAATAAGTGAAAACCATTTTACTGTAATGTCTAAATGATTCCATCATAATAATGATAAAATATTCTTTCCATTCCTTGGATTCTTAAAACAGGGTATTCTGAAAATGAACTATTGGCACATCACCTCTCCAGCCACTTGTGTTCTCTGAAGGTGTGTGTGTGTGTGTGCATGCATGTGTGTGCATGTGTGTCTATCTGTCTGTGTGCCTGCCTGCCTGCTATTGGGTCAGCTGGTAAAAGTCTTTGGTTGTTGCCAATTCTCAGGGCTGCCTGTGCCCTGGGCATTCTTTATAAAAAAAATAGAAAAGGCATTCACTGTAGACTTTGTGATATTTTAGGGCTGCTTGTAATATTGGGAGAAAGAGGGGTCTCTTCTTTACGCCCTCTCAAGGCACCTGCCAGACCCTTTTCTCTGTTGGAAGCATTTTCTCTTCAGTTTGCTCTCTTCTTCCTCAACCTTCCTCTGTCCTGGTCTCCCAGCAGCAGTGTGTGTCTGTCTAGCACCCCTGAGAGCCAGGTGTCCTGCATGTACCTTAAATCTTTCCTCTTCAAAGCAATCTGTGAACTACTGGGTTTGAGAGTAAATCTGCTCTGCCATCCCCCTTCCTCACTCACTCTCCATTGTTTCTCTGAGTAATGCTCCTTGCCTCGGGTCATGTGGTTCTGGAAATAAAGACTGTCCTTCAAGGTTGCTATTCTCCCTCTCTGCCAACGTTTGGACACTCAGTTCAGGGTTGGCTCAGGCGAGCCTTGGGTGGACAGGGTTTGGTTGTGCTCTCTCTGGAGGAGGTTGTATTCATGACTCCTTTTGTAGCTTACAGCTGAAGCATCCTAACTGACATGTTTTCAGACCCCAGCTGAGGGGAAAGAAACCATGGCTTAGAGAGAAGCCAAGTCATTTCCCTAAAGTAGGTGGTAGCGTGTGGCGGCGCCTGGACGCGTCCACACCAGTTAGCTTCTGAAACAGTGAACAGTCATCATATATGCCATTTGACTTCACTGCCAACTGTTACTACTCTTAGGATATATAATTTTTGCCAGGCCTGGTAATCCCAGCTACTCAGGAGGCTGAGGCAGGAAGATTGCAAGTTTAAAACTAGCTTATGCTATATGTAAAGAATGTGTCTCAAAATAAAAATAAACAGCAGAGCTGAGGCTGTAGTTCAATGGTAGGTTGTTTGCCTAGCATTCATGAGGCCCTAGGTTAGGTCCCCAGTATTGCACACAGAAAAAAGGAAAAGCAAATGTCATTTGAATTCTGAACAGAGAGCCAAAGCTCTGTTGTCCTTTTGCAGTGTACCCGAGAGCATGCTTCAATGGAAATAAATCAGATGGAGAGTCAGAAGACATGCTTCTCATTTCAGATTTGTGATGGTCAGGAAATCTGGAGAATTTTCCTCTGTAGGTCTCTGTCCACCAGTCCGTGGAGTGGAGGTGTGGTAATCCTTACTGTATAGACTAACTGAGAAGCTCTGATGAGACTACACGTGTCTTGACCTCACTGGTGTGCTTAGAGCTCCGTAGAGCATCATTTCGACTCCAGGATCTACAGACCTGCAGGGCTCTATGGCAATTTCAAGAGCATGTTCTTAGTCACAAAGCCTCCTTCATGGATGCTCCTCAAATCAGTCTTATTTCTCCTCCATTGTTCACTAAGATGAATAGTAGGGTGTTCATAATAAAATGCATATTTCATGCTGCTAGTTGGTGAGCGTAATGATGTTTGTGATTCTGCCCTGCCTCTGTACCTATGTGAAAACTCTAGTTTCACTAGCGGAAATAGGATCTGAAGGAATGATCACACACAGGAAGGAGAAGACAAATCCTGTGGGTCACAGGCAGTTCTAGTTCTCATTGGTAATGGCGATAACCTGTCACTATTCAACCAGAGGCCAGTGGCTCTCTGGGAAAACAGACACTTCACACTGGTGTGCTGTGGGATGTTCTGGATGCTGTGAATGTGTTGCTCTGATTGGTTGATAAGTAAAAAGCTGATTGGCCAGTAGCCAGGCAGGAAGTATAGGCAGGGTAAATAGACAAGGAGAATTCTGGGAACAGGAAGGCTGAGTCAGGAGACACCAGCCGATCAGAGAGCAGCATGTAGTGGCACACAGGTAAAGCCACAGAACATGTGGCAACATATAGATTAACAGAAATGGGCTGAGTTTAAATGTAAGAGCTAGTCAGTGGTAGGCCTGAGCTAATGGCCAAGCAGTTTTAATTACTCTAAGCTTCTGAATGATTATTTTATAAGCAGCTGTGGGGTCCATGGGGCTGGGCAGGACCAGAGAAAACTTCAGCTACAAATGGGCAGAGCAGAAGACACCATAGACATGGTCCAGCCCACCTACACACCAGGGGCAGCCCGGGTTCGTCTCATCTACTGGTGACTGAATCATATTAACTCCTAACATGGATTCCTTCTGTCCGATTTTTCTTGCTTAGCTTCACATTCATTCATCATTGAGGTTCCATTCCATGCAGAGCTTTCTTTGACAAGAATCCCAGAATTTCTCTGCCCCGAGAGCAGCCTATATCCAGGAAGGGCTATAAGAAATCATCGTAAGTACCCTCAATCAATGCAACAAGGGGGTGAGAGGTGCATGCATGCCACAGCACACATGTTGAGGTCACAGGACAATTCGTAGGAGTCAATTTTCTCCTTCTACCATGTGGTCTCAGGGCTTAAACTCGGGTTGTCTGGTTTGGCAGCAAGCTTCTTTACCTGCTGGGCCATCCCAGAAGTCCAACAAGAACTTCAAAGCTGGCAAATACATTTTGAAAAGGAAACAACTTTTCTGTAGGCAGATAAAACCAAAACCAAAATACATAGTAAAAACAAACAAACAAAAAACCAACAAGCCGTGTCAAGCTCTTCCGGGAGTGAGGATGAGACTTGACGCTGAAGTTCTGGGTGGAGACCAGAATATGAGGAACTGAGGAAGGGGAGAGAAGCAGAAACGGAGTAGACAGAGAGCTGAGAATGGCGCAGTCAGAGGGCAGGGACTCTATCCGCAGAGTAAAGGGTCGGCAAAGTAGTCCTGAAACAGGAGGGCAAAGGGATTTTGAAGAAGAGGGGTGGATACAGTTTAACATCCTGCACACACATTGTTGCAGGACTATAAACCTCCCTTGGCTGCCTGAGCTCATTAGCAAACTGTTTACACAAATGCTTCCTGCCAGGTGCTGGTGTGGCGAGAATTTGTTTGTTTGTTTATTTTTTAATGGAGGATGGGGTGTGCCCCACGCCTTCTCAGAGAAGAAGGAGCCAGAGAAAGTAAGACACAGGGAGGTAACTATTTAGAGAGAGCAGACACGGGAGACGAAAGTGCCCATGAGTTTATGGTTCCCTAGGAAGCAGGGCGGAGGGATCGGCTTGGCTCAATTTTACTTAACTCTAGAACAGATGGTTTCTGCTGTGACACCCAATGAGAAGCAGAACAGGAGAGGGAAGAGACTAGGAAGAAGTTCTTGCAAAGCAGCAAGCCTTAAGGGGGATTTCACAGGTCCGGGTATCAGCAAAGGCCAGTGTGGCTGTGGCAAGCAAAGGATGTGTTTGCCTCAGCTGGTGTCCAGAAAGTGACTGTTAGGATGGTAACAGGAGAAGAAACCAGAGGGAAGGTTGGACCATTGAGCATAGCAAAGCCTGAAAGATAAGTGAGCCTGTTGTAGGTTGCTCCATTGGTTAGCAGGTAATGGGGAGCCCACTGTTCCCTAAACCTTTTAGGATTTAAAGTCTTTCCTGATTTTATATTCAACTTGATGATAAGGATATGAAACAGATATCATTATTCCCATTTTACAGATAAGGCATCTAAGAAACAAATGATAAACTTGTTCACAGCCAGCATAGCAAGCCAAAGAAACCCCACCCACAGGTCTTACATTTTAATTAAATGATGTTCCTGTGCTGTGTGTGCCCACGAATATTCTCATTGAATAAATACGTCCTGGGAGCTCCAGGCAATTCCCCGAGGAGGTGGGACAGGGAGGGGGGACCACTGGGCATGCATGGACTGATTTTCTTGAGAGCAATTCTAGAGGAGAATTTCTGATGAGTAAAATTCTCCACCTCATTACACAAGTAACTAATCTAATCAACCAGTCCAGTAAATGGGCTAATTTTTGATGTTGGATCTTCTGCCTCGGCCCACCCACTCTCCCCAATGCCCTTCTTCCCAAGTTTCAAATGGCTGCCAGCAGGCCATTCATTCTACTACTGCTCAGTGCCAGGCACTCTGGGAGGTGCTGGGAAATGACCTTTGGGGACAGCGATTCTATTGCCGTCTGCTTGGAGCCTAAGGCTGCTTTGATGAGTATACAGAAATAAGGGACTGTTATTAAAACTCCTGTCTCAACTGTCCAAGTGGAGGGCATCCCTCATTTTCCAGGTTCTTTGTGTGTGTGTGTGTGTGTGTGCACATCTGTGTGCAGATGTACTCAGAAGCTAGAGATTGGCACATCAAGTGTCTTCCTCAATCACTCTTCACCATTTTTGTTTTCAACTGAGACCTGGGGCTTGCCAATTTGGGTAGGCTGGCTCCCAGCAAGCCCAAGGGAGCCACCCGTTTCTAGCTTCTCAGCACTGTGATTTACAGGCATGAGTCTCCACAACAGGCTTTGTATGTAGTTGCTGGGGATCCAAACTCCGGTCTTCATGTGTCCACAGCAAGCACTTTACCGACCGACCGACCGACCGAGCCAACCCCAGCCTCCTTTCCACATTCTTTGTGCTTGGGGCTCACAATCAGGGGGGAGCTCATGGCTCCCAGCTTTGCCATTCTTGATCCTTGAGTTCTACACTTGCACTTACTCTGTGTTTAATCCTGACCAGAAATTCCATTCCGAGGAGTTGACTGCAGATGCTATTCTGGGATGGCTGGCTGGCTGTGCTAAGCCATTGCTGCTTCGGAATAAAGCTGCTTGTGTCTCAGAGCAGATTGGGGTCAGAACAAGGCTGCTGCTGTCTCTGTGAAGGACCATTATCCCATCAAGAAGAGTTAACCAGAACAGGCCCCAACTGCAGAAGGTGGATGCCAGTTTAGGACAGGTGACATGCTGAGCCATTTTTGACACAAGACTAAACCATCATTGCCTAAAGCCTGGGCTGTTGTTAACTACAGGAAACCCCAATTGCAATTATTTCAAGGCTCCATGACATTGAAACATAGCTTGCCTCCCTGCCTGTCCTTCAGATGCCTCTGTGGAGATGGTCCTCTCCATTGTCCTACTCATTGAGGCCATACCACAGTGTATCTAAAAAGCTCTCCACTTCTGTCCTGTCTGTCCTGGTAAATTCCTTTACCCCCTGTGTGTCACCTGCCTCAAACTGCTGTTCCCAGCTGAGCACTCACCTCTTGTCCTATATATGACATACATATGACTTTCATATATATATGAAAGTTTACAGTGGTTGTCTCTGTAATTGTTCATAACCTGAGGACCACTTGAATATCCATCAGCAGGTAGGTATATATTTAATATATGGTGCATTCATATTAGTTAGCAGTAAAAATGAAATAACTGCTTCCAGATGTCACCGAGTTGAACACTTAAGATCTGTGCATGTCTAAGGGAACAGGATGGTCGAGCTGGAATAGGGACGGAGTGGGAGAGCAATGAAAGAGACACCATGATAGAGGGAGACATCATGGGGATAGAGAGAAACCTGGTGCTAGGGAAGTTCCCAGGAATCCACAAGGATGACCCCAACTTAGATTACTAGCGATAGTGGAGAGGGTGCCTAAACTGGCTTACCCCAGTAATCAGACCAATAAATACCCTAACTATCATCATAGAGCCTTCATCCAGTAACTGATGGAAGCAGATGCAAAGATCCACAACCAAGCACCAGGTCAAGCTCCAGGAGTCCAGCTGAAGAGAGGGAGGAGGGATCCTATGACCTAGGGGCATCAAGATCATGATGGGGAAACCTACAGAGACAACCAAACCAAACTAGTGGGAACTCATGAACTTTAGACCAACACCTGTGGAGCCTGCACGGGACTGGACTAGGCCCTCTGCATAAGCAAAACAGTTGTGTAGCTTGGTCTGTTTGAGGGAACCCTAGCAGTGGGATCACGATCTATCCCTGGTGCATGAGCTGACTTTTGGAGCCCATTACCCATGGTGGGACACCTTGCACAGCCTTTATGAAGTGGGGAGGTCCTGTCTCAACTGAATGTACCAGGCTTTGCTGACTCCCCATGGGAGGCCTTACCTTTTTGGAGGAGGGTTTGGGTAGTAGGTTAGGGGGCAAAGGCTGGTGATGGGAGAAAGAGGAGGGATGACAGGGGGAATCTGTGGTTGGTATGTAAAATGAATTAAAAATTTTCCTAATAAAGAAAAAATGAAAAGAAAGATAATTTTAAAAAGATCTATGCATGTCACTGTGTGACATTTTATCTGTTAAAATTGTCAGTAGCTCCTGACCCCTTTTTAAATTATGTAGAAATCACCTTCCCAGTCCAAACAAACAGTCACAGAGTAAATAGTGATTGGCAGAGATGGGTGGAGAAAAGTCTGAGGTGGAGGTAGGGTAGCTGCTAATGGGTTTGAGGTTTCAGTTTGGGGGAGTGAGAAAATATTCTAAAATTAGATTGTGCTGGTGGTTGTATATGTCTTTGGGTATGCTAAATATTGATCAAGTTTATTCTTTGAGTTTTATCATCGATAAGCTATATCTCAGTAAATAGACCATCCACCCAGAGTTCTAGGCAGCCACAATGTGGCCCTTCACTAGCTCAAATTAGCAACCTGTGGCTCTCTGAACACCCCACCCCATTCTTCACACGATTCCTTCTTCTAAGCACCCCAACATATCCACATCCTCATGGCATTCGAAGTCCGTCTCAGAAACTACAACTCTGTCAGACATCCCTGTGGATTAGCAACCACTCTGTCTGCTCTCTGGTCCTAGGTCAAGATCTGGAATGTGGGAGATCTTCTGCCTCACACTGCTTGTCTGGCCAGTGCCTAGTCTTTCTCATTAGACTATAAGATCACTGGGGAAAGAACTGTGCCCTCTTATCTGTGACAGCACACAGAAATTGCTCCATAAACGCTTGATGAAGGGAAGCAGGAGTGACTGGACCATGGACCCAGGAAGAAAACAGTATCAACCTTTCTCATTCTACTTCCCCCAGCTTCTATCTTAACTACCGAGATCAACTCTTTTTAGATTCCACATATGCATGGTTTATCTTTCTGTACAGAACCTACTTCACTTAATCTAGTTTCTGGTTCCATCAGGTAGCAAAGGACAGACTTCATTCTCTGCTATGGCAGAGTGATGTTCCATTTCGTGTAGGGACTAAATATTTATCCACTTGTTAGTTGGCAGACACCCGAGTCGGTTCTACGCCATGGCAATTGTAATTATTGCTGCAACGACCGTGAGAATGTGGTCGTTCCTTCACCATACAGATCCTGCCCTTTGGATATATACACACTAATAGGATTGCTAGGTCATCAGTTTTTAGTTTTTGACCATGACAAGCACATACAAATACTTAGAAAACATATCACAAAGGTGGCTTCTGGCTCAGTTCTTTCTTATGTCCTTGCTCCCCTAGAAACCTCACAAACAAGGCGTCTGTCTGCATTTCTCCCAGCATTCCTAGCTTCTGAGCTTCCACAATAGCTCTTTAGGCTCTGGGCATTCAATGGCTTTTCCAATGCAAAACTCCAAAATCTTTCACAATCCCAGATCAAAACAATCCAGAGGCATAAAACACCGTGTAGCTGGGTCCAACCACACTCCACTCTCCAGCCTTTGCTTCTTGTGTTTGTGGCCTCTTCTCCAGAATCCCTTGGCCATTGTTTTCTTCTAGAAATTCTCTTGTTTCAGGCCTTCCGTGCGAGTCTTTAATCTAGTTTGAATTGATTTTTGTAACTGATGGGAGATATGGGTTGTTTCGGCCTTCTGCGTGTGTACACCCAATTTCCAGAGATCAGCTTACCAAAACGGGCTGTCCTCTCTCAGATGCATGGTGATTACACCAAAAGGCTGCACCAGGTGACTGACCCACGAGGTGTGGCTCTGTGACGGTGCATTCCAGGATGATCACACAGAGATGAATCACCTTGGTAATGTACTCTCTCCACGAACCCTGGTCATTACATGATTCACAGCTTTAAGATGATTCTCTTGGATAAAGACAAAGGTGAAAGGTGGCCCTTACAATCACCATATCTGTAAGAAGCAAGAAAGTACGTGTTTGGCAACAGTCTGGCCTACCGAAGCTACGCCATTCACCTTGTTCCACACTGGAGAGCTGTGAAAAGAGGCAAAGACTCACACTTGGTCTGGAGCACAAAGAGCTGAAAGAGTCAGGTGTCCTGCTCTGCTCTTATGGCCCTCTTTGCTCATTTCTCATATATATATTTCATATATAATAATGTGATATATATAGTCTTCTCTCATACAATACATCCCAACCAAGTTTCCCCTCCCTCCACTCCTCACAGCGTCCCCCATTCCTTCTCTGTCTCCCATCAGAGAAGAGCAGGCCTCCAAGAGACAACAGCCAGTCACAGAACACTGTAAAATGAAAGTGAATGAACAGTAGTATGGGGGCTCTTGCTCATTTTCATTTTGCCACATCCCCTCTTAATCCTGGCACCAAGCATCCCCCCTAGCACGCCCAGGGGTCCTGGTTGCTAAGCAGCAGATGCTGCTGCACTGATGTATCATCTGATTCCTGGTTGGATCTCTGGCTTTCTTTGGGTCCCATAACTATAGAGCTCAGATCTTCCTGTTCTTGTTCACCCACCACTCCAGCCAGGGATGGTGGATAGAGCCCAAGCAAGAGAAAACTTTTCATTCAGCTCTCAGTAGGGAAGGAGTGGCATTCAGAGGCCCATGCTGTCTGATTTTTGTCTAAAATTGATTATTGTCACATTCTCATCCCCACTGTCCCTGAGAACCGGGGACTTTCAGAGCACACTCATGGGCATGAGAATACAGAGTACACTGAGATGCCTGGGAATGTGCTCACAAGACTGGACATGAACACGGGAGTAAGATTTATATGCCCCTGTGATTGTAAATGGCTTCTGTCCTAGCCAGTTAGAGCAGACCAATTTTTATCAAGAAGCCTAGAGCGGTGGGCAACAGGATCCCTGAGATATGATTCCACTGGATCCCAGTTACCAGTGATACAGGAAGCGGTGTAGGGTGGTGGGCAACTGGATCCCCGAGATACAATTCCACTGGATCCCAGTTACCAGTGATACAGGAAGCAGTGTAGGGTGGTGGGCAACAGGATCCCTGAGATACAATTCCACTGGATCTCAGTTACCAGTGATACAGGAAGCGGTGTAGGGTGGTGGGCAACAGGATCCCCAAGATACGATTCCACTGGATCCCAGTTACCAGTGATATAAGAAGCTAAGAATGAAAAAGACAAGGTGACTGTGGAGCCCTTCCTTGCCATCCCTCCCTCTCCAACACTGTGGACAGTCTCGGGTCTCCCTTGCCTGACTGAAGGTGATGCATAGGAACCCAGTGATGAGCACTGCTGAGGGGAATGTGGGCAGACTCTGCAAATACGTACTGGATTTTAGAAGCAGTCTGTGGCTTGGAAAATAGGATATGGTCGACAGTACTTCAAGGCTCACCCTGAGGTGACCTTAAAGCTACTGAGTGTTTAGAACCATTGTCCTGGAGCCACTGCGATTCTAGAAGAACACCCAGACCGTTTGCGCCAAAGGTTGCCTCCTCTAGGTTCGCCCTTGAGCACAGCATCTTTAGGAGGTTGAGGATCATCTCCCAACCACAAATCTGCTGTGGATCCTTTAACTTCTCTGAGCTTCAGTCTTTTATGTTTTCATTTGAGAAGTGGAAATAACAGCAGCTAGATGAAATAAGACTTAGCCAAAGTTAGTACCAGCCCCAAGCCTGGATCTGAGCTCACAGTCAGTACTTATTTTAAATTCTCATTGTTATGTTTATTATACAAAATTGACAGCATTAATATGGCCCAGTGATGATTTTAGATCGACTCCCCCTCCCCCACCGTGTCCCTTTGCCAAGGGTGCCAAAGATAGACAGAGTAGCTTTGGAAGGGTTCTCAAGTGTAGGAGTGTGTGGCCCCCTAGTGCTGTGACACCAGAAGCTTTAGGCCTTGGAAGAAAAGGCAAACTTTGAATGAAAAGACGGAGAGGAAGAGAACAGCTTGCTCTGATGCACAGATAGTACAACTGACTGCACCAGAACAAGGTTGTTTTCCCAAGAAGAAAGGTTTCTAAGTAAGGTTTCTAAGTAGAACTGATGTTATTTCTTTTCTGTGGCTGTGAGGACCGAACCCAAGGCCTTGTGCCTGCTAGGCACACACCTTACAACTGAGCAGCACCCCAGCTTGGAAGCAATGGTGTTTCTAATTCACTCTCTTCCCACATGTGCCCTCATTTTCATGCTGCGACCTCTTCTGGGCTCCTGCAGATAGTACCAGGAATGTGCATCTTTCCCTGACTTTCATTGTGCCCTGCTGGCGGGAGGGGGGGGGCACATTCACAGGGCTCATCTGAAGGAAGAAGGGCTCTGTGTCACATCTGGCAATCCGGTTATACTCTCTAAACATAGCAACTGTACAAAGGAAGAAAATGACTAGCAACATTACTGTGGAGACCCGGCTGTGCCCTGCTCTAACCTGCTCCATGTTGTGTAAAACAGTAGTGTTTGGGACTGTGTTTTGCCCTCAGGAACTCCATTTTCCAAACGTTTTTTGACTCTGTTTTGAGGATGGAAGATGATTATGCACTTGGTGGACATGTGCACACCACTGTCTATCCAAAACCTCCCACACAGCACTGACTGACAAATGATTGAAGTAAGTATATTGCCCTATAAATCTGTCCAGGTGAACTGATACTGTAAAATAGACAGACAGACAGACAGACAGATAATTTACTGTTAAAGGTAATTTATTGTGGTAGATAATTTGCTATACAATATATGATCTGACAATTATTAGCTGTAATTCAGATTGGAATAAAGAGCCCATGTTAGCCTCGGCCAGGATTGCCAAAGAAAGAGGGACTATCTGGCTGATTGCTGCCGTTGAAACATCCCTCTCTTATGAAATTATTATTCAATAAATTCTGACACTGTGGCAGGACACAAATGTGTTCATCTGTGTTTCTGACACAGTGTACCCCAAACATAACTCCTTGTTGCAATATGGGAATGCAAGCACAGAAAATACATGAACAAAGAAAGGTCACTGGGGACAACCCTCCTCCCCTCATCACAGTAGTAAGGAAAGCTAAGGGACTATAAACTGAGATTGGGCTCCTGATTGATCTCCAAGATTCTCCTGAGACAGATCTCAAGCTCCTCCTCAGCCATACAGCAGAGGATGCGCCTCCTTCCTCATCTGACTTGGCTGAGACACCTGGTAAGAGGCATCATACTCAAGTATGGTTTCAAGCCAAACTCGGAGAAACAGTAGCCTAAGAACAGGTGGGCGCAGGCGGATTCTGAAGGCAAATATGGTGGCTTAGCTTGTCAGTGCTACCTACCCATGTACTATAAGGTCCATGGAAGACATGTGAGATCAGGAGCCTTATGATCTAGGAACTATCAATTACAAGTTTAAGTCTTACTGAAAGGCAGATTCTGAATTTCTATTTCTGTTCTGCCTCATGCCACCACTGTGAACTCAGGTGACTTACAGTTGTGTGACTTTTCCCCAGGAAGACATGAACAAATGTCTATTTACTCCATATAAGGTACCAAAGGAATGATTCCACCCAAGTCTAGCTTAGTGAAACAATGAATTTATTGGAGTTACTTCCAGGAACATGCATCCAAGGCAGCTGTGTCACCAAAACAACAACAACAACAACAACAACAACAACAACAAGAGGAAAAAAAAACCCACTCCAGTATGGGTAATTACACAAAGACTACATCCCTGGAGTTCTCTATATATCTTACAAGAAAATGGTCA
Source organism: Onychomys torridus (assembly GCF_903995425.1). Classification (NCBI taxonomy): domain Eukaryota; kingdom Metazoa; phylum Chordata; class Mammalia; order Rodentia; family Cricetidae; genus Onychomys; species Onychomys torridus. The sequence continues at coordinate 49,616,220 of NC_050446.1, read as the reverse complement.
ATGACATAAAAACTGCATCCCCAGAGTTCTCCACATGACTTTCAAGAAACTGGATTAGTCCAAAAGTATTCTCTAGCCAGTGATCCTCATTGTTTATACAATCTTGGGAAGGGGTTTTATGGATCTTATAAAAAGAAATAACATCAGTTCTAACTAGAAACCTTTCTTCTTGGGAAAACAACCTTGTTCTGGTGCAGAGGTTTTTAAGGTGCCTCTGGAGAAGAAGGTTGGATGGTAAGTTTCTGAATAGTGACACCCTACACTGCAGGACTCATGGACTGCTGTCATCTGGGACCCAAGGCTGGTATGAAATGTGCCAGGAGCTGTGTGTTTTCTTCATACATGGTTACAACGACTTTATTTCACCCACCATGTGTTTGTGCCTCATGAAGAGGTGGTCTGAAGGATACAAGAATTCACAGGATGTGAATTCCACCCCTTACGACCACCAAGTAGAGACCCACACACATATCAATACAAGAAGAAAAAGATGGGTTTAAGTTAAAAGTGAGGGACAAAGGCAGTCACTCTTAACCGTGCCATGGGGACACTGGAATGTTGTCTGGAGGCAGAACCAAAGTGATTCCTGTTTTACAGGTGAAGATGAGCAGAATCCCTCAGGGCCTCTTGAGTGGATACACATCCACCTGCCTCAGAACAGAGCCTGGGGCAGGGAGTATCACCGGGTCCTTTCCTCTGTATAATTCTAAGACACCCTCATTTCCAAGTTGCTAAAAATAGAAACCTAGCGTCTGGTATGTAACAATATACAATATTGCAGCTGTGCCTTTATGATGAATAATAATACTGTGGGGCCGTGTGATGAGGCAATCACTTCGGAGCGCAATCTCATTAACCCTCGCGGTATTCTGATTAGGTAGGCAGGTGGCAGGGATCTGAAGTCACTCCACAGTTGTGGAGCTAAGACACACACAGGAGAGGCTAAGAAACCCCTCAGCAGCACAGGGTTCCCTGTCCCCATCAGCCATGGAGCCAGGGTCTTCCTTCCCGGATTCCGGGGCTTGAAGCTGCGCTAAACACAGCTCCTACGGTTTAGCAAAGAAAAAACTGGAAGTTGGCAGTCCTGAACTTATGAATTGGAAGGTATTGTTGACCTCCGTTTGGGGGAAAAATGCCAGCCTCATTCCAAGATTAGATTTTAAATGTAGCGTTTTTACACCTTCTGCACTACCCCTTCCCTCTGGCAAGTAACCTCGTCCCCTCCACCGGAATCCAGCATGTCTTTAAACAAATCAAACTAAATTTAAAACCCTACCTCAGCCTCTAACTCCGTTTCCAGCCCTGTGAATCTCTCCGGGGCTTTTTGTTTTCATTCGTGGATCAGATTTTAGGAATGCTCCTGCCCTAAAAGTCTTGAAACACTTAGCCGGGTACCCTTGCCTAAATGGCTTTCTTTTCCCCAGTCTTGATTTTATTCGTGCCTTGGTGGGGGCGGGGGTGTCCAGGTGCTTCCCTGAGACTAGAGGGACAGGTTTGGTAACGCAGATATAAAACCAAAGGAAAATGACACGGTAGCCACACGCGTTCACCAGCCAAGAGTAAAAGTGGCTTCCCAGCCTCTGGGGAAAGGCCCCGTTCCTTTATAAGGGATCGAGAGATTAATATGGGAACTCGGGTTTCATGCTTTGGGGGACAGGAATCCCTAGCTCCCTTTGAGACAATGACAAGCGGCCACATCTTCAAATTGTTAATTATGTACTGCCCCCTAGGGATTTTTGTTTTGCTGGTGGCAACCTGCATCCAATCCTCCAGGAAATCTTTATCAGCCTGCCTCAGCCAGCATTTGCCTCAGAAAGCGGCGCCTTTTTGGGACCCAGTTGTACTGGGTACGCCTCTTCCCTCTAGCAAGTCCCGTTTGTGTACTTTACTCTTCTGTTGTTGATCCCCCCACCACCACCACCACCGCACCCCTGCTTCTGTCTGTATTATTTGCCCCAAATGGCTAGATTTGCATAATTTGGGCAAGACTCACTCTCTACCCATTTTAAAGCTTTGCTTTCCTTCTGTGATACTCTACCAGCCCCCCACCCCCAGGTTTTGTAAACATCTCTGGATTGGGGGGAAAAGAGGACCAGCAAACGAGGAATTATAGACACTTACACAGAGGCGCTTACATATTTATCTGCACTTACCGGTGGAAGATTTCTCTACACTCTCAAATGTTCTCTATGAAATCCCATTTAAATCAAAAACTTTTATCAGAAAAATGAAATTGCTTCATGATTGAATAGCACTTCGCTTCTAAGTACCAGCCATCGAGGCTGACAAAATGACCAAAGTGCGTTCTTCCTTGGAAAGACATGCCCTTTATTTTAAAGTTGGAGCAAAGAAAAAAAGAATCAACACCATATTCCTTCACACAGTTTCTTTGGAACCACAGAGGACCCAAGAGCTGTTGTTACCTGATGAGGAGTTTGTAAATGCCCATCATTTTTACTGTGTATACAGTTGGTTTCTTCTTTTTAATAATGCAGGAAATAGCCGTGGGAGGAATCTTCCTTCGTGCGTTATATGTCTTTAAAAGCACACACACACACACACACACACACACACACACACACACACACACACACACATCCTGTACACAACAACTTCAGCAAATATATGCATGATCAAAACAGTTCAGAAATATCCGCTCCGCAAACGAGCAAAGGGCAGCAGGTTTTTGAATAGGCTTCATCAGCAGAGGGGAGAGGTCAGTCGTGAAGATTAGTTACAGGAGCTATTGAGTCTCCTCTGACACCCACAGTACAAGCTGCTTAACATAATCAGCCGCAATCAGCAAAACTGCTGTTTATTACAAAACGTTTTTCGCTTTTAATATTTCATATTGTTATGTAAAATGGTGCAGTGTAGGGACACACACATTTCACCAGGGACAAATTGTACAAATTGTCAGCAATAATAATTTGTGGCTCTTCTCGTGACATCTTTTGAAGTTAAAACCACGGAGGGATAACTCTTCAGAGCTATTTTCCCTAATGTGGTTAATGGTTTACACTGGAACTGACCAGCGCCTCTCTGAACTATGCTGTGCCCATTTGCTGGCATAAGAAAATGTTTATGTGACCATTCAGCAATCAGACAAGTCATGAAGCTTGGCTCTACTTATCCTTCCTCATTTGGAAAGAGCCCTCGTGTATAAGTGTGTCTTATACTGAAGTAAAGAGTAGCAGAGATCTTTGCTAGCCTATCTTAATAACCAAAGGAATTCTTCATTCAAAACATTTTCATTTAAATAGAGCTGGAGGAAATCTGTAGAATTCCACTCACTGGGGACTGAGACGTGAGAGGTTTCCCAACTGTCCAACGGGCCTGGTTGCAGGCCTAGATTAACCAGAGGATATTTGGATTTTATCCTTCACTTCTCAGAGGAGGAGGAGGTGCAGAGGCAGCCATTACTGGCTCTCCTTCCGACCCACTGAGGATTACAATCAGGATGTCCCATCACTAGAAGCTGAGTCTCCCTAAGGGTCCATCCCTATGGGGTTATCCCCCCTCCTTCTGAAGCTGACCTGGCTGCTTCCAGGAAAAGCTGGGCTGAGGTGGCCCCACTGGAGCTGAACATGGATGTAGAGCTTATTTACACAAATCTGCTAGTACGTGAAGGGTAAACTAGGCCTGTCCTTTCCAGAGTAGGCACCTTGGCAAACTACATGCTGCACTTATTCTAACGGACAGCAATGCTGCACCTTCAGTTTACAGAGCCACGAAAGACATCCAAAGTTATTCTTTGGCCCCCAGCTGGTGGCACTGTTTTAGGAGGTTGTGAAACCCTTAGGAAGCAGGTCCTAGCTGGAGGAACTAGGTCTCTGGAAAGTAGGCCTTATGGGTAATCAGGTCTGGGGGTCTTAGCACTCTCGGTTTCCTGATCTGCTGAGACAGGAGCAAGAACATCCCCCCCCCCCCACCACCCACCACCCACCCCCACCCCCATCCCCGTCCCCACTCCTATCCACAGGCAGGGCCTGGCTTGGCCACCATGCCTGACAAAACTGTGAACCGAAGAAAGTCCTCTCTGACGGGCATGCGTCACAGTAATAATGACTGCTAGAGGGAGAGTTTCCATTTCCCCATGTACACCATGGCCCAGCTGGGCCAGGCACACGGCGCTCAGCTGACATTGCTGAATAAAGGAACAGGTTCCCGGAGATAACCTCTGCTTCCATTGGGCTTTCCACGCTGAAGACAAGAAATCTCTGGAAATTTTCTTAAACAGTGGAAACTTCTTGGGGACCAGAGCTCATGAATAGCAGCATGTCACCAAAATGTAAAAACTCCCCAGTCACCAAACTTTCTAGACCAGGGCAATCTAACAGAGGTATAATGTAAGCCACTTCTTTAATTTTGATTTTCTAGTAGCGGGGGGGGGGGGGGGAATGCATTGAATTGATCATGTTTAAAGTATGAGTGATAGATTTTTATCTAGCCTAATATATCCATTATTATTTCCACACACAAACAAGTTAAATATGACTAAGGACTAAGGTATTTTGCACTTTGTTGTGACCATTGTAAATCTTTGAAATCTGCTGTCAATTATGAAATTGCAGCTGATCTCTAGGCTGTTCAAGTCAAGATCTCAGTAGCCAGCCATGGCTGGGAGCTACTTTATTAGCGGTATGGTTCCGATTCACCTTCTCAGTTTTATTTGCCCTTTTCTCCCCGGCTGAAGCAAGTGGGCTAGAGTAGAGACATGGGCATGGGATTTTGTTCAAATCAGAACTCCAGATGCTCTTGAAACACATCAGCTATCATTGCCAACTGCATTTTGGGGGTGGGGGGTTGGTTTTGTTTTTCAAGACAGGGTTTCTCTGTGCAACAGCCCTGGCTGTCCTGGATCTCCCTCTGTAGAGCAGGCTGGCCTCAAAGTCAGAGATCTGCCTGCCTCTGCCTCCTGAGCCAACTGCATTTTAAAAAGATTAATTGTGTGTGTGTGTGTGTGTGTGTGTGTGTGTGTGTGTGTGGTAGCACATGTGTGTACACACTGGAGTTATTTGTGAGCCACCAGACATGGGTGCTGGGAACTGAACTCAGGTCCTCTGCAAGAGCAGTGTTCATTCTTAACTGCTGAGCCATCTGGTCCTGCTTTTAGTCAATGGCTTGGTTGTTCCCTTGATGTTTTTTCTAATTTTCAAGCTGAGTAGTCATGAGGCGGCTCAGAGCAGAGCTGAGTATGGTTTGGTCTAGAGCAGCACCGGCAGATCCTATAAGACTCGGTGATGCTCCTAACTCCACCATGTTAAAAGTGACATAGTCACAGCCCGCTCAGGAGAGGATGTGGGGAGAGGGTAAGGTACTGTCAAGTTCACAGCCTGGGGACTTCTGGCGCTATGAGCATGAGGCTAGAAGGAGGCTGCACAGATAAACTTATCATATGAGAGTGTGTGTCTTACCTTCACTTACGGGTAACATTTTTTTCATCTGTTAATGATGCTTACCTTTATCATTCATTACTGACCATGGTGGCCAAAAGGCAAACTTAAGTCAAACCCCCCAAACCCAGAAGTATTATTACTAAGCCCTGGGGAGGAGAAACAGTCATGGCCTTTGATCTTGAATTTACTGAAGTGGAAATACAGCATGAATTAATATCTTTAAGTAAATGCTCCATTGAGACCACTACCAAGAAAAGGGACCCATTCTTTAAAGGGGAGTTTACTATTGGATTTCTTTAGTCTGGGCATCCTATTCTCTGCCTTGTGTGTCTAGATAAAAATCCCACACGGCAGGAAATCCCTACTGTTTCTTAGGGCATTCATTTGTTTGTAGTCTTAACTAGTTCCGCTAAGAAAACAGAATGGGTTCATCCCTGCCTCCTCCAACATTATGATGGCATTATGTCCTTCTAGAAAGAGCATGCAGTCATAAAGATGCAGATGGAGAGCAGAGCATATGTCCATCCAGATGCCTTTTCAGCTCTATATTGTGCTCCGCCAATGCACGTGAATCCCATGTATTTTAAATGTATCTATAGAGAAGAAACACTTAGCTCATTATACACTAGACGTTGCATCTCTGATGGACATTAAAAGAAGATTACAATCCATTGCTGCCCTGGGTGTATTGTTTTTTTCTCCCTCATTAGCTAGGAGCTAAGACAGTCAAACAGGGCCAGCAAGAGCCAGACATGGGAGCTCACAGACTTTTAAAAAGTGTTTTTGGCTGAAGAGTAAGTCAAAATTCCCTCCTAATGATTTTCTGCTCTGAAAATGCTCTTCCGTGTCAGGAAACAGTCCACAAGCAATGAGCATCTTGCTTCTCTGATTTGCATTGTGGGAAGAAAGGGAAAATAGCACAGATGCATTCGGCATTGTACAAAGAGCATCTATGGGTATTTCAATCCCTGATACCATACTAGTTTCTGATGCTGATGTAAAATATGCTCTTTCTGCATTTATAATCATGATGAGCAGATGGCGAAGACGGTTTAAAGTAGTACTGTATGTCTATTAAAATAATGTATACTGTTAGTGAGTCTCCCTCAAACTGGAGTTTAATTGCTTATAAACACATACATTAGAAAGCACCATGATTCTAAGAGCTCCTTGCTTTGCAAGGACAATAGTTTATACAGAGGTTCCTATAACAGGCTTTGGCCAAAAGACTGTGGTAGCAGATGCTTCACTGCACTCTCTCTTAAAGAGATATAATTGACAACAATATTAGGATTGGCTCAAAAGGACATTGGTCTCTTAAAACAAAGCAATCCCTCTTAAAAATTAAGCTAAAATGGAAAATCTAAGGACAGTGTGAGCTGGGCAGAGAGGACAAAGGGAAGGAAGTAGGATGCGTTCCAGTTGTTCCTTTCTCTTTCACTATCCTGCCTCAAGGAAAGCACCAACAGTGGCATTTTGTGATTTTTTTTTTTCAGGGACTCACATCGACTGTTGGGTTGCTGTGTTTCCTGAGAGTAAAACCTTCCCAAGAGGACGGTCTCCTTGGTTCCATCCTAAGGGTTTCGTGGCTCAGTCAAGGAAAAGGAGTTAGACCTTCCACTTCTGACATCTATATACCTCCCACTGGTTCTTCTCAGGAAGGGGGTGCTCCTCAAAGGAGGACCTAAGATCATCAAAACAGATGAGGAAGTCGGGAGTATGGGTTCCCTTGAATGGCGGCGCCAGCCAGCGAAGGGGGCTCGCGCTGTTTGCAAACATCAGGAAAAAGGCGGGCGTCAGCAGCAGAGGCAGGCTGAGCGCCAAGGACCCCCAAAAAGGCAGCAAGTTTTAGAAAACACTCATTTGACTAATTTGCCTAATATAATAAAGGAAGGACGGTTTTCTTCTCAAAGTGCAGAAGTGGTGATTGATTAGGTGGGTATTATACTTGCAGCATGTGGAATGAGTAATGGCTGTGAATAGATCCAGAAAATATCTCACCAAGAAGGGGAAAGAAATCCATAAGTCATAGGAGGCAGAGCACAAAAATACCACCAGACCGACATTCAGAGAGAGTTTAAATAATAACAGACTGGATCTTGGAAGGGGTCCAAGGAAACAGGGATAGAAGAGAGCTACACATAGCATAATGGCTCCGAGACAATAGGCTATGAAAGGAGGGTCTGCACATGCTCGTGAATGTGGGATCAGCTCTTTCATTAATATAATTACCGAAGTTTAAGGTCAAGTCACCTGTGTATTGCTGATAAAGTGAATAATTTCTTCTAAAACAGAAATAGCTCTTAAAATACCCAAAATGTTGTAGGCATAGATAACCCACGTGGCTGAGCCATGACACAGCCCAGTCTGGATGAACAACATCCCTGGTAAAGAATGGCACAGAATCCAACCACATCTGCAGCTTCTAACACAGATGCCTGGAGACATGCTTTGCTGTCTGAGAACAGGGTTTACCTTGGATAAGATGCAGCCAGATTTGGAACTCTGAACTCAAGTTATACAAGTTTCGATCAGTCATCAAATCACAGGCTACAGCCAAAAAGCCCCAGTGTAAAAGACCTGCAAAACACTTGTACCTTGAACATCTCTGAATGATGACATTCCACAAAATCTTACTTCAATGGTAAGATGAAAGATTTTATTTTGTTATAGAAATAACTCAGTCAATCCAGGATTTAATCTTTCATGAAGTCCAACTAATGGAAAATAATTTCTTAAAGTCTCTGATACAAAAACTACTGGGGCTGGAGAGATGACGTCATGGTTATGAGATCAGGCCGCTCCCAAGTTCTGTTCCCAGCACCCACATGGAGGCTGGAAATCCAACGCCCTCTTCTGGCCTCAGCAGGCACCAGACATGAATAAGGTACACATGATACATGCAGGTAAACACTCATAGACATAAACTAAAAATAAATAAAATTTTAAAAGAAATTATATGAAAGAGCTATCATATTGACCTACAGGCAGTTTCTTTTTCTCTTTCTTTCCTTCTTCTTCTTCTTCTTCTTCTTCCTCTTCTTCTTCTTCTTCTTCTCCTTCTTTTTTTGGTTAATGATTTTTTTTTTTATTTTATTTTATGTACATTGGTGTTTTGCCTGCATGTATGTCTTTGTGAGGGTGTCAGATTCCCTGGAACTGGAGTTATAGTCGTGAGCTGCTGTGTGGGTGCCAGGAATTGAACCAGGGTCCTCTGGAAGAGCAGCCAATGCTCTTAACCACTGAGCCATCTCTCCAGCCCTCTTTCTTTCTTTTTTAACTTTCTTCTCTTTTTTGTGTCTTCCACAACATGTCTCCTGATATCACCCATCCCCCCCCCAAAACAAAACAAAACAAAATAAAATTTAAAAGAAGAAAAGTGGGGGGAGGAAGAGAGACTCTCATCATGGAAGCTGCCGTGTGATACAGTGAGTCACACAGTAAACCTCTTTATCCATAGATTTTTACATGCGGGTGTTCATCCCAAAGAATCACTGGTCTGGTTTAAAGCCCCATCTCTGCTACACCATCAACATTGGGCCCTCACTGGGACTCTTCTTGGACATCCCGTTGCTGTCTGTGTTGTGGAGATCCTGCAGCCCTGGGTTTTGCAGGACCAACCCCCCACCCCCATCCAGGAGATAATAGATGGGGTAGGCCAACAGAGAACCCTGGTTCTGGGCCTGGGTAGTTGCAGGGTTGGTCAGCCCACCAGCTCTCCCCTCTCTTTACCACCAAGGTGGACTCTTGAGCATTGCCCTGGCTAGTTCACTTCTTGCAGAGATAAGCAAGAGGTGGGGCCAGTTCTCCTGCTTTCATGTCCCCAGGGTCTGTTCTCCTACACCTACACCTTCCGGGGCAATTCTACACCTACACCTTCAGGGGCAATTCTACTCTGTTGCCCAGATGAGGTGTGGGGTCCTCTCTCCCAAGTGCTGCAGCTGATGAAGGTCAGAAACAGCTTTCCAGCTCTTATGACTTCAGGGCCAGCTTTTCCACCTGCCTCAGGCATTGATGGGCAGGGTGGGGGGCATCTCTTCTCTGCCCCTACCACCACATGACAGTTGAGTAATGAGAACAGCTCTCCCATGCTCACAATATTGGGGCTGGCTCACCCATACCTCCATCAACAAAGACAGCTTTATTGTGCTGCCCAGGTGAGGTGCAGGGCCTGCTCTCCCAAGTGTTGTAGCTGGTGGGGGGCAGGAGCAGTTCCCCTGTTCTTATAACCTCAGAGCCAGCTCTCCCATCTGCCTCAGGTGTTGATGGGCATCTCTCCCCCATCCATGCCACCGTATGGCAGATGAGGGATAAGGTTAAGTCTCCCAAGCTCACCTGAGTTCTCATCAACAAGGTCAGCTTCTCTGTGCTGCTCAGACAAAGTTCAGGGCCTGCTTTCCCAAGTGTTGGATCTGGTAAAGGGCTCAGCTCCTTTGCTAGCTGGAGGTGGTAGGGGCAAAGGGGGAGTTTACAGGCAGTTTCTTAATCTAGCCAACATGTTTAGAATATTTCACAGGTGACTGGGACGTTCAACAGGCTTGCCTCAGTCACTGAAGTAGGATACAGTCTTTAAATTAGTTTTCAGACCAGGTCAGATCTGTACTTTTCAATAGATCAGTTAAACTGGTGGATTAATTCACAATGAGGCAAGGGTAGCATTGAGGAGCCTGAGGACACTGCCAGATTGTTCTGCATGTAGATTAAGGTGGTAGAAGTTGGAGAGGGAGATACGGGTTGATCGCTCACAAGGTTGATTTAATGTATATCTAGAAAGCAAAATCAGCTTGAATATGGAGGGTAGACTACAGCCTAAGTCTAAAATAACTTACATTTCTACCTTGAATGACCAGTTAAATAGCAAAGTGCTTTGTAACCGAGTCGGTGTTCTGAGAAGAATTCTCAGAATTAGTGCAGACTTCATGAGGAAAGCTGCTCATGCCAATTGACATGGTTATTTTTGACTGTCACCTTGACAACAGTACAGAATCACAGGAAACATGTATGTCTCCATTCTCTCTCTGCTCTTGACCATGGCTGTGATGCTTCAAGTTCTCGCTTCGACTTCCTGCTGTGACGGACTGTAATCCGGAATTGTGACCAAAAATAAACCCTGTCTCTGCTAAGTTGCCTTTTGCCAGGGTGTTTCATCACAGCAACAGACACGATACTAGTATGCCAGCCCTAAGTATGTTCCCTATGTGAAAGTTTAGGGCTACAAGTTTGGGGATTCCCACAATTTACTTCAGGATTAACAATTTGCTTAAATGACTCAAGGAACTAAGAAAAGCATATTCTAGAGGACAGACATGGACAGCTGAAGAGGTGCGTGGAGTGAGGCTGGAAGGTACTGAGCACACAAGCCTGTGTTCCTATGTGTCACTAGCCCACAGGTACATACTACACTCACCTTCCAGGCTGCTTCCCCACCTCCCTTGCTGTATTATTATCCTAGGCTTCGTAGGTTTAATGAGGTAGACACAATTAATGAAAATGCCAAACTCATGACTGAACTCAGTCTGCCCACCTGGAGGTTAGAGCTCAGACCCGCAAGTTCCAACCCTTAATTACATTCATGGTCTTTCTCAAGAGCCAACCCTTCCCTTGAAACTGTACAAGGGCCCACCAGCAGCCACCTCAGCAGCATGAACTCAGATGGGATTGAAAGAGGTGAGTACCCAGAGATTCTCCTACCAGGCAGGAAGGTCCATGTTTTCAAAGCCATGCATAAATAAAGAAGGGCAACAGTCAAATACAACTTTTAAAAATCATATCAGGAACATTTAAAACATACTAGATGAAGGAACAAATCAAATAAGTTATTCTAGGAAAGCTGATGCTGCATTTTGAAAAGACTAAAGAGTAGGGAGGGAGAAAGAAAGAGAGGGATGGTAGTTTAAAACATAGAGGGAGGGAGGGAGGGAGGAAGGGAGGGAGGGAGAGGAGGAAGGAAGGAAGGAAGGAAGGAAGGAAGGAAGGAAGGAAGGAAGGAAGGAAGGAAGGAGAGAGAGAGAGAGAGAAGAATAAACAGAATATGTCAGTTGATATGCCACAAGAAACTCAGGGGAGCCGGGCAGCAGTGGCACACGCCTTTAATCCCAGCACTTGGAAGGCAGAGCCAGGCGAATCTCTGTGAGTTTGAGGACAGCCTGGTCTACAGAGTGAGATCCAGGACAGGCACAAAACTACACAGAGAAACCCTGTCTTGAAAAAACAAAAACGAAAAAAGAAGAAAGAAAAAAAAAGAAACTCAGGGAAAAGGTTAGGCTGAAAGCAGTCCTTGTCTAAATAAAACAGCCCTATGGGTGGTTTAAAGGTGGGTGCAGATTGATACCATTATAAAAGGGGAACCCCAAGTTCCCCATGTCTAATAGCATCCATGGTGACAAGACACACCAGTATCCTGACATTGTTCCTATGTAGTGGTGTATATTTTGGGGCTCTAAACAAGGAGTCAAACAGCAAAGGCAGAAGTCATCAATTTCTTGTACTTTCCAGACCCTAGGGTCTCTGATACAGTTACTTATTGTTATTGCAATACCAAAGCAGCCTTAGAAATGTGGATGAGCTGGGCATGGTGGTGCGCACCTTTAACCCTAGCATTTGGGAGGCAGAGGCAGGAGGATCTCCATTAGTTCAAAGTCAGCCTTGTCTACATTGAGAGTTACAGGATAGTGAGAGCTGTGTAATAGAGAGACCTTGTCTAGTAAAAAAAATAAGAAAGAAAGAAAAAAAGAAAGAAAGAAAGAAAGGAAAGAAGGAAGGAAGAAAGAAAGAAAGAAAGGAAGGAAGGAAGGAAGGAAGGAAGGAAGGAAGGAAGGAAAGAAAGAAAGAGAAAGAAAGAAAGAAAGAAAGAAAGAAAGAAAGAAAGAAAGAAAGAAAGAAAGAAAGAAAAAGAAATGTTTGTGGACAAATGAACATGGTTAGCATTTTATTGATAGACACTGAAATTTGGGGGTTATTATCATGTGCAAACACCATCATTCATCCTGTGTATTTTTCGATGAGAGAAAATATGAACAACTATTATTAGCATTATGGGCTTTGAAAAAACAGAACGTTGGTTAATTTGGTTGTTGGGTCATAACTGGCTTGACCAACCTCATCTGCAGCCACAGAAATGTTCAGGTGATACCTCTTTTGTTGTTTTTATTTTGGTTTGGTTTGGTTTGGTTTGGTTGTTTAAGACAGGGTTTATCCATGTGGCCCTTGCTGTCCTGGAACTTGCTCTGTAGGCCAGGCTGGCCTTGAACTCACAGAGATCTACCTGCCTCTGCCTCCTGAGTTCTGGGATTAAAGATGTGTGTCTCCACATTGGGGGACTCCTCTCTTGGTCTTGAGACACCCCCTTTCCCAAGGTTCTTCTACCCTACTGTCCCTTCTCAGCTTCCTTGGCCACCTCCTACCTACTCCACCTGTTCATACCACATGTGCCTGCCCCCAGTCAGAACCGCACCCACAATCTACCTGTGTGTCTGTCCTCAGTTCTAAACAATTGTGTGGGCTTAAGCATTATTTACAGTCTGATATCCTCAGATTGCCGCCCTCACTCCCAACCTCACCCTAGAATTCCATATTTATTTTACTTAATGTATATGGGTGTTCTGTTTGCATATATGTCTGTGTACCACATGTGTGCCTGGTGCCTGTGGAGGCCAGAAGATGTGGGAGACCTGCTCCCACTTTTTCCCCAGGGTGCTCTTGATTAGGGAGAAGTGAGAAATATTTAGATAAAAATAAAGAGGGGAGAGAGACAGATAGAAACATAGGATAGCCTCAGGAGGGCTTGGGTCAAAACCCACCAGCCCCTTCTGTCTCTTCTAAAAAGCTATTTATAGAAATGCCAAGGGGTAGAGCAAAAGACCTCCCCCTAGCACAGCCAAGTTCAGACCCTTATGCAGCCCTGCTGGATAAGGCAAGCTCAGTCTCACTAGGAAACCTCTGTGGGCTCCCAAAGAAGAGATCCCCTGGAACTACAGTTAGAGACGGTTGTGAGCCATCATGTAGATGCTGGGAACCCAGATGGCGCTTTTGACCACTGAGCCGTCCTTCCAGCTCCTAGATTTCGAATATGAATCTTCACTCAGCATCTGCTGTCTAAAGAGTATATCTAACAAGAATGTTACACTCTTCCTAACCTCAGTAAAAAGCACCACCGCACACCAGTGGCTCACCCCTAAATCCAGTCTCCTTTACACCCTCATATTCTGGCTGTCAGTAAGTGCTGTTGACCCAGTTTTCTATATATGCTTTCAGTCTATTTCGCTTGAATCTTCCCTTTCCCTCCCCTCCGTCCCCAGATCTAGGCCACACAGTCCCCACCTGGACTGCAGGAAGCTGTCCACACAGACCTCAAGGCAGTGACTCTTCCTCTTCCATCCGCTTCAGAAAAGAAAATCTATTTTTAACACAATTTTAGGTTTACAGACATGCCGAACAGAAAGCACAGAGCACATCCCTATATAGCCCTCCACATCTCTTCTCCCCTCTGTTTCCTCCCATTACCAACATCCTACATTAGTGTGATCTACTTATTTGTTACTGTTCGAATTGAGCCAATATTGATGCATTACAATATTGACCTAAACTCCAGAGTCCCCACTAAGGCTCATGGGCGTTGTAATTGTCCATGCCTTTTGACAACTAGACTGTGACAGCCGAGCACAACGATGCAGAGTAGTTTCACCACCTCAGAGCATGACTACGGTCCTCTGCCCGCTCACCTCGTCTCTACTGTGCACACAGCTTTATCTCTTCCAGAACCACACAGTTGGAATGAGAGCCCTGGGCCTAAGATTGGCTTTTCCTCACTACGAATTTCTCCATCTTTAATTGGCTCACAGCACCCTCTTCCAGTGAAGCTCCCCCGACCTCAAGCCAAAGCTACTACTGTCATCCCACGTTGCAACATCTTTCAAATCCTTTCCTTGCTTGCTCCTTAACTCCTTTTGATAGACATTTTTCAATTTTATTGTTTCTTCCTCCAATAAGAGTCTTGCCTGCTGACGTTCACAGAGACCTCAAACTGTGCTGGATTAGATGCTTTATTTTTAGATGGTCCCCCCCCTTTTTTTGGAAGTCAGTTGCACCAAAGTATGTTCTATCCTTAAACTGTATGTGAACATTTTGAAATGGTTTATAGTATTATAGTACTTCATGGGATGCATCTCTTGATATGTGGTTTTAGCTAACCCCGCTACATGCACGCACGCGCGGGTGCACACACACACACACACACACATACACACACACACACACACCCCTTTCCACGGCCTTCCGAGTCTTCTCTGGGGTTTCTTCTATCTCTGATAACACATCAGAGTTGCAGGCTTAAGCAGAAGAGCTGAAGTGTCAGGACAGGGTCAAACAGGATCGCCATGCTATGTCCAGAGAGAAGTATGAAAACAGCAAAGTGTCTAATGAAGTCAAACAATCCAGGAGAAAGAATTGTTTTTTTTTTTTTTTTAAATAGTAATGAAGCTATTTTAAAAGTAGAGTTTTCCAAATGTTTGAATAAATGAAAGGACACATATTTTTGAAGAGGTAGTTGGCCTCCTAAGATGCTGTTCAAAGGCAATTTTCACTAGAGGTCAAGGAAGTGTTACTTTAAATTTTATATCCATGCATTTTAAACAAACTTTAAATGCAACTGATAACGGGGAAATCAATGCTTAAGAAAAATGCACGGCTTTGAATTAGTGTGGGCATGGGATCAAACTCTGAAATATGAACCTTAACACCCCTTCCCGACTGGAAGGTCCTACAGTTCTGCGGTAGGCTGCCACTCACGGCATTTAGCCATTATGAAAATGTGGCACCAGATAAAATGTTCAGTGCACATTAGGCTTAGATCATATACTTTAAAGTTGGGCAAATTTTGAAGTGGAGGAAGGCTTTCTGTTCTGAAGAACTGTGGTACTCAGTATCTGGGCTGACAGGCTAGAGGGTGGGAGAGGAAAGCCTTCCCAGAGGACTGGGAAGGGGTTCTGGAAAGATGACTCCTCAGTGCGATGAACAGGCTGGCTCAGAGGTAAGAATGTACCAGTCAAAGGCAGCACTTGCTTCTGAGACTTCACATCCACTATGACCTGGGTCTAAAATATCCCCCAGAGTTCACAGGCCCCATAAAACCCAGCTCGGGAGTGGGAGCTTCTTGGTGGTCACTAGATCACACAGGCTCTAACCTCATCAATCCAGACGGATGAATTCAAAGTTTACAGGGCTGCTGCTAGGTGGTGGTGGACATTTTCGGGAGTGGTGCATAGTTAGAGCAAGTTCAGTCACTAGGGTATGTCTTCTCTCTCTCTCTGTCTGTCTCTTCCCTCCTCCTCTCCTTCTCCTTTCCTGCTTTCCAGACACCTTGATGTGGGCGGCTTTGCTCTAACACAGGCTTCCCATGAGGTTCTGCCTCCAGACAGTCTTAAAAGCAGTAGGGCCACCTGAGCACAGACTAAAAACCAACAGCCAGAATGCATCTTTCCTCCTTTTACGTTTATTTCTCTTGGGTATTTTGTCACAGTGCTAACCTGTTAGCCCTTTGGGGGCATATTTTGGGAGCTGTCTCTGGTCAAGGCCTCTTTTAATTAGCATTGCTTTCCAGATACAAAACAAAAAAAAGATCAATTGATTAGTTTGGAGATGAGATTCAGTTTTTGTTGTGGTTGTTGTTCGTTTGTTTAGTTTTTGTTTTTTCGAGACAGGGTTTTTCTGTGGAGCCCTAGCCGTCCTGGGACTCACTCTGTAAACCAGGTTGGCCTTGAACTCACAGAGATCCACCTGCCTCTGCCTCTCAAGTTGGGAGATGGTTATCAGAAGAGTAAGCACGCTTTTGTTGCAGACCTTCAACTCTCAATGATGATGTTTTTGTTTTTCCTTCATGTCAACTGTATAGTAAAATAGCCGCTGTGTAGAATTTCCTGAGACTCTGACTTCTTATTCATAGCTTTTATGGAGTTAAACAGATGAGTTGCTGAGGCCTGCAATGAGTAAGTATTCCCCATCTTAAAAAAAAAATCAATGGACAGATTTTCTCTTTTTACTAGTGAGAATAATTACTCACAAATCCTGTTATGAGAATTTATTCCTGAAGAATCTATCTGTCCATTGGAGAAAAGAATTACTTTTCACCCTCAATATTGTTCTCAACGCTTTTGCCTCAGTAATTTTTGTCAATTAAAGCTTGCCAGTGGCTCTTTCCAGAATCAGGTCCCCCCCTCCCCCATGACAGATAGAATAGGCTTGTCCAGTTCCTCCTAATTAACTATCCCTGACATTTTCCTCAAAAGGCAGAATCTTCTTGTGTGACTGGTACATGAACATGTCTTTTAGGCTGGCATTATGTATGGGGTTTTTATTATTCCTGACATTTTGTATCTTTGACCAACAACTATCTTGTCCCAAGCCTACCTGTGAAAGGCACCGCTCGCAAGTATTTCATTAAGTATTAAACACTACACGTAACTTTCTGTGGAAATCTGGGAAGAGTAAATGTTATTTTCACCCAGATCTTACCTGTGACTCCCATTGCCATCTTTGCTGAACATCAAGAGAGCCATTTCCGCACCCTGTAGAGGAAGCTCTTTTCTTTCAATAAACCTTCCGGCGGCAGTGTAGCGTCGCCCACTTCTTCCCTTTCGGGTTTGTTAACTGCTCTTGACTCACTGAAAGCTTTCTGGGCTGCCTTTGCCTGCCTGGCACTCGTTGAGGAGCAGAAGCTATTTCACAGCCGCCTCTCCCACTTCAATCAGAACAATGGCCTGCTTACCAGGGCCTTCAGCTCCCTTGGCTGGGAAGCAGCTAATTTCTTCCTTTTATCCAGCATAGCACCATAGGAACCCTGTGCTTTTTTTCAGCACCCTGGCTCTTGACCACTTTCAGGGGTCCTCGGATGAGCACCTCATATCAGATGCCAACAAAAATGATGCCCAATCCCCAACTCAGTGGAAAGCGCATGGGCGCGTATCAATCAGCAGGAATGTTCATGATCAGGACACATCACTCATCAAAACACACTTCATCTATTTCAGATAAACTCACAAGAGTCTAAATGGCCACGGAGATGTGCCCCATCAGGTACTGAAAAGCTCCTCTTAGGAGACTTCAAAAAATAACTTAAAGGTGGATTCGTTTCTTATACTCTATTTCCTGCTGATGCTTTATCTCAAATACACAGTGTCTGATCAATTAATAGAACATCTTCTATAGCTGCACAATTGAAAGATCAGAGGAAGACAAACTCTGTTTCCCTTTTTATTTTGTCCTGCTCATTTTAAGTCATATGAATAAGACGCTGTCCCTTCCTGATAAAGAATGGTCAGCATATAATCTTTTAAATTTTTATATAGGTTTCAAATATCAAAATGGATAAAGTAATGTTAAATAGTACAAAACGATAACGTATGTTTCGTCTCCTCTTCGAAACGTCGCTAAGACGGACAGCTGAAATAGTAGAACCAAAGACAGCATTACCAGGCAAGGTTAGAAAAGCCAAAACCAGAAGAGACAGTGACAAGTTTCTGATGATGAAAACTGGATTGGAGTGCTCGAAATAGACTCAGCAGAGTTGGGGGATGGTTGGGCGGCCAGCCCTGAAGCATCCTTCTCCGGGAGTGCTCTCACCCCCTCCCACCCGCGCCCACTTCCCACCGCCAGTCCTGCGGGAGAGTCAAGGTTCGAGTGAGGCAAACTGAACAAAGGAAGCTTAGATGAGGAGTGAGGCTTGGGCTCCAGCCGAGAGGCACCGTAAAGGTCTGCAGAGCTGTGGGGACACTTCCCGTTGGCCTCTTCCTACAACTGGCTTCTCCAGCAGGAGGCAGAGGGTTTTCAAACAAAAGCCGAAGAGCCTCAGAAAGAAACAAAAAAGGTCTCCGGATCTGACACTTAAAATTTTCCCAATAGGAAAAGTTCTGAAAGTTAGACCGTCTCGCGGCGACACGGGCACACAGCAAGTCCTGTTGCCAGAGCCCAGATTTTCTTCGCAGTCCTTCGTGCTTCGGCGCTAATTGAAACCACAGCGCTGGAGACAGCTAAGGAAAGTCGCCAGCGTGTTCGCAGAGAGACAACAGATGAATGGAAAAAAGCGGAGGGAGCACTCATACTGCGGGTAGACGGCAGGAGGCACCTGAAGAATGAAAAAGAAGCCACTTCTGAGGAAGACAATGCAGTCGTGAAACACGCCAGGCAGCCAGGGAGACTTCTCAGAGGACGACAGGACTTCAGAAAGTAGTGGCACGGCGCCTGCAATTAATAAAATTTGTAAATGATGTTCTGTACATAATCAGACTCTTCTGGAAACTTGAATTTTAAAATATCAGTATGGAGACTAGCTGAGGAATGATTTTAAAAATAAAATTAGGAGATCAAACTCACAGCTCTTTCATGTGGCTCATACATTTCTCAGAAATAGAAGACAGAGAAAATGAAGGGGGAAAAACCCACCAAATTATCAAAAACATGGTGAAATTCTTCTAGAATTTAAAGCCATGAGTCCCCAGTTTCTTATGTCTCTATGCAGTTTTAGGGGAATGTCACAGTCAACAGACAGAGTTCAACTCTTGAGTGTCTCATCTAGGCCGTTTCCTGCCTCAGTCAATGGCACAGAAACCAGAAACGAGCCCCACCCCCTCCAAGGCTCCCAGCATCCCTTGCCAGCATCCCGGCAGTGGCCATTTATCTCCTCTTCACAGAAACTACCTCTAAAAGACAGAGTTGAACACACTTCACATCTCACACTTAAAACTCTGAGTGGCTTTCAGGGCATTTGGGGAAGACTCTTAAAGGTCTGAGTGATCTGATCACTCGGACATCTAGCTTTATACTGTACTGTGGTCCTCTCAGATCTCTACCCAGATGCATTATCTCCCTCTCCGTTGCCCTGACTGCTCATCACCTAGGAAACCACTGGTTTCCAATACAGAATTCTGGAATGCTTAGACTCACACAGACCTGGGCACAAACCCAACAAGCTTGAGCACAGTGCACCTCTCTGAAGCCCAATTTCCTTATCAGTAGATGGCTGACAATTATGCTTACCAGTGAGGTGAGAATTTTTTTTTAATCAGGACTGACAAGAAAATTACAATAAAGAACTCATCATGGTGCTTGACACAAAATAAGAAGGCAGAAAATTTTAGCTATTCAGTACTATGCAAAGTACCACCCACATATCTGTCTTTCCAATAGTAATTGGTCATGCATGTCATTTGTTAATTGATCTGAACCTTTACAAGCTCTATTTACATCTTTAGTTTGTATAATTCTTCAGGATAGTAACTTTTATAACTTTATTGCCTTTAATACAAACAAAATAGGTTGAGTGATACCAGAGATGTGTTAGAGCTGGTTCAACCCAGTTTGCAAAAATTTCAGATTTCAGAGGGTCAACTGCTCAGGATTTCAGTGGGTAAATTGTTAAATTGCCTTCTATTAAAAAAAAAAAAGTACAAAACCTGGGAAAAGGCTCAGAGACTGCAAAGTACTTACTACGTAAGCATGGAGACCCAAGTTCATATCTCCAGTACCATTATAAAAAAATCAGGCATGGATGCATGGGTCTGTACTCTTAGCACTTGGGGGGAGGGGGCAGGAGACAAGTGGCTGCCTAGAGCTCTCTGGCCAACCAGCCTAGCCAAACCAGTGACCTCCAAGATCAGTGAGAGAGCCTGCCTCAAAACTTGAAGGGGAGAACAATTAAGGAAGACACCCGACATGGATCTCTGGCCTTCATCTGTGTAAACATACGCACATATGTGCATACACACACACACAGAACGAGGCAGTGGTGAGGAGATTGAATAGTCGAAATGTACTATTAGTGGAATTGAAGGGAATGATTGTGTTGTGGCTTAAATGTGAACTGTCCTGCATAGCTTCAGGTAGTTAGATACTCGGTGGTAAGGTTTTAGAAGGTTCTGGATACTTTAAGAGGGAGAGCTTGTCAGAGGAAGTAGGTCACTGAAGACAGGTCTTGAGAGCTTATAGCCAATCCCATTTCTTGTCTGCTCTCTGCTTCCTGACTTCAGATACAGTGTGACCAGCTTTCTCATATGTCTGTGGCCATGCCTTCGCAGTCATGGTAGCCAGCATTGCCCTTAATCGAGGAGCCAAAATCAGCCCTCTGTCCCTGGAGTTGCTTCTTGTCAGGCATTCGCTCACAGCCACAAACAAGTAACTAAGTCATTAAGTCATTTGAATAATAACGATTCAAAATGCTTTGCTTCCCAATTCTTTTCCATTACCCCTGTTCCTATAAACAAGAGTCACAAATGTTTATGACTATTAGACCTGATTTTGAAATGTTCTGCAGTATTTCTCCACGCATGACCTCTTCCCACTTCTACATCCTGTGACATCACCGTGTGTTTAAAACTGGCCACACTGAGAGTATTTATTCTATGAAAACCAGCAGTTGCTTATAAACTACTGCTTCCACCCCCTACCAAGAGAACTGGGTTGTAAACAATTAGCAGTGTGCCAGTTAGTAAAATCCATTATGTGGACATCAGACACAGATAAAGACCAAAATAAATGACAGAAATCTCTTAGCAAAGTCAATAGCTCTTGTAAAAATCCCGTATCAGAGAATCTTTCCTCTGTTCTATTCATGAATTCTCTAGATGTTCTCTTAGGAGAGGGTACATGGATTCTCTAGCCGTCCCTTTAGAGGAGGATACATGGATTCTCTAGATGTCCCCTTAGAGGAGGGTACTGACTTTAAATTTATATACAATTCTTGTTAAGTTTGGCTTTCGGTTGTGTTGGTCTATAGAAACAAGTGAGGACATTTTCGTGAGGAAGACATAGCCAAGAGCTTGACAGTCAACAGTGATGACAAAGCAGGACAAATAAAAACAATGACAACCTAGACAGGGACAAATAGATTGCAGCAGTTTGAGACAACCCCTTGAGAAGTGAGGTAGCACATTGTGGAAGAAGGATAGGAACAATCCCAGAAGTGACCTAGAACCACCAAAAGAATAACCTCCTGTCTTCTGTAAATTACATAAGAAACTAGATGTGCATGTTGTAGGCACTGAAGATATGGAAAATGCTTCTCAGCAAGCATTACAGAGAAAACTGGCTATCCACGTGTAAAAGATTAGAGCTAGACACACAGGACATATTTAAGAACTCTCAAAATGCACCAAAGATTTACATGTAGGAACGAAAGCTGTAAAACTCAAGAAAAAAAACAAAGGGGATGGTTCATGATACTGGATTTGCCTTTTGTTCTTAGTGATGGGAACAGCAGACGCAACAACCACAGAGTACTAAACAGAACATCATCAAAATTAAAACTTTCGTGTATCTAGAGACATCATCAAAGAAGTGTAAAGGGCAATCAACCAGTGCAATGGGGGAAATATTTGCAAGCCATGTATCTGATGACAGTGTAAATGTTGGAGTTTTGAGCAATGGCTCTCAGAACCTCAGAGCATTTACTGATCCTGAGGAAGACCTGAGTTTGATTCCTAACACCCACATAAGGTGGCTTCCAACCACCTATAACTCTAGTTCCAGAAGGATCCAATGCCTTCTGACCTCCTCAGGCACCTGCACTTATGTGGTTCACATAAATATACAAGCACAAATAGATACAGATTAAAACAAAAACAAAAACAAGCAAATCTCAACAAGAGTGCATGTATTTCAGGTTATTTGTCTGATTAAAGACAATACCATTTCATACCCAGTCAGGATAGCTATAACAAAACAAAACAGAAAAGAGCCAACACTGCTGGGAATGTAGAGAAACCAGAACCTGCGCACTTGCTGCTGGTGATGTAAGATGCCTGTTAGGAGACAGAATAGCAGTTCTTCAAAACCATTGCACACAGAATTACTGCATGAAGCGGCAGTTCACTTCTGTATCCTTGGAATGAGAGCAGGATTTGAACAGGTATAGGTGATCTGTATTCACACCATCTTTACTCATGACAGACAAAATGTGGGAACACCCCAAATATCTATGGTTGAACAGACACACAAAAAGGCCATCCTGATGGCTGCTGTGAACACCTTGCTAAGTGAAATAAGCCACCAAAGGATGGATATGTGATCATACTTGTAGGAGATGACCAAATAGACAAATTCCTGGGCAAAGGGTAGAGTGGTGGGTACCAGCAGCTGAGGAGAGGGCAGGCAGGAAGTAATTGATCGCTTTGTAGGTACTGTCTAGGCTTCTGGAAGGTTCTAGAGCCGATAGTGGCGAGAACTGCTTTGCACTGTGAGTATTTTTTAATTGAAAATAAATTTTTCATATAATATATTCTGACCACGTCTTCCTTCACCTTCTTCCAAATCCTTCCTACTTCTCCATCCTTTTAATTCCTTATCTTCACACTCTCACACTTCACAAAAAAAGAAACCAAAAGAAAACAAAAAAGAAAAGCAAGAGAAACACACACACACACACACACACACACACACACACACACACACACCATAAAAACACAAAATCTGAAACCATAATATACGAAAGACAAATAAACCTGTGCGTATCTTGTACATGCTGCCGGTCTCTGAGTTCATAGGTGCATCAGTCCTGGTGTGTCTGGAAGATCCTGTTTCCTTGGTGTTATCTATCACCTCTTGTTGTGGAATATTGTTTTAACTAGGTAAAGATGTGTTACATTTGTTTGTGCTGCATTTGTTGAACAATGTAAGGATGTGTGTTAATGATGTAAAGATGTGTTGCATTTGTTTCACCTTGCCTGCCTAAGGCACCTGATTGGTCCAATAAAGAGCTGAACGGCCAATAGCTAGGCAGAGGAAGGATAGGTGGGGCTGGCAGGCAGAGAGAACAAACACCAGGAGAAAACTAGATTCAGAAGAGGAATGGGAGAAGAGAAGGAGAAGAGAACAAGGGAGAAAGAGAGAAGCCAGGCAGCCGCCAGACAGACAGACGCCAGAAGCAGTGAAAGTCAGACATACAGAAAGAAGGAAAGAAAGGTAAACAGCCCTGAGGCCAAACATAGATAAAGAGAAACATGTTAATTTAAGTTAAAAGAGCTACCCAGAAATGAGCCTGAGCTCGGCTGAGCATTCATAACTAATAAGAAGTCTCTGTGTCATGATTTGGGAGCTGGTTGGTGGCCCAAAAGAAGAAGCCTGGTACACCCTCTGGCTCTTACAATCTGTCTCCTCCTCTTCCCCAGAATTCACTGAGGCATGAGGGGAGGGTTTGACGAAAACATCCCATTTAGGACTGAGTTTTCCAAGATCTCTCACTCTGAACATTTTCCAGTTGTGGGCCTCTGTATTTGTTTCCACCTACTACAGGAAGAAGCTTCTCTGATGATGGCTGAGGGAAACACTAATCTGTGAGTATAGTAGAATGTTGTTAGGAGTTCCAAAGTGAATATTCTTAGTATAGCTCTTCAAATAACCAAAATAGCAACTTTCTTATTAGGTATGTTTGACTTTCATTTAAAATGTTTTATAAAGGTTTAGACATGGCAAGTTTTGTTTAAAATATGCAACTTCACTTTCTGTGGACCATTCCTTCTGGCAGGAATCATGGGTGAGATGGATTTATTTGTTGGAATGTATCTGTAGTCATCAGTAATAGCAGCCTCTGTGACTCTAGTACATGATCGATATATACTCGTTGTAAGAGCTTGTGGAGAAAGAGAAAGAGAAGGCCTAGACTGGAGGAGTGGGTGGACCACAGGTGACTGCTCTCATGGAAATTAAGTGGGGTGGTAAAATAAGGCAAATTACCCCTATTAAAAGCAAAATATGTGAGAGGACTTACAAACAGATCAGTAGGATGGGCTCAAACACTATTGGCCTTTGAGCTGTGACAAGATATTACTTCAGAGTATTAGCCAACCAACTTGCTCCTCCCCGCCCCACCCAGACCCTCCCATCATTTCCTCTTCCTTTTGACACTGGCTCCACCTGAGCTTTACCCTTGGCTTGGGGCTTGGAAGGAAGGTACCATCCTCAGAGTTGCTTCTGAGGTTTGATTTCATATCTGATGTGTTGAAAGGAACCTCAAAAAATCAAGGTGTTAATCAATATTGGAGTTTGCAGAACATGATCATCCTCCTCAACCTTAAGCGGTGTGGAGACCAGAAATGGCTAGCACAGGCTTTGTTGTGATGTAACGGTCCTGGGAAAGGAAGTGTTGAGCATATAGATGTGCAGGAGCACTATGCTGGGCTGCTGGGGAGGAGTCCTGCTTAGCCACAAGCCTGGCCTATGTGGGAAGAATTGAAGGCCAACTGGCTCTTAGTTTTGCAGAGAATTTGGAAAGGTAAGGGGGTAAAAACCCGAGAATGATAGGCAATTACAGAAATTGTCCCCACCCCTTCAGGAGCATGGTGACACTCATTACGATTAAGCTATAGAAAAATCAAGCACATGACTTTTGTTTGCTCCACCCGTGAATTTGCCGGCTGATACCTGCACAGTTTTGGGGAGCAAAGCTTGTAAAGTGAGAAGGCCAGTAGGGCAGGTGGAAACTTTAAAACTCAGTGAGCAAGAGGAGAGAAAGGAGAGAAAGACGCCAAGGGTAGGAGAGAACAGAGAGAGAGCGATGGCCTGATGAACAAGAACCTGCGTGGCGGGGGGCTTGCCAGCTGGCTGTGCCAACTCTGAAAGTGACATCACTTCCACGGGTTTCGGATGTGATTGCGTCTGTGACTCACCCTGGCTGGAGATCAAGGCTGTCTTCTTAACTTGGAAATCCAGGCTGATTTCAATTGGAGTTCCTTGATTCGGGTGATGTAAGGCAGCCATGGGGCTTCTCAGGTCATCATCCCCTCCTGGTCTTTATCCTTAAGTGACTTTTCCTGCCGGCCATTATGGTTGCTCTTTCTCCCTGTGTCTGCCACACCATCAGTGTCTCACCCCTTTCAGACTCGTCTGTGCTGTGACCTTTCTTCTACCTTTCAAACCTGTCATCAAGATTAGGATCAATAGTGCTGCTGGGCTTTATTCAAGTGATGGATAGCCTGGGAACTCTATTCTGGGGTGGCTTGCTGTCACCATGTGATATTCCATACCGGCCTTCAGTTGGAGAGTAGAAAAAACAAAAAGTCCATTTTTATTTTTTTTATTTTTTAAAGATAGATGGATGATCCTCTCTTGTTTTACATAAGAAGGAAAATCTTTTGATGAGGCCACAAAGGGAATCTGGCTCAGTTTTGTTCTATGGGGTCATCAAAGTGCTCTTAATGGCTTGTCTGTGTTTCCTTTAATAAGTTGATAGCCAAAGTAGACAAGAACTTGGATATTGAAGGAGAGCTGGAAACAGAATTTTTTCTGGTTTTTGTTTGTTTGTTTGTTTTTCTGTCTTTTCTTCCAGATCCAAGAAATACAGATATTTCAAAAAGTAGCTAAGAATTCATTTGGATGTCCAAATAAGACCCCCCCCACCCCCACTGCTCAGGCTGAACTTCTTAAACATTCCAAGGAAGTTGCTCCTATGTATCCTCATAAATTTGGTGCTCAAATGTTTAGCCCCAAAGGAAAAGAGATGCCACCAGGAAGGGGTTACACCCTGCCTTCTGCAGGGGGCTTCGGTGTGGTTCTTTGTTTTTTGCTTCATTCCAAATAGGGTTCCATCCTCAACCTGTCCTCCAAAGCCTGCCCATTGCATTTTAATTTCACAACACTCCTCAGAGAGCTCTAACACACAAAACGTAGCATAGAGAGCAGCTGAAAACAAAACAAAAAGCTATAAAATCAAATCCTCTCCTGGTGGCTTTTGATTAACAGAACAATTATTACTACTAAATGAGTGAATCTCTGTAGAAAGCACATACAAGACACATTTTGATCTCTGCTGCCTTCAGCCACCTCCCTCTGACATCCCCTCTCTTCTCCAGATCTGAGACCCAGTTCTCCAAAGAAACAGGTCCCAAAACACTCAGCAAGGGCTGAGTTAAAGGCCACCCAAGGGGCTTGGATAAAAAGACCTGTGTGGGGACTCCTGCACTAGAGAACATCTAAGTGTTTCCTAAGAAAGCTGAGCCAGGCAAAACTAAGAAGCAGAGGAGTGCTGTGGAATAATTCTCTTGTACACTCTAAAAATTTGTTACTCAAATTGGTTTAATAAAATGCTGATTGGCAGTAGCCAGACAGGAAAAGTATAAGTGGGGCAACCAAACTAAAAATGCTGGGAAGAGGAAGGGCAGAGTCAGGAGTTACCAGCCAGATGCAGAGAAGGCAAGATGAGAATGTCATATTTAGAAAAAGTACCCAGCCATGTGACTAAACATAGATAAGAATTATGGGTTAATTTAAGTATAAGAGCTAGTTAGTAATAAGCCTGAGCTACCAGCCAAACATTTATAAGTAATATTAAGCCTCCAAGTCAATTATTTGGGAAGCGGCTGCTGGGTATTTGGGAGTTGCTGGTCAGACACAGAAACTTCCGCCTACCGATAAGTTTCCAGGCTCTACTGTTCAGAGGGTCAAGGAAGAGAAGTTAAGCATCTGGGAAGAGATTCACTAGAGGCTTTATGTGTTTCTATAGTTCATTGTGTTTAAAGCTTTGTCACCCTGAGGTGAGCATATTCACCCAGCTCCATGGTCTGTGGTTCACCCAAGAGTGTAGACACCATTTTGCATATCATTCTGCAGACAATTGCCCACTTTACTAAGAGATACCCTAGATATTTATGGTGGTGAACAATTATTACATATATAAAAACTAATGGGGCTGGAGAGATGGCTCAGAGGTGAAGAGCTCTGATTGCTCTTCCAGAGGTCCTGAGTTCAATTCCCAGCAACCACATGGTAGCTCACAACCATCTGTAACGAGATCTGATGCCCTCTTCTGTATACATAATAAATAAATATATCTTTTAAAAAAAGAAAACTAAACTAGTGCTTTACATGAAGAGAAAAAAATCATACAAAGAGGGAAGAAAGTCCACAGCATCTTTCAGGCAGTCCCTATCACAGACTCTGCTAAGAGTTCTAGCTGTAAAACATTGATGTTTTTACAACACAATAAACTTCATAAATGGCAAAAATATGAACTTTTTTGCTCTTGGTGGGTTCAAAGGTCAGGTCTGATGACTATATTGAAGAATTAACATTTGTCCCACGTTTGGAGCAAAGGCAAAGAAAGGCCCATCAGAACCCTGTGACTGAGCAGAATGGGAGGGGCTTATTTTAAGGAATCTCTTATAGCCAGCATGTTGTTTGCACCAACAGAAACTTCCAGAATCCCAATAAAATGCCGAGTCTAACAAGCCAGTCCAGACTGACTCATTCTCCGTGGTCAGGTCTTTGAATGCAGCTATCAGATAGAGGCTCCTCAGTGTGTCCCTCTTGCTGCTGTCTTGGGCATCACCTTTCCCGGGTTGTACTTAAACAGAAGCAACATATCTGTGCTGCATAGGCAAATCCCGGTTCTTAGCTAGCTACTTCAATCCAGCACTGGCTGGTCACTAATAAACTGCATGTATTCTGTGAGGAATCCCCTTGCCTTCAATACAATCTTCTAATAACTCCCTTCTTAATAACTGTTCAGATTCTTCATTTTAGTTTACGGTAGTTTTGAGATAGTCTTAGGTAGCCAAGGTTGGCCTTGAACTTACTATGTCGCCAAGGATGACTTAAACATCTGATCCTCTCACCTCCACCACCTGAGTGCTGGGATTACAAAAGTGAGCCAGCACCCCTGGTTTATGGGGTGCTTTGCACATGCTATGCACACACTGCTGTATCGACTGAACCACACCTCCAGCTCCAGGGGCAGGCAGTCTCCTGTTTCTTCATTTGCACTAACACTGAAGAGTAGGGCTGCTGGTGTTCTTTTATTGTCTCTGTGCTGTGATGTGACCTTTCTTCTGGTGGGGTTGCGGCCTGATTAATCTCTAGGAGTTTTCTTTTTGAGACAGGATCTCACTATGTTGCCTATGCCTGGACTGGTCTCCACATTGAATTCTCCTGCCTCAGCCTACAGAACAGGTGGGCCTATATGCACAGGCCACCATACCAATGTTTTCTTATGACATAGCATCATATAGGAGAATAAAAAATAGATACAGGTAATTCTGCCAGTAGGTGCTATGGCAACACCCTATGGGAGGATAATAAAGGGTCTTCATAGACTGACAAACTGTCTTTCCCCCCCAAATTTTAATGGTAATAGTAGCATGAGCTTACTTAGTTTTGCTCTCCACCCCTCTCTGTGCTCTTGAGATATATATGACTCCCTTCCTTCCCATCTTCCCACCCTGCCCAAATCTCTAACTATGTAGTTGAGTTGTCCTTGACTCTGTCCTAGCAGGAATGGGATTGTCCTTAGTCATGAACCAACCACTGATTGGTTCAGAGATGAGCATGAGACAAGGGTTGGTCTAAGCAGAAGGAAGTCCAATAGATGAGAAACAACGGGTGCTCTCTTCCAGGAGACAAGAATTTGCTGGGAGAAGAGCCAGTCTGAAGAACTGTCAGAGACACCACAGAGAGAAGGGAACTGACTGGAGGGACCTGGTGACATTGTTGAGCTTCTGAATCAGTTCTCACAGGAGACTCTTTCAGCTCTGGATTATTCTAGTGATTTTTCCTTAATTATGGGTGTCAGTTAGAGCTTGGGTTTCTAAATCATCCAAACCTGGTCAGTCACCAGTATAGCATCAACTCATAGATATTCAACTACTTTCCACGGACAGGTAAACGGTCCTTTCCCATGCCGGGACTATTTTGCTAGAGACTCTTCCAGGAACTTATGCTCAAGAATTTTAGGTCAAAAGCTGAGTTCTGGATGAGTTGGCAGTCTCACAAATTATGTAGTGTTTTGGAACAAAGTCTCAACCAACAGAAAAGAGGACCTCACCCCAGGATCACTGAGGCCCTCTCAGTGCTTTGGACCTAGGATGAGTTCTGTCCACTCCCTCCTGGTCACCCCAGGGTTGGACCTGAGAGAGGACAGCTTCTTACAGACACTCTTCTTTACTCTATTCTCTCCTCCTGGAAGTGCTGAAAGAACCAGTTAAAACCATGTCATCATCCAAAGCTGCTTCGTTTCACCATTAAAGCTTTTGTGAGAAAATCCAGAGAGGGCTCCAAGAAAATGTCCTACAGAGTCCGCCTGGGAAGTCCTTTAACCAGACATTAGGTACGCTGCTTTGATAAATGAACTCATTTATATCCTGCCCCTAAAAAATAATTGGAGATGACTTTAGGACAAACAAGATTAAGAAAATAGATAAAACCTTCGGCGAGTGGTGAGTGTGCACGTCTTTAATCCCAGCACTTGGGAGGCAGAGGCAGGTGGGTCTCTTGAGTTTGAAGCCAGCCTAGTCTACAGAGTGAGTTCCAGGATGTGCCAGGACTGTTACACAGAGAAAGCCTGTCTCAAAACACACACACACACACACACACACACACACACACACACACACACACAAAATAAATAAATAAAAAAAGAAAAAAAGAAAAGAAAAAGAAAAAGTGAAGGGGGGATAGGAAATATAGCACTAATAAAGTATATAAAATACAAAGTATATAGAAATAAAGTATCTAAAATAGTTTCTGCTGTGTGTGATCATTATTCCTCTCTGACCTCCCACGTTAGTTAAAGCACATATGGAAATAGTCTCTAAAAGATCCAAAGAGTCCAACGGACTTGTTTAAAGGAGAGGAAGGAAACAAATAAACTAACCTTCTTCCTGATTTTTTTCCTCCTTAGAAAACTTTGTTCTAAGAGAACCCTGCTAGAGAGCGCCTCCAGTGACGGATTCTGGAAAGCGCACTCCAGCCCTGACCCCATGGGTAAGAGCAGCTTCCCAAAGCCCTGCACTCAATAAAAGCTTGGTCTCAGGGTAGTTCACAGGGGAGAGGTGCTGGAGTCTCAGGTAGTGGAGATTACCATTCAGATGTCAGGACAGGATGTAATGCTGGGGAACCTTTTGATGGTTGAGTTTACAACACGGGTTCTTCCTAGAATGGGGGCTTTATTTTCTGGAAATATCTGAGTTATAAATACAATTTGGTTTTGATTAAGGGAAAAGGTATGACATCATCTCATATAATTTAATCTAGTGAACAAATGAAGACTGAACCCTGCTAGGCACTATCCGGTGTCTACTAGGAAGAGGTCTGAGGTGCTCAGAGTTGAGCTCACTCTGAAACCTACATACAGGTCAGTCAAGGCCTAAGCTGAAGAAGCAGGAGTTTTAGAAGTACCAGGAAAGTCCAGATCTTCATGAATGCACCAGTTTTGGCTCCATCCAGGGAAGCATTATCCAGGCATGCTCCCTGACCTTGAAGTTTAGAAAGACAATGCCTTATTCATAGAATAATTCTAGAGGCCAGTGTTGTCCCCACTGACTTGCTTTTTAATTATACAACCACTATAATGATTAAAAAATATTTTTATAGAAGAGAAACTCATAAACAGATTTTTCTCGCTCCAGTTAAAGCTTGCCCATCTTTAAAGCTCTACTTAGTGGCTCTCTCCTCCTGAAGCATCCAAGATAACCTCTTCATCAGAAGTCCCACAGCATGCTGAGCCATGCCCATCAGAAGACCCACGGCATGCTGAGTCTCTCCCATCAGAAGACCCACAGCACACTGAGCCTCTCCTTATATTTCTTCACCCCACTTTGGCAAGACGGTGAGTATCTTATTGCCCACCCATCAACCTTTCCTTCAGGGCCCATGATAGCCTACTTGGTACCTATGGCTCTGGTACCTAACTCTCTCTCAGCCAGCTATGTCCCTCACATGAAGAGTGAGTAGGGAAGGCAGGCATAGCCAAAGAGAGCTTTTTAATCCAGGCCCTGGAGAGGTCTTCCTGAATTCCTAAGGAGAAGCATTTTGTCTTCAAACTGTACCAGTGTGACCCATGGGTGCTTCATATCCATGAACTAATGAGGAGGGGAAAAAATACCTCAGGGAAAAGGGAGTTGCACAGATAGATCCAGTCACCAAACACCTAGACTCTTCAATCCTAACAGCCAGTGATTTCTTGTTTTGCTTAAGCCAGGCAGAGTGGGATTCTCTGGATCCTGTTATAGTCACATATGCCGGAGGGATGAGGCACACACTCATCCCAAACAATAGCTAAGCGCAAAGGCAGGATCTGAGAGCCCACAGACCCCCTGTAGAACAGAAAAGATGAGATGGGCTTAACTCTACAACCCACCGCTTCCTCCACAGCACACCGCCCAAGCAACACAACACAACATGATTTTATTTTCAGGGCCCTTCATAGTTTGGGCTGTTGAGTGAAACCAATTGCTTAAGTGTCTAGAGTATCTATCAATTAAATCATGAGTCAATAAAGCCATCCTATTTATGAACTGTTAGTGTTTATGCACTGTCCTGTAACCACGTATTGGAGAGCAGATGGTGCCATGGACTATGAGTTTCCTAGCCCACTAGCCTCACTCTGCAAGTGCTGCGCCCCCTGCCGCAGGAATGACTAGCTCCAGGTAATCTATATTTATCAATAAAATACTAACATTGCAAAAATAAGGCAATTAGACTCCAATGACAGAGCTAAATATTATGTCACTCTATGAAGCGCATGGCATTGTTAGTCATTTCTGCAGATATGATTTGCTTCATAAACGCCACGTTTTGAGGCATTGGAACTCAGCAGGGATTCTTTGTCAACAATCTGCCATTGCTAGCTAAATTAAGTAATCATCTGGCTACTATATTTAGAATGTGTGCACAAGCAACAGAATGTATAGTGAGCTCTAAACACCGTGTTTGTCTTCAGGGTACAACACAGTGAAGGAGTGGGGAGGCCTCTGCTTTGAAGAGAAAAATGGGCTTTCTATTAGAAGTCACTGGAAAGAAGTTACCTCTGCCTCCAGGAAGACCAATGTTTCAGCAGGTTGCTTACAAAAACAATGCAGAGTATCCTTCCAGTTTTCTTAAAGAAGCCTATTCATTTTCAATTCTTCCTCTCCCTACCTCTATCCTAAGCACAAGTGTGAAAAGTGTCTTTGCTCTAATTCTCTCAGATTCCCTTCTTCTGTGGATGGCACCCTCTGCTCCCAAGTCAAGGGTTTGTGTTGATTTTGTAGTATTTACTATGTACTTATTACATACAACCTAGGGAGAGCAGGCATTTACAAGTATTATCTGATTAAGTAAGGTAAAAGTGTATGTACACAAACACATGCATGCATGTGTACACAGTGCATATGTGGGTGTTGGTTCCTGTACTTAGGACACACCTGACAAGGTATGCACTTGTGCCCATTCTCTATGTATGGAAACCAGGGCTCAGAGATAATAGAAACTTGCTGGATATCTCACAGGAGGTAAAAAAAAAAAAAAAAAAAAAAAAAAAAAAAAGCAGAGCTCAATACAGCAGCTTCCAAGGACACTGTACTGCTCGGTGGCTGTCTCCTGCTTAGTTCATTTTCTCCTGTACTTGCCTTCCTTACTTTAATCTGGGTCCTCTTTCCTGTATTTGCTTCTGTCTTTTGCTACCCATGGAAATGGGTTTAAAAACCCAGCAAGTATTTCAGGAGATGTTCCCAATCCTCTGAAAGAAATAAATAAACCCAAGTCCATGAAAGCTAGCAAAAAAAAAAAAAAAAAAAAAAAAAAAGATGAACAGAGGAATAGATGCTATGAGCCCCGCTGGCCTGGCCTGACTTTTCTAGGCCTGCCACACCACTCCTGAGGACTGCTTATTTTCATGTCTAGGCTATAGCTCTCTGCTGGGGACAAAAGACTTTGCTGCTTCTGAGACCTGCTTGCAGGAAGAAGTGAGGAGTGTTCGGGTGGCCAGGACTGAGCCTGGGGACCTGGAACATCAAGTCTTCACATCCAATTTCCAGGCTGTCGTTAGCACTGGGCACCTGCTCTGTGGCCAGCAGGAGAATGAGCCTCCTGACTCTCCCTCAGAGAGATGAGATGCTGGAAGCTCCACAGGGCAGTGGACGTGAACTTGACAGGCACGGACCGGCAGTTTCAAAGCAGCTGCTTAAAGAAAGTCTTAGCAATGCACAAAACATCTGTCCCAGAGCCCGAGAGGATCACTAGAGCTGATAGTGTGTCCAGAGGACAAATATCATCAATTTCTACTTGTACTGATTCTGGACTTAATTCTCTTGTGGTCTGGGAACATACTCATCATGATTATAATCCCTTTCAATACTTTGATATTAACTTTATGGCCCCAGCACATGGTGTAATTTTTGGTGATTTTTTTAAAAAAGATATACAGTTGAATATATATCTTGTTATAGTTGGGTGGACTGTTCTCCAAACATCTATAAAAAAACCATCAGATTGCTCGGTAGTGAGCGAGTGGCTAGGACTGCTGCAGGGTTGTCTGGTTTCAGAGAGCACTGTTCCCATGAGCCGTTCTTCATCTGTTCCCTTCTTTGTCACCACTTTGTGTATTTTAAAGCTTTGATACTGAGGGCACACATATTTAGGATTTCATATTTCTTGGTAAATTATTTCCTGAATCATCACAGATATCCCCCATTATTTCTAGAAATAGGTTTTGTCCCACACTTTATACTACAACAAAAGCCCCAGCATTCTTTGAATCATTAAAAAATATTTTCTAGTCTTCGACAATTTCATATGTGTAAACAACATAACTTAATAATAACCCATGCCATTTTCTTCCATCTTTATCTCCTCCCCTCCCCCTCTTCCTCCTCCTCATCCTTCTTCCCAGGAGTCCACCTAGTGCTGCTTAAGTGTGCATGGGCATAAGACCATCCACTGGCACATGGGCAGTCTACCAGCAGCCACACCCTTAAAGAAAAATGACTCTCCCTTTACCAGCAGCCATCAGTTGCCAATAGCTCCCCAGCTAGGGGTGGGGCCTAGTGAGTCCTTCTCCCATCCATGCTGGAATGCTGACTGGCTTGATGTTTGCAGGCCTTTTGCAAATAACCATAGCTGCTGCAAGCTCACGAGGCCAACAGCCACGTCATATTCGGAAACAGCATTTCTCACTCTTCCCCATACTCCAGCCCTTATATTATCCTGCCTCCTTTGCTCCAGTGTTCCCTGAACCCTTGATAAGGAGAGGTTAACATAGATAGACCCTTAGTGAAACCTCAGTGTTATTTATTCTCAGCACTCACACAAGTTATGAGTCTCTGCCCACTGCAAAACGAACCTTCTCTGACCAAAGTTGAGAGCAGCATTAATCAATCTATAAACACAAATGTTTGGAAGGCCCTTTGACAACATTTCCAACAAAACAGCAGTAGTAGATTACCCAACAGGACCTCTGACCACCCTCGCCATGGGCTGTTGACAATGGGTTTAAAGTATCAGGCATGAATTCCCTCTTGTGAAGTAGACCAATTGCAAAGCAGCTGATTCCCCCTTAACAATGATGCCGTTATTTTACCAATAGGCTTATCTTGCCTGGCAGGTCTGTAAAGCACGCAGGAACCACTGCTTGTAAGACAGCTAATATCTTTTCTCCCCAGCAGCTTATATAGTACCTTCCAGCCAGGAGGAAGTTTAGCTGCTTTGGTGCTGCTCCTCACTACTTTCATATCTACCTTCCTCTCCTCCATTAAGGCCTCCTCTTCCTCTCTCCCTTCTCAGGGGCTCCTCTGGCTTCCTGATCTCTCTGGACACTCCAATCTTAAACTATGTGCCTGTGAAAGCTAATATTGATCTCCAAGTTGACACACTTGGGAAGAGGGAACCTCAACTAAGGAACTTCCTCCATCAGATTAGCCCGTGGGCATGTCTGTCGAAGCATTTCTTGATTGTTAATTGATGAGAAGGGCCCAGGTCACACAGCAGTGCCACCTGTGAGCAGGTGGTCCTGGGTTGTGGAAGAACACTGAGCAGCAGCAGGAGGCATAAACAGTGTTCCTCTGCACTCTCTGTTCCTGCCCTGGCTTCCCTCCATGACACACTTATAACCTGTCAGCCAAATGAACCCTTTCCTCTACCATGTTACTTTTGGTCATGGTGTTTACCACAGCAACACAGTGGCATCTGTTGGGGGGGGGGGGACGGACTTGGGTTGAATTTTCCATTTCCATTCATTTTCCTGCAAATTTCATTTTTTTGTACCAAATAAAATCTAGTTGTATGTATGTATCGTATTTTCATTTTCCACTCATCAGTCAATAGACATCTAAGCTGATTTCATTTCCTAGCTACCGTGAAGAGACCAGCAATGAACATGAGCGAAGAAGTGTCTTTGTAGTAGGGTGTGGGGGACTCTGAGACCACCCTGGGCTACATAGTGAGAGACTGTCTGGAAAACATAAAATAAAAAAGCTATTTTAACACCACTCTTGCCAATTCTACTTGCACAAGTTACCTCTATCTAGACACTGATTGTTTTTTCTTCTGATTATGGGTTACATTTTTCTTCTTTGTAGCGAGTCTGGTGGTTTTTCTCATCCTTGGGATTCTAGACATTATGAATGTAATGTTGCTGAATGTCTGGATGTTTGTTTATTTTCCTTTAAATGGTATTGGCTTTGCTTTGACAAACAAGCTACTTGCTCTTCCACTTGATACTGTCCAGAAAAGCCTGCCCCTTGGCTTTTCTACCACGCCACATGCAATACTGTTTCATTTTAGGAGCTGTCGGATTTTATTCCCAAGGCATCCCCTATGGACTTGACCAAATACTTTGGGTGATCATTCAGCTTCCTGGCTGAATGGCTAATGTTTTCGATGTCCCCTGCCCTATGAACTTGGCAAGTCCCTGACCATGCTGTGTTGTGGCTCATGGAATCTTTATCCCATGCATGCACAGCCTAAAAAACCAGCAAAGATTCAAGGGCTGTCCATGCGGATTGATGAAGCTCCATTTCCCCTTCGGAAGGTACCCTTCTTGACTTCCAGGCTCCTCAGCCTCCTACTCAGTACACCTGTTCTACTTGGGTTGAGTCCCTTCTTGTATTGTAGTCTGAAAGCTATCTGTGGGAACAAACTAAGGTTGGTAGTGGAACCCACCATTTCATTTTTATCTCCTACGCATCGGAGTTCTGAGCTCTTTGAGCCAATGTCTATGAATAGCTAGTTATCTGTAGTTTGTCCAGTTTCCTGGTGCTTGAGACAGAAAGGCAAATCTGGTTCCTGTAGCTCATCCTAAAAGGGAACGAGACCAGGGAATGCCTTAAAATTTGAACCCAAACCTGGCTAGCAGAACACCAGAACCAATGTAGCTTCAGTCTTTTATCCTTGGTATTTGTGGTGACTGCCTCTCATCCCATTGGTGGGAGATAACTTCACACTCTGACATGATTGGCTAATTAACTCAAAGCGGGAGAGAAAAGTTCAGGAAATATGACTGCTTGCCAGGCTAACTATTTGAGTTTATGTTGAATTGGTTTTTTGTTTTTGTTTTTGGTTTTTTTTTGGTTTTTGTTTGTTTGTTTGTTTTTGTTTTTGTTTTTGTTTTTTTGCACTAGCGGGAATGATGGCACAAAATTTCTCCAAATATTCAAGCCCCAATCAATGTGTAATTGACAAGTTTCTCTTTCAATACGCAAAGCCTCTAGTTACTTGTCTAGCAAGAAGCTTGTAACTTTAGGGAGTTCCTCACAAATGTTCAAAGGCTCACATGTGCTTGCATAGGTAACCCAGGTGATCCCAGACTTCATCTGTTGGTAAGTCCGTTACTAGGATGGAATTCAGAAGCTATGCCATCTGTAGTCCTGGTTAATACCCCCAGTTCAGATGTCGGAGGCTGCCATGAAACCCCAGACTCCAAACCCAACTGAAAACTTATTTGCATTTCAGACTTCGTATCCTGCCCTGTGGCTTCTCTTGGTCACTATTTTGAGCACTGCATTAGCGACATAACCTCCACATTCCGTCCTGGGACTGTGACCTGCAGACGGGTGGATGACTCCTGGGGTCGTCGGGATTATTCATGCAAGCATGTCTGAGTAGTCTTCAACATTTGTGAAGAATTCCTTAATAAAAATGTAATTCAAAAACAAAACAAAAAAGGGCTTCATTGATGATCAGAAAATATCGCAGATGCGGGTAGAGGACATGATTTCCCAAAGCCACTGAGAACCACGTGTCTATTAAATCAGAGTATCTTCGGGTCTCCTCGGGGGCTGGTATGAAAACCGGCAGATGCTGCAATCAGGCCAGAGTCTCCTGGAAACATTTGCCATCCCTGGCCAGCAGCCCTTGATAGCTTTGGTTTTTATTATTCTTAGGAAAATCTTTATTTCTCTGATTTAACTGATAACTCCGCTTTGTGGAAGGTTTGCCAGTGAGATCCATTCAAAATACCAGATATTAACACATGAATGAACTTCTCAATGTAAAATGACTCCAGCTGCAGTCTGACTCATAGATGGGCTGAGGATGGGGGTGAGGAAAGAGGAAAGCAATTTAGTAAACTGACATGTGCAGATCAATAACATGCATTAAATGCCAGTGGCTTGAGGAGGGTGTCAGCTATTGAAACGACCTCCAAGGTTTTCTTAAACATATGTAAATAGGGGTGTGGGTTGTCTGTGTGGAAACAGACGGTTGAAGGCATGGGAAAGGGAACAAATGAAAAACTTCAAATTTCCTCCCTTCCCTACCAGGCCGATCTGCCGCATTTTCCCTCAGACTGAAACACAGTATCTGTGATCTCAGATACCATGAGCTACTTGCTCACATAAATAGTTGAGAAAGCACTCTAAACTCTTCAGGAATCCCTAATTCCTTCGGGTATCATTTCAGAAGCCTCATTTTTTGTCAGATTAGGTACAAGGAACCCGGTGAAAATTTCATACATAACTATTTGATCTATGAATGCATATTCCTGGCAATAATAACACAGCAGACTCTGCAACCATAAATCAAACCCCTATAACATGCTCCCTTGGTTACATGGCTCTCTGGTGTCTTCGACTATTTTTTTTTTAATTCACTTATGCAATGTTGCTGTTTCCCAGATAATCTGAAAGATCCCCTATGCTTTAAAGTAGAAATGTGATGGGAATTGCTGGGAGTTGGTAAGCATGCATAGGGTGGTGCTCCTTGTTAACCATGACTGCTGGCAGCACAGTCCTCTGTCCATGCAGGTGCCTGCCACTTGAGACAGTCTTCTTGACTGTGGAGTGTGTGTGTGTAAACCTGAAACTATAGTTGCTTGTGGTTTTGACATGCTGCACTGTGGACTACACAACGTCTTTGGGGGACACTTGTCTCCTCATCTCCAGCTACCACTCATTATCTTGCCTTCTTCTCACTTCCCCCTCCCCCCTTACCATTTCCCACCATCCACTCTGTAATGACCAAGGTATCTATTGTGGACATGTACCTAGCGTGTGCACAGCAGCTTCTCCACCTGATTCCAATTACCTCTCTGAACAGTGAGTGTGAGGGCCTCTGCCTTGACATCTTTGTCCATTGTGTCCCCTGAGCGAGGTGTGATGCCTGACACTTGGGTCTGACATTCACAGACTGCCTTGATGCTCAGATTTAACAGCCACTCAGAATGGATGATGCACTTCGTGTGTTGATGCCAACTCCAGAAGCAATCTTAGCTTTCCACAGAGCCTCTGTTCCTTAGAGACAAGCCAGCTTAGTATTCCTGAGAACATATCGATCAGTTTTAATTCTTTGTTTGTTTGTTTGTTTGGTGGGTTGGTTTTTGTTGTTGTTTTTCCTTCATAACCAATGTCAGTAACTCTTACACTATTCAAGAATCAAATAGCATGTGTGGGATGTCTTGTACTGTTTTGCTGGAGTCTCACTGTGTAGCTCAGGCTATTCTCAAACTCCATGTCCTCCTGCCTCAGTCCCCTGAGTGCTAGGATTACAGGCATATGCCACCATGTCAAGCTATGGGTTAATGATGCAGATTCTGAGGCTCCATGTTCATGTTCTAACTGGTCAGATGAGGCCCGGGAAGCTTCTGTCTCTGCATCAGTGCTTCTGTGGTCCGGGTGACACACTGATAGTGTGTTGAGAAGCTCTGCTCTGCATACAACTTAGGTCATAACAGGTGCACCATTGGGCTCTTACATAAAACACATTTTTAAACGGTCTTTTATAAAGCCAAACATAGTAACACCTTTAATCCCAGTACTTAAGAGGCAGAGGCAGGCAGATCTCTGTGAATGTGAGGCTAGCCTAGTCTACATAGTAAAACTCTGTCTCAAAAAAAAAAAGTGTGCTTATAAATAAATAAACAAGATATTAATACTCTTAATTTTGTATCAAAGGATATTAATAAATAGTGAAATATCACCTGTATCTGGCTAGCTAGCATTATATCTACTTCATGTACTAGTGTGACCTTGACAAAATTCCTGCAACTCAAAGAATACAGCCCAACATAAGATGACATGTTCTGGCCAAGCAAGGAGACACCTGAGCAGAGAAAGAAATGGATTTGTTTTCCTATCTAAACAAAATCTGGAACTCCATCCCATTTTATTTGTTCCTAAAACATAATCATCGAAGCTCCATCGAATCTGTCAAATATTAGAGATACACTTGACCTGGAGTGAAGTATCGGGCATTTTTAAGCATTTAACTCCTAGTGTGTATTGGTATGAAACTAAGTTGAGCAGAACCCATTAATGTCACAGTGATCGGTTACCAATGGAAATAAATAATTCATGATGAAGGGAATTAGTCTAATTAGCAGGCAGTTTGAGTCCTTTGATAAAACTGGGCTCTAATTCCGTGAAGGGCAGGGAGTGCTGTCATCAGTCAGCCCTGAAAAGATTAGCATCTATTATGAATGAGGTTCGTCACCCTAGCGAAGTCATGTGCGTCCTGGAGACAAACTTAATATGTTCCAGAATGGGACACAGTTCGTCTCACCAACACATCATGATTCCTACAAGGCTATTGTATGTAATAACAAGCAAAGATCAACGCTCTGTCCTACCATTCGCTCCCCTGTCCATCATTCTGACAACTGCGCAAATACATTTTCCATGCAAAGCAGGGAATGTGCCCTGAATACTTGTAAAATTGCACAAGATGTCAAAGAAAATATGTGTTACTTGCTCACTCACCAAAACAAACACACAGAACCAAATGTCAGCCTAGAAACTGACGGTTTCAAAGATGGTGGGCAATAGAGTATGTCAGGTTTGGTGTATACACATTTCATTTTAAAAACTGTTGTCAACTCTCTCGGGGAATTTGCTTCCCTACTTATCTCTCTCGAGATATTGGAGTTACAAGATCAATCACAGGCTTCCAGCTTCTGCAACTGCAGATAAGTAGAGCTGAGTGTCCTAAGCAAGGTAACTCTGAGAATGCCAAACTAATATTGAAGAGCAACAAGAAGCTGTTTTGTTTTTCATTACAGCACATAAATGGCTTAGATCACTGGGATGGCTCGAAGATTTATAGTTTCGGAATGTATCTGGCCTGGTGTGTCTAAAAGATGTTGACTGTTCCACACTGTGCAAAACCCCCACATTATTCTGCAGCCCACAAGCGGATGTGGCATCAGCTGTGTTTCCATTTTTACTTATGAGCCTTTTGAAATTACATGTTTCCATTTTGCAATTTGATGTAATAATGAAGAAACTCCAAATTTGTAAGTTATTGTATTGCTTGTTTTTATTGTGTAAAATTAATTGTTTCATTTATTTATGTCATTAAGGGGGGAGACCATTTTGCACATTTTATCATTTGCTGTAATAATTAACATGCCAATAACTCCACAGAAGCTTTGGAAACAGGGTGGATCTGATGTCTGAGCAGCATAAACCACGGCAAGTCTAGTGGGTCAGAAGGGCTGCTTTGGAAAAGCACAGTGCCGAATGTAATAGCCCACGGGTGTACCAGTCCTGAAAAGTGATACCCACACATGGAAATCTGTCTAGTCAAATACAACACCTGCTTTTTCTAGAAACAGATAGTCAAGTTCATCAAAATCACAATCCATTGTCCAC
This sequence comes from Onychomys torridus, assembly GCF_903995425.1. NCBI lineage: Eukaryota > Metazoa > Chordata > Mammalia > Rodentia > Cricetidae > Onychomys > Onychomys torridus. The sequence goes on along the minus strand of NC_050446.1, from coordinate 49,575,011 downwards.
ATGCAGCTGGAATATACTGAGACTATAGAGACTAGCGAGGCTGCCCAAAGAGTATTGATGACCCCCTTAGGTTTGAAAACAACCTGATCGGCATTTGGTACAGGTTCTTTAAACCAGATGTTTGTTACAGAGTGAAATATTGGGCCTGTCCTTCATTCTGACATAGATTAAGCTAGAAATCTGAGTCTCACGGTGCTGTGTTTTGTGTATTCTGCAGGGAACTATGGGGAAAATCTGCAGATCTGTAAATGCTTTGTACCTCTACCTTCTGAGCATTTCTGTGTGGAGCTTTCACATCGAGATGCATCTCCATCTTTATACCGTCTTTCTCCCGCTAACCCCAGCAAAAAGGCAATATTGTCAGTGCTGTGGGAACACAGAACTAAAAGAATGAAACCAAAAGAGTCAGAGCAACCCAATCAAGTGTTTCTTTACCGTCCCAGGCTGAAAAGTCTGCAAAAATAAACATCAGAATGACAAAAGCCCACATGTGCCTGAGAATACCCCTGATGCCCAGCAATACTCAGGCAGTCCATGTAGCGGCAGGAGCAGGTTTGAAGCCTGTTTGTGAGTATGTTCTAACGGTGCACATCAGCAAAGTTTAACTCTCATGCATAAGACTCCTTTGGGGTCTGGCAGGGCTCTGACTCTACAGAAGACAGCCTGCCACCAAGACCCTTACCACTCTCTGGCCCTGGCAAGAAACATTAAAAAAACTTAAGTGTTTTGAGGATGCTATGTGACAGCTTTTTGTTTTGTTTTTCAAAATCCATATTTCATCTCAGTCTCAAGATCCCTTGGAATGCAACTCTCATTAGCTAGATGACATCTTACTTTAATTCATACCCCAATATTATATGAACAGTACAAAGGTTATATAGAAGTTGGCTGTTTGAATATAGGAAAAGTCACTAAGGTTAATTAGAAAAACTCTGAATAATGAAGAATACATACATACATATATCTATATCTATATCTATATCTATATCTATATCTATATCTATCTATCTATCTATATCTATCTATCTATCTATCTATATCTATCTATCTATATATATATATATATATATATATATATATATATATATATATATATCTGTGTGTGTGTGTGTGTGTACCCAAGAAGATCAGAAGAGGCCATCATATTACATGGAACTGGAGTTACAGGTGGTTGTGAACCAAATTAAAGTCCTATTTGAAAGGATTAGGAGATGTGGTCTTGTTGGAGGAAATGTGTCACTGGGGGTAAATTTTGACATTTCAGAAGCCCACACAAGGCCCAGCAGTCAGTCTCTGTTGCTCTCTCTGTTTCTCTTCCTGCTACCTGCAGATCAGAATGTAGAACTCTCAGCTACTTGTCTAGCATTGTGTCTGCCCACATGCCACCATGTTCCCTACCATGATGATCATAGGTTAAGCCTCTGAAACTGTAGGCAACCCCCAATTAAATGCTATTTTTTAATAATAGTTGCTTTGGTCATGGTGTCTCTCCTCAGCAATAAAATAGTGACTAAGACACCATCATTCCAGAAAAATACACAAATACCCACGCAGATGATGTTTGGATATAATCTCTTTAAGAAATCTAAGGTGTTCTTTGTCTCCTTAAATATACTTTTATTTCTGTTTAGGCAAATATTTTCAAAAGAAAAAATTATATTTCAGCTCAAATACCAAAGAAATTATAATCAATAATGAATAATAGGAGTACCAAATCAGTAATTTTATATCTTGGTCTCCTTTGTTTCTATAATTCTGGTAAGTTCTTAATTCACCTTATTTTATGAATGGCACCTCCAAAATACAAAGTATGAGTTATAGGTTCTCATTGGTGATATGGATAGAATGAAAGTATTCAAATTAATAATTTTCACCACTAGATATGATGGCAGATTGAGATCATTGCTGTTTCAATATTAATTTGCCTCTTTTTTTTTCTTACTCCATGAGCTCCATGTGTTTTCAGGTTAAAAGAATAGCTCTCCTATGCAGACTCCCTTGCAGCTACCAAATAGTAGCCATTGAAAATGTCTAAGGAGCAAACTCCAGGAACACCCTTTGCAAGGGCTCAGTGACTTGTTCACTTCCACTTTGTCTTTTACCTGGAATATAAAACCATTGACTAGAATTCTAGGACCCATTTGAGGTCCATGAAGACAATAGTAACAGACTAAAGGTGGTCAAGTGGAAGTGTAGTGGAGAGGGGACAACTGTGACACCAGCACTGACACTGAACATGTTTATTCTAGAGCTCATAGTTCATGGGAAAAGTAAAACTTTTGTTGTGCCGAAGGCAGTGTCCAGTTGGCTTTTCTTCTACCTACAGCTGAACCTTTTTCCTAGCTGTGAGAGTCATGTCCCCTCAGATTGCCCCCATCACGTTTGTCCCACTGACTCTCGGGGAAAAATTTCTAAAGCCTAGATGTGCATGTATATCACCTGGGACCTGGGATAAAAGAATTTGCATCTCTAAGCTGCCAAGTGGGGCTGATGCTGCTGGTCTACAGCCTGGTCTAAGGGGTGGGGTTCTAGAAGATGTAAATATTAAATGCAAAAAATGCAACCATATGTGATTTTGTATTTTTGTTCTTTGGGAGAGAGTCCCATCAAATTCTCAAAGGAGCTAGCCAAACAAAAATATTTAAAGCAGATATTGCATGGGGTTAATTGGCAATAAAAGAAGATGACCACCAAGTTGATTCCCCATCCTGAAGGGTCTTAAAAGGACAGAGCAGATACACTGGATATTCTCTGTCTGCCTAGCTCTCAGTTCCCTCCCAGTCCTGACCCTGCCCTTTTCTGGGCTCTGGGAAGAGGACACTCTCTGAGCTCTGTCACCTGGGCTTTCTTATCAATAGATTCTGGTTGGGTTTGACTAGGATCAGATAAATTGGACGATCTGCAGAAGGGAGAGACAGAGTTTCCTTCCCTACTCTCCTCCTGCTTTGGGTCTTGTGTCTGGTACTAAAATATCTCTCCTCTGAGATGTCCTTCCACTCACAGGACTGGACTACTAACAGTCTTCCCTTCTCTTGAGACCTTAAATGTTCTCTCTCCCTTCCTCCTTTCCTTCCTTCCTTGTTTCTTAACTAATTACCTATGAACTGGGAGTCCCTAAGTAGCTCTGGCTGGCCTGGAACTCAAGATCCTCCTGTCTGCCCCTCCTGTGTGCAAGGATTAGAGCCATGTGCCATCGTGCTCAGTATAATTGATTTCTTTGTAGGCCTATATTCTCTATCTGACAAGCATACAGAGGATAAGAATGACGACTTGGTCCCTCTGTCTCCTCAGCGTCTGACACGTGCTAGAGACCTTTATATGTGGAAGGCGAGAGGGGGTGCAGAGAGGTGGGGAACCCTGGAGAAGTTTCAATGTGATTTTACCTGCCTTCATCTCCTGTGGAGGCAACAGTCATCTCCTGTCCTCTCCCAAGAGGCTTGATGCTGCCATGAAATGTCACATGTACCCTGAAAAGATCAGAAGAGCTGGGACTCAAGCCCCAGTCAGTCACACAAGACAAACAAGGGGCTGCTGTGTCAAAGGGGCATCTTGCCAGGTGTGATCAAACGCCCTCACAACTGCCTCTGCTCACTCTTCTCGGGGCACATCAGATGAAGCAGGCTGAGAGCTTTTTGGTTTTGCTTTCCCAATTTTATTTTTACCTGAGAACAGTATTTCTTCTTTGTGAGTCCCCTGACTGAAACGGAAGCTGAGGAGAACAGGGGGAAACTGTGGCTGTTGCATGGAAGTTCCTTTAGTCTTCATGGCACCCTTAGAGCTAGGCAGAGAGGATGAAATCACTGTTCTGATAACTGCCATCTCCTCTCCCTCCCTGCCCACAAGCCTGCCTCTTTACCCTTCCTCCGCCCTTCCCTGCTTGCCCCACATGCACAGGGTCTTTATGAGCCAAACAACAAGGCGAATATTCATCTGCCTGTTCCTATATTTCTTGTGTCCCCTGCAAGATCTCAAAAACAAACAAACAAACAAACAAACAAAATGATAGTGAAGTAATGTGCTGTGGCAGTTAGGGACATGCCAGGCAACACTCCCAGACAAATCCACATCACTTCCAGCAAAGGCTTTTGTTGTCATTAGCAAGTGTGTGTAAGGGCTCCTGGTGACTCAGGCCCCACCGCTTATTAATCATATTGTTTGATATCATTCTTCCTGTTGTGCAGAGCCATGTAAGTGACATCTGTCCCAAAGCTAACTGCAATGTCTTCTTTAGAAAGATCCTCTGCCTTAATCCTGCCTCCTTTGCGGCTTGGCTGGTATCGGATCCCTAGTAGGTCTCTTACCAGGATGCTTAGCCCAAAAGAGCACAAATCACACTCAGATGTTACCGAGTTTTGTGTCTCCAGATGGTGCTTAGGGCTGGAGGGGCAGCTTGGTAGCAGAGCACTTGCCTAGTATGCACAAGGCCCTGGGTTTGATCCCCAGCCCTGCAAGAAAAAACACAAACAAACAAACAAACAAAACCCCACTAAACTAAACAAGAATGGTCCAGTCAACCTTGAAACAAAATGGTGGCTCACCTGCTACCTTGAAGGGAGACTGACTCTCACCTTTCCCCTCCTGAGAGCAATTTTAAAAAGTGGTAACAGAGGTGGAGGAAGAGTAACAAAAAAGAAGGGATGGGACAGTGACTGCTTCCTAGTCCTCAAATACCCGCATTTTGTCCAATTCAGTTGCACAAGCTGTCTTAGGGGTCTGGCTCTCACCATGTGGGGATCGGCTTCCTCTGATGTTCACGTCTTGTGAACAGAGTGGAATTTTCCTGTTACTCTGAATGCAGAATAGCATGAATCTGTTTGAACTCCACATGAATAACAGCCCTGTCATCCAAGTCTGAGTGCTAGTTATGAGCTGCTGGCAGAGAGAGACCCTAGGGTGGCTCAGACACAAGGAAGCCCATGGTACTCAGGAGCCCTGAAACTGGGTGTCCCAAAGGGGAGCTAGAAGACCAGACTCTTCTACCACTGTTTTGATGGGTCCTGAGACACAGCTGACCCAGGATAGAGCCCTGACCTTAGGCAGGACAGATCTCTTCTGCAGAAGGCTGCTGGTCTGAGGCTTCCCAGGAGCTGATGGACTAAGTTCAGATCCAGAAAATGTATGACTCCATCCTACACAACCGGCCCTCTGGTGGCTCCCAAGGGATTTGGCCCTATGGCTTCCAGAGGCTTCTTCCGGTCCTCAGAGCTGGAAGCCTATGATGGATAAAATCCATTTTCAGGCAGCAAATGCCCAACCCTTTGCTTTATTTTCAAAATTCCAGTCAACCATGTCCTTTCAAGAAGAGGGAGGGAGGGATCAGCCTGCTGTTCAAGGTGATCTAATTAATTCCCTTTACCAGTGATGGCTTAGACACAGCACACACAATTCTGGACAGTAAACCTGAAAGTTTTTTCTTTGCTCTTAGGAACAAAAAGGTGTGTCCTTTTTTCTGTCCCCTTTGACCTGTGTTACTATGTGGCAGCCATCTTTCGACCATAAGTATATATGCCTAAAGACAAAAGCCAGATAGATGGCAGACCGTCAATGATGTCACATTGACCAACCATGGAATGCCTCTTCCAGCCATCCCACTACAGGAGATTACAACTGTTTCCCTTTTAAGCCCTGCACGTTGAAAATGATACACAGTGAGCTGAGGTTAAGTTTACATGCTTGTTGAATGAATGAATGCCCCAGAACATAAACCCTGTGTGAGATAGAGTGACAAAGACGTCACTATTTTGTACGTCTTCCTCTTTTCTGCACCCAGTGGGTGCAAAGGGATGTAAAAGGAGCGGGAAGAGAGTGCTGGAACTCAGAGAGAGGGAGACCGTAGCAAGGATGGATTCAACGCCTTTATAAAGACATGTGGAAAAACAGACATCCTGGCTGGGCCAGCCGCTCTGCTGGGGGCGGAGGGTGACGCTGGCGAAAGTTGTGATTCACACCTCAAAAGAACTAAACCACAGGGAAGTCCAGCTGGTGAGATGCACACAAATGCAGATGACAGCTTTAAAAAGGCCCTGCGTTGACTGATGCTGCCCCCCCACTCCCACCCCCTTCCTCACCCCCACCCCAGCCACCGGCTCTTTTGTCTTTCATTCCATCATTAAAGAGTTCCCTTCCTGAGGTTCGGAGCCCACAGGAACTCCATCCTTTGACTAATTCACCTTCAACTAAGAGCTGAGTCTTGATGTATTACTGTGGGAGGCTGCGCCATGCTCACAATCCATCATCCCAGTCAGATGATGCTGAACTCCCAGGATAGAGAAACCCAGCCAGCTGTTGTTCTGACACATTGGAGCCATGTGTCAACTCAGCCTAGAGTTCTAGTGATCTGGTCATCTATGCTCCCCTCTTCCCCCAAGGTGGCCCTGTTCAAAATAGAGACTGTCCTGGGCCATGCATAGCACTGGACAGGCTTTTAAAAAACCTACTCAGTGCTTAGAAAGAAAGAATTATATAATGCTGATTGGCATGAAACACATCGGTTCTTCAGAGCCACCTAGTTTGACATATTTAATAATCTGGTCAAGAAGCCCAATTGAGGACACCAATTTCTTATGCAATATATCTGAAAAATCAAAGCTTTCTCAGACATCATTTCATGTATCTTAATCTTTATCATTGATGCCTTTCAAGTCAGCAAAATGATACCTGTTGGTTTTAGCTAAAAAACTGCAACCCGCAGAACCAGGGAAGCTACATAGCAGGGGGGACCCTAGGATGACTGTGGCTTATAGTAAGTTTTGGTTTTACTCAATTACTGAGCAAGCCTCAATGAAACATTTCACTATTAGGATAAGAATGTATACTGTATCAAGCTGATAATAGAAAAATTAATTAATTATTTTTTTAAAAAAGAAGTAAAAAAAAAAAGGGGTGGTGGTGGTGGCACACGCCTTTAATCCCAGCACTCAGGAGGCAGAGGCAGGTAGATCTTTGTGAGTTCGAAGCCAGCCTGGTCTATAGAGCGAGATCCAGGAAAGGCACAAAGCTACACAGAGAAAAACAAAACAAAAAGAAAAGAAAAGGGAAAAGGACAGGGTGTGGTCAAGCCTGCTGGAAAGACATGTGAAAAGGTGGAAGAGGGTACATGGGATGCACATTTTAAGGATTACTCCTCATATGCACACATGGGCCCACATGGCTACTCCACACATGCACATAGATAGATCATGTGGTCACACTGCGCACAATTTACATGACCACGAAGCGCATGGATTATGTAGGACATATGACTTGGAAATGACTAAGTGGAAATAACTTGAGTGTCTCTCTGGGGCATGTGTGATCATGGGGGCATGGCTGGAATTCCTATCAATACCATCAGACCAATACCAGCATGTATGCAAATAGAAAATGCACCTCCTTCTCTTTTGGTTTTGGACCCTTGGGAAAACACTTCTGGATGTCTTCACTGCCTTGCTCCTGCCTAAGACAAGAAATGAAATTACCCTAACATGTCCTGAAAACATGGGAAAGTAAAACTGGCCCTTATCCAAGCTCCTCCTACTTAATCAACTTTCCTGATCAGAAGAGGGTCTTGACTCAGAAAATGAAAGGATTGCAAAGTCAGTTCTAAAATCATACAACTGTAGATCGACTGACTGGTCCTTATACCTCATCCATAAGGAGGCCAAGGGGTTAGACAAAATACTTCAGTTTCTCTAGCATCTTTAAGATGCCACGTGTCTAGTGAACTCTACTTAGCCGGAACTCTAAGGACACAAAAATGGAACATTTTGTACCTAAATTCTCTTCTCTTCTCATCTTGTCTCTTTTCTTCTTCTTCTTCTTCTTCTTCTTCTTCTTCTTCTTCTTCTTCTTCTTCTTCTTCTTCTTCTTCTTTTCTCTCTCTCTCTCTCTCTCTCTCTCTCTCTCTCTCTCTCTCTCTCTCTCCCTCTCTCTCTCTCCACACACACACACACACACACACACACAGAACAGAAAGCAAGGACTTCCTACAAGTCAGGGGAGGGAGCATAAGCAGCAGACTGTCTTTTGGTGATGTAACAATCTTACTTATTTTGAAAATGTCGCAATTTCCTATAAAAAGGAAAATTAGCTAAATATATAGGAAAGTGTAATTAAGACATCATTTCTCCCCGGGGTCAGGGGTGTGGAGAGCCAATCATGATCAGTTCTTTCTCAAATAGACACCCAATGGAATGAGAATGTCTGGTGAGCAGTATCTCATCAGGTCCCCTTCTGCGCCCCCAAACAGCTAACATCACACATCCCAGGGATAGAGTAAACCCGTTCCTTACCTCCATTATGGGGAGGCAAAGTGTGGGCTTTGGGTATGTAAACTTTAAAGCAGCAATGAAGGTTTTATCATAGGCAAGCCCTAGAGTATGTGCTGGGAGTGGTGACTGGCTCAACCCTGTTTACTGAGGCTTTCCACTGAAACATTACTGTCTTTTTTTTTTTTTTTTTTTTTCAAAATCTTACCTACCAGGGCAAACTGAGACTGTTGGTCACCCTAGCAGTATGGTCCCCAGGAACCCACACTCTGGGGCAGCATAACTAAGCCCCAATCAGCCTAGTCCCAGAATTCCACTTCCCTCTGCATAAATAATAAAATGTGGGAAACTGGTTTTAGAATTGGGTTAGTAACAAGCACAGCTACTCACAAAGGGCCTTCACCTGGGCTCTAAGAGATGAAAGATACGGATGCAGGCTCAGACATAGCCACAGCCTTCGCCCATAACAGTCACATGTTCTCACTACTCTGAAGTGAATGTTAATGAATGTATTTATTTACAGTGTGGGACTGAGGCGTCAAGTAACCTATCTGGGAGCCTGTGGGCAGTGAGGAGCACGTCAGAGATTTGAGCTAAGGTCTTCCTACTCCCAGGTAAGCCTCGAAAGTGGAGAAAGGAGGACAGTTACAGGAGGGACTGCCCCAAATGCACCGCTCTCCTTCTCCCACCCCCAGTGTGCTAACAAACAGCCTGCAAGCCAAGGCAAACGTTCGTGGTAGGGAATTTGCAGGGATTGAAGGTATTCCGAACATTTCTGAGCTGACTGATCTTGAGATGTGAATTGACCACCAGCTGAAGGCAGGCTGTGGGGACAGATGCTGATGACGAAGGTGGAGGACCTCTGTAACACATGGAAACCACTATCTATCGAATGTCCTTTCCTTATCACATAATATGAAGGATGAGAGGTCCCGACTAGCATCCAGGACCGGGTGCTCATTAGCATACCATAATCAGCCTCTGAGTGGCTTTGGCCAGCCTGGGTTCTTGAACCACAGGAGGACATCTGGCCAAACAACAATGATGGGCTGTCAAGACAAAAGGAATCCAGCCAGGCAATAGCAGTGAGTGTCCAGACCCAAGCTTCTGGAAGAACGGGACAGGACTTTAGTTTCAAGGAGCTTTCCAGAGAGCAGTTTTCTAGTTAGCTTCTCTATCTTAAAACTGGTGGAGCAGGTGCCGTATGCTCTGTCTCCTTGTTAACCCTGGAAGCGGTGCTACGGCGGAAGAAAAGGATTCAGAGTCAAACCTGGTGGAAGAGCTTTGCTCTGTCATTTGAAGCTGTTAACTTTGGTCAAGTTTCCAGGCCCCACCAAATCACATTATGCTCACCTATAAAATAGTGAAAAATATATGCAGAGTCCAAACCTTGAAAGCACATAGGTATGGGCCAGTCACTGGATTATGAGCAACCAATCAGTAGCCATTTCCCAAAGGGAAAAAAAATGACTCCCCTCCTCACAACAGCCATCAATTACCAATACTTCCCCAGCTAGGGGTGGAGCCTCATGAGACCCTCTTCTATCCATTCTCTTATGTTGATGACCTTGATCTTTTGAAGGTCATTTGCTGGTAACCATTGTTGTGTGATATTTTGATCACATTCTGATCAAAATATCACAAGACCGACACTAAAGTTTGTTTTGAATCAGAGGGAGGAGCTCGCTAGCTGATGAAAATTAACCATAGGCACTTTGGAGGACTGAGTACAGAGAGACAGGAAGTAGTAGGGTGGGGCTTAGAGAGGGTCTTGGCCCTTTTTGGATGGAGGAACAAAAGAGATAGGAGGCCACTGGCTGCTTCTCTGATCATTCAGGTTCTTACCCCGATATCTGACTCCCGAGTTTTTATTGATAAAGAATAATTAAACACTTCAAACAATAGCTGCTGTGAGTTCATGAGTGTGACAGGCAAGTCACGTCCATTTCACTGCACTTCTCCCCACTCAGGCTCTAATACGCTTTCTTCCTACCTTCTGCAGGGTTCCCTGAGCCTTGATGGGGTTGATATTAATGTCTCATTAAGAGTTGATCACTCAACAGTCACTTATTCTCAGCACCTTGACTACCTACCAGTCTTGGATTGACTGCTACCCACTGCACAAAGAAGCTTCTCTGACCAAGGTTGAGAAGAGCACTAATCTATGAGTATAAATATAAATGTTTAGAGGACAGTTGGATGAATCTACTTAGCAAACAATAGTATATTCCCCTATGGCCCATAACCTTCCCAGCCATGGGTTTCTGAGCAAGAATTCCCTCCTATGGAGCAGACCTCAAATCTTATCAGAAAGCCATGCCACTACCACACCAGTCTCTGTCTCTCTCTCCTTCATGGTTGTGTCTCAAGACATGAGCTCTCAGCTACTGCTGCAACACCATGCCTGCCTGCCTGATTCTTGCCATGCTCCCTGCCATGATGGTCCCAGACTCTTACACTCTGAAACCATAAGCCTCAAATAAACTCTTGATTCTGCAAGTTGCCTTGGTCATGGTGTTTCTAGAGAAAGCATCAGTTAAGGCTCTGAGACAACTACATCTCTCCCACACAGGCTCCTTCTGGAGAAACCTGCCATTCACTCACCTTTCTACATACTGAACAACCTGCCTTGAACTCTACCCAACAAACGGGAGGTCCTTGCCCACAAAGAGGTCATGTCTCATTCACACTTTCACTTAGGTCTGCTGACCTTCCTAGCCCCAACCACGCCTTTTTCATGGTCCCAACAGAGTCTCAGAACACAAGCACACACCCTCAGAAGAATACTCCAGATTTCTCCTCAAGAAAAGTGTCTTCAAGCTGGCCATGATCACTCATACCAACACTCAGAATGCAGAGGCAGAAGGCCAGCTGACCGTGGATTAAAACCACTGAATCTGAAAACCAAAATAAACCTCTCTGTTGCTTAAATTAACTAGCCCGGGGTAGTTTGTTTGTTTGTAAGGTAGTACTAGACAGCTGACTACTAATACACACAAAGTATCCTCATGTCAAGGCATGAACAGTACTGGAAATGCTATGGGATATTATGTTTGGTGGCACCATCCTACCTTCTGCAGGTTTCTCAGGTTCAAGTAACATTAGACTTGAGGGTTAGCATTGTGTCTGCCTCAAGTTTCTTCTTTCTTAGACAAACTTTCTCCCTAAGCAATGGTTTTTCCAGAGTTACCAATCAAAAAGGTTTTGCAGGCTTCATGGTTACTTTGAAAATTTCCTAGAAAAATCTTCTTTCTTTTCAGCCAAAGAAATGTCGACATACAAAGAGTAACATTAATATGTAAATTAGCATACTGTAAAATTCATTTTGGTGCCTCAGAGGCAGTATTTTTATAAATACAGAAACATAATTATGCATCCTCTAGAGGACGAAAAATAATTATACAAATTTACAACAAAGCCCAAGGCTGTGTTTCCTTTTAACTGACTGTTTTTAATATCATTTAAATCTTGTTAGAACTTAATTACCAAATCTCTCTTGTAATAATTCAGGTGGAAGATTTAAAAGTCTAAACTTGCCATTCACAAAACAGAACCTAATCAGAGAAACAAAGGCACTAAGGCACTCATTGCCCGAACAGGACAACAGAGGAGGCGCCATCAAGAGGAGCCATGTTGAGTCCTGAGACAAAGAAGGCTGCTGAGAGAAAATGTGAATACGCAAGCCTTGATCATTTTAAAACCTCCAATTTCTTAGGAAGACACAATTTTACATATAGCGATGATTATGGGTTATAAACCCAAGTAGCCATTTCTGCCTCTGCTTTAGCTTTCTATAAGTCCCTTGACTTTTTCAAGTTAAGGAAGGTATAATTTGGGGGCAACATTTTTCATGCTTATTTAATTGCTCTTTTAAAAGTCTATCCAAAAATATGTGTGTGTGTGTGTGTGTGTGTGTGTGTGTGTGTGTGTGTGTGTGTACTTCATAGCTAAAAACTGGCTTATGATAGTGTGGAAAAGGACAGTAAGAAAAGACATGGTCCAATGTGTACTCTTTCCGTGTGGATTGTTTATTAGCACAGAGAAACCCGGTCCCCCATTGTGAAATAAAAGACAAAAGATATTCAGACACTTGCAACTCAAACACACTTTCATCTGCCATTAGTCACTCACGGTCTCCAGGACTTACAGATCCCTGGAAAATTAATTAGTGGCCTTATCCAACAAAGAATAATAATTTGTTTATGTGTGAAATTTCTAATGTAGGTTGTTATCGGTTATTGCAGCAGAAGCTGACCAATCCATTTTCCAGGAGCTGTCTGCAGTGGTTTCATATTGGTGATGTCTATCCAAAGTCATGATTTACCCCAAAGTGTCAGTCACCTCGGAGAAAAAATATTAATCAAAATGAATATGTGACAGCATTAAGATGAATCAGCCTCTGGTGGAATTTTTCAACCATTTATTATGGTTTTGTGTTGGTATATAAATATACAAACATGTGTTTATAAAATATACATATCTTTTTTCTACCTTTCAGTGACTTCAATCCTATGAAAAAGAGTATGATGCTAAAAATCTTTCTATATGATACACTGATCCAGCCTTTCTGCTTCACGTTCTTGCTGGATACGTTCTTGGATATTCAATCTATGTAAATTGGTGCAGTTATAAATGAAGATAAGCTAGGCATGTGGACCTTTGATCCCAACACTGGGAAGGCAGAGGCAGGTCTCAGTGAGTTCCAGGCCAGCCAGTGCTGCATAGTGAGACCCTGTCTCAAATAATAAAAATAAAAATAACTCAATGGACACAATACTGAAGGTATTTGTGATTTGGGGAAATTCTCAATCGAAAAACACTTAAATCTCCAAGTCACCCTCTTGACTTTCATGTAACTGGCCCAATGGAGACTTAAATAAGCAGACAGACAGACCTCTGACTATGCATGTGGAAGAGGGTCTGTCCAATGTAAGATGAAGAAGCGTGATCAGCCCAGGAGAATCTCTAAGAGGTGTGGAGAACTGTTCAGTTCAGGATGACCATTAAGAGTCAAGCACATGAAGCGATTAACAGTGTCAGCAACAGCAGAGTGTTACTGAGAAACCTTACAACTGGGGCTGCTGAGTGAATGTGGGGACCTGAGTTCAGATCCCCAGCACCTATAGAAGAAGCCAGGGTTACAAGCTTGCAATCCAGCCCTGGGAGACAGAGACAGAAGAAGCCCAGGGGGCTGGCTGGACAGTTAGTCTAGACAACAGGTAAGTTCCCGGTTCAGTTTAAAAAAAAAAAAAGTAGGTGGAGGGGAAGATATCCAATGTGGACCTGTGGCCTCCATGTGTAGACACACACACACACACACACACACACACACACACACACACACACACACACTTCTTTTTTAGAAGGAAAGAAAAAAAACCCAAACATATAGCCTTGGTGACTCGAAATGGAAACACATGTGAATCCCTTCTAGAAATGCACGCAGGCCTGGTAGTCTGTGACCATTTCCCTTCGGCCAGTAGAGGAAACCATCCATGATGGCTGCCCACTGCACGTGTCTGCTGCACTTGCCAGCTAATGTTTCGTAACAAGGGTTGTTTGTTCTTCTCACTCATTTGAACTTTCTCCATTTGTGTTTACCTTCGCGTCCAAACTAGAGCAACTCTGCTCAGAGTTAATTCCCCAATTTCATGATGGCCACAGCGGGGAAGGGGGAGTGGATCAGAGTCAAAAGCAGCAGACAGGAAACAATAGGAGCAGGCAGCACTCCAAGAGCTTTGGCGCGCTTTGCAGGAGGAGACTAGGCCTGATTAATGCTATCAAAACGCTTGTCTTTCCTTTGATTGATATTCCAGACCCTTGCTACAATTACTGATTCTGGTTGACAACTATTATCAGAGTCTTTTATGGCTTGATGTTAGGGAGAGGGGCTGCATGGACTTCTCCAGAACATTTGCACACCTGTCTCAGTTTAACCTAAAACCCATTATTTTGCAAACAAAAAACCAGAAAGCAGACATAGTAATCATTATCTCACATATTCTTCTATTAAAAACTCCTGGCCCGCCCGCCTTAGGTATATGAAGGGCCTGGTGTGCCCTCAGAAGGTTCTTTGCGGTCTGGAATCTGGCAAACTAGAAGCATCATTTGGAATGCATTGCTTGCCCTATGATGTGCATTGCAGCAGGCAGGTGTAGAGTCCTCTGGGCCGCTCCTCTTCAAAGGTGAGTGCTGAAACGGCCACAAGTGTCTGAAAATGACCTTGCCTAGAAAAGCTTCATCTCCACACCACAAAGGTGGCTCTCGGCACAAGGAGGATGAACATGCTCTTGCTCTCGGCTTACCCCAGGAGCCATTATTCAGTTAAAATAACTGCCAACCTAGCCCCCATTCACCTTCTCATTTAAACTTGACTGAACTAAAGCTTTCCAATTTTCCCGTCTCTGATATCTGCAGGAATGGAATGTTTGGTCTCTGTTTCCAGGAGGGTAAACATTATGGGAGACTGAAAAAAAATGTGTTTTACAAATGCTTAGTACCATGGGCACTCAGGCCGCTTTTCCTGAGTTACATGGGTCTAGCAAGCATATTTAAAGGGACTGATGTTTGTAAAATAGACATTATTTAAATATATCTCTACACATTGTGAAACACTTATTTTCTCTAATGGATATTTTTGGTTTTTAAAAAGTAGTTAACATAAGTGCATAGGAGAAAGGTATGATATTGCTTACCCTCTGCTAACCAGCCAACTTAGAATTGTGCCCTGCATGTAGTGAGCATTTAACAAATATTTACTGGGTGGGTTGGTTGGGTGGACTGATGGATGGACAGATAGATGGATGGATGGGTGGATGGATGGATGGATGGATGGATGGATGGATGGATGGATGGATGGAGGGATGGAGGGATGGATGGATGGGTGGATAGGTGGATGGTTGGATAGGTGGATGGGTGGGTGTGTGCATGGATGGATGGATGGATGGATGGGTGGATGGGTGGATGGGTGGATGGGTGGATAGGTGGATGGTTGGATAGGTGGATGGGTGTGTGTGTGCATGGATGGATGGATGGATGGATGGGTGGGTGGATGGGTGGATGGGTGGATGGTTGGATAGGTGGATGGGTGGGTGTGTGCATGGATGGATGGATGGGTGGAACTAACAGCAACAGCCTTGGCAATGTCTTGTAAAAAGTGTTGTCCTATTGCCTTAGTCACTGTGGGCATCAAATCTTGAAAAGATAGCAAGTGGGTGTATATCTACTCATTCCAGTACCTATCTCAACTGTGTGTGTATGTGTGTATGTATGTGTGTGTGTGTGTGTGTGTGTGTATGTGTGTGTGTGTATGTATGTATGTGTGTATGTGTGTGTATGTATGCATGTGTATGTATGTGTGTATGTGTGTATGTATGTATGTATGTGTGTGTATGTGTGTGTATGTATATGTGTATATGTGTGTATGTGGGCATATGTATGTGTGTATGTGTGTGTATGTATGTGTGTGTGTGTGTGTATGTATGTATGTGTGTATGTGTGTGTATGTATGTGTGTGTGTGTGTGTGTGTGTGTGTGTGTGTGTACATGTTTGCTCATGCCAGAGAACAGCCTTCAGGAGCCAGTTCTATTCTACCACGTGCACTCCAGAGATTGAATTCAGATCAACAGGATTGCTGGCAGACACCTTTACCCTCTAAGCCATCTATCTCTCCATCTCAAACATGATAACTTTAACATTTACAAAAGAAGATGTGTGGTCCAAAAGACCATAATCAAATTCACTTTTGCTCCAAGATTGTTTCCTCCTGCTAATGGAATTGTGAAATGTGTGTTTCCTTTGCTGAGATCACTTCCTAATTTGTTTTGGAGTTTAACTAGGAACTGAATGTGGGAATAAGATGTGGCATCCCAAGAGAGCAACACTGCTTCATTCCATAAACATTTCCAGATGCCTACCATGTACCAGGCACTATCCTACCTACACACTGAGTATTTGAGGATGCAAGCTTCTCTCCAAAGACTCACTGTCAGGGAGAAGGACGTTCACTTCTTAAGTGGCTCCATCCAAACTTACCCAGCCATCTGCTCTATTTGCAAATGCAAGATAGTAACATGGAAACCATTCATTAGTCTTGATCTTTGACTGTGAGCTAAATGAGGGCTTGCATTATCCCACTGGACCCACAGAACATCGCTATTAAATCGTTGCTGCCATTAGGCTGGACATACTGGTTAGGAAAGGTAGCTAATCTGCCCAGGATCACCTGATGGGCATTCAACTTCAAACAGACCGAGATGCTGGGATCCAAACAGCCACCCCAGGCTGTTCTCTGCCTTCTTGCATGACAAAGAAGCAGCTTGGCCTGGAGTAAATCCTACAAATGTGAGGTCATGAAGCCCATATTTATACCAATTGACTCCTTCCATTTCCAGTCTCTACCAGGCAGTGAAATCTTTGGGCTTCACTTTCCATGTCTGTCAAATGAAGGTCGGGCAGTTGGTTATTTGACCAGATTATAGTGTGGGTTTGTGGGACACGTGTGCCTGTGCTTCAGGAAAAATCATGGTGGTTCTTATTCCTTTAAAATCATGGTGGTTCTTATTCCAGGAAAAATGAATGGGTGGTATCGGAACATTATTTATGAGTAGGTCTGAGATAAGCATGCTATGAAGAATAGGTTTGGGGAAGACGACTTCCCTTAGCTTTTTAGTAATGATCTCTTCTGCCTTGATTTTTACTCCATACCCTTCTGACTTCAATATTCCCCATCTGTCAGAAGAGCACACAGGATGCCGCAATACCAGTCAAAGAGAGGTCACCATGTTCAGAGCATCTGACAGAGGGAGCTAGATAGATGACCCAGAAGTTAAGTGCACTAGCTCCTTTTGAAAAGGACTTGGGTTCCATTCTCAATACCCACATAGAGAGGCTCACAACTGCCTCTGATTTCAGTTCCAGAGAGTCTGATACCCTCTTCTGGCCCCTGCAGATACCTGCATACATGTGGTGATACATACACTCAGGCACACACATACACGCACAAAATAAAATAAATCTTTTTAAAAATCTAATGGGAACAGCTTAAGGGAGGAGGGACTTACTATGCCTACAGTTCAGAGGAAGCAGTCCAAAATGGCGGGGAATTCATGGCAGCTTGAGAGGCTCAGTCTACGGCAGTAAGAGGTTGTGGTGTGGCTTATTTATATCTTGGCAGATCCTGAAGAAGAGAGCTTACATAGTAGTGAGGCTGAGCTATTACCCTCCAAAGCTCACTCTTGTGGCCCGCCTCTGCCAGCCATGCCTCCTACCACAAAAGTATCACAACCTCCAAAAAGCAGCATCAGGAGCTAAGGTCCAAGTGTTTGAACACACAGGCCTGTGGGAGACATTTTACACCCAGACCGTATTAGTGTTAGGCAACCATTTGAAAGAAGTAAAACTCCTCGAAGAACCTCCATAGTCAGCTACAATAAACCTCTACAATTCATTTTTAGACTCTAAAGCTAAGCCAGGTTAAAGTATAGCCTTTTATATGTATAAATATAAAGCTCATGTGACATTACTCATGACTGGCTGTATAAGATGCATGTTCAATGCTAAATGCACCAGGACAACACCCATCCCTGGCTCAGCCCCCACCACTCATCCAATGCATAATAAATGGCAAGAAACACAAGAGATGATTAGAAAAATCATTGGCTTTGATTCAGAAAGTTCTAACTCTTAGCTAGCTGGTTGGTTGGCCTTAAATAAATAACACCATCCCTTTGAGCCCCAGCTATTCTATCCATAAAAGGGAGTGCCCCAATACCTTCTTTACAGGCTTAATGAAGTAATCCAAATAGCCAAAAAAGCAGATACTCAACCAGTACCAGTGGCTCCTTCCTCTTCTTTTACTCATGAGCAACAAATGAACTTTCAATCAACACTCCTACTTTTGCGGAAGGGTTTCTTCCTTGAATTTTCTTTTCAGTTAAGATTATTTCCTCCTTCTCTGATCTTATTTTGCCTTTATGTTCCTCAGTGTGATTTAATGTTAAATTATCCCATTGCTTTACCATGCTTAACTTGATACATTAGATTGAAATCTCGTTGCTGTCAGGTACTGTGTTATCCTACTTCATCTGTGTTTCTCCTTGAATCCAACAGAATCCTGTCCCTCAGCAGATACCCCCAGACAGAGAAGAAATACACTTACAACTGATGTCAATTGGCCAGCTATCAGCAACGTTCTGCCAGTTAACAGCACCTGCAGAACTGTGGTAACACCTTCACCTCTTTCAAGTTAATTGTTTTGTACTATCGTTAAGAAGATTCAATGAAGTCATGTCATTTAATCAAGTTTCTAAAACAGCAACAAAAACAAACCAATAGCATAATCAACGAATTTGTACTCTAAATCAACTATCTGGGCTATCTCCTTAGGCTATTGATTTTACTTTCCTTTTATAACAGACTAAGAAAGTTGTAGACATAAGATATTAGAGGTGGAAAAGGATTCAGGTAGAGACTGGAGAGGGAGAGTGACTTGGTTAAGGTCACATGGCACCTAAGATAAAGACAGAATAAGATCCAGTCCCCAAACTGCCAGGCAAGAATCCCAGCATACCCACATGCTAAGCACAGTGATACCTGAGCTCTTCCTGAGTGATGTAACCCCAAAAACCACAGGAAATAGAACCTAAAACTAGGGTGAGCATTTTTAGTGTAACTGGAAAGGAAGCCACTCTGGCATGCTATCTGTTAGTAGTCAAGTCATCACATGAACTGCCTGCCTGCCATCCACTGGGGAGGGACGAAACAAAACCCTGGGTAGCTCTGCCCTGATGGCCAACTTAACCATTAAAACCAAGCATGGGAATGCTCTGGCCATTTCCTTGTGTTCATAAATTCTTCACTTCTGTTTTTCCCTTGATTTCCCTGAATATACCTCATTTTTATCAGTTTGTGTGCCAATGACATTTAGTTGGGTTGACATGACATCAGTCTTGGCCCAGTGCACATCAACTTCCCTTGGCCTATGGCCTTGTTGCTGGTAGGTTTCCCTCAGCTCAGACCATAGCATTATTATAATTTGTAGCACGTTTTCTTGGACTACCATGCCCCAAATCATGATCCAGAGACTTAATATTAGTTATGAATAGTTGGCCTTACCTTATGCTTGTCCTACTAGGTCTTAGAACTTAATTTAATGTGTTTCTCTTGATCTGTGTTTTGCCTCAGGGCTTTTTACCTTTCTTTCCTTCTGTATGTCCTGTTTTCCTGCTTCTTTCATGTCTGGCAGCTGCCTGGCTGGCTGGCCCCTGGTATCTCCCTCTTTTTATCCCTTGTTCTTTCTCGAATCTCCTTCCTCCTATTTATTCTCTCTGCCCACCAGCTCCACTGATCCTTCTAGTGCCTAGTTATTGGCCATTCAGCTTTTTATTAGACCAATCAGGTAAAACAAATGCAACACATCTTTACATAGCTAAACAAATGCAGCATAACCAAATGTAATACATCTTTACATAGTTAAACAGATGGTCTATTCCACAACAATAATTCGCCACTGTAGGGAGATTTACTGTGCTCTCGAGCACCCTAGTCTGGGGTGTGCCATCCTCAGGCTAATCCTCAATCATTGTGTCTTCATTTTGCCATGCCATCTCTAGTCAAATGCTCTGGACCAGTTCCCACTGCTTTAATAATAGCCATCTTCTTGTTCCTTTTCTACCCCCTACCTCCCAATATGCATCAGAGCCTACACCACCAACAGGCCATCCCTCACTGTACAGGTATTACCCAAGCTAACCCTTAACCCATCTCCTCCTGTAAAGCCTTCCTCACCATCATCAGCAAATTTGCCCTTATCTTCTTCCATGTCAGGCTGATGGTTAGGAATGTGGCTTCTGGCAGCCTGCTCAGCTGAAAACTGCATCCCTGCATCTCAAGGCTGGGTGGAGTAGACGCCCACCTGGAAGCCCTTTGCAACTCCCGTGGCTGTCCTTTCTCCTTCAAAACCCCAGTTTCTTTTGAAAGTGAGTCATCAGACTTTACAGCCTCTAAAGATACTCATTGCTGTCACCTTGCCTGCTCC
The DNA here is from genome assembly GCF_903995425.1 of Onychomys torridus. NCBI lineage: Eukaryota > Metazoa > Chordata > Mammalia > Rodentia > Cricetidae > Onychomys > Onychomys torridus. Next base: position 49,554,727 of record NC_050446.1, on the reverse strand, counting down.
CTGGTCCGTGGAGTCACATGTCAGCATATGGCCCGCTGTCCCCTCCACCATAATTCCTATCTATCACCACCTCGGAACTGAACAGCATCATGACACTCGGCTCCTCTCCTGCCTGAGTCCCCATGATCTTTCCCTCCATTCACCCCAGTCATCTACTCACGTGACCATCATGTCCTACCCATGACACGGTCAATAATGGAAACCATGGGCTTCCTGCAGCCACCATCTCTTTGTTGTCCTCTCAAGAACCCTTGTTGCCTCCCTTCATCTCCCTCACTTGTATGTAGCAACTGGGATATTGTTTCTCTCCTCTACCTGCACACATTCCCTAGAAATCACAAACAGTCTCATGGGTAACTTGACTTCCACATTTTCATCTTCAGTGCAGCATGGAACTGAACTGAAGTTCAAAATTCTGAACTCTAGTCCCTCTCTCTCTCACACACACACACACACACACACACACACGCACACACACACTCACACACACACACACACACACACACACACACACACACACGCACACACACACTCACACACACACACACACGCGCGCACACACACTCACACACACACACACACACGCACACACACACACACGCACACACACACTCACGCACACACACTCACGCACACACACACTCACACACACACACCACACCACACACACTCACACACACACTCACACACACACACTCACACACACACTCACACACACACTCACACACACACTCACACACACACACACACTCACACACACACACTCACACACACACACACACATACACACACACACACACGGGGAGGACTGTGCACACACACACACTCACACACACGCACACACACACACATACACACACACGCACTCACACACACACGCACTCACACACACACTCACACACACACACTCACACACACACACTCACACACACACACACGCACACACACTCTCTCTCACACACACACACACACTCACACACTCACACACACTCACACACACACTCACTCACACACACACACAGACACACACACACTCTCTCACACACACTCACACACACCTCACACACACACTCACACACACACACACTCACACTCACACACACTCACACACACTCACACACACACTCGCACACACACACGCACACACACTCACACACACACACACACTCACACACACACACACTCACACACACACACTCACACCCCTCCTGTGCTCTGGCAAATTCACTTCCTTGTGCCTTTCTCATAAATACCCAGGTTCAGACTGCTCTTGAGCACTACCTACCCACACTTCACATGGACTACTGCAAGAACTTCTTAGCGGGTGCCTTCTTCCTTTTTCCCCATCTTTCTACCCTGTCCCTTCAGGTCTCTTCTCCACACTGTAGGCGTAGTGATCCTTTTCAAGGAAAATCTTATCTCTTGTTCGTGGCCTCCAGCCACTTTCCACTACTTACAGTGGCAGCAACACTCTTCACTCCAGTCACTGGTCCCACCTTGTAGCAGTCTTTCTTTGGGCCGCCAACCAGCTCCCAAATAAAGACACAGAGACTTATTAGTAGTTATGAATGCTCAGCCTTATTTTAAGCTTGTTCCACTAGATCTTCGAACTTAATTTAACCTGTTTCTCTTCATCTACATTGTGCCTCAGTGCTTTTTACCTTTCTTTCATTCTGTGCATCCTACTTTCCTGCTTTCTCTGTGTCTGCCTGGCTGGCAGCTACCTAGCTGGCTGGCCCCAGACATCTCCCTCATTCTCTCTTGATCCTAGATTCCTCCTCCTCCTTATTCTCTCTGCCCACCAGCTCTGCCTTGTTGTGGAATATTAATTTAAGATATATTTGTTTATGCTGTGAAATATTTGTTTAATTAATTAATATAACAAAGATGTGTTGCATTCTTTTATGCTGCATTTCTTTAATTCTGTGAAGCTGTGTTACTTTGCCTGCCTGAAACACTTGATTGGTCTAATAAAGAGCTGAACAGCCAATAGCAAGACTGAAGAAAGGATAGGTGGGGCTGGCAGAGAGAATAAATACAAGAAAAAAATCTGGGAAGAGAGATCAAGGAACAAGAAAAGGAGAAGAGGAGAATGCTGGGGGCCAGACACCCAGCTACACAGCCAAATGTAGGATAAAAAGTAAAGAAAAGATATACAGAACTATAGAAAGGCAAAAGCCCAGAGGCAAAAGGTAGATGGGATAATTTAAGAAAAGCTGGCAAGAAACAAGCCAAGCTAAGCCTAGGCATTCATAGGAAAGAATAACCCTCTATGTATTTATTTGGGAGCTGGATGGCAGGACCCCCCAAAGAGTAAGAGTAAAAAGAGTAAGAAAAAAATCAACTACACTGCCTATCCCTTTACTGCCTAGCTATTGGCCATTAAGCTTTTTGTTAGACCAATCAGGTGCCTTAGGCAGGCAAGGTGAAACAGCAACACATCTTTACATAGTTAAACAAATGCAGCATAAATGAAAGCAATATATCTTTACATAGTTAAAGTAATATTCTGCAACATAAGCAAATGGAACACATCTTTTACACAGTTAAAAGTAATATTCCACAGCACCACCTCACATCTGTCATCTTTCTGCCTGGGCCTCATGAGATAGCATTATATCTGCTCATTTTTCCTTCCAACCTTTGTTCAAATATCACCTTCCTAGCAAGGCCTTCAGTGACCTCCCTATAAACACTGCACTGACCCTCCCTTGGTATCCCCGACTCCCCTACTGCTTTCCTTTTCTCCACATTTATCACTGTCTGATACATTATGACACCTATTTGTCTATTTGCTTCTTGATACTTTCCCTTGTTATTTTATGGGTGATGAATTTCTGTTTAATCTGCTGTGCCCAGTACAACTGTGCCTGACTCATGGAAGGACATAAACATCTCTGAAAGCTCAATGTCAAACAGAGCATCCCTGACCATCACATCCTTTTCTTGCAGCACCTCTCATTGAGATGATGAGTCCATTGACCCGACCACAGGTTCACTGTCCTGTCCTGAAGTCTCTCCAGCAGCCCACTCTAGACACTACCTGGTCTTTAATCTTCCTCATCCCCCTTGCCTTGTCTCCCTCTACTGTGCACTCCTAGAAAAACCACAATTCCTCTTTGAAAATTTCAGATCTTTTGTTGCTGATCATAAGATCCCACCTGCAATGCAACAACATTTTTATAAAATAAATTAAAATTACATTTAAAATTTTAATTTAAAATATTTTTAATTAAATTATAACTAAGGGGAATGCTTCTATAGATGAAAATGAAGCATGAACACATGGAATCTCCTAGAAATGGAAGAAACTGTCGAGGCATCTAAAGCACCATGAAGAACCCGGACCTTCCCAAGAAGCATTTGTGACAGGTGACTCTTTCCTCAGAAGGCCTTCGGTCCCCTGGTGCACATTTGGCATTGAACTGCTTTTCTTCACCTGTAGTTAGGAGGCTAGAGGTAATGAAGGGTGGGTGGCAAGACCTGAAGAAACAGCCAGTCCTGTCCTTGGCTGCAGTCTCTGTCATCCATTGCCCATTTCCAGCCAAGGAGAAGCCATCCTCATGAGAGTGAGGAGGCCTGGCCACTGTGTGAGGAGGTGGACACCGGCTCAAAAGATTGACAGGATCCTCTCAAATGCCGTTGTTTGTATCATGAGTAGGCTGTTTTCTATGTAACATGAGCTATACCTTGTAAACAGACTTTCAGAATATAATATAATATAATAATGGGAACTCTAGGAGCACTGCTGTCTAGCAGACCCTCCAGATTTTAATCATCTGCCTCCGTTCACCCCAACCACTAACTACTTGCACTCTGTACCCCTTTACTGAATGCCCTACCTGTGTATAGGGAATGGAAAAGTGTTTTTGGTTCATCATTGTGGAACATGAGTTGTTTACAAAAGCAGAACTCAGACCATTGACCATGACTGTCAACTCTGAGGTTTTCCTTAAGCTCTGAAAACTTTGCAACATGTTGCCCCAACATACTAGCTACCTAGACACTCTGTCAAGTCTCCTGACACCTGTCCATCCTGAGGCAGGACCTTCCAAGAGACAGGAGGGAGCTAAATGCTTTGATGTTGCATAAACCAGTTATTAACGTCTCATGTTGTGTTAGTAATGAAAGCATTAGTAGCTTTAAATTAAACAGAAAATTTGAACCATCCCAAGTAATCACCTTGATGCTTTGTTGCCTACAGCCTAGTACAAAACACATCCTCAGCAGACAGGATCCAGTGCACAAGCAGAACCTTGCTATGCATGGAATTTGGGGTTTGTTGATTTGCTTACTTGTTTCATTGCTTTTTAAGATGGGAGAGGTGTGTCACTATGCAGGCCAGGTTGATCTCAAATAAACTGTCCTCCTGCTTAGGCCTCTCAAGTGCTGGGATTACAGATGTGTACCACCACACTTACCTATGGTTTTCAAATAAAAATATAACTCTTTTTAGATTTTTTTTTTTTTGTGTGTGTGTGTGTGTGTGTGTGTGTGTGTGTGTGTGTGTGTTTTCTTCAAGACAGGGTTTCTCTGTGTAGTTTTGGTGTCTGTCCTAGAGCTCACTCTGTAGCCCAGGCTGGCCTCAAACACAGAGTTCTGCCTGGCTCTGCCTCCTGAGTGCTGGGATTAAAGGCGTGCGCTCCACTGCCCGGCCTTCTTTTGAGATGTTTTTATAGTGTGTGGATGTGGGTGGGTTGTGTATCTGAAAGATCTGGTTCCCTGTGAGAGCAGCACAAGCTCGCAAACACTGAGTCGTCTCCCTGGCCCCCAAACTAAGCTTTCTATTCCAGTGTGTTTCCTTCTCCACCGCCGAACAAACCTCCCAATGCTCTAGAGTTGACATATCCACATTTTTCTACTTCTTAGCTCCTATTCATCCAAACTGATTCCTTTTTTTCTGATTTCCAAGTCTTTCTCTTATTATGTTTTTCCTGATCTCTTTATTTGGATATTCATTTTTATTTCCTGTATTTCTAGTATACATAATCAGAGCTATGAACTTGCCTATGAATTTACCCAGAGCCCTGCATCCAAATCTAATGCTATTTGATGTTACATGGGACTTGTGTTTATGTCTTTCCTTTTATTGTGGTAGGAATTTTTATCATAAGCTATACCTTGTAAACATTTTTTAGAGTGTAATATAATAATGTTAACTCTAGGAGCACTGTTGTCTAGCAGACCCTCCAGAATCTAATCATCGTCCAAAGCTGGAAAACAGCTCCCTGCTCCTCTCCATCCTCACCCTCTGCTGACTCCAAACACTTGCTCAACTAGCTGTATACTCTATCCTTCGCTGAAGCAGTTCAGCGGTCCTGCATAAAAACTATACCACCATCCTGTCAGGACTCACTTCAGATTTATGGCCAAGAATCTTCGGTGAGTACTCAACACTGTCTGACATATCAACTCCACTTGTAAATTCATTAGCCTACTCCCAGGATGCCTATTATGTACTTTCTCCTCAATCCTCAAATCTCCATCATCCCCTCCCACCCAACTCTCAACTGAAATCCTTGTCATATATTTCATAGAGAAATATAGATGTAATCAGGGAGAAGCCATTTCAACTCCCAGCTGCTGCACCATAAGCTTTCTTATGTCTACACATGTGTGCCCTGGCACACTCATTCCCATCATGCTCTCCTCACACACTTGTCTCCCAAAACAGGGTTCTCTTTCTTGCATCATCTAGCATTTTGCTTGACCTCTGCTTCTGCAGAATGGTCATTGAAGTAGCTTGTGTAGACTTGCTTATCACAGTCACTGCTCTCTATCCACCCCACATCCATGAGCTCTGTCTCCAGCAGAGAAAAGACTCTGGCCACAGTCTCCCTCCAGAGGACACTGTTATTTTCCCACGGGCCAAGATCTTTCAGGAAACTGCTTTGAATGTCTATTTTTTCCAGCATCTTGGGCATATGTTTGCTGGCAAGAAAGAAGAAGTAGGTGATGCTCAATTTCCCCCTCTTAAGAAAGCTCCTCAACATTGACCTGGATAAGGGTATTTTTAATATGATACCAAATGCATAAGTAACAAGGGCTAAAATAGATAAGACTCTATCAAGCTAACAGGTAAGACACCTCAGACCAAAGGGAACAATCAGCAGAAGGAAGAGACAAATCACAAAATGGGAGAAAACAATTGCAGGCTATGTGTTTGACAACAGGTTAATGTCTATAACATACAATGAACTCCAGATTTCAGGATCAAAATCACAAGTACCTAGTTTTAACCTGGGCAATCAATAGGCCTAGACATATATTTTCCAAAAGAAGACATACAGTTCTCTCTCTCTCTCTCTCTCTCTCTCTCTCTCTCTCTCTCTCTCACACACACACACACACACACACACACACACACACACACACCTCAGCATCACTGATTATCTGGAAATGCAACTCAAAATCACAATGAGGTATTACTTCACTCAAGCAAACATGGTTGCTATCCAAAGGACAAAAGACAGACAGGCAAGAACTTGGAGAAGGGAAAAACTGTACTCTGTCATGGGAACATCAGTTCAGAGTCATCCTGGAAAACACTACAGAAGATCCTCCAAAAGTAAAGTCTACCTATCATAGAATCAAGCTATATCATTGTGGATACAGCCAGAGCAAGTGAAGGCAGACTGCCAAAGGAGCCTGCACCTTCACATCTACTGCGCCGCTGCTGCTCAGTGGTCGGAGATGGGAACAAGGACGAACCATCAGTTGATGAACAGGTCAAGAAAATTTGGCAAGAGTAAAATCTTTCCATTCTCAACAGTGTGATAGAACTGCAAACCACGAGAGCAAACTAAATAAACCATGCACAGAAAAACAAACGCCCCACGATCTATTTATATGGACAGCCTAAAAATGCTAAACTCATAGAAGCTGAGAGTGGAATTGTGGTCACCAGAAGCTAAAGGGCTTAGGGAATGGGTGGGTAGTCACATGATATGAAAGTTCATTTAGATGGACGCTGTAGGTTTAAGGGGTATTATGCATCATGATAACTATAGTTAATAATATATTGAGAACCACTGAAAGAGAGAGTGGATATTAAGTACTTTAAGGGTTCTCACCACAAAAATATAAGTATAAAGTAATACAAATGCTAATTAGCTCTTTTGGCCATTCTATTCTCTCTCTCTCTCTCTCTCTCTCTCTCTCTCTCTCTCTCTCTCTCTCTGTGTGTGTGTGTGTGTGTGTGTGTGTGTGTGTGTGTGTGTGTGTGTGTGTGATTTTAAACATTAAAGACACTATTTTCATCAATGTACAATGTTTCAAGGCTTTGGGGTGTGGCTCAGTCCAGCAAGTGTGAGGCTCTTGGTTCAATCCTCAGCATGAGTAATACAACTCATGAAGTTCCTTTACTCTGCTTTGTGATGTTCGTTCTCTCTTATGTGACCACCAAGTAATTGCTACCCATTGGCTACCCAGCCTGAGCCTGCAGCTGAGTACCTCTGCACTCATGCTGATCCCTCTGCCTCTCCACAGCTGGCGGATTTGATCTTTGTCCCCAGTGTCCACATAGCTGTCCAGACGTCACCACTGCCCCTGACATCTGTTAGGGACTCAGAGATTGAGTGAATGATTGATGGCTCACATACCCTTCAAAAGCTCTTATTGTCCTGTAATTAAATGGTCTGGCCCCCCAATTTTTCAAGAAGTGTGAGGACTACATTGATTTATATAAGATCTCAAGGTTGCTTAAAATACTGTACAGCACATATATTTTCTTCCATGGACATGGATCTAGATTATAAACATATGCTTGTTATCCCCATTGTTGTGATATATGCATAATTGCTCTCTTCCAAGAATACTTAATCATCTTAAGTGCAGCTTTAAATAATGTTACTTTGTATATCAGGAATCCAGCATCCATCAACATAGCAAGGCACTGCCTTGTTTTTGAGACAGTATTCTGACACTGTAGAAACATCGGATATTTTCAAAGGATGTGCATAACTTTCACAGAACTCTGCCACAACACAAGCCGGATTCCGCCTCTGTACACCTCACATTCAGTATCATTTCTAGGAAGTTTTAGCAGCAACACACATGTTAGGAGTCAAAGATGACAGGCTAGCCACAACGCTCAGGCTTCAGTATTTGAATTCCCTTTATTTTATCAGAGTGAGGCTTACCCTTTTATCCATTTCCATAAAGTTTTCTGGCACACAATCAGTAAGCTGTTTGTTTCTAGAACACGGTAAAATATGGACAGCACCCGCAATATAGTATTTCAAATAGACTCTGCTGTTTGTTCCAAATAGACTTGCATGGATTCCATGAAGGCAATATGAAAATTTGCTCTTGGGTGTGGTCTCGCTTCTGTGATTAAATGCTTCATTCACACTCATATGTCAATCTATTAGTGTGCTGTTAATTCAAACGCTGCTGTGATGTATCTTATCCGCATTAGCACATTCATCACAGGTGGATGTGCAACTTGGGCAAAGGTGTACATTCTCATTAACGGTGAGCGGCCTATTCATCTTACAGGAATGTAATTAATGTTAGTTTCTATCTTTAATTTTTCACGTTTGGCACGATGCATATTTAGCATTTCCCTTGTCCTTTATCAACTGGCCCCTTCTTATCACATGGATAATTCAAAAAGGCTTATTTTTAACCAAATCTGATGCTTTGTATTTAAAATATTTTATCCATGTATGCTTCTTCATGGTCGTGGCGTTCCCTGTACTGTGAAGGTTCACTCGGGGCAGGGGCAACCACAGAACAAAAGGAAAGGCAAGGTTCTCCCATGTTCCTTTAACAGATGACATTAATGTAATTCACTAGGTAAGGTGTTCACCATACAGTCACGAGGACCCACGTTTAGAGCCCAGCATAAAAGCCAGACAGCAGCGGACATCCCTAACTCCACCTCTGGTGTGGGCAGGGTGGAAGTGGGGCAGATGGATCCCTGGAGTTCACTGGCGAGCTCATCTACTAGAGTTGGTTCCAGGTTGAGAGAAAACACATCTCAAAATGTAAGATGGAGAGTTGACTGCTAAAGAAGAGATCCAACATTGTCAACCTCTGGTCTCTTACACATATACTAAACACACTGTGTGCACAAGTGTGATGGCATTCACACACACACACACACACACACACACACACACACACTCCTACAGAGAGTGAGCACTCCTTGAGAAGGCCACACCTGAACTTGAGTATGTATTATCCTTTTACTGAGTGCCTTTGTACTAACCTCATATTAAAATTTATACTTCAAATCTCCTTTTGAAAAGCTTCGACTCTCCGTCAAAGGAAAAAGACTTAAAAGATGTTTCTAATACAGCATCAGTTGAAGAAGCAATTAACAATCTCTTTTTCTCAGCCTCTGAGTCCCTAACAGGTGTCAGGGACCACAGGGATACTCAGACAGCTATGTGGACACTGAGGACAATTAAGAATTGCTTCTTAGCCAGGCGGTGGTGGCGCACACCTTTAATCCCAGCACTCAGGAGGCAGAGCCAGGTGGATTTCTGTGAGTTCAAGGCCAGCCTGGTCTACAGAGTGAGTTCCAGGAAAAGTGCAAAGCTACACAGAGAAATCTTGTCTGGGGTTGGGGGGGGGGGGGGGAGAATTGCTTCTTAGGTCACAAGAAAGAGAAGTCAATTTTTTCAAACTTTCATGCTTTGTTATGGGTTACACAGATGCAAAAACCTATCTAGGCTCCTTTACCAAACTCTGTAAAAAGTATATTGAGTATGAGAATTTATATAATCTTCATAACAATCCCTATGGCATAAGTCCTTTTAAGGAGAGACAGAGAGGTTGAGTAACTTGCCCAAAGCCCCACAGCAAGGGAGAGGGGAGGGGAGTTCAGGCACTGGGTGCTTGACCCTCATCTCCAGTTCCTAATGATAGTACACTAAATACACATTAGCTCGGAGCTGAGGTTTTACATTCATCAGGTTTTACTTTGCTCTAGCACAGTGATTCTCAGCCTGTGGGCTGTCACCCCATTAGGAGTCGAATATCAGAAATCCCCCATATCAAATACTGACATTACAACTCATAGCAGCAAAATTACAGTGATGAAGTTGCAATGGGGTAATTTTACAGTTGGGGGCCTCCACAGCAGAACTGTCTGAAAGGGTCGCAGCATCAGGAAGGTGGAGAACCTCTGCTCTACTGGTATAACTGTGTTGGGGAAAGCAACAGACTTCAGTCTCCTCAAGTTGAGAAAAGATATTTTAGGTGACTCTATGCTCCCTGCGCCTAGATAAATATCTATGAAAAGTAAATGTTCCATAAGCAATTTACAAATAAATGTGTAGAGAAGCAATCTGATCATCTCACAAAGGTGCCTTTATCTCCAGTGTAATCCCAGCCCTGGGCTGGCGCTCCTGCCTTCTAAGGTGTATGAACCACCCCTGGGCATTAATGGACTCCCCTCTCCGAGAAGCCGTGATCTACCTTTCCCTCTTTACTCTCTTTGTTTTCCAAAGAGCTCCCCAGTGCACGTTTTTGTTAGGATATGTGGAAATAGCGTGCCATATTTCTCTATTTCCCCTCCCTTCACCAGGCATGGCGAGAAGACTCCCAAATCCATTAGCAAGTTTCGAGACTGAAGCAGTCTACACTTTCTCCCTTTTTTTAAATTAAATGGATGTCCCTTCTGCCACTTTGTACACATTTTCACAAAACAAAATATTTGAGTAAATATCTTCATGATAAACATAAGTTGTTGTGAATGAAACCTGTATTCAGTTTGTTCTATTATTGTATAGCTAGGACCCCCAAGTACAGCCAGTTCAAGAACTACAAAATTCTCACACATGCAACAGAGTATATGCCTGCAAAACCACATTGTACAGCTGCAGCTCATGAGCTGCATCTAAGACCACCAGGGAAAGCTGCAATGAGAGAGCTTCCCAATGCCGCCGCTATATGCAGGCCTTGCATTCCTGCTCCAACTGCAGGCAAAGGCAGCTAATCCAGACTGCAAAGGGACGAACCATGAATCAGTTAAAGGCCTTTGGACTATTGATGTTTTGTGTTGGAGGCATTACAAAAGCCATCCTCTCTGCACCCTGAGACATTGAAATGTAGGAGGTATGTTCATCTCTAGTTTCCCTAGAGGAAGGAAGACGCAGCTCTTGGAATGTCTTTTCCAACCTCAGGCCAATGTATTGTCAGGATGAAAATTCTGACGTCTATACCGCCAAAGCTACCTCTGCAGTGGTTCTCCCGTCTCACCACGGAACCCAGCGTGCTTCCGCATCTCTGACTACCTGGTACCAACCCCAAGGAATAATATGATCTGTTCTTACTGAATTCACCCCCACCTGGAGGTTAACCAGAGCAATGAGATCTCACAAGCAGCCCGGGCCACCTCTGGGCCGGAGCTCCCTGAAGGGAATTGGAGACCGGTCCTCTGGTCTCCTTCCATCCTAGCGGCCAGCTGACGGCTGATGTGGCTGCCTGCAGATTCAGGAAAATCAATCTCTCCGCGTGGAGCTTTAAACCAGTGTGCGCTGCCCATCAAGCCCTTTCTTCCTCCGTCCCACAAGAGGCTTCCCTGTTGGAACGAGGCTCGAAGCTTTGGACAATCAAAAGCCTTTGATTAAATCGGACCCACTCCTTCTACCTGCCATAGCATTGTGTGACCTGGGAGAAAGCCACAGGACCACAAAACAGCCCAATCTGTCGCCAGGTGGGCTGACAAAGCAGAGCTAAACACACGGTTGATTTCAAGCCATGTTACATCTCCACATTGCAAAGCGATGATAAAGTGAGTCGGTAAAGGATGCCTGCGGGTGGACGTTTCTCACAGACAGAGGCCACCCTGCCTCTGAGTGGGCTGTTGTCCTTCCCACTGAGAATTTTTAAGCCACTTGGGAACAGCGACCATTTGAACAGAAAATTGTTCCTGTTTCTAAATGATTTAAAAAAAAAAAAAAAAAAAAAAGAGAGAGAGAGAGGTGCTTTTCTGACATCTATAACCCAAAAGGCAAAGGGTTTGTAAGAATTAACTCAAAGAGATATTTGCTTGCTCTGTCCATCACCTGCTGTTTCTTCATCCTCACACCTACCTCATGTCCACCTGCCAGTGGTACATACCTCCCCACCTCCTAGCTCTCCTGAAAGCTTTCCTCACATTTTCCAGAACCCCTGTATCATCCACCTTCTTGGAGCCTGATGGACTGTGTGGGCAATCATTAAGGTCCACTTTAAATCAGTGTCATTTAAGGGAAAGAAACTGCACACTATCCTTGTTAGCATCCTGCCCCCAGTGTCAGAGCAAAAATCCTTTCCTGTTGGATGCGTTGTTGCCTCTCAAATGCAGCCAGAACACAATGGTCCCATCCTTCTGTCACTCTGTTTTTGGAGTCGTATAAGTGAGTGTTTTCAGTCCCATTCACTTGTTTGGCTCTGACTCCCAACTCTATCACCCCTTGGATCTGCTTCTCCTTGAGACCTGAGCAAAGAGTAAGTCAGTGGAGAAGGACTGGGGTATCTAACAGCTACTGTTGAGGACCAAGTGAGGAACAGGGGACTATGCAAGGGGCAGAACGGGGGTGGGGTAAGGAGGGTGAATATTAGCTGCTATCTACACTTGCACCCTGCAAAAAGCTGCCATAGTTATTTAAGACCCTCAGGGCACCTGGGACTGGTATCCTGAGGCTCCAGAACTATCTCACCACACAAACTGCCTCCTTCTCCACCTCCAAGATGAAGCCACCCACCCATCCATGTGAGCCTGATCTTCAAACCAAGTGAAAGGGTTCCACGTGAGTGAGTTCACGTTTCATTTCTTCAGTCCGTTGGGTTAAGAGTTCCACTCTAAAGAGTAAGTTCACATTTGAATGTTGGTGTGTTTGGAGAGGGGCAGGGCCCCAAGGACCACAGGGTGTCTCATGGAGGAGAGGTGTGTCTAAGGTGAAAAGTCAATTCCTTCCCCAATAAGACACTGATCAGTATCACCAAACACTATAGTCTCCCATTCCATTTGTTAATAACTATTTAATTTTCATGGAAATCAGTTCTTTTAATTTTAGAGAAAGATTTAATTACTTTCTAGTGTGAGAAGTGTTTTTATTTTAATATTTGCAACAGCTAAGTTGGGAACTTAAACATTTTATCATCAGAGGTATTTTGCCTGTAGCTTTTACCTAAAGTTGTTCCGGTTATAAAAGATTGTGGGATACGATAAAATGACGCAGACTCATACACACTGGAAATTGATTTCAACGACACTGGTTCTGTTCATATTGCCTATTATAAACCATCAACTTTAAAAACATAAAGTAATTAGCATGCTGCTGAGGGGAGAATAAATGTCTGAAATAATATCAGTGCGGAAAGGTGGTTGTAAAAATTTAATTCTATTGATTATATTGTTGGAGAGGATTTTGTTGTTGCCTGATTTTTTTGTTGGACTGGTTGTTGGTTTGATTGGTTGGGGTTTTGTTTTTTGGGTTTTTTGTTTTGTTTTGTTTTGTTTTAGGAAAAAAAAAGTCAAAAATGTCACTTCCATCATATGAAATGCTTCTGTGAGAAGAATTTAATAGGCTGGTTTATAGGGTCACTCACTATAATGCCCCCATGTTACCTGTGACATTTGCAAGCTATGGGATCATGTCATGTCTGCTTTGTTCTTAGCAGCCATTTTACAAACCAACAGACACGCCTACTTCCATACCGGTCTAAGAGCTGATGTAGCTAGGTCTTTGTGTTATTCTCTTTTTAAGAAAGAAACAATATTTTTGCCCATTTATTTTCAATACATTTTGTGAATCATAGTACATCATCCATGAGTACCCCTGGGCTCACTTTGTATTTACTCAGAATGGAACAAAAAAGATAAAGAGAAAATACCTGACAATCATTGAGAATCTTTGCACATGAGTACCTGAGGGGTTGGAGTGAAGGGGCATGCAAGAAGCTGAAACCCAGAGAAGAATAACTCCTGACGGAACCCAGACAGGAATCGTTTCCAAACTGCCGTGACATTAGTCAAGCTGGCTTCTAGAATGCATGTACATAATAATGAGAAAAATATTAATAGTGGTTATTTTCAGGAGCATAGTACAGCCAAGCCCTCAAAAAGAGCAAGTTTTTATTGGTAAGGCATTTCATTTAAACATCGAAATGTGGTGTAATGTGAAGTATGAAATAAGTTTTGAAAGGAAGCTGATGATTAAGAAGAAATGCGGTGGGCATTTAATAAGTGGAGGAACCACAAGATAATTAACTGGCATGCATAAAGATTCATGCTTTATACCAAAATTTTAATTTTGCACATAAATGTGCCTGATGTAGGCAGCATTTAATCACCTAGCTGACAGGAGTAACTACTTTCATTTAACCTTGACTGAAGATCATGAATTCTAACAGGTTTAATTGGATACATCATTTAACAGAATGAACAGAGCAAATTTTTCTCAATTCATAGGTTCTGATTGACATGCACCAGCAATAAGGCGTTGCACAATTACAGCAGCTCCGCGATCCTGCCCTGGGCAGCAATTGCCATAGTGACGTGACCCTCCTGGATGGCGGGGCACAGAGACTATACCGAATCTCCCCCTTGTTTTGAAGAGGCCAAGGCTTTTAAAAAGAAGAAAAAGAAGAAAGACAGAGGGAAAGGAAAAGAGAGGGAGAGATGAGGAAGAGGGGAAGAGAGGAGGGTAGGAAAGAAAAGGGCTTAGGCAATTTCTTGCATATTAATTATAGTGATGTGCACATTCTGTAAAGGAAGGGGTATGGCTTGCTATCAGCCACACGGAAAATGGAGAAATAATGACATTATCTTTTATCTCTTTAGCACATCTCTTCCCAGCATGTCAGGAAAGACTAAGTTAAACAAAACAGACTGGGGAGGAAAGACCCAAAAGAAACTGTGGAGGCACCGGAGTGGGGCTCGAACAAAGAGGACACTGAGAAGAGCGGGCATCTCTGTCCACCAGGGTCCCACTGCTGGACAGCAGGGACTAGGTCCTGGGCCAGGGTGACAACCGGGGATAGGACTGGGGTTTTCTGTACTTCTGATTCCCCTTGCCTCACTGAAAAAATCCCAAATTAATCACAGGCATGGAGGGGGTAGATTCCTAACAAAATTACAAAAAAATTATAAAGCCCCTCCTCCATATGTGTGTGTATGTGTGATAATTTATATTATCAAAGCTAAGCAAACTGAGGGTTAAATCCTCCACTAATCTGCTTCAGCTCTGTGTGAAAGTTCTAGAAAGAACCAGATCTATGCCTCAAGACACGTTATGCAAGTCCTTTAGTTTCAGACAGGGAGGTGAAAAATTAAGAAATAGTAATTGCGAAGACGTTCCTCCACAGAGCAAATGTAACTGGCTTCCTTGCTATTGCCTGGCAGCTTTCCTTCCTGCTCTGGCCGGGGAAGTACCTCAGCTCCTGCAGGCTTGGTGGGTGTGTCCACTGCTTTCCTTCACAATGCTATTGATGAGCATTGATTTATTCTTAGGTTCTTTTGGGGGGGGCAGGGTTTCTCTGTGTAGCTTTGCGCCTTTCTTGGAACTCGCTTTGGAGAACAGGCTGGCTTCGAACTCACAGAGATCCGCCTGCCTCTGCCTCCCGAGTGCTGGGATTAAAGGCGTGCGCCACCACCGCCCAGCCTTCTTTCTAGATGCTATTTGTAGGTTCTTATCACACTTCTCATCTCCTCCTTATACCAACCCCAGTACTACCCAAACTAGGGATTTCTGGAGAAGAGAATACATCCAAATTTCTGCACTCAAGCCTATCAACCAAACTTGTTGACCCACTACAATCCATTGAAGAGGGATGGGGCAGGGCAGACTCGAGTGAAAAATATGGGAGCTATGTTCTTTTCCTCCCTTCTTCCCTCTCCATCCCCTCTGCTGGTCTTTCTTCTTTTGTTTTATCTTCCTTCTCCTTGCTCAGCCTGGGAGGTACATGTTCATTCCCCAGAATTCATGCCAAGCCAGGAGCTGGGCACTGGGGCCTCCCAGACTACCAAGACAATCTGGTGGGGAAGATAAATGAGAACTATATAATTCTAACGTGTTATTTTTGCATTATACTATGATAAGCAACAAGGCTGTTCTAACAGAGCAGAGGGTGGAGTTGTGGTTTTGTTGGGGGTCGGAAAGGAGATTTTGTGAAGAAGCTGATATATTTTAATGAGAAATTAGTTTGGAAGCCTGAAAGACGGAGCAGAAAAAAACAGCACTTATAAGAATCTAGTGTATGAAATAGCTTGGCTTATTTTAGGACCAGAAAATATTTCTACAAAGCAGAGTGTCTGGGACAGAATGCCAGCAAAGTTTGTAAGGTAGATGGCGCTGGACCAGGGAGAGGTGAGCAAAAGAGTCTGCATCTAAACCTGGAGGTGGCGACCACAAACAATGTTTAGTGGAGAGTGGGCCTGAATTTTAGACATGTAACTGATCATGGGTGTGAATAGTGGGTGAGAAAGAGCAGGGACGAGAGGGTGGAGTCCCTTATATCTCGTCCACTCTCTTCCTGGAGACTTCTGGCCTTCGTCTCTCCCTTCATTCCTTTGTCTCCTCCCCTTCCTACTTCTCACATTCTCTCCTTTCCTTTCTTTTCCTGGTTTCCCCTTTTTTGTACCTGTATTCTTTCTTTCCTTTCAAAATGAACCCAAGAGATCTTTTAGAGTCACTGAGGTCCGACGCCTTGGAGTCTAATAATGGTTTAATAGGTTGAAAAGAGATGAGGTTTGAGACGGGATCACTATACCAAGGGAGCTTTTCGTCCTCTTCCAGAGGCACAGAGCAGGGCAGAAGGAGCTGGCTTCAATTAGCAGGGAAGAAGACACAGCTGGAACCAGCTGGAACCAGCTCTTCCCACTGAGCTGTAGAATGAAGCAGAGTACTCATAGTCCCATCTCCCAGGAATTAGTGTTGGATTCCCGGGCCTGTGGATTCCCAAAGCTCCCGAAGTGAAACCAGAGTGTCCTGCATGCATTACTGCACTTGCCCCTCCTGCATGCATTACTGCACCTACCCCTCCTGCATGCATTACTGCACCTGCCCCTCCTGCATGCATTACTGCACCTGCCTCCAGCACTCTTCCCTCCCCCTAACCTCCAAACTGCAAATTCTCTGCACAGGAACTCAGCTTAGTCACAGAACCAGGCTGTTACCCTCCCCACCTCTCAAGAGGCCATGAGTTTCAAAACCACCCTCCACTAAGAAACCCACTATAACCACTTTTGGAAGAACATGTCAGGATTTCCCTCTAGTGTGTGAAAACAAGGAGACCTTCAGAGAAAACCTGGGTCACTGAACCCTCCTGCCTCTCCACAGAACAAACTCTCTGGGTTGCTCAGTTCCTCAGATTCAGCATGGCCACTTTGGCTATAAATTCCCCCCCCCTTTTTTTTTTTCAAAATTTGCACTCATTTGCATGCTGACCCATCTGCATCGCTTAAGTGCAAGTATGTGAGGTCAAGGGGCAGACCCCATTCATCTCTGCACAGCCCATTCCTTTCCGTTTTGTAGCAATGTCTACCCCTGGTGACTATTGTGGGTTGTGTTCCTCCAAAACACTGTAGTGGAATCCTGAACCCTATATCTCAATCTTTAACTGTGTTTGGAGACAAAGCTTGTATAGACTGTTGTATTTTAGAAGTTAGCAGGCAGCTGTTACACAGGGATTTAACCCAATATGTGCATAAGAAGAAAGGGGATTTGGAGATGGCTGCACAAGCAGCAAAATGACTGTGGGAAGGCAGAGGGAAGGGTGCCCTTCCACCCACTAAGGAACATGATTAAGATGGCCAGCAATCATGAGACGCTTAAAAGAGAGCCACAGACATTCCTCTCACGAGCCCAGAAGCCAGCTCTACCAGCACCTCGATATTGGTGTTGTAACTCCAGTACAATGTAACTCCAGAACAGAGAGCCAATAACTCAGTACAAACCACTGAGGTGTGTCACTTTGCTGCACACAACAGCCTGGGTAAACTGATGAGTAGTTTAATTTGCCTGGCAGATTATTTAGTCAGAAAGGTCTAGAAGACAAGAGGTTATATTCTCCTTGAAGGACTGACCTTTGTAGTGGATAGCCATCCCAGCATTGGCCTGGAAGTTCCAACCTCCATTGAGGCTTCAGTAATGATCACGCCCACAAGGCGGGGCAGAGGACAGAGCAGAAGACTGAGGAGCAAGAGGAGGTGGCTCTCTTGGTTCGGGGACGCGGGACGCGGGAAGTGGACCGAGCAGAGTTCTCCAGAGAACATCGCCGTACTACCCTATACCTTTGCCAGACCCTGCAACCTACCCCTTCATTTGTAAGTTACCCCACAAAATAAACCTCCCTTTTAACTACGTGGAGTGGCCTTAATCATTTCACCAATAGACCTTGCCAGCTGTGTCACCCTGAACGCAATTTGATGAACTTTGCAATATGGGGCCTAGGCTCCTAATTCACCTTAACAATCCAGATTGTCTTTTCAAGGCACAACTGTAAACCAGCTACAATAGTTCAACGGTGGAAGGTAACCTTGGAGGGTTGGAGCCAGGGGTCACCACAAAGTCGCACCATGCAAAGGAGGTTGCATCCCGTGGGAGGTTTATTGGTGGGCGGTACAGGGGCAGTCTCTGAGCCAGAGTGGAAGGAAGTGGGTGGGGCAAGAAGGGCTTGGTTTTCAGACGAGGATAAAGTACAAGCGCATCCAGTGCTCTACTCAGTGCCTGCACTAGTCACAGTGTCCTGTCTTGGCTACTGCTGATGACGTGTCCTGCTAGGTCCCTAAGGCCGGTGTAAATGCCTGAATGCTAACATTCCTCCTTTTGGTTTAATAGAAAAGACAAGAAAACAGAAAGAGAGATGGACGGTGAGGCAGGGATGGGGGCGTCATGCTCTCTGGGGGCATAGATATCTCTGGGGTGCTATTAGTTCTCACCACTAAGGCATATTTGGTAATCACGCACCTCCAGCTCTATGGCTAGGGGTTGGCAATCCTGTAACAATAGCTGATTATTTGTTTGCTTGGAGAGTTTTGAAGATGTCATTGGAGGAATGTAGAGAAGACATTGATAAAGCAGGCTGTGATTAATAGAGGCAGGATATCGAGAAGGAGATGAGTCAGGAAGGGAAGTGTACACGTCCGTATGGGGTTCCCAGTCCAGTAGATTGGAGCATGGCTGACAGGGTGAAGCCTCATTCTTCTGGGACTGGGGACAAAGTGGTTGATCTTGGTTTCCTCTGAAACTTAAGAGAGGATGGTCCTGTTGGGGTTGATTTGTACAAAAGGAAATTGTCATGGAGTGGGGGAGTAAAGGGCTTGAGATGTGATAGGTGAACTCAAAGAGGGAGGCCCTCAAGCTCATCGGCTGTGGGGCTTACAAGAACTACTTTGAAGGGGCCCTGCCATTTAGGGAGAGGGGCTTTGGTCTGGAGGAGAGAGAAGGACCTGATCCCCATGTTGATTGGGGATGGACGGACAGGGGTAGGCAGTGATAGATAAAGTTCCATAGGAGGGAGTGGAGTTGACAGAGTAAAGGAATGAGTGGGTAATCAGGGAGAGGTGAGGGTTTGGATGAAAGACTGGGAATCAGAACTGGCCAGCCATACATGAACTCTAAGGGCAAGATGGAAAGAAGCTGCTTGGGGAGCAGCCCGTAACCTGAGAAGGGGCAGCAGCAGGCGCTATGCCCACAGGTGAAGTTCCTGTGATAGTCTGACAAAGGTGTTTTTTAAGGAGCTGTTAGTTCATTCCATCTTTCCTGAGGAATGGGGATGGTATGGCATACGGAAATGCCAAGGAATGATGGGGGCTTTAGGTAGGGTTTAGGAAATCCAGGAGGTGAATTCAGGGCCATGATCTGACTGGAGGGAAACAAGGATTCCAAATTGGGAAATGATCTCCCTGGAGGAGGAGGTCAGAGACAGAGCCCTTTTGTTGGTGATGGGGAATGCCGCCATCCACCCTGAAAGGTGTCCACCAAGACCAGGAGGTACCTAACTCGTTTGACTGTGGGCATGTGGGTAAAGTCAAGTCACCAGTCAGTTCTGGAGAGAGAGTCTCTGGCCTGGTGAGTAGAAAAAAGGGGGGGCTGCAGTATCTGGAGTTGGGGGTCAGACATTTGACAGATTTTACAAGAGGCAGTAATAGCCCTTAAGAAATGCAAGTCCTCAGGGGTGGGCTGCAGGTGGGCCTTGACGAAGTGAGGCAAGGCTTGGCTCTTCGGATGAAAGAGCCTGTGTAGATACAATAGAATTTGTGAGTGTGTGGGTGGGGGGGGGGGTGACAGGGAGGATGTGGGTTATAGTGCAGGGATACCCTATGGTGGGTGAGCTGAGTCTGGCCTCTGAAGGCCGTAGCGCTAACTGCCTCATCAGTTCGGTTCTTTTCCTTAGAGATGATAGAATTGTCGGTCTGGTGGGACTGACAGTGGACAATTCCTGTAGCTCTGGGGAGACAGGAGGCTTTTAGCATGGCCGTAATTTGATCTGAGTTCGTTATGGACCCTCCTTTTGTTGTAAGTAGTCTGCATTCTTTCCAGAAGGCAGTGTAGGACGGAGGATATGAAAAGCACATTTGGAGTCTGTGTAGATATTTAGGGATCGTGCCAATTGGAAGGCACGGATGAGAGCTACTCGTTCAGCCTGTCGATTAGTGGTGCGGGCAGGGAGGGCCCGTGCCTCAACCACCTCAGTATCTGACACTGTAGCATAGCCTGCTTTTGGGGCGTCCTCGTGTGAAAACGAGCCTCTGTTTGTGTGCCAGGAATAAATGGCCTGTGCCTCCTGTATGTGAGGGACGAGCAGTAGTTCCTCTAGGGTTTCAAAGTAAGATTGAGATGTGGAGTAGTTGGAGTTTGGTCAGGGAAGAAGAGCTGAGATACTGAGAGGTGGGCATGATTGGAAAGTAAGTGTGGCATCTTCGCCCAGTGCCTCCCGGCGAGAAACAACTTTGGAAGGAGGTAGAGTTTGTGACGAGATGGGACAGACTGTGAGAGATAAGACGGTGGGGGGTGACCCAAAAACGTTGTTGTGGTTGTTTTTATTCACAAATGAGGAGCTCAGCAGCTGCTAAGGCACATGTGCAGGGGGCCCACCCCTGAGGAAGGAGGTCTAATTTCTTTGACAGGCATGCCAGGGGTGCAAAGGACGGTCCTAGTTGGTGGCCTAGGACCCCAAGGGCATAGCCCTCTTTTTTGTTACATAGAGGGTAAAGAGATGTGCTGGGGCCTGCTGGAGTTTCCGAAAGAGCCCAGTAAAGGGAGTGGGAAGGGGTTCATGTGAGGGGCCGAGGGCTGCCTCATACAGGGGGTGGGCAAGGAGGGAAAAGGAGGAGATCCAGGAACGTAAGAAGACAGCTCTTCCTAGGAATGATGAAATCTCCCCTTTAGTAGAGGGGACTGGGAGAGACTGGATTCGGTGTTTTCTATCCAAGGTAATGGCGTTGTGGGTTTGACCAGTGGTTAGTCCCAAGTAGGTGACCTGAGGAGTGGACAGTTTGGACCTTGGAAGGTGAGACTCTATAGCCCCTGGCTGACAAGAAATTGAGAAGAGAGCCGGGCGGTGGTGACGCACGCCTTTAATCCCAGCACTTGGGAGGCAGAGCCAGGCAGATCTCTGTGAGTTCGAGGCCAGCCTGGGCTACAAAGCAAGTTCCAAGAAAGGCGCAAAGCTACACAGGGCTCGGAAAATAAATAAATAAATAAATAAATAAATAAATAAATAAATGGAAAGAAGGAAGGAAAGAAAGGAAGAAAGAAAGAAAGGAAGAAAGAAAGAAATTTAGAAGAGCAGAAGTATCAGTTGGACTAATTTGTATGGATGGACTGCAGAGGAGAAGGTCAACTACATACTGTCTGAGTTTAGATTTGGGGAGAGACAAAGAGAGCAGATCAGAGGCCAGGGCCTGGCTAAATAGGTGTGGGCTGACCTGGAACCCCTGGGTGAGGACAGTCCAGGTGAGGTGGACAGAGAGGCCGGTGTCAGGGTCAGTCAGGATGAAGACAAAGATATTTTAATGGCTGGGTGTGAAGAGGCTGGAAAAGATGCCCTTGAGGTCCAGGACTGAGAAATGGGAGGTTCCTGAGGGGATAGTGGGATGGAGTGTGTCATGGTCAGCTATAACAGACCACAGTAGAATTGATGAGCTGGAGATCCTGAACCAGGCAGTGGGTCCCACTGGGTTTTAACTGCAAATACAGGGTATTAAAGGGGGAAAGATATGGGATGAAGTAGTTTTGTTTTGTTTTCCATAGGAGGTCAGAGATGACATACTTAGTCTCCTGAGGCTCTGGAACAAGAGTGGGTACTGGGCTTGGGTGATGTACCTATGCTGTGGATATCGCTCTGTGTAAATAAAGTTCTGATTGGCCAGTGGCCAGGCAGGAAGTATAGGCGGGACAAGAGAGAAGAGAATTCTGGGAAGTAGAAGGCTGGGAGAGACACCGCCAGCCGCCGCCATGAAAAGCAACATGTAAAGACACTGGTAAGCCACACGCCATGTGGCAAAGTATAGATTAACAGAAATGGGTTAATTTAAGATAGAAGAAGTAGATAACAAGCAGCCTGCCATGGCCATACAGTTTATAAGCAATATAAGTTTTTGTGTGCTTTCTTGGTTGGGTCTGAGGGACTGTGGGTAAGAGAGATTTGTCCTGACTGTGGGCCAGGCAGGAATACTCTAACTACATACCTAGTAGGGTTCTATAACTGGAGGACTGTGGTTATATATTGTGTTCCCTAATAAACTTATCTGGGGATCAGAGGATAGAGCCAGCCACTAGATTAGACATAGAGGCCAAACAGTGGTGGCACATACCCTTAATCCTATCACTCAGGAGGCAAAGATCTGTCTGGATCTCTGTGAGTTCAAGGCCACAGTGGGAACAGAGCCAGACATGTCAGCACACACCTTTAATCTCAACACTTGAGATCTCATGCCTTTGCGTGGGAAGGATACATGCCTTTAATCTCAGGAAGTATGATAGCAGGGCAGAAAAAGGTGTATAAGACATGAGGAAACAGGAACTCACACTCTTTAGACTGAGGATTTTGTAGAGGTAAGTTAGTTCAGCTGAGACCTATTTGGGTGAGGACTCAGGCTTTCAGTCTGAGGAAACAGAATCGGCTGAGGAGTTGGTGAAGTGAGGTTGGCTGTGGCTTGCTCTGCTTCTCTGATCTTTCAGCTTTCACCCCAATATCTGGCTCTGGGTTTTTCTATTAGTAAGACCATTTAGCAATTCATGTTACAGATGACAACAGGGGAATGGTGTTTAGCAAGAGGTGTCTTGGGTATCCCAGATTTGGGAGTCCATCTGGGAGGCTGGCAAAGGAAATGACATGTTGGAACCTGCTGGGGGATGTCTTTCTGTGTGTTGTGAATATATGTTGTTCCCATTGGTTAATAAATAAGCTGCTTTGGCCAATAGCAAGGCAGGTGGGAAATCCAAGGAGAGAGACAGGAAAGAGAAAGGCCAAATCTGGGGAGATACCAGCCTGCTGCCCAAGGAGCAACATGCCAGCAGACTGATAAAATCACAGAACACATGTCAAAACATAGATTAATAGTTATGGGCTAATTTAAGATATAAGAGGAGCTAGTTAGCAAGAAGCCTACCATAGGCCATACAGTTTGTAAATAATATTACACCTCTGTGTGTTTACTTGGGACTGTGGGTGAGAGAGATTTTTCTGGATCATGGGGTGGGGGGGTAGGTGGGACCCGAGAAACTTACAGCTACAGGAACCAGTAGGTTGAGTGGCTAGGGGAAAGAGGAGAGGGGTTTGGGGTCAGGCAAATGGAGAGAGCAAAGGAAATAGAGGCTCCCGCTTTAGCTAGAAGATCCCTTCCCAGTAAGGGGATGGGACAGGTTGGCACCACTGGGAAAGAATGAGTTATGGGAAACCTCCTGATAATGCAATTAAGTGGTGGGGTCTGACAAGATTGGTAAGATTGTTCCCCTACCCTGACAATAGGGAAATGAGGAGAGGTGGGTCCTCCAAGCTCCATCAGGACCAAGTAAGGGGCCCTGATGTCCATAAGGAAGAAGATGGACTGCCCTGATACTGTAATGACAACCAAGGGCTTCCTGTCAGAGATGACAGTGTTTGGGCCAAGGGAGCCCAGACCCCTTCAGTCATCCACAGAAAGGCCTAAAAGATTGTCTGGAGGGCAGTCTGGGTCTGATGTCCCTGTGCCTCGAAGGACGTGTGTCCCTCTTGATGGCACTTTGGATATGGCTGGGATGGCCTGTGGGGATTAGGGCAGGCCTGGGCCCAGTGACCTCCTAGTCATATTTGAAGCAGGGACCAACTAGGTAGTCCTCAAGCCTTAGGAGGCAAGGGAGCCTGGGCAGTCACTGAAGCTGGTTGAACGGTCTTGGCCAGAATTTGGTATTTCTGTTTACGGCTTTTTCATCTCTCCCATGATATAACTTAAAGGCCAGCATTAAGACTTCTGCCTGTGGGGTTAGGAGTCCTCTCTCCACACACTTAAGCTTGGTCCTAAAGTCATGGAAACTCTGGGAAATGGAATAATAGATCATGAGGAGTTGTTTACCTTCTGGGTTTTGGGGGGTCTAAACTAGTGTACTCTAAGAGGGCCATTGTGAGGCATTTTAGGAACTGAGATGGTTTTCCTGTTTGTCCTGGATGACTTCTTGGAGTTTCTCATAGTTTACTGGTTTAAGGACAGCTTTACAAAGACCTGCCAGGAGGCAAGCTGTAAACTGATCTCTAGCTAGAATGCTACCCGGGGTATTGTAGATCCTTGGGTATCCTGGCTGGGTGTGCTGCGTTAATTTGGTGGAATTCATCTACATTTACTTTAGTCTGTTCCCAAACTCACCTGTGCTCCTCAGGAAGTAGGTGGTCAGTTAGAATCATATATATATATATATATATATATATATATATATATATATATGATATATATTCATATCATATCATATCACAGAAGTTGAGACTAACTATAGGATTGGGTGATATATTGGAATTCTTTAATGAAAGAAACAGTTAGATGTATAAGACCCCAGTTGTTGTTTTTTCTATTTAAGAGAGTTCACTTAATGAAAAGAGGACATGTACCTTAACCAGGCCATCTACCCCCAGCAACCTCCTGCAAAGGGACAACTGTGGCCCTGTTAGGCTGGGTAGAGAGAGATGGGGAGGGTCCCACAGCAAAGCAGGAGCAGGAACGAGTAGCAGGGGGATTGAAGGCTGCTGGTGGGGTGTAAGTGGGTGCCAGAGGGGATGATTAGAACAGCTAGTTGCTGGAGAGCGGGGAGAGGAGACCGAAGGAGCTAGAGGAGGAGGAGATTGTGTCGAGGTCAGTAAGATGGAGGCTCGTTAGCAGGGTCGAGAGTAGTGGGGGTTCTTCTAATTCATATTCCATAGCTAGCAAGAGCTGAGTGGGGGAACAGGAAGAGCAGAGGGAGGGCCTGGGGCGAAGATGCGAGAAAGCTTGGACGTAGGGGACCTCCCTCCATCTACCCCATTGCTAAAGGTGGTTGCAAAGGTTCTGTATCACATCAGGATCTAGGGTGCGGGTAGGTAGCCGCTCAGATTGATTATCTCAGGGGTATGGGGGCCAAATTTGACTACAAAGGTGGATAAGTTCAGAAGCTCTTAATTAGGTGCTAGATGTAGAGGTCTGAGGTTTCCCAAAAGGTTTCCTGGTGGGAGCCGGGGGAGGGAGTCTAGAAGTATGGTCAAGGACACAGTTCCTAAGTGTGAGGTACAGGAAGAAGGTCCAAAGCCTGAAAGTCCTAGCATCCCAAGAATCCAGGAAGGACTGAATTAAGTGGGCACAAGCTGTCCAGTGCACCATCACACACTGAGCAGTGGCCATGGGCTAAGAGCCCGAGCGAGATCTGGTACCAGAGCTTGTGAACTAATCTAGAGGGTGAAGACCACACTCAAAAAATGAAGCCTCATTCATGGGAAGTGCCCAGAGGTGAGAGTTGGGGAAGATGGTCCTCTGTAGCCTTAAAGACCACGGTTGGGGGTTCCTCCACCTCCACGAATACCAGAGGGATGCCAGATGCTCAATGGTCACTCCCATAGATCCAAGGAAGCATTGTTTGCTGACCAGGAGAAAGAGGGGCTTAGCAATCATTGCTGGTGTTGGGTGAAGTGCCCAGCGATTGGTTAGTTGGAAAGTGAGCCTGTTGCAGTTAGGCAGAGTACAGAGTCCTTGTGTGCCTCAGACTGCCAGTGGGCAGAAGGAGCCTCCAGGAGGGCCTGCCAGAGTCCTGACACAGATGTAATAGTTTAGTGGCAGAAGGTAACCTTGGACAGGTTGGAGTCAAGGGGCATCACAAAGTCACACCACGCAACAGAGCTCACGTGGGAGGTTTAAAGTGGGGAAAAGGAGGTTGAAGAGGCAGCCATGAGCAAGAGCAGCAGGAAGAGAGATGGGCGAGAAGGACTTGGTTTTTAATAAGGGGATGTAGCGCATGCGCATAGGGAGTGTGCTCTACTCAGTGGCTAGTCACTGCTGCTGACATGTCCTGCTGGGTCTCTGAGGGCTGGCCAGGGTAAACTCCTGAATGCTAGCTAACAAGGCGGGGGTGGTGGTGGTGTGTATATACAAAACTCAGAGGGAGGAGGGGGTGGCCAAACAGGCTTCAGGACTTCATGGTGACCTTTAACCAGTTTAAGAAGTATTTCTGGGGCTGGAGAGACAGCTCAACAGCTCAGTGAACCTGAGGACTCTGGTTCGGTTCGAAGCACCTATGTGGCAACTCACAACTGTCTGTAACTCCAGTTCCAGTGGACTCAAAACCCTCACACAGACATGCAGGGAAAGCACCAACATACATAAAAAAAAAAATAAAAATAAATCAATACTTAGAAAAGAAGTATTTCCAAACCAGGAGGTGGTGGCGCATGTTTTTAATCCCAGCAGTCAGGAGGCAGAGACAGGCGATCTCTGTGAATTCCAAGCCAGCTTGGTCTACAAAATGAGTTCCAGGACACCTAGGGCTGTTACACAGAGAAACTCTGTCTCAAAAACCAAAAAAATTAAATTTAAAAAAAAGGAAGTATTTCCATCAGCCTATGAGTGCTGTCCTAAAGATCTGCCACCCATTCATTCCTTTCTCCTTCCGGGACCCTGGCCTCAGTTTCCCTACATGTAAGACAAGATTGATGCTAGCTTAGTCAACCCTAAAGATACTCTGAGAGTCTCACACAACTTACGTATCTAATTACTCCAGTGCTAATGTTTTTCCATAAATACATCATGAACCAAATTCTACATAATGCCGTATCTGCCGGCGCCATCCCAATGTGCAATGGAAGCATAAACACTTTCCTTTCTTTGGGGAAGTTCTTTATGAGCTTTAAATGAGCAGATGATTTGTTGAAAAAGAACAGCAAATCAGAAACACACACACACACACACACACACACACACAGACACAGAGAGAGAGAGAGAGAGAGAGAGAGAGAGAGAGAGAGAGAGAGAGAGAGAGAAATTGTCCTCCGGCTGCTTGAACAGTGATTCTTCTTGAGTGTCGCTAACAAATCTGTCTTCCCCCCTCCTCATGTGCCTCACCAACAGCTCCGTCTCCAGCACGTCTGCACACGGCTTTCATTTCCCTACCCATGCCTTCCACTTATCCTCAGCGTGTTCCTCTGTCATTGCTGCCAGCTCAGGGAGCCCCCCAATCTCCCGGCTTGCTTTCTCCATTACTTCCACAGCTGGAAGTTCTGCCCTGGCTGGCCCAGCCCCAGTTCCCACCCCGGTTCCCTCCCTCTGAGCTTAGTGATTCCTCACACCAGCTCTTCAAATCTCACCTTAAAAGCTTCCCCCCCAACGTTCTGTCTTGCTGTTGGCCCTCAATGCAAAATGTTTGGGGACACTTTCTATTAAGTGTGTTATTGGCACTAATGGTGCACATGAGTCAATTGTATTGAATCTTCGTGACTTCAGGTAATTTGTCTGGGAAAATGACATTCTCCATTTCCCACTAGGATTTTGAATTTGTCTCTATGTCTCTATGTTCTTTTCTTTTCTTTTTTCTTCCTCCTTCCCCCTCGGTGCTGTTTTGAACAAACAACAAAAATTACATAAACTGTCGAATATCCTTGGCTTCCATTTTCCCTCCTGCACCTTCTCATTGTGTGAATTGGCAGAGTCTCCCAATGCAGTTGTGTTTACTTCTGGGCCCACGGTATAATTTAACTTTCCGCAATATAAAATAAGTCAGCGGCAATTTTTTTTTTTTGGACTTGTTCTGACAATATCCAAAGTTGTCTCTCACTGTTTTTATTTAAAGGCACTAGACACAAACCTGGCTGCTCTCGCTGCCAGCCTCTGGGAGGGCTACAGCTGAGACAAGCCGCTGTCAGGAAGAAGTGAATAGAACTAACAAGACTATTGAGCTGGTCAGCAGATTAGTAAAAGGTCTGGAGGTGAGGTCCAACTGGGTACACTAATGAAGCAGGCCTGTGGAAAGCAGGCCTTTGTTAGACACGACTGATCTGGCAATAACAGCAGCACTTAGCAAAGGGCCCGATGAGCTGAAAAAATTATGTCATTATCATTCATGTTTTTCATCATAGAAACATGTTTTTGACCTTTGTATTTTCTTACATTTTACCATGTTGCAGCCTGTATTAACTGCAAGATTACCTAGTGGCTAGCCCATTCAAGAGACCCTCCAGGAAAGGGAATGGTCACCCTTGCCTGAGTATTATTGACAAATAGAGTTGATGCAATAAAAAAGAAAAAGAAAAAAAGGCAAGGACTTTATTTGGAGCAATTAGACAATGCTAATGGTAGAAGCGTAGGTTGGTTTGCCACAGTGCATGGTGCAATTTGTCTGACTTAGTTAAGGAATATGATAATGCCCTAATTATCTGTCTAAGATGTGCCCTGGATATTGCAAAGGCGACAAAGAATAAAGGATGGCAAACCATGAATTATCCGAAATAATCCATGTTGTTAAAGGTTGGCCCCTGAGAAAGTCTGGTCACTGGCAGCTCTCTCATTTGCCATTCATCTATTGTTAATTTAATCTTTTGTGTATAATAGAAAATTTTTTTTGCCCTGGGTTAACATTTGTTGGGAGAATGTCCCTGCTTGTTCCCCATGGTCGTTGGAGACATGTGTTTTTACAAACAGCCGCTCTTCATGGTTTTCTTTTATTTTGGTAACTGGACTTGCAGTGGGCCAAGAAAGCATCAACCCACTGCTAATTAAACAGATTAATCAGCCTGGATATTGTTAGACTATAAATTGATGAGTGCTTATTTAGTGTCATTTGAAGTTAAAAACTGAAAGGATTTATCAGCTAAGAAGAAAATGTCTGTGTCTTGGATGAAAGCCGGGAAACCTAATGAATTTAAATGTGTCCCTACCAGGGTAGATATATTTCTTCTTACTGTGAGACACTGGTGTCTTTTAAAGTAATGGAAGTAAATTAGTATATCTTAATCTTACAGGCCTATCACTGTTCTATCAAATCAGTTTGCCAGCTTCCAAACAGACCAGGAGGAAACCGTAGAGGGCTAGCAATCCTCTTTATTCTTTAGGAAGAGTGCAGTAGTGACTCCTTCTTACACTTTGCTGTCCTTCATTAGCTAAAGGAACCCCTAAGGCAAAAGACCGCCTGTAAGAACTTTAGCCAACTCCCTCTAAGCCCAGAGAAGGCAGGGGTCCTTCCAACCTTCCTTGAGGGTTCTTGCATTTCTGGCGGAATGGACCAATGGCAACAGAAAGGAGTCTCTGTGAACTCTAAAGGTAGAATGTCTCCTTAGTAGTTTTGGATCCAGATCACTGACTCCTTCGCCACCCAGGCTCACATCAGGTGAGAGCCATGTTGTTCTAAATAACCCATTAGTAAGTCCCTCTGCCCTACCTTGTGGAAGTCCTTTGTCTCTATCCTTCTTAAGATACTTGTGCTATTGATTCTGAGATATTTTGTAGCAAACGCAAGTGTTGGGGATCGTGTAGCCATGCAGAAGGGCACAAACTGCTGTAGTTTCTTGATGACAGGACTCAGCCATATCAGTGTCACAGAAACACCACCATCTCTGCTGCTCTGAGTAACTGGGCAGTTAAGGCTTATTTCCTGCAAGGATGTCTTTCTTAAGTATTGATATATTACCCTTTTGGAGACGTGGTTCACTTTAAAATGTCTCTTTGCCCTCCTTTTGCTCCTGTCCACTTTTCTTTCCTTCTTTCCTCCAACATTCTGTTGTGGAGTATTCCTTTGCACTGTGTGAGTATATGTCACTGTGGCTGGTTTAACAAAGAAGCTGACTGGCCAATAGCTGGACAGGTAGAGGTCAGGAGGGACTGGGAGACAAATGGAGAACATGAAGAAGAAGGGGAAGAGTCTCAGGGTAATCTGCAGATGCAGAAGATACAGGAGATGAACTTGCCACACTGAGAAAAGGTACCAAGCCACATGGCAGAGCATACATAAGAAATATGGGTTAATTTAAAATATAAGAGTTAGCTAGTAACAAGCTTGAGCTATTGGCCAAGCATTTATAATTAATAATAAGTCTTGGTGTGGTTATTTGAGAATCAGCTAGCAGGACAGAAAAGTCCACTTACACTCTGTCCTTTGTGTCTAGTAGTTTTCTGGGTATTGAACCAAGGCCCTTATCTATGCTAACTATTCTACCACTGAGCTGTAACCCACGCCCCCACCTCATCCTTTTCAATATTCCTGTCTCCTTGTTCTCTCTCTTCTCCTTCCTCATTTCATCATGTTTTTCTTCCTGGGCCTTTTGATTCCACTGCTTTGTGTTTGTTTGTTTTCTTACGCATGTTGGTGTTTTGCCTCCATGCATGTGTGCACAAGGGTGTTGGACCCCTGGGACCAGAATTACAGACAGTTGTGAGCTGCTATGCAGATGCTGGGAATTGAAACCTGATCTTCTGGAAGAGCAGTCAGTGCTCTTAACTGCTGAATCATCTCTCCAGTCCACTACTGTGAATATTTTATGAATAAGGAGTAAATCTAATTATTACTGTTTTTTTAAGACAATCTTTCTCAAGTAGGCTATTAAATTTGTAAAATACAAAAATGACCTTCTTACAATAGGTTCTGTGTTTACAGCCTGAAATTCATGTTTGGAATGACAGGGTCCTTGCCTGTAAGTTTTATGTGGTCTCTTTTTGGCATTGTACTAAGCGCCACCTCATTACCATTTTAAACAATTCTTTGGCATATCACTCATTATGAAATGTTGTCAAAGAATGCTTTCTCCAAGACCACTTCATTACCATCCTAAAATTCATTTAATAGGCATATTTTAAAAATTAGTGCACAGTAAAATAATGAAACTCAATAATTACAGCAAGACTTGTTGTTTTCAAATGTATTGTTGCCTTTCTGGAGAGAACCTTCAGAGCCCGCATAACCAACACTAAGGGTGCACGTACCCTTGACCCAGAAAACCCAATGCTGAGACTTTGCCCTGAGGAAACAAGAATATGACGATGATCCCCTCCAGAAATAGTAATGGAGCCCTGGCTAAAGTAGCTATGACTAAGACGTGACCTCAATATCCCAAAGCTGGATATGGTTCACTAGGCATAGCAGCACACACCTGTAATCCCGAAACTCCAGATGCTGAGGCTGGAGGATCATGGAGTCAAGACCAGTGAATCAGTTTATTTTCTATTGCTGTGGTAAACACCAGGACCAAATGTGACTTACGGAAGAGTTTATTTTGGCTTACAGGGCCAGAGTGATGAGTTCCATTGCCATGGGAAGGCACTTCATCAGGGCATAGGCATGGCACCAGGAGCAGGAAGCTGAAAGCTCACATCTTTAACCAAAAGCATGAAACAGAGAGGATGGAGTGGAAAGTGGGCAAGGCTATGTACTCTCAAAGCCCATCCCACTGGCATAGGTCCTCTTGCGAGCCTACGCCTCTTAAACCTCCCCAGACAGTGCCAACCACAGGACCAAGAGTTCAAATGCCTGAGCCTATGGAAGACATTTCTGTAGCCAGTCTGGACTACATAGCAAGGCTCTGCCCCCCGTCTACACACACACACACACACACACACACACACACACACACACACACACACAAAGCTATAGATCATTTATAAAATGGAACATCATATACCTGTTAAAATACTGTTGTAGATGGATTTTTTTTTATCTTAATGTATCCTTGGTATTTTGAAGTAAATAATACAGATTACAAAATGAAATCTATGCTCTGATCTCAGTCTGGCAATATATTGTATCTCTAACTCTACTTTTATTACTTCTTCTACTGTAGTGGATTAGACTCTTTAAGCTAGCTTTTCTCTACAGGGAACATGATCCTACACTTGTTAGGAGAGGTGCAAGGTTCCCATGTCTCCCTCTGTTCTTTTTTGTGTGGCCAGCTACACCTCCAGACCCTGCAGTCCCTCCACAAGCCATCAGCTCATCCCAACAGTGGTCTTTCTAAAAGGGACACCACTCACTTCTGACTTCCACCTATCCTACCAACAAAGTGACTCCTGAGCATCTGCTTTATGAGATGCTCCCTACCTCCTCAGCAACTATGGTTAAGTCCCGGCTCAGGAAACCCAGAGAACTTCACCATCAACTGCAGCTATAGACGACTTCTCCAACACGGACCATCTGTCTTAGGGAGTGGACCTCCTTTGGTGCTCACTCCTTAGATAATCTTTCTTTACCTAGCCTTTTCTTTTCACCTTCCTAGTTACCTTCATATTGGACTTAATAGTTTTTTATAATACTTTTTCTTTGCTTAGATAGCTTCGGGTGGTTTCTGTGTACCATTTGGGCTTTGACCCAAGCATATTTATACATAGAATAGTGAGGGGCACTCGACAAGGAGCTGAAAAGTTAACAATGCCAAAGTGGATCCTGAGATCGTGTGTTCCTAAATTCTGGTCTTTGTAACTTAACAATAGTTTCCAAAATGTTTTCTCTTTTTTTGTTCGTTTTGATTTCTATTTCTACATTTCATTGTTAACAACCAGTGCCGGCAATGGCAAGCTTTGATGCTAGTTCCTGGCTTTGCTACAAAATTCAAAACCAAAATGAATTTTGGTTCATTAGCATATTTTAAAAATTAGTCTGCATTAAAAAGAAAGGCACCTGTCCCAGAAACTTCTTCAAGGAACCACGGTGTCATTTTGTGTGTTTCGTCTTCCCTGGGAGCCTCCTGTAGCTCAGTGACGAAGGATCTGGACCAGTTAGAGGACTCCTTCCCTTGGCAGCAGAGGATGCTTTGAGAAGCAGGCCTTCTTGACATGGTCACAACATTGCACATGTCACACTGTACCTTCAAAGGCATCTCTGGGTGCAACACCCAAGTTTGATTTTAGAAGGCAGAGAGGAATATGTTTTTTAATCTATAGAAAGTAGAATAAACCTTTCAAAAAAAAAAAAAAAAAACCATGAATGATAAGACATCCTAGTTTGAAGCAGATTCTCCTCTTGACTCTGGTTTTGGCTGGAAATATTTGCTCCCAACTAGATATGGTTAAGTGAAGATTTACTTGAAATCATTGGCTTAAACTCACCTTTACCTTCCTCTGAGAGACTTTCTGAATCCTACCTCCAGATACTCCATCAGCGAAGGCTAACATAAATGCTAAAATCCAGACAAATACAGTGTTCTGTATTTCCTGCTTTTATGACCCCATCAGGACAGACTGAAATTGCTAATGCTCCCTAAAAGAGAGCAGTTTGCTCTTGTCTCAAAAGTAAGGTCAAGGGCTAAAAAGCATTTAGAAGGCATGGTATTCAAGTCACACTGTTCTCAAACATGAGGTTCTGCCAGTAACCAACTCCTCCTGCGAACTTACTTTGCTAATGCATCTGTTGTGGCCATTAAAATTTCACCCACATCTTGATGCATAGGCTCACTAGAAACCACCAATTATTAATCAGACCAGCATCTCTTAGGCTTCTGTTATTTGTACCCAGAACCACCTAGAATACAAGAAGTCTAATGATGCCAACATTGCCCTATAAGGTTGAGAGAAAGGAAAGGAAGGCATAGAAAACATCCAGGACTCTACTTGGATTTCAATGTTCCGGCTGCCTGTTGCTAGCTCATCCTGTGAGATTAACTATTTGAAGGGGGAAAGCTGATTTTACAGCTCACTGAAGTTCTAAGAGACATGGAACATCTCATAAAGGTAGTAGTTAAGATATTCAGAATGTTTCCTGAGTTATCAACAGGTGACGCAGTAACTGGAGGTGAAATTGCCTCCAGGTAACAACAGGACAGACAGGATTTTACATAACCATCTTCATGTACGGACACACAAGTCTCGTGCTTAAAATTAGTGACAGGGTGGAAAGAAAAGTCACATATACAAGGAAGTGCAGTATTTTTAAAACACAGCAAGCTTTCAATTAAGGCTGATTTAAAATGTACTACCAAATGGATTTAATCACAGGGAAGAAATTGCCAGCTAGGAACAAAGGCCATGAACTGCACAGGATAGAAAGTGTGGGGGGTGGGGAGGGGGAGAGGGGGAGAGTCATGTGACTTTTTAAAAGTCACCCAGACAGCTCTTTGTCAGTTACAACATCCTGTGTGTGTGCTGGGCCCTAGTTCACACCTCTGGCAGTCTGGAACATTTGCTGAACATCTCTCGGCTCTGACGCTGAAGGACTCTGAGACTATATTGTAAATAAAAGCATGATGAGATCTTGCTGGGCAGTCTAGAATGTAGGGGAGGAAGTACATGGCTGTGGTTTTAAGAAGCTTTGAGAAAAGCCCTACTATTAGCCAGGGAACCGATTATCGATATCTAGAAACAAACAAAATCCTTTGAGCCAGATGTGCTCCAGAATTCAGCGATGTTAGGAATTTAGAGTTCTAATTCAGTGCATATGTCACATATTATTTGTGTAATATCCCCACTAGAGTCTGGGAAGCACTCCATAAGCTAAATATATAAATGTTTGTACTGAACAGAATAAATGAAAATCACCAGTGGCCTCCTAACTGATCGTGTTATGTTTTCCTGTCAATGGAATTATGCAATACCTTCCAGTTATTAGATTTTTTTTTTTAATTTAAGTTTCAGAGTTACAGCTAAGTAACTGCATACTTGTCCCCTCTCCAGAACAACATACACTCTTGTTGACCACATGTTTAGATCGGTAAAGAGCAAGTGATGACGTCCCCCATCCCGCATTAGCAACTACTGGCATCAGAGATGAAAGGGTTTGACCCACGCTTATAAGGTTCATTCTTGGCAGACTCGGTGCCAGAAGTTGGTTTACAGAGAAGGTCGTATAGTAAGAAAGTACAAAAACAGCATCGTTCTAACACAGTCCTCAAGGCCTAGTTCATGCAACAAAAAGTATTGACTCCACGTGGTGTTTCGTCACTTTCAGTGAAGTCTCTCCTCATGGCAATCCAGACCTGTCATGTAGCAAATCCTGGTATTCTTTCACTTATGCATACATTTTTTAAAAACTCACGCTTTTACAAGGTGCTATGTGGATTATCTTTTAGAAAGTGACCAATGTTTTGTATCTAAGTAGATGAGCATGGAGAATAGACATTTCTCTTACTCTGGCACTGAATGTCAGTCCCTATTTAAACTATACTACCAGAAACTGAGAGGAAGGGACAGAAGCCAGGCAAGAATCCTCCTTCCCACAAGTTCGTATATATGTAAGTGAGTGGGGGTAACTTTCCAGCAGAGAAATCTGACCAAATCCTTCCTCAGATTTGTAGTCAAGGTTCACTTTAACCAGGAAGTGTGGAGCAGGAATCTTAAAAGGTCTTATTCATTACAAATAAAAATAAAAAAAAAAAACCTGGAGCCAGGTATTGGGGTGAACACTGAAAGATCAGAGAAACAGAATGGGACACAGATAACCTCACCTCACCAACTTCTCAGCTGATCCTGTTTCCTCAAACTGGAGTCTCTGAGTCCTCATCCGGAGTGAATCTCAGCTGAACTGCTGCTAAAAGCCTAAAAGCGTAACCAGGCCAAAAGCTTTTAGTTTCTGGTCCTCACACCTTATATACCTTTCTGTTTCCTGTCATTACTTCCTGGGATTAAAGGCCTGTGTCACCACACCTGGCTGTTTCCAGTGTGACTTTGAACTCACAGAGATCCAGATGGATCTCTGCCTTTGGAATGCTAGGATTAAAGGTGTGAGTGCCACTGTTTTCTTTCCCCTATAGCTAGTGGCTGTTCTGTTCTCTGACCCCAGACAAGTTTATTAGGGTGTACAATATATTGGGGAACACAATATCACAAGGAAGGATCTTGACATGATGTGTTAAGAATGGTACCCTGCCCTCCAAAAGCTTCCTTCAGTCTTGTCATATGAAAGCAGACTTTTTTTTTTTAAAGAGGGAGGGTTATTCCACTAGACACTTGACCAGACTTGCTCGTGATTGGCATGGCCATCAAAAAAAGAAGAAAAAGTCTGGAAAACTGTTCTAGTTTAGAAGAGCCTAAGGAAGTCAGGTGTGGTGGTGATCCCAGTGCTCTGGGAGCAAGGCAGGCAGATTTCTGTGAGTTCAATGCTAGCAGCCTAGTCTACATAGTGAGTATCAGACCAGCCAGGACTACACAGTAAGATCTTGGAGAGAGAGAGAGAGAGAGAGAGAGAGAGAGAGAGAGAGAGAGAACTTTGGAGAAAGAAGCTTATAAACAGGTATTACACAAGACTGTGTTCATCATTATGTACCACATTCACGAATGTCATTCAGCTGGGAGGGTGGAAATGTCAACCACCCTTGAGTTATCTGACCCCAGGAACTTCTCTGGCCACCTGACTACCAGACATGTACAAACTCAAGTGCTGAGGACCATGGCTAGTGAACATGACATCTTTTCTTTCAGAAACAGATGGTAGAGACACTGAGGATAAAGCTAAGTGGTAGAGCCCTTGCCTTAAAAATGCACATGGGTACCTTAGTTCCCATCAGGCTATAGGAGACAGTATTTAATGCAATTGATGATACTCCTCCAAACCAATTTTGTGGCTAGCTTGGGTAATATAGTAATATAGTAAGATCCTATGTCAAAATTCCCCCCCCTCTTACATACACACACACACACACACACACACACACACACACACACACACACACTGCTATACTATAAAACCTTTAGGTCAAAATAAAACTGTCAGAGCTATCATTCCCCATATCATTAGGGATACCCTAAGAATATAGATACACCAGGCTGTGGTGGCCTTTAATCCCAACACTTGGGAGGCAGAGCCAGGCAGATCTCAGTGAGTTCAAGGCCAGCCTGGGCTACAGAGTGAGATCCAGGACAGGCACAAAACTACACAGAGAAACCCTGTCTCAAAAACCAAAAAAAAAAAAAAAAGATACTTCTCCCAAAACAGGGAATTTTGATTCATCATACCTGGAATAGAGCTGTGTAGGGCTGAGTTGTGTCCCTTTGCTTCTCTATAGTCTGTTGTCACACCCCATGTTTTCTAAAAGGGCTTCTGTGTACTGGCTCATGAACTCACTAAGGAAAGGGTTTAGGCCAGAGCTGAGGCTCAGTGGTCCAGCTCTCACCTAGTTTGCCAAAGGCTCTGGGTCCCATTCCTGGGAGTTGTAACAACCCCCCCCAACAAAACCAAAAACAACAACAACAAAAACAAACAAATAACAACAACAAAAAGAGCCAGGCGTTGGTGGCTCACGCCTTTAATCCCAGCACTCGGGAGGCAGAGGCAAGTGGATCTCTGTGAGTTCAAGGCCAGCCTGGTCTACAGAGTGAGATCCAGGAAAGGGCGCAAAGCTACACAGAGAAACCCTTTCTTGGAAAAAAAAAAAAAAAGAACCACAAAAAGACTCTGTCTTAGTTAGGGCTTCTATTGCTGTGAAGAGACACCATGACCACAACAACTCTTACAAAGGAAAATATTTAATTGGGTGGCTTACAGTTCAGAGGTTTAATCCATTATCATCATAGCAGGACATGGCAGCATACAGGCAGACATAGTGCTGGAGAAGGAACTGAGGGTTCTACATCTTGATGCACAGGCAACAGGGAGTGAATTATTTTCCACACTGGCCTCAGTGCCTTTCCTTAGTCTTGGAGGAAGGCTGGATAATGCCTTTCTGCCTTCTGAATGCTAGAATTAAAGGCATTCACCACCACACCCAGCTCTAAGCTTTTCTTTAATTACTTTTAACAAGTTGGAAACTTGGCTGGTTGGGATCTTGTCCTAAGGTCACCACCCACTTTATTCCATTTCTTAATCTGTTTATCTCCTTGAACACAGGACTTAAACTCTATTTTACTTCCTAGTTCTCCTTTTCTCCTCAAATTGTACATTTTTTATTTTTCCTTTCTCAGCTTGCTCCTTTATAGTCTTTTGGGGGAAAAAAAAACAAAACAAAAAAAACAAAAACAAAACCTTGAGATTTTCAAACTGCAAAATTTTTGCATTAAGTCTTCCAGTATGACTTAGTCACAGGTACATCTGAAGACTGTAAATAAAATATTTTTATGCAATGTGTTACTCTGCTGTATTGAAGGAGCATATATGTCTATGTATGTGAGCACACACACAATTACCACTACTATTACTAGGAATGCTAAGTATTTTGTATTTTCTATTCTCAGCAACAAGAAATTCACACTGGAACCACCCCCACACCCCCCACACCCCCACATATCCCCATTCACCCCATGTACCCCCATCCACCCCTACCCACCCCACCCCTATCTTCTGCTCCTTCCTATTTCCTTCTAACAATCCAGGCTCCACTTGCTTCTTATTGGGTCCCCATTACTCCAAATTCAGGAAATTCACAGAGGAAATGATAAGCAAATAAAACACAGTTATTTATTTTATTAATTAAACTATAAAACCACACACATATATGCACATATAAACACATATATGTGTATATATGTGTATACACATACATACATTCATACATACATACATACATGTATATGTTTAAATACATATGTGTGTGTGTATGCGTGTATGTGTGTGTGTTGATGTAAGTGTTCCTGTGTGTGACCAAATAGTTGATTCCTGTTCAAGTTGACAATATCAAAGCAAATCACTGCGTTAGTGTGAACAGCTAATCTGCTGTAGGGAAATCTCTCCACTGCCTTTCCCCACAACCCTCCTTGCCCTTTCTGCCCATAACAGCTCATCCTCCTTAATCTTCCCACAGAGCCAGGACTCTCTAACACTATGACAGGGCCATCAATCATCTGATTGATGTCTTACCCATTTTGCTTTCATTTGTGCCCATCATGGTCTCCAGAGACAAGTACATCTCACTCAGCTTTTGGCAGGCATCCTGTTTCCTTCCATCATGAGATAAAATACTTGTGGGTGGGTACAAGCTCATTCCAGGAGCACATGCTCTAGAGTAAATTGTCCCACACCAACATTTTGACTAGCAGGCTCTCTAGTATCACTCTTCAATTCACATGTCTTAAAGACAATTACTCTACAGGTCTCCAAGGCATCTGTAATTAGAAATGTCACTTGATAGAGAGTTACCTTGGATTGTATGACAAGACTTTTGCCTTTCATGAAGAACAATAATGCAGAGTCACCATATAAAAGATGCAGATCATTAAGGAAGTGTTGAGGCAAGTTTTATTATATTAGCTTATTTGTATTATTATTATTATTATTATTAACTTAAAGTGACTTTATTGCTCAGGTACACAAGAGAATTTGGACCACTAGAGCAGAGACTGTGGATGACTCATATTTCTAAGTGAGCTGGAAGACCCACTTAGTCCTAAAATAACAAGCCAGTAAGTGAATTCTGCTCCCTATTAGACTGCAGCAAAATTTAGCATCCTTTTCTTTTCTGCTCCTCTCAAGATGCTTGTGGATAGTAACTGCTCTCCTAACCAAATGGCAGAGGGTCTTGGGGGAGATTAGGAGCAAAGCCCTTGGACTTTAGGATTCTCAAAATTGTATTACCAGTCATGGAGTGGACCTGCATCACACCTCTAGGTGTGAGTCCTCTAGGAGCTTACCTATTTGAAAGGGAGTCAGACCTTTCTTGGCCAGTTCATAAAGCTGTTACTTCACATTCTCAGATGCCCATTTCAGCTAGGTGGGGATGTTCCAGCAGCAGGGCAACGCCAACTGGGACAGGCCCTTTACAAGAGTGTGCATGCAACCCATGATGGTGACAGTCTAGAAGCAAAGAGAGTATTAACATTTGTAATATGACAACATCTCTATTTTCAACCTTTTGCATGATTAAACCACTGAATGAACCATTTAACTATTAATAAATTCCTATGAGTGGTTGTTGCTATAAAACAGACACTATACAAGTGTTACCTTCAAAGAAAGTTGTCTGTATGAAATTGTCAAAGAATGAATTTAATCAATTTTTAAAAATTAAATGTGTTCTTTATGTCTGTTGAATGGTAGCACAGTTGTCTAACCAATTTTCTGGAGGGAAAAATAGTTTTGAGGCAATAAAGAGTTGTGAAGTAATGGGCAAAGGGGATAACCCCTCAGGTGGATAGGCACAGCACCTAAGGCATCGTGCTGAAGCCTTTAGAACAAGAGAAACAGAAGAGCAGGGGAAGGACATAGGGAGGTGGGGGGCATAATGTTGCACCATATGGATGCACTGGACAAAAACCATCTGGAACACAACAGATGGTCTCAGGCTACAAGAGCTGCCAGGTCACAGGATTCCTGGGATTTTTCTCTATTCCCTTGGGCAGGCCAGAAATACAATTTTAATAAAGTGCAATCCTAGTAATCATTTTTATCTTTGGGATGTAAACTGTGCATCCTTAACTAAGGAAGGCAAAGGTGCCTTATTCTATCCGTTCAACCTTGACTAACATTGTAGAAGAATAAACCTTTTTGTCAAAGGGGGAGGTCTAATCATCACCAAGATTTAACAAAGCATTCTGCCATCCCTTTCCAGGAGATGTGTAATGTGCAGAGTAATTTGAAGGTTTTGAAATGTAGTAGATTTGAGGAAGTGAAACATTTCTCATATTTCTTTGAGTTCTGGGACTGCTCTAAGGTTTCTTGGGGGGAAATGTTAGAGAATGATAACATTGGTTCCACAGGCTTCAAACCCCCATCAGAGACAGGCACCTCTGAAGCAAGCACCTATTGCTCTTGGGAAAGGCCAGCACTGAAAGGATCGGGCTGAGGAGGTGTCCTCCTCATCAGGGTGTGTTGCCTGTGGATCTTAACGGGACCTATACTTCTGCAGATAGGATTTTCTTGTCAAAAGTGGATTTAGTTAAGGTAGGCTCCACATGAGCTGTGGGAAGCGCCCTCACACTATGGGACTGGACTTGCTGAAGCCAACCTTGACCACTCTATGGAAAAGTAAATATAAGACATGAGCACCTGGTGGGAAGTATCTGACATGAAACCATTAGATTCCGAAGTCTTTTGGAAGGGGAAGGGTGAGACCATGGAGAAGGGAAGAAAAGAATGTACTGTTGTGACCATAATCTTGGGAGGAGAGTGTTCTTTATTCAAGGAAAGGAGGAAGTAAATCAAGTTGAAGGGAGAACCTTTTGCTTTCTCTTGGGCTGTAAGACTGAGTCCTCCAGGGAGGGTGCCTCCCACTTAATGAAGAATAGTTGGCCTTGCAACACAGGCGCTAACAGAACCTAAAATTGGGGTACCCAGGGGGTGTAAAGGATGCCAAGAGTCCCTTTCTTCCAGATTGACTACATCTCCTGTTCCCACCAAGATTCAAAAGTTCTGGCCTTTGGACTTCAATGGGGATTATGGGAAGCAATTGTGTGTACATCCAGGATGAGGAGGTCAAAGAAAGATGCAGAGAGGCAGTAATCGAGTCTGGGGAGCAGTGACTGGGTTTCAAAAAGTGGGCTAGAAACCACCCAACCAGAGAAAGTAACAGGATGACTAATCAAAATGGGTCCTAGATAGTGTCGGTTTGAGCAGAGATTGATTAATCTGGGAAAGTCGAAATACATATTGAATATAAGATATTGCTCAGATGTATTTTTTATAATTGCAGTGTTAATGAAAATAACATCTGACAGAAGTCTCCGTCATTATTCTTCATGACCAGGGATGGCAGGACACACAGCTGTGGTTATTTCTGAGTGGAACAGAAAATCCCAAAGGAGGATCAAGGCAAGAGAAATCATCCATGTGGGCACAGTGGGGTTTTTTTTAGCCCCACCCATGCCTGGAGACACCTGTCTATGTGGTTTCAGTCTCAATAAGAAGGTCCACCTTGCTGGGCGGTGGTGGTGCACGCCTTTAATCCCAGCACTTGGGAGGGAGAGCCAGGCAGATCTCTGTGAGTTCGAGGCCAGCACCAAAACTACACAGAGAAACCCTGTCTC
The DNA here is from genome assembly GCF_903995425.1 of Onychomys torridus. Lineage (NCBI taxonomy): Eukaryota > Metazoa > Chordata > Mammalia > Rodentia > Cricetidae > Onychomys > Onychomys torridus. Next base: position 49,512,492 of record NC_050446.1, on the reverse strand, counting down.
AAAAACCAAACAGGGAAAAACAAACAAACAAACAAAAAGCAGCCTTTTAAGGGCTGGAGAGATGGCTCAGAGGTTAGAAGCACTGGTTGTTCTTCCAGAGGTCCTGAGTTCAAATCCCAGCAACCACATGGTGGCTCACAAACATCTGTAATGAGATCTGGTGCCCTCTTCCAGCCTGCAAGGATACATGCAGGCAGATCACTGTATATGTAATAAACAAATCTTATAAATAAGTAAAAATGTAATTTAAAAAAAAAAAGGTCCACCTTGTGTGATGGTCAATCCTAATTATCTACTTGACAAAATTTAGAATCACCTAAGAGAAAAATCTTTGGATCTGCCTGTCTGGGCCTTTCCAGAGAAGCTTAATGGTGATGAGAAGATCTAATGTGGGTGGTGCATTCCATGGACTGGAGTGTCAGTTTGGATGAAAAGAAGGAAGAAAATAGACTGCCAGCATCCGTCTCTCTTTGTTTCCTAACTACTGATAGCAGTCTGGCCTTCTGCCTCATGTTCCCCCACAACGCCTCCCCACCATGAGGGACTGACTGCCAGAAGGAGTTGCGTTTGTGGTATTTGTATAGCAACAAGAAACGTAACCATTACACCCTGCTTTCTAGACTCACTTAAACATCAGTGGTATGCTACGCACTTTGTGACCCATCATCTCCATGTCAGCTGGTCATCTTCTAGACCATCTCCTTACATGGGGCAAGGCATTATTTAAAAATAGGGTATTTCACAATACTTCCAGAGGCATATTTACTCTTTGTTGCTAAGCAAGCGTTTTAGAACACAGAGCCCAGGAGGACCTCACTTAGGCAGAAATTGAACTCCCCAAATGCAAAACTATTCTGGATTCGATTTTTAAAACTGGCATTATAATTTCTCATAAGTAAAGAGCAGCAATCAATGCAGGGCCAAAATTCAGCTGAATTGGATATTGACTCGTTACTGAAAAAAGTAATCCACTTTGTAAATACAAATTAAGATTAGCTGCATCAAGCCAAGGGCAGCGTGGCAAAACCAAGCTGTGTTAACACTGCAGAGACTGTGAATATTAACTCAGAGTTTGGGATTCGGTGGGGGAGTTCGGGGAACCAATTTGCTTAAACCAGAGGCTAAAACACCTTTTTAAAATGTCAAAAGTGTGTAGGATATAAAGAAAGACTGTGCAGTGAACGCAATTTGCAAAAATAGAAAACTGGGGAAAGTGAAATTCTGGCACTTGTGTTTGGACCTCACAGAGAGATAAGTAGGGCTGTGAGTCACCTGAGTACCAGGACTCTGTGTCCAGGCCTTGCCTTCCGCGTTGTTCTGTGGAAGCCCCCGTGGAGGAACGCCCGCAATTGGCTTCTCACGGTGCTGCCACTTCAAACCCAGCGAAGAGAATGGCGACAGCGGCCAGAACTTCAAAGCTGGACACAGGGCATGCTGTTTGAAACTTACTAGCCATGCAGCTTGGGGCCAAGAATGACTTATTTTCATCTTAAGTAGTAATAAGGAGCGTTTCAGAAGTAGCGTTTAAAGAGACATGGTAGGTCAACTTCATTTATTCTATGGCATCTTTGTGAGCCCCTCTATGAGTTGTTGTTTTTGTTTTTCCCTTCCTGGCTTTAAATTTTGACTAGATCTTAGTACCTCTTAAAGGGGTACTAAGGGGCTCTTAAAACAGAAGACATGTAACACTGAGGGGTAATCATGGTAAAGAACTAAGTTCCATCTGCTAAAGTCTATCAGTGGTATCAATTGACTGAATGAGGAGGAAAGCATTAAGAGAAACCCAAGCTGAAGACTCAAGTGAAGGGCATTTGTCAGTACATAGCAAGAGATTTGAAAATGCACAGTCTACTCCATAGCCTTATCCCAAGAATGCATTGATGGGTGTGATGGGATCTAGGACGGAGGTTCATTATGGCACTGTTACTAATATTCAACATTACAGATGATGTAGGGGGTTGAAAGATGACTCAGTGGTTAAGAGTATTTACTATCCTTTCAGAGAATCGAAGTTGGATTCTCAATACCTGTATCTGGTGGCTCTCAACCACCTGTGACTCTAGCTCTGGAGGATCTGACAACCTTTTCTTTTCTGGCCTCCATGGGAATACACACACACACACACACACACACACACACACACACACACACACACACACATATACAAAAAAAACTAATAAAATAAATCTTTTTAACAATCATAAATTGTTTATCTCCATGGTAGAATGTTATCCAGCATATATGAAGTTCTGGGTTCAATCCTCAGCACAGCTGAGAAACAAGTAATTATCAACACTGGAAACAACCAGAAGTTCAAGCAACAGGAGATTAAGGAAATAAAATATAGAACATTTAGATAATAAATAAGGTACAAGTCATTAAAAGCAATATTAGAAATGTAACTGGTCTTTCTTTAGACCAACAGCTCCCAAATAATGGCATAGAGACTTCTTATTAAGTATGAAAGTTTCCCCTTAGCTTAGGCTTGCTCCCAACTAGCTCTTAAAACTTAAATTAACCTGTTTATATTAATCAATGTTTTGCCACATGCTTCATTACCTCTCCTCAATACCTTATTCCAACTTTCTCAATATCATATTCCTCCACTCTAGTTAAGAGTCTCCCATGCCTCTGATTCTTTCCCAGAGTTCTTATCTCTTCCCAGAGGTCCTGCCTAGCTATTGGCTGTTCAGCTCTTTATTAAACCAATCAGAAGGTGCCTTAGGCAGGTGAGGTAAAACACAGACACATCTTCACACAGTGTACAATAAGAATATTCTAACATAGAACTCTGCTTCCTAGTCGGCCAAGATGTGAGCAAGCTGCCACATGCTCCCACTGCCATAGACCTGACTACAGCCACACCTCCCTTACCAGGGCAGGCTGTATCTCATTAAACCATGACCCCAAAATGAATCCTCCCCTTAAGCTGCTTCTTCCCAGCAATGTGTAGGTGGACTTTTCTGTCCAGACAGCCCACTCTCAACCCACAGAGACTTAATATAAACTATAAATGCTTAGCCAATAGCTTAGGCTCATTTTTAGCTAGCTCTTATAACTTAAATGAACCCATTCATCTATGTGCTGCCCCAAGGCTCATTTAGCTCCTGTATGTACTTCCCATCCTGCTTATTCTGCAGCTCATGGATTCTTCTGTAACTCCACCCTTCTTCTTCCCAGCATTCTCTCTGCCCCATAGCCATCAACCAATCAGCTTTTTATTAACAATGAGAGCAATGCGTCTTCACAGTGTACAGAAGGATTATTCCATAGCAGCAATGAGAAAAACAACTAATATAGAAGATAGTTTCCAAAAACCAGGGCTTTTGTTATATAAGAAACCTGAGACCATACCACTATTCAACCATTGGATTAGGTTTGTGAGAAGGTTGGGAGAGAGTTTGAAGCTTTGGGCTAGCTTTACGTGGAGCTTGATGGGCCATTCTTAAAGGAGTTAGGAAAGAGCAGAATATCCTTAGAAATGCAGATAGTGAAGAACTAGTCATAAAGCTTCAGAGGAAAATAGAGAATCCATCAGGGTAAGAGGTCATTAATGTTTTATTTTGGCGAAGTTTCTAAACTGTACTCTGTCCATTCCTAAAGCTTGAGTGAGGATGAATTAAAAACTAATTTGGTGGAAGAAGTTTAAAGACAGCATAACATTTAGGCTGTGGTATGGCTATTGTTTACTGAGTTTAATGAGGTTTATAGTTAATATTAAAAGCCAACTAGCAGGAAAATGTGGAGAACAGAGTTTAATAAGGAAAGGAATGTGAACACTGATAGTCATGGACAAATGAGGTGAATGTGTTCGCAGGTATACAGGATGGGTGAGTGTTAGACTCATAACAGCTTGCACTGAGGTCCTCTGAAATCCTCTGAGGCCAGGAAGTGTGTAATAAGGTCAGATTCCCGGAAGAGAGCTCCTGAGGGGTCTGTAAGTCGCAATGGAGATGACAGATATGTGGGACACACGCCGAGAAAAGCTGCAGGCACCAAGTACAGACAGGCCAAAAGAAACGACCTGTGTGCAACAGGCAGCAGAGCTAGAGGGGAGGCGTTGCCCAAGCTGTTGACCATAGGTGATGTTATCGCAACACTAGGTACTAGACATGGAGCTCCAGGCTTGGAGGTTTTCCCCACTGAGCGTCTTGGTGTGCCTTAGTCTTCTCTATTACACTGGGGATGTTCACTCACACCACTGTGTGCTGGAAGCATATAACTGGTCTTGGTTTTGTTTTCTTTGAAAACAACAAGAGGCCCTCAGTTAACAGATTGTCATGAGTCTCAGAATCAACTTTAAATAAGGGATCTTTCAGACTATGGGGACTTTTGTAGTGGGAATGTACTTGGAAATGACCATGAGCCTATGTGGGCCACAGACAGAATGTTACAGTTTGCATATGAAATGACCCCTGTGAGTTCATGTGACTGAACATGTAGTACCCAGTTAATAGTGTCATTTTTGGAGGTTGTGGATCCCTGAAGACATGGGGCCTAGTTGGCAGATGGAACGCTAGGCCAAGGTCTTGCTGCACCTGGTCTATTGAAATGTAAGGAGCTGCTGCATGGTCTCATCAGGATGAAGCTGCCCACTGCCATGTTTCTCCTCACATAGTGGAGTGTGTCCTCTCAAGCCATGAGCCAAAAGGAATTTCTCATTCCTTAGAAAAAAGTCAATGGTAGAAAATGACTTTATTGGTAATAAATGAGTATTCATAGTAATTTTAAAGAGAAAATGCATGCTACGAACCAGAGCATATAGTACAATATCATTTAAGTACACGTGTGTATTATACACTGATGAAAAAGTAGGATTATATGGACTAAAATATTGAAGTGATTAAATTTGGAAGGACCAAAGAATTTTTTTACTTTTTATTTTTTTATTTTATTTTATTTTATTTTATTTTATTTTGAGACAGGGTTTCTCTATATAGCTTTGCGCCTTTCCTGGAACTCACTTTGGAGACCAGGCTGGCCTTGGACTCACAGAGATCCGCCTGCCTCTACCTCCCAAGTGCTGGGATTAAAGGTGTGTGCCACCGCCGCCAGGCAAGAATTAATTTTTAAGATATTTATTTATCTTTCTTTACATGTATGACTATTTGCCTGCATTCATGTCCAACCACAACCTGTGTGCATTGCCTGAAGAGGCCAGAAAAGGACATTAGATTCCCCTGGAAATAGTTATGGACAGTTATGAGCTGCCAGGGGGATGCTGGGAACAGAACCTGGGTCCTCTGTAGCTTTCTCTTGCAGGATGTTTACAGCCTGGGCGTTCACCTAAGGAAACTTCCTACTAGGACTAGCTGCCCCCTCCTCCGTGCTGCACATAACCCACACACTGAAGTTCCTGGTAACTGTAGTAGCACACCACACCGCCCCCGACCCCGGCTTTTCAATACATGTGTCTGCTCTTTGCTAATCTCCTCACTGTCCCTAGTCAGGGTTCCAGGACCCATGCTGCAGGGGTCACAGTATTTCCTCCCTGAAGCTGCTTCAAGTAAGGGAGGTCATGGCAGTGAGGAAAATGACAAACACAGCATGTTCTGTCCGCCCTCGCCGTGCTAGCTTTGACTTGATACAGTGACTTTATAATTTTACTCTTAAACCATTTCCTGTACATCCTCTCTACTCTCTCTCAAGCCCACGCACATTCTTTAAACATAATGTGACCCGTTTAGAGGACTTTTTGTCTGAATCTGTCCTTATTGGGTATCTCTAACTCTTTTTGCCTATATGAGCACAAACCCTAAATCCACCCTGCAGCACGTGCTTGTACCTCGGCTTATGTGAGACTGCAGGAGCCTGTAGCTCCAGCCCACATGCTGAGGCATCTCTGTACCACACCCACATGGGAGACACAACTAGAAAGCTGTTTTTGGCACTGTTTCTGTATTCTAGAACCCACCCCCTTTAACTTTTTCAGGCTTTATGTGGATATATGTACCACACATTGGGCATCATATGTGAACAGAGGCAGGGCTTTCTGTCCCATATGCCCAATCATACCCAACGGTCACTTCTGAAATTACCACACAGAGGCTTATATTAATTATAAATGTTTGGCTGATGTCTCAGCCTTATTACTAACTAGATCTTACATTTAAATTAACCCATTCATGTTACTCTATGTATTGCCATATGACCTGTGGCTTACTGATCCTTTGGCGTCCTGCTCCTGGGATAGCTGGCTTGTGTCTCCCCCAACTCCTCCCTTCTTCATCTCCGTCTTCAGTTTGATTGTGCCACCTAACCTTATTCTGCCTCACCATTGGCCAAACAGCTTTATTATCAACCAATGAAAGCAACACATATTCACAGCATACAGAAGGACCATCCCACAGCAGTCTATAACTACAGGGGATCCAACACCCTCACACAGACATGAATGCAGACAAAACACCAATGCACATAAAATAAACTAAATTGAGAAAGAAAGAAAGAAAGAAAGAAAGAAAGAAAGAAAGAAAGAAGAGGAAAGGAAGGGAGGGAGAAAGGAAGGAAGGAAGGAAGGAAGGGAGGGAGGGAGGAAGGAAGGAAGAAGGAAGGAAGGAGGAAGGAAGGAAGGAAGGGAGGAAGGAAGAAGGAAGGAAGGAAGGAAGGAAGGAAGAAGGAAGGAAGGAAGGAAGGAAGAAGGAAGGAAGGAAGGAAGGAGAAAGGAAGGAAGGAAGGAGGAAGGAAGGAAGGAAGGAAGGAAGAAGGAAGGAAGGAAGGAGGAAGGAAGGAAGGAAGGAGGAAGGAAAGAAGGAAGGAAGGAAGAAGGAAGGAAGGAAGGAGGAAGGAAGGAAGGAAGAAGGAAGGAAGGAAGGAGGAAGGAAGGAAGGAGGAAGGAAGGAAGGAAGGAGGAAGGAAGGAAGGAGGAAGGAAGGAAGGAAGGAAGGAAGGAAGGAAGGAGGAAGGAAGGAAGGAAGGAAGGAAGGAAGGAAGGAAGGAAGGAAGGCCAAGTAGAGGGAATTGACTGGGGAAGAGGAACGTGGAAGAGACTGTGAGGTGGAGGGTGATAGACTGGTTTACCTTGAGAAATAACTTTAATCAGGGGGAGACTCCTCCCTCTATGAGGGCTGGGGAGATGGACTGGAGTACCCCATGTTAAGGAGGGGAATCTCCTCTGCAAGGCAGTGGCAATGGGACCAAAGATGCTGCACCTCTGAGGGTACAGAGATGCTCCTGATGTCACCAGAACTTGTGGTCTTTGGGATAGGCAGAGGCACTGAAGGGTGAGCCCTGCTTTTCCAGTGTCTACAAAGAAGTGTGGATTTGTGATTCTCATGTTTCCAGGAATCCTGGGCTTGCCTGCAGTACTCATACTGAACAGGCATCCCTGGTTAGCCGGGTCACAGATCTGTGTTCCCACTAGACAGAAAGTCCTTGACAAAAGATCTTGTCTTGATTGACAGGAACCTTGTGGCTTGTACTGCTTGGCTTATGGCAAACATATGATAAATGTGTGGGGCCGAAAAAAAGGTCAAGAGAGAGCAACAGGCTGACCATGGAATGAAGATTACACTGAGAATCTGAGATATACAGAAAATTCACCAGCTGCACAAAAGCAATGGTCCATGTCTCGGTGGCATTACATCTATGCCAGAACCAGTTAATGCCAGTTCACAAAAATTATCCATATTGGGTTGAAGAGATGGCTCATGGGTAAAGGTGCCTGCTGATCTGAATTCAGTTACTGGGACCAGGTCTTAGTTAAGGTCACTATTGCTTCAGTGAAACACCATAACCAAAGAGCAGGTTGAGGAGGAAAGGGTTTATTTGGCTTATACTTCCACATCTTTAGTCCATCATTAAAGGACGTCAGGGCAGGAACTCAAGCAGGACAGGATCCTGGAGGCAGGAGCTGATGCAGAGGCCATGGAGGGGTGCTGCTTACTGGCTTGCTCAGCCTCCTTTCTTATAGAACTCAGGACCACCAGCCCAGGAGTTACCCCCACTCATGATGGGTGGAACCCTCCTTCATACATCACTAATTAAGAACATGCCCCTCAGGCTTGCCTGCAGCCTGATCTTATGGAGACATTTTCTCAGTTGAGGCTCCCTTCTCTTGGATGACTCCAGCTTGTGTCAAGTTGACATAAAACTAATAAGTACAGACCCACACAGAACAAGGAGACCACCAGCTCCCACAAGTTGTTTTCTGACTTCACATGCATACTGTGACACAAACACACACACACACACACACACACACACACACACACACACACACACACGCACACAAAATAAATACATCAATAAACACTAGCAAAAAAAAGCATTTTAACATCTCTTTTCCATCCCATGTCAGTGAAATTACATTGGTAGCTAGAAATCGGCCATGCTGGAAATTTTTAAACTCTTCTTTACTGGTATCCACGTGGAATAATCCCAGGCTCCACATAGGGGGGACTGTACTTGTAACCACTCCCAAGTTGTAGGTGATGACAGGGACCTTTGCACAGACCATAGCTCCAGGCCTTCCCCTCAGTGGCTACATCTTTCAAGAACCTCTCAGATGCCCCTTCCTGCTCCTGGAATATGTTGCTTTATGGACACCTTGAATTCCCTGGTGAATTGTCTTAGCTCCCCCTTTTAAGTTTTACGAGAAAAGAGAAATGTTAGGGTGGGTGGTGCTCTGCTCAGGCAGTTCATGAGCACACCAGAGAAGAGGTGGCTGTCATCTTATTGTTCCGCTGGTGCAAAGGCTTGAAAGGGAGACATCTGCCTCCTCCTCGGCTTAAATGCCAACAGTTAAAGAAATATCTTCACTTCCATCCCCTCCCTGGGCAGCCTTCTTCCCACAGTCCACCCAGCTCCACGTGTATAGCCAGTTCTCGGGCACTAACATGGACCTGGGTTCAAAGAAATTAGGGCAAACCCAAGAACAATTAAGTTGTGCAAACACAGAGCTTGATGACGGTTTGCGCTCCTGCCAGGGTGCATCTTACGTCTGATAAGTGGCAGCCACTGCATTGCAGATGTGGGTCTAAGTTTCACATTGGCAAAGTCGCAGCCTCCCTGTGGGAGGTAAGAGGGCTTTTTATCAGGAGACTGTACCCACAGCATAGTCTGAATTCAGATCCACTGATAAGAGCAGGGTGTTTGCAGTTAAGCCTGCCAATTCAAGCTGTCTGGTGCACATTTTAGAAGATTTTTGTGTTGAACCTCAAAATTTTAAAACAGTAAAATTCCCCAAGGAAAGTATAAAATGGGATTAAAAAAAAAACATATTAGACTTAAATTTGGCTGTTTAAAAAAATCCATGTATTGACGCATAGGCTATTTATGTTATGTACAAAATGTAGTACAATACCAGAATGATACAACCAAATTTTAAGTCAAAGTATCTAATTTAACCACTCATGTTCTATACTAGGGGATTTAAAGTTCACTGAGTCCCTAAGGAAAAGAATTGAGATGTTTAATAACAATTTACATCCCTAGCTCTTAGCAGTACTTTGGCTGTAAGCATTAAATTTTCCATTTGGGCAATGGGCACGGCTCGGGGGTAGAATTCTTGCTGGGTATGCACACAGTCTTTGGCTTAAACTCTCCAGCACTGAACATAAATAAACAAACCAAGCCACAAACTTTCAGTTCCATTGATGAAAACTCCAGTTACATGACAGCGATGGCTCTTCAATAATATAGGCGTGGCACAGGCAATGATGAATCACCATACCTACCTTTTAAGTCCTGCTCAAGACAGTAAACTTTTTTTTTTTTTGGTTTTCCGAGACAGGGTTTCTCTGTGTAGCTTTGTGCCTTTCCTGGATCTCACTCTCTAGACCAGGCTGGCCTCGAACTCACAGAGATCCACCTGCCTCTGCCTCCCGAGTGCTGGGATTACAGGCGTGCACCACCACCGCCCGGCTAGTAAACTTTTCTTAAATGGCAAAGTTTGAAATTGAATTCAAAATGTTGCTAACTTTATTCTATTATTCTAGTTGCCACAATATAATCTGAGAAAGTAAGTCTAAGGATAGGAAAACCTTCATACTCAAAGATGTTGATGTCAATATTACTTACCACTGAAAACTCTGAAGTAGGCAGAGTGACCAGTGGTAGCAAAAGGGGAGTGTAACCAGTGGTTCCTCTCCACTATGGAAGGATATGAGGCCCAGGGCAGAGATCACAGTGTCTGCCTCTTATCTTCACAGAGGTCTCAAACAGTCAGACTGTCTCCCCTCTGAACAAAAGATGATTTTTTTTTTAATGTTTATAATCCATTTGTAAATCTAAAATGTGAATTAACCCCTTAACACAAATATTAGAGCTGGAGAGATGTCTTAGCAGTTAAGAGCACTTGTTGCTCTTGCAGAGGGCCGGAGTTCAGTTCCCAGTACTGACGAAGTGGCTCACAACAGTCTGTAACTGGAGGTTCCAAGGGATCTGTCACCCTCTTCTGGCCTCTTCTGGCATAAGGCACTCAGGAGGTATACATACATACTTGCAGGCAAAAACACTCACGCACATAAAATAAAATAAATCTAAACAAAATCAGTAAAATGAAACCCATTATTTTGAATACTATCTTAAAATTATTTAAATAGGGGGAGGTCCAATCAAATTGTTCTACAGATTTAAGGGAATGCCTGGACCTTCTGCCCACTTGTCAACACATTATGGAATTCTCTGCGGATGGCCAAGGAAAAGGGTAAGTATGGGAAACAGAAAATTCGACATTCCTGACTCAAGGATGCTCTGCCCAGACTGGCATGCTAGAAAAGACTTTCAACTTAAGGGTTTTTCAATATCTCATGAACAGCGTACGCAGACACTGACATGAGGCGATCTAAGACCCCAGGAGCAGGTGCCCCACCTCCACCACCACCACCACCACGTCGTCATCTGTCCGTGTGTGTCAGTCTGTATGTCGTCCCCCTCCACCCTCCCACCCCCACCACCACCGCTAGAACACCAAGCTGGCAAGACCCAGCAGGGCTGGCTAGGATGAGCCACAAAGTTTTCGGGCTGGACAAAGTGCAGTTGCCGATTCAGTGGGCAGCGTGTTTCCTTCGTAATCTGCTTCCTCCGTAAGCTGCTGTTGAAAGGCAAACACATGCAAGCACATCAGGTCTGGGGACAGATGGCGCTTCTGTGTGATGAAGACAGAATGAGGGTGAGAAGGACGGCGCTTTTTAAAAAGATCGCCGCCTTCCCCTGCCCCCCTCATCGCCTGGCTTCCTCCCCAGCCTCCTCCTGTGAGCAGCGTCTTTCTCCTCAGCTCCTCCCACCTTTGTGAGGATGAAAGATGCTGTAGGTTGGAGAGGTAGAAGACAACGCTTAATCCTAAATCCCCTTTGTGCGCTTTAGTAGACCTCTTGTCTCCCCAAGTCAAATAAAGGGGCCCGGGCCAGCTGAGAAATGGTAGCAGAGCGGACACAAAGAACGCGGGGCATATGGTGACCTTCCTTTCTCTGATGGGTTGAGACTCAGTTGTCATGCTGGGGGGTTGGTTTTAAATATCATTTGGATGCTATTGTTTGTCAGAGGCCCAGGAAAAAATGCGACTGTCTTGCTGAGCTGAAGGGAAGAGGCATCTAAAAGGGATTTATGGAAATGCCTGGAAATTTTGCCAAAATGTCAGTGTTCTGATTGTCTGCCGACTCACATCTGAGGCAGCTTCGCCTCTACGCAGGGCTGAAGTGGGAAGTCTATTTGAACTTTCTTATTGTCCCCTAGTCCTGCCTGCCTGGTTTGGAATCAGGAGGCTACAGCCTTTCAGCAGAGAGTGAGGTGGTGGGTGTCACAGTGTCCATGACATGCTACCGTGACAATGAGCACACAAATTAGATTTTTCCATAGGAGTTGTCATTTCAAGTGTTCTGTTTCTATAGAAGTCTATTAGTGCATGCCTTCTCGTTGGGCCATATGTCCCCCGTGTTTTTGAAGCCATAAATAAATCAGTAAAGATCCCTTGTTTATCGTGAAATGAGCCGTGTGGGCATGCATAAGTACTGAGTGGAGAAGAGGAGGGTGGGAGCACCAACCCTAACAGAGCAGTGGATGAGGCTTTAGTTTTAACTTCTCCATTTCCTGGTCACGTGGCACTTGTCCAAGAAAAGTCAGCTTCTTGGCTTTTTCATCTAGAAAAGGTTCAGACAAATACTTTTTTTTTTTCATTTCTCATGTGCATCTAGATCCTTAAATGCATCTTCCAATAAGAGAACACTTCATCCAATACTCTAATGCACATTTCCTTGACTCCTCCTGGTCAAATGACTCCATTGTGTCTGTTCAGGTTAACCATTCTGCCCAGCATACATGGGCTACGAAACTTAAATGTCTCTACCCTAGGTAGGCAACCAGCCCACAGACATCACCCAAAGCACAGAATTCTTTAGGCCTATTGCATTCCCCTCTGGAGAAAGACTTGTTAACATTAGGAGAAGGGGATTCCAGTGCACAAGAGGCTAGAATTTAACCAAATTTAGTTAAGAATTCGAATAAATGGTTTAAGAATAAAAAAATATGTGAACAAAAATATGAAAGTGAAATATGAGCAACTTGGGGCCTGCACGGGGCTGTTTTATAACAAAGAAAAGACATAGGGATGCATAGTTACAGAAAGAATGCCTTGTACTTAACTGCGTGCATTCAAAATGTGGTCCAGCTTAGAGGACAGAACTTTGGAAAACATTGTTTAACCTCATCTTTAATTTTGCTGTGCCACTGTGAAGTAAAATCAGGCAGAGATGCAAGAAACATGCTTCTTTGATATAGATGGGGCTCAGTTTATAGAGAGCATCCCTGAGCAAGCCTGGGCTTGACCCACAGCACTACATAACCCAGGCATAGTGGCCCACACCTGTAATCTCAGAACTGGGTATGTAAAGGTAAGACTATCAGAAACTCAAGGTATCCTTGATTACACACAGAGTTCCAGGCCAGCCTGGGCATGAGACACTGCCTTAAGATAAATAAATAATTTTAAACATTCATTTAGAATTCCTGGGCTCAGGAGAAATCTCAAAGCTGAGGGAAAAGTGAGAAACCCAAAGCTAAATCTACCTGTAACACCCCATAGCCTGGGGTCCAGGGAGGGAGGAGAGTTCCCTGGGGGAAATGAGGAGAAAAGGAGCCTGGGAAATGAGAGGGGAGCAGGGTTAGGCAACGAAGGTGGAAGGTTCTGGACAACGCTAGGAAGCAAGCAGCCCGTGAACAACACAGCTGACCTTTTAGTTGCTCTCTATCTGATTCTGTTTTTATACATTGCTTTTTAGTGATCACTTGCCAGTAAAAATCAGTTTATACAAAGGGATTCCTTCTTTTTCAAACATTTATTATTTTTAATAACATGTATGCACATAAGTCTGTGTGGGTATGCCAGGCCAGCAGATGCCAGAGGCATTAGACTCCAGGAAGCTGGAGTTATAGGCAATTGTGAGCCCAGAACTTGGGGCTGGGAATCAAACATGGGTTCCCTGCAAGAATTATTAAAGGAATTGATCCCTTTAATAGCTGGAAGAGATCTGGTCATGGGGATGCACACCTATAATCTCAGAATTCAGGGAACTGAGGCAGGAAGATGAGGAAAAGTTTAAGACCAACGTGATTTACAGAATGAATCCTAGGCCAGGCCTAGTGAGACTCTGTTTCAGAAAAAGGGGGGCGGGGACTGGGAGCCAAAAAAAAAAAAAAAAAAAACGGAAAAGAAGGAAGGAATGGAATGGAGGGAGGGGAAAGTATGTACTCTGCAACCCTCTATATAAGCTTTCCACTTTCTGGAAGTGCGGTCTCAGTGGGTCCAGGCCGAGAGACGTAACTGATGGTCCCCTATCATCTGCCTAAGTTCCTAGTGTGGCATCCCCGAATGGAACAAGGCAAAACAAATGACCGGCCCCAAAGTATAACATGAATGGGGTTCTGCTCCCCTTCACCATGACCCTGTGCAGCCTCTCAGGGCTTAAAAAAAGTTCTGTAGAAAGAAAAATCCTTTTCTAAAAAAAAAAAGACCATTCACATTAGACACACAGCTGTCCTAACTCTGCCCCAGACCTAAGCATCTTTTCTAGCTAGAATAACAGCCGTCTGATATTGAATGTGCTCAGGTGGCAGTCGAACACTCCACACAGATTATTTCAACTTCACAGTAATCCATTAGGAACTTGCCATTAGCCCTACTTTTTCCAAATAAAGCAAAGAGATTAAAATGTCCTACTCAGGTCACACGACCCATATCAACCACAAGTATTCTAGCTCCAGGATATTGTTTTATTTTGGATTTTAGGTGAGTGTGTACACCTATGCATGCAAGTTCACTTGGAGGTCAAAGAGATTACGTCTTCCTCTATTGCTCTCAACCTTATTTTTGAGACAGGGTCTCTCACTGAACTTGGGTCTTGTCATTTCAGCTGGACAGGCTAACTGGCCCGTGAGTCCAATAAACCCGTTTGCCGCCATCTTAGGATTAAAAACCATCTTATAGTAAAGACAAACTAGGCTTATTGCTGTTTCTGATCAAACCTCTGTTTCTCAAGGATGGACTACGCCCCACCTGCAACCTTAACTACAAGTAGTTTTGCACTGCCTGTTCCAGGAAACAGCAACCATATCTTTGTTTCAAAAGGTTGTTATGACTATCTGTTGTTGTTACAGCTACCTTGCAATCATGTCTTTGTTTCAAGAGGGACTAACTTGTTATGCTTATGTCCTGCTCCTGTAACCTCAGCTATTGTTTGTTAGTTTGTTTTGTTGTATTTTGAGACAGGGTTTCTGTGTGTATGTACCTGGCTGTCTTGAAACTCACTCTGTAGACCAGGCTGGCCTCGAACTCACAGAGATCCACTTGCCTCTACCTCCCGAGTGCTGGGATTAAAGGCATTTACCATTACCTCAGACAACCGCATTTATTTTGCCCACCAAATTCCCCATTTGGAAATCCCCTACCCCTGGGCTATAAAAACTTGTGTTTCTCATGTCCAATGACGACCTCTTGAACCTTGCCTTAGTGGAATGCAGCCCGTGTATACAAACAAACAAACAAAAAAATCTTGCTTTAATTAATTGCTTGCTTTAATTAAATTGGCCATGATGACTTGGGTCGGTGGCTTTTCTCCTCCCATCTTTGGGATTAACAAGCCCCTCAGGATCCTCTCTCTGTGTTCCCCAGCATCTGGGGTTCAGGCATGTGCTGTTACACTCATCTTTTTCAGGGGTGCTAGGAATGCCCCATCAGAACTGCAAGCACCTTACCCCCCCTGAACCAGCTCCCAGCCCAGCACCTGTCTTCTTGGTCTCTACTCTTCACGATGCTGAGAGCAGTTTGCTAGAATGGCACTTCTTTATTTTAGTTTATCTTCTTCCTTGTGAAACCATCTGTAATGCCTCTACTGTCGCTTCTTCAATAAAATCTGTAATTAGAATATGGTTAGAAAGACACAAATGTGTATGTTTGCGTGTGTGTGTGTGTGTGTGTGTGTGTGTGTGTGTGTGTGTGTGTAAACAGAGAAAGACGAAGTAGTTCAAAGAAATTCAAGCTTGAGAAAGTGTTGGAAATATATTTGCTCGTTTTGAATTATTTTCACAGCAAAAATGCTGATGTTTTTCATCTCTACCCCATATGTTTGCATTGAACTAAGATACATACGATTTGCACAAAAAGAAAAGGAGTCCCCAAAATGACCCAAAACCATTGTCTTAGAAGAGAATAATAAACAGGACACAGACAGAAGCAGCAGGGTTTTGTTGTTGTTGTTGCTGATCTCAATAAAAGGTTTCAGGTCTAGTTTGGATCTTTTCTACATGGGCCTTTAATTAACAAGGAGAACCATTGTAATAACATCATTCTAAAGTCCTACCTCCAGTGATCATCAGCATCCCCAACCATAACCATAGTGCTCAGACAATTTAATTTTTTAGACCAGAGATGCTGGAGGGGGCTGTTGCTGCTCCTTTGCTTTGCTTTGCTTTGCTTTTAGGATTTTGTGTCTAATAAATAGCCCTCATTGGACAGGGTCTGTAGTCAATTCAGTGCTTGTCTAATAAGGAGGTGGTCCTGGATTTCATCCCCAGCTTGAAGACAGAGGGGGCTGAGGAGAGGGGGAAGAAAGGAAGGAAGGAAGGAAAGAAGGAATGAGGGGGAGAGAGAGAGAGAAGGGAGGAAGGAAGGAAGGAAGGAAGGAAGGAAGGAAGGAAGGAAGGGAAAAAGGAAAGAAAGAAAGAAAGAAAGAAAGAAAGAAAGAAAGAAAGAAAGAAAGAAAGAAGGAAGGAAGGAAGGAAGGAAGGAAGGAAGAAAGAAAGAAAGAAAGAAAGAAAGAAAGAAAGAAAGAAAGAAAGAAAGAAAGAAAGAAAGAAAGAAAGGTCCTCACAGCCTTAGGGGAAAGTGATGTAAAAAGAGATAAAAAAAAATAAAATAAAATAAAATAATAAAAAGATTGTGTTGCAAGAGAATACACATGGTATCCAAAGAGAAAGTCTCTTGGAAAGGCTAGCTCTGCTTGAAGTGTGAAGTACACATTTAATATCTTAGGCTTGGGTTTCACAATCCCTCTTCCCATCATAGGTCTCTGTAGCATCAGAAGAGACGAAGACCTAGATCCTGGTTATTAAACCAAACAACAACCTCATCAAAACGAGAATTCTAAGATCATGAAAGTGAGCAAAGGAAATTAACTGTTGGAAACGTCTCCATTTCACATGCTTCGCCCCGGGCTTGACCCTGTCAAGAGGCACTTTCATTTCATCATTT
Source organism: Onychomys torridus (assembly GCF_903995425.1). Classification (NCBI taxonomy): domain Eukaryota; kingdom Metazoa; phylum Chordata; class Mammalia; order Rodentia; family Cricetidae; genus Onychomys; species Onychomys torridus. Next base: position 49,495,808 of record NC_050446.1, on the reverse strand, counting down.
CCTCTCCCACGTTCCCCCAATGTGCTTGGCATATATACCACTCCCGGATATAACTCAATGAACATTTTTAAAACATCTGAAGATGAAAAATAATAACAGCATAAAATAAAACATCTGAAGATGGAGTCAGACAGCAAGAGGAGGCTGGACAGCCACTGTGGCTAAAACACAAGAAACGCACAGAGAGGAAGGACTGGTGATTGAATCCAGGCCAGGGGCGGGGCGCCTATGAGCCTACATGGGAGACTAAGGTGAGAGGGTAGTGAGTTCCAGGCCAGCTTGGAAAAAGTAGAAGGGGAGGGAAGAGAAACGGTGTCCAGGGCCATCCCCTTTTAACTCAGAAAAGTTCTGAGGCTTAGACACATATTCCTCAACATGGGTTGGAGTCGATCCTGAAAAGCCCCCAGAAAGCTGAAAATATCAGAACACAAAATACATTCAATGTCCCTAATCTGCTGGCCATCCCAGCTTAACAGTGAAGTCCTCCATAGAACATCATGTTCCCCTGGTGACTGCCTGACAGACTGAGAACACTGAGTCACTGTTGCTGCCCAGCATCGTGAGAGATTATTATTTACTGTTTGTTACAAGCCTGAAGGGGAATCAGAATTTGAGGCACTGTTTCCACTGAGTGCATATTGTTTTTGCCCCATCATGAAGTCTAAAAACCTGCATGCAGTCATTGAAAGTCAGTAACAGATTCAAAACTTTGCAGCTGGGGTGTTGATGCCCGGGTTTCTTAACCAGGCTATGTGTTAGTATCACAGAGTGGGTTTCTTAAGAAATATTGATACCTTGGTGAGGCCCAAATCAACTGCTACAGAGTCTCTGGCTGTGGAGCCAGGGCATTGGTTCCCAGCAAGTGTGTCACTGTTTAGTTTGAGACGCGTTGGTACAAACAACTCAGCCTTCAGAGTTCCCTGGCACTGGGTTCAGAGCACAGCTCTGTTAGAATGAACTGCACAAACTTTAGTCTTGCTGCCTTTTCTGAGAAAGGCAGGTGCCAACTCCTTCTTCCAAAGATAATTATAGGGTAGAGTGTAATAGTGTTCGCCTTTAATCCCAGCAGTCAGGAAGCAGAGGCAGGCAGATCTCTGAGTTCCTGAAGTCAGCCAGTTCTACAGAATGATGAGATCCAGGACAGCCAGGGGTACACAGAGAAACCCTGTCTTGAAAAAACAAACATACAAAAAGGTAATTGTAACTTCTAAGAGAGAAAACATGTGAAAACATTCAGAATTGTAGATATTAAGTCCACGTTTCTCTCCCTTTATGCCTTAACTTTTTTGTATTCTGAAACAACCTGATTTTACTAAACCGTTTTAATAAAGTTACCCAAATCGCCAATGTCTTTTCACTCCACCCTTGAAGCTGCCCATCACTAACAAGGCAGACTGATTATGTGTCCCTAGCATGCATAAGGCCCTGGGTTTCCTCCCCAGCACCACATCCCCAGGTGTGGTGACTCACACCTGCAACCATAGCACTTGGGAGGTGGAGACAGGAAGATCAGAAGTTCAAGGTGACCCTCAGATACCTGGCAAATCCAAGGCCAGCCTGAGATGCCTGAGACCTTCTCTCAAACAGATAAATAATACAGAATTGAACATTTTCCCCTATCAGTGCCCCACAAACACTGGGCACTTAATAGGAATCTGACATAACTGTTTTCCTTAAAATAAAGTCCACAAAGTGGACCACAGCAGATCTTACCTTCATGACCTTAGAAGCCCTGGGGGTGTTTTCAGGCCTCACTGAGGACATGTTAAGGGCCAGCACTGCTGAAGGAAGCACAGATCGCTGGTACACACGGCAGCCGTGCATAGCAGCAGGTGTACTGCCCATAGCTTAAGACTACGGAGTGTGAGAAGTCAAGTGATATTGAACCTTCCCCTCAACCGGGCTCTTCTTCAATCTACACCACAGGTGGTGAACCAAAAGATGTCCTGACCCACTTAGTAGTCCAAGAAGGATCAGGAACTGCAGAAAGAAGAGAATAATTATTTGTGTTCTATAGTAGGAATCTTAAAAGTTCTTATTAATGAAACCAAACCCGAGGCCAGTTATTGGGGTGATTGCTGGAAGATCAGAGAAGCAGAACAAGCCACAGTTTTCTCACCTCACCAGTTCCTCAGCTGGTCTTGTTTCCTCAGGCTGGAAGCTTCTGAGTCCTCCTCCACATGAATCTCAGCTGAACTGTGTTGCTCCAAAGACCGAATACTTGTCCAGCCAAATGCTTAACTAACTAAATGCTTAACTCCCTAGTTCCTGGCCCTCACGCCTTATATACCTTTCTCTTTCTGCCCCCATTCCCTGGGGTTAAAGGTTGTGTTTCTGGGATTAAAGGCGTGGGTCACCATGCTTAGCTGTTTCTAAAGTGGCCTTGAACACATAGAGATCCACCTGGCTCTGCCTTCCAAGTGCTGGGATTAAAGGCCCCCGTGTGCTACCACCGCCCAACTTCTGTTAGGGCTTACTCTTCCTATTTTCTAGCCACCATTTTTGGCTTTGTTCTAGTGGCTGTCTGTTCTCTGACTCTAGATATGTTTATTTCAGGGAACACACAATATTTCAGGGAACACAATACCCACCACAATGTTCTTTCATATCTAAGCTAAATATATTATATATTACATATATAATGAATTTAGCTATATATATATCCGTGTGTGTGTGTGTGTGTGTGTGTGTGTGTGTGTGTGTGTGTGTGTGTGTATGGGTTCAAGTTTGGATTTTCATCCGTCAGAAAGAGCTTATGCTGTTCTGGAGTTCAAGCCAAAAACCATGGGCTAGGAATTTAGCTCAGTAGTAAAGTGCTTGCCTAGAATGCAAAAGATCCTAAATTTGAACACCAACATCATGCATAGAAAATGACCTTCAACACAAATAGCCACAGCAACCACATCAAAAGGACACCAGATTCTACTCAAATACACACACATATCTCATTACATCTGTGGTACATTGCAGGACTAAAATCTAGCTTCTCGCCATAAGACATGTCTAGATCAAACAGTATTAAATAATCATTAAAATCTGTCTTTTCCTTGAGCTGTATATGTTAATGGAACATTAGCTATTTATGTAAAATGTGAATGATAACTATCTTGCGGGGTAGACAGTTTGCTGATGTGTTATCTGGAACGTATGCTATCTGATTACTAACTTATTACCCATTAAAAAAATCCCTGGGTAAATAAACGTGTGGCTAAAAGAATTGTCACTCTGCATAATCGGATGAATAGATAGGAAGAGGGAAGATTGCTATCATTGTCCTGTAGATTGTGTTCAACAGATGCTCATGATCCTTTCAAACAGTGAGCAATATCAAACTGTTCCCTTCTGCCTGGGCTCTGCGTGTTATCAAGACAATGCTCCGTCTTCCAAATAAATCATTGTTCTGAGATGAGAAGGCTCTTCTCTCTGTGTCTTCTCCTGCTAGCCTTCTGCCCACCCTGCATCTTGTCGCCAGAGGGCTTGACACAGAACTGAGAAGATTAGTGCAGACACAGCTGGAAACAAGTCTCTGAAGGCTGATGCTCATGGGGTCTGTTTATCACCCTGAGGAGCACATCATGCCATGGGTCACATCAGAAACAATTTGCATCCTGGTGACTGAGGACTGGGTTCTTGGGAGTCAACTAGCTGGCCTGTCCTATCATTGTTCTAAGAGCCATGGGCTAAAGCCCACTGGCCAAGTATGGCTTATGGTTCTCTGTGTCCAGCCGTCATTCATCCTGCCTTTGGCACGCACATTTTTATCCACTTGGTAAGGTTTCTAAGAGCAGGCAGTAGACTTGAACACAGATGATAACTGGCCTTTTCCTTCTGTGTGGTCCGTCACCATCCATCCATTCAGCCTAGCTACACCAGAAATATATTCTAAGGTCCCTATGGTGGCAGGCAGATATGCAAGGAAAGCCTCTACAGGATTTAGAGTCCAGGAGAAAGACTTGCCAAGAAGGCACCAGCTATAATGCAGGGTCATAGGCTAGGCACAGGTGACAGGTACTGAACACAGAGGAGAGACAGCTGTTCCAATCTGGCACGCTAATAGTTAGCATCATGGAAAGGGGCGGTCATTGAAAAGAAAAACCAGAGGTTGTGTGAGATGAATTTACTTAGATTTGTTTAGAGATTGGCTCAGCAATTTTAAAAAAACAAATTTTAAAAAAAATAAGCAAATTTAACAAAACAAACAAGGAAGATGTAGCCTCTGCTGTGACCGCAGCCCCAACAGAGATTCTTGCTCTATGGAACTCTTGTCTTCTCAAAGCACCTTTATTGAGATACTATTTACTGCCTACAACTGTGCAAGTCAATGGCTTTTAGTTCACAGAGTTCTATAATTGCTGCTATAATCAACTTCAAGACATTTCCATCACCCTCAAAAGGAAATTTACACTCATATTCACTCTCATCCCCCATAACCACCCTCAGCCCTTCTCTATACATTTCTTCTCTCTTTATACAGCTTTGCCTGTCCTGAGCATTGCATACAAATGAGATTATATAATACAGCTGGGTGATTTCATTTAGTATAGGACTTTAGACTCAGTGGAACTTTCTTGAGAAAGTGCCTAGTCCTGGGTCCTACCTTCTCTTAGCCACAACTGACCCACAGGCTCAGTGTGCTCTCAACCTAAGGATTGCTGATCTAGATGCTGGTCAGCAACCAGTGTTGTGGTCTGGCCAGAAAGACGGGCCGGGCAATCGGATTCTCTTCCCCCTGAACTGGGACGATACTCAGAAGGGGACAGCCTTCCCATGAAATCAGAGGGCAAGGCACATTAGATGCACAGAGGTAGAACCAATGGGCAGGACAAGAAAGAACAAGCTGAACTGGGAATGCACTAAGGCTGGTTGCCGTTGCTGGTCGGACTCAACTGCCCTCTCAGATCTGGCCCACCGTGCATTATCTACTGACAGGCTGATCCACCTTTGAGGATGTGAATCTTTTCTTTACCTCTCGGTTTCTGTTTATTGTTGGCCATAGCTCCTCTTCTTGTCTCCCTCTTTGTCATCATCTTCTTCTCTTTATTTTAGATATAGTCAATATATCTAAAATAATGTATATGATGTATATGTATATGACACACACACATATATATATACATACATATCAGCACACACACACCACCATCCCAGTCCCCATGCACTGTATAATATCCCTGGCTGGAGTCCAGCCTGGCCTTGAACTCGATCTTCTCCTGCCTTCATCTCCTACTGCTAACCTTCCAAGAGCCGTTTAGAGGACCTGCTTTTCCTGACCCACCATGCTTTCCCCTCCCTTGAGGTTTGTGTTGGATATTTTTCGGTCAGCTTGACCCAACTAGAACCATTAAAGTGGAGGGAGCCTCAGCTGAAAAAATGCCTCCACAAGAGCAGGCTGCAGGCAAGCCTGTGGGACAGTTCCTTAATTAGTGATTAACGTCAGAGGGCCCAGCCCATTGTGGGTGCTGCCGCCTCTGGTCTGGTGGTGCTGGGTTCTGTAAAATGTAGGCTGAGCAAACCAGTAAGCAGCACTTCTCTGGGGCCTCTGCATCAGCTCCTGCCTCCAGATCCCTGCCCTGTTTGAGTTCAGTGATGGAGAGTCATGTGGAAGTGTGAGCCAAAGAAATCATTTTGTCCCCATGTTGCTTTGGTCACGGTGTTTCATGCCAGCAACAGTTACCCTCACTAAAAATGAGGCTTGATTGGGATTTTGGTTTTTGTTTGCTTGGTTTTTTTTGTTTGTTTGTTTGTTTTTGTTTTTTTTGGGGGGGGGTTGTTGTTGGGTGGTGGGTTTTTTTTTGTTTTTGTTTTTGTTTTCCAGCTCTAACTAGGTTCTTCCACATATGTAGCCTTAAAACAAAATTATCGTTACTTAGTTCAAAACAAAAAGGCTGAAAAGGAATAAACTCGGTAGGGTGAGAGGATAATGAATTCAGTCCAAGACATGCTAGGTGGAAGATGCATGGATGGAGAGGGACCTTCAGGAGCAAAGTCCTGTGAACAGAGAAGGAGGCACCTACAGAGGAAGGTAAGAAGGAACAGTCAAAGCTGAGGGTGAAGAACCGGGAGACAGTGGTTGGGTACCAAAGCCATATGCCCCAACCTCTCTGTCAGTGATAACCTTGGCCATGCCACTGGGGATTCAGCATGTCCCCTAACTCCGTAGGAAAGCAGACAGACTGCTTCCCACTCAGTTCTGCTTTCCATAAGTCAATGAGAACTCGCTGAGGAGCAACCTATTCAAGGCAGGAGAAACACCTGCCTACGGCAGGCAGTGCCGTGTCCCCAGACTCAAAGGAGAGCTTGCCATACTAGCTGGTGCCGAGTGACAGGTAAGTGACCTGTTTCACGTCTTAACAACCTGTACAGAACAGGATGATGGTGGACATGGTGCAGACCAGACAGGGTTCCCAGTGGAGAAGCATCAGGCAGGGATGGTGAAATCTTGTTCCAAGCTGTACTGGGAAACCAGAGAACGCTACAGGCTTCTGCTGCGTTACTGTGGTTACCATGTGGTTAAATGAGGTGTGAGCAATCCCTCACACACAGGGAAGGCTGTGCTAAGGTGGCCATTGTCCCCAGCTTGCCTGTGAAAGGGAAACCTGTGACATGAATCTTAAAGCGTTCTTATTAATAAAGAACAAAAACCCGAGGCCAGTTATTGGGGTGAATGCTGGAAGATCAGAGACACAGAACAAGCCACAGTTTCCTCACCTCGCCAGTCCCTCAGCTGGTTTTGTTTCGTCAGACTGGAGGCTTCTGAGTCCTCCTCCCAATGGCTCTCAGCTGAACTGTGTTGCTCCCAAGCCTGAACGCTTCTCTAGCCAAATGCTTAACTAAATACATGCTTTTCTCTCCTCTAATTCCTGGTCCTCATGCCTTATATACTTTTCTCTTTCTGCCCCCACTCCTTGGGATTAAAGGTTGGGTTTCTGGGATTAAAGGCGTGGGTCACCATGCTTAGCTGTTTCTAAAGTGGCCTTGAACTCAGAGATCCACCTGGCTCTGCCTCCCAAGTGCTGGGATTAAAGGTGTATACCACCACCGCCCAACTTCTGTTAGGGCTTACTCTTCCTATTTTCTAGCCACCATTTTTGGCTTTGTTCTAGTGGCTGCCTGTTCTCTGACCCCAGATATGTTTATTTCGGGGAACACACAATATTTCAGGGAACACAATACCCACCACATTTCCCTGTTTTTGTCTAAAATTTTAAAAAAGCTTATAACTAACACAAGAAAAATCGTATCCAATAAGTATATACAATATACAGTCAAGATTACATTAATGATGTCTAGTCCATTAACATTTAACAGATTCAGGAGAAAAACTCCATTATATATAAAACAATGTCCAGTCCAGTAACATTTGATAAACTCAGACAAAAAAAATTTCAGTACTTACCCTATTTAAAACAAGTGGTTCCTTTTTAAATGTATTTGTTTTCATAACAGATTCAGTAATCTACCTTTTGTCATTTTTATATCTTCTTTTTCTTTTTAGAGTAGATTCAGTGATCTACCCATTTATCCTATTATTTCTTCATCTTTTTTCTCAGAGTAGATTCAGTGATCTACCTCATACCTATATTCTCCTTTTTCCTTTTTCCTTTTCTTTTTTAAATAAAACCTCTGAATCTAATCTTCATGTTCAGCTTTTTTCCTGACCATTAACAATTAACAACTTGTAACCAATCATCATAAACAATGACAATATCCAAAACTCATTAAACAACCAAAAACCTCCCATCCCACCTTTTTGGGATGTGGGTGTTGTTTTTTTTAAATTACTTCCATCTTTAGGGGATCCTGAAAAGAAAATTTTTGGGTTAATTGTCAAGTCCTGTATCATTTGTCCAGCCGCTGCATAATGAGAAAGTGCAGGGCTTGTTTCAAGTCCTTGTTCAAGTAGTCTGTCAGGCTGGATCATCTCAGCCAGTCATCTCGAAATTGTCCTGAGCAGTTTGTAGTCCAAAGTCGATCTTTCCATGGTGTTAATGGCTTTACCATAGTCCATGTGGCATCATCATTGTGGAGTTCCATCATCCTTTTGAAGATTTCAAAGTCACTGTTAGTCATGATCATGGTGTTCCCTTTAGATTTTTTTTTTTTTTTTTTTTTTTTTTTTTTTTTTTGTGCCTCCTCTGTGGTTTGTTGCAATCACAGTCTGATAAATATCTGTCTCTCGGGACCATGAACGTTCTTCCCTAGAAGAGAAAATCTTCACAGCAATTTCTCCCCAGCATTTGTCTTGCCAAACATTTCCAAACTGACCTTTGCCGATGCTTTCTTGTAACACACTGGTCCTGGCAATTCTTCTCTGAACAAGCAGCAGTAAACTCTTTGTTCCAGGTAGCAGTATCACCGAAGTCACTAACACGATGAGAAGCAGCAGGCAACTTGGAGCAGCAGTCACTGCCTCCATGGTTCCACCACTGTTTGTGTCTCGGCCCTGGCCGAAGCTTCTCCTAGGCTGGCCTCAACTCGGGATCCTCCTGCCTCTGCCTTCTTCAGTAAATCCTACCGGCATGTGCCACCACAGCCGGACGAGTGTAGCTCGGGCCTGAGCTGGGGCTCACAAGGCCACAGGCAAGAGGCTTTTTCATGAATTCTCTACCACGTTGGGCGCCAGATGTGACATGAATCTTAAAGCGTTCTTATTAATAAAGAACAAAAACCCGAGGCCAGTTATTGGGGTGAATGCTGGAAGATCAGAGACACAGAACAAGCCACAGTTTCCTCACCTCGCCAGTCCCTCAGCTGGTTTTGTTTCGTCAGACTGGAGGCTTCTGAGTCCTCCTCCTGTTCTCTGACCCCTTTTTTTTTTTTTTTTTTTTTTTTTTTTTTTTAAAAGGGAGGTTTATTTTGTGGGGTACTTACAAATGAGGGGGTAGGTTACAGGGTCTGGCAAGGGTATAGCACAATCCGGCGTTGTTCTCTGGAGAACTCTGCTCGGTCTACCTCCAGCGTCCAGAGTCCGGGAACCAAGAGAGTGAGTACTTCCCGATCCTTCGTCTTCCGCTTCCTCCTCTGCCCCGCCTTGTGGGCGTGACCATTACCAAAGCCTCAGTGGGGGTTGGAACTTCCAGGCCAATGCTGGGATGGCTACCCACTACAGAAACCTACCTCTAGTCACAGAGCTTCCGATTGTTTTTCTGTTCACAGTTACAGTCTTTAAGGATGCTTAAGAACCACAGGCCAAGTCAAAGCAAAGGACTATTAGAGGAACCGGGAGAGTTCCAGCCCTGCCTCCTTGGTACAAGTCCTGGATCCCTGCCTCTCAAATACCTCCACTTCCTGGGTGGTTTAATACCTCACTTGACACCCGTGGATGACTTGTATATGAAAATCATGCACGAAGGTTACAATTTGAGTGAATCAGGAGAGAGCAGTCGGATTCAGCTTTGTGAAGCGGCCATGGATATTTTTTTTTCTTTTCATGGAGCTACATACACATTGCTCACGGCAGAGATTCCCTAGATGGGAATTCAGGATAAATGGAGGTAAAGCATCCAGAGGTGGGAGGAGAATGCCCCCAGGAGAGGCGTGAAAGGGGCAGAGATAAAGTCCACAACTGCGGCTTATTCCCCCATGGGACCTCTCAAAGTCCCAGACACCACAACCCACAGTTCTTCCCTGGGCCACCTGGGGTGCTGGTGCCATCTGTGGCTGCAGCAACGGACCCGAAGCCCTCATAATTATTCAAAGTGGTGAGACAGAAAACCAGGGGAGAGACCACATCCACATCAGCGCAAGCTGAGATGAATTCAGACCACCCAGAAAGGCACTTAATTCTGTCAAGTTCAAGTAATCTTCAGACGCAACATTATCAATAACAAAATAGATGTAAACCCCAAATCAGCACCCCTAATTATGAAACAGTTGGGAAACAACTGAGCTAGCTGTCAAAATGCACTCAGTGCCGTAGAGACTATTCACTCAAAAACAGTATTCTTTCAAAGTGCAGAGATCCGAGTCTGTTGGAGTCCCCAGACTCTGTGGTCATTTGCTCTGATTGGGTGTTTGTATTTATAGAGGCTTTTTGGACAAGGCAAAGATCGTAAGGGTGCAGCCCTAGCTCTAAAGTCTGCATCACAGGAAGCACAACAACTGGGCAGTGTATGAGGAGTGCTATGTAGCGTAACTTCAGCTAGAACAATGTAGACCTGGCAGATCACCAGGGAAAGCTCTGTAGAAGAGATAGAATTTGAGCCAGAGGTTGGGAAGACAACTTCTCCCTTGATAAGAATAAACATCTGGCGCACAGGTGTGCAGTCAATCCTTGCTGGCTAAACATCATTGAATAGGGACACTCAATGGACATGAGCAGTATGGATGGACAGTGTCATACTAGAAACCCACATCCCCCTGGCTTCCTTCTGCTACAGTTTACAAACATCCCCAGGGGAAAAAAAATAACAGATTTCATCCTCCATCACTATTTCCACTCTACGCAAAGGAGAAATAGTTTGTCTGGCTTCTACAGAGGACCTGACCACGTCTGCTACTGTCCTCCATAACCTCTTAGAAATAAGCCCTTAGGTACCACTTTACAATTGGTGGTGCCATTTCCTTACTGTCAGTCCCTACTCACGCAGAATGGTCTAGCTGTTCTCCAGAGGACACAGTAGGTGCTTGCAATCTGTGGAAACTCTGATGAGGCCCTGAATACATCTCCTCACAATAAAATTCACTCGTTGCAAAAGTAAGAACAAAAACTTTTGTGGTCTTGCATGTGAAAAGCAAAGAGCCATGCATGCAGCAACATACAGTAGAGAAAGCAAAGTACGGTTCAAAAGCTGCTACAGGCTTGTCCTTGTGTGCAGCAAAGCCTATAACCTACTTTCAGCATAAATGTGTGACCAGTCTCTGTGTATTCACAAGCACGCGGGTTTTTTTGGAACTCCGAGTGTTTTGAGCACTCAGTTCTTCCATCCAGGAACCACCAGACTATAGAGAATAAAGGAACCACACTTCACAGGGAAAACGGAAGCCCAGAGAGGCAGCTCTTTCCTCCGTGTTCAGCATCTCTCAAAGTGGGCTGCACAGAACACTGATATCATGAATATAGGCACTCTATGGAAACGGGGTTGGGTCATGATCCGCTACTACTTGGGAATTCCAGATTAGACAAAATTGCGTAGGATTTTCCTTAGTTTATTTAAACTATAGAGCTTCTAGGAGTTGCAGCCAGCTTTCTTTCCACAAAAATTAGGGACAATGGGATCCACAGTGATGTGTTAAGCCTCCCCCTACCAGTGATGACAAAAAGTTGAAGATTCCTAGGGACAGCAATGCTCCATGCAGCAACAGCTTTGAACTCTGTCCCTGGCACGCTGCCTCCTAGGTCCATGATGGGCGGGACTGTTTTTTACAGGACCTGCCCACATTTTGTTAGGCTTCCTACAACCCCCTGCTCATCCCCCAGAGTGTGGAATACAGAGGACATGGCAAAGGAAGTCCCCTTAACCCCTTGTATCTACAGTGTGAGGGGGTTTTGTTTCTCATTCTAGAACCCAAAGAGAGAGCAGCAGGATCCCAGCACGGACTGGAAGCCCAGTCCAGCCAGCTCCCCCACGCCCAAAAGCTGCCTGGGGTTGGCTCCCTGCCCAGCACACCGGCACAGAGGAAACGTCAGAGTGCATCCCCTGCGGAGAGCAGAGGTGTGCAAGGGAGGGGAGTGAGCAAGCGGGGGGAAGCGCGCCTTCCCCGCCCCCCCCCCGTCCCCCATTTTTTTTCTTCTTTTACTGCTGATCATCTGTTTCTGAACTGTCTTTTCTGCTGTGTTTCTCTAAAGGTATTAACCACTTTCCTCATCCAGGGACCGCGCAGACCGAGACCTCTGTTTCCGGTTCAGTGACAACATCTATGGACCATGTTACCAACCTCTGAGGCAGGGAATGCTGAACTCAGAAAGGGCTATGGCCGGGATATCTAGCGGTCAGCTAGCAATGTCGGGTTCCCAGAGTTAGGGCTCCCCCTGCTGGAATCTGGAGCCAAGCCCGGCTGCATTTTTTTTTTTCCTCCAGAAGCCCTGTTTGAGGCTGGCTTCGGCCAGCCACTTCACATTCAGACACGGCTTCTCCCAAAGACTTGACTGGCATCTCTATCCAGACATCTGTGAGTCTCCCCTCTCTTCGCCTGAGTTCTTCCTAAGGGAAGATCCAGCTTGCCCAGCCCAGGTTAATCGGGACTTGGCGATGCTGGAAATTTAGAACTGGGGAATTTCCTAACTTTTCCCCAAAGCAGATCCTTGAAGGACAAGTTCTCCCTAACAGGAATTACATTTTGCAAATATTTGAATATCGGATCCTTTGTATTGCTCATCTGAATGTGGCTGAGAGAGAAGAAAAGACGGAGGGCGGCTTGTGGCTTCCAGAGAGTGGAAGGTAATTAATGCCTTCAGGAAGCTCCCTCTTTGGAGGTCTGCAGCTCAGACCTGGAAAGGAATCCAGTTTTACTCTGCTCTGGTTGCTAAGCTCATTCTTGCCATAAAACCTTGTCCCTGTGGAGTGGAAGACTAAACAGTTAATCCCACGGGGCGAGAAGCTTCCTCTAGCTTCTGAGTCTCGAGTCTCAGAATTCCTGGTGGCTGAGAAATTGCATGGCCCCCCACCCCACCCCAGGATGCCACTATTTGTAATCGAGAAGTCTGTGTATCTTTTCATTCATTGAAGATGAGGGGAAAGGAGGAAGGCTGAGCCACATTGAAATGGAAATCCGGCTGTACCGAGGGAGGGCAGCAAGGTTTCCGGCTCTTCTCCATCAGGTGATGACCCATTGTGATGCACTGGCTTGGAATTGGAGGCTCCTTAAGACCTGAGAAATCAGGGCCTGTTAGCTGTTCTTTCCATCAGTGGGCTCAGTGGGTTATGTACCCACTTGGGGGCTCACTGAAAATAAGACACAGAGGGCTGGAGGGCAAGGAGCCGTGGCTCCGTTGGAATGCAGCCCTGGGTTGGATCCTCAGCACCTCACAAACGAGTGTAGTGATGACTTCGGAGCTTGGAGGGAGGAGGATGCAAAGTTCAAGGTCAATCTCAGCAACACTGCAAGTGGAGGCTACCTGGGATGCGAGACCTTTTTCAGAAGGAGAAATAAAGAGAGCAAATTCAAAACTCTAAACGAAAGCATACCTCTTTCAACCCCGTGAATAATTATTCACATTTACGAAAATGAATACTAAAATGAGCAGATCTTCATTTTACAGCAGGCTGCACTATGGGATCCCTTTACATTCCAAGTTCCCCTGATGCATAAAACATGATTAGATTTACAAAAACTTGATTTACACGGGTTCTTTTTTTAAAAAAAAAAAAAAACATCTTTGCAGAAAGATTAGGTGTGATTAGATGCAACAGGAGCCCCTCTGGGGCTTCGCTGATGGGCGACAGTACAATGAATAGCCAAACACTCTTCAGGCCATTTGCCAGAGCTGACATCAGTGCTGTGAAATTCCTGAACAAGTCTTAGGAGAGGCCGAACGACTGCTTACAGGGGTGGGATTGGAACTCCAAACAAGAGATGCTTTAGGAAATAGGTGCTGTGCTGTCCAACCTTCACGAACTTGTCAATGAGACATAGCATCGGAGGTGGGCAAATGGTCTGCTCTGTTCTCTATAGGGAAAAGGACACAGAAAGACACAGCTTCTAGCTCCCCTAGTATGAGGCTGTTGAGAGAAAGATGGAGAAGTCCCAGGTGGCCAGAGAGCTTTGGCGGAGACTAAAGGAAGGAAGCTATCACACCTGATTAACCAGGGAATTCTAAGAAGACTCTCAGAGCCCCCACTATTGTGCAAGTGACCGAAATGGTCTCTAGCTGCAATTGCCACCTTTCCTGACTTGTCTTTTTCTGATGAACCTCTGTCTAGTACACAGCAAACAATCGTGTAGATAATGTGTATGGTGACTTCTTGCTTTACTCTCCTTGCATGATCAAAATCAGCTTTATTTTTAAATAATGAGCCATGATAAACTTGAAAGAAGAAGAACAGTTCGCATATGCTCTCTTTTCTGATAAAGACATCCTACCCTGCACCATTTTGAAATGACTGGGAATTTCTGTCACGTTGTGATCTAACTCGGGGTTTGCTTTTGAGCCTTCTGAAGTGCCGGAGAGCAGGGGCTTTGAGAATCCACATCCAAGTTCCCTTCTCAGCCTTTATCCCTGCCCCCTGCCCAACACACACATTCACAGCAGCATTGAGATGGCCAGAGGAGGCAGTGCTCCATTTCCCTGTCCTCTCCTCTCCCTCCTCACAGATTCAAAGATGCAGCAACACTGAAAAGCTGTCCACCCCCGACAGCCACTCCCCAGAGCTTCCATCCTTGGCATGCTTGTTCGTGATCGTGTGCCCATTCTGGAGATACAGCACACTCACAGCTCGTGAATATTTGATACCGAATTAAATGACTTTCCTTACATAAAGAAAATGATTTAGTCCAAAGGAAACCATTTGAAAGAGAACTCATTAGTACCTGGATTTTCTTTTATTCTATTGTAGCGCTTTGATTGTTGTGTAGACAATACATGACAAGAAAAAGTATTTTTCCAGATTAGTAAATTAATTTAGAACAAATAGAATAAAAATATTTTCCCAGGAAAGTGTACCTCAAAAATTAGAGAATATATGCTCCTAAAATAATATTTTTATTTCATGATTTAGCTAAAAAGACACTTCTGAGACTTAACACCGGCCCTTTTGAATGTTTCAGTAGAGAACCTGTGTTTGTTTGTGCAGGTAATTTTATGATTCAGCGCGGATGTGTTATAAATGTTGGGTATTTTTAACACAATATGAAATCATTTCTTTGCATATCTGATTAAGTACCAGCTGTGAGCAGTGATGAAAATAACTGGACTTTTGTTAGGAGTGCTGGGCAAGCCACGCCCTCTGATTTTCAGGGCTGACCTAGGTACAGGGCTGAAAGATGGCCCCCCAAAAGCCTGTCTGTGTGCCTCCCACCCTGAAGAGCATAAATTAAATACCTAATTTGCTGTCTGTGACTTTGGGCAGCCTGAATACCCATCATCAATGAGTAGGATGTCACCAGTGGTGAGGAAACACACAGGGGTGCCCAAAGGGGAGGGTCATTAATATAGAGAGGAAGAACATTGTCCTAAAAGTGACAAGCAGGTGTGTGCTCCTGTACAGCCACCAATTCATTTAACAGAACCATTTTCTTGTTATTTTTCTTTTCCTTTAATTTGACCAAGGAAACACAGGAAATGGTTTTAGGGTGTTTAAAAAAAATGTCACCCAATCATATAAATCAAGTGACTTAAAGTCCTCTGAAATCATAAGGACTTATTCTGTCATTTATAATGCTTAACCACACAAATCAAGCTAAAGAACCAGGTCTTAGGATGTCATTAGCAGGTTTAACAGTCTCCAAATATTTTCATTTCATTTTCTTCCCTATGAGATTTTTTTCCCTTTTCCAAGATTTAAGATTATATTTCTCATGCTCAACATGTGCTAATTCACATACTAATATTAAATGGTTTTTCTTAATTAAAAGGCTTCTTTGGGTGTATAATTTAGATTAACTATATTCAGACATAACTATTGGAATTGGATTTCTGCATTCTACTTTACTCTATAAAACACCAAATGCAGAGACCCCAGACTTGTCATTTACATATGACAATCCTATTATATGATTTTCCTTATAAACTGACAGAAACGTCTGGTGTATATCTGCTATTAATCCTAGAATAGTAAATGGTTCCCTGTGGTTTTTGTTATGCTTTCAAGAATATGGAGAAAGGACAGTTCTGGACAAATTACACTGTCTCTTCAATAATCTATTCTAAGTAAACAAGTACTATACATTGCTGTAACCATTTTATCCCCATGATTAAGTTTCTGTAAGTAATTGATGAGGAACATCCCATTAGCCATATATAAGGCCCTTCCCATTACAGTTTGTATTTTAATATTAGTTGCCCATTGTGGACAAATGCCTCCAAGAAGCAACTAATTCAAAGGTAGACTTTGTTTTTGAAGATTAGACACAGAGTTGGAGTTGTGGAGTTGGGTAAAATGGAGGACTACGTCCATATTCTCTGATGTATTTCTGTTTGGTTTGGGAGCGAGGTGGTTGCTGGGTTGCTCCATCCGTGTTGTTTACGTGAGGGTATAGTATTCTTGGCTCTGAAGGCTAAGGAAGCCAGAAAGCAGGATCTCTGGATTGGGTCACCTGTGATTCTCTTTAAAGGCTGGTTTATGAAATGGAGCTTGGATTGGGGGCGGGAGAGGGGATGAAATGACTTAGGTTGGCTTTACTGGTTGGTGTCACCAGCAGGTCACCTGGCAGATGTCTGTGTCTTCGAGGGATGAGGCAGGTCTGGGGTCTCTGCATTTTGCTGTTTGTTGCTGTTGTTTAGCACTCAAGCCCCCTGACTTCCCAGCTGGCTGCCATCTTTCTTCCCTCTCCCTCCTCCTCCTCTTCCTCCCAACACAGACCCACAGTCTCTCTCTGCCGTTCTATGCCCCTGGTTCCTCTACCTGGTTCCCTCCTTCTCCCAACCCTTGCAAGTGTTTCCTTCTCTGACTTTAGCTCATTTTGCTGTTCCTCTCAACTACCTGTCCCTAAGTCTTTTGGCATCTAAAGGCTGCTTTAAAATTGTCTCAAAAATAAAAGCAAACAAACAAAAAAATTGAGTCTGGCCGGGCAGTGGCGGCGCACGCCTGTAATCCCAGCACTCGGGAGGTAGAGGCAGGTGGATCTCTGTGAGTTCGAGGCCAGCCTGGTCTACAGAGCTAGTCCAGGACAGGCTCCAAAGCTACAGAGAAACCCTGTCTTGAAAAAAAAAAAAAAAATGAGTTTACCTCTATGTTCCTAAAATGAGGATTCCAAAATCTATGATGGAATTATTCCTTCTTCCTCTTCTTCTCCTCCTTCTCCTTCCTCTTCTTCTCCTTCTCCTTCTTCTTCCCCTTCCTCTTCCTCTTCTTGTTTTCTTCCAGTGTTAGAGATGGAACCAGGCTTTGTGCATGCTAGGCAAATGCTCTGCCACTGAGCTACATCCCAGTTCTCAGGTTTGTCTTATTTAAAGAACACGGTTGTTCATGGACATAAAAAAGATCAAGAGAAGACTTTTGTCAGTGATCTGGGTTCCCTGGGAACTTAGAGATGTCCAAGACATTGTCAAAAAAATAAAGATTGGCCCCAAAGAGAAAGTTGGTTTCTCTTGTGGTGTGCACCTAGATGAATGTGGCCTCATCCCTTGGAGCAGGCATGTCTCCACACAACTTTTGAAGGCACTGAAGTACCTTAGTGCCTAGAATCCCTTGATTATATCATTCCCATTAGCCAGTGAGGCTTGTCTTATTGCTCAGTGTGGCAATTCATCACCAACAGAAGTGACAGGAAAGGTCACTGCATTCTTCCATCCAGCCACTCTTAAGTGAACAGCTTTCAATGAAATGCAAACATCATAGAGTTGAAGACTAACCATATGAAGATTCAAGCTGTCTTAAGTAAGGCATTTCAAAGCAATGCTGAAGCTGGTCGTCCAAAGGATGTAACAAAAAAGGTTGGTATCCACAGAGCAGGAAGGAACACTCCTCTGGTATACCACATTGTCTACCAACACTAAGTGCAGAAAGAACATGAGATCCCCTTCCTGGTGAGTGTTCATGAAACTTGGGAAGTTCTTGGCCACTTCTGCTAGTACCTGGCTTTGCCTGGCACACATAAGAGCCTGTCTTCATTTTTACAGGTGGGCAGGCTGTTAGAGCCTCACCAACTCTTGCCAGAGTCTGGAGTTGAATTGTCCCCTCCAGAAATCCTCACGGTAGGCGCAAGCATTTGTTCTCAACAAATATGTTGAACTTGCCCAATCAAGAAGACCTAAATGAGGGCCATATGTAAGACCATCTCCTGCAGTGGGGCAGTGGTAGTGCGCACCTTTAATCCCAGCACTCGGGAGGGAAGAGGAGGCGGATCTCTGTGAGTTTAAGGTCAACCTGGTCTACAGAGTGAGTTCCGGGACAGCCAGGGCATCACTAGCTCCTGTGTGTGTGGTAGAAAAGCCATGGGTGATGGCTAATCTTGCCATCTTGCTTTTGTTGAGAGACACCTGGGAGATTAGTCAAATGCACTTGTGGATGGCTGTGTGAACAGAGGGTTAACTAAGGGGGAAGATTAAGATTATGCCTGGATTTGATGAGTGGCAATGTCCAATCATTAGGTACCTCAATGAAATACAAGAGGAAGGAGGAAGCCTACTAGCACAGTCTCCCTCCCTCCCTCCCTCCCTCCCTCCCTCCCTCCCTCCCTCTGTTTGTCTGTCTGCCTATCTGTACTCCCTCTGTCTCCTGCTCCTGCGTCCTGTCCTCCATGAAGCCTGTAGCTTCTACTACCACAGGCCTCATTACCATGAAGATGCCACAGCAGGTGCCCAGAGACAGCAAACCCCTGTCCCCCTCCCTGCGCCAGACTACTGAGTGAAACCTTTGAAACCGGGAGCCAAAATAATCCCTCACTTTAAGTCAATTTTCTCAGGGATTCATCACAGCCATGCTGTACTCACTACACTTAATGCATCTAAAAACATCTTGATAATCTCCAAAATCCAAAGTCTGCTTAGGTCAGTGAGTGAGAGGGGTGATGGTTGAGACCCTTGAACTTGACGGAGGCATGTAGAAAAGAGTCAAACTCCATCTGAAGCCTCAAATCTTGAGATCCACGGATAAACAAAAGCTGCCTCTGGATCCTCACCACAGCGGAGCCAGGAAAGGTCAGTGAGCACTCACTGAGGTCCTTGAGAGCCAATTCTAAGTCAAACCATGAAAATATACAGGAGCGCCTGCTGCCTGAAGCCCCCCCCCCCCCCGCCCAGTTCTGAGAGCCTTGAGGTCCAGCACCCCACTCCAGTTTAGGTCACAGGAGCCTTCTGTTAGATACCTCTGGCTTGCCTCAGGCAGGCTTTCCGGGAGCATGTCGGGCCTGGCAAGGAGAGAAGGGAACAAGCATCCCTAACGATGCTCGTGAACTTTAGCCATCTGTGATACAACATAGTTTAGGAAGCAAGTCTGCCAAGGTGGCCTGAGATCGCTTGAAACCGCTGCCTTCTCTGCAGTTAATGAGGGGTGACCGTGGCCACAGTCAGGAGTAAAGGCTCTCCAGGGGACAATGTCCTATTTGGATACACTCAAGTTCATTCTGTTTGTTTCCAAATCTTAATAAACACCCTCAGTGTCTCCGGTGCACAAACTCTTATGCTTGGGGCGCTGCCAGGTACAGACCCCACCCCGAACTGCATGTAAAAAGAAAAACGATTTGCCTCCTGCTCATTTGTCCCTTGCTGGACTGCGTCTCTGGTACAAGCTGTCACGTCAAAGCAATGAGGCAGGACCAGGAGGTCCAGTATTTTAGATGCATCTTGAGAGTGTCAGAAGGATGCTTTAAAAAGAAGTACCCTGTCATCCAAGATATCTGCAGGCACCTGCCGTGTTCAAACCCGCTCACCTTTCTAAAGTAAACAAGCCTCATCCATTGTGCTGGCTGAGATGTTCTTTGCATTTCACGATTCAGCTACCTTACATGTTTTTACCAGCAACCTCCTTCCCACCCCTACCCTACCGTTTATCACGTCATCTTATCACAGTCTCTTTGGGAGACGCAAATAGCACACTAATGTTTCCTTTTGTCAGGGTGAGTTGTCAATCTCCTCCGAGAGCGAACAACTACAGACAGCTCTTTCTTTTGATAATCTTCCTGACACTTGCGGGAAACTGGTTTATCCATCACGCAAGGACCCCACTCTGGGGAGAGGAAACATGCCCGACAGACAGTCCATCAGTGTGGATGTCACTTTGTGTCCATCAAGAAAATATGTAACGTGAACTATGGTGTATTTTGTTCTAGTAAATAGCCTTCCTGTCTTCCTAAACCGTGTCTGTGTTTCACGGACCGACAACAAAACACCACACGCAGAATTGCGCCCTTTTAACACGAAGGGCTGAGTGATGCCCTTTGTGCAGATTTTCGTGACGAAGTCCTCTTCGTGAACACAAACACGGAGGCTCAGAATGCTCCAAGTTCAGATTCCCTGTTGGAATTAGGAATGCTGGGTTTGGTGTGAAACTGTTTCTTAGTCTCATCACCCAGGGCCTTCCAGCCGTAGGAAACCACAGTTTTCCATCTGTGAATGATCCAAAGAACCTGTAGGCCAGAACTAAGAATGCAGAGCCAGAAAAATATAACAAAGCCATTTCAGCAAACAAGTTGACGGAAGTCAGCCTAGTCCAGGTCTGGAAAATTCTCTCAGAAGCAATTCCTTCTCTCAAAGGAGAGAGACTCATCATACAGGAGGGCTTTGTTTGGAGGGATGGATAAGAAAGAAAAACAATTGTACTCTTTTTTTTTTTTTTTTTGAGATGGCTTCACAGTTGGCCTGGAACTTCTGTGTAGCCCAAGCTGGCTTCAAATTCACAGTCCTTCCTCAACCTCCCAAGTGCAGGAATGTAGGGAGAAAATGAAAATATTTATATTTGTGTACTAGGTGGATAGGCTGGCCACTAGCTCTGGATAGCTCCATTCCTTCCTCTCTGGAAATAGTGATGGAGCACATAGTCACCAAATATCACTTGTGACCACTCCAAAGTCTAAGATCTGTGACATGTATAAGAGACTCATGACACATTTACATCCCATATCTAGGCTTTGAAAGAGGAAGATCTGAAGAAAGCCAAGTTGCCTAGTAATAGAAAGGGTTAATAAACAACAGGAAAGTGGACCATGGGATCATCAATGGCCACTCAAAAACAAGATAGGTCTTCACGCTTTGCCTTGGAGAAGTACCCACTGCCATGTGGAGCTAACCAGCTTGCTGACCGATGACACAAATACTGCCACCCACGCTTTATTTCTAAAGGCTGACAGCAATGTCAGCTGTTGGTGATGGACTTTTAGGAGAGATGTGCTTGCATTTTCAATTTTTTTCAAATGTTCATTTGAATTTTTAAAAATAAACAGGTATTTGCCTAGCTACTTCTTTTAGGACAATAAGAGTCATTTTCAGCCAGGTGGTGATGGCACACACCTTTAATCCCAGCTCTCAGAGGCAGAGGCAGGTGAATCTCTGTGAGTTCAAGACCAGCCTGGTCTACAGAGTAAGATCTAGGACAGGCACCAAAACTACACAGAGAAACCCTGTCTCGAAAAACAACAACAACAACAACAACAAAAAAAAAAGAGTCATTTTCTTATTTTCACTCACACATGATTTCCTGGGGAAGAAGATTTTCATATGCCTTCATTGCTTTAGAAGAGGGGCATGTGGAGTGTGGTGTGTGTGTGTGTGTGTGTGTGTGTGTGTGTGTGTGTGTGTGTGTATTTGGGGGAGGAAGTGATAAGAAAAAAAATCTATTAATTCTTAAAAAGCTACCAGGCCAACTTTGCTCCCTTTGGCTGAGAAAATTAAGATTTTTTAAAATTTGCCCAATAGAAGAGAATTGAATTGAATTGTTTCAATGGAAGAGAAATTGGTGCCTGTACACCTCCCACAAAGAGCTAGGGATTCCACGACAAAGAAATAGTAATCCCCATGGCTTCCAGACTAAGAAGAATTCTGTAGCATTCATGTAAACAAACATCCTAATAAAAACCCATCTACATGAATCTCTGAGACTTATTTCTACTGGTCTTTTTGATTGCAATATTTTTAAAGCATTTAACAAATAAATAACTAATCAGGAAAATAAACCCTGAATGAAAATTCAGCAGACATGCCAACCACAGCATTGGAGTGTTGTAAGAGAATTTCCTCCTAATAAGAAGCATGGAGTGTTGTACAAAAAGCCTGGGGTTGGGGCCGAGAAACAAGGGCAGTGATATTCATGGATTAGAGTGGGAAGAAATGCACCGTGTGTGTGTTCATTCATAGGGTGCTTTCCAGTCAAGTGGAAGAGGTCATATTACAGGAACTTCACTTAACAACGGCCCTGGAGCCAGCCACTTTATCTTTTGTTTTTTGGGGTTTTTGTTGTTGTTGTTTTTGTTTTTCACTTCTGTGGTTGGAAGGAATTGAATGATCTATGAATAAATTCTCCAACAACTAGAAATGAAACCTGGTGGGAATTTTTGAATGACTTTTGAAATTATATGACTCATTTATCATCTTATGCAAATCCACAGTATTTAAATTCAAATATGCTTTGTGTGCTCCAAGACTGGGCTATACTCAGACTACTAGGAACACACACACTCACATATGTGTGAGTGCACACTCACAGTCCTTTAGCATGTAAACAACATGGCTGCATGCTGAAAAGAAAAAAGAACAAGAAAAAATGAACAGTATAAACTACAGAACTTCCAAACACTTATAATTGGAGATTGGAAGCTTAACTTAATGGTTTATAGACTACTTACCTAGTGGGCATGAGACTCCATGCTCAAACTCCAGTAACACACACACACACACACACACACACACACACACACACACACACCACATACACACCAATAATATTTATAATTAACTGATAAGGTAATATATGTCTATAGTTCTAGCTACTAGGAAAGCTGTTCCTTGAGGCCAGGAGTTCAAGGCCCCCTTGCAATTTGTGAGACTCCATTTCAATAAACAAAGCAGAACCACCTCCCCCAACAAAAAAAAAAACCTCAAACACCTCATAATTAGTAGTAGTAAGATTAAGATATGGCTATAAAGTCTTGGAATGTTTTGGCTAATGGTATCCTAAGGGCAATTTTTAAACATAATTATAACAGAACAATGCTAAATGCCCATCATTAGTTAAAGTAGCTTACAAATTTGCTATCCCTAACAGTAGGATACAGACAGCCGTGACAAGCGATTGTCTTGGAATGAAGCTCAGAGGTAAAACCCTTATCTAGTATGCTCAAGGTTCTGGGTTCAACTGCAGCATCATACACAAACACACATACACACACACACACACACACACACACACACACACAGCACGTGCACACACAAAATAGCTTAGTTTTTACTCATAAATAGGTGTAATGTAAAACAATAATTGTATACTTATAGTAAAATAAATGGGATTTCAGTGATATATATAGATCTGACATAATTAAAATGTATATGGCTAGTATTATATAAAAAGTGAGGTCAGCCTGAAATATCATATGACAGCGTGACCCAGTCTTGCAGCAATGTGTGACATACATAAAACAAAGGGTGAGTGGAGAACAAAATATGACAGGTAGATCTTCTGTATGAGCTATTTCAGACTTCGGATCGTCATCAGGTATAAGACAATGAGCTTGTCACCAGAAAGTGGTCACCTCCGCCACAGCATTAATAAGAGGGACAAGGACGTTTTTTTAGGGCTCAAGGAACATTTTGCTCTAGATAGTAGTGACATGGTTTGTATGGTTTTTCAAAGCTATTTCAAATGTTGAAATAGCTCCTGTGGTTTATGCAGATTTCTGTGTGTATGTTGTACTTTGATTTCAAAAAAAAGCATATGTCGAAAATGTCATTGATAAATATTGCTGTTTTTAAAATTTTTACCAGCTCTGCCACTTTCTTACTTAATGATCATATATATGTGATATGTATGATATATATAATCATAAAAGATCATGTATATATATATACGTATATATTTTATGTACATATCACATATATATGATCTTTTATAATCTGAAAAAAAAAAAGGGCAACTATTTAGAAAAAATTCAAGCCATAAAGATCAGAACCAGAATGACTTTTCAAAATTAAGATAAAATCTCTCCCTATGGGGCTCTTTTCTGAATTTGCAATAGATATTCAACACCCATGCGTGTTTTCCATTCCTTCTAAAAATGTCCCCCAACGCCAACGAAATCAAGTTTTCTCTCTGTGGTTAAAGGTGTAAGGAACATGGAGACCTAATCCTCCTGCCTCATTAGGAAAATTCCCAGCCCAAAGAGGTCACACAACAGAGAAGTGTCCAGCCCTGGAGGGAAGCGAATGGGAAAGGGGATGAAGGAGACCCTGTCTCAGATTCCCGCCGCTCTGGCCTAGAAGTTAAAGGGCTCAGTTAAGGTATGTTGCTGTGTACTTGCCAGGTTCTGTTTATTTCATGTTCCGAATGATTCCTTTTTAACCTACCAAGTATTTATAGCCCATAGAAACTCAGAGATGAAAGTTTTTCCAACGTGCAAAAGCCATAAATGACAAAATCTTGTTAGAGTGGCCGAAGCCAGGAGGGCTATCAAGCTCACGCGTGTGTCCATCCGTCTGAAGCCCCGTTCATTACGACGGGGCTTTTCTGGGCTGGTCCTCAGAGGAGAATGGGTGACCCTAGGAAACCACTGCCACCACTGTGTTGTGAGCTGAAGGAGAGCCATTGAACACAAACAAAAAAGATGCTTCAAGGACGCATCGCAACACAATCAGAACCATGCCACGGGCTCTGATGGCTAGAGGGGACAGCAGGAGTGCCACAATTAAGGACAAGAGTGGTTCAATTTAGGGGGGAAAAAAACTAACAGAAGTGTGCGGTCTGCCGGACAAAGAGGCTGAGTTCTAAAGCCCCCCCAGTAAGCAGCCTCCACAAAGCGCTGACCATGTGCGTGGAGCAGGCGCTGCAGATGGCTCTTTAAGCCCCACTCAGAGCTGGCACTCTCAAAAGAGTTCGGGGGCAGCGGGCTTGCAGGCAAGGGAGCGTGGAGCTGCGTGAGGATGTGCGTGTGCCCTCATGTACCACAGATAGTGTAGGCCACACAAAGCTTCACCTGGCAGGACTGGGGAGTCTCCAGCCTGTTTCTGCTCTCGTCCTCTTCTTCCCGTTCTGGCCTCCCCAGCACTCCCCGGTTTATGCATTTTGAAGTGATAAGCCAGTTTAGAATTCCCACATCTCATTTGTTCAGCCATTTGGGTTACAAAGCTTACTCAACCCATGCTTTCGCTCTGAACAAAAGTTTTCAGAAATCCAGGGCCATGTCCTGGAAGAGCAGGTGGGAAAAGGCTCTGCCATAGCTTCCAGGACCCTTTCATGTCCACAGCACCCCTGATGCCCTTGACTAATATTAGGAATAACCAGAGAAAGGAGCTAGGGAGCTGGCTCTATCAGGAAAGTGCCTGCTGCATGAGGACCTGAGTTTGATCCCCGTAACACGTGTAAAGATGCTGGGGATAGCAGCTCACACTTGTAATCTCCAGACTGTGGTGACAGAGACAGGAGCATCCCAGAGGCTGATTCATCAGCCAGTATAGCCCAGTCAGTGAGCTCCAGGCTCAGTGAGAGATGGAGAGTGATTGAAGAAGACACTCAACATCAACTTCTGACCTACACACACACACACACACACACACACAAAGGGAATGAACACATGCTTTAACCCAGCCATTTTCCTGAATACCAGACCAGACCAATGGTCCATTCTCGAGATGTTCACAGGAAATGATTCTGCACCAGCCTTCCACGATCTGTCTGGATGGAGGAGGCTGGGGACTCAGAGCCTTAACTTATGTGGCTATTGAGTCTGGAGCGACAGAGCCCTGAAAAGCACATGGCCAACTCTTCAGCCACTCAGTGCGAGTGTTTAAATTCTCTTGCAGTTCGTGGGGCACATCTTCAAATAAGAGTGCAGTTGGCACGAATATTAGTGAGAGGAATGTACTTCCATCTTTCAGGAAAGATAAACATTGTGAATTCTGCCCATTTAAGGAAGCAGTCTTTCTGGAATCTTAAGGGAAGATTCCTGCCTTAGGAAAAAAAAAAAAATGTAGACTTCAAATGCACCACTTTAAAAAAAAAAAAAAAAATCAGCAGTGCCAAAAAAGTCCTGTTGTATTGGGCTTGGGGCCTCTGAGTATGGCTGTACAGTTTATGTCCTGAAAATATCTTGGGGGAAATTCTCAAGGAGACTTCAGTATGCAGCGTGGCCTACAGTGTGGGAGCCTGTCGCTTGATGAGGCCAAGGCAAATGAAGGTGCATTGTGGATTATTGGTATCCTGAATCCATGCCCACATGGTAACTCAGGTAATACAGCAGTGTCAGGCTTGCACGTGGCTGTCCCTTTGGGTGTGCTATGCCCAAAGCTCCTCTATCACTAAACAAGGATGTGAGAGACTTTGCATGGCCATGTAGCAATAAGCTTACCATTGTACCCCTTAATGATAACAATTTTCCGTGTTTTAAATTTCTACTATGAATCAGGGTCTGACAGACAGTATTATTTAGTCCCTTACTCCCTAAGGTAAACTGACCTCCAGACAAGCTCAGGTCTGTCTGAGCCCAGGAACCACGACTCCCAGCCAGGCTTTCTGATTTTCATTCCGTTCCCGGGGACTCTGATCTTTGGCTGTTTTTCTCTCTATCTTAACTGTTCAGTATGCATGTGACTCATGCCTGTGGTGTGTGTGTGTGTGTGTGTGTGTACAACATTTCAGGTGTCATTCCTCAGACACTTTTTTCTTTTTCTTTTTGGTTTTGTTTTTTTTTTGTTTTTGTTTTTGTTTTTTGTTTTTGTTTTTGTTTTTGTTTTTGTTTTGAGACAGGGTTTCTCTCTGTAGCCCTGGCTGTCCTGGAACTTAGATCGTCATATTTACAAGACAAGCATTTTTAATGATTGAACCGTCTCCCCAACCTGGCACCTCCTCCTTTGAGTTCTCCAACTAGGCTAGATGTGTTCTCTCCCCACCCCCACACACGCCCATTCTGTTCCCCTTCTTGCTCTGTGCCTTGTATCATGCATGTCCTAGTTCAGCATCCACCCTGAAGCACCGTGAGCCTTACAAAGGCAGAGCTGTGCCCGTCTCACGGTTCACTGGTTACCTATCGCCTAGCAGATAGTTGAGCTTATTAGTGTTCCATTGAATGAAGGACCGAGTGAAGGAGTGACTGATGAGGGCCTCCATAAGGCCACTGCAGCTTCCATTGTAGTGTCTTGAAATGGCTTCTTGCCTAACCCTTGGGACTCTAATTGTAAAGCAAACTCGCAATCAGCATTTGAACCCTCTGCAGGATGATTTTCTATGTGCCTGTTAGGGTTCGAATACCTCGAATACCTCGGTCACCATGCCACTGCCCAGGAGCCTCCAACCTCCTTCCTGAACTGCTCGCCCTGGGACTGACCTCAGTGATCTCTGCAAAGAGAGCTCCTTAACCTTTACTGAGTGGTGGGATTTGGGCCTCATTTACCCAAGCTACTCTGGGTAAAATGGAGAGCTGCTCACTGCTTTTCACATTCCTGTGACTCAGTCCCACCACTAAGTACAATATTACTCATTAGTTTCATGTACAATGATCATATTATAGTGATATAATACACCGTGACAATCTTGATACTTTCGTCTGACAAGCCAACAAACCTGACAATCTCATTTTAAGGCATCTGCAATTTAAAGAAAAAAAATGTACACTCTAATGTCATTGTGCCCTCCCGAAAAGAGGAGGGGTTGGACCCACTTTGGAGTACGACATGCTGAAATGCTGTCAGAATTCTTAAAATTAAACAAAAACCCTCTCGGTGTTACAAGTGAGCAGACAATAGCAGCCAGTACCTGAATAGACAGCTGTCATTCCAGAAGACAGCCTGCCGCCAATTCAGAGAAGTTGCTTCTGAGGGGCTGGCTGCTGAAGCTGGCTGGGGCTAAAGAAGCTGTCTTCCCTGGGTACCACATTCTGGGTGGAGATCTTCACCTGGCATGGGGGAGGGAGGACCTCACTCATCTCAGGCCAGAAAACAAAAACTGCCCAGGATTAACTGACAGAGGCAGGTCATGTGGTAAGAGCACATTAATCCAGAAAATGGCACACCAAACCCATGTACATTCACCCCTCCCTAAGATTGTACGGTTCCACTGAACTCGTGTATTTTAAAAACACGCCTGCCCTCAGTTCCATCTGGGTTTTTGTTTGTTTGTTTGGTTGGTTGGTTGGTTGGTTTGGTTTGGTTTTGGGGTTTTTTTTCCCTATCCCATTTCTTAACATGTAGATTCTCAATCAAAATCAATTACTTATATTCTTAAGGAACTTAGCTCATGCTATAAATGAAAGAGAATTCTAGCCAGTACTGATCCTCCAGGAGAGGAAGCGTTCCAAGGAGCTTAATGGGGGGGAGGGGGGGAAAGAGAAAAAAAAGAAAGAAAGAAAAACCTCCACTGGCTTGCATTTGTGCCGCCGGCGGCGCCATGCTCCACAGCTGGCTTTGAAAGAGCAGGGCAGAACTCACACCTCAGCGGTCAGAGTCAAGGCCTTACACTTGTGGGACTGCGTGTGTCTGGAATCACGTCCCAGGCTTAATCAGAAGCTCTGTCCTTCCCAGGCAGCAGATGTATGCCCCTCTGTGACCCCAGCACGCGGCAATGCGGCTCTGCTCCGAGGATGCTCACCTTTGGGAAAAAGGAGGCTCTAATCTTGATCCTGTTCCCACCGCTGCAAGAATGGCTTTGGTTGTGCGGCCCCACTCTTTTCTCTTGCCTGGCTACTCTCATCCTTTCCTGCCCCGGTGAAAGAGAAAGTGGCCCGGCCGGGGCTCCCTCCCTCCACCCTCATCTGGGTAGCAGGCTTTTTCAACCCCCAGTCCTTCCTCACAGGTAGGAAGCACATCACAACTCATTAGTAATTTACTGCTACAGTAATTTTTATAATTACTGCCAGGAGGCCTCATTAAATTTGATCTAATGAATAAATATTGTATTTTTCAACGTGATTACCAGAACAGCTTAAGCTGAGTGCCATAAACAATTATTTTCCTCAGTACTCAGGATGTTGGTGACTATTGATTTTTATTTCATAAGGAATTTACTGTAGTAATATACCAATATAAATGATTTCAGAAATAGGCACCTTCCCTGTGTCAATGCACAAGCAACTCTGAGCCCTAGAAACAGTGGCTTGAAAGGACTACAAGGTAGACAAATAGGAAAAAATGGCAGAAGAGAGAAAACTCAGTGTCTGTGGGTCCGGTCACTGTGTATGGACAGGCAGGTGCCACCAATTTCAGTCCCTGGAGGGCTGGTGAGCACTTGGGCTGAACACAGAGAGAGCCGGAAACTGATTTCTTTTATTTAAAAAAAAAAATAGAATCAATAAATTTGCCTCACTTGAAAATTTCCAAAGCAAAAAAGTTAACACCAGAGCATACTGGTGTCAATCACATCAAACGCTCATTATTTATATGCTGCTTTCTCCCAGTGACTACTTTGTGCTTTCTTTTGTTGTTGTTGTTGGTGGTGTTGGTTTGTTTTTTTCAAGACAGGGTTTCTCCATGTAGCCCTGGCTGTCCTGGAACTCGCTTTGTAGACCAGGCTGGCTTTGAACTCAGAGATCCACCTCCTCTTTCCTCGGTGCTGGGGTTGAAGGTGTGCGCCACCACGCCCAGCTATTTTGTGCTTTCTGCTCTATTTCTTCCTTAGTTCCTCTCTTTCTTTTTCTTTTCTAATGTTGTGGAATTTCACATTTTAGCTCCTGGAATCTGCATTTCCCTACCTCTTTTAATGTCTATCCCACTTAACACCATCCTTTAAATATAACCACTGTCACGTGGGCTGGGTTCTCCGGGTTTCTATTTCTCATCCTCTAAGCACAGCAGAGATTTGCTACTGCGGATGGCCGTTGCCCTACTGCCCTTTAAAGACATAATTAAGGGAAAATGAAGTCTTATGGGTAGACTCCAGTCGACAGGACTGATGATCTGATAAAGAGGAAATGTGACCAGGAGTACAGAGGAAAGTCACGTGATGACACCAGAGACATCCGTCGGCAAGCCAAGGACAAGTCCTCAAAGCAACCGATCCTATTGATCCTATTGATCTCCATCTCAGGCTTCTAGCCTCCAGAATGTTGAAAAAAATCAATTCTGTTTAAGTACCAATATGTAGAACTTTGTATATTTTAACTGATACATAATTGTACATTGATATATGTGTTTTAAGCAGTAGTGAATTCAGAGTCATCACAGATGCCCCAAGGAAACTAGTCCAACAGTCTTCACAGATTGGACAGAAGAGCCCAGTGGCTAAGAGCAAAGAGTCTGGAAGAAGACAACTCTGGGGTCTGTATAATCAGATTCTCTCAGAACATAGCAGCATAAAGCAAGGCTTCTCACACCATCCATGAGTGCTATAGGGCAGGCACTGAGACAGGAACTGGGTTATCGTCTCTATTCTACAGTGTCTGAGACCTCATCTAGAAGCAGAAAGGCTGAGAGGAGTCCAGCAGTTAAGGTCCAGAAT
This sequence comes from Onychomys torridus, assembly GCF_903995425.1. Taxonomy (NCBI): domain Eukaryota; kingdom Metazoa; phylum Chordata; class Mammalia; order Rodentia; family Cricetidae; genus Onychomys; species Onychomys torridus. Next base: position 49,465,641 of record NC_050446.1, on the reverse strand, counting down.
CATCAGAAGGCTTATCCTCTCCCATTTGTAATGTGTGGCCAGCCGTATGCTGGAATACATTAGTGGCTCTTAATACATCGTCTCTTTATGGAGTATGAGTTTCCTAACTACACGGTGGCTGGGTTCTGAGAGCAGGGAGAGAATGAGATGCCACCCGACCTTTTTGAACCCAGCCTTGCAAGTCAAACGCTGACATTTCCTCAATGCTCTATTGATCAACACAGGATGCCCACTTTGCTGGCTAGTTTTTATAGTCAACTGGACACAACCCAGGCTCACTGAGGAAGACAGTGTCGGTGAGGAGCGGTCTGGATCAGATCAGCCTGTGGACATACCTGGGGAGGTTATTTATTCATTTATATATTTTAACTTTTTTGAGACAGGGTCTCATTTTGTAGCTCTATCTGTCCTGGAACTCCCACTGTAGACCAGGCTGACCTTGAACTCAGAGAGAGTCACAACAACAACAACAACAACAGTGATGTGCTTTATTCTTAAAGGATGATCACTTCTAAATAGCAATGGCTGACAGAGCTGACACCATGGTGCAGGGAGACTTCTTAAGGTCGATGCTTCTCCTCTGCAAGTGACTTAAGATCCCTGACTTATCATGTTACCTCCTTGGTGTTTGAAGACAAAAATCTTGAAAAAGTTCATACTCTCTCAACATGGTTGAACACTTGGTAAGCATTTCTCACACTGGAGCATGGTGTGTTCTGTGCATATATTTGCATCCACACCACTAGCAGGGCATCCTCCTGAATGATCCAGTTTGAAGCACATCAGGGAAAGGGAATTAGTATGTGATTTGCTGGGACCCAGCAAGACAGGGCAAAGCCCTTGGGAGGTAGGAGGATGTCTCCAACCAGTGTGTGACACACAAGGCAGCCCGGAAGTCTCCCACAGACAGACTGGAGGTTTGTTTGGTTACCTCTGAGAAATAGAAATGAACTGCCCATGGAGAAGTAGATGAATTAACGTGTAGAACATGGAGGTTGGGGCTCTTAGAGACAGACTCAGTTCCCAGTCTTTACCCTGAAGTCATGTCTTCCCCATAGAAGACCTGGCTCAGCTGGCCAAGGTCAGCCTTCTGATGGCCCCGTTTCTAAGGACATGCCGGCCGACTCTGAGAAACCTGCATGTGCCGAGAGAAACCTGCAGTCGTCCACAGGATAAAAATGAACTGAACTGAAGGAGCCAAAATAAAAGAGTGTTCTTCAAGAAATTTGAAATAAATTCTATGCCAAAAAAATGATGATATGAAGAAAATGAATAATCACAGGACAGGAATGGATTCTTGGAAGCTAAAAATATGGCTAAAAACAAAATTGTTATTTGAACTATCCGAAATTGCTGATATTTGACCATGTTGTTGTACATATAGCAATTCTACATGGCTGGACCCAGGTTAAGTAAGTATTTGCAGCCTCACTAGGTGTGGACAGACACAGACTCCATGAAGAAAAAAACAAAAAGATGAAAACACAGAGGATCCTCGCAGAGGGTCGGGCACACAATAACGAAGAATTCCAGAATATCCACACACAAAATTGAGGGAAGTAAATTATATTTCATACGAAAACAGTTTCCCCTAGCAGAATAGGATCATTTTAATTAAGAGTGTCAGTCAGAACAAATGAGGCAGTCAGAGAGAATCAAAGCCAAAGTCACCAAGATGCATCGTTGTGAAATTTCAGTACCCAGAAAAATCAAGCCTCAAAAGCTTCCAGAGAGAAGACAGAATACAGGCTCCCCAGCAGAAGCTCCCGTCATTGGTACGATAGACGCTGGCGGCAAAGGAGCCAAGCGGGCCAACTGAGAGGGGCAATTTTACGTCAGATCCTCTTCCCATCCAAGCTACACATCAGGTCTGCAAAGAAAGTCCTTTTCAATGCATGCAAGGCTGTCCTGCCCGCTCCTCCCGGGGAAATCGCCAGAGGATGTGCTCAGTAAACTGAGGGGAAACAGAGGGGGAAATGCAAGTTAGGCAATAACAACTCACCTGGTATGTTTAGTTACTTTTCCTGTTGCTATGACAACAAAACAAAACAAAACAAAAACCCTAAGAAAAGCAGCTTGAAGAAACCCACAGCTCCAGGGTACAGTCCATTGTGTCAAGGAGCCATGGCAGCAGGAACCTGAGGCACCTGATTATATCGGTCAGTGTTCAATTTCCCTTCTCCTTTTCTTTCTTTCTTTTCTTTTCTTTCTTTGTGTTTTTGTTTTTCAAGACAGGGTGTCTCTGTATAACAGTCCTGGCTGTCCTGGAACTGACTCTATAGACCTGGCTTCAAACTCACAGAGATCTGCCTACCTCTGCCTCCACAGTGTTGGGATTAAAGGAGTGTGCCACCACCATCTGGCTTCTTTCTCCTTTTCATTCAGTCCAAAAGTGGTGCCATCCCCTGAGGACCTAATCTAGATAACCCCTCACAGGCACAGCCAGAGTCTAGTCCTTATCTCCTAGGTGATCCTAGATCCCATCAGGCTGACAATGAATATTAACCATCACCCTGGGCACTCAGCACCAAAGAGGGACAACTGAGTGAATTCTAATGAAGAGGATTTCATGCAAGGTAGAATGAGAAAGAAGAGATGAACAGATGAGAGAGCAGGATGGAAGGACAAAGAGGGAATAGCAAGGAAAGGTGATTTTTTTAAACCTGGAGAAATGTTGATGTTTCTAAGATGGGAGAAGAAAATTTAAATTCTCAAGTTGCAGATGTAGTTCAATGTAGTTCAATGAGAAAACACTTGCCTCACTTCTATCAGACACTGGGCTTGGTCCCTACTACTACACACACATAAAAGTGATACAAATTTTACAACTTTGAATAATCACTGCAATGTACAAATAGAAGAGTCAGTGAGATGGCTCTGTGGGGAAAGACACTTGCCACAAACCCTGAGTACAAACCTAGGGCCCCACGTGGAGAAGCAGAGAACCAAGTCCCACAAGATGTCCTCTGGCCTCCCACCCATGCTGTACATGTACATACAATATCTACAATAAAGGATACTCAAAAAAATAGAAGAGAGTTGGGCTGGAGAGATGACTCAGGGGTTAAGTGCCCTTGCTGCTCTTACAGGGACCTGGGGTTTAGTTCCTAGCACCCACAAAGTGGCTCAGAGCCATCTGTAACTCCAGTTCCAGGGGCTTCTATGCCCTCTGCTCATTTCTGGGAGCACTGTATGGACATGTACACTTACATACAGGAAAACCACTCAAACATAAAAGAATACAATTTTTTTTTAGTAGATAATTCAATAGATGGTGACACTCTCCTTTGAGGCCAAAGGCTGTGATGGCTGACTAAAGGAAGGTCAAGGTAATCACGACACTTAGGACACTTACACATCATCCTATTATGATGTGTCATTTGGTCACTAGCAATGGCACCCCAAGGCTATGTTTATAGATCCAAATGGCATCACCACTGATTACAGAAAAACTAAAGACGAGGTACAAGAAATTGGTCACAGAAGTAGAGAGGTCAAGAGGTCAATATATAGTAACTCGAGGTAATAAACCAAAGCATATTTGGGAAGAAATATGATTTGAAATATAGGGGTTATCCCTCAAAAGTCATAGAAAACTAAAGTTTGAAAAACCAAGCATGACTGCACATACCTTTAATCCCAGCACTCTAGAGGCAGAGGCAGGCAGGTCTGAGTTCCAGACCAGCCTGGTCTACAGAGAGAGTGAGTTCCAGGACAGCCAGGACCATGCAGAGAAACGGAAGGAAGGAAGGAAGGAAGGAAGGAAGGAAGGAAGGAAGGAAGGAAGGAAGGAAGGAAGGGAGGAAGGAAGGAAGGAAGGAAGGAAGGAAAGAAGGAAGGAAGAGAGGGAGGGAGGGAGGGAGGGAGGGAGGGAGGGAGGGAGGGAGGAAGGAAGACCTGGGCATGGCGATACAAACCTGCAATCCCAGCACTCGGGAGGCAGAATTAGAATCAGGAGTTCTATGCTATCTTTGACTACATAGCAAGTTTGAGCACGGACTGGAATATATGAGTCTCTGTCAAAAAAGAAAAAAAAAAATTAAATAAAACAACTAAAGTAGAAAGTGGATTCCAGGTCCTGGGTTTCATCTCTGGCAAAGAAAAAAAAAAGTATTCACTCTTTGAAGCACAAGGTTGGGGGTTCAGAAATATTTGATTATTTTAACCAAGTACATATCTTTCTTTAATTATAAAAAGAAAGGAAAAGAAAGGGAATAATCCAGGAAAAGACAATTAAATTACTGTTGCCTGTTATGTGCTAGCATATTTCAAATGATGTTTCCTAACAGTATGTGTGAGTGTATCTATGTTGCTGGAAACTTAGAACCTGGGGCATGAGAGGTAAGTGTTCCACACCAACTTCAGCATCTACCCTTTTAAAATCTAAACGATGGGCTGGAGAGACGGCTCAGAGGTTAAGAGCACTGACTGCTCTTCCAGAGGTCCTGAGTTCAATTCCCAGCAACCACATGGTGGCTCACAACCATCTGTAATGAGATCTGGCATCCTCTTCTGTGTACATAATAAATAAATAAGATCTTTTTTTAAAAAAAAAATCTAAACAATTCAGGGTCAGTCTCTGGAGTAGCTGGGCTATTACAGGGTTATGGTCTCGCCTAGGAGTGAATCTTTACTACATACTTTAGTTATTTTTAAGTTTTACAAAAGGGGAAAAGGTAAACTATGTACATATCTTGAGCCCCAGAAATTGAACTCCAACTGCAGCAACTTCTTTAAGTGGTAGGATTATGGGTAATTTAATTATGGACTTCCAATTTTCTACAATAAGGAATTAAAAGATATTTATAGCCTTCAAAATATATGTAACCAAAAATTAAAAGTAAGCCAGGCAGTGGTGGTGCACGTCTTTAATCCCAGCACTCGGGAGGCAAAGCCAGGCGGATCTCTGTGAGTTCGAGGCCAGCCTGGGCTACAGAGTGAGATCCAGGACAGGTGCAAAGCTACACAGGGAAACCCCCAAAAACAAACAAACAAACAAAAAATTAAAAGTATAAAACATAACTTACATATAAGGATAGGCTTATGTCTTAATTAGGTTTTATGAACATTGTACATGCATAATGCACTTACATACATGTAGACAAACACTCATACATAAAATTTAAAACAATGTTAGACAAATATTTGTAAAAAATGAAGTAGACCATTAAAATTAAGATTTCCAGCTGGAGACATAGCTCAGTGGTAAAGTGCTTGTCAACCAAGTGTAAAAGACTGAGTTGTATCCACAGCAACACACATAAACACACATACAAAGGAACACTACAAGCCTGTGAAAAAGACAAGTTAGTGCCATGGTTCTCACCCTTCCTAAAGCTGTTCCTTACACTTTTTAATAAAAGTCCCCCCACCATAAAATTATTTTTGTTGCTACTTCATAACTGTAATTTTGCTACCACTATGAATCATAACGTAAATATCTGTGTTTTCTGATGGTTTTAGGTGACCCTTATGAAAGGGGTCGACCCTGGGGGTCATGACCCACAGATTGAGAACCGCTAACATAGTGATTCCTCAAATGATTTTAAAGAGTTGCCAAATGACCTAGCAACTTTACTTTCATATACCAAGAGAAGTGAAATCAGGTGTTTAAGCAAACGCTGCCAGTAGTCTTATCCATACTAACCCCAAAGTGAAAACAACTAAAATATTCACCAACTGAAGTGTGTATGAATTGTGATATCTCCATATCACAATTTGTTTTTTTATGAGACAAGGTCTCACTATGTAGCTCTGTCTGGCTGCCCTGGAACTCACTATCTAGACCAGGTTGGCATCGCACTCACAGAGATCTCCTTGCCTCTGCCTCCCGAGTGCTGGGATTAAAGGCGCAGGCTATTACACCCGGCTACGAAAGTTATTTAAGCAGAAGTAGGAAATGTGTGCTGATACACACTACAACCCCGGCAAGCCTGAGAAACATGACGCCAGGCGAAAGAAGCAAACGCGACGCACATGCGACCCACCTTGTGCTGCTGGTTCGGGTCAACTTGACATAAGGTAGAGGGATCTGGGAAGCAGGAATTCCAACTGAGAAATTGCTCCCACCAGATTGGCTTGTGAGCACGTCTGCGGGGCATTTTTCTGATTAATGATTGATGTGGGAGGGCCCCGCCCACCGGAGGCAGTGCCACCCCTGGGCAGGTGTTCCTGGGGTGTATAAGAAAGCTGAGTCAGCCACTGGAGGCAAGCCAGTAAGCACTTCCTCCGCCGTGGTTCCTGCCTCTATTTCCCTCAATAAACCCTTTCTACCCCCAAGGTGCTTTTGATATCATGTTTATCCCAGCAACAGGAACAGAAGTGGAACACTACATCCTGTGCATTCCAAACATCCCAAACAGGCAATTCTAGAGAAAGAGGGCAGATGGGCTAAGGCGCTTGGAGAGGGAAGAAGTGGGGGGGTGAGAGGTGTGTGTAGCGGGGAGGGGTTGTCTTTAGATCAGTAGTTCTCAACCTGTGGGTCGTGACCCCACAGCTCTCAGATACCTACATTACGATTCACAACAGTAGCAAAACTGCAGTTATGAAGTAATGAAGTAGCAACGAAGTCATCTTACGGTTGGGGTCACCGGGGTTTTAAGTATCAGGAAGGTTGAGAACCACTGCTTTAGAGTAAGAGGCTTGTAGGAGGAACATGAGACTGTTCTGTAGTTTCAGCTCTGTGAATGCGCTGGAAGTCAACCAACTGTACATTCTGAAATGGTCCATTTTATTTCAACTTTTTTTTTAAGTTAAGGTAAAAAGAGTAACAAAATGCTAAACACCAACCAGAGACCCAGTGAGCTTGATGCTAGATTTCTCCCGAAGCCTGCCTGGTCCTATGGTAAAACCGACTGAATTGCCACAGAAGCTCTGCCTTCCAGGGCTAGCTCTCCAACGGCTTAGTCCTCTCATTGTGCCTGCTGAAATCAATTAATAGACTTCGTGGTGTCTGCCTTAATCATCATGCAGGCAGGGAAAATTTAGTTAATATCTTTTTCTCCCTCCCCAACACTGAAAAATAAGATAAATAGACTCTATCTCCATAATTTCACTTAGTCATTTAGTTCAGTAGCATCTGTTTATCATGATTTACAAGAATCGGGCTGGCAACGAGAGTTGCAGGAAGCATTTGCATAAAGGAATTTTATTTACATATTTTCCTCCTTAAGCACCAGAGTGCTGGAAGGGGTCATGTCCTGGGATCTCAGGCGAGCTCCAGCCCTGGCTTCTACTTTCTGAAAGGAGTACCAATGGTCATTAAGAGGCAACAGAACAGTTCCAGCTACTCAGCTGGGAAGGAAAATTTGAGGACCAGTCTATTAAAATATGGACAACCAAACAAAAACAAGAGAAAGCAGAAATACGGGCTCCTGTCACTCTAAGTGGTCTCAGAAGTGAGTGAGGAAAGGGGACTTGGCCGTTTATCATGAACTCACACAACAGCCTTGTACGTGGCCGAGGAAAGCATTTTCCACATTCTATTTCTCTGAAACTATCTACTTAACTCCATGTTGATATACTATTTATTTCAGGATTCTTTCTGTAGTATTATTTTTTAATTAATGTGTATGTGTGTGGGGGGTTCACAGGACAACTTGGAGTCTTTCTTTCCACCATGGAAAGAAAAAAAAAATATTTTTTTCCCAAGACAGGGTTTCTCTGTATAGCCCTAGCCATCCTGGAACTCACTCTGTAGACCAGACTGGCCTTAAACTCACAGAGATCCTCCTGCTTCTGCCTCCCAAGCACTGAGATTAAAGTTGTGTGCCACCACTGCCCAGCAAAATTAAGAATTCTTAATGTGAGTCCTTGAGAACAGCTGGACAATAAACCATTTCCAGCAATGTGACTATTGTTTACCCCAAAGGACAAGAATGTCTGCAGTGGGGCGGGAAGCTGGACCCTGGACACTCATCCAGATAGAAAGCTCAATAGGGAACTCCAGCTGACTGCCTCAACTTCCCCAGTTGGTTTCTGCTGGATGTCTGTCTGTAAGCCCTCAATTGTCACCCCAGTATTGCAAAACCCAAAGTTTCCAAGAAGACTGAATAAAAGTCAACTATGAGTGGCTTTTTACTTATCTTTCTGTTCATTCTCCCAATGTCTTTATGGATAAAATGATACTATATGGACACAAGTCTATCCCCGAAACCTGTCAATTTCTCTGCACTCTTTACCCATCCCACATCCCTACTGTCCCTTAAAGCACACAACCCCTAGACTTACAGGCAGTAACTGTGCCTTCAGCTTCCTCTTCTGGGTCTTCTACTTACAGGATTTCCATCCATGCAGCTAAAGTTTCTGCCATTGATGCAAATAATCCATCACCCTGGGTTTCCATCACTCCATGTCCTCATTCCCCTAAGCCTTTACCTCCTCCCAGGAGCCCCTGGTCCTACAGAGCCTCCACCTCCACCCAGAATTTTCTCAGCTGGGTTTGACCGGGAACCCAACCTTCCTCTCCAGACTGAACCTAACCATCTTCCTACGCTTTCTCATTCCTGTTAAGGCAAGCTCAGCTTAAGAAAAATTTAAAAGGCCTTTCCTGGAGTTTAGGGCCAGCCTGGGCAACATACCAAGTTCCTACCTCAAAAACCAGGAGAGGAGCATCTATGGCTGAAATTGCCTGGTATGGAGAAAACACTAATGCTCCTTCATGCCTCACAGAGACATTATGTGTAGGTTTTTCTCAGTAGTTCCTCTGGTAGACTGCACAGTTCCTTAGATCCGGTGTCAAAATGAACAGTTGTAATTATTTTAAAGGAAAACCCTATTACACTAACATCAAAAATTATGCAGATCAGTTGGGGGTATAGCTCAGTGGAAGACCCTGGGTTCAATCTATTACCAGTCATAAATTTAAAACAAACAAACAAACAAACAACAAAACAACAAATTATACGAACTCTAGCATTTAAACTCCCCAATTACATACTCAACAGAGTTGAATTATAATTTGGTTTAAGATCCCAAGACTTCTTTTGGATCCATGTACCAGGTGAACAACTTTCAGCCTGGTCCTCCTTTAAGTGTGTATGAGATAATCATGGTTTCCCATTGAAGGTATGAAGGTTTATCTAGGATATGGCTTTTTTTCCCCCCTATAAAGTGCCAGGCTTGACAGGTGAAGAGGGCATTGTATCCCCGAACTGGGGTTGTGGATGGTTGTGAACTGCCATGTGGGTGTGGATGGCTGTGAACTGCCATGTGTTTGTTGGGTCCTGCCAAGAGCAGTAAGTACCCTCTAATCACCGAGCCACCTCCCCAGCCTGTCAAATGCTTTGCAAAGGAAAATAAAAACTCCTTTACAAATGTAGAAATGCATATGCAATTGGATGTGAAATGCAGACTGTAATTTGCTAATCCTGGTCAGCAACTTAGTTATAAGAGCTTTGTGCAGGAGTCTGGACAGCTGAGCAGTTTGGAGTGTTCACTCATTCGTCTGCATGGACTCGAGTCCAGTCCCAGCACCCACATCTAGTGGGTCACAACTGTCTGTAACTCAAGCTCCATGGGATCCAAAACCCTCTTCTAGCCTAAGGGAACCTGCACACATGCAGAAGAAACCCAGGCAAACGTATAAATTAAAATCTTTAAAATAAATAATAAAGCGGTTTCTTCAAGGCTTGCTTCAATTTGCAATCCTCCCGCTTCAGTGTCCTGTGATTCCACGTACCACCACGCCTGGCTCTAAAGTCTTCTGTAGGTTCTAGTTCAAGGCATGGATCACATTTAATAAGTATTTGAAAAGTGTATAGCTGGGCAGTGCTGGCACACGCCTTTAATCCCAGCATTTGGGAGGCAGAGGCAGGTGGATCTCTGTGAGTTCCAGGCCAGCCTGGTCTACAGAGTGAGATCCGGGACAGCCAGGGCTACCCAGAGAAACCCTGCCTAGAAAAACCAAAAGAAAAAGGAAAAAAAAAAAAAAAAGAAGAAGAAAGGAAAGTGTATAAAAGTGGCCAAGTACTGAAAATGATAAAGAAAAACAGCATAAAACTTCCCAAGCACATGTTGCGTCCTGTCTGTCAACGTGGTTATTGTGGTCTACTTTCTGATTCCAGCGAAGAGTCACATCATCAAATGGGACCCTGTTCAAAAGAGCTGGCTGTGGGCCTCAGAAATTTAATACAAAAGAAAGTTTTAGAAGAGGCAGAAATGCCCTTTCAAGATACAAGGAGAAAAGAGGGTTAAGTATAGTAATGTAAGTTTTTTAAAACAAAAATAGACACACAAGTTAGAACAAAATGTTTTATTATTAAAATAAAAACCTTTGTATAAAAGCATTACAGAGCAAAAGCTGTATTTACACTGAATGATTCAAGGTCCAGCTGCATCACAGGCAGCGTGAGGCACGGCCACAGGTTACACGTGTGGAGTCAGTCACTTAGAGTCCACGGCTACTCAAGGACCCGGCTAAAGGAAAAGGGGAGGGAGATGATTCCCGCCACCTGCCATACACTCATCTGCCATACACTTGCAGAGGTAACTCGTTAACAAGTGATTGAAAGCTACCCCTCTCTAAAGGATCACTGTTAGAAAACTCATTGTCACAAAACTGTTAGAACCTAAACCCCGGATGCGACACCACCCCACACCACCCTACACGAGTGTCCTCTTCAGGAAACTGCCAGGGACAAAGTGAAGTCCTTGAAGGCCACTTTCTCCAGTGGAACAGTGGGATTTCACACCAGCCCGTGGTGGTCTCCTCATCTTCATTTCCTGGAATGCCTTTTCTACAGCAATTTAAGTAATTATGGTACCATGTCACCACAAACCCTTGGGTGACTGTGTAAGCCAGAGGAACCGCTCTAACTTAAGAACGATCTCAGCAGCAACAGAGTCTCCACTGTGACAAGTGCACACCGAGCCCAACACAGAGGAGCTGCATTCTCCAGAAAGTTATTCAATGTGCTACTCCACTTCCCAACAATTACCTCACTTTTCCACATCGTGTTCAGACCTTCATTTGTGCCTTGGCCTTACCCATTTCAAATGTCAGCCAACAGAACACTGAATATTCAACCGCATGCATTGATTCTGTGTGAACTTAGAGAGCTGTTCTCCGCAATTCACCAGAACCGTTGGCTCACAATACTATTGCACCCCTAAGTGCTTGGATTTATGGGTATGTCCTGAGACTATTTCAACACCAGTAAGACAAATAATGCTTTCTAAAACTGCCGCTTAAAAAGAACTCAGAAACCTAAAAAGTGGTGGCAAAGGACCATGGGAGTAGAGAAGCTACAAGGTAGAGCCAGGGCAAGCTTTGGGAAACTACATGTAGCTGAAGTGTACCTAGCGGTATGCCTTCCATGATGCTTCCGAAACAAGTGTGAATCTAACAAGATTAACCAGACTGAGTTCCAAGACAGACTGGTCGCCAAGATTCTTACTCAGGTTTCCATCAACGACGATATCAAGAACAGGAGAGCCTTGAGAAGCCAAAGGCAGGCGGTGAATCTTCAGGCTTGCATTTCAAACTCCTGCTTCAGACTGGAAGACAAAGGGAAAGACATCAAGAGGGTTTTCCACCAATAATTCTCTTTGGAAAGTCAAATTCATTTCTTTTAAAAACAAAAAAATAAGAAAAGTTTTTGTGGAGCCCTAACATGCATAGTGTCAACACATGTGTCTTAGACACCCAACCTGAATGTTATATCCATGAAGCGCTCACAGAAAGATGCATTTCCACTAACATTCTCCTGCCCCAAGAGGACCACTCTTTGGACCTCTATCATCTTATTAAGGCATGAATGTAAGTCTCACGTGAAAGAGAAAATCACAAGGGCCATTACCTTTTCAAGTAAGCATGTACGTTCCCAAAGCCGTGATACTTGGCTAAATACACGAGGACTCCCGTGGCGCACCGTCCATCCCGCTGGCGGCAGAAAGCTGCAGTTGCAAATTCCTCGACAGGGCGGGCAGTGCCAGTTCTGAAGAATTGTGGAAAGCACCCTGAGGCGAAGCATCGCTTCCCCTCCATCTGTCCGTTCCATTTCTTTAGCCGTTAAAGTACTTAGTATCAACTCAGTCACCCTGTGATTTTTTTTTTTTTTTAAATAACTAAACCATAAAACAGGGGTCCAAATTTCTGTTTCAGTTTGAGAACATCTGCCTAGCATATATGGTTCCAGCCTTGGCAAACACACACACACACACACACACACACACACACACACACACGATATAAATAAGAAAGTTACACAACCACCACCAGGGATGAACATCAGCTTTGAGCAGCAACCTTGAGCTCTCTGGATAGTTCCGTCGTCCATGGACTCCTGACACCAGGAGTTCCAACCCTTCCCTGACCTTTTAAGGCGCCTACCGGGTCCAAGAGAGCATCCTTGACCTCTTCACCATAGCGGTTTCGAAGGCAGGGACCACAGAACTGGCCCCGGATGCCCCAGCAGTCCGGGTTCCTGCAGTTTGTTTTGGTATCAATGGTTTTCTGGCGACACTGATGGCAAGTAGAGCCCTGGAAGGAAGACCAGATGAGAGAAGATGCAAACACGGCATTTTGTAGAGAAAAACAAAAACAAAAAAATGGCATGGAGAACACCCACACTGTTAATGAAAGGACCTGACACTTGATCTGTAAAGTCTGCGTAGCACCTACATACACAAGTATGAAAGCATCTCAAGCAAGGCTTTCCCACTCTACTGGTGATACAATGTAATACTGTCAAAACTATTTGGGGGGCTCAAGGCCAGAGTACATCCTTAACCAACTCGAGGACCTGGGTTCGATCTCCAGAATGGGGAAAAGAAAATTCCACCCAAATCCACTTTTATCCTCTTTTCCAAATCCATTTTCTCTTTTAAAATCTTTGGCTCACCACTGCATTCCCAGTAGCTGTCGATACACACACCCTAACAATACACAGTAAATCCCAGCTGAATGAATCCACTTCTAAATTAAGAAGATGTAACCCTACTGCAGACTTCCTAGGCAGATTAATTCAATCCCAGGCATACTGTGAAACTCTTCTTCCCTTGAATGAAAAAAATGTGCCAGCATGAACGTCCAGACCATACACCATGTGCAACACTCTTAGGTGCTTATTTCGAGACATAACCTTGGGGCACTCACCATCGATCGGTTGTAGATCTTCTCGCGAGAGTTGCTGCAAATGTTCTTGATCTCTTCCTCCGTAACTTCTTCTACCGGGCGAATTATATGTGGAAGGGTCATGGACCCAGGGCGACGACTTCTGGGCATGTCGTCGTCCTGAAGAAGAAGCATGAAACTGAGTTCCTCTCTGTAGCCCTAAATCTCAGGATGCTTTGTTTGAAACTTTTCACAGAAAATTCAACCTGGGAAATTTTTCTTGCTTATGGAAAGAGGGAGCGGCCCATAAATTTACTGTAAGGATAACTGGCCAAAAGCATAGAAATAATTCCTACAATACTGAGAAGTTGAAAATCTGACTCTTGTCTGCTAACAAAATTAAGTACGCCTATGTAGCATTCATGACTTGGGATGGTCTGAAGCTGTATGCTCAATGCCAAGCTTCCTGAAGATGGGAAACGGAAGAGGAGAGATCAACAAGGACTCACATTCATGTAGCCGTCCGCAGACTTCCTCCTTCTCACTAGCATGTACTTATCCTCTCCCTCCTCTTCTTCCTCCTCCTCTGTGGGCAGAGTGGCCAAAGACCCCAGGATCCGGGACCTTGACCTGGTAAGAGGCCGGGCTCTCCGTTCAGGGTTCCTTCTGGAAGCCACACCTGGGAATGTGCGTCTTCTAGGTGGCTTTGACTGGTGAATGAAACATACAATATAGATCCACTTGCTCTATTACAGAGAGAAGCAGCACCTGGAGAAGCTGCAACTTTCCCTTAGGGGGGTTTAGGTCACAGAAGAGCTCCGTTTTCACATTTCCTCTGCCCTTTCCATGATGTGTAAACACCAAGCCCAGAGCCATACAGCCCCTGCAATTTTCATTTATTCTTCTATTTAGTTCTTCTGTCGTTTACTCTTCTACTTCAGTTACCGAGTGTGAAAACTGAGCTCCTGACCCAAAAGCCTTCCCATGACGTCTCCAGACTCCTGAACGCACATACCATCTCCACGCTACACAAAGAATGCTTGGGGTTCTTCCCGCCATTCCTTGCTGGCTTCCAGCCTGACTCCCCATGGGGAAGTGGGGGAATGCAGGCTTTTCTTTTATGCCATAGCCAACACAACAGATTTTACCACCCCGTCCACACCAGCTTAGTCCCTTGGGATGCCATCAAATACCATTATTAGGATATGACTTGACAAAAGAAATCGTGTGTGCTTCCTTTTCCCTCAATCGGTTTTTAAAAATAGCATGTACGAGAAAAATGTGCTGCTTGGGGACATGGCGACAAGCTGTCAATCTTCCTTGCTGCTCATATGAAGAAGAGCAAGGATCAAAAGAAGCGTGGCCACAGGGTGGGAGAGCCTAAGTGTCCAGAATGCAAAGATCATCCAGGGCCCCAAGAAGGCTGTTTCTAGCGACCCCACCCCCAGCACAAAAACAAGACCCTAAAAATCTCAGGGATCTGCCCTGGGCTTGTCCAAAACAACAGTTTAGAAAGAAGCACTTACACCTTTGGATCTGTGGCCGGGGAGGGAATGTCTTCCAGAGAATATGCCAGGGAAGCTTTCTAATTCTGACATGAGTTTTGCAAGCTAAAAAGGGGAAGAAAGTAAACGAAATTATAACTGGTGACAAGAGGCAAGCTGTGGAAATAATGCTAGCCTATGCCTTAACTTTCTACTTAACAAGCTGGCATAGTCAAGTTTCTGACTTCCCTACTACAGTTATCCAAAGCAGCCACAGGGGCTGTAGAGAAGGCTCGGCAGTTAAAAACACTGGCTACTCTTGCAGATCCGGGTTCAGTTCCCAGCACCCACATGGTAGCTCACAATCATGCCTAACTAACTCCAGTTCTAGGGGACACAAAATGCCCCCCTCTGGCCTCCAAGGGCACCACACGCATAGCACAACCCCCCCCCCCCAAAACAAATATAAAATTCAAAACACACCATGAAGTCTTCACAACTACGTGGAAACAGTTCTTAGGAGAGAGGTACAAGACATAAGTTTGCTTAGAGAAAAGCTGGGAAGGGTGCCGGTGCATCCCAACCAACACCTACCATGGCTTTGTTTTGCTTAATATTCAGAGCCCTTTTCTCCAGGAAGTTCATGCCGTCCTCTTCCTCTTCAGAGTCAGACTGGGAATCGTTTGCAGAGTTCTCAGAGGGTTTGGAGGGGACTGCTTTTTTGGTGGCCGGCCTCCGGGTGTTCCGTGCTGGGAACTTCATGGCTACCCTGAGAGGTCCAGGGTGGCGGCGGCATTGACTCCGGGTCCTGCAGCCTTCCCTGTCTACCTGCAGTCTCTAGTTAAGAGAGCAAGGGGGTTGTGTTAAGGACCCGCGACTGGCAGGCAAGCGGCACCAACTGCTACAGATCCTTTCAGAACAAAGGACGAGAGCAAGTCAGCCCAAGTGGACAGCAAGGATCATGGGCAAGAAGATGAAGACTTGAAAATGCATACAATGGGAAAAGAGCCTGACAGGGTGCTCTTCTGAGACACTGCCCCAGCCACCATCATGGTCCCAAGACCTGTGCTACTAAACGCCTGCCCCCTTCCCATTTCCTTAAAAATAATCCCTCCTCATTTTCATAAAGTCCTCTAGGGCATCTGTGTTTCACCCATAAACATGGTTTCAATGCCTATGATGGTATTAAATAATATACCAGACTGCCAATTTCTATTTCCTTTTTAATTGTGATTTAAATACACCTCATTCGCTTCACTGAAACTTCAGGTCCATTCAACAAAAAGCTATGTGGCGTGTGCTGGCCCATGCCAGTTAAGCCCTACAAGTAGGGATCCTGGGCTCCACAGCCAGCTCTAGGCCAGCCTGAGTTCTACTGCCAGGCTCTGCCTCAAAAACACACAAACAAGCAAAAAAATACCAAATCTTCCCAACACCAGTCCCTGGCAACCACCATCTTTCTAGTCTTTGAATGTGACCAGTCTAGCTAACACTCAAATTAACCGTTTTTTAAGTCAAGATCTAAGATATCACTTCATACCAACCAGTAAAGCTAAATCTGTCAGTGTGCTCAAAAGTTAAACAGAGTCTACATCTTCCAGCCATCTACTCCTAGACCCAATACATAGACACATAAAAGCTTAGCACATGAATGTTCATGACAGCATTACTCTCATTTCTGCATGTGTGCCCATGCATGAGTGTGCATGTGTAGGCCTGAGCTTACTATCAGGAATCATCCTTGACCTTACTGAGACAGGCTCTCTCAATCAAATCCAGAGCTCACTGATGTGCCATATCTGGTTAGCTAGCTTGCTCTAGGGATCCGAGCTCTGCTTTCTGAGAAGCTGGAACTACAGATAAGCCACCATACCCACTAAGCCTGTATGATGGTTTCTAGACACTGAACTGCAGTCCTTATACTTGCAAGGCAACCTGAGCCATCTCCCCAGCCCCTCAAAACACTGAATGGGCTGAGGATGCAGTTCAGTGGAAGAGCCTATGTTTAGCATGTCCAAGACCCTGGGTTTGATCCCCAGTGCCAACAAATAAGGATCCCCATGGGCAGCTTTTAGCATTTCATGTACTTTTAGTGTTCATGGATGGAGAGCACAAAACAAAACTTTTGTGAATTCTTAGCACTTTTGACCAACTAGCGTTTTAGTCATCACAAGTTAATACCCCCAAAGAGCTAAGAGACTGCTAGAAGAGTCATGCCACAGACAATGGGTCACTTCCAGATCTGCAGACTGCCGCCAGCTAACAGATGCCAATCAACACCAGTTGGGAGCAAAGTCTTTTTTTATTAGGGAAGCATGCACTGGTACAGCAGCTGCTGAAGAAACCGTTCTAGGCCAAGTGCTGTCACTTGGAAAGGTGTCATTCAAGCGATGGCCTGCAGGGACGTTGTCAGGCATGGAGAAGGGAATACCATGCAGGTGACTATAATGCACACCCCACTTCCTTAGGAGACGGTTTAAGCACACCATGCACACAGGCAGGTGACAGCCGAGAGGGGTCAGAAGCATAGGCGGACAGGCAAAGCAGGCCAGCGAGCAAGGAAACACTGAAGCAGGAAAGGCCCTACTTGTCATCATCGATGTGGTCCTAAGAGGCTCCCAAGAACTGGTACAACTGGCACCACGGAACCCAGCCTTGTCAGTTCTGCACCAGCACTGGGCTGGGCACCTGCACGTAAGTGCCAATGTAGCTAAATCTTTAGGACATATGTGCTTCCTGGGATCAGGCCAGATCTGCAGCTAATGACAATCTGTAGGCTAGCCAACTTTATTTAACAAATCTCCAAGATTTTTAGAACCTAAAATAATCGTGTTAAGGCCTACATGCAGGACATTGGTAAAAATGGCTTTAAGAGACACGAATAAAACATTCATGATCAGGTCATCAAAGTCTCCTAGCTGGACTGAAAGGAGTTATAGGTATGAGGGGAGGAGGTCAAAGGGCAAGTCTCTGCAGCCTCTAAATGTACCTCACTTCTTGATACTGGTGAACTTCTCAAACTCACCATTCCATCTTGTATCTCACTCTCTGAAAAACCGCAAAATGATTCATCATCAGAGTCGGCATGAAAAATGCTGGCCAATTCGTTAGTGACATCTGGCCCTGGTTTCTGTAAAAATCCACAATGGCTTAAGACATCTTGCACCTCACCCTTTGAAAAGCCGCAGAAAGATTCATTATCAGAGTCCTCATAAAAAACATTAGCCAGTTCTTCACTGATATCTGACCTGAATTTAGGTTTCTGTAAAATAAATAAATGTGGTTGTGGATTTTTTTTCTCTTTCAAGAACCAATTTTCCATAAAGCGTGCAGAGAGCAAATCACATTTACAAGTGCACTACAAGAGAATGGCTTTTGTTACAAAGAAAAATGGTTCAGAGGTTTACAAATGATTTCTGAGTTGTTATAGCAAGTCATCAGCCATGTTAGGTTAGGCGACACTTCAAAAGGACACAATGAGCAGCTAATCTACCTCCAACAATGACTACCTAGAACCCCAGCAAAGAGTGAAATGAAATTACAGCGCATGCCGTATTTTCCTCACGGCTGCATAGAAATGCAGGCAAAAAGCAAGCAGTGTTAATCATGCACAAAGCATCTCGGGGCATTTGGAGCATTGCAGACTCAATTCTGTTTATTCTGGGGCAGCACTTACTGTGTTTGCAAAATTATCAGAAGCAAAGCTGTCACAACTGTCATCGGAGGATGACGACGTTTCCATGGAAATCAGCTTCATATATCTGACATTCTTTAAGTTCTTTACTTTGAGAGCCTTTTGCTGCAAAGAGAAACGGCAACACCATTAAGTGGAATGCTTCCTGCAGTACAGAACTACTAAAGATGTTGTTTCAGTTTGGTAGGCTTAAACAGCAGAGGAGATGAACACATTTTTTTTTTTTCAGGCTCTACAGAGAAAAAAATGAGACTGGCAATTGCTACAAAAAAAAAAAAAAAAAATCAACCCAGGTCAAATTCTAAGAAAGGATCTCGTCTGGAGAACATTTTAATGATATTTATCAATTTATCCAAACATCTGCAGTTACTTCTCTTCCCAGCCTATAATCCTAAGCATTTAACATTATATTGAACTCACAGAGCTTGATGCCAGCTCCTAAAATCCAACCTCATTTTTTCTAATTGAACTGTACTTCTAAAAGGAGATTTCAAAAGTGCAAGATGGCAGAGCAATTTTTCTCCCTCAGCCAAAAATCAAGCTAATGAGGTCTTTTTATGTAAGCTTTGGGCTCTGCACTGTGATGCTAATTTTCCAAACTACAAAAATTGGGCAGGTCCTGTGCTTTAAGATGGCAGCCATCCAAATAGGCCCTGTTCCAATGAGGAGGGGTACCGAGGTCCTGCACAAGTCCTTACAAATCAAGTATTATCAGCCCGTAACCACATGGTACAAGGAGCCAAGTTAGAGGTGGGACACCTGGTTCCATCTGAGCTCTCTACGACCATGGTCTCCAGGCAGCTCTTTCTCATGGCCCCTTAAGACCTGAAATTTTTAAGACTGGGGTAGTGCTCAGTGGTAAGTATTTGCCTAGCAAGCAAAGTCCTGCCTGGGGTCAATCCTCAGCCCACGGGAGAGAGTTCTTTTAAAAAAGCCTTTCATAAGGTCAAATTACTTGGAGAGATGAAAATGATCCATTCGTTCTCATTTATAGCCCTGTACTGTTCACTAGAAAATGTAACTTACCAGGACAGCCATTTTTTGCCATTTCTTGGAACATGATATTTCCAAAGGGTCACATTAGTTCTTATAGTCTTAAATAGTCAAGAAATAGCAGTATGTTTTTGCACTGGAAACCTTAAAGGACAAGCTCTTCTTAGCAGTTCCACAGGAGTGCCCAGATGTGTTAGGGGGACAGAGAATGCCTAGGTGTGGAGAGCTGGACTGACTTCCAATCAAACGCTCTGCATTTCAGTCTCTAAGATTCAATAAAATTATTTCCCAGATGATGGCAGCCCAACCTCCCCTCATTACATGTGGTGATGGAGAGCGACACAATATAAAGGTTGTATTTACAGTAAATGTTCAAGCCGCTGTGCTATTAGCAGTTAAAAAGCATCTCCAAAGTCTCTGCCCCGTTTTCCAGACGAGGAAGCCCAAAGCAACAGGGTGAAACACAATGCAAAAACCGAAGAGATCCCCAGGACAGCAGAGCTCCTTAAATGACTTCCATTCTCCCCACTAATCAATCTACCTCCATGTCAGCCTCCAGGGAGGCATTCTATCGAAAGCCGCCCGGGGAAACAGGCTAAGCTTTAACAAGACAAGACAGGCCAAAAGTCATTCACCAGCCAAGTACATCCCTGATGGAAAAGACACAGAAAGGCAGAGCAAATGGCCATGCCTGGGATGAACTTTCTTGGCAGATATAACTCTAATTCCATTTATGGGGAGTGAGGCCGGGATACTTTAATAGCGATGTTTGCTTAATTCTTTGCAGAAAAAAGTGACATCGTTACTATCACTTAAATGAGGAAAACTGAAGTGAAACCGATTCCTCCAGTCAGGTGCCCAAATGTGCACCTAGGCCAATACCCCACGGGCTGAGATCCGCTACCGAACCACGACCCCGCCTACCCACCCAGACCTGCCATCAAGGGTCCCGAACCTCCGATATTTATTTTAAAGCACGTCACTGTCTTCCTTTCCGCCCATCCCCCCACTCTTCAGGGCAGGACGTAAGTTCTGGCTTCCGTTGGGGCAAAAAAGTAACGTTCCACTCGCAGCTGCAAGTGAGGAGGAGACGCAGAGAAGCACACTTAAACCGCCGTGATGCACGGCTTGCACCGCTAGACCCCTAAACTGCGCTTAATTACAGCCTGGGACTAAAACAATACCTTCTCCCACGTGCACAACCCAAGTTCTCAAGAGATGTTCACAAGGCCTTTAAACCTAAATCCAGAGATCCAGAGTGGTTGAAGGGGCCTCAGAGGAGAGGAAGCGGGTCCCGGGGCCACCAGTGCACGCGTGGATACGCACCCGCCGTGAGCGAGTAGTGCTGGGCATAGTCCCAGGGGATAGAAAGGCTGGGACTCGACCGCCGACCACCACCGCCAGCAGCCAGCCCCGGCCCCCGGCGCGCACGTGTACCACGAGCGCACGTACCGCAGGCTCCCTGAGCGCTGCCAACCCCGTGCGCGCCGAGGGGCGCATCACCCCGGCCTAGAGTTATTCTAGGTGCAAAGATTATAAGAAAAGCAAAAGCAACCGGTGACTTCCCCCAACCTGGAGACGATCAGGAGCGCCGTAGGACAAGGGAGCGGCGCTCACCCGCGGAGTTGTAGGGAAGTGGCCCCGGCCCGCCGGCGTCCAGCACCCACCAACCCCGCCCCGGTGCACCCGGCCGAGCCTCACCCGCGCGCGGCGAGCCTCCATGCTAGCAGCGGGTACCCAAGCACTCGGAACAGGGACAGACCAGAGGAGCCCACGAGCACTTGGAGCCGGAGCAGCAGGAGACCCCGGGCAGAGGCGGGGCGCGCACTCGGCCGCCGGAGGGGCGGGGCCGCCGGCTTTCCCGCGCCGGGACACAGGTCCTGCCAGCTAAGAAGACTTCTCTCGCCGCACCCGAAGCGCTCAAGCCCCAAGGGAAAAAATTAGAAGTGGTTCCGATCGTCATAATCCTGAGTGTCCTCGGAAACTGCTGAATGCGCGTTGAAACAGTGGCATTTTGGGGACTTAGTGCTGCCGGTTCTTTATGGAGCTGCGCGGTCCTGGGAAAGTGGCGCGAAAGTGACTGCCGCGGTCCCGGGACCGGCCGGCTGATTTGCATGCAACACGCGAGCTGGGAGGACTGGCTCAGACTGCGTGCAGAGCCAACCCCAGCGTTCTCATTTCTGCTGTGGTTTAATCTTTTAAAAATGGATAAATGTCAAAGAACCCAGCAGCGACACCACCCACAACTAGCTGATTTATCCCGGGCGTAGCACTTCTTATCTGGCAAACCACACCATTATCTGCCTGAAGTCATTAGCTGTGTTAAGTTCCAGTGCTTCCGGAAAGATTCGGAAGTCGACTGGTTTACCCTTGACCGGTGGGTTTTAAAGTAGCAAACATTTCCTGCAGGTCAAAAATGACTTACCTGGAGGGTAAAAGTCTTTAGAGACTTATCTCTCTGAGATACAAGCTGCAGACGATTACAAAGAGGATTGTCCGGTTTTTCTCCAGGCAAAATTGGGAACTACCGGAGTTAGTTAGAAAGACCTGTTTTTCATTGCCCTTTTCATCAAACTGGGCATATCAGTGAAATAAGTGGGGCTTCTTCCCTCTTTTTAAAGAGCAAAACGCACTTGCTACAGAAGAAACAACCGGAAAAACTTGAGTGCTTTGAGACTTTAATCATAATCGTAGATTTAAAACAGCGCTTGAAATGAAAGCATTTCCCCTCATTTCAAAACTTTCCTTTGGTATTGATGTCGCCAGTCCGTGGCAGTAAATAGAGCATGCGCGCAGTGAGTAGAGCGCGCGCGCGCGCGCACACACACACACACACACACACACACACACACACACACACACACACACACACTTTTCTCTGGATATTGACCATAAAGACTTATAAATAAATAACGTGGGAAGACAATGGGTTGGAAGGAGCTGCCCAAGGGTCACTCTCCTGTGCAAGAGACAAAGATCTCTAGAAGATCAGGAGAAACAGCTCTTGGTTTGTTTGGCAAAATTCCTGGCAAATCAACATTTGTTGGGTGAATAAACAACTAAGTGAATGATGAGCTAAAATTGCCTTTATGCAGTGTTCATATGAATGGAGTTTTGTGCAAGTGAAAAAGAACAGGTGAGATCAGAGAACGAAGGGAACATCCAAGTCACTTTAGACTGTGTAAAGTTCTGAGAAAGCATTCTGAGTCTTCTTGAGACATTAGAAAATAATCTGGGAGCCGGGTGGGGGTGGCACATGCCTTTAATACCAGCACTTGGGAGGCAGAGGCAAGTGGACCTCTGTGAGTTCGAGGCCAGTCTAGTCTACAGAGCAAGTTCTAGTACAGCCAGGATTGCACACAGAAAATTTTGATTTACATGTTTCTTTTGTTGTTGTTTTGTTTGTTTGTTTGTTTGGTTTGGTTTGGTTTTTGGAGACAGGGTTTCTCTGTGTAGCGTTAGCTGCCTTGGAACTAGATCTGTAGACCAGGCTGGCCTCGAACTCACAAAGATCTGCTGGCCTTTGCCTCCCAAGTGCTGGGATAAAAGGCACTCCCCATCACCACTTTGCCAGGTTTACATGTTTTGTTCTTTTCTTTTTTTTTTTTTTTTTTTTTTTTTTTTAAGGTTAGGATATCTGGCTTTTTTTTTAAAGACTGCTAGTCTTTTTAGTGATCAGGAAAATGCACATTAGACACAGAAATATGATTTTACTACAAGAGGCAAAAACTTGAAAAGCCTTCTGAGACCAAGCATTAAGTGATACGAATAGATCAGTTCTTACAAAAAACCATTAGTGGTGTAGATTTCATGCATTAGAGAGCAACTCAAGAACAAACCACTTCAAAGCGGGTGCACTGGAGGAATGGTTTCCACTGCAGGTCCGGACCTCTAGACAGATTATGAAATCGATTCACTGGGCTTCAACTAGCATATTTTCTTCTCTTTTGGAGTGTGTGAGCTTGTGGGTACATTAACTTAGCAATTATATTGTGATTGGCAAGACCAGTACAAACTCTACTAGGAATCTGAAAGTATACTGTGTGGTGGTGTTGACCGAAAGCACAGTGTTGAACATCGACTTTTCAGGACCCATTCAACTCGTGTCACCGGATGTTCACAGGGATGGGTGACGCCCCATCGACTGCTCCCTCCAGGCCCCTGTGACAGTCCCACCCTGACTCCCATGGACACAGCCCTATCAACTGCCTTAGAGGGAGACCCATGCAATGTGTGCTTTTCTGTGTTCCTGCATTTCTTTTTTCAATGAAATAGAAGTGAGCACAAGAAGTGTGAGTATTGTTTCCTTAAAGATACAATACTTGAGTGCTTGTGTGTGTGCTGTAGAAAACGTGTCTCCCGCTGGCTTCACGGTCAGGGGCTTTCAAGGTCGTGCTTATACAAGGCAGTTCCGGGTGTGAAAATTTGTAAGAAAGATGAAAGCAAAGGGAAAAGCAGAAGACAGGGAATAAAGGATGCTTCCCACTCGGAAAGTTATACAAGCAGGTGATAGACAGCCAGGGACCTGAGTGGTCAGGGAGGAAGCTGTAGGGAGAGAGGAAGAACTGGTTTCAGGCAGATGGCATCTGGTTCCAAGGCAGTACACAGGCAGGAGATCCCATCTTACTACTGAGAACTAGGAAAAGAGAAAGAGAAACTAGACATTTGGGGCTTTCTAGCTCTCTGCATTTATTCCAGGCATGATGGGACGACACTGAAGGATTTCCAAGCTGGGGCCCTGTCTGACCCCATGGATGGTGTAGACGGAGGAGCAGCCAGGAGTGGGTAAGAGCTGGGGGTGCTTAAGATACCGATAGTTGTTGTAGAGCACGGGAAGTGTTCAGATTTAAGAGACTTTATGTTGAAGTTGGAGCCAATTGGGCCACAGGAGTAGCTGGCTTAGTCCTATTAGCATAGTATATCAGGGCAAAATGTTACAAACAAGCTAAGTGACATTTGTGTTTGGGTCTCATCACTGGAACAAGAGTCTCTGACATAACATGGAGGTAAGGGAGATGAAGGAGGAGAGATTCATTTGGCTCAGGCTTTCAGAAGGTCCCCACAAGAGGATGTGGGGAAGGCCACAGAGACACAGAAAGAGAGGGCTCGTGTTAGCTGTACTGTGTAGTATGAATCTTAAAGATTCTTATTAATAAAATCAAACCCGAGGCCAGGTATTGGGGTGAATGCTGAAAGATCAGAGAGACAGAACAAGCCACAGCTACCTCACCTTACCAATTCCTCAGCTGGTCTTGTTTCCTCAGACTGGAAGCCTCTGAGTCCTCATCCAGAATGAATCTCAGCTGAACTGTGCTGCTCCAAAGCCTAAAGGCTTAACCAGCCAAATGCTTCTAGTTTCTGGTCTGCACGAAAAATATATCTTTCTACTTTCTGCCATCACTCCCTGGGATTAAATGCTGGATTTCTGGGATTAAAGGCGTGTGTCACCTTGCCTGGCTGTTTCTAATGTGGCCTTGAACTCAGAGATCCAGAGGTATTTCTGTCTCTGAAATGCCAGGATTAAAGGCGTGTGCTACCACTGCATATCCTCTTGTTTAATATTGTGGCCATCCTGCTCTCTGACCCGAGATAAGTTTATTTCGGGGAACACAATACCACCACAGTGTACTGCCTTTCTCCTGTTCGTGCCATTAAAGCCCCCAGCATGTGGAGTGATGCCCTGTATGCTCAGGACAAGTTCCTCCTTAGTTAATTATAACCGGAGACACCAAAGACACACTCAGGATTGCACTGTCATCATCCCCTAGACACTTCTTAGTGCCACCAAGTTGACGAGATTAACCACCATCACCCCTCAAAAGGGATATGGTACAGGTAAGAGAACAGAAGTACAGGCACATAATAGAATTTAAACAATAGTTCAAAGAAACGGAGCGCCGTTCTTGCATCAGTGTGGCTAGCTCCTAGCACAAGGTTGAGGGAAGAGTGAACTGCAAACACTCTGTGAAGGCTACCCCTTAACGAAATTTTAAAAGCACAGAGCAGATGAACTGTGAAGGAGCAAAAATGGGACCAAGTGGAATAAGACAGGCGTTAACTTGAGAGAAAGGAAGGCGCGTGTGGAGAGGGGAGTGGGACTTTGGATCTTGAGTGCTTATAGGAGAGCAGGGGAGGGTGAGAGGGAAGAGGAGGGGAAGGAGGAGAAGGAGAAGGCCTGCATCATTATCAGGCACAGCGGGGCTTTCCTGTTATGCTGCTGGATCTACAGTTCAAGGTCAGCCTAGGTCGTAAACGTAAACAAGTGAAGCAAAGATGGCAGATTAGTAAATGAGATGAGCAGGAGCACACGAGTGACCTTCATACTTTTAGTCTCTGTGCTTTTTGATTGACAATTTGAAGCATTTCGTAAAAAAAAAAAAAAAAAAAATGTATGTATCATATGTCCATGAAGACATGGATAGACTTAAATCTGCATCTCCTTTACAGGGTCTAATGACCGGGAATCTGACGGAAAGTCACTGTGCTAACCACACCCTGGTGTGTTTTCATTTTGGAAGGAAGACTCGGAATGGACAAGTGTGGAACTGCAGCAAGCCAGGAAAGATGAGGACTCAGGCTTCCACAGCAGCAGAAAGGACTGTCATTTCCCTGCAGACGTCATCAGAGGGCTGGAAAACAGCAGGCATTCAGTAAATACTTCTTATTAACTAAAATGACTAGAGGTGGACTTTGAAACCGGTGAAGCCTTCTGAGTGACCCGCCTTCCGCACAGGGCTTTCATTTCCATGGCTTAGTAGGAACTTTAAGGATGGCTGAGGGTCGTCCTGCGGCTTGTCTTCACCTTCAGAAGAATTCCATTGCCTCTTGTTTGAAAGTTGATAGTGAGGTCCCAAGCCTTCAGCTCCTTTTATAATGAGGTGAACCAAAGAAGGTTGGATTTTGAACAAAGAATACAACAAGGAGCAAAATGTATCATTTTCAGATGAGATTTCAAAACAGTGCTGATGTCTGAATGGATGCTGGGTCTACCTACCCAGTCCTTGGGTGGTAACATGAACCCAGGCAGCGTTGGCCAGCAAAGATTTGAGTGGGCCTGACACACCTGGAGACAGGGGGCCCCACAGTTTTTATTGTGTTGGTGGGTACGTCAGGTCACAAATCTCTATTTTCAATAACCCTTTAATTATAGGTTTACCTCCCCTGTACTCTGCTTTCAGAAGGCATAAAGGGAAAGACTCCTAATAGACCTTCTGGCTATGAAAGGATAAATCAGTGGGAGGACCCAGTCCCTTGCCACCCAGGGGCTGTTAGTCCACAAATATTTCACGCCAATTGTATTGGAATGCTTGCTAGTCATTCCATGTCAACATTGCTTAGTAGGTCAGTTTGCTGACATCGGATACCTAATTACAGAATATTGAAGAAATGAATGAAAAGATGTGTGTGTGTGTGTGTGTGTGTGTGTGTGTGTGTGTGTGTCCATTTTTATCAAGAAGGAAATATATCTTCTTGGATGAACATTTTCCATTGTGAACTTCAGGTGTTAGAACATTGTGCTTTTTAAAATTTTATTGTGTGTGTGTGTGTGTGTCTTTAAGTACTTTGAATAAAGTTTAGCTCTGATTATTTCCACCAAGTCAGTTTCAACATTATGGAACCTCAATTACAACTCAAACCTAATTTTGCCTCTCAGAGAAATAGCATTTTTAAAAAATCTGTTTTGTTTGTTGTTTTGCTTTGTCTTTTGAGACAGGATTTCACGTGTAGCCCTAGCTAGCCTCAATCTCACTACGCAGACCAGGCTGGCCTCAAACTCAGAGGTCCTCGGCCTCCCAAGTTCTGGGATCAAAGGCTCGTGCTCCACCATACTCTAGCTCTCCCCTATTACTTTCTTTGTTTGTTTTTTGCACTTGGCAAAATTTTTGGTTTTACTTCATGGACCTACCGTTTGGTGTTAGCAATGGCCAGCAGCAACTGAACTTCCACCCACAAACCTTAGTGGAATGCCTCTTAAAACCAGCCTCATGGGGAACAGTGACTTGCATGCTCCTAAACTGCCACCCTGGGCCACCTTGCTCCCACCAGGACAAACCTGGAGCAGGCCTGGTTATGGTGTAAGGCTTTCTTCCTCCTTTGTAGACCACGTGAGCATCCTTCCGCATTCCTCCCCTAGTTTCTCAGGCTTGGCACCCTTCCAATCCCACACAGTAAATCAATTCATACTCAAAGGTTTAGAAATCATCTTTCTTCTTCCAGCTTTGTAGGGGAGAAGAGTCTGGCACTGACCATTGTAGCCGCTGGCAGTAACCTCCAGCCTCTGTTCTAGAGGCTGCTTCTTTCCAGAGAAAAAGGCGCATTCAGATGACCCTCTCCATCCATCAATCAGGACGACCAGCAATCTAATGACAGCTTTGTTTAAAAAGAGGAACTCGTTTGCAGATGAGACTTCCTTGTGAAAATGTAACATCTTGAACCATATTATTCTAAAAAAACAACAACAACAAAGACTATATGTTGACCATGGTGCATCATTATTTGCAATCAAGTAAACAATGTGGTTGTTTGTAAACAAAATGGTTGGATGACATTCAGATATTTCGAAACTTTTTTTTCTGTCTTCTGTTAAACCAGACACCACAATAATGGAAAAAAATGAGCCTACCAGTAAGGAATGAGCTACGTAAAAAGAAAAAGCATGCAGGTCGATGACTTGCATTACCAAATTTTGTTTATTCATTTATGTCAGCAGGTCCTAAGTTGCCAACATTTCTAACCATGATTTCATTTCCACAAACTTTCTTAGCATAAATCTTTGAGCACACATATGTCATCTTCCTGTAAAGGAATAGCTCACAGGAGGAGCCTTTGCATGCCCATTTAAGCCTTGATTAGTGTGATGGTGTGTTTCTGTCAACCTGACACAAACTAAAGTCGTCTAGTGGGCTAGTTAGGGTTGTCACCTCTGCGATGGAGCACCATGACCAAAAGCAAATTGGGGAGGAAAGGGTTTATTTGGCTTACACTTCCACATTGTAGTCCATCATTGAAGGAAGTCAGGACAGGAACTCTAACAGGGCAGGAACTTGGAGGCAGGAGCTGATGCAGAGGCTTTGGAGAGGTGCTGCTTTCTGGCTTGTTCTTCATGGCTTGCTCAGCCTGTTTTCTTATAGAACCCAGGACCACTAGCCCAGGGATGGCACCACTCACAAGGGGCTGGACCCTCCTCCATCCATCACTAATTAAGAAAATGCTCTCCAGGCTTGCTTACTGTATTAGTTGGGATTCTCTAGAGTAACAGAACTATATATATTAAGGGGATTTATTAGAATGATTTACAGGCTGTGATCCAGCTAATCTAACAATGTTTGCCTATGTATGGAAGGTCCAAGAATCCAGTAATTGTTAAGTCAATAAGCCTGAGTGTCTCACTGGTCTTCAGTATACACCAGAATTCTGAAAAAGTAGGCTCTAACACCAGTGAAGGAATGGACTTGCTAGCAAGGTGAGCAAAAACTTCCTTCTTTCGTATCTTTATATAAATTTCCAGCAGATGGGGGCTGGAGAGATGGCTCAGAGGTTAAGAGCACTGACTGCTCTTCCAGAGGTCCTGAGTTAAATTCCCAGCAACCACATGGTGGTTTACAACCATTTGTAATGAGATCTGGTGCCCTCTTCTGTATACATAATAAATAAATAAATCTTTTTTAAAAAATTTCCAGCAGAAGGTATGGCCCAGATTAGAGGTGGGAACTCACCTCAAAAGATCTGGATTAGCTACAGTACTCAGGAGGCAGAGGCAAATGGATCTCTGTGAGGTCGAGACCAGCCTGGTCTACAGAGTGAGTTCTAGCACAGTCAGGGCTACACAGAGAAACCTTGTCTCAGGGAAAAAAAAATAACAACAAAAGATCTGGGTTAAAGGTTGTCTTCCTGCCTTAAAGATCTAGATTAGAAGTGGATCTTCCTGCTCCAAATTAAGCAAAAATCCTTAGCAGGTATACCCCAATCTATTTTGGGGTTTTAGTTAGTTCCAGATGTGGTCAAAGGTGACAACCAAGAATAGCCATCACAGATACAGCCCGATCGTATGGAGACATTTTCTCAATGGGAGTTCCCTCTTCTCTGATGACTCCAGCTTGTGTCAAGTTGACATACAACCAGCCTGGGCAAAAGGAACCTCAGTTGAGAAAATGCTTCCTTCCAATTGGCCTGTAGGGACATCTGTTGGGCATTTCTTGATTAATGATTGATGTATGAGGGCCCAGCCCACTATAGGTGGTCTGTTCCTTGGTAGGTAGTCCTGAACTTAAGGCATTTTCTTTCTTTCTTCCTTCCTTCCTTCCTTCCTTTCTTTCTTTCTTTTTTTTTTTTTTTCTTTTTTTTTTTTTTCTGGAGCTGAGGACTGAACCCAGAGCCTTGCACTTGTTAGGCAATCACTCTACCACTGAGCTAAATCCCCAACCCTGGGCATTTTCTTAATGAGGGATTGATGAGGGCCCAGCACATTGTGGGTGGTGCCACCCTTGGGCTGGTGGTCCTGGGTTCTGTAAGAGAGTAGACTGAGCAAACCATGGAGAGCAAGCCCATGGGCAACACCTTTCCATGGCCTCTGCATCATCTCCTGCCTCCAGGTTCCTTCCTTGACTTCCTGCCCTGACTTCCCTCAGTAATAGAGTATTACCTGAGAGTTTTAATAATAAATGAACTCTTTCCTTTCCAAATTGTTTTTGGTCTGTGTTTTTTCATAGCACTAGAAAAGCAAAATAAAACACTTAACTGATTAAAACAAACCTATCCAAGTGAGGAAGCTAGTAATAATACAATTTTGTAAATAAACTACCTCATTTATGTAATGACATATGTGAATTCTGGGGGTTTTGTTTTGTTTTGGTTTGGTTTTTTGTTTTTGGTTTTGGTTTTGGGTTTTTCGAGACAGGGTTTCTCTGTGTAGCTTTGCGCCTTTCCTGGAACTCGCTTGGAGACCAGGCTGGCCTCAAACTCACAGAGAACCGCCTCCTCTGCTTCCCCAGTGCTGAGATTAAAGGCATGCACCACCACCACCCGGCTTGGTTTTGTTTTGTTTTTGTTTTTGTTTTTGTTTTTTGTTTTTTTTTTGGGGTGTTTTTTTTTTTTGGTTGTGAATTCTGATACAGCTGCTTTATTCAACCTAAACTGTCCAGTTAACTACAAAATTGTCTATTTAATTTGAATGGTAACAGCTTCAGGAAAGCTTTCAACAGACTCTAAAGTGATTTCTTAGGTTATTCCCAATGATAGAATCTAAAGAATATGTGTTATCACCCATGGCTTTTGTTTTGGTGGATTTTTTTCACCTTTGGTGAATATTAGTTACATAAATATTTTATGCATATACACATTGCTGTGGGATAATGAATGCTTTTGTACACGGTAAAGATTTATCACTCAAATTGGTTTAATAAAATGCTGATTGTTCAGCAGCCAGGCAGGAAGTATGCAGGGAGTATAGACTAGGAGAATTCTGGGAAGAGGAAGAGTGGAGTCAAGAGTCGCCAGCCAGATGCAGAGGAAGCAAGATGAGAATGTCACACTGAGAAAAGGTACCAAGACAAGAATTTTGGGTTAACGTAAGTGTAAGAGCTAATTAGTAATAAGCCTGAGCTACCAGCTGAGCATTTATAAATAATATTAAGTCTCTGAGTCAATTATTTGGGAAGTGGCTGCTGGATATTTGGGAACAGGCAGGCAGGAGAGAAACTTCCGCCTACAACACATATGAACGGAAACCCCCCCCCCCCCCAATCATTCTTCTGTATCCCTGTTAAAGTTCTGATTGAGTAATGACTGGCAAACTTCCCCAACATTTAGAAAAAGCTGTTCTCCAATGCAGAGGCAATACATTATGGTACCAAATGCTTCATTTTTAATCTACAGAAAGCTTTCATTTGCTCAAAGTAACCAGTGACTTTTAATGCAAAAACCAGCCAGGCTATGGTGGTGCATGCCTTTAATCCCAGCACTCGGGAGGCAGAGCCAGGGATCTCTGTGAGTTCAAGACCAGCCTAGTCTACAGAGCGAGATCCAGTACAGGCACCAAAACTACACAGAGAAACCCTGTCTCAAAAAACAACAACAACAAAACAAAAAACAAAAAACAAACAAAAACTCAAAAAAACCCCTAAAGAATTCCCCAAAAAAACTGTTAATACTTTCAGAATCAACATATCAAATTTGATTTTCATTGAAATGAATTTTTGCACACCAGTAATTCAAAACCCAAGATCCAGATGTGTGTGTGTGTGTGTGTGTGTGTGTGTGTGTGTCTTTGTGTGTAGTTATATATGAAAATACGAACAATTATTGAGCTCCCTCTTCGGAAAAGGAATTCTAGTCAGTTTGTCCTTATGAAAAGCAATTGTAACTTGAGGACACTTCATATATGGGTTCGCCAGCACCAAGTTGGCCTCATCTGAATTCTTCCATTTCATGAGGAACATCAGTTCTCCACTGCTGTCTGTGGCACCAATTATTTGTTCAAGATCATGACCTCCAGCCAAGCCTCTTAGCTGTCAGCAGCATTTCTTCGATCTGCATCATCAGATTCACGGTCAGATAAAGATTTCCAGTCTGTACCCCTCACCAAATTTTGACAATAAGTAAAACACTTCTATCAATTACACACATATCTCAACCTGGATACACGTTGTGTAACAGTCTCTCCTCCCAGATTCAAACGTTCCATCCTGCACTGAAGCTCAAGGCATAAAGTGAACAACTCAAAATAGCTTCAGGAAATCCCTAAAACTGACCAGATTCACTAGGCCCCTCTTTCCCAAAGGTGAACAGTAAAAACTGCTGAGACTCACTCTCAGACTGTCAGGCCGCAAAGAAGGCACTGAGACCAGACCAGCTGCTGCCTGCAATAAGCAGAAACCAGCCAAGCTGCCTGGAAGAGGTTTAGACCAACTGAGGCATCTGGAAACGACACTGTCCAACCTGTTCAGCTGCCTGTGGCTGTGCAGTGTGCTCCAGGTCCAGCTTTTGTGAGCTGCCACCATGTTGGGTGGGCTTTGGTGATACAGCTGTCCTTGAGTCAGTTCTTCAGCTCTGCTCCTGTAAGCAACCCCTCCTCCACATTCCTATAAGTCACCCCCAATAAAACTCACAGGTTCACCAAGCTGGACTTCAGTACTTTCTATCTGTACTTTGTTCTGTCATGGACTCTAGCTCTGGGGTGAGTAAGTGTGTGTGTGTGTGTGTGTGTGTGTGTGTGTGTGTGTGTGTGGTGTGTGTGTGTGTGTGATGTATGGTGTGTGTGAGTGTGTGTGTGTGGTGTGTGGTATGTGTGAGTGTGTGTGGTGTGTGTGGTGTGTGTGGGTGTGTGTGTGTGTGATGTATGGTGTGTGTGAGTGTGTGTGTGGCATGTGTGTGTGTGTGTGGTGTGTGTGGTGTGTGTGTGTGGTGTGTGTGAGTGTGTGTGGTGTGTGTGTGTGGTGTATGGTGTGTGTGTGTGTGTGGTGTGTGGTGTGTGTGTGTGTGGTGTGTGTGGTGTGTGTGTGTGTGTGTGATGTATGGTGTGTGTGAGTGTGTGTGTGTGTGTCATGTGTGTGTGTGGTGTGTGTGTGTGGTGTGTGTGAGTGTGTGTGGTGTGTGTGTGTGGTGTATGGTGTGTGTGTGTGTGTGTGTGTGTGTGTGTGTGTGTGTGGTGTTGTGCTGTCATGTCTCCCCAGGAAAAGTCTGTCATACAGCAATAGATTGTGAAAATTCTGGCAAGCAAAGCACCCGGATACAGCTGATTGTGGTGGAATACACCTATAACCACAGCCTCAGAGAGACG
Source organism: Onychomys torridus (assembly GCF_903995425.1). NCBI lineage: Eukaryota > Metazoa > Chordata > Mammalia > Rodentia > Cricetidae > Onychomys > Onychomys torridus. The sequence continues at coordinate 49,432,639 of NC_050446.1, read as the reverse complement.
ACACAGGAGGGTGTTGCACTCAAGTCCAGCCTTAGCTACATAAATAAAACTATCTCAGATAATCAAACCCCAAAGTTAGAGTCTGTGTGATTCTGCAATAACAGACAATGGAAACAGAGGAGAGACTAGTGGTTGCCAAGGACTAAGGTGTTGCTTCAGGCAGAAGGAAGGCAGAGGCAAGGACGAAAATGAAACTTGAGGGACACTGTCAGTGTCAATCATGCTGTGATACTGTTCTGGACTTGGGAAAATATTAAGATGGTGGGAAACTAATAAACAGTAGTGGGATCTCTCTAGTTTCTTCTGGCTGCATGAAGAGGCTACAGATATCTCAAGATGAAAAAGTTTTATGGTTTGAAATGAGCAAGTTGGGATATAGCTCACTGGTCGAGTATCTGCCTGCCACTCTCCATTCTCCAGCAATATATTATATATTTTATCATTATATTATAAAATTATTACAAAATACAATTATGTAGAATATATTTTTGTTTTAAGTTATGCATATGTGTACATGTCTATCTGGTCTATCTGCGCATGTCTGTGTGTGTGTGTGTGTGTGTGTGTGTGTGTGTGTGTGTGTGTGCATGTGAGTGAAGTGAGTGAAGGTGTCTGTAGAGACCAGAAGGGGGTGTCAGGTCCCCTGGAGTTACAGGCTGTTGTGGGCTGTCAACATTGATTCTAAGAACTGAACTTGGGTCCCCTACAAGAGCAGTTTGTGCCTGTACCCACTGAGTCCCTTCTCCAGCCCCATTACTATTTTTGAATGAAGCTAATGTACAACTCCAGCCTAACGGAAAAGCCGGGCCCACTGCTTGCCCAGATCTCGGGCTGACTCTAAACTACAACCGCAGAGGTTCCAGCTGTTGCCATTGGCAGGGATGTTTGAGTCTGAGCCAGGCCTAGTTAACTTCCTGTTAGAGCAAATAGCTGAGACTCTTTAGGAGAATGGAACGCAATCCAGAGTCTCTACAGTGTCTTGAATGAAACCCCCAAATTCCTAGATACAGAAAAAAGAAAAAGAAAATCCAACTTAAAACAGTCAATGCAGACTGACTTGAAGTTTCCTTAGATGTTCAAAGTAAAAATGAAGGATTTTAAAACAGCCATTAAAACCATGCTTAAGAGAAGAAAGGAATATTTACTAATTATTTATATGTATAATAAATATATATAATTAAATATATATTTATTACAATAAATAAACAAATAGGGGACGACATCAACACAGAGAGCAAAAGCTTAAAAAAAAAAAAAAAAAGAAAAAAAGAAAGCATCTAGTGGAAATTGTGTAACCAGAACATAAAATAACCAAAACGGAATGGTGGGCTCATCAGATGGCTGGAGAGGATACAGAAGTAAGGAATTCTGAAAGCAGGCATCATCCACCCCGGAGAACAGAGAGTGTTTAGGGTCGTAGAGAAGAGAAGAGGATGTCACAGTAGTTTCGTGTTCTCTGCGACTATACGAGGAAGTAGAGTCCTGAGAAGGAAGGAGAGTGAATGGAGCAAGGGAGATACTTGAGGAGACGGTACCTAACAATTTCCCAAACTTACAGGCGGAGGATACTTAGGGAAACCCGATCAGGATAAATATGAAGAAGCCAAATCATCAGTTTCAGGAAAATTTATGAAAACCAACTTTAAGTCTTAAAAGCAATTTTAATAAATGAATGCATACATACCCAGAGTGATAGCACAAACGGCTACTAACTTCTCCAAATTCCTAGTCACTTAAGTCTTCTAAAGTCCATGTTCTGAGTGTCACCCAACTTTAGCACGCCGCCAGCCAGAAAAGGCAGTTGTGCATATATGCATGGTGGCAGACCCTTAGTAGAATTTTTTTTCTTTCTTTTTTTTTTTTTTTTTGCCATCCCATCCTCCGAAACAGATCAAAGAGCCATTTGCTCCATGGAGACGACTAACAAAAACCTAGTTGCTTAAGAAAATAAAGGTGTGCCTTTGTTGAATAAATATTAGCGGTAGGTTGTCATATCAACCCTTGAAAAGCCAGGGTAGGGAACAGGTAGCGGAGAGATCAGAAAAAAAAAAAAAAAAGATACAGCTGATTAAATTGGATTATCATCCTGAGAGCCTCTTCTTCTAATCTCCGGTCAATGGCGTCTCTCTAGGGGTTTATTTTCTTTATATTCTTTGGCTAACAGAAGTGTTCATTTTTTTTTCAGGTGATATTGACCTGATCCAGGACTAGAGTCAAATGGCTTAAAAGAAAATTTTACAACTCTTTCAGGCTCAAGATCAATGTAGCAAAAAAGAAAGCTAACAATGGATACTTCTAAAATTGAAGAAGTTTTCATCAGAGACATTCATATAAATGAACTTAGAGAGGCATTTGAAAGTTATCCTCACAATGGTCAGAAATACAAAGCAAGACTCAAATAAAAAAACATAAATCAGAAGTGGAATTGAGCATTTTATACTGATTCTTACAAAAAAATGTAACAACCTGTAAGGATAAAAACATCTCGGGGGACCAAAGATAGACCCTCTTAGAATGGCTACATTCTCAAGAACCTTTACATTAAAGTTAGAAGACCTGACTCTAACAATGGCACCGGACTGAAGGTCTCAAGCCTTTGAATTCTCAAGTCTACATTTCTTGTCCTGACTTCTCTTCCAACTCTAGCTTGCCTTCACCGCTGTTTGCTGGTTGGGGGAAGAATGTTATTGAACAATGTTTTCCAACTTCCCTCACTCACTCTAGTCTTGCTGTAACCATGGAACCCTTAGACTAGTATGCCATTTAGTTTTAGTTGACATATTTTTGCATATACAAATTTTTGAAGTCATGGCTAAAAGTTAAAAATGTACAGAAGTTTCCAGTAATAAAATGGTGGATAAATGCCTAAATTGTGATTAAGGGTTAAGGTCTGACACTTATTCTGTCTTTGATAAACAAGAAGGATCCAGTGATAAATAGCATTAACATCCGATTGAGACTTCCTTAATATACTTAGAAAGACTTCTGTAGGATTAAAAGAAAAATTATGTTGTCTAATGTTTTTGTCAACTTGATAGTAAACTAAAGTCATTTGATGATAGGAACCTAAATTGAGAAAATGCCTCTAATACTGGGCTGTGGGCAAGCCTGTAAGGCATCTTCTTAATTGGTGATTGATGGAGGAGGGCCCAATCCATTGTAGCAGTGCCATACCTAAGCTGGTGGTCCTAGGCTGAATAAAAAAGTCTGTGATCCCAGCACTAGGGAGGCTGAGGCAGGAGGGTCGCTTTAGGTCTGAGGAGGTCAGCCTAGGTTACAGTGTGAGACCCTATCCAAACAAATCTCCAAAAGTTCCTTTATGCAGGTCTTTTGTCCTTTTTTTTTTTTTTTTTTTTTTGGGGGGGTTTTTCGAGAAGGGTTTCTCTGTGTAGCTATGCACCTGTCCTGAAACTTACTCTATAGCCCAGGCTGGCCTCGAACTCAGAGATCCTCCTGCCTCTGCTTCCTGAGTGCTGGGATTAAAGGTGTGCGCCACCACTGCCCGGCAGTCTTTTGTCTTTCAACAGAGATGTAACATACACTAAGGCTTCAGAAACAAAAGAAGAAGAAAGGCCAGGGGGTCAGGGGAACAGGAAAAACACACAGTCCTGTTGGAGGAGGAGACCAGAGAGTTCCCGTGCTGACAATATGAGTGTAGAGAGAACCATAATCATTCTACCATAGGAAACAATAATCAGTTCTAGACAAAATCTTCCCAGCTCTTCAAGAACCCAGAGAAGGAACAAGGGGCAGAAGCTGCCGAGACTCTCAGGGCTCAGAAGCAGGAACCACACTGGCCAGGTGAGTTCCACATCTACACAGACCCTTCTCCTGTGCACAATATGGCAGGCAGAAGCCACTGAAAACCCCGTTGTGAGCTGTTAGAGGTTTAGACCTCAGAGCTGCAAGGGTGATTAGAAACCTAGCGTGAAACACCAGAAAAGGAGCCACAGAGTAGGGAGTCCCCACATCTAAACTGTCAAATGCTTAGTCTGCCTCTGAACTCGGCTTATTCTGATGGCCCCCAAATGCCCAGTGGAAAGTGCAAGTTGGAAGCTTGGAAGAACTGAGCCCACACATCAACTGCTGTTTGCTGCAGAGCAGTTTGACATTTGAGGGCTGCCTACTTAAAGAGGTGGCGTGAACACCATGGGTTTTAAGTAGTCCCACCTTGGGGGGAAAAACATCAATGAAGACTTTATAAACTTAAGGTGATCCACCAGTAATTTGTTTACAGAACAGAAATCTCCTGAGAAACATAATGAAAGCCAGAGTCCTCACAAAGAATCACTTACAATGTTCAGTATAAATAGGAAGTAGCTAGCATGTAGAAACATAAGAGAATTCACCCTTACAGTAAAAAAAAAAAAAAAAAAAAAAAAAAAGGAAATACAGTGTAGAAACACACCTGGAGACAACACGTTAGAAGTAGCCGTCAAAGAATGAAGAGAAGTTGTCGTATGGAACCCTATGAAGAGAGTCACGAGGAGTCAACAGTGGGGGGATCTTACAGGAATGAGCCTGTAAGAAAGAACACCCCAAGAATTCTATACCCAAAGGTAGAGTTGTCAAAATTGACAGTTTCCTGGATGAGTTCAGGAATAGAGTTTGGCTGGCTAAACCATCAGGAAACTTGAAGACAGAGCCATATAAACACGTCGACCTTTATGAGCAAGGCATAGTATATGCAAATATCACAGTGGACCCAATGAATTTGTACAAGAGGTTATAGTAACCGTAATATAAAAACTAAAACTACTCATCATCCTGAATCATACATGCTATATCAAGCAAACCAACATAACCTGTTTTTCTTTTTCTTTCTTTCTTATTTTTTTTTTAATAATTTTATGTTATCTCCTTTCCCAAATCTGCCACTCTTAGTTATACATGTTTGTCTTCTTTCCTTCTCTCTCTTCCCCATTCCCCTATGGGAATTCATGCCCTCTCAGGATAATATACAAGGAAAGCATATGATTTTTGTATTTAAAGATGTTCATTGCAGCATCATTTATAACTTGGAAAAATTAGAAACAATCTCCATGCTCAGGGCAGGGAATTCATTCAGAAAGGACAATAGCCTATAACTAACAGTGAAAATGCCTGTCCAGTTTTCAGTCACACCAGGAAATGAGTATAATAGACTAAAAATTTCAAGGTCCGGTACTGAGGTACAGGCCTTTAATTGTAGTACTTTAGGAGGCAATGGCAGGAGGAGTTCTGTGAGTTTGAAGCCAGCCTGGTCTACATGGTGAGTTCCAGGCTAGCTAAAGCTACGCACAGTGAGGCCCAAGCTAGGAAAGAAAAATTCTATTAAAGAGGAAATGAATTGTATATAAAGACTTCCTAGCTTCCTGCTTGCCTATCTTCACCTCCCACGTGAGTGAAGCTCATCTCTCCAGGAATCTTCCAGGCTTTCACACTAAACTGGGAATGCTGAGACATTCAACTTCTCGGACTGAACAGCACCCAGGTTCTCCGTCTCTCCAGTTCTTGTTGGACTACCTACCCCATGTTGGGTAAGCCCATCTAGTGAATCCCCATTTATTCCAAATGTAGCTACATACATACTATCTATTCTGTTCCTCTGGGGAACCTGCCTAATACAGTCATACATTCTGTACTAATATCAAGTAGTGATGATGTAAAGTCCAGACCATAAGTAGCCTAGAATTTCTCTAGGAATGAAAACCAAACCCTCTGTGATCACAAATGCATAAGGAATGTTGCCTGGTGATATGCCCTCACTAATAACTCCTCACAAGAGATGTAGGTGGACACATGGCTGCCCCCAAAGACTCACTAAATGCTCTGGTACTTTCCAGCTGGGCTTAACATCACATCTATTCTGCATTTTCACACGAGATGTTTACACATGGTTACACATAATCCCCTTGGGCTATTATTAATTTTAGATCTATAAAACTCCCCTTACACAGCCTCCAGCCTGTAAGGGGCAAGGATATGATTCTGGAACTTTAAATAAAATAGAAAATTGAAGGACAATGCTCCATGGCCACATGCAGTCGGTGACAAAATGTGCTCATCTTCGTTGTCTTGGGAAACGTGACCATTTGTTAACAGGATGTGTCAGGAGAGCCTTCTGGCTGGAGTTCTTTTCCTCTCAGTGACCAAATGGGACAGCTTTGTCTTTGGTATCTCCATATACCGGCAATGAGTCTCAAGACATTTCACTAGAGAAGTAAAATTTAGATGGGGTCTTTGAAGCACAACCTCGGTCTTCTAAGTGGGAGTTGGGCTTGTGGAAAACATGAGCTTTAAGAGACATAGGTTTGGTCTTCAGCCATGTCTCTCGAGCCCTCATCTATGCTGGTACATGCAAACATCTTTGTTCCAGGTTGATTGTACACAGGAAGAAAACGAGCAAGAGCGGAAAAGTTTGTGAAAGTCCCCTAGGTAAGTGTTAGAGACAGTGACTCTGGCCTGTCTCTTTGGTGGATCGGGTTTTAACAAGTGGAGTTGTGGTTGTTTTAACAACTTCCATGTATGTGGGGATATCAACCTGGAGGGGCTGGAATGAAGGTTGTGTAACCCTAGGCTGGAAAATAATAAGGGAGACTGCATTCCAGCACCCAACTGGACTTTCTGACCTCTAAAGGCTAGCACTCAAGTTTACTGGAAACCCAATCAAGTTTTGTAGCCCCCCCCCCCTTGGGTGACTGTTGCCTTACTTGCTGACCTTGACCTTGATGTCCTTCCTATGCTAATCCCCTGCCAGTTTCCTCACTCCTGAATGCTTAGGAGAAGTTCCTTGTTTGTGTATCCTGCATATTGGGCGTTAACAGCTTAGATGCAAGAATGTAGACCATCAGTAGAGAACTTCTGCCTGTATTTAAGGCCTCCTCCCTCCTTCAGTAAACGGCATTTGTATTCGGCATTCTGCTGAGGCGAATGACCTGCTGTCTCTTGTCTCTATTTTTTGATCCACAGCCCCTCTCTGGGACATGGTGGACGGGTGGTGGTAGCCCCTCTCTCGGACATGGTGGACCGGTGGTGGTAGCACGGGCGTTACTGCTACAAAGTTTGTCCCCTGGGAAGCTAACTTCCTGTTAACTTTCAGTTAACTTCCAGTAACACCTGTCAGGCAGAAATTGCATTAAAGGTTGGAGACCGTGTGAGGCCAATTCCCTCACTATGACAATTATATGTACATTTTACTGATTTTCTGACAGTGGTTTTCATGAAACAGGGTCATGGATGTAGGTAGTGTGCCATTCTGATGGGTTGATAGGCGTTGGAGTGTATCTCACTTTTATAATATTGATCATATATCGTAATAGCTACTTGTATGCAGGGCTCTCACTGTTCTGAGCAATTTAGCTTATGACATGAGGTAGGTACTATTATTATCTTATTATGCTCTTGAGGAAGCTGAAACGCAGTTGGGGTAAGTAATTGATCACAGTTTGAGAGTGTGAGTTGGAACTGGAGCTCAGATCATCTGGTTTGCCCTCAAACCTGTGGCCCCGACTTTCATCCTGAGTTTTCTTTCTTAGTGATGATGGGGATCAAACTCAAAGCCTTGTGCATACACAGCACATGTTCCACCACTGAGCTACACTGCCAGCCCAGGAGTTTCATCTGTGTATGTGTGTGTGTGTGTGTGTGTGTGTGTGTGTGCATGCGCATGCTCTTACCCTCCCATGGACAAGTGTCCCTGGTCCGCAATGAGGTGTTGAAGTCAGAGGATGACTCATGGGAGCTGAGGCTCTACTACCATGCTGAGAAAAGATCCTTTTTGTTGTCTCTGCTGCCCAGAGTTCTCCAGGTTTGCATCTGGATTTTTGCATGGGTTTGGGGGATCAAATTCAGGTTACCAGGCTTGCATGACTGGCACTTTTACCCACTGAGACAATTCCCTAAACCCAATCTAAAAATTATTATTTTTGACTTGACTTTTCCAGGTACTATTATCAGATTAGAATCATGTAAATCCATTAAAAAAATGTAGAACTTCCATTTACCAAGTCACCATGGCATTTAGCATTTGGGGACATACAGACCTAAACAACCAAGTCCAACATGTACAACTTGGTATCAATCCACAGCTAACACAGTATCCTTTAAAACAAAGCCAAGAGGGTACTGGAGACATGGCCTAGTGGTTAAGAGCACTGGCTGCTGTTCCAGAGAACCAGGTTCAGTTCTCAGCAGCCACAAAGCAACTCACAGCCTTCTGTAACTCCAGTTCCAGGGAATCTGATGCCCTCTTCTAGCCTCTGAGGACATCAGACAGACATGTGGTGCACAGCCATACATGCAGGCAAAACATGCATATACATAAAATAAAAATAGATAAATCTTAACAACAACAGCAACAAAACAAGGCCAAGAAAAATGAGAGAATGGTCGAGCAAATGAAAACACTAAAGCAGGTACTTCTGTATTCAGTTTGGTGACGCTGTTTTCCCACCTCAGCCTTGGCTACTTTCATTTGAATTTTAAGACAGAATAGTAACAACCATGGTGCTCACAACTGTGTTTTATTGAGTCCATGTGGAGGCCAAGAATGAATTGAGCACTTCTCATGTATACCTTTGATCTTTTTTTTTTAATTGGTTCTGGGGGTCTAACTCAGAGCCTGCATGTGTTAGGCAAGAGCTCTGCCACCGAGCTAAACCATTAGCCCAGATGTTTCCTTTTGAAGATGCTTGTCTCTGTCCATTTGGGAGCACGTCTTAGTGGACAGGGCTGAGACCTCTGCTTTCCAGAGGTCTTTAATTTGTTTGTTTTCGGTCTCTACAAGCCAGTCTAATGGTCTTTAGAAAAACCGATGGGCTTTCACTGACACTAAGGGTGGCCAGTTCCAACCTTGAGGTCATAGGCTAAGCCCTGAAAGTTCATACAGTAAGTCTTGATCTCTTCTTCCCTTCCCCTAGCCACCTAGAGGCAGTGTTTTGCCTTTCAAATGCTGCTGTCAGGAAACTGTGAACAGGATAGCAGCTAAGAAATCTCTGAGACAAAAGGATTTTTATTGGGAAGTGACAGATGCCAGACAAAAAGGAATCAGGCATAGGTTCTGGGATTAACTCCCTGAGACTCCAGAGAGATGGGGACATGTCTGCCTTTTAAGAAGCCAGGGTGTTTTATGAGGAAACACTGGAGGAAGTATAAATTGCTTACATTGAACCTCCTGAGAAGATGGCTAGGACAATGCAGACTGGGTCAAGGGGACAGTCCCTAGGAAGAAGCATTTGCTCTTTTCTGGCTGGCTGAGTCTGCAAGCAGGATACACTCTCCCTCATGGCTGATCTCTAGTGTTTAGGAAAGGAACTAGGGTGTAATTTCCCTTTTCTCTTCGCTCCTTTAGACCAAAGCAGTGGTTCTCAACCTTTGAGTCCAGTCCCCCTTTGGCGGTTGACTGACCCTTTCTCAGGGGTCACATATTTACATTATGATTCATAACAGTAGCAAAATTACAGTTGAGTAGCAACGAAAATAATTTTATGGTTGGGGGTCAGCACAACATAAGGAACTGTATTAAAAGGTCACAGCATTAGGAAGGTTGAGAACCACAGGTCCAAAGTCAGTAGTAATTAAATAAACAAATTTTATCTTCTACTTTCTTTCATCTTCTGGTTAAACTAACCTCATTTTGGAAGAACATCTCAGCAGTCTTATTAGAACTTTTAGAATTAGAGAACATGTGTAGAAGTGACTGCTTTTTCTTCTTTCTGGTGTTTTATTCTTCTTAATTATCTTTGGCTTTGTAGTGCTGGGAATCAAATCTCAGCCCGGTGTATGTTAGGCAGGCTCTATACCACTTCGCCATGCCCCAGCCCAGCTCTCTCTTGGGGCTCTTCATAGCACCAGGGGGAACACAGTCTGGGGAAGCTTCGGCAGGTTGTGTTTCCAAAACTCCTGCTGGACTCAGCCATGTCCTGCAGTGACCATGTGGTGAACGAGGACACAGTGATTGGACAAAAGACTAAAGTTTGGTTCCTCTGCATTCTAATTTGGATGGCTTTCTTGGTTTCTCTAATGCCTGCTAGAAATTCTTTTCACATCTGTAAAGCATAGATAAGGTGTTATAACACTGGCAGCCCCTGCCAGCCCCACAGCTGTGGTTTGCTTGTATAGAAGGCCAGGCACCATTCCATCTGATAGTTTTCCTGTTTATCTGAGAAACCTGTCTGTGTAAAAATGATGGATGAGGGGACACGGGGCAGGATGTTTTCTTTTAGAGAACCTGGCTGAGGAAAACACAGCTCACAGCAGAACACTGTAAAATACAATGGTCTCCTGAGTATGCAAACTGGCTTTTATTGAGAACCAAATCACCACAGTCATACACCAAGGAAAATGAACCTGTCTCTCTTTAAGGACAACAACAAGCTCTCAAGATAATGACCACACAAGTATCATTAATTCCTGATTCCTGTAATAGGCACAATGGTCTGATATGGGGCCACCCTGCAGGAGCACTCAACAGCTATTCAGCATGAAAAGCTGCCCTGCTAGAGGAACTCCAGTCAGACAAAGACATGGAAAAACAAAATGGTCAACAAAACAGAACCAAAAACAAGGCAGGATTTGTAAGGTCCAATGACACACTCAGGAAGCACTTGACACACAATGACTGGTCCTGAGACTGGGAGGGAATAAAGGGAGAGATGTCGGAAAGTGACTACAGCCAGGTGATGGGGAGGCAAAGAGAAGTAGCTCCAGATGCCTAGTCTACACAACAATGGAGGTCTAAACAACCCAGCCCTAGTCTGTCATTGTCTTCCTGTGCTGTTGAGTTCTACCATAGTTCACCAAAACCCAAATACGCAGCAGGTAGATAAACCTGCTCATAGCTTCCTTTATACCCCAGGGTCCTACCACCATCTGAAAATTAATAAGAATGAGCTAAATCACTATTGTCTAAAGTCAAACAACTCATTATATTCTCTCCCCCGAACCGCCCCCAGACAGGATTTCTTGGTGTAGCCTTGGCTGGCCTGGAACTCACTCTGTAGACCAGGCTGGCCTCAAACTCATAGAGATCCTCCTTCCTCTGCCTCCTGAGTGCTGAGATTAAAGGGGTGCACCACTACTGCTGGGCAACTTATTGTATTCGTATAAAAGGAAGAACCTGGGATGGCAAAATGGCTCAGGAGGTAAAGGTGTTTGCAGCCAGATCCAATGACATGAGTTCAATCCCTGGGACTCACTTGCTGGAAGGAGAGAATTGCCATGGCATGTACAACCTGCCCCCACTTTCACATAAACAAATTAATAAATGCAATAAAGAATTTAAAATAGTATTTAGAAGGAAGAGATTATTACAGTTTCCAAGTATTATTACTCTGATTATGATGTTATTTAAACTCTACTACTAGAAAAAATAAGTGTCTTAATTTACAGTTGTCTTTCAATGTTTTACCACCCTGATGCATTTATAAACAAAATGTAAACAAAATCAATCCCATTTCATCATGTTTTGAGACAAGGTCTTACTCTGTAGTATACTCCAGGCTGACTTTGAACTTAAGATGCCCCTGCTTCAGTCTCTTGCTAGATTGCAGCCATGTACCACCATACCTGGTGGCTTAAAGACTCTGGGCGTGACCTTTAGTATGTGTTGCAGGACATTTGATCACACCGTGTGAAGATGTGTTGCTGTTTCACCTCACCTGCCTAAGACACCTTCTGATTGGTTTAATAAAGAGCTGAATGGCCAATAGCTAGAAGGGAGAGGATAGGTGGGATTTCTACGTAGAGACAGGAACTCTGGGAAGAATCCGAGAGGTGGGGAAGGGGGAAGGGATTCGCCAGAAAACATGGAGGAAGTAGGACATATGGTATTGAGGACACATAATGAGCCACATGGCAGAATGTAGATTAATATAAATGGGTTAATTAAAATTTCAAGAGCTAGTTGGGAACAAGCCTAAGCTAAGGCCAAGCCTGCATAACTAATAAGTCTCTGTGTCATTATTTGGGAGCTGGTGGTCCAAAGAAAGACCTGTTGCAAGTATGTGTCTGACCCTGATGGGACAATGATGCTCACTGATCCTCAATTGCTTCTGGCAGTATCTTTAGAAAGCGAGTCCTCCACAGGCCCTTACAGAAAGTAGGTGTTAAATTTAACATTGTTTAAAATTGATTATGCCCTAGTTTATAAAATTTTACAGTCCATTTTTTTTTAAAGAATCTTAAAAGATTTTTAAGTTTTGGGGGGGGTTTATTTATTTATTTATTTGTTTGTTTGTTTGTCTTTTTGTTTTGCTTTTGAGACAAATTCTCCCTATATAGCCATGGCTAGCTTGGAACTTGTTATGTAGACCAGGGTGACCTCAAACTCAACAATGATCCACCTGCCTCGCTTCCTGAGTCTTAGGTTTAAAAGTATGAGCCACAACTGACAGCTTTTTTTAAAAGATTTAAGTAAAAATCATTTTGCAATGAACTCACACATAAAGACATCACACAAATTTTTATCTACATTGTTTTACTGGTATAGTTCTTCTATATTCTATAGAAACATAAAGTTATTAAACCATAATTTGTTTAAATTTGCCCTTGCAACAAACTAAACAGCAGAGAATAACAATATTCTAAAAAAAAAAAAAAAAAAAGAATGAATGCATGAAGTCTATGCCCTGTCCTAGGGAAGTCACTGTCCCTGCAGGTTCTCTAGAACCTGCCTAAAGAACCTAAAGAACCATTCCTCAGATCTCTTGCAACCTTTTCCCCTTTCCCTACTGTCCACACCTGACACCTACATTAATGGAGGAACACCAGGGAGAAGGCCTAGCATCCCAGCCATCTCAAATTCTGAGGCATTCTCTAGCACCCTTCAATCTTTGCAGGTCCTACCCTCTTATGGTTCTCTCTCTCTCTCTCTCTCTCTGTCTCTGTCTCTGTCTCTCTCTCTCTTTCTTATTACTTTGGGCAAACAGCTAACCTCGAGTGTAAGATGGAGACAATCATATCATCTACTTCATCGGGTTGGGTGGTTACATAAAGAAGGGGTGTAGAACCAGGCTTGGCATACTCACAATGAGTAAACGCTAACTGTAGCCAGAGGCACTCCTTCCATGAGTTTGAACAGGTTAGAATGGCACTGCCAACGACGCAGCCCAGGGCCTGGCACACGCCAGGCAAATACTTTACCATTGAGTCATACCTCAGTCCAATGTCAAAGGAGTTCTTAGGCTCCAAAGCTTTGGATGCAGGAGCACTGAGAAGCTGGACTTGGATGTCTGTTTTGACGTACCAGTTAAAGAGACAAATAATGGTGAGAAGCAGAAAGAGAAGATTTAGTCAGTGTGGCTACATTTGGAAGAGCAACAAATAAGTCCAGTGTAGCAAGAATCTTAACAGGTCTTATTAATAAAAACAAACCCAGAGCCAGTTATTGGGGTGAATGCTGGAAGATCAGAGAAGCAGAACAAGCCACAGCCACCTCACCTTGCCAGTTTCTCAGCTGATCCTGTTTCCTCTGACTGGAAGACTCTGAGTCCTCACCCAAAGTGAATCTCACCTGAACTGCTGCTGAAAGCCTAAAAGCTTAGCCTGCCTAGTTCCTGGTTTTCACGCCTTATATATCTTTCTGCTTCCTGCCATCACTTCCTGAGATTAAAGGCATGTGTCACCATGCCTGGCTATTTCCAGTGTGGCTTTGAATTCACAGAGATCAGGCTGGATCTCTGCCTCCAGAAGGCTAGGATTAAAGGTGTGAGTGTCACCATTTTCTGGCCTTTATATCTAGTGGCTATTCTGTTCTCTGACCCCAGATAAATTTATTATGGTGTATGATATATTGGGGAACACAATATCACCACAGTCCAGTTTTGGGGTCCAAACTTGAAGTTTGGGTTGAAGGAGAGGTCAAGGGCTGGGGAAATGTCTCAGTGGCTAAATGGGCTTGCTGCCAAGCCTAATGGGCTGAGTTTGATGTCTAGAATCCACATGGTGGGAGGAGAGAACCTGCTCCCCACAGGTGACCTCTGACCTCCACATGCACACTGTGGGGCACATGCACACACACAGAAAACAAACAAATGAACAAATAAGTGTAAAAGCAAACAAACAGAGGGCAAGAAGTGTATATAACAAAGCAGTCCTGGTCCAGGTATGGTCCTGCTCATCATCACTGTCTGCGCTCTGGTCTGTTCTTCAAGGTGGTCTGATGAGTTACCACGATTGTGTAAGATGCTCTTCCTGAGAGACAACTTCCTTCTCTAGCCAGCACAAGAGAGTCAGCAGTTCTCTTTCTGGAGCAGAGATTCCTGGGGAGAGTTTATTCTCTGTGGCCTACTGTTTCAATAGTCTAGTAACTGAAGGGTGAGGCTCATGAGCCTCCTATGGGTGTTCCTCTGTTCAGTGAAGACTCAGGCAAACCACTTGGCTGGCTGGCTGGCTGGGTGGTGGCGGTAGTGGTGGTGTGTGGTGGTGGTGGTATTTCCTTTTGAGCTCCATCTGTGTTGGTAAAGGATTTCAGCACTGTCTCAGGCAGGACAGGATACACTAACAAACTGTCATAGATTAGGTTGCTAAAAAAGAACATTTGGTTTGTTAATCTAAAGATTGGGAGAGAAAGATCAGACCCAAATCATCATGACCAATTTAACTAAAGAAAGCATTTGTATACATGTATATGGGCTGTTTCCCATAAGGTAGAGTTTGAGAAGTCAGCATTGGATATGAGGAAGACAAGGCTTCTTATAGCTCAGGGGTAGGGGCTTTCCACATGGGGAATTTGGCAGGAAAAATAGGTGGGGATCCAGGAGCAGAACATAAGTATAACATGTTAATCATAATGATCTCCTGAAACAAAGACATGATTATTACAAGGTGGTCATAAGAACAGGTAGTCATAATAAGGTAGCCACAACAACCCTTTTGAAACAAAGGGTTTCTTTTGAATCACAACAACTTTTTGAAACAAAGACATGATTACCATTCCTGGAACAGGCAGTACAGAACCATTTGTAGTTAAGGTTACAGGTGGGACATAGCCTAATCCATGAGAAACAGATTTAATCATAAGCAGGAATCAACCTAGTTTGTCTTTACTATAAGATGGCTTTTAAGCCTAAGATGGAGGCAGGCTGGTTCTTCAGTTTCTCACAGTTCTGGAGGTTAAGAGGTCCAAGGCCAGGGTGCCAGCTCTTCCTGCTCAGTGTTCAAATGAACTATTTTCATATTCAAATTACAGATTGTGAAAAAATGTAAAACAAGCAAAAGAGGCAAAACCAAGATTCTAAATTACAAAGGGGAGTATAGACACTGTGGGTGTTCATGGGAGCCAGCTTACAAAATGACCCTCCAAGGAATTTCACTGCCTGGTGTTTTCTCCCTTTCAGACTGAACAAGGTTAACCTGTGCAAGCAGAGATATTCCAGAAAGGACTGGGCATGAGTTCTGAAGCAAAGCAAAACAGATAGTGTGGCTCTGCTTATCTTCTTGGATAGCTCTCTCCAAAGAATCCAGCTACTATATCACAAGAGTTTTAGAATGTGTGGAAAGATACACATAGAGGGGGAGACTGAGGCATTTTGCCAACAACCAGTACCATTAGACAGACCATCTTGAAAGCAGGTTCTCCTGCCTCCTTTATATGAATGCAGCTCACTCAATCCTCTATTGACACTTCTTTAAAACTCAGACCAGTCTAGCATGACAATGAGACACAAGTGCAATGTCAGAGGCTGCATGCAGCAGGATCTCGAGTTCAAGGCAACCTTCTACTAAATTGAGTTCCAGGAGTGTGTTGGGGAATATTATCTTAAGGTGTGTTACTTTTGTTTATGTTGCATTTGCTTAACTCTATGAAGCTGTGTTACTGTGCCTGTCTAGAACACCTGATTGGTCTAATAAAGAGCTGAATGGCCAATAGCGAGGCAGAGAAAGGATGGGCAGGGCTGATAGGCAGGCAGAGAAAGGATGGGCAGGGCTGATAGGCAGACAGAATTAAATAGAAATCTGGGAGAAGTAGCCAGAGAAGGAGGAGGACTCTAGGGGCCAGGCACCCAGCTACACAGCAAGCCACAGAGTAAGAGTAAGATTTACAGAAGTAAGAGAATGGGAAAAGCCCCGAGACCAAAGATAGATGGGATAAATTAAAGTTAAGAAAAGCTGGCTAGCGACAAGCCAAGCTAAGGCTGAGCATTTACAATTAAGAATAAGTCTCCATGTGTGATTTATTTGGGAGCTGGGTGGTGGACCCCCAAAGAGACAAGGAGTAAGAAAGCAATCAACAACCAGACTGTAAGAAACAGCAAGACTGTGGTGGTTTGAAAGAAAATGGCCCCCAAAGGGAGTGTCACTATTAGGAGGTGTGGCCTTGTTGGAGGAAGTGTGTCACTATGGGGACAGGCTTTGAGGTATCTTTTGCTCAAGGTTCCCTCAGTGTGACTGTCAGTCAACTTCCTGTTGCCTACAAGATGTAGGACTCTCAGCTATTCCTCCAGCACCATGTCTGCCTGCACACTGCCATGCTCCCTGCCATGATGATAATAGACTGGACCTCTGAAACTGTAAGTGAGCCCCCTCAATTACATTTTTTCCTTATAAGAGTTGCCATGGTCATGGTGTCTTTTCATAGCAAAACAAAACAAAAAACCCTAAGACAAAGACTCTGTCTAAAAAAACAGAGCCAGCCATAAAGGCCACTCCTGAATTCTTTTTTTTTTTTTTTTGAGCTGAGGATCGAACCCAGGGCCTTGCACTTGCTAGGCAAGTGCTCTACCACTGAGCTAAATCCCCAACCCCCACTCCTGAATTCTTGACCCATAGAAACCATATGGGATCATAAAGATTTAAGTTATTCTTTAATTCTTGGGGGAAATTTGTTACACAGCAATCCGTAGCTATTACAAGGTCTGTAATAAAGATGCAATTGCTCCCAAGGAACATTTATATAGCACAGGGGATTCTTAACCTTTTTTCTTTAATGTGCTCACTCACCAGAGCACATCAAGAAGACTTTGTTTGCTAGCTGGAAGAAATTCAGGATGTTCAGAAGCAAATGGAGTGGGCTATGTTCAAGAAGATCAGCATTTGGGGACCTGGGGTGGGGCAGGGCGGGGTGGCAGGCTTGAAGTGCCTGTTGCAGATGGCACTCACACCCCTGCTTTCTTGTCACATTTTCCATCTGTGTTGATGCTCTGAGAACATCCACTTTGGCTGGGCTGCAGTGGCTGGAGAGCTTGCTCATTCGTTTGGCTGTACAGTTGCTTGGTTTTAATAAGAGTGATCAATACCATCAGTTCTCCCTTTAAATGCTAATGATGGCTTTAACACAGCAGATGCAGACAGACAGTGTACAACAGATTAAAATTAGGCTCAGAATTAAATTGCTTACACATAGCAAAGGAGCCAGTTTGGACATCTTGATAATCAGCCACAACCAGCTGACAAATCTTGAATTGTCCTGATCAACACAAAACCTCGCCAGCCGCAGCCAGAATGGATGTTCTGAGGTCCTTAGAGATTGGGCTTGGGATCCAGGACAGGAGAAGACAACTTCTGAGGGCAGGATTTCTTTGTCACTCCCTGCATTTCAGAGTGCTGGTGTAAGTGATGAATTCAAGACAGAAAATGAGCCCAATTTCCTACAAGGCAAGGAGAAGCATTTGGGAAAGCCAGGCTGACATTTATTTCCTTTGAAGGGCCTCAGGACCCCCAGAAGTGACTCCTGGTAAATATAGCCCAGAACATAACTGGTGTCTCATCTTGGAGTTGTGCTCAGGAGCAGAACTCAGGGAGCTCACAAGAGACAGACGTATATGATATCGGAAAGACAACTGTTTTAACATTAGATCTATATTTTGGTTTGAAGACTCTATTAATGACACCTAATGAGTGTGTAATTAGAACAAGAATTTGAAGGTCTGGTAGCCTGATTACTTATCATTTCATTCACTTAATAAATAAGTACTGTTTAAAAGCTGCACCCATAACCAAGATATAATAATTAATATCATATTATAACATATCATACCATATGACCAGGTATAATCCCTGCTCCATGCAACTAACAGCCATGCAAGCAAATGCAGACAAACTTGGGGATAATTCCAATAGAAAGGAAGATATATGTGAGTGAGTAGCCAAGTGGTTTTGTGGGAATGCACAGGGCAGGACAGAGCGGGAGCTGGATATTATGGAACATTGCCTGCAGAGAGCAGCATTTCAGCTGCAGGCTGAAGGCTGACTGTGGAAGCAGGTTGGGGTGTACAAAGTTTCGAAGTTAGCAGACGAAAGGGCTACTAATTTACGTGGCTGAATGTGATCCCTGAGTGATTTCCTGAGGACCCGAGGAAGCACAATACAGAAAAGAGGTTCATGAGCTTGGTCACATGATCCTCACCACCACAGCTGTGTACTGTGCAGACCAAGTGGATTCCTGTGTCACTTTGGGAGGGTCTTGCTGGTGAATACTGTTCTGCTTATGTGAGCTTTGACAAAGGGTGGCCTGTGCAAAGGTTTTGCTCAAATCTTTTCTCTCGGCCAGACTCTGAGGGCTGAGAGAAAACCCAGCTGTTTGTAGGAAAGGGACTTCTCCAGTAGAGCTGAATAAGAGAAACACCAGTTATCAGTGCTGAATTGTAGCTGTGAATGAACTGTAAGGTCAGGGAAGTCTCCAGTTTTTAACTGTGTTGGCTTGACCAGGCATGGCCACGGGTTAGGCAGGCGGATGAGAAAGAAGCCATTGGCAGGAGCAACTGTTTGGAAACTCTCCACCACTCCAGTCACCCCATAAGGCAGTTGCAGAAACGGCAGGTGGGCCAGAGAAGCTAGGCTTAGGCCTGTGCTCTCATCTGCTCAGGGCAGCCGGGATTCAAGGCGGTTCTTAAATCCATCAGCAGCAAGAGATTGTCTAAGGCTCCTAAAGTGTGGTCTCTGTCATCTCAAAATTATTAGTGTTGCCTCCTGGACAAGTTCACACAACCAAACGTCGGCAGCTCATGACGGCAGTTCTGGAGCATACCACATCTGTACTGACTTGTTGAGGCAGAAGACTGTGTTACAGAGATGGGCCCTGGAATGCTTCTAAATTCTTCTGGGACTTCTGTGTTAGAAGAGCCTCAGTGAAGTCAGAGGTTTTGTCCTTGTCATGTTGAACTCCTGGACATCTGAGCACTCTGTTCTGACCCCAGGATATCTTGATTCTGTATTTATAGATGATTAGATCAGCTATATAAATATTGAGAAATGTTTTTGTCAGTACAGAGTAAGTAGTTTTATCTAGTTAATTTTTTATGTACACTTACCATTTTTATATTAACTTTCTATGTACATTTACCATTTTTATATATCGTGTGTGTGTGTGTGTGTGTGTGTGTGTGTGTGTGTGTGTGTGTGTGTGAGAGAGAGAGAGAGAGAGAGAGAGAGAGAGAGAGAAAGAGAGCATGCACATGACACAGTATACGTGGAAGTCAGAGGATAACACTCAAGTCAGACCTCACCTTCCACCTCATTTTGAAGACCTCTCTTTGCTTCCCTCAAGCTTCTGGACCGCTCTCTGCTTCCCACCTCACCCAGTCCACAGTGCTGTCACATCTGGATTTGATGTGGGCTCCAGGGATCTGAACGCTGGTTGTCAGGCTGGAGCAGCTTTATCCACGGAGCCATTTCCTCGGCTCTCTTATATTAATTTTTCCCTCATAGTTGTTTTTCCCATGGGTTTAATATATAATTTAAAGTTTACAAGGAATATTTTATGTATGAGAAAATTTCTTTTCAGTCATATTTCAGCTTGTGTTTTGCCCATCTACAACTTATCACTGTGAGCTAGCTTTTGCAGGAAGTTCCTTAACCTAACTTCCCTCACAAGCGGTCCACATCTGTACCAACCTGCTCAGGTACTATATGTTGCAGAGAAGGGTCTTAGGAAGGGTCTGGTACCGCTGCATTGGGAAAGGCATAGTGAAGATAAAGTTCCCAGGTAGATTCTACTGACCTAAATTTCACTGTCAGTCATTTCAAGGACATTGTAGTTTACTTTTTCTCTATAAGCTACATTCACTGTAAATCAGATGAAAACAGTTGTTAGTCTGCTCACTTGTGAGTGCATCTATGCATGTGTCCTGCAGTGTGCTATACCCCCTTAAGTTCTTACCTAAAAATTTTCCTGTCTGTCCTAACCTCAGCCTCTTCCAGCTAATACACTTCCTGCCTGTTGGAAAGTGATTTTCTGGTTTACTGGTATTGAGACCTGAACCCAAGGCCATACGATTGCTAAGATGTAAAATAAGCTGCTATTTTTTAAATTTCTATTTTGGCAGTTATTTTGATGATGCATGCCCTGTTAATTCTTGTTCTGCTCTTAAGTTACATTCTTCTAACATGACAAATGATGTTTGATGACTAAGCATCATTGAGAGGGAGAAAGAGAGAGAGAGAGGGAGAGGGGGAGAGAGAGAGAGAGAGAGAGAGAGAGAGAGAGAGAGAGAGAAACCAGAAAAGCACATCTAACTCTTATTCTTTACAGCCCAAAACCAGACTGCAGCTGTTCTTGTTTTGATTTTGACTGGAAGCATTGATGCTGACAAGTATTTTTCCACGAGACATTACAAAGTGGTCAGTGTGGTGGGCTGTTGCAGGAACTTTTTTTGTGATCAACCACTATAAAGAAGACCGAGAACATGCAGTCACTTTAATGCCAGTTTGGATTTTCTAACTCAGGATCCATAACAGCAAGATGGTGGCAAGGGGCAGGACACAGAGGGTCACTGGCACAGCACCTTTTAAACTGCAAGTGTCCCTATCCCCCCCCCCCCCCCCCCCCCTCGCACTGTGCATTTGTTGTACTAATTCACACCCACTTTGTATTCCTTTCAGAGCGACTGATGCAAGACTGCATCCAGCTACGTATCCAAAAACTCATGAAGAATGTGCCGCCTGTTTGGAAACAGCATATTAAGATAGCACTTTGCACACACCCTTTTTGTTGCTGTCGTTTAAACACAAAGGAAGGCCAAAGGGAAAAAGAACTGGAAACAGGCTTGGCTGGATGTGAAGGATAGCAGTGAGAAGATGAAGATTAGGAGCTTTATGAGTTTGGTCAGCCATGATGAAAAGAAGTACCTCATACCCACCAAACCCATCTTAATTTACACGCCTGTTGCTTTGCTTGTTAGTAAGTGCAGATGGTCAATACAATTAAGTTGGTGAATCAACAGTTAGGCCATTTAGACAGTTTCCTTTGTAAATGAAAGTCATTTCCTACCATCTTGACTTTAGTGCTATAAAACCCTCGATGATCCCAGCGGACCCCAAGTACTGCACTGGAGCATGTAGACATATGGGGAAGCCTGATTTCTATAATATAAGAATCCCATGGATCACCCATGAACCATCTGGATTCCTAGAGGGTGTCAAGAATCCTGGACAGACCAAAGGGCACTTAGTGTACTAGTGAGCACTGAACAGAATCTTAGCATACTGATAGTAACGTTTCTCTATTTGAAGCAGAACAGGCTTGTTGCCAACCTGACTTTTGGACTTGTAAATAGGGAGCATTTCACAGTGTTGCATCTCCCATCCTCACACCCTCGTGCATCACTAGCTTCCTGCTCAAGACTCCCCGAAGCTTCCTCTTTACTCCCAGCTGCTACACACCGACTCGCTGTAAGGCAGGTATTTACTGTCTTGCTCTAACAAGGCTAACGGTTGTTTAATTATTTAATTTCTCTGGCTTTTAGTGTGAGATGGTATTATCCTACTCCATTTAGAGTTTAGAGTTCCGACATCCAAGGATGCCGTATGGATTGTTTTCCTCCTCTTTGCTCCTTCTATGGTGAAGGTGGGAACTAACACTCAACTTGAGTCCTGGGAGATCAGGAAAGGAACCAGCCACAAATCTCCAGGCCGTTTAGACCTTTTGTCTGATGAACCTTCATGAATGAGATAAACACCAAACAGTCAACATTAACTTCCATAATCTTTTTTTATTACCTAAAAATGACAGGCCAAATCATTTCAATTCTGACCATGACAGAAACACGAATATCTCACTAAAATAAATACTAACAGGGTTGAGATGAGTTAGGAGGCACTTGCCTTGGGCACAAAATTTAGGGAGGCATTTTTAAAAAAATCCCTCAGCAATCAAGATAAATGATATTTTATCACAGTAGTTTGAAAAACAATCAATGCAAAAAATTTATGATGAACAAAATACCCAAATTTTAAATAAAGGATCAGCCACAGTGCCTTGCTGAGCCACCTTGGAACCTTGGATAAAAGAAAAAAAATAAGACAAATCCTGTTTTCATCCAGAAATTTGATTTTTCTGTGGCCCCCATTAGCTTTATCCTAGTTCCAAGTCTGCTAAGGCCGATGTGTCCAGCATGGACTAAACGGTACAGCCCTTCCCGCTTCACTATTAATTCGGGGGATGAAATATGGGCAGTCATGGTCAAGTCTAATTGCCATGGCTAGTCAACCAACGGCCATCACTGTGATCCTGCTTTGGTTGTCCTTTGAATTACAAGGTGTTCGCTAACCCCCAAACTAGTCTCTTTGGTTCCTGGAATCTGAAGATGTCTTGTTACCCGAAGTCCATGGCAGAACCCCCGCTTGGAAAAGCACATCTGATTCAAGCCATCAAAAGTTCCTCCGCCCGCGGTAGTTGCCCCGGGTTCTCTCCTTGCCAGTCTTGGCCGGAAGTTGCCTGTGAGTCTTCTTCCGGTACTCCACCTTAGTCCAGCCCCCTTCGCTCACCTTGCTCTCCTCTTCGCCTGCTCTGGGGGCAGCCTCGGGGTGCAGAGGCATCCCGGGGATGGTCCTGGGCCCGTGACGGTCATTGGGGTTCCGCTTGAAGTCGGGGGACTGATGAGTGTTCAGCGCTGCCTGGGGCAACCTGTAGAACCTTCCAGAATACCTTTCACGGGAAGGTGCGGAGTGCTGACTCTTCCCACCGTACCTTCCTCTGGGGGAAGAGTTGAGGGACACACTCCCGCGGTTTCTGTTTCTGCTTCGGTCCGAGTAGCGGCCCCTCTCGGAGGAGCTGTCTGTGTTGAGGCTGGAGAAGCCGCTGTCCCTGGAGTTGAGGTGCAGGGAGGAGAAGTTTTTGGAGAGCCCGTACGTCGGGGAGGAGCTCCTGGACAGGTTGATGGGAGTGATCTGCTGGTACTTCACGGGCGTCTGGGTCCGCCTCACCGCCGCAGCATAGGAATCCTGGTTGCCGAAGTATGGGAAGTAAGGGGACCCCAGGATGGGGTTGCTCTGGGAACGCTGTAGAGAAGTGTGGGATGCAATCTGCCGCAAGCGCAGAGTGTCTAGCCACTGGCAGTCCGCACCTGCAGGGAAAATGGAAATGATTCAGCATGCCACAAAGCTGAATGCCTAATTCATAAGCCTGGCTCAGGAAATCCATCTCAGGGCTGCTTGGGGGCGTGCCAAGCATCACCAGTCATGGAAGTTCTCTTTATTACCACGAACCCTTGGGCGGAAAGATTAATTATCAATTAGAATATATAATGGGGTTGACCTTTTCCTTCCTTCCTTCCTTCCTTCCTTCCTTCCTTCCTTCCTTCCTTCCTTCCTTCCTTTTTTTTTTTTTGTCCTAGAACTCACTCTGTAGACCAGGCTGGCCTCGAACTCACAGAGATTCGCCTGCCTCTGCCTCTGGGTTGCTGGGATTAAAGGTGTGTGTCACCACCGCCCGGCAAGGTTGGCATTTTTCTATTTCTCTTGCCATGATTCTAACTGTATCAGGGAATCATCTACAAGGAGCGATAGATACAGTATCGCAGCACCATCTTCCTAAACTGCTGCTTTTCTACAGTTGTAGCTTCCAAGAGGCCTGAGTTTGAGCTCCTGTCTGCAGCCATGTGTATCAAAGGAAGCTGGGTCTCTTCTGCTCACGACAGACACGCCAGCAAAGGAAATATTGCTGTCCTGCCCAAAGCGGAATTGGTATGGGCAGTCTGCTGGGTTTCTGGGAAGGCTGTTTCAGTAACTATGAGAACAGGTCAGGGCTGACACCTGGTGCTTTCAGGGCATCTGTGTTTATAGGGCAGCCAGACACAGCAGTGAGGCTGTGGGCAAAGCCAGTACAGTGAGTATGGCATGGGAAAAGGAAGAGGCCACTCCTTAAGATTCCACCGTCAGACTTACTTGTCCTACGGCACCCAGAGCCTACATCAATCACCTCTGGGCTTTTAGTGATGGAAGACTATGCATTTTATTCACTTCAATCGGTGTTTGGGGGACTTGAGAGGGTTCCTTAAAATGTGGGCTGCTGGTTCTAGACCTGAAATATCTGATGTGGTATGTCTGGAGATGGGTCAGGGAGTATGCGTCTCTAATAGGCTCACAGAGGATCCTGCAGGACCAAACTTGGAGATCCACTGAGTTAAGCCAGGGGAAATTGGGTTTTCTGCTCCTGGCAGATGAAAAAGGGTATGATTGGTCTAGAGGGTGATCTCGAGTCTTTATGTCACACTGGAAGAGTGAGTAAAAAGGGTGGAGGAAGACAGAAGGGAGGTACACAAGCTGAAAACTGGAGGAAGCCAGACAAAGCTCTCTGAGGGAAAGAGTCTGGAGCAACTCCGGCAGGACGTGGAGGGTGCTGATTTTTCCAGCATACACTCTTCAAGAGTGATTCACTATTTCCTAAAGAGTATGCTTAGAAGATGTAAAGGACACTTATTTGTGGTCCGGGCAGTGTCCCGTTTGGGAAGGGAACACCATGGTCACAATGTGGATGTCCTCATGATCTCCCCCGAGCCCCAGCCTTGTGCTCTGCCATCTGCCACTATCACTTCCTGGTGGTACAGTTCACTGCCTATGGGAGCATGCCTGGAAGTAGCCCCAGAAGTGTTACCATAGGGATCCGGAACTCAGAGTGATGTTTTAAAAATGTTTATTTACTCTCAACATGGTAGGATTTGAACCATGTAAAACTTAGAAGTCACTGGCAGCTATTTTGTGTAATATCAATTTGGAAATGGGAAAACTAACCTCACAGAAGAGAAAATCTAGCAGAATCATAGAGAGAATGGTCCCAGGCTTCACAGAGCCGTTATAGGGAATCAGACAGGGTCGTAGCTATAAAAGCCCTATAGAAGAAAAAATGTGCCCTACAAACATTAGTTGAGAAAGAAGTCCTCTTTTGGTCTCACTCTGAGAACTCACTGTATAGCCTAGGATGACCTTGAACTTGCACTGGTCCTGTTTAGCTCCCTGGGAGTTGCGACTCCAGAGGTAAGCTACCATACCAGGTAAAAGATGTACTTAAAGATTATAGCAGACATACCAGGCGAGATACACAGATTTGACAAGCATAAAGGAGTTTAGAAGTAGCTGCATGGTGGTGGGGGTGGGGGTGGAGTGGAGGGATGGGAGCTTGGATAGATCTAGACCTACTATGCAGAATAACCTCAGCAGAATAGCATGCCCTAAAAAGTGCCTGACTGGTGCTTGAAAGAGCCTTGACTAAACCACAAGCCTAACCTGATAGTAACAATGTTCCCTAATGGTTGTTTGCAAAACGGTAGTGCAAATCAACTCTGTTGACAAGAGTGATCAGGCCTGGCATGATGTCAAATCATTTGTTGATGGCTTCTGAATGTTCTTCAGGATTCTGTTCTCCCTGGCTGGTGGCCACTTAAGAATATTTATTCTGGTGGGGCAGCAGTGGCACACACCTTTAATCCCAGCACTCAGGAGACAGAGGCAGGTGGATATCTCTGTGAGTTCAAGGCCAGCCTGGGCTACAGAGTGAGAGCTAGGATAGGTACCAAAATGACACAGAGAAACCCTGTTTCAAAAAACCAAATAATTGTTCTGCTTGTCAAATCAGGCTTCACAGTGGTCAACAGAGGGGCCAGGCTGCCAACACTTGCCATTGGGGATAGTAAGTTAGAGTCCCTGCTTTGTCTCCATGCCTGACAAAGCGCCTTCTCTATGCTGTCACAAAAAATACTTTTCTCTCTGGGAACGAGATTGCTGATTAGAAAGCATGCATTTCTGGTGTGCTTCGTAGGTGTATGTATGTCTCATGGTCAAGAGGGAACCGCGTGTGGCTCTGTATACATGCACCTTCAACATACTTGGGAGCTTGTCTCAGCCCTACAGTTATTAGAGTTTCTGAGCCTACAAGCAGGGGGTCAGAACCTCTGCTTGAGTTCACCAAATAATGACCAATTTCACGGCCAGTCAGCAAACCTTCTATGCTTCTCTCAATTTTTAAAATTACCATCACCATTATTTATCATGTGCATTAAAGTTTTTCTCCTTACTGTCTCTAAAACTTTTAAAAATATTATTTATTTATTTATTTGTGTGTGTGTGTGTGTGTGTGTGTGTGTGTGTGTGTGTGTATGCGTATGCGTGTGACAGCACATGCCATGATGTTTGTGTGGAGATTAGAGGACAACATACAAGAATCAGTCAGGCTTGTAGGCATCTGCCTTTACATGCTGAACCATCATGCTGAACCTTTCCATTGACTCTTGCCTGTTCCTCCTTCTCTTTCCCTCCCCCAACTCCTCCCCCCTCCCTTCCTCCATCATTGCCATGCTTTGTCACTGTTCACTACTTAAGAAGTAGCTAGGGATGCATCTCAGTTGATAGAGTGCTTGTCTAGCATACAAAGCCCTGATTCCACCCTTAGCACCCCATTAAACTGGGTGTGGTGGCCCATGCCTGTAATTCTAGCACTTTAGAGGCAGAGCCTGGAGAATCAGAAGTTCAAGGTCATTCTCAGCTATCTGAAAACCGTTCCAGGCCAGCCAGGGGTGCACAAGACTGCCAAATGAAAAAGACAAGACAAGAAGTACTGTTGACCGCAGTGGCTTTGTAGGAATGTGAGCTAGAAGATGCACATCTTTATTTACAGATACACTTTAGAAACCGGATGTTTTTGTCACTGCGATGTAACTGCTTTTCATACTTGTACAATGTGTTCACATTTACGTCTATAAATTCAACTCCATGATCTATTATAAAAACCAATAATTATTCAGTCAATATGATCAAAGTGCATCATACATATGTATGACATTCTTGAAGAATTAGGAAAAACTTTGAAAAAAAAAAAACAATATTACAAAACTGTAAGAGGGAAGTACTGTGTTAGGCATCTGTGCCGCCCACCGCCTGGCACTCGCCTCTGTCACCGGAACGTCATAGCGCACATTTGGACTCAGGCACACATGCAGTACTGGGACACCAACTTACTTGAGTCAGACCTGCTGTGAGGGTTGCCCTCGGAGTTGGAGAACAGAGTCTGGATGGCGAGCTGGACCGCTCTCACCTCATCCTGAGGCTTCGTTCTGCCCCACTGAATCGAGTGGACATGCTTAGTGAGTTTTGGAGTTCTCACATCGCTCTGTTAAGAAAAAATTCAAGAAGCCCACGATCATGCATATGTTTATAAAATGGGAAAGAAAGATGCATGTTGCTATGTCATTGCCTAAAGTAGTGAATTTGAATAAAAAGAACATTTTTAACCACTTCCCCCTAATGGACGCTATACTTCCCCCTTCTTCCCTCCTCTTTCCCCATCCTACGCTCCTTTCTACTTAGTGTATTTTAGTATTTAAGGTTTGTCTTCCCCCAGAATTTATAACCTTTGACAGAGCTCAATGCACCTCTTTGTTAAGAAATGGTTTTTATAGTTGGAAAAAGAGACTTTGTTGGAGAAATGAACACTGGCCACTGTTTCGCTTCAGTGTACCTTTGCCTGAGGACACTGGGACACACACAGGGAAGAGAAGAAGGAGGCTGCCACAGGGTGAGTAAAGGGAGTAGGTGCAGACAGGATGGGTTCTCGAGTGAGGAAACCCAGCATCAGGAGCGGATTCCAGATCAAGATGACAGCTCTCATCCTGAAGAAGCCCTCCTCACCAGGGACACGTGTAGATTACAGTCTCTCCAGGGCTGTGGGTATAGCTCAGGGCAACCCTGGCTTGGCACGTACATGGCCTTGTGTCCCCACAAAAAAAAAAAACAAAAAACAAACAAACAAACAAAAAAAAAACCAAGAAAAAAAGAGTCTCTAGGATTTAATACAGTTATGAAAAGATGTCTTTAGTACGGTGTGGTGGTGCACACCTTTAATCCCAGCACTCAGGAGGCAGAGGTAGGTGGATCTCTGGGAGTTCAAGGCCAGCCTGGTCTACACAGCAAGTTGGAGACCAGCCAGGGCTTCATAGAAAGATCTTGTCTCAGAAAAGAGGAGGAGGAAGAGGAGAGAAAGAAAGAAAAAAATGTCTTTAAAAACTGGAAAGTGAGAAATCTAGTGGCGGCTTATCGTGATGGAGTCCAAGGAGGAGGAAGAGGGAGAAAAAGAGCAAGAAGCAGGGTGTGGTGTGTCTGTGGAGTTGTCTGCCGCAGGCACAGCTGGAATCCAGCTGCTCTAACTGTCCAGTTAAAGGGGGCTTTTCCTTTTCCAGTTAGCAGGTATCAGTATTGCCGTCACACTTCTGCCTTGTGGGCTGTGGAGTGAGATGGACAAGGTTTGGGGCTCTGATTCTTAAAAGCAAGACTGTGATAACTCAGGGAACTATCTCAATAGAGCAGCATGGAAAACCCAGCCTGAGGGAGACTTCCTGCATCTTATTACAGCAGCAGCTGTGAGGCTCACAGGCCGGGGACCAGGGAAGAAACACTGTTTGCAGAGGGAACACATGGGTGTGAGCACATTAACTCTGTCACTGAGTACCCAGAGCCCTGGATTTCCTTTCTTCTCTCCCAGCCTTGTTTCTTATCTGCCAAATGAAGTAAGCCATTACCCATCTTTCAGTATTTACCTGAACTTTGTGAGACAGGGCAGACATACCTGACTCTTACAGTTCCTGGTTTACAATGAATCCTTAACAAAACTGCCTTAAATGAATGAAAAGTCTGCATGCCTTATCTATTGAAGATACATACTAGTACCTTCACGTGCCCCCAGACTCTGTGTACCTTCCAGCCTGTGCCACAAGAGGTTCCTCCCTTTCTAGCGTCAGTGTGTCTTACCACCCACGAAGACCTTGTTGACTTTTACAAAGTTATTAGCATTAAATCCATTTTAAAATACAGAGTTGAAATATATTTACAAAGAGATATTATTTTATAATACTAAATATGAATTTTAAAAATGTCAAAAGCCACGAGACTTTAATTTCTGTTTTTAATGAAAATGTAAGGTATTGGTAACTGTTATGTATTATAGAGAAGATATTGATTTTCACAACACAGTCAGGCCTCCACTGACATTCTCCCATGCTCATGGTGAGTCCTTACTGGGGTCCCCAGATCTGACCTTGCCCACCTATCTGGCTTTATCACCGTTCTTTATTTCTTAGGGACTTGTGCTTGATGTCTGTATATCTGTTTCTGACCACACAACCAACCATCCCAAGCTATTGTTCATTTCCATCAGTCAGTTTCTGACATGATTTGTGACTGGGTTATTCTCTATGGCAGGTAGTGCCAAATGTGTACATTTCAATAGCATGGTTTTGTTTCTTTTTAAAAAAGATTTATTTATGTATGAGTGCTCTATCTGCATGTACAACTTTATGCAAGAAGAGGGCATCAGATCCCACTATAGATGGTTGTGAGCCACCATGTGGTTGCTGGGAATTGAACTCAGGTCCTCTGGAAGAGCAGCCAGTGTTGTTAACCACTGAGCCATCTCTCCATCCCCCATGTTTTCTTTCCTTAATGTAAGTTTTTCTTTTCATATAAAATTTATGGACTCTGTTAATTTGGCTATAACAATAAACTCCCCAGGTGGTCAACAGGGGTATATGCTGGTCTTCTGAACAATCATTGATCTCCTCTTCTGAACGCTTATTTCCAAGTGAGTTATACTCACTTGTTACGTTATTTGGTGGAATGTACAAAGTGTTCAATTGATATCTAATGAAAGTGTAGGCAAGGTGTTTCCCCAAATTCTATCATGTTATCTTTCCTTCCCAACACTTCGTTAGAGAAATTGCAGTTATCTTTGTATATGCATGCCAGTGTGTAATTTCCTTTCCAATAAACCCACATACTAACCTGTAAGTACCAGAGAGACCAGATAAATCTCTACTCACTAACAGAGGGTGAAACTTGCAGACTCTGTCTCAGGAGCTTACCTCATACGTGACTGTGCACTCCACAGTCTGACCGTCCACTATTCCTATAATCCACTTCTCCATTACAAATGGTGGCTGAAACACAGAAATTAGGTTGGCATCGTATCAGAAGATGGTCTGTGCTGCCATGTTTCATTGAGGCCAATTGTGCCATACACAATTTGCAGAATATTAAATTATCATAAAATCATGCTGGCTTACAACACACTTGTATTTTGGGCTTTGCTGTTTTATGACTGAATGAGCTGTGTGTATGTCCTACTGATGGGGGATGGTAGATCTACGGTTTTCTGTGGGTTTTGTTCTTTGCTTTTTGTTGTTTTTGTTTTTGAAATAGGGTTTGGCTATGTAGTCTTGGCTTAGAGTTAGTTGATCCTCCTGCCTCAGCCTCCCAAGTATTGGGATCATAGTCGTACCATTACATAAGTCCTCAATCCTCTCTGGGGTGATGAAACATGATGTATTACTCAATCCTTTCAGTAGGTTGTTAATTCATGCTGATGTTTGAAACAATAGCCAAACCCTTTCTCAACATTAAGATAAAGCCATGACAACATGAGCGGTCCCAGAATTGTCTTCCTTGAGGGTAAGCAGTAGCTAGTAGACTGTCCTTGTCAATCATTCAGCTTTCCGTCTGCCAGGCTATTGTGCCAAGAGGCTTGTACCAATGAAGGCATTGTGGTGTTATTTTCACACTGTATCAAAGACTAATAAAGCCTATATTTTGGATCTTATGCTAATTATGATAAAAATTATTTTTTCATTTTCTTCTCATCCCCTTATCCTTCCAGGTTGGGGCTGCAAGACAATGACTGTGTACAAGTTGGGTGTAGAATATAAGAGGGATTTCACTGGGCTGATTTTATATAAATTAAGACTATTATCGCTTCTGTTGTTTTTATAAGGTTGTGTAAATTTTAAATGACCTTTCCAATCCTATCTTTCCTGTAAGGTCCATTAATGTGTATGGTTTTGCACTGGTGCATGATGGCAGAATCATTCAGTTCTACAATTGCATTGTATTATGTTTGCATGGAGCAACTTCCTTCTTATGGTAAGCAATGGCTACATCTCCTTAAGGACATGGAAGCGAGGGGACAACTGTGGCAGCTGGGGAGAACAGAACTGGGACCCAGGGGAGAGTACCCATTCCTTCTAGACATCCAAATTCAGTATGTCCTCACAACATAAGGAAACACTGAAACAAATCAGAACCTTATGTTAAGGTAAGTAATTCCACAGAAGTAAATCCCAATTATGTAGAGGGATCCAACAATGAATACCAAACTAGCCTCTTGATGAATCTATTTGTAAGCTACAAGGACTTGGTCATTCAGCCATCTTATGTCTGTACAGAGAACACGCAAGTCAAATGTCATGGCTTTGTAGACTCATTTCGTTTCCAACTTGTGTCTGTACTCTGGTTCTTTGTGAAAGCTCCATTTTCTTCACTAAAACTCAATGCACAGTTAGGTTAGCCATGGGCCAGCACTAATGGTTACTGGAGGTCAAGATGGCTATCCTGCTGACATATGCTTTGTCTGAAGTGGTAGACCTACCACTGAAATCTTACACTTTTTTTCCCCTAGTATTGTTGGGAAAAAAATGAGTTCTTTCCATTCTGAGGAGCAAGCTAAGCATTTCTGTTAGATTTTCTTCAGGGTTCTCAGTGACTCTGGACTCTGGACATGCTCTCCATCACTCTAGGAACTTGTGGTGTGAACTTACAGAAGCTACAAAGCAGCACCATGTGTCTCCAAATAGCCTTATCCCAGTCCTTCTGGAAACTGACTAGAGCAGGCTGGGGATGCAGCTTAGAGGTAGAGCAACTGTCCAGCATGCATATCACCAGAAGTGAGGGGAAAAATGGAAGTCTTCATCATCATATCATCATGTTTTTTTTTCAAAGTTTTACTCAATCCAGTTTGAAGTAAATATTTTCATTGATAGCATTTTCTTTAATAAATGGTAAAGTATGAAGAAATGTAGGATTTAAAAAAAAACTTAAATGATACTTTTTGGTTTTCAGTGCTCTTTAGTTCACACAGCATAAGTGGAATTTTAACAAAAAAAATTATTCTCTCAATCTGCTAAATAAAATGTACCTTTCAAGAGTCAGCTTGAGGCTGAGCTGATGTGAGCATCCAGGAGCACAAAAGCCCACTGCTGGGGTATTTTAATGTCTTTGTTTGATATCTGTGAATTCAAAAAAGCTTTTAAGCTGTAAATAGAACCTTACCTTTGTCATCTTTAAAATCTCTGCATCAGGGAGGCTTGTGTTGAAAGTCACATCTTTTATGTAGGTTATTGCAATTTCATCCCCATCCATCTCCATATACATTTTCCACTTACAATCCTGGAATTAAAAGCAAAATTACAGAATTGAGAGAATGAAACAATTTTTTTTTTCATTTTAGTGTTTTATAACACACAAAGTATTCTAAATGAAGTAGTGTGGGAGTGTTTCATTTTTCCTTTTCCAAGAGAGGACGTGAAATTAGATCCTTTTGTATATCTAATAACCCCCAGTTAGTGCAGCCTTGAGACATAATTTATCAGTTGAAGTGTTTTGTTATAGGAATCACAAACTCAAAATTCTAAAGGGGCCAGGCACAAAATAAATATGAGCAAACTCAGGCAGTTACATTATGGAACCTTAAGGTATAACCTTTCACAACAGAGCCATATAATGTACACAGTAAATTTTACAGGGATATTTTATCATTGGTATAAAAAAGTCATAGTCTTCCTTTTTCTTTTCTTTTATCATATAGCCCTCTTGATCTACCTACCTCCATTTCCCAGAATTGATAATGGTGTGGGGGAAAGACACAGCTCACTGTCCTCTTAAGGAAGACAACACTGCAGATGGGATGAATGTGGTAGCCGACAGCTGAGCAATTATGGGAGGCACAGGAATCCTGGAGCTCTGGGCAGTTGCCCTAAAAGCACAGTCACGGCCCAGTTTCTTCTATTGATTGTTCCCATGTATGAATATGAGTTCAGTTTTGCTAGGGCTTTTGATGTTTCACGAAAGCTAGAAATTTGTATTCTTATGTGAAACTACCTAATTTTTAATGATGGTATATCAAATGTACAGCAATACTACTATACAGTTCTGTATATCATTGATCACTGGGGGAATGTTAATTTAAACCACAGGGAGTTATTATTACATAGCAGCAAAGTGCCTAAGGCTGATACCATCAAATGTTGGTTAGGATTGAAGCTACTGGAACTCCCATGCTCTGTTGCAGAAATATAAGTGATATAATTACTTAAGAAAATCTTTTGGCAATTTATTACAGAAATAAACATACACTCATGACTAAGAAATTCTACTTGTAGTTATTTACACAGAAGAAATGGAAAAAGATTTGTCTGGGTATGTTCTTAGAAGTTTTATCTTAATAGCTAATACAATGATTAATGTTAATAAAAAAGGGAATAGAATTACTGTATATTCATAGAATGGACAATACAAAAATTAATGATACATTCAGGAACATGTGTGCATCTGAAAAACATAGTGAATGAAAGCAGTACTACACAGAAGAAAACATACAAATGGGTGCATTTTTCCGACACTCAACAACATTCCTCTGGAAAAAATTTCAGAAGAGTGATTGCTTCTTCAAATGGAAAGTGTAAGAGAACTTTCTGGAAGCAGTAGGGCTCAATCGACATATATAAGGGTCTGTACACACTCATCAAAACCAGGATACAGCTGGGTGGTGGTGGTGTACGCCTTTGATCCCAGTACTTGGGAGGCAGAGGCTGGTGGATCTCTGTGAGTTCAAGGCCAGCCTGGGCTACAGAGTGAGATCCAGGACAGCCAGGGCTACACAAAGAAACCCTGTCTTGGAAAAACCAAAACAAAACAAAAAAGAAAAAAAAACCCATCTTACATAAGGTCTATACATTTCTTATTGAATCTAGTATACTGAAATGTTTAGGAAGAAGTATTCTGATGCCTGGAAGTTACTTTGAAACGTATTATGAAATAAGTCATGCTTAGATGCCTAGAGAGATAGGTAAATGAAGTGATAAATGAAGTAAGCAGGGTAAAATGTTAATAGTTTGTCAAGGTGGGCATATGAGGTTTCAATACAAAAACCACGAACATTAAAGAATTTCGCAATAAAATGTGTATATGCACTTCAGATGTGACCTCTGGACTATAAATTGCTATTGTCTCTCACAGTTTTTGAAGAGCCAAGGGTTGAAGGAATAAGCACACCACACCAAGCACACACGTGTTCAGAGTGGAAAGCACTTTCCTGTGTGGACTTGAACTGTTCTCTCTGAAGCAAGTTCAGACACAGGTTCTGGGCAAGAAGAATTGCAAGGAGGCTGCAGAAACCCTGGTGGCTTTGGTGAGAAGCCAGGACTGGGGCTTGGGAGAGCCTCTGGAGGACCTGTGTTGCCAAGCAGGACTGGGGTCTATGGGAGGGGCTCATTGCCCAACTCCATTCACAGGATGCCAATTAGAGGAAGAGAAGGTCTATGCAGTGAAATGAACCGCTTTCTCACATCAGTCACAGCTACAACCGAGAAGGACGTGTCTCTCATCTCTCAGTGTTTCCTTGTTTTGGAACCACTGCTGTAGGAGCACAGGGGCCCTGGGCTAACTGGGCAGGATAATGACCGTTGTCTCTGAAACAGAACCTCCCTGAGGTAGTGCCTGAACGAAACACTTTAAAACGACAGAGTTGCTTTCAGCTCTGTTTTGTCTGCCTCTCAGCTTTGGGGATTGTGCTAGTCCAAGGCGTTGTCAGAAGACATTGGACCACATGCAATGCCTGGCTTCCCTCTGCCTCACTCTTGTCTCATACCCTTTGGACAGGGTGCTCCTGGACACTTGGTGTTCCATGCTGGTTAATACAAGC
Source organism: Onychomys torridus (assembly GCF_903995425.1). Classification (NCBI taxonomy): domain Eukaryota; kingdom Metazoa; phylum Chordata; class Mammalia; order Rodentia; family Cricetidae; genus Onychomys; species Onychomys torridus. Next base: position 49,397,709 of record NC_050446.1, on the reverse strand, counting down.
CTCTGGGCATGCCTGTGTAGATTGTTTAGACACATAGCTGGAGATGGGAAAACCCACTTTAACTATGGGCATTACCGTTCCAGGGGCTGGGGGCCTGGACTGAATGAAAAGCAGGAAGGGAGCTGAACAAGAGCATTCCTATCTTTCTGCTTCCTGACTACAGAGGTGACGTGACCAGCTGCCTCAAGTTCCTGCTCTGGTATCTTCCCTACCATAATGGACTGTAGTCTGGAACCACGAGCCTTCCTTTAAGTTCTGGGTTTTGTTTGTTTGTTTGTGTTTTTGGTGAGGTATTTTTGTCACAACAAAACAGGTAACTCCATCTCCTCCCACCAGCGGAGCCACTTAGTGTCCTCACTCTGTGGTGGCCATGTTGCTGGCTGCTTAGACCCTGTTATTCTATTTGACAGTCACAATAATCCTGCAAATCAGGTTTATTTCCCCTTTAAACTGAAGAGGAAAATGAGGCTCAGACAGTCAGGGGTTTTGCTGGTGTTTCCTGACCGGTGGTGGTAGAGATGGGACTCTAACTGTGAAAGGGGGCTGAGGGGACACCAGTGGGGAAGGCAGCTGAGGGGACCAGGCTCACAGGTGTTCTGCTGAACTCCACAAACCAGATGAGCCTGAGCCGTTGACAACAGACAAGAGGGAGAAAGCCCAGAGACCTCACCGTTCTCACCACTCCAACCCAAGGCCAGCGGGCCTCGAGCAGCTACTGCCTCTGGAGCTCACCTTGCAGGAGCCCTGATTCACGTAATAGGGCTACACCCGACTTTGTAAGTCTTAGTTGTCTTATCTTGAAAGGCCCTTAACTGAATCCTAAAGGAACACAGCTTCAGAAGCAACCCCGTGCTACTCAGAGCAGCTCTGGGAAAGGAGGACATCAGCCATCTCCATAGAAGATGACCCTGCTTGCTACATGCTGGGTGACAGAGGACAGGTGGGGTCAACTAACCTGCCAGTCCTCTGACACAACTCCCGGGGCTTTTTGGCATCTCTGATGTCATTGTCACTTAGTTCTGAAAAGTAACTCACAAATACAGCAAGAGGAATCCCCTAAGTCCTGCTCTTTTTTCAAATTGAACTAACATGTCCTGGAGGACCGTCCACAACTTCCGGGCTGTCACCAGCAGCTACTGAGTCCCTCGAATACAAATACAGATGTTAAGAAGACACGGAACAAGGGGCTCACCGGTGGACTATTGAGGTTTTCTTAAAGAAGAGTTAAGTTACACCCGGCAGCGTGGTAGTGCACACCTGTAATCCTCACACTCAGGAGCTCAAGGCCAGCCTAAGCGACATGAGACCCCATCTTAAAGAAAAGGGTCCTAAGCCGCCTCCATCAATGTTACCTGTGCCAATGTTACCTGTCATATCTTGGTCCTGATTTTAAAACCATTCACTTCACTAAGGGCGACTGACTGGCCTGAGGTAATACAAACCTGCATACTGACAGTGAGTGAGAATACTCAAGAGTGACTGTGGCACCCTGAACAACTCTCAATCTTGACAGCCCTAAGTCAATCCAATGGTGGTGGCTATGGGGCCAGTCGTGTGGTGGGACCCCTCAAAAGACTCCTTTTCCAAAACCATCTCACCCTGGCTATGTGAAATATACCTGTTGATGCCGTGGGAACAGATGGGGAAAGGTTGTATGTTCCGTTGCTATGGAGAAATAGAGGAAGGGGCGAGGCAGAAGACTCCTAGGTTTAAAGCCTTACCTCCTGACACTGACTTCTAGCTTTTATCATTTTTCCCACCTAATCATCGCCCACTGATGTAGTCTTTTTGAAGCTTAGTGTTGTTTTTATTTGGTTCTGGTTTTAGAAACGTCTCATGAGATAGCCCTATGGCATAGCACTTCCTATGTAGAACAGGTTGGCCTTGAACTTGTGGCAGGTCTTGCCCCTGAGTGCTGGTATTATAGGTATATACCACCATGTTTAGCACAACAAACTGATTTTTTTTTTCAAGGGAAGGATTCATGTATCCCAGGCTGGCCTGAAACCTGGTGCTGGCGGTATCACAGTGACTGGTGTTAGTAAATAGAAGGAATCCATTTTTATCTTCTTCATAAATGGAATATATAAAGCTAACTTGGTCCTCCCCTGCTTCAACATGTCTTAATACAGCCTTGCTAATAAGAACCAGATGTCTGGAAGTACAGTGGCTATTAAATGTGATTGACAGCCAGAGAGACTCATTTTTGGTCAAGGTAACCAACGCACAGAAAGATGAGCTAATTTGGCTGAGATCACAGAGGAAGCAAATGGTGAGTTAAGTTTAGACTCAAACTAGGGTAGTCTCTTTAGGTACTGTGAAGAGCAGGTCTCCTGTGCTCATTTTCCATCGCTATAATAAATATCTGACATAATTAACTTATAAAGAGAAAAGGGTTATTTTGGCTCACAGAATTGGATGGTTCATGTTCATAATCATTTGGGCATTGCCTTGGGGCCAATAGTAAGGTGGTGCATCACAGTGGGGGCTATGGCAGAGCAGAACCTCTTATGTCATGGCCAAGGAGTACAAGAGAGATTGGGAGCCAAGGGTCCACTTTGAGGGTGTGCCTCTAATGACTTGAAAGCACTCCCCCCTCCCATCCAGGCTCAGCTCTTTAAAGGTTCCACTGCCTGCCAATAGCTCTAAGCTGAGGAACAATCCCTTAAGACATGGCATGGTATAAGATTTAAGCCGTAGCATTTCCTCTGAGTTCTGAACTTTTCCTTATCAGTTAACTAAGAGCAAACAACAATACCAGGACGTCCTGTTTTACAGAGTGAAAGTTGGGGGCAAAACTGTAGACAATCCAGATTCTCCTGTTGAATCCATCTATAAGAATCCAAGACAGAGAATAAAACCCCATTTCCATGAGATTCAACATAGCCAATCTTTCTCCCATTGACTACAGCAGGTCATTGCTAGAAGTACAAATTTACCACTGGAACCACTGAGCTCCAGCACAGCTGGCACTGGACCATCCAAAACAGAAACAACCTTGTCTTGTTGCAGCTATAAAATCAATACAGGTCCTGATTACCCTGGATTATAATTTCAAGCCTAGATTCCCACCCAGGATACACAAGGCTAGAAGAATCATCCTGAGTACCTTTCCAGAGAGAATCGCCTACTGACCCACAGGGAAATAAGCCCCCAGCTTAGCAGAAGGGCTGAGTACAGCAATACATAGTCCTTGAAAATGTCCATTAATTAGCAGATGCATTGCTCTGCAGGTCTGCAGGAGACACATGACATTTTGTTGGGGAGAGGGCAAGTTTTGCATTTGGAATGTGGAAAACAGGAGAATTCTACTAGCTTCTCAGGACACAGACACTTCTCTGATCACCTGCTGAGATACCCGGACAATTCTGGGAGCCAGTGTCTGCCTGGTGGATAATAAGAAAGCATCCCAACCAACTGCTGCAGGATTGCCAATTATGTAGATGCATTTTTATGAATTATGATTACAGGCCAACTAAAACAAGGATTCTTGCCCCATGGAGATAAGGTCCTAAACAACACTCAGTTAGTGCTAAATTAAGAATCTCTTTGTGAGAGCTCACTATTACACGCTTTGTGAGCTGCTTATAATTCCTTGGAGTTCTAAACTAGTTGAAATGACACCAAACATAGACATCCCTTCTCCCTACAGAAAAAGAGGGAGGGAAGAAGGAATGGAAGAGAAGAGTCGAGATAGGAGTAGACTTTCCAAATAGGGGGAAGAACACCCAAATACTAAAATAGCACAAAATATATCAAACTTTAAAGTTCTGGGAATTTGGAGATAATACTTTTGTTTGTTTTTTTAAAAATATACAATTTTTCCCTACCAAATTAATTGGGGCCACCAACACCATAGATTAACCTTCAAAAATAAAAATCCAAGTCCAGGATCATTCTGGATCCTCCAGTAGGAAAGTGTCCCCCAAACTAGCTTTTCTAGATTACCTTTTCCTGAAGAATATAGACATTCCCATGGGAGACCTCTATTTGGGGGATGTGGGGATGCGGGGTGGCTTGGGAAAGAGGGCTGTGGGGTGGGAGGAGGTGGGTTCTGTGGATAGCATGTGGAGTGAGTAGAAAATTTCTTAATAAAAATGAAAAAAAGAATATAGACATTTAAAAACAATGCGCTTTTGCACTGAGGCCGATCTGTGTGTAATGAGAAACAGATTTTTAACTTCATAGGTCACGGAGTTTGACTTGTGTCTGTGCATACCTGTGTAGCCACCAAAGCAAGTAAGACCTCTCCAGTCCTCTAGAAAGTCCCCTCCCCAGGCAAGCCCTCCTTCCAGCAACCGGAGGCGGCCACTCTTTCCACTTACATCACACGGATCAAACTTTACATTGCCACTCACATAGAACCAGCACCACAGCTTTGAGCTCTGTGTATGTTATCTAACCCTTATGGTCTTACTCTGTTCTCAAGAACACAGTTCCCATTGTATGGATGAAGAAACCAAGGCTCAGATACTGGAGAAATAAAGCCAGCTGCATGGAACTGGAATTTGTGTCCTAGATACATCAAGCTTAATCTTAGAGGCACTGCTTTCCAAACCCCCCACCTGCTCCTCTCTTCCCATAAATGGAGAAGACTAAATGCTACCCCCTGAGGAAGTACTTTAAAATATAAACGAGAGGGGTCAGGATAAACTTTCGGAGAAAGCAGGGAGAGAAAGATGCAGTCTTAGCAACTGACATTTGCGAAGAAGCGTAAGAAGCAATCCCAGATGAAAACAAAATCTGCAAAAATAATACTGGTCCTGGCTGTATAAGGAGTAGGGGGAGGCTGCTGATGGAGGCCTGGAAGGCTCCTTTACATGTGTCGTCATTATCCAGCTCAGCTGCCGGAACCCGCTGTGTTAAAGGCAGGAGAGTGGCATGTCCTGGGAAAGCACCTGGGTTATTTATCATTAAGTATAACCCCGCTACACTATATTTTATTATGCTGTCTTTGGAAGGAAGATAATACAAGTATGGTTAATTTGCTTCTCTTCTTTATCTATACAGTGTCATGACCCATCGTGGCTTTGTCCCATGAAATTGGTTTTTCAACCCCAAAAGAAATCCACAAGAAAGTCTCCCTAAAAATTCCATTAATAACCTCTTTCAGCGCGTATAGGTTGCAGGGTCTGGAACTAAGAATGTTTTAATCTCTCCAGCAAAACAATGTCTCATAATGATGTACAGGACTATTGCCGCGCTGATGAAGAATCATACATAATTCAGCACCTTTCACTTTGGCACCACTGTGATATCCTCATTAGCCGTGGCTCGCAGTGTCTGTCAGATGGTGTCCATGCGAACGCAGGCATTATATTGTCTTTGAGATGTGCAGCTGCTTCCATGACACTGCCAGTCTATAAAAACATGACGCCAGTTTGTTTTATTTAGTGCTAAACCTTCCAGTTTGTAAAAACAAGGCCGACACGGAGCCTGACATGAGGCAGGGGAAATAATTAGCTCTCATTTTCTCAGCCTCCTATTTCCTTCTCCCCGCTGTGCTCTCTTTCCACTAAACCACCACATGTCAGTCGAAATGGGAGGCAATTAGTGGGCTCATTTCAGTCCCCACAACTGTGCTGAAAAGAAAGTATTTATGATGGCACAATGAACAGCTGAAAGATTAAATAACATTTGCCTTTTGAAAAGAAAATGACTTCTAGCTAAATGGGCAATTTTTGATTATTCTCAAACAAGCTTAGAGTAGTTGGTTTTTAAAATACAAGAAAGGAAAATGAGTCATTTTTAGGTGAAAGAATCAAATAAAACTTGACACAGTAATGCAAATAACTGATGTTTTATTGCAAAATATGTAAATGTGTTATACCCTTAACAATGGCTCGTGTCTAAGGTCAGGGCAGACCGGTGCCAAGTAGACACCAGTGGAGAGAAGGGTGTTGGATCGCCTTTTGGGGGGTTGTTATTGGAGTTGTGTATGAAAAGGGACCTTAGGGATATAAAGCAGAAGAAATCCAGTGAGACCCGCTTTCAGAGGGCGCTTATGCTCAAGTGTCTAAGGTGGTTCGGATGTTAGTTAATAGGCTCAGAAAGGGCTTTAAAAAACTGTATTTAAAATTGGAAGGTAGTTGTCTTGTTAAAAAAAGAATAGTTTTGCTATTGACTTGCAATGTTTAATTAGGAATGTTCTGTGTTGGACTGGGTTTCTTAATGAATATAGTGACCTGATTTAACCAAGTGTTCATCAGAGTCTTTCAACACTGAGATATTTGTTGCCTTTACACTTTTACTCTGGACCCTCAGAATATAAAGACGGCTACCTGCTAAGTTGTTCTCCTAGCCCATGATTCTAGGGGTGGTGGGAAACGGGAGATTTCTGGAAAAGCCCCGACCTGGGAATAAGCATCATTTGAGCCATTTTCCATCCAAACTCCAATGTCCAAGCTTGGTAGAGTGTCTTGTGTCTTTGCATTCTAGTGCCTTGAATTTTATTGTAACTCATCCGTCTGCTTTTTGTTTTTTGTTTTTCTTTTTAGTTCATTATTCTCAAGGCCTGTAAGTCTCAATACAAAACTGACCAGCAGTACACAGGGGCTTCTAAAAGCAAAGACCATACCCACAACTCTACCTACCATCTAGGAATCACCAACTCTGCCGGCCCCAGAGGGTTTCAATAGACAGGTGCAAATTTAGATCCTCCCCCCCTCCCCGTCTCCATGAGTCTGTTTTTACTTCTCACAAATCTAAATCCTGCCTTTTGCTTCACACAATATGGTTAGTGTGAGATAACGTGAGTCGGTGTTGATTCAGGAGACAGGCGACCATGGCTTCATTGAAAGGCCTAGAGCTGTCTCCGAGCTAACAAAATCCTGATAAACAGCATGGACATGTCTGTAATTTATTTAAGCCCATGTTTGCTCCCATGTGCTACATCGCTCTCTGCTATTTTTGAAGGTTTCATTATCCCGAGGAAGAGTAAGTACGATCCCATAGTGTGCTAGAGGCAGCTCCCCTCAGCTGACTCTCACATCTCTTCCCAGCCAAGTTCAGTGATGTCAGGTTGGTAACCTGAAATCAGTCATGGTAGACATATTTACATCACCCAAATCTGGAAAGTGCCACCTAGCATCCCTGGCATATACAAGCGGCTGTCAAGTCATCAGCGGGCACGTGCTGAGCACTGTACCCTGTTCATCTCTAGCGCTATAGGCGGCTATCCAACCCATTGGACAGAGCACACTGCCATACTCTGTAATTAGAAATCAGCAGTGACTTATAAAACTGTAACTGCATTTGCTTCTGTGCCGTCAATTAAAACTCATTTTTCTTTCTCTTTTTAAAAGACTGCTTTATGGCAGTTTGATTGACATGTTAAAGCTGGACATATTTAATGTGAATAGCTGGACCAAACTGGAAACCACCACTGCAGCCTGTGGATCCCTGGCCATCACCTCTCAAGTTTCCTCCAGCTTTTGCTTTCTTTCTTCTTGTTAATTTTGTGATACAAACACATAAAGATTCCCCTTCCTAGCCAGTCGGTGGTGGCGCATGCCTTTAATCCCAGCACTCGGGAGGCAGAGGCAGGTGGATCTTTGAGAGTTTGAGGCCAGCCTGGTCTACAGAGCGAGTTCCAGGACAGCCAGGGCTACACAGTGAAACTCTATCTTCAAAAAACAAAAGAAAAAGAAAAAGAAAAAAAAAAAAGATTTCCCCTTTCCTGTGAAATTTTAAGCTCCAATTCAGTAATGTTAACTACGACACTGTGCCACACTATGGCTCTCTAGGACTTACTCCCTTTGCAAATCAAGCCTCGTATGGCTTGGCTAATCCTTCCCAGTTTCCTCCTCCCCAAAACCTGTATCTAGAATTCTACTGCTGCAAGCTTCAATACCTAGGTACACGTACAAAGACACGTCTGTGTGCCTCGCCCCTCCTCCATGGCTGATCACGGGGAATGAACTTCCTTCTACTGAATTTATAATACGTCCAATAACCGTCAGAGTAGAAAAAAGCTCTGCTCTCAGCTATTCTGGAATCGACAGAGGCATTGGCTTTATGCATGCTTACAGAATCCTTTTCTTGAGGCCCTGTTATTTTAGCTATTTTTATCTATCCACTTACAAAAATTACATAATAGTAAAAAAAAAAAAAAACAACAAAAAAACCCTATTTGACAGTTTCCGATATTTATAGTATTCTGAGAAAGGGTCTGGTGATTCAATTCAGTTCATTAAATGCAACATTTTATAAGTATTCTAATAAAGGCCTCAGTACAATACAAGTGAGAGGCAGAGGTAGACGGGTTTTTGGTCAATAGATAAGGTCCGGAGGGGTAGGATATGGCACTGCTTCTGTGGTGGCTGAGAAGCAGCCAGGTTCGCACAGGACAGGACTTAGGGAGGAAGAGGAAGAAAGTCAGGGAGAGTCCTCCAGAGATAGCCAACCTCCTGAAGAACATTGCCAATCTGCCTCAAAATCCTCCTTAATTTCTCCTCCTGGGCCTCTAGGAGAGGTCTTCTGTCTCCTCAGAAAACCCCTCCAAAGTAAATCCGAAGTGATGGCCATGTGGTGAGGGTTCCTTGACCTGGACCCAGTTCCCTGTTGGGAAATGCTGGGAGACAGGAGGTGATGTTTCTGCTAGGGCAAGGGATGAGTGCAGGCCTGCCGGAACACAGCCCTGTCATGTTTCCTCTGTCTTACTGGGGACAGGGACAGATAAGGACTCCGGGATGGAGTGTGACAGTTTGGCACTCACAAGCAATGACGTCCTGCTGCTCCTGCTTCACTACGCTTTTGCATTTTCATGACACAAAGTCCCAGAAGAGCTTGGTGAGAAAAGTACTGGGTGATTTGATAGTTTATCCCTTGGCAAATTGAGCATCAATACTCCTGACTGGTGAGCTGATCAGAGACATAATAATAAACTCTATGCAGCTGAATATTTTAATAAAAAGGGTGGTTGCTGCCCTGGGGAGTGCTCGGAGCTGCCTGAGTTTCTAGAAGCCCCTTTCCTTTGTACCAAGCCAAAGGCTTTACAGCACAAAACACAAGGAATTTTCCCCACAAAACAGAACTTGCCAGAGTATAAATATTAACTGATTAAAATCCAACTGATCACCCATGCATGTTCTCGGAGGGGATGATGGCACTTTCCAGAAGGAGGCCGTGGCTGGAGCTGCCCCTTATTAGGTGGAGGCTCTGGACAAGGCACTTCAGCTCTCTCCATGGTTTCCTCCTGGAAAGGCTAATACAGGCTGCTGTTCCCTATCATGCTGAGTTGAAAAGATGGCATTAAATATGTCTGCAAAGTGTCTGTTGGAAGTATGATGTGGTAATAGGTATCAGAGGAATTAGAGTTATTTCCTGCTTCTCACATGGGAGACACTCAGGCTCAGGAAGACCCGATTTCAAGCAGTTTGACTGTCATAATTTCTATAGATGTGTATGTGTGTGTGTGTGTGTGTGTGTGTGTGTATGTGTGTGTGTGTATTATTTAAATAAATAATTAACTGTGCTCTTTAGGAAGGGTCACATAGTGCGGCAGTTCTCAACCAATGGGTCGAGACCTCCACAAGGATCACACACCAGATATTTACATTACAATTCATAACAGTAGCAAAGTTACAGTTATGAAGTAGCAACACAGTAATTTTTCTGGTTGGGGTCAGCACAACATGAGGAGCTGTATTAAAAGACTGCAGCATCAGGAAGGTTGAGAAGCACTGAAATAGAGTAAGGCCATTCTCGTCTGAGTATCACCACTGGCACAGGTTTGCTTGCTCCCTCCCTGTCAGGTTGTTTTAGGACAGGAAATGAAAAAGGACATTTTGCTTGTGGGAGGAAGCCTGGGTTGTGCACGGTGCTGAAGCCTGGAAGATCCTGGATCTCCAGAAGGGGCAGTAATAAATACAAAGATCATGGGCCGGGTGTCAGGCAGCCATCTTGGCTCCTGGGAAGGCGTACACATTCAGACATGGATGGGTTCCTAAGGTTCTTTGACTCAGCCTCATACCATAAACCATGTGGTGGGAAACAGCAGCTAACAAAAGTAATTTCATCCAAATTCTTAGGATACAAGTTGACCTCTTCCAACGCAAGGGTTTTCCCTCTGCAGCTATTTGTACATAAAAATCACATTTTAATTTTTCTTCTTGGTAGGCCTCAAGCTATTGAGATGGCATAACACTTGAAATAACCTCAGCAGGCTCATGTTTGGGACACTTTTTCCTTAGTTGGTGGTTCTCTCTCTCTCTCTCTCTCTCTCTCTCTCTCTCTCTCTCTCAAAAGATCTATCTATCTGTCTGTCTGTCTGTCTGTCTGTCTATCTATTTATCTATTGTATGAGTGCTCTATCTGCATGTATGCCTTTATGCCAGAAGAGGGCATCAGGCTCCATTACAGATGGTTGTGAGCCACCATGTGGTTGCTGGGAATTGAACTCAGGACCTCTGGAAGAGCAGCCAGTGCTCTTAACCTCTGAGCCATTGCTCTAGCCCCAGTGGTTCTCTTCTGGAAAGCTGTGGAATGTCTAGGAGGTGGGGTCTAATTGGTGGAAGAAGGTCACTAGGGGTGGGCCTTTGAAGGCTCTATTTGGCCTCTTGTTCCCATCATGCTCTCTGCTTCCTGGTCTACCATGATGTCAGCATCCTCTACCACAAGCTCCCTGCTAAGAACTGAATTGCTGCATATGCCCTCTCTGCCTCAGAGGTCTGAAATCCTCTGAAACCATGGTCCAAAATGCAGCTGTCTTCTCTTAAGTCGTTTCTGCCGGGCATTTGGTTATAGCAATGTAAAGGTGACTAAACCACTTCTGGGTAGAGTTACTCAATACTCCTTCTCAAAGGCAAGGAGAAAAGGCCGTCTTTATTTTCATGAAAGGAATCTGCTGTGGGACGTTCTGTATGTTAAATGTGTTGCTCTGATTGGTTAATAAATAAAACCCTGATTGGCCAGTAGCCAGGCAGGAAGTATAGGTGGCCCAAGGAGAGAGGAGAATTCTGGGAAGTGGAAGGCAGAGGCAGAGAGACGCTGCTAGCCGCCCCCATGACAAGCAACATGTAAAGATAACCAGTAAGCCACAAGCCACGTGACAACTTATAGATTAATAGAAATGGGTTGATTTAAGATAGAAGAACAATTAACAGGAAGCCCGCCACAGCCATACAGTTTATAAGTAATATAAGTCTCTGTGTGTTTACTTGGTTGGGTCTGAGCAGCTGCAGAACTGGTGGGTGAGAGAGATTTGTCCTGACTGTGGGCCAGGCAGGACTGGAGAAAACTCCAGCTACAGGAATCCCTTTCACACATTATTTCCAGTGGCTCCTGTTAGAGCATCCTTCTCATTTTACCTGTGGAAGAAAAAGTGACAAGAAGCAAAGGGTCTGGGGAGGAGGTCAGAAGGTCAGAATCCCAAGGTTTCTTGGGAGTTTTTTTTTTTTTTTTTTTTTTTTCCTAGTCTTGGAGTGGTTGCAAAGGTGGGTTTATGTGAACCCGGTTAACTGTGATTTTGAGGAAGTCTTTTTTTTTTTTTTTTTTTTTTTAAATGGGCTCTACTCTACCTTTAATGGGTCAAGGTAATAAGACTTTTATAAAACTTCTCATATGAACTATAATTTTCATTCAAAGCATGCTTATGAAGAAGTGTTTTGTTATTTAGGGTGTAGCGTGCCGTAATGGAGTACTGTAGAACTAGACAGTAATCTATTCTGTGACTGTTTTATTTGAGTTTAGAGATGGCTAAATGACTTAGCACATATACAATAAAAACAAAAACTAGGCCATCATTTTTGGCCCTATATGTTACCACCCCATCCCAGGCTAGTCACATACTTTTCGTGTTATCTGTTCCTTAATCAATGATGATAATACTGTGTCTTGTGCATCTGACGAAAATGCCAGGGGACTGATGAGATGGCATTCATAAAATATTTAAGATTTTCAGAAAGTCTCTAGATGGGTTTTATTCATCATATCCAGGTAACTATTTTGTGGTGGTCCAATCAACCTCTTCAAGCTCCAGTTCAAAATGGGGGCCTTCTCCAAAGCATTTCCTGATTGACCCCATGCCAGTTGCTTCCTTCTGCTTTTAGCATCCTGGCATGGCACCCACACAATAGGGCTTCCTTTTGATCTGTCACTCCATAACACCATCCGTCCAGCTGCTCGGTTAGAAACCTTTGTCCCAGACCTGGCTCCTCTCTTTCTTCCTTTTCATCCCATCTCCTGTGAGGGTTAAGTCTCACCAGTTCTTCTCAGTGTGTCCCACTTGGTCCTCATCACTTGATTTTTGTTTTGGGTCCCCCCCCCCCCAAAAAAAAAAAACCCAGAGTTTATCTGTGTAACAGCCCTGGCTATCTTGGAACTTGCTTTGTAGATCAAACTGCCCTAGAACTCACAGATAGCCTCTGCCTCCCGAGTGCTGGGATTAAGGGTGTGCTCATCACTTTTAACTTGCTTCTCCTCTTGACTCACAGTTCTTCCCCACACTGGCCTGGCCCTTCCTGGATTCACCCTCCCCCACTACTGAGCAATGTTTTAAAAACACAAACTGGCTCTTACCTGCTCTGTTTGAAACCCTTTGGTTCCTTAGCTTGGCACAATAAATGGGTCCTTTGTGTTCAGCAGCCCCTCTCTGGCCTTAACTCTAACCACACCACTTCCCTGCTCTTTGTGAGTCTTCCCAAGAGGAAAAGACTTGAGTCAGGTCCATGGAAACGAGCCCAAGGGGAGCTTCCTGTGTTTGCCTCGCTTCATGTATACTGGTCCCTCTGCCTTCCACACCCTCTTCCTACCAAACAAATCCCAGGGGTTCTAAACTTCGGATTTTAGCATCATTTTACCAAGGAGACTTTAAGACCACCTCTCACTTCTTTCTCATCCACAAGCAGATACGTATCCAGCGTGTGTGCATAGCCTGATGTATGTGGTATTGGAAAGTTTCATCGTTCTGTACCACAGCCACTCACTGATCTGGTCTGTTTCCTCAAGATGCTATGGGTTCCTTGTTAGCTAAGACTGTGCTTTCTGACTTTGTATTCTGAGCATTTAGCATAAATCCAGGCATACAGTTATCCTCAGTAACTGTTAGCTGAAGGAATGGGTAGAATGATGATTCTGGGTAGGTGACCAAGGACAGCAGATTATAGAAAGTTGTACTTAGCCCAGAACTTAAAAGGTCCATATTATTATGGTAAAAAAAAAAAAGGTCACTGTATTTATTCTCAAATCTCTTTATAGCTTCTGAGTTTTACTAAAAAATATTTTTCAGATTTCCACATTAATAAGTACATATTTTTACTAACTGAAAACATTTTCTTGTTTGACAATGTCTCTCCCTACAAATCATAAAAAGGGTTACAGTAAAGAAAGCTTACAGCTCATCATGGATTTGAGGATATTAAGGAAGGTGGATAGTAACATACACCTTGTTTGCCACTGGACAGACCCGAGTGTGCAGCACGGTTGGAAGGTCCTTCAGTGCTGCCAGAGAGGGAGGCACTTGATTCTACCCTCATTCTTTCTGCTTCTAACAAGAGCAAACGGACAGGAATTTGCAGAAGAACAGCCCTCCCTTATTTACATGTATGGCAGAGGAGAGGACACACAGAGTCCCTTTCCCCAAGCTTTAGCGCATCAATATGTTCCAGTGATGTAGGCAGAACAGTCCCTGGCAGGTGTCCAGAAAGAGTAGCTTTAGAAGTTCCAGGTGAAACCCGACCCTCATAACCTACAGTCATCCCCAATTCCCCAGGTCAAGGTCCTGGGACTGGCTTGAAAAATGCAAGGTTTTTAAGCAATGGCCTGGAGACCAGCCAGGCCTGTGCAGCCCTTCACCAGCCACAAGCTACAGTGGGAGAAGTTAATGTAAGTCCCTTGACTCCTCAAAGCAAAAGTACAAGTTATATGGTAGTTAAAAACAGGCCGGGGTTAGCAAGATGGCCCAGCAGTTTTGAGCATTTGCTCTTTTTCCAGAGGACCTGAATTCGATTCCCAGCAGCCATACCAGGTGGTTCACAAACTTCTGTAACTTCAGCTCCAGGGAACACCCTCTTCTAGACTCTAAGGGTCCCCGCATTCACATGCATGTGCACACACACACACACACACACACACAGACACACACAGACACACACACAGACACACAGAGACACACACACATACACACACACACACCATAAACAAACAAAACCCAACCCTAAATCAAACAAATTCTTAATTCAGCTACTTTCTGGCTATGTAACCCTAGGAAGGCAAGGTATTTAACCCCTCAGAGTCTCGGTGTCCACATCTGCAAATTAGGGAAGAGCCACATTTATATGCTAGCACTCTGATGACTCATCTTCCTTGTCAGCTTGACTGGATTTAGAAATCATCTAGGAGGCATCCTCTGGGTCTCTGGGTATGTCTATGAAGGCATTTCCAGAGAGATTTAACAGAGGAGGGAAAACCCACCCTCAGTGTGGGGGCACGACATCCCACAGGCAGGGCTCCCAGAAGGAATGACAAGTGCAAGCATTAGTTTCTCTGATTCCTGAGTGTGGATATAATGTGGCTAGCCGTGTCACTCGGTCATATCTTCCCCGACGTGATGGACTATATCCCTTCTTAAACCGCAAACCCAGATAAGCCTTCTTCCTTACGTGGCTTCTATCAAGATTCCCTCGCAGCAATGAGAAAAGGTAATTCAAACAAATACTCTTTGCATGACGCATAATAATTAATAGAACCTATTAGCTGTTTACAGTAATCTGAAGTAACACAAGCCCACAGGCTGCCTCATGGAATGAATATGCAGGTCAAATGCCCTGCTGTCCTACTGGAGCTGAAATTCCGGATCTTCACTTTGTCTCCATTCCCTTCTCTGTGTGGTTTCATTCTTCCTTTCCTCAAGAGCCAGGAGCCAGAGAGCAGAGTGAGCAATCACCAAAACTCATGCTGCCTGTGTTTTTCTGTGTTTTGCTCTGTGTGCCCTTGAGCGTTTGGGTGGTCTCCCCCAGTATTCTTTACTGACAGAAATTACACATTTCTTAGATCGGATTCCAGAGGACATTGGCAACCTGTCAGCTAGGTTCTCTTCTACGAAGTCTTCAGTCCACACTTTTATTCCGAATCCTGTTACCAGGTGGTTAGGGCTGGTGTATAAAACCGCTGAGTTACAGATTGAAACTACCCAAAACATTTGAACCGTTACCTGCGGGCCAGTTCCTGGCTTCAAGTGAAAACCAAAAACAAGTTCAAGGTTCACAATCTTTTCCTCGTTTTCTTCAGGCTCCCCTCCTGAATCCTAAAATAGAAAAGCAGATATTTATCAGAGATGAGGTTCTCACCTTGATTTCTCATGGAGAGCAGGTATTTCTCTTTACCCCTGCCACAGGGAAGAGACCCCCAGGGCCCTGCTGCTCGACCCACACTTGCTGGCTAGTACCGCTCCTGGTTCTGACTGTTAAGGGGTCCCTAGTCCTGAAACCCTTGCCTGTACTTCTGCAGTTCTGCTAGCTCCTGGTGCTAACAGGTTTTTCCATTCTAATCTCTGATTGAACTTTTATTACTAGATTATGATACAAGTTGTAACTAATGGCTGAAAACAAGAGAAATGACAGAGCTTTGAGATTGATTGATTCAATGATTTCTCTTATGCTGTTCTGTTCAGTGTCACTGGCATAGTTTTCTGGATGCATCTGGCATTGTGCATTTCATTCTAGAAGCACATTTTACACTGGATGCAGAAGGAGAGGTTCAAAATGCTCAAGGTATTTATACACTCTTTCCAGAGAAGAAATCTGCAGCTTCTCCAGTGTATGTAGGCTGAGAGACCAAAGGCTGAGAGATGGAAAGCCATGGCTGTTGGTGGACTAGTACAGCTCTGGGTATTACCTACAAGTATTTGCTAATTTTATAATGAAGCCTGCCAGGTACCCTTAGGCTATATTTGCAACAGTATGTTACGTACAGCAGTCCCTCTTGATTCAGAGTTTTCTTCCCCATCTTTTCAGTTACTTGTAGTCAACTCTGGTCCAAAATGTTAAATAAAAGTTATAGAAATAAACAACTCGCAAGTTTTTAAAATAACTTTTAAAATAAGTAAACTGTTATACTTATTTTATTACTGGTTATTGTTAATATCTCACTGGGCCCAGTTTATATATTAAACTCTATCACTGGCCTGTTTGCACAGGAAAAAGCAGTATACATAGGGATGGGCGCTAATCTCAGTTCCAGGCATCTGCAGGGGCTGCTGGGATGCATTCCCATGGATAAGGAGGGGACTGGTGTTTAATGTTCTATTTAAATAACACCCCTCCACCCCTCCACCCCTCCACTCCTCCACCCCAGGGTAAGTGGCGACCCAGAGCTCTGGTGTGTGGCTTCCTTTAGCAACTTAAAGGGTAGAGAAAGGCCTCTAGAACCAGGCATGAGACCAGAGGCCTTCCCCTACAACATTAGTGATGGGTACTGTTCTTATCATGAATGTGTTGTTAATATTTCAAAGTGTGCAGAACAAACATGTAATCTGTACAGATCACAGTCCTTAAAGAGTCTTTTGTTGGACAGATGTAATTAAATTTCACTTCAAACAGCAGCTCCAGACTCAGCAAACTCGGGTGTGGATGTGGCAGGTGCCTAGGCCAATAAAAGCAGCCAGCTTTCAGTGAGGAAACCTCACTTACCTTAATTAGTGGTGGGAAGTGAAACAGGTTCAGGTAATCGTGGGCTAGCTTCTCAATAGCTGACTGTAAGGACAAAGTCACGTAACTTTATTAATGATTTGAAGATACCAAAGGGGATTACAATTACTGAGCATTCAAAAAAAAAGACTCTTTGTGTGGTTTATAGACTGTCTTGGGGATGTTAACATCTATCACTAGTTGAGCCTATGTCTGATTGTCAAAGTAAAGGTGGTAGTTTGCCATCATTGAAAGGGCAGGAAACTACTTTAGAGATGGTAAACCGTGGCCCATCCAACTCCTGTCCCCACAGGAAAGGCCTGCTAGGACCCTACTGCTTGGGCCACACTTCCAGTCAACTTAGCTTCTGGTTGCAACTATGAGGGATTCCTTGGTCCTGAAGTCCCTGCCCACACTTCTCCTGGTGCCAGCCTGTAGGCAATCTCCAGCCCACCAGACCTAAGCCTATACTCCTACTTAACCAACAGATGCCAAATGCGCAAATCTGTGCAAAAAAAAAAAGGAAGGAAGGAAAGAAAGAAAACGAAAATCCAGGACAATGTGTCTTCTCCAAAAATTACTGATCACAAAATAAGGACCTGTGGTGGTTTGAAAGAAAATGGTCCCCAAAGGGAGTGTCACGATCAGGAGGTGTGACTTTGTTGAAGGAAGTGTGTCACTGTGGGGGTGGGCTTTGAGGTCTCTTTTTCTCAAGCTTCCCTCGGTGTGACAGTTCAGTGGACTTCCTGTTGCCTGTAAGAAGTAACACTCTCAGCTCCAGAACCACATCTGCCTGCATTCAGTCATGTTCCCCGTCATGATGACAATGGGCTGAACCTCTGAAACTGTAAGCTGACACCCCAATGAAATGCTTTCTTTATGAGAGTTGCCGTAGCCATGGTGTCTCTTCACAGCAATGAAGACCCTAACAGGACCCCAGAGGGAGTGGCCTCAAAGAACTCCCAAATAATTCAAGAGAATGATTAAAACTATGTTCAGACAACTCAAGGCAAAATCCAAGAAATGAATGAAATAGGGAGCCAATATAGATATAAAATATAATTCAATTAAAAAACGAATGAGGAAAAGCCAAATTGAAATGATGTTGGAAATGAAACACTCAATAAGCCAGACAGCGATGTTAAACCTCAGAGTAAGCAATACATAGAGCTGTCCTTCAAACCTGAGCTGGGTAGGGCAAGTTAATGCTCCAGTGTTTAGCATATGACTGTCCTGGAGGAATTGGGAACGTAACTGGGCACAGGAGTGGACCATCAAAGCCATTAGGAAGGCTGCAGCCTCTGCCTGAACCAGCAAGGAATACTAAGAATCATAGAGAAGACAGTTTAGATCAGTGGTTCTCAACCTGTGGGTTAAGACCCCTTTTATGGCAGTGGGGGAGGAGGAAGGGGGGGAGGGGGAGGGTGTCAAATGACCCTTTTGCAGGGATCACATATTGGATATCCTGCATATCAGATATTTACATTACAATTTATAACAGTAGCAAAATTATAGTTATGAAGTAGCAATGAAAATAATTTTATGGTTGGGGTCACCACATCATGAGGAGCTGTATTAAAGGGCCGAAACATCAGGAAGGGTGAGGACCGCTGCTCTAGATGATGCGGCTTGGTGTATTAATCAGCTATTACTCAGCTTTTCTGGGAACTTGTCATGTACAGACTAAGAATCCCAAACTAGGAAAACTAGATGTATTTTTTTTTAAAAAAGTGAAATGAAACCACCAACAATGTAAGGAACACTTATGGGACACCTAGTTCTGTTCCAGATGTTGGCTCCTTCCCAGGAGGCTCATGGGAGAAGGCAGATGACAGGCTCTGAGGGAGGGACCCCAGACAGAGAAACGATGGTGGCTGTCCTGCGCCAGATTGTAGTTTTATCGCCTCCTCTTAGGTTGAGAGACTCAGAATACACAATGACTGTGCCTTCTTCAGTGACAGAACAGGGAAAGAGGACAGCTTCCCACCAGCAGTGTGTGCAGGTGGGCAGCAGACACTTTCAGCAGGGACCAGGAGAGCACCTCTGATGTGGAATGTCCATGGCTCTCATCCAAAGGTTCAGGTCGAAGCCCACTCATGCCAATGGCCCCACGAGTACACACAGCACCAGTTAGAAGTTCCCACCCCTCTTTCTTCATCTCTTCCTCTCATGGACATTTGTTTTCTTGAGGCAGGGTGTCTCCCTGCCTGGGGGCTCAGCCAGTAGGCTGGTTGGCTTTGGGGCCTCAGGCACCTCCCTGTCTTTGCTTCCCAGCACTAGGTTACACATGCACAGCACCATGCCTGGAATGTTGCAGCTTTTTACTCGGGTTCTGGGAATTGAACTCATGTCCTCATGCCTGTATGGCAAGCACTTTACCTTCTAAGCTAATTTCCTCTGTCCTGGATTACTTTTTAATGGGGTAAAATTCACATACCATAAAAGTGGCTATTTCCAAGTGTTTCCTTCAGCAGCATCTACTTCCTTCACAGGGTTATGCAGCCCTTTCCTCTCCAGTGTGTCCCAAACTTTCCATCAGCCCAAGGGACTCTGACACTCATGAAACAATCACTCCCCTCCTTGTCAAACCCACTGGCAACCACAACACTTACTCTGTTGGAATAATCTTTTTGTACACTGTGATGTGTCTCTGTCCTTCCTCATCCGCCTAAGGCACCTTTTGACTGGCTTAATAAAGAGCTCAATGGCCAATAGCTAGGCAGGAGAGGATAGGTGGGACTTCCGGGGAGAGAGAGGAACTCTGGGAAAGAATCTGGCATGCCAGCCAGACATGGAGGAAGTCAGATGTGCGGTACTGAGCCATGCGGCAAAATGTAGATTAATATAAATGGGTTAATTTAAGTTTGAAGAGCAGGTTGTGAACAAGCCTAGCTAAGGCCAGGCTTTCATAATTAATAAAAAGTCTCCAAGTGTCATTATTTGGGAGCTGGTCCAAAGAAAGATTCGTTATAATATTCTATCTCCGTGGTATGCTATTCTGGATACGTTATATACACAGAATACCAGTGTGGCCCTTTTGTGTCTGGCTTTTCCCATAAGCATCCTTTCCAGGCTCATTCATGCTGCAGCATGTCTGCATCCCACTATGTGCTCCTTCATCAACAGCTCAGCTGGCCTCCTTTGTTCTCCATTCCCATTTCTGCTAAGGAGTCAGGCAGGCCTTATTTCTTGCTGTTTTAAACTTCCTATCTGGAGCTTCAAACCCAGCCTCTACAGAAGTCAAGTTTTAACATGTCAGTTCTCAATGCTCTCCAGCTCTGGTCATATCCAGATACCCAGCCTGAAGCTGGAAGCAGTCCAGGGGCTGGGCCTCCCTCCCTGCACTTGAGCCATCCCAGGTATGCTCCAGCCTTCCACTTCCACCAGATCAGCGAACCATCCACTGCTCCTCTGAACCGCTCCTTCCATTCTCTTTGGCCCGTCAATCCCATCCCAATGGACATCTCCTGTTCTATCCCCCCCCACCCCCAGATCCAGTTCAAATCCCCCTTCATCCTCTATCACTATCTCTCTGCCTCTCTCCACTGGCCAAGGTCCTTTTCTTCCAACTGCTTGTAAGAAGTTGTGCACATATGTTCTATCTCTTCTCTGGGATGTAAATTCCTTTAGGGCAGGGTGATTCTTTGAATTTCCACAGGCCCAGTCTTGCAAGCAGACATGACTGAACTTGATGAGCCATAAATAGGAAGCTGGGACATGTCTAATGACACTAACCAGCACGGATGGGACAGTTCTGTTGTCCCAGCTGAGTCTAGGAATATTTAAACCACTTCTGATTTGGTAAAGTACCACAGCTTGCAACTCCCTTCCCCTTTGGCTAACCCTTGAGGAAAGCTGGTAAAGACAGAAGAGGGTAAGAGTGGGTGGGAGCATCTTACTTGGCATCTACTGCACAGGACAAGGTTTACACAATGTCTCTTTTAGAGCTCAGACACCTCCATACTGAGGAAAGTCATTTTTCCTGCAGTGGCACACCTAAGCCAGGAGAGATTAGGTTCGCTGCCAGCTTTTGCAGTGGATGTTCATGCGTGTGTCTTCTTGTCCACCTTGTAGGGGGAGAACATCACAATCCTGCTTTGTCTTGCTCTCTGGTGGATGAGTGCCCAGCTATTGTCCCAAGGTCGCTGAGACACTGCAGACATGGTTCTTACAAGGGTCTGGGGTCTCTGGAACAACGTGAAGGCTGGTTCTCTTTGGACTTTAGTGGGACAGCCATAGAGAAGCTAAGGTGAGGTGCTCGGAGTAAAGGGGGGCTGTGGAGGTGTGGATTTCGGTGAGAAGCTCTCATCATTATTTATTCCCTCCTCCCTTTCTAATCTGTATAAATCCCTCCATTCATCCATCCTATTTTGTGGGAGACCAGCTCCCACATTTATTTACCCCAGGGACTCTTGAGGAATGAGGGATAAGAGATTTAGATAGAAATAAAGAGGGGAGAGAAACAGAGAGAAAATACAAGACAGCCTTGGGTGGGCCTGGATCCTTATCTACTGGCCCAGAACTTCATTCCAAAGAGCTTTTTATAACAATGCCAAGGGGTGGGGTAAAAGACCTCCCCCTTGTTAGATACAGCCAAGTGTAGACCCTTACAAACACCTGGTACTCAGGCCCATGGTCCAATCAATCTTTTATGCAGTCCTGCTGTGTACAGCCACTAGGAAACATAGATGGGCTGCAACACTATTTGGTTTTGCAGGAGGGATAGGTAACAGTATTAGCTCAGATATAGCTCAGGCTGGTCTTGAACTTGTGGTTCTCCTTCCAGGACCATGATCCTACCCTCTGTAAGGTCTCTTGATACTGATCTCCCACAACATCATCCCACAGATGTTTGCACCTGTTACTATGTTTGAGTAGCTATCCGAAAAGCCAAACAAAGAGCTCCAGTTCCTGGGTGGCTGTTTAATTAATTAATTAAATGTATTCAGTGCTTGGTACAGAACTTGTGTATACAACCTCAGGGATATACAGCCAGCCCCGGCCGTGAACTGGGTTAAATTGGAGAAAGAATGGCAACAACCAGGAAAACAGGGTTAGTCTGAAACTTTTCCAGACTTAAGTTTGGGGGCGTGTTAGGATTTCTGGAGCTACTTCAGGCTTTGGACGGGCACATAGGGTCTGTGGCTGGACAATGACTGCACACGTCACACATCCTCCTGTGACTTAGATGGTGGTAGTGGCTTTGAGTTCACTTGGGCTGTGCACAAGCTCCAGGCTCCTTAAGGACTTCTCATGAAAGTCTGGCCTCTCCAGCTTTAAGTGGGCTAAATGGCCTCCTGCTAGTCCCAGGTCGGGTAGCTGTTCTCTGGGTATCACCCTACCTTAGTTAGTCCTCTGGCCTGCTAAGCTTCCTCGGGCCTTTCCTCTGGCCCTGTTTCTTCTCCCTTACACACCTCCAGTGCTACTCTTTCCCCTGGCTAATGTTCCTTGTCCTGAGCCTTCACGACTTCCTTCTAGAAGCCTGCCCTCAGCCCGGCCCCGTCTCCTGTGCAGCATCTCTCTCAGGTGTTATTGTGCGCAGAATCATATACACCATTTTCTCCCTAGACTAGAGGCTTCTTGGAGGTACAGGGGTGTTACACCATTGTGCCCAGTTAACTGCTGTGGGGTTTTGAGGTGGGAACAGGGGCGGCACAGGTGTGGCAGCTAGTTTGGGATAAGCCTGGAGGCATTTCAGCACCTAAGGTCCCACACTGGGATGCTTTCTTTCTATTTGCTAACACGTGACCCCAGCACATGCTCAGTTGATTTATCCATGCTCTCCCACCAGGTACCTTAAAATGAATGATGTGGCCCCTGGAGACGATGCCCATGTCTTTCAAATCTTCCTCATCCAGAAGCAGCAACCGCTTGCCTGTGATGTTGTTTTCCTTAAACAAGCTTGCATAGCTACTCATTTCTACCGACGAGTCCCCTGGGGGAGGATGGCAGAAGGCAGGAAACGAGGCTGAATCATAGCCCAACCAAGTCAACTCCAGAAATAAGAAGGGAATTTATTCCACTTGCCTTTTCTGACGAGCTGCTGGACCCAAAAATACTGCGAAGAGAAGACACACATGGTTCGGGAGGGTCACATATGGGTAGTAGTCATTCTCAACAAGAAAACCGTGTCCAATGGATTCAGATGTCTCTAACTTAGCCACAAGGGGAGGATGAAAGAGTCCTCTTTGTAGTTTAAAGCCGCAAGCTTTCAAATTGGAGATATTCCTCCCGTGGGGAGCATTGGGAAGTTGAGAGAGTTCCTTGGGAGAGAGCTTACGCCTCTCATACAGGCGATCCTATAATGACTTTTCCATTTACATGTGCAGCTAGTGACTGCCACAAGACTTGTTTCAGGAACTGTATGAGTAACAAGGACCACACATCAGTGGACAGAGAGATGGACAGAATGAGGACCCCCACTAGGCCAAGTTTGGCCATGGCAGCCAGTTGGAGGGCATGCAAAAGATGGTACTTCCTGTGTCGAGTGAGATGGTTACACCAGGGGTCCCCTTGTTCTTGTTACGTCATTTGACACCTGTTTACTGGTGGCCTAACATTCCTTTGGTGAAGACACACAGAGAAGAGACCAGTCTCAGCCACTCTGGTTCCCTGGGTCCCTTGACAATGGACTTTTAGCTGAATGGCACGGGAGCCACTTAACCTTGCCGCAAAGACAGAATATAGCTCCTAGAAGTCAGTTCTTTCAAATCAATTTCCTTTCAAAGGGGATGGACCACCCTTGTAGCTGGGGAGAAAGCAATTATGTACAGGGCCAGGGCTTGCAAGAGGCTCGGCTTCTAGGGTTCAAGGAGTGGAGAGAAACAGGAAGCTGAGACCCAGCTTCTTTACTTGGTGGGGCCCATGCCGCTGCCTAATGCTGAAGGAATCTTACTTCAGACAAATAGAAAGGGGCAGAGGGAACATGCCCCAGCCCCACACCAGGCTGAGGTCTAGAACAGGTCTCCTGGAATTCCTAATCATGACTCTTTTCCTTGAGATGCCCTGGGGGGGGGGGGGTGTCTGTCTCCCTAGGATGGAGCCCATCCTTGCTAGGGCTAGCTGGCATTTCATCTTTATTTTCTTCTTCATTTAATGATGCCCTTGAGCTTGTAAAATGGACTGGCACAGGGCCCTAAAGTCTCTCCTCAGCAAGTCCTCAAAATGGTTTTGCTGTTAAGGAAGCAGATAGGGAGACAGAACTGGCTACCTGGGATTGCTCCTCAGGGAGTCTATCCAGAGCTGCGTGTAGCCTTCCTGTGGAGTTAAGCATCCTGCCTCCTGGGATGTAAGATTATGGGGTGCACTCTGTCCCTTCCTCCTGGGGAAGCCAGGGTAAGGAAGGCAGCTAGGCATCTTGTCATTTAATGAGCAGGCCTGAGGTGAGAGAAGACACATGTGGGGAGCTCCAGCCAGCCACTGTCTCTCTCCTCCATGCTCAAGTCTGCCGCTGGTGATGTAGGAAAGTTCAAGAATTGAATATTTTTTCGAGTATGTGTATTTGGCATCCTGAATCATAGCTTTTATCTTGCTATTGGTATTACTATATTCAGGAATATATATATATATATATATATATATATATATATATATATATATATATATATCACACTCCATATACATACTCTATAAGTATGTATATAGAGTATTTGTATATATATTATATAATGTAGTTTTTATTTTGCTATTGTACTACTATATTCTGGAATATTTATATATATACTCCATATATATGTATATATTATATAATATAGTATAGCTTTTATCTTGCTATTGGTACTACTATATTCTGGAGTATTTCTATATATACTCCATACATATGTATATATGTATATATATTATATAATATAGTATAGCTTTTATTTTGCTATTGGTATTACTATATTTTGGAATATTTAATATATATACTCCATATATGTGTATATGTATTTATATTATAGAATGTAGTATAGCTTTTAGCTTGCTATCAGTACTACTATATTCTGGAGTATTTTCACAGCAAGTTAAGAAGATGGAACCCTAATAAGATTTGAAGAGCTGGTTGCTTTTGCTGTTGAGTCCTTATTTTCAATCACTGTTATGTTATTTATTTATGCAAAAAGGGGAGTTGGTTAACTTCTGCTAGTCAGACCCAGCTCTCTCTAACTGCACTTGCAAACTTGTGGACACATCCGCCGGCTTCCTGCCCAGATCCCATGAGGCACTACCAGAAGCGGCTTACCACATCGTCTTCAGTCCATGCACCGATCTCAAAGGAAGGCAGCAGCTGCGTGGAAGACACGAAGGAAATGAAAAAGGGAAGCAATATTATCCTCGCTTTTTTGGTTTGTTGCCTCGTCTGTCTCAGCTCTCCTGCAGCCCTGGCTTCCTCAGGTGGGCTAGGTTGAGAGAAAGACAGTCCCCTCACCCTTCAGAGGAGGTTCTCAGTGTCCAAGGATGCTGAGCCCCACAGCCAATTTGCAAATCAGCTCCTGGTAACAATCCATTGTACCTTACAAGCTGTTTTAAGGGTGACTTGGTACAACATGGTGTAGTCTTCTTTGGCATGGGGCTTGGCAGGAACGGCTGTACATCGCACAGCAGGGCCTTGGAATCAAGGCCTTCCTGACATTCACCAGCTATCAGAGCGGCCTTGGAATTCTCGGCCAGCAGTAGGATAACAGTGTAATTTACCATCAGAAATTCCAAAACAACCCTAAGTAACCAGGTGACTTATTTTGCCTGTTCTCACAGGGGTTCCTGGGCTTAAACATCCCCATTGTGTGGGTGAGGCGGGACCTGTCCTAAGGCTCCTGGGTTCAGAGTTGCTCTAACACCGACTAACACTTCCCTGTCCGGGACACGTATGCAATGGGACTTGCAGAACACTCCAGCCAGCACAGCCCAGTAAGGGCTGAATAGCAAACACTTCCATAACTTGAAAAGGCTTGTGTCCCACCGTTCTAGCCAACAGCTTCAACTAGCTTGACTTGTCAAGATGGTTATTCATGATTCATGAAAGAATATACCACAGTATCACCCAGCTTCTGTAACAGTCTTTTTCTGTGAACAAACTGGGAAAAAAAATTCGATGGGGGTAGGTAGGATCTAAACACTTTTTATATATGTATGAAATTTTCAAAGAACAATAAAAAGAAAGAAAAAAGTTGAATTTAGTTGCTTTTACTGCTAGTGTGATAATCTGATGGTGGCTAAGTTAATCCTTCCAATTTAGAAATACTTATTGTACAACCATAAGCTCAAACTGCTAGGAAAGGCAGAGTCCCTATAAAGAATTTCATTAGAACTGAGCAAAACATCTGTGGATTATATTTGAGAGAGGCCACTTTTATCATGTTCTTTTTTGTTGTTGTTGTTGTTGTTGTTACTAATGCTCAATACTTGGTACATTTCATGTGCACATGCATATTTGCATGTATGTGGGTACATGCAAGTATGTATATGAGGGCCAAAGAACAACCTTGGGTGTCTGTCATTCCTCAGGTACTACTGACTGGCCTAGAGCTCACCGATCAGTCTGGGCTGGCTGACCAGTGAGTGCCAGAGACCTATCTGCCTGGTTGCCCCCGGTACTGGCTTCTTATGTATCTTCTGGGACTTGAACTCAGGTCCTCATGTACACAAAGCAAGCATTTTACCAACCAAGTTTCTCTCTCTAGCCCCACCTGTGTAAGTTTTATCATACTAGCTTATAGAATGAATACAATTATAGAATGAAGGATGCACGTATTCAGTTGCCAAATTATTTGGCAGTCTGCTCAGTGTTGATAGGCATACAGAGAGCAATGTTTCCTAGCAGATGATAGGGGAGTGGGGGCAAGTGGCTTGAGCTGAGGATTGCAGGCCCTGGGGAGAAAGAGAAGGTGCAGAAGAACAGCTAGGTAAGATACTGGCCATGGGGATGGAGTGGGTGTGGCCTGCTCACTTAACTGGAGCACAGGATGCAGTGAAATTGTGTTGGAGGAAAAAGAAAAAGAAGCCAATTCTGGGTGTGGCCGAGCAGGTTTTTATTATTTTAAACCCTACTGTTTAAAATAAACATGGATGTGCAGACTCTGAGTACTATGTCTAGGTTGCAAGGACATAAAGCAATGCTTGAGTCAGTCATATTCTCCACATACGCTGCCACCACCCATGCGCTTCCTTCCTCTGAAACACGCGTGCTACGAAGGAGTCACCAGCACGCCCACCTGCTTTAATAATGTGGGCGAGTGACTCAAGGAAGCTGATCTAGAGTGGATGGCAATCAAAGAAAGGACCTGGCAAGCTTCACTTCTTCGTAGGGCAGCTGGATACGGCTGCAGAAACAAGCCATCCCTTTTGCCCACCATGGATACAAATGTGAAGTAAGAGACATCGAGACGCCATACAGAAGTACTGCTCTGCATTAAGGATGGTCTCCACAGGATGTCAGTGCATGTGTGATGTGGTGTATGTGTGTGTGAATGTGATGTAGGTGTGTGTGTGTGTGTGTGTGTGTGTGTGTGTGTGTGTGTGAATGTGATGTAGGTGTGTGTGTGTGAATGTGATGTGAGGTGTGTGTGTGTGTGTGTGTGTGTGTGTGTGTGTGAATGTGATGTAGGTGTGTGTGTGTGTGTGTGAATGTGATGTGAGGTGTGTGTGTGTGTGTGTGTGTGTGTGTGAATGTGATGTGGGTGTGTGTATGTGTGTGTGAATGTAATGTGGTGTGTGTGTGTGTGTGTGTGTGTGAATGTGATGTGAGGTGTGTATGTGTGTGTGTGTGAATGTGATGTGAGGTGTGTGTGTGTGTGTGTGTGTGTGTGTGAATGTGATGTAGGTGTGTGTGTGTGTGTGTGTGTGTGTGTGAATGTAATGTGGGGTGTGTATGTGTGTATGTGTGTGTGTGGTGTTTTGACTTTTACATAATTTCCATATGTGCTAACAAAACTGAGGAACAAGTATTTCCTGAATAAAGATTATAAATGAAATCACCAACATCTTCGGTTTCAATGTGCAAAGGACAGCAGAGTTCCTGCCGCTCGCTCCGTGGCTGGCTCGTCAACATTACGCCACAGGGAGACCTGAGCTCTGCCTGCAGCCCGCTCCCTCCAGCAGGAGCCTGCAGATGTTTGCACAGATCAGTGGAAGGAGGGCTGGGACCAGGCGCTGCTGCTGCAAGACGGTTTGAATTTGGCAAGACAGGGGCTAAGAGTTAATGATCTCCGGCCACACAGAGGCTCACCATCTCCTTCATGTTTCCTGTACCTTGTTAACATATCAGTGCATCTGCTGTAGATGAGTTCTAAGCCTTTGTTTTCTTTGGGAATAAAAAAAAAAAAATCCCTCATGACTGGCCATCACTTTAGTAATTCATTATTTATACTCCAGCAGACTTCAGGGGAGCAAAGCTGGCACTCGTGTGTGTGACACGGATTTCTTCAAAGGATGTTGGGATCCAGTCTAACAAAGATCTTATGTACACAGCAACACATAACAAAGGGCTTTACTGTCAAAACGTTTATTGCAAAATGGAGTCTTAGAACAAAGGAAAGCAGAGAGAGTTCACATCAGAATGAAATGTGTGACACCAGCTTGGATTTCTGAATACATCGTGGACTCAGTGCTGGAATATCAAATTCCAACTACGAAGTCGGCAACTGAACAGTCTTACCACACAGGAGCGCAGTTTAATCTTCCGTACAAACATTATACATGGCATTTGGCATAAGACTTGCTCAGAATAACATTGCGGTAGAGTGAAGGGAGAAGATGGCTATGAAATGCAGCACTGATGCCACCTATTAAAAGCTCAAACTCAGGGAGAGCAATGTTTTCTAATGGTCGTCTTTTCAGAGTGCAAAAGCAGTGTGTCGCGTCGGAATTAAGAGTATTCTGCACACGCTATGAAACAGCTGTGTCAGTACCTGAACTCTACTTTGAAATCACTAACCCCATGCCAGCAAGTTTCTCACACAAGCAACAGAGTGCCCACAAAGTTGGGCACTGAGAACACAGGGCCTGTCCCCGATTTCCTGATAGACAGAGATTTTTTTTTTTTTTTTTTAAATCACAGAATGCTGTACCCAGAGCGGGCAACGCTCTGTCCAGCAGGGTGGAGCTCCTGTGGCTGCACTTACAGTCTACGCAGGAAAACGGTCTTTCTCCAAAGCAGCAGACGGTGCCTGATTATAGAAAGAATCACACCTACTGTGTTTGTGGTCTCGACTAGTTACACAAGGCTGCCCACATCTAATGTGACAAAAGTCGTCGTTTTTAAAAGTACCACTAGGTTTTAAAACCATCTTTCATAAAATTCTTAGCCCTCTAATGAAAACTGGAGTAATATACGTACATAGTAACTTGAAGGGGAAATGGGTCTGGGTCTCTCCTAAACATCCCTTCCTCTAGCCCTTTTGGTTTGGATGGGGATCAAGGCTGAATACCTCAGCTGGTGTTTAAAGTGTTTAAATTCACTGCATTTTTTTTATAAGTTACTGGTTAAAAAAACAAAAACAAACCAAAAGCAGTCCTCTGTATTCTCAGAGCATCAAAAGCAGTGTGTTGTCGTGTGTGTGTGTGTGTGTGTGTGTGTGTGTGTCTGTGTGTGTGTGTGTTTGTGTATTGTGTATGTGTGTGTGTGTATGTGTATGTGTGTGTGTATGTGTATGTGTGAGTGTGTGTGTATATGTGTGTGTCTGTGTGTGTATTGTGTATGTGTGTGTGTGTATGTGTGTGTGTATGTGTATGTGTGTGTGTTTGTGTATGTGTGTGTATTGTGTATGTGTATTGTGTGTGTGTGTGTGTGTGTGTGTGTGTGTGTGTGTGTGTGTGTGTGTACCTTCAACCTTATCCCGATGACGATTTGTGGAACAATAAAAATGCGATTTTGCTTTAAAAAAAAAGAAAGAATTTCCTGTAAATGACTGCAGAATGACAGTCTCCACCAGGGCTGTACTACGGTGGAGTCACCTTAATGGGGCAGCGCCCCTCCCCCAGGTGGATGCAGTTATTTCACGGGGCTCCTACCAGCAACCGTGAGGGGGGAGATGAAATCATTTCCACAAACAGGGTTCTGAGAAAAAGCTACAACTTCCTAAAATGCCGGAGGCGTCATTATCGTTCTGAGAAGGCTTGGGTAATCTTGTTTGGGGGAGACGTAGAGGTGGAATAGCAGATGTGTAAGGCTTGCCAAACTTCACAGTGGGGACGGACGATGCCATGGGGATTTGGGGTGGAAATCTTTGCAAGGTGGGACTGTCCCTGGCAAGCAGGATGCCACCAGGCTAGGTAGGAAACTGGCCGGTCAAGGTGACATTACCTCTCAGCTAAGAACCACCATAGGTGTCCTCAAATTCTACATGCTCAGCTTTACGAATAAAGAAAGGGAAAATGTGATGTGTTCAGTCATCTGGCTGACAATCGTTACCACAATCTAGAGTTCTAATTTTCATTCCAAACCTTTACATTTTTCAGGATTTCTTTAACTTTTGAATTGTGCTCCTTTGTAAGGTCACTGGAATAAAATCTAACACTGACAGCCTGTCATTTCAAAAACTGATCTAAAAAGTGAGTTTGAGCTATATTAGAAATTCTGCATGTGGCTAATAGGCATTTCTTTATAAAATTAATTAAATCTAAAGCTGTCTAGTAATTGTTATGGATGGTGTAAGAACTCTATAGGCTTCTGTTTAGGTGAGTCAGATCTCAGGTACATTTGAGTGTGTCGTTGCCCCCCCCCCCCCCCCCAACAGGGTTTCTCTGTGTAACAGCCCTGGCTGTCCTGGAGCTCACTCTGTAGATCAGGCTGGCCTCGAACTCCCAGGGAAAAGACAGCAGTTAAGAGCTGGAAGAAATACGTCTGGTAATGGTAAACCAAGATTTGATATAGAATCCAGTAACTTTTCCCTAGTATCACTATCTGGCTGATTTTGAATGCACTAAAATTTTTAGATAGAATATGGATTAGGTATTGATTTAGGAAATAACATTATCTCCATGCCATTCCTATATTCTAAACCAACTCCTGATTAGTGGGTGGTGAGGTGTGTGTTCTTCCGTCTAAGGCAGAGCTTGCTACTCACAGAGATCCCTTCACCTGCCGTGGCTTTGCACAAATGGTACCCATCAGCCAGGCCTTTTCTGACCACACTTTGAAGACCTCTCCTGCCAGCCTCCCCATCCTTCCTTGCGTCAATCTCCAGCCTGCACTTAAAATCAAAACATTCTCTGATGTATGCTTTACTAACTGCCCACTCTTGCTCACTAGCATGCATGCTTGAGTACAAATGCTGTCATCCAGCTGTTTTCTAGAACTCGGTAGACACCAGGGTCCCACTGAATACTGGCTGAACAAAAGACTTTATTATTTATTTATTTTTCTTGAGCAGATGAGCAAGAGGCTTTAAGACCCTGTACCTGCCACTGTCTCCTTCAGGTACTCATGGCATGCTGGAAAATCATGAGTTGCTGGACATCCTTTCTGCTCCCCTCCAAGATGTCCTGTTTGAGTGACCTGGCTACAGATCTAGAATACATATGTGCAGAGGATTACAGCAAGACAGGCATGGGAGAACCCATCTTCTCAGGCACACTGTACCTGTCTATAAACACCCACCACAGGTGGACCTGGCTGTGGCACATAGGTTCCAAGAGCAATCGAATTAAATCTGTTTGCACATTTTACATCCTAAGAATTGCTCTCTTTACTTTTCCTGAAAGCTATCTGCTTTTAACTTTTAACCTCATACTTCTGAGCAAGTACCACTTGCAATAGATACTTTAGTGTCCCAGAAGGCTACTGAACCCACCTATTTCTCAGTGTCTCGTTTACTTGGCAACTAACTGGTGCTAGGCTACATGGTCACACACTTTCTTCTGATCCTTTTTCTTTGAAGTAGGTTAGCATTCCTGTCATGATAGTGGAAGGGTAAATAGGCTCAGAGATTAGTCTACCCAAGACTGCACATCAAACACACACCCAGAACACTGTACTAGCTATTTTTCTCCAAATAAAGTTGTAGTGTTTGCTTTTCATTTTTTGGTTGTACTTTTCAGTTCTCACTGAGGATTAAAAGCACATTGCATCTCAGATTCCCAAGGTCTTCATAACCAAACATACTTAGTAGATGATTTCTAATCCTTTCTTGGGACAGAGTCCTGCTATGTAGCTCAAGCAGGCTGTTACTAGACGCAATGACCCTCTGCCTCAGCCTGTAAGTGTTAAAATTATGACATGAACCACCACACCCACCTGATGTTAGATCCTCTAAACAAAAAGGCCTCCCAAAACTACGTCATTTTCATTGTCAAGTGAATGATGCTCTTTTTGAGTGAGATTGATAAGAGTTTGTTTTGTTTTGCCTTTATCTAGATGTAATTTTTATGGGAGTTTATAGCTTAAATATGTTTTGATAGATAAGCCAGTTCTCTGAGAGTGTCTCTGGATAGCCTGGCCCTCATAGTAAGTGGCACCTGAATCCATTTCTCAAACCAGCATCACAGAGCAGTGAAAAGGAAAGGTGGCAGGGAGCCATGCTGTCCAGCTACATTTCACAGAAAGACCCCTTCAGAAGGTACTTGTGTCTGTGAAGGATAATTTGTCTTTCCTATTTATAGTGTTTATTTTTCCTACACATAGATTAAAATCTAGTAGTATTATTATGCACCTCTGGAAAAACAAAGAAACACAGTGCCTTTGTTGGATGTTGAGAGCAGTGTGCTTAGCCTGCTCATGCCTAGACACATCCCTTTGTGACCACGTGTTTCTATGTAAAGGACAAGCTAAGCCTAGGGTGACAGTGTGTTCACATTAGCATGCTTCCAGCCAGCACAGGGTTATGCAAGCTTGCAACGTCTGCTGCTTGCTTCAAACCAGAGTATTTTTCCTTAAAATGTCACTAGAGAACACCAGCCAGGTTTTACTTTGAGGAGCTGTGAGCTATTTGGTTTGAAAATTCTTGGTGTTTAGGTATTTCTGAGGAAGCATTTTTTTTTTTTTTTTTTTATAATCTTCTTTCATCTCAGCCTTTTTTAAAAAAAAAAAAATGTGGCTAGATTTTATAGTCACCAGTCACCTCCACCATTACAATGTATTGTACAGGAAGAAACCTTGGTGTGCTGGGGAAGAATCGACGTCAGAGTCGAGTCAGGGGGGTGGAGTGCTTGCTCACAATGGACATTTCCCAACCATCTAATAAAGGGGGTAAAATACAGTCAAATACAAACTACAGACTATGCACATATTTCTATAATCAGGCACCACACTCGCTGATAGCTGATAAATATGCTTTTAGCTTAATCCCCCTGCCTCGCTTTTCTGAATGCAAAAGTAAAGTCACACGGATGAGGGGACTGCCCCATGAGCTTGGCCTGGAGTGCAGCGCTCGGTGCTTGCCTCCTACGCTGTTTTTTGCACAGACTGAGATAATACATTTCTTCTGTTTAAAAAAATTTTTTTTTCAATTTTATGACTTTCTGCCATCATTCACTGTTATTCTCCACGTCATTCTCTTCCTCCTCGCCATCATCATCATCACCTTCTGACAAGTCAAACTCACTGAACCCCAGGGCCATGTTGACTTTCTTCCCCCTCCTCTTAGATGTGGTTTTGGATGAATTCTGCTTGGCTTGCATGTTTATCTGCATCCCAGAATGCAGCACAGCTCCTGCTTTGTTCATTGAGAAGACATCCCCAAAGCCCATGAGCATCATGGCCTGCAGACTTGGGTTCATGCCATGGCCCTCCCCGTTACTTGTTGCTGTGATCTGACATGACATCTCTGCACTGTTTGACTCCTCTGTCTTAGATTCAAAGTAAGACTCCTCAGACATTCTTGCAGCAAGAGGCAAGAGAAGCTATCAAAGGGAAAGAAAGGACAGAAGTGAAGAGAGAAATTAGTGCCAATTTAAATCAGGAGACAGATACCACAACGTTCGTTGGTACTACGAAGGAGGTGAATGATGAGAACTCACTTAATGGCAGATTTGGTGCCGGTGTATGGCCATAATTTATAAATGACACGGTAAATCGTAACTGAAAGCTTGCAAATCACCACAGTGAGCTAAATTTCAAATAGACAGGTAGGGACCAGTTTTAAGTCCTCGCTTTGCTTAAAACAAAATAGCTTTTAGGATGTCTCTTAATTTTTTCCCCCAATTTCACTTCCATATAGAAACATTTGATTAACCACTATATTAATTAAAAAAAAAAAGAAGAGATGAAGCAGAGATTAAATCTCAAGTTAAAAAAATTCAGAAACCCCATCCCAAGGAAGAGCTCAGAGGAAGGGCAGAAGTTAGCCTGTGTGTCCGGCTGGGGGACCTGGGGGACTCCACCGCTCTAACGGGCTAGTGCCCTGAGCACACCTGAAGGCCACTTTACTGGCTTCCGTTTATTACTTGACTCCGGCTAGACCCGGCCCTGTTTCATTTATTCAAGTTCTTATACAACTCACCTGGGAATAAACTCCAGGTCCTGCTCTAACCTTCAAGTCATTACAGTGAACATGGGAACTGGGGGATGCTGCTTAGGTCTCCTTGCTCTAGCCGCCAATACCCGAGTCTCCTTTCAGGGGAACGTGTGTCCATGAGTTCTTTCTCACATTGTCACAGTGGTGACAAATGTTTATTTTCTTCCTTACGTAATTACCTTTAACAGCCAACCTAATCCATAATGTCTGCTTCTATTTCTTTTATGGTAAAACTGTCAGGGTATAAAAATAATGTTTTTATGTCTTCTTTTGAGAACTAGGCAAATAAAGTTTCATACTTTGCACATGGCTTGAGAGGTGTGAACTTACGATCAAGTACAAATAATGAAACTCTTGGAGTAACTTTACATTCTGAGTGTGAAGGTACCAAATATTTAGTACCTATTTTTTTTTTTTTTTTAAATTTTAAGAACTTAAAAAAACGTATCTACAATTGTTGCAGGCTCAGGAAGGCTACAGGTGTATCAGGTCAGAGGACAACATTTGGGAGTCAGTTCTCTCCTACCCTGTGGGTTCCAGAGACTCAACTCAGGTTATCAGGCTTGCAAGTATGTTTAGCCACAGAGCCATCTCGACGGCCCAGTTTTCTAATTTCAGTTACTGTCTGAGCTCAGTTTTCAAAAAACCAGCTCGTTCTATTAGGAGGGAATTTTGGTGCTGTGGGCTCTAGATCAAGGTCATGTGGTCCAGGCAGCCTCATTCCCTATGGCCACCTTTCTGGAATTCTCAAATTGGTTGTCAATTGATAGCAACTCTAAGGAACTTTTCGCTGCTCATTGATATGATAATTACTGAGGTCTCTTTTCACATTATGTTAGCCCCTAAAGAGCTCCACAAATATTTCTCAAAAAAGACTTGATGTCTAAAATTTTTACAGCAAGCTGCAACAATAATTAAAAATAAGCACCATCTCTATTTATACATGGAGAACACATCTTTCCAAGCATCTTTAATGTTTCAGTTCTAGGGAGGAAAACAGTATCCCTGAAATCAATTTGATTGTATTTTTATGCAGTTGTGCAAATGTTAGACTGCTATATTTAAGATGAAGCTACCTATTAAAAAAAAAAAAAGCCCAGTTTTGCCACTTTTAAAAAGATCCCTCTTGTTCTCAGCAGTCAAGTTTAAAGCCAACTAGAAACTCAAGTGAGGATAAAAGAAAACAGCTGTTCATTAAACACCTGAGCATAAACTCCTTTCCCTTAGAAACGCCAGCTCTAGGCAGAGGAGATGTTGAAAGCAAGTATTATAAACAAAGAAAACTTGGGCCTCATAAGTAAAAAGGGAGGGAGCCGTGTGGAGATCGTGCGCCACGCTGTCCATTGTTAGCTGGTGGCCCGCAAGGCACTGCCTTTAAACTAAGTTTTCTGGAGTTAAAACGTAAGATACAACCTACTAAGCACCTGTCGCGTTTTATTCTTTAATCCACAACCGTGTTACCAGCAGCAATAAGATGTGCAAGGCAGCCCATCATTTCTCAGCAAAACTCATGCCAATGAGCCAAGGCAAGGTTCTAAAGCATGCTCTAATAGGCAGTTGAAAGTCTTCCTGACAATACTGCATTTAGAGGGAGTCAAGCCATGCAGTGCTTACAGTTAAGGTTTCAATGCACTTAAAAAGCAAAACAAAACAGCCGGCAGCCTTCAGCAGATGGGCTGTAGAGGCAAGGATGCATTCTGGCTCCTGCTCCCATCTGCTTGCAAGAAGCCGGGCTCTTTCCCTGAGCCCTAGGTGCATCCCGCTGGCACCAACTCAGTCTGAACAGGAAACTCACCGCTTTACCCCTTCTTTGAGAGTTGGGTTAAACTCACAGGATTCACTAACAAAAATGAGGGACCCTTTCAATAGCTCCTGGCAGTCTTATGTACAGCAATTCAATTCTTACCTTGGCATTCCTGGGATTACCAAAGGCATTTTTGAAAAGGGTAAATCTGTAATGTTTAGATGCATTCTCCTTTTTGGGGGTGAGGGGGTATCAGATTGCTTCTCCATAGGAATTGGAAATAGATACAGAGTCTCATTCTTTAGACACAGGGAAAACATTTTGTAGGCTGCCACAGGCTGCTCAAGGGAGGTTGCTCAATGGAGCTTAAGACTTGTCTAGATAGGAAAGGTCTTTGAGGAACACAAAGTGAAGGGCATTTAACTTTTTTCTTGATATCTTTGTCAGTAACTTTATTTTTAATCTCTCATTCCTTGTGATTTTAAGTGGATAAATATTGCCCACTGAAAAACCCTAGAAAAACCAACCCTAAGATTCTCTTGCTTCCTGAAAGTAACTGCTATTTAAAATCTAGAAGAATGCTGAAACAGGACTTAAAATTTAACATACAGCTTAAGCTCAAGGTTAGAAGATAAAGAGCCAGGGCTCCTCTGGACTTGGAAAAGAACAAGGGTCTTCCTAGAGGTACAGCAAGCCGGCTTCCTGTCCCAGGAGAAGCCTTTTCCCCATTTTATGCTGCTCATAATCATAGCACTAAATTAATAAGGAATATTAATGCTTGTCATCACTGTCAGCAGGCCAGCTCAATCTTAGAAAGAAAATGTGGTTAAGTTCTGACACACCCAAGACATTCCTGGCTGCCTGGCAATTATAGTTATTAATTACTGATGGCCTCTAAGTGCAATGTGGAACAGCAGCATTCCAACAGTGTTCTGAGGCCCTGGCAGACGGTCCAAAAAGACATTATATTTTACTCTAGTAACTTTAACACACAAATGCACCGAGACAATAGCAGTTCTTAAGGAAAGATCCAGAAGGAGCGGTTTTTCTTTTAAATAGGCTTTTTCCCTTTAAACGTGTGGCATTTGGGTGTTTTATACTCCTTACTACCAGTGCAGGCCTTTAATTCTCAGGAGCAGAGCAGGGGAAAGCTGGAGGGTGCGGAGGAGCCTAGCCATGCGGCCGCCATGCTCAGCCAGGCTTCTGGGTGCTGCAGGGAGCCACTAGGTGGCGTACTCACCGGGGTGTTGGACTGCTCGGTCAGCTTCTGCTCCCACATTTTCAAGCGTCTCTCTCGTTCTTTGAGCTCCTGCTCTTTAAAGCTGAGATCTCGCTCTAGTTTCTTCAGCCTCTCGAGGGTTGCCTCAATTTCGCACCTGCAGAGAGATAACTCAGTGAGTCTCCACTACCGGTGGCCCCGGGGACACTCGGTGGGTCCATTGGAGCGCTAACCACATGAAAAGCTAAGGTGTGGGCTTTGAGATTGGCCAGGAACCAACC
This sequence comes from Onychomys torridus, assembly GCF_903995425.1. Taxonomy (NCBI): domain Eukaryota; kingdom Metazoa; phylum Chordata; class Mammalia; order Rodentia; family Cricetidae; genus Onychomys; species Onychomys torridus. The sequence goes on along the minus strand of NC_050446.1, from coordinate 49,360,411 downwards.
AGAGAAGCGGGACTCTCTCTATCCTTCAAAATCAACAGGCCGTTTCTAGTTAGGGAAAACAAACTCTGAACATTTCAACAAAGCACGAAGAGTGACCAGCAACTACACAGCACAAGTTGGGCTAGCCATTTAGTACCTGCTTGCAGTTTATGAGGCTTTACCGCTCACAAGGCACCCCGTCACACGGTTTCTCATCTTACTTCCACAACAGCCCCCCAAAACGGGCACCGATCTGTGGATCGGATGGGTGGATGGAAAATGGCACACACGTTGTGTAACATACAGAGCAAGCTACCTGGCTGGCATTCTTGCCCATGGAGTGGCTCAGCGAGGCTGATTAACCTGGCAATTTCTTTGGCTGTAGGGGCAGTGGTTCTAAGATGCCAGGGTTCTACAATGTGCTTCACCCTGAGAATCCCTGGGCCTGCTGGTGCCTATGCCTCTACCTTAGAGCAAGCACATGAATTGCTGCTGGGCAACGGTGGCTGTTTCCTCTATTTAACAAGCATAGGTAATTTTTTTCTCTACTTTTCTTTCATTAAAAATACACATTTCTCAAGCTGGGCAGTGGTGGTGCACACCTTTAACCCCAGCACTCTGGAGGCAAAGGCAAGCGTTCTCTCTGAGTTCGAGGCCAGCCTGGTCTGCAGAGTGAGTTCCAGGACAGCCAGGACAACACAGAGAAACCCTGTCTCAAAAAACAAAACAAATGACATTTTTTGATCATACAGTATTCTCTGATTATGGATTCCCTTCCCCTAACCACTCTGAGATTCCTCCCACCCATCCAAATCTAAACCCCGTCTCTCCTTAGAAAACAAGGAGGCATCTAAAGAATAACTATAAAATAAAATAAGCTAAAACAAAAACCAACTAGGATAGTACAGACAGAAGAGAAGAAGCCAAAGAAACGCACAAGGAACACATATAGACGCAGAGACACACGGCTGTGCACACAGGAATCCCAGACGAATAAGCTTTATAATCTAACAAGCATGCGATACTCCAGAAAAATTCCGAGTTTCTTTTAGACTTTGTAATTTTACAGGAAGTTCTTTCCCTCGTGTCTAGGCCACTCAGGACACTGTGCCCAGTGAGAGAAACTGTTCTTTACACAAACTGAACCTGCCAGAATGGCTCGGCATGAACGTTTCCTCCTTCGGGGCTGTCACAGTGTTAACGTCTAAATTTATGCTCTGAGAACTGGAAGTTCTCTGCCTTGGGTTTCTGAAGTGCTTGCACACAAGCCATGACCCACGTGATGAGAGATGAAAGGGCTTGGGGGAGCTTTTGGGGGAGGGGGGCAAAGAAACATGCAAAGAAGGCCGGAGGGCTAAAGACGACATGTCTGTCCTGAAAGGACTTCCTGGTTAGCTGCTGAGACAAGCCTGCACCGCACATGCACATTACACAGTGGCTGTGTGAGCCCCCAGAGCTCAGTTCATGAACAGTTCAAGCAAAACCCGCCCTGTGTTTCCAGGGAAAGTCAGAGGAAGTGGACATCTTATTCCACTCTTATGGATGATGACTGAGTTGCTCAACTCAAGGGGAAGCCCGGAGCGGGGTCTGCATTTGAGCCAAACTTCACTTCCCTGCCTGTATGCACAGTCCCCGAACATTACAATGCAGCTTCTCTCTTTCACTGGGGCTGTAGGACGAAGCAGGAAGGGTCCTCGAAGTCAGGGTGCAGTTCCGAGAAAAGGCACAGAAGCAGAATCTTTGAGAATTATGATGTCATTATAAAATCCAAGTTTAATCCTTAATATTTCTGACAAAAATAATGTGCCAATTCGCAAACAAGTTTGTTTTAACGTTTCAAATGGAAGACTGAAGAGAAAAAGTCACTGTGGAAAACCTTATAGTCAACTTCCATGACAAAAAAGAATGAGCCACTTTGAGCCATCCTGAGGGTCAGAGGGCGGCAAGGAGGTCGCAGAGCTCGGCATACTAGTGGTGGGTCGACCTGGGCTGCCTGTGTGTGTGACGCTTGGTAGGCCTGTCCGGACTCTTCTGCCAGTGAGACGGATCCCACTGAAACTCGGTCCTTTCAGTCAGGATAACACAGACTGTTTCACTTGTAATTAAATCCAAGGCCTCATCTCAAATTCTGGCCAGGGAGCCCACTGTGATTTTGAGCCCTTGCAGAAAACAGATTAACAGTTAAGTAAGCCCAAAGCTGTGACAGAAACACATACCGGCTGGGAAAAGAACCTTCCTGAGTCTGTCCTGCAGGTCCAGCTTCCCAGCACTGCTCCCTCTCAAATACCATGAGAGAGTGACCCAAACCCAAGGAACGTGAAAAGACAGCTCCCCCTTGTTGTTGGTTTTGAAAGGGGGGAGGGAGTTGGGGGGGGTGGCATCAACCTTCCTGTCACATGCATTTGTTGATGTGTCTATATATATAAAACCTTCTTCCATCTCTAAAACTACAGTCGGTGAAAACGCAAACCAAATCCAGCTAAGGTTGATTTCAACTAGTATCCATTTTCCTCTCCAGGCAATGAACTACCCCCATTCTTCTCTCATTAGACAGATTCACTGAGAAATCACAGGTCAATTTGAAAATATCCATATGGCTCATATATTACATGGTAAGAAGTGTATTAAAGTTGTAGTATGAACATGTGATGGGTCCTAATACTCAAACTGCAGAGATTACATTTTTGATCTCTGTTTTTTGTTCTTAAAAGGCATGTCACCATGGGAAAACAACCAACAAAGCATTTTGTCTACAGGCAAAACCTGAAGGCTCCATTTCAACCCTTAGCTCATTCACTATTTCACCACAGGTTTGTGCAGAGTCACATGAGGTCACAATTGAAAGCTGGAGCCTCCCGGGGACACAGGTCCTGCTCTGACTGCTCCTACATCAACGGGAGGGCAGCCAGGGATTTCATGAATTGAACCTGATGCTCGCTCTCTTTCCTTACACAGTTTAAGTGGCTTTTAGTAAACTAGTTTTACAGAGGATTTTCAGAATCTTTTAATTTTCTAAATTAGGTGTTTCGTCCGCCTGCATGGAGAGAAAGACAGAGCAGGAAGCCACCACTGGCAAGCATCCCAGCACGCTTGCTCTCACACCTCACTGTGATTCCGATTTTCTGACAGTCTTTGGACCCTGACAAAGGTTGGGGCACAAATGTCCTGTCCCGTGACTACCAGGTGATCTGGAAACCCACAGCATTCTTTTTGGCATGTGGCACGCTGAATGACAGCTTTTTGACTTGATATGTAGTCTGCCAGCCGCTGCCATGACAAGAAAGATGTAAAGTACTGGTAAGCCACGAGCCATGTGGAAAGTATAGATTAATAGAAATGGGCTAAATATAAGAGTAAGAGCTGGACAATGGTAGGCCTGAGCTAATGGCCAAACAGTTTAAATAACATAAGTGTCTAAATGATTGTTTTTTATGTGGGTTGTGGAACTGCAGGAGCTTGATGGCACCTGGAGAGAAAATCTCCAACTCCATTGATAACCTAAAATGACCACACCCTGCAATTGCTTCTGAGCTAAAAAGAAACCAGGTACAAAGAACACTGCATGTTGATGGGCAGCTGCCCTGACTGATAGCCGCAGTCCAATGTCACGGCACCTGGGCCTCATTCCGGCTCCACTGCCGTACAGTATATGCTCAGGCAAGTTACCTAAGCTGTTGAGACCTCAGTGATATGTTAGCTCCTGGGATCTGACTGGGGCTGCTGTGGGGATTAAGAAAGATAATTCAAAAGAAGCATGGGCATCTGGAGGGACCTAATAAACAATAACTGCTTATTAGTATCATAAACCATCATCCCCCGAGGCTTTAACCGTCAAGTTCAGTTCCCATGGCTCTGTTGCCTCCAGCTAGTTTTGATGGCTCAGGTGAGGCTCACGCTCTCCGAGAGGCCCCGAGAAAGCCCCTGAAAATGGTGCCCTCTTACTGATCAGGGTACCCTCCCTCCTTTTTGTACGGTCAGTTCTCTTAATTTCACACCTTGAAGGTGTGGGATTTGTTTGTCTATGCCTGTTGTTGAGATGGAGTTCTGCTATGCTGCCCAGGCTGTGCTTGAACTTGTGACCCTTCTGCCTCAGCTTCTTGAGTAGGAAGGTCTCCAGGCATGCACTGCTCTACCCAGCTTTCACCTTGAAGTGTTTTAAACATTACATTTACCATTCAATTAATCCGGATTTAATGTAGAAGTTTAAAGAAAAAAAAAGATAAATAGAAAAACGTCATTGCCCAGTGATCCGGTGACACTCTGATGCATTTTTCTTATGTGCATGTACATACAGGTTAATATGCACTGGTTTTATTTTTAAAATTCTGTCATTTTGAATGAACGAGACCATAGCCACCATTTTAAACCCATTCCTTAGGTACACGGATCAGAACTCCTGGGTGGGGATGCATCATGCTGGGTGTGGAGACACCCCTTTGGGGAGCCAGTCTTCTCGAATTACATTGGTTCTGTTTCTAGCTTTGGTATTCTGAATGGGGCTGTCTGAACAAGCACCCATGCATTCTGTCAGAGCTGTCCCATTCTCTGCAGTAAATTCACAGTGGGCATCTAACTATACTGAAAAAAAAAAGAAAAAGAAAAAGAAAAAGAAAAAGAAAAGAAAAAGAATGTAAAAGAAAGCCTATTAGCACCACTTAATTTTATATGTGAAAATTTGAAAATCTGATGAGTTATTCTCCCTTTTATTTATTTGTTTGCTAAGTGAAGTTGAATATTTTCAGATGCTTATTAGCCACTTGACTTCTTTTTAAGTTAGTTTGTTAGGTTAGCATGTAAAAGAATGAGGTTTTTTTTTTAAATTTATTTTATTTTATTTTATTTTATTTTTATTTTTTATTTTTTGCCGGAGCTGAGGACCGAACCCAGGGCCTTGTGCTTGCTAGGCAAGCGCTCTACCACTGAGCTAAATCCCCAACCCCAAGAATGAGTTTTATCATGGTATTTTCCTATATGACTCACTGTACTTTGTTCTTACCTGTCCACACTGCCCTCCTCCATATTCTAGACTCCCAGCCAGTCGCTACTCTGCTCTCTCATCACACGGATTCTCTGGCCTTTTCTATTTCCCACCTCACTAAAAATCCTTCCCCTGCCATGAATCTTTTTTTCAGCTCTGCAACCCACACATCTACATGCATAATTTTATTTTGTACATATGTGTGTGTGGTGTTGTGGTTTACCATCTATTCTTGTGAGAATGCACAGGTATGTGCATGCTCATGTGTGTGTGTGTGTGTGTGTGTGTGTGTGTGTGTGTGTGTGTGTGTGTATGTGCATGTGTGTAAGCAGGAGGTTGATTTTAGGTATTTTCCTCAATCTCTCCACTTGTTTTGAGATAGGGTCTCTCATTGAACTTGAAACTCACAGATTTGCAGAGGCTAGTAGGCCAGTGTGCACCAGGGATCTGCCTGTCTCTGGCAGCAGGGGGATTACAGACACATCCTACTAAGCCAACTTACCACACCAACACCTGCATGCACTTGTTTGTGTGTGTGTGTGTGTGTGTGTGTGTGTGTGTGTGTGTGTGTGCACTTTAAACTCAGGTTCTACATTTAAGAGAAAACGTGGGGTCTGTCATATTTTACTTAACATAATGATTTCCAGTTCTATTCATTTTCCTGAAAACACCACGACTTCATTTTTCTACTTGATTGCAAGCAATTCCATGGTACCACATTTCCTTGATCTATTCGTCCACTGGTGGGCACCAGGCAGGGAACGTTTCATGGCTAGTGTGTACAGTGCAGGGAGTGCAAGGATCTTAGGGGTGTGCTCCATCCTTTGGGTGTTGTGGTCTGAGTAAGAACAGTGTCCTTAGCCGGGCAGTGATGGCGCACGCCTTTAAGCCCAGCACTCGGGAGGCAGAGGTAGGTGGAGCTCTGAGTTCCAAGCCAGCCTGGTCTACAGAGCAAGTTCCAGAACAGCAAGGGCTACACAGAGAAACCTTGTCTCCAAAAACAATACAAAACAAAGCCAAAAGCCCAAAACCAAAACCAACCAACCAAACAAAAAGAATGGCCCCCATAAGGCTCATGTATTTGAATGCTTAGTCACCAGGGAGTGGCACTATTTGAAAAGGATTAGGAGGTGTGGCTTCGTTGGAGGAAGTATGTCAGCTGGGGATTGGTTTTGAGGACTCAAAAGCCCAAGCCAGGCCTAGTGGCTGTGTCTTCCTGTTGCCCGCTGACCCAGACGTAGACCTTGCAGCTCCTTTTCCAGCACCATGCCTGCCTGCATGCTGCCGTGATGAAAATGGACTGAACCTCTGAAACTGTAAGCGGCCCCAGTTAAACTCTTTTATGTGAGTCGCTGCGGTCATTGTGTCTCCTCACAGCAGCAGAACACCCGCTGGACAGGTGCACACCTGAGTAGTATATCTGGGTCTTGTGGAAGTTTCGTTTTGTCTTGTTGAGGAATTCTATCCTGATTTCCGCAGTGGCCACACAAGTTCACTATCCACCAGCAGTGAGTGAGGACCCCTCTTTCCTGAATCCTCAGCAGCAGCAGCATTTTACTTGATGACAGCACTACTCAATTTCTTCTTGTGGAATGCCCTCTCATGTCCATCAGCATGCTGTTTTAATTAAAATGCTGCTTCAAAGGTAGTAACTGGCTGGGCACTGGTGGCGCATGCCTTTAATTCCAGCACTGGGGAGGCAGAGGCAGGCAAATCTCAGAGTTCAAGGCCAGCCTGGTCTACAGAGTGAGTTTTCCAAGATAGCCAGGGCTATACAGAGAAACCCTGTCTCAAAAAACAAAACAAAAAACCCGAACAAACAACAACAACAGCAAAAGGCAGCCACTGTAGCATGTTTAGGGATCCGGGGGAGTACTTCAGAGGGTTCTTAAAGCCTAACTGGTTTTCAAGATGGCACCGTGACAGAACTGGCCATTTCTACTCTCCTTCTCTCATAAGAACATGGACTTTTCTAGATGTTTTATGGCATATGGGCCATGGGCTGAAGGCAGAACAGAATTTATTACTGTTTCAAAAAGATTTTTGTTTGTATGTATGTGTGTATCTGTCTACACATTTATATATTATATGAAAGTGTGTGGATGCCCGAAGAGGGTATTGGGTTGCCTGGAGCTGGAGTTACAGTCTGATCTGAGTCTCTTGATGTGGGTGCTGGGAACTAAGTACAGTCATCTGAAAGAGCATCAAACATTCTCAGCCACTGAGCTGTCTTTTCAGCAGCATGAATTTACTATTTTTTTAAATGAACTGATAAATATATTATGATTTTTCAGCTCCATTTTTTAATGTAATAAATATTAACTCATTTACTCAAAAGTTTTTTGGGGTCCCCAGTAATTTTTAAGAGTGAACTAGAGATGCTGGAGAGATGTCTCTCTGGGTAGGGGTATTTGCTGTATAAGCATGAGGACCTTGGTTAGGATCCTGGCATACATACAAAGCTGGGCCTGGTAGTGTGTTTGCAGTCCCAGTGCCGTCTGTACCAGGCAGCCATGAGGGTCACTGGGGCTTGCTGCCCACAGCCTAGCTCCTGTTTCAAGGAACAAGGAAAGAATGTGATAGAGAAGGCCTCCTTCTGTTCCTATACACGTGTGTGCGCCTGTACTTAGACATGCACATAACGCCCTCAGACAGACAGACAGACACACACACACACACAGTGAGCTAGAGTCCTAGGCCCCAAATAGATGAGAAGCTCTGTCTACCACATGAGGGAAGGAAGTTATAACTGTATGCCACCTCTCTTGTAAACTTAATTTTGGATGGTTATTGTTTTTGGATATAGAAAATTTCATATATTTTTTTAATTTACCAGCTCTGCTTTGTTTTCTTTGTCGGTACCCTTAAAAAACCCTATCTCAAACACACCAATACTCACAGTTTAAAAATCCCTCTAATCCTCTGGCTAACAGATCAAATAGCATTTCCTCAGGGAACCCCTGCATTATACACTCAGATCAGAGGATCAGGTTTTATTGTTTATGCTCTATTAGCCATTGCTTCTCTGTCATGTGGCTCGCCAGCACAGAATGCGATGGTTATCTGTGTTCTCATGTTTAGCGTTTTAACGTGGGTGTTTCTGCAGCTGCTGCTGCAGAGTGCCACACGTCCGGGGACATCCTACTCACCATTGCAGCCCTGCACTAGAGAGGTTTAAGGGCTCTGCCTAAGCAAATGCACTGGGTACAAGAGCAGCGTTGTTTACACCATCATCACTGCCATCATGCTCTCTGCCTGCCCTCCCTGCCTTCTTTCCTTCCTTCCCGTATGTTTATCGAGCAATTGCTGTTGGACGAGATGGAGACAGAGATACATAAGACCGTTTGCTGTTCCAACTCTCCAGCGCTGAGACACATCAACACGGTGACCTCAGAGCTCTGTGGCACTGATCTGGCCAGGGAGTGGGGGTTGCTCCTTTGCAGATGAGCTAGGTCAACAGTCGCTGATGGGAGCTGGGGGAGGTGGGGCAGGAGGAGCGTGCAGCTGAAGGAGGTTGCCTTGCAGAGGTTCTGGTAAGAGAGACGTGCCTCTGTGGAGCCTGAAGCGCAGGGCATGCTCAAGATAGTTGGTATTCTAAATGGCAAGCACTTCTGTCTTTGTCTGAAAAGCAGTGGAACCCACATACAGAGTTTGAGGGGGAGTGATATGATTACTGACCTGTTACCATAGGAAACAATTGTCACACCAGGGTTTTGTTAGTTATTTTAGAGCAGGAAAAAAAAAAAAGCCCTCTGCTCTAGATTGGGGCTCACTGCATTAATTTTGTATGGCCAAGAAAATTTGACAAAAGTGACTGGTCTATGAGGTAGTTATTTCAAAGGAATGAAAATAAGTAAGTCCGGTGTAAAGTATCAATCAAACAGAAAGCCATGGTAAAGTGTACTGACCCACAGCAGTCTAGATCCAGTGGCGCTCAATTCATGCAGTACTGCCTTAGCACCAGCAGATGGCGCAGGGCATTGCGTGACTGCTAGGGATATCAGGAGCAGAGATGAAGTTACTTCAAATCTCTGCTGAGTCAGGGCAGGGACAGCGTCCAGCTCCCAAACAGGCTATTTATGTTTCCTGCGTCATTCGACCTGGTCCAGCTGTTTCATCTTGGATTTACTTTTTCCACTTACACAATACAATTCTCTCTTACTGATTTGTTTTGCCAGGATTTGTAACATCTAACCTGTTTTCATAGGTTCCCGGCTCCCAGCACTAGCAGACACAGCGCTTTGCACACTGCAAGGCTAACAGGATACATAGCTATTTTTTTTTTTTTAAAGATTCTTTTTTTCCTGTACAGAGACTAACGCTTCCTTACACAGAATGTGTATAGAGAAGCTTCAGAATACACGATTCAATACTCTTCCCAAATACTTAGACGCATGCTAAGACAACCAATACAGAGCAACTCTCCCTTCCATATGAAGGCAGGGATGTAAATCTTAGCTTCCACCCAGCCCCAGGCTGTGCTTAGAGACCAGGACTGTCCATCAGGCATCTGGCTCCCACCACTGAAGCTGTGGGCTGGGAGGGAGAGACTCAGGCCGGCGCTACCCACCTCCACTCTGCCTTGTTGTGTAAGAACGAGTTACACTGGTCAGGAAGGTTCGTGTCGTTTGACATAGACTCCAGGATTGAAATGATCTGCTTGAATGATGGCCGTTTCTGAAGGAGAGAAAAAGGAACCACCGTGAGACTTAAGAAGAAATGACAGGAGGAAGTGTAGGCACACCCGGCGGAACGTGACAGTGTCCAGACTCAGTGTTTACAGCCATCAGATCACACAGGTGGAGGGAGCCGAATCTTCATCTGCAATTAGTTATCCCTAAGGATAGATATGGTGATTTTTTTCAACCACAGGGCGTCAGGTTAGGATAATGAGTAGTCTTCTGTTGGTAAGGGGAGAGGTGCCACGTCCGACTTTGAGATATCACCAAGAATGCCTTAAGAAAATCTTCAGTCATTAAAGACCTATCCATGTGGTAGAGAGAGTCAAAACTTACTAGATTATGCACTTTGAACATTCTGCTGTCTACTACACCGATGTTTCCATTCCCCCCCATTTTTTTTTTATAAAATGTGTGTGGGTGGGCAATATCTGCTTAACAACCTATTGGACTAAGAAAACTTCCCAAATCAATTGGTGGTGGTGGTGGTGGGGGAATTAAAGCCACGGTCACATCACTGCTCTCCAGGTTTATCCCACATTGAAGGCAGCTTTGGCTCAGGACACCACACCCTGCTGCAGGCTGCAACTGAAAAAGCGCGCTCAGTCTGTCTCTAACAGGCACTGTCTGTGCTCACCTCTTCCCACTTCAGCCAAGGCGGAGACAAAAGGTTAAAACAAAAGGGGAGAAAGATAATGAAAGGAGGATGCACATTCTCTCCTCATCATGCCTCATAATTACACCATTTCAGAACTAATTACAGCTACAGCAATTAAAACACGCATTTGAATTTAGGAGCACAGAAACAGGAAGGCACAGTGTTGAGGGGGCTTGCTCTCGGGACCTGCCCGGGTGCTTCTGACATTGTTAAGAAAAGCTCTTTCCCATAGCTCAGAAATACACAACTGGGATGTGTACTGACTTCGGTCTTCATTTGTTTAAGGGCACATGCACATGTGTGTACATACACAAATGGTGTGTGTGTGTGTGTGTGTGTGTGTGTGTGAAGAAAGCATGCATTGTGAAATGTAACTGAGGAGCACAGAAAAAGGCTTTAACTAGGACACATGAAAACGAGCCTGTGTTTTAAACTTCGTTCTTTCCTTCATGTTTTCCACTGTGTGTCAGGTTTTAAACGGAAAAAAAAAAAGTGTGACTTTGCACTAGGACTGATTACAAAATAAACATAGGAAACATAGGAAATTCGTTTTGCACGGAAAAGTGGCAACAGGAGCTAATGATTCCTTTTTAAACAAACAAAGAAAGAAAACAACAATAACAATAACAACAACAACAAATTGTGGTCTCACAGATCCCAGGCTACCCTCTCACTCCGTGTAGCTGAGGGTGACTCCGAACTCCTGATCTTCCTTCTACTTCCCACATATTGGGCTGCATAATACACCTAGTTTATACAGTGCAGGGGATCGAACCCAGGGCCTTTGCATACGAGGCAAGCATTCTACCAACCACGCTACATTTCCAGCCCACCTAATCAACTTTTAAAGACTTATTTTCCCTTACATTTAACTATTCTTGAAAGAAAACTAAATTCCTCTATATTCTGATGACAAGCATCCCTTTAAAAAAACCTTACCATCACAGTTCGACTTTGCTCTCATACATTATCAGGAGGAGCATTTAAGATGCAGCCACAGCTGGCTGCAGTGGTACATTGTCAGTAGTGCCAGCTATTTGGGAGGCTGAGGCAGGAGGATTACTGGATCCAGGAGTTCAACAATGTAGAATTCTGCAGTGATGGTCTTAGGTGGCTGGCTGCAGAGCACAGCACTTCACTAGGACCCATGGCTGCTCCTCTGAAGGGCTCAGGTGCCTCTGGAGTGTCGTGTACAGATTGCCTATCTTAAAAGAAGTCACCACGAGGACCACCTATAATGTATCTTCACATCTTACGTCTCTATTTGCTATTTCCATTTCATACATAGAACAAGTAGTTCAGAAAGGCATATATTATCCAGCCTTACACAGGAAGCTGGCCACAGAACCTGGGCTATGCTTTAAACTTCATTTTTTTTTTTTTAATCTCGTAGAGTATGCTACCAGCTCCTCCCTAATCATCAGCTTCAGAGATGCCAATTTAAGACAAGTCCATACTCATCTGTCTGTTCTTACTTTCATTCACATACTAGGCATACATACACATAGTTTAATTTTTGAGATAGGTTTTGAATATCCCAGGCTGGTCTTGGACTTACTATGGAGACTTCTAATCTTCTGCTTCTGCTTCCCCAGTGCTGAGGATGATAGGCATGACCAGCCACACTTGGTTTACACAGGGCTGGCAGTCCAACCCAGGGCTTTGTGCATATTAGATAAGTACTCTATCAACTAAGTTACGTTTCCAACTCCAATAAAATATTTTGAGCATATGATTAGGCCACCGGTATGCTCTGTCACTCACACAATGCCACGTTTTTCCTATATGTCTCTCTTCTTCACTGCAAAAGAACACCAGCCCTACAGGGAAGCTGTATAATGTAATCTACGTGTTAATGCTCTAAAGTCGAAGGACTGAAAAAGGAAATACATACTTTAACCAGTTACTATACAGACCATAGACCATAGGACAGCACCAACTTTAAGCCACAGAATGAAAATATACCTCTCATAAAATTTACTGTGATCCAGCTTCTGCATCTACTTTCTATTGCTGCTAAGTGCTATAGAAACTCTGTGTGTGTGTGTGTGTGTGTGTGTGTGTGTGTGTGTGTGTGTGTGTGTGTGTGTGTAAACTCCCTCACAGAACCTGCAATCCATTTAGCAAGAAAGGCTATCACTATATAAGCTGGGGCAGTAACCCAGACTCAGTCTGGGTCTGGACAAGGATTAGCGGGATGTCAGGGAAGACTCAGTGGCATATTACCGGAGAAAGAGTGTGCTCAGGGAATGAAGCATGTGAGTGTGCCCGCAGGTTAGCATGTGAGTGTGCCCGCAGGTTAGCATGTGAGTATGCCTGCAGATTAGCATGTGAGTGTGCCTGCAGATGATTAGCATGTGAGTGTGCCTGCAGATGATTAACATGTGAGTGTGCCTGCAGATGATTAGCATGTGAGGTGTGCCTGCAGATGATTAGCATGTGAGGTGTGCCTGCAGATGATAACCATGAGAGTGTGTCTGCAGATTAGCATGTGAGTATGCCTGCAGATGATTAGCATGTGAGTGTGCCTGTAAACTAGCATGTGAGATATGTCTGCAGATTAGCATGTGAGTGTGCCTGCAGATTAGCATGTGAGGTATGTCTGCAGATGATTAGCATGTGAGGAAGTGTGAGTTGCAGCTGCTGTCCAATCAAATCAAATACAGTGGCCTGGAGTACTTTTATCAGAATAAAATGTCATGAGTTTAGGGGGAAAATCAATTTCAAGGTTTCTTTATAGTGGCTGGAACACAAGATTCTTTTGGTCCTAAAGAAGGTTCTAGTTCCTACATGTTGAAGACATGACAGTTTTATAGGTATTGCTCTGGGCTTAAATTCCATGTGCATGGGGTGATTATATTACATTCTTAGGGTTTTACTAGTATAGTACCATGTTTTCAACTGAGAAATTAAATCATACTGAAATGTGATCACAATTCTAGAGATCTGGTTGCACTAATCTAATTCAGTGCAAATAAATTCAGGTGAAATTTCCAATTAAGCAAGAGAGGAAGAAAACACTACTGAAATCACTGTATATGTTTTAACAGACACAAAAGTAGAGGCAATGTGATAACATTTAAACAGTACATGTTTGAAAATAAACTTGCAAAATCTGCTTATAGTTTAACCTAATTAGTTGCAATACGTACATTTCTTTTAATGCTTAATGCTTAAAACCCCACATTCTGAAGGGAAAAAAAAAATCACACTGGAAATAAGAGGGTCTAAACAGGGGTAGGGTAGAACACTCAACTTGTCACAGCATTGACAGTGTACTAATAGAAATAGTAACTATCCAAATGCCATATTCTTAAAGAAAAGTAACACTAAGCTATATAGGACTCCACTTGGAAAGAGGCAGCTGGAAGTCTCAAGAGCTGGAGTGGCCAGAGGCTGCAGGACGCCAGGGCCAAGGCAGGATGCACACAGCTGCAGGCTAGCAATTGAATCTTCCCAGAATGGAAGCACATGGGAAGGAGGTCTCCCAACGGGGCTCCTGTGGGAGTGTCACTGTGTTCTCTTCTCGGTGTGGGACAATGTGCTGGAAACATTCTGCATGAATCAACAAGACTTCTGTCCACACGCCCAGTTTGTCTCTAAGCCATTTCCACCAAAGGAGCACACTGCCCATTCATCCCTGGGCTCTGACTGGAAATGGGTATAAATTAAGGAAGAATTCCATATTTTTTAGGTTTCTTTGTTATTTTTTATGGCCTCTATTTTTGAATCAGTTGTAATACTGATTTGTCTAGTAAACTAGACAAATTTGAATTATGATTTTGTTTCTTTCTAGAATTTGATCACTCAATTGTTTTACTATTTAATCTGAGACTCATTTTTAAATTATGAAGTTTATTATGAAAATCTAAACACACATGAAACAGTATGTCTATATGCTATGATTGAGCTTCAGAACTTACCACTTCCAATCACATTCAATTTGTGTTACTGTCCACTGACCTTCACTATATTTTGAAGCAAATTCAAGACCAGCATCATTTTCTCCCTAACTATTTCTGTATGTATCCAAGGGTGTTTCTTTTAAAGCTGATCTTTGTAGGGAAAGGATATTGGCTATCCATGCTTACGGGTGATAAATGCAGGAAAGCCTAGGATTAGAATTTCTTCAGTCTTATTGTGACAGCTCAAAAACACCCCCTGGACCTGCCCCCCCCCCAGGGGGGCACACTAGAATTCTACAAAGCATGGCTTCTGTCTGCTCCTCAGTTAGACAGAAAGGCAATGGAAGAGACACTAGGAGCCATGGCAGACTGCCTGGGATCACATCCAGCCCCACCACTACAAGCCATGTGCCCCTGACTCATCATTTAACCTGTGTGGGCCTTGGCTCTCCATCTGTGAGCCAAGGGTGAGTTCAGCTCCTATATCCAAGAGTTAGTTAATAGAAAGTGCTCGAAACACGGCTTCACATATAGTGAGTACTGTGTTAGCTGTTTTTACAAGGCACGAAATTGTGTTTTGAGTCAAGAACGCCAAAGAGCACTGTTGAAAGAAGGAAGAGCTGATAATAGTCACTTGATCTAGAGGTCAAGACATGGAGATGTCAACACGGGGCTGCAGCAGTCATGGGGCATGCAGGCTTGGCAATCACTTTCGCTGTATAATGCTTTTCCCTGCGCCAAGTGTTAAAAACTCAGAAACGAACAGGTAAAATTTCAGAAGTTAGAACAATAACAAAAGTACCTTGGCATCAGCTTCCCAACACTGATGTAACAGTTCTGCAAAGCTTCTGGGGCAGCTGCTTGGAATGGTTAATCTCTACAAAGGGGAGGCAAACAGAAGAAGAAACAGGGCTTTACTCTTCGAGACAGGGAAATGTCCTTTGAAGGATCATCAAAGAGCTAATTTAAAAGCATAAACAAGACCCAGAACTTAAAGCTTCCCTGGATTAATACATGACGGGAGAATTCACGCACAGATTTGTTCTGGCGAACCTCCAAAGAATCCCGCTTTCCCACATGGGCATCAGGGTAGTTGGAAAGGTCAGGTTCATCCTGACAAATGCAACAAAGCGATCTCATCTCAAAGAGACTACAGCAGGAGAGGGGCAAGCTGGGACACAACGCTACATCTAACACCACAAACTTATTACTATGTTTTTATAGGCAGCTTGTGATTCCTGCACACCAGCCAGGTATCTAGGAAACAAGTTGAGTTTTGGCAATAGGTTCGAAGCTCTGAAAACATCTTTGGCACAGAAGATCACTCTGCATTTTCGCACTGGTAATTGCGAATCTGCCATTCAGCATGCTTGATTCATTACGGCTTTACCTTCAGTCACACCCGTGTACTGAAATGGACTTGATACAAAACAGATTAGCTTGTGAGGATCAATCCTACTCTCCCACCCTACAGTTCTGGTTTGCATAGACCATGACATGCCCCTATCCTCAAGGGGAATTTTTGTTTTAAAAGGCTTGAGGGGCCAGCCAATAACTCAGTAACAGCAAAAGAATGGCCTGGCATGTATGGGGCACTGAGTTTGAGCCTCTACACCATAAAAATAAATGATGACTAGACATCCTTCAATATACTATAAAGCATCATATAATCAAGAACTCTCTTGTAAACCACCAAATCACAAATGTTCCATGTGGCTTTATGTTAGCCTAGTAAACAAAATAAAGTTTAAAGTTTTCTGGACTTGGCATCTAACTGAGCTACAAATAAACAGAAAATATTTTTGAACCGTTTCCAAATACACCAGACTTCCCACGAGTACAATGCCCACACATAAGAAATCAAAGGAGAGTGATTTTTTTTTTTTTTTTTTTTTTTGCATCAGTCATAACCTAACTACAATTTTAAGAACTGTCTCTAGCAACAGTGCAGGTCTTGGAACTAAGTCATTAACATGCTCACCTCTCTCAGGCTGTATCTGCAGCCCTTAGTCCATTTAACCACAAGGCTAAGCACCTTAAGTGGCCTTGTCATCTTGTCTAGCAAGGTCTTGCCTGAGCATGTGTGCACGGTAGTATTTCCACTTAGTCTGCATATTACAGGGTTATACTGACTCGAAGCATGATGCACGTCGGGGAGCTGAGGTTTTCTGGCTTTCTTCAGCAAAACGAGGGCCATCAATGTCATTGTTAGAAAGAGAGCCCTGGGGTTGGGCAGGGCAACAGACACTCAGGAAGCCCTGGGCTGCATCCCCAGTGCAGAGGGTGTGTGTGTGTGTGTGTGTGTGTGTGTGTGTGTGTGTGTGTGTGACTGCGCATGGATGTGGTGGAGTGCAGAACTGTGCCACTGTAAAGCACTAAGGTTTAACTCCCTGGAAGTGTCTGCCAAATTTTACAAATAGAAAATTTAAAACTGAATTTGGGTGAAGCTATGCATATAACTAGGAAGATGAGCATCTGGGCAAGAAAATTGATAGTCTACATTTAGAATCACACACACCCTTCACATCAAAATTAAGTTAACAGAATAAAAGAGATCCTCACCGAATGAAAGCTATGTCAAGCCTCTCAAACTCCCAGTCTGTTGACCGCACAGAATGGAACAGTATGTTTCAACTGTTACTTTACTATGCTGTGACCTGCACATTTTTTTCAGAGATCTGAAGGAAAATCAGCTGTTTGCTTAAAAACCAGAAGAAGATTGGGAGGTGGGAATGAATGAGGACACACTACAGATGCACACATGCACCTGCGTGTACTCTCTACAAATAAGCAGAGTGGGTTTCAGATGAATGCACCTCAGTGCAGCCTAACCTCAGTGGTTACCACTGGCGCCAATGCCAACAGGCTTAAGTTGGGTGGCCTTTTGTCCTTTTTTCTTACTGGAAAGCCTTTTTAGACACATTTCAAACATTACACAAAGAAAAGGTAATTTTTAATATCTAATACTGTCAAGTGTTAGCTAATCACAGACTCAGACACTTTTATGTAAAGGATTTCTTTGGTGTATTAAAAAGTACTTTAAAATATAATCTGAAGTATTCATGTCCTGATTACACAATTTTAATGCATTCCTAATGATTCCAAACACCCTGAAATGGCCAGATCTTTGTACTATGCAGTAGCATTACTTACAGCTTAGACATTTTAGAATAAAGGTTTCACATTTAAAAGTAGAGTGTCTCCTAATAACTAAAGTAGGTGGGGTATTTAAAAAAGTCTTTATATCATTTTATACATAAGATGTGAAAATATTTAAGTTTTTATCTTTCTGAAGTTAGGGTAGTAGATTGAATTTTAAGTTTAAAAAGTTTTGTACATAAAATAGATTTCTAATTAATTCATTCATTTGTTAAGTGTGTGTGTGTGTGTGTGTGTGTGTGTGTGTGTGTGTGTGTAAAAGCGTGCCTGTGCTGTGGTGTGCATGTTGAGGTGGAAAAGACAATATGAGGATGCAAGTTCTCTCCCAAAATGTGGGTATCGGGAATTGAACTCAGGTTGTTAGGCTTGGTAGCAAGTGCCTCTACCTGCTGAGCCATCTCATTGCTCTCAATTAAAATTTAAGTTTTATGATTTTTTTTACATTAATTAATTTGCTATTTACAAAAAACCACTCTTTTATACAAGAACCCAAGTATTTATAAAAGTAGAAATTATACTCTAAAACATTCTGAAGGCCTACTGATTTTCATGGAAATAAAAAAGCAAATATTTGTATCTCCTAGGAATACTAAAAATAGTTCTTAGGAGTGCCCTCTTAAGCTCATGCCTTCTGTAAGGTTCACTGCTTGCTTGGTAAGGTGTAACAAGGGTTTATGAATCTATTTTTAATAGAGGTTAACATCAGAAAAAAAAAATGATGAGTCAAAAGCCTTATTCCATAAAAGGAAGAAGCAAAGATCCTCAGAGGAAATGTTAGAAAGCGTGATTTTCCTGTAGCTCAGTGAGAATGATCTATGTGGAGGGAAGGGTTATAGAGGGGTTCCCACCTAGTTAAGAGTGCAGTCCCTCCCTAACTGCCCGGCTTGGATGCCACTGCAGCTATATTCGGTATTAGCAGTGGGGACACTGGGGACACAGGATTCTCCATAATATTTTTTACAGACTCTTAGGAGTCCATAATTATTTCAATGTAAAAAGCTTTTTTAAAAAAGCAACCCTACTAATTGGATATAGATGGTACAGAAGGACTAGATAGATCACATTAACAATCTCTCCTTGGCAGTCTAAACACATCGTCCTTATTTAAATGAAGATGTGAAAATATGGAAACCTTTCTCCAGCCCAATAACTGAAAGTATTCAACAGTAAAGATAAATAAAATATTGGGAGTGGGAGAGGTTTACGAGTTACGTTTCTTGAAGTCTCAGTTTTGTTATTAAGTGAATTCAGTTTCTGGGAATTGCTTTAACACTGTGTGAGTAGATTTTGCTTGGAAAGCCAATGACAATGCCTCTAATGTGACAGAATGAAGAGACCTTCTTGAAGAACCCTGGAAATCCCTTCTAGGCTTAATAGCCACATTTTTTTTTTTTTTTGACAAGTAATACTGTGTAGAATGGGACCAACAGACAATTCTCCTTCATTCAACCAGTTTTACTTCAAGTCATTGGTAAGCTGAGCGAACTAGGTCACCATGTGGGTTCTCTCAACCTCCTGGTTCTTAACAAACAACTGTTTAGGAAGCCTTTGAGATGTCTCCATTAGCTATGAACCACTTAATGCAGACACCCCGATATGTCCAATGGGATCTGTAGGGGACGGAAGGAAGTAGCTTCCTTGTGTGTGATGCTACGGGGTTTTGAGGGGTGTTGGTGGGGGCTTCCCAGCCCTCAGGCAGGATGGAAGCTGCCATTCTCTTCAGCTTTAAATATCCAATGCTTTGGAAATGAATTGGATTGCACCTATTCTGCCTTTCTCTAGATTAAAAAAAAATTGCAAAATTCGAATTATTCTGTCAACTCTGGAGGATCTGGGTGGCTTTCTAAACCCCTTTCCTAAAGTATCCTGTGTAGTGTAGAGATTGCTTCCAGGTCAGCTGAAGGTCAATGCTCTCTTCACTTGGATTCATCAGACCTGAAGTAAACACTCAACCATCTCTCTGGCAAGAGACACAGAAGGGAAGCAGTAGGTCCTCATGTCCCAAACTATTAGTTATCTCATGAGAGGCCTCACTGTACAGTGCATGGGAAATGACTATCTTCTAATTAAAACCTAACAGCTCTTGCGAAGCAATGAGTGAGGCCTGGTCTTGCAAGGAAGTCCTTTTCATCTCTTCTGCTGGCAGCCCTCTCCCATCAAATTCAGCCACCACAATGTGCCACTCATTCCCAATGAGTCCGGAGGACAAATTAGTCAGGTAGTTATGGGTTAATGGGATCCAGGAGACAGAATCTTGGTTTCTCCTGGTCAACAGTGGCTTTCTGATTAACCTAGCTTGCTCTGTGCTCATACAGGGTCAATCCAGTTCTGTTAACGCGCTAAAAAGGGGCTATCTTTAGATATTCTTCTGGAGAGGATTTTACTTTAAGGACTCACTTGGCCTTTGTACACAGATATGGAAATGAAGAAGTTCCTGGAAATAAGTTGTTTTGCCTTGCAAGCACAAGCGTGCCCGTCCAGGAAGCCATCTAAGTTCTCCTAATGCCGTGACATTGGATGCTTCGTCCTTATGCTGAGAGATTTCCATAGCTGTGCGTTTCAGTGACAATTTGAAACCTTTCAAAATGTAGTTGCTCTCTTTGATATGGATGTGCCATGTTCTCTGATGTAGGCTCATAGGTCCAACCAGCTGAAAGCCTCAATTTGTGGGCAGAAGAAAGGCGAGGCTGGGGACCCAGCACAAACGGTGTTTACGCCACTGAAGTCCCTTTGAAATGGAGCGACTCTGCATGAGGAAGGCAGCACCGGTGCCACTGCCTCGCCAATTCCAGTGAGGAGCTCATCTTCAATGTAGTGCTCAACGTAGGTGGCAAAACTGTAATTTTTCCCCCTTTTGAAACTATTTTTTCTTCTTTTATTTTTGAAATTCTCATCTAAGCGACAGTTTCTTGTACTATAGTGACTCCTGCTGGGAGAGGTAAGTTGAAGTAGCTGAAGGTCTCTTACAGATATATCAACTCCCGGCCAGTAAAAAAGATGTCCTAAACGCAGGAGATGCAGTTAAACTGTTCCCCTACCTTGGACGCAATGGCTTCTTTCATCACTAAGAACAAACCCCCAGGTTTTACAATTGAGACTGAGAAACTAGTACAGTACTTGTACAATTTTTGATCTACAGCATCACGACGTGAAGCTGCAACAATTAGATGTAAAGGGTCCATTCATGAGGAATAACATCACTTTGACCCTTTGTGTTAGCTCCTACTGCTAATCTTTCCATAAGCGTGAACTTACTTTCAATTTGAAGAAGATGAAAAAGTCTTTTGCAAAACCCCAATACTGTTTTCTGATCTATGCACCTGAATGGAGAAACGGAGTCTTACCTCGTTTTTTTCCACTACAAGCCAAGCTACTTGTAATCCTTCCAAACCTTTAAAGGGGACCTCCCTTGTTAGCATCTCCCAGAGAACCTGTAACAAAAAGAAAATGGAATTTTTATTCTGGTACTTTATATTGGTATATTACTGAAAACGTAGCTAGCATTTAATTGTATCCAATTACTAGAGGTAGCCAAGCATCTGTAGAAACTTAGACGATGTATGTATATATTCATACATAGGACTTCTACCATATGTTATATACTTTCGTGTTCTTTGTATATAAAGAAAAAACTTGTTTTAGCAATTGGAGTGTCTACATTTAAGATTTTAAATTAGTGATTAAACTTGATCTTTTTACTCATTGGGATTTTCACATATTGCCACAAACTAGGTTTTGTATTTTGTGAGAGAGCAGTCTTTTTTTTTTTTTTTTTTTGCCTTGAATCTCAGATACATTTTTTAATTAGATAGTAACCAGGAATTCAATACAGTTTTTAAAGGTTCAATAATGGCCACATTAAAAAAAAAACAACGTCTCCAGTTCAAAACACTAGCAAACTCATCTGTCCCTTACTGGCAGATATCTGTAAAATTATAACATTTAGATTTTGTGGTTTGGACAAATTTCCCTCAGAATGAGTCAGTCTAAGGGATCCATTTCTACATACATATATTATGCCATATTTTAAAGGATAGCACACATTTAATACACATATAAGCTGGCTGTGTGCATGAGTGCATATGTGTGCCCAACTGGGTGTAAAACTCAAGCGTGGCAATGAACATCAATAGAAATGCTAAGGAAAGCAAGCTAGTGCCAGGATGGAGATTTGAATACCCAGTTTCTGTCTCTTTTTATTCAAATAGGTATCCAATTTTTTTTTTTTTTTTTTTTTGAGACAGAGTCTGGCTATGTAGCTCAGGCTAGCCTTGAACTCAGGATCCTCCTGCCTCAGCCTCCCAAGTGCTTGAATTACAGGCATGTGTCACCCTGCCAGCCTGACACCACAAAGTCTGGTCTACTAGTACTTTGCAAAGGACAAAAACAATTCTAATTTTGCTAATTATCATAATATGACAACCACTATAATTTATATTGGATGCCTAATATGCTCTAAATCTCCATTACATGTGTCCCCTTGAACATTATCAAGCCTCAGAAATCATCCTCAATTTACAGGTGAGGAAATGAGTGTCTAGGAAAGTCAGATAAACTTGCCTACAGACACTCAGCTACTGAGTGAGATACCAGCCACAGCAGGGATACAAGCTGCTTCCTTACTCGGAGGCTGTGCTTTCGTCCCATGTAACTCGAGGGACGGACAGGGACACTCCAGGGCCAGCGGGAACACAACAGGCTCTGCTGTAGGTGTGGAGCCAAGGAAGGCTCAGGGGAAGACCCTGCACAGTAGCGTTTGCTCTCTCTGGCTGCAAACTCAGAAATCTGTTTCTACATAGACATCTAGCTGGAGGGCAAGGCTCAGTTTGAGCAAATCCTGTAAGCCTTTAACTGTATACCCATCATAGCCTCAGCCAGCCTGCTGCCTTGTTCACGCTATAACATGTGAAATGAGTGCTGGCTAATATGAAGATAATTAACAAGAAAATCAGGGAAATTGACAGACGCTCCTCAAGCATGAGGGGGAAAAAAATCCCGACGCCTCTTCGGGCTTTTAATCAAGTGTGTAAGGTACTTCTTCAGAAGAGCTACTGAATAATTCTCTGTGAGTCACACGAGTGATTAGGAAAAGGTAAGGGGCATCCCAGAGGGGGCGATTCTAGTGCTGGCTGGGAGGGAGGCAGGGTAGGAGGCAGCACAGGTATGGAGTCACCCTGCCACCCTGCCTGTGCAGGGGAGGGGGCGGAGCTAGGCTGAGCAGGAGATGAAGGCCCTCAACTGGCTGTGATGACCACACTCTGTTGGTCCTGGGGACAGAGGAGGAAAGGAAGTGAAGGGTGGGGAATGGATCGATTTGGCACTGCTGAGGAAAATGGAAATAAGGAGGCAGCGGCAAAGAAACCAGATGCTCCAGGCCCGCAAACACTCAGGTGAACAACTCACGCCTCCCCCTTTCATGGTCTGGAGGGCGGGCCAGGCGGGCAAGCACAACACACACACACAAATGTGTGTCCACACGTGGAATCTGCCTGGATTCTAGAGTAAAATGCAGCCCCAAGAGTCTGAGGAAATAGCATCACAGGGTACCTCTTCTTCATTTTTTTAGACCAAAATGCTGGCCTGGAAAATACCAAAAGTCTAATAAACTAAGAGTTATAACCCAGAAACAACTGGCCAGTGTCCCCATCTGTGTCTCTGAACAGCTACGGAACCCACACAGGTCTTGTGTTTGGTTCCAGTCTCCGTGCCTCCCATGATTTCCCTTTATTAATTCCCCAGATTTGGGAATGTACCCAAATGGAAGCAGAACCAGCTTGGATGGCTTTTTTTCTACATTCAATAAAAATGACATTTGGCACAAAAAAAGTAAGTTTGTTGAGGAAGTCACTCGGAGGTCTAAAAATACATAAGCCGATGCCTTAAAATACCAGTTCCGAGGACTCAGGCCAAACACTGCTGTGATCTTTCACCTTAAAAATATTTTCCAACTCATTGTATATCGAGATGTCCTCCCAGCTAAACTGCACTCACAAGGAAAAGTTCTATTTTCAGTGTATAGAGCAGAAACTTGGATGCGACTGCCTTTTCTCTCACAAACAATAGGAAGCCATTACCTGAGCCTGGCTGGTTCTGGAACAGGCCTCCAGACAGGCTGCAGAGGCTGCCTCTAAAGTTAGCACAGTCCAAGCTGGCTTTCCTAGAAGCTCCTAGGAAGGTAACCCTTGGCACCGGGGAGGGCGGCAGGCTGAGGGTTCTCCCAAGGCTGGTCTTCCAGTCATCTGGGCTCTTCTTTTTAGCAGATCATGTACTCAACATACTCCCAATCTTTCAGGACACACTCTCCTGGGGGTGCACAAACACCTCCTTTCTTATAAAACGGGGAAAGGACAATTGCCTGCCAAGCACTGCTTGGAAACAGGAAGTTTTTTGAAAGCAGTACAAGGCTTGTTAGTCTTGCCATGTGTTAAGAGCAACACAAGATTATCAGTCCGAGAAAGGTAAAAAGCAAAAACCTGTCTTGGCCTTTTTGGGTGAGTTTCCAAAACCAACACTTTAATGCCTGTGTTCTTCATGAACTATGGGATGGTTTATGCTAGAATGATGCTCCTCCTTTTGAAGGGACACCACAGTTCTGTATAAGTATACTGTTGTTTTTAGGTTGATGCCAGTTTTGAAGGTTGAGGATCACAAACTCCTATGCCTAACACGGCCTCGATTGGAACAACTACCCTCTCTCTTTCTCTGGTGTCCAACCCACTGGGAACTCACAATGGCTTTTCATGTTTGTTTGTTTAAAACAAAGGGTTCTGGAGAGCAAGCCTTGGCTTTTTCCCTTGCACTGATGACACTTATTTAGAATGAACAGAGGAGAGGGACAGAGTTACCTGCAATAATGAGTGCTTATCACTAAATTAACTGCAGTTCTGCTGACAGAGTTCTCTGTGAGGCTGCCAGCATCTCAGCCTAAAGAGAAACTAACAACAGAAGATGATTTTTATCTTGACTTATTTTATGCATGTGGAGAATCTGTTCTCTCCTAATATGTGGGTTATCGTAGGAATTAAATTCAGTTCCTCAGGCTTGCCAGCAAACACCATTAGCCACAATGAGCCATTTCTCCGGCCCAGATGCTGGCTTTGCTGTTGTTTTGAGATTTATATTTATATTTATTTTATTTTATGTTAAGTTTGCTTGAAGGCATGTCTGTGCATGACACATGTGCATGACAGGTATGCAGTGCCTGCAGAGGCCAGAAGAGGGCATCGGATCCCCTGGGCCTAGAGTTACAGACAGCTATCAACCCCCATGTGGGTGCTGGGAACTGAACTGAGGTCCTCTGGAGGAGCAGCCATCTCTTCAGCCTCCTAGAAGCTGTTTTTGAAGAGATAGGGAAACATTTCTATTTCTGCAACTCAAGGGCAGGAAGGCTCTTGCATGAATTTGGAATAGAGACTTATACAGTCAGGGGACGGGACAGTCAGGGTTCTAAGCTACACCTGGTATGTGGTGTAGGTGTAATCCTGGCAGTGTGGATGTGCTTTAGGAAATGGTTTCTTAAGTTTGTGTTAAGTCCCTTCCCCAGACAGCAGGATGGACCATGTCTTTAATACCAGAGGTTAGGTAACAGGCAGATCTCTGTGAGTTCTAGGCCAGCCTAGCCTACATAGGAAATTCCAGGTCAACCAGGGCTACATAGCAAGCCCTTGACTTACAAACAAAACAGAACAAAAACCAGCCTTCTAGGAGGCTGAAGAGATGGCTGCTCCTCCAGAGGACCTCAGTTCAGTTCCCAGCACCCACATGGGGGTTGATAGCTGTCTGTAACTCTAGGCCCAGGGGATCCGATGCCCAATTCTGGCCTCTGCAGGCACTGCACACCTGTCATGCACATGTGTCATGCACAGACATACCTTCAAGCAAACTTAACATAAAATAAAATAAATATAAATATAAATCTCAAAACAACAGCAAAGCCAAACCAAGGCACGCACAGGCAGGGTGGTACACATGTAGACGGAAGGCCTCCTGTGTGAATGCAGAGATCCATTTCTCAAAAGTTGTGGCCAGTCTCTGGAGTGAAAGGTTTTTCTAAACAAATGGAAAACCTACAGCTCTGGAAAGATGGCTTCAGACTGTGCTTAAGGAAGTGGTCAGTGAGAACGGCCAAAGGGATTTAAAGTCACAGGAGAGATCTTAGCTGGGTCTCAGAAGCCATGGCTCAACAGCTATGGTTTCCAGAGGGAAAGGCATTAATTCTTGGCTACAGGCACCAAAAGGGTACTGTCTTAAGGAAAGGCAGACTGGTGCATTTCACATCAAGTCCAGGCATCTGGAAGCTTTTGGAAAAAAGTGATACAGGCTTTATTTTCATAAATGCAATAATACTGAAACTAAAAGGTTATGCTATACATAACTCATAGCTGTGACTTTAGGTCAAAAATTTCAATAGGGAAATTCCAAGGCTTGGGGAGAATTGTCAAAGGAAATGCAATAATGGACTGTTGGGGTAGAAAATAAGCCTCCAACCATCGGATTAACCAAACCGTGCAAGCTAATTTAAAACCATGACTAAGCTGGGCGGTGGTGGCGCACACCTGTAATCCCAGCACTCTGGAGGTAGAGCCAGGCGGATCTCTGTGAGTTCGAGGCCAGCCTGGTCTACAAAGCGACGTCCAGGACAGCCTCCAAAGCTACAGAGAAACCCTGTCTCGAAAACCAAACCAAACCCATGACTGTCTGTTTCTCTATTTTCATATATACCTGCACATGCAAGGAGAGCTGGCCTCCTCCTCAGTCACATGACCAGCTGGACTATGGTCAAATGACCCATGTGTTTCGGCCATTCTGACATCTTCCTGAACCCCCTTGCTCCATAGAAGGGTCTGCAGAGGATGGCCTGCTGCCAGCATGGAAGCAGCCCTCAAAGCTGAAGCCATGGCTGCCTGGTTCCTTATAGCAAGAGCACACTGGCTTCCATTCAACAGCATGAAGTGAGGTACTGGCACTGTCAAATGCTACGAGAAATGTAAATCAACCTGCGCTGCTCTCCAGCCCAGAGACTAACTCAATAAGCATCATTTTCCCCGAATAAAGGAATGTAACTTGGTAAGAGAAAACAATTTCACAAGACTTCCTTTTTCTCCTTCTGCAGTACTGGGGATTGAACCCAGGGCCCTGAATATGCCGGGCAAATGTTCCACCTCCCAGTGAAGCCCTAGCACAAAAAGTCTTCAACTGTAACAAAGCTCCCCTTTTCAGAATTTCCAGATGAATGTGAGACAATTACACTGTAATAACCCTGACGCAGAATGCCGCTTCAGAAGCTCGTTTCCTCTGGAACTATGGCTTTGCTTCTCCCCTTGTATCAACGAGAACGATTTCTTCACTTCCAGTAGCAATGCGGTTTCCATTCTTAGAACCGTTCAGAATGAAGGGGAATTAGACATTTAAAGTGGATACTAGTGTCATCCTTTAAAACCCCAGACTTGCTGAGCATGGTGGCATACGCCTTTAATCTAGCACTTGGGAGGCAGAGGTGTAAGGATGGATCTCTGTGAGTTTGAGGCCAGCCTGGTCTACAGAACGAGTTCCAGGATAGCCAGGGCTACACAGAGAAACCATGTCTTGGAAAAAAAACCAAAACAAAAAAACCCTAAACTTTAACTAAAAATATATCTATTCTTGAAATTATTTTCAATAGCCAACAAAATTCACCTGAGCATAAGAAGTTCATGATTTCGGAAGCACTGGACAACTGGGAAGTCCCCACACGTAAGGAAGCCAGCAGACTGATGGGGGAAGGGCGTACCTGACATGCGTTCTTTCTCTGGCCTCTGCCGCCCACCTCAGGAAAAGGGGTATGCCTCGGGGCGTGAGCTAGATCTTACAATGAAAGTGTCCCTCTTGCAAGGTGATATAAACGGTGACATGGTATATGTCGCCTAGATGGTGACGACATCCAGAGATAAAGCATGTACAACACTTTAGGGGAAAAAAAATCTTCAAAAAAGGGGCCAGAAAGAATTCCCTCCTGAAGCAGGAGCTACCCTACCAGAAGTTTCTTCCTCGCAAAGGATCCTTCCTTACCTGGTTCCTCCCCACATTCTATCTACCCTTGTTCCCATCGGTTGTCATTCTCCACTAACAAATTCAACACATGTCTTTGTGGGACTTGCAGCAGACTTGGGGTAAGGTTATCTGGTCTGACTACATGTTCTTTTATAGTTCTAGAAACGTACAAGCATGGCTCACTTGGCAGTTATTGGTGGCCACACACCATGTGGGCAATCTATTACAATCCAGTATATTCCATGAGACCCGCAGGGTCAGTGAATTACATAGCTATTCTACAGTCTATTTCCACCCCGTACAGTGCATTTGGGGGGTGGGGAGGGGGATATGGGGGGGAGCACTGATCAGGTTCTGCATTATTCACTTCTTGGAAGCAGTGATGGTTCTTCTCAACGCAGGGCAGAGAACCGGAGTCACAAGTGATCCAAGTGACATTGTGACAGCTAGAAAGCTCTGTCCCTGTGCCGCCACCGTAGGTGATCCTCCTGTCTCAGACACAAGCTTCTCTGGGCTGTTTGCCCCTCGTATGTCCCTTGGTGAACAAGAAACGAGAAACACACTCACCACACCATAGGAGTATGTGTCACAGGTTTCAGACACGGGGAGACTCTGGATAACTTCTGGAGCCATCCACGGGAAAGTTCCAACCAAGGACATGTGTGTTGTGTGGTTATGGAACCGAGAGGCACCGAAGTCACAAATCTGAGGACACAGGAACCAACATCAGCTTTTTACCCAGCTCTGATGAGAGATTATCCATCAGAAATGAACAGCTTTCTCCAGAGGAAAGGAAACAGCCTTACCTTCAGTACTCCATCAGCAGCAATGACGACTGAAAGAGAACACAGGGAAATTACAATAACCATTTTGTTTGAATTGCCTTGCACTGGAGAAAAGCAGAGCTTCAGATTTCTAATTTTGACATCACTACATTTCCAACTTCACAGTATAAGCTGGGCATGGTGGTGTGTGCCCTAAATCCCAGGCTGAGGCAGGAGGACGACCATTAGTTTGTGGCCATCCTGGGCTATATAGCAAGAACCAAACCTGTCAGGGATATATAACAAGATCCTGCTCCAAACACACACACACACACACACACACACACACACACACACACACACACAGACAGAGAGAGAGAGAGAGAGAGAGAGACAGACAGACAGACAGACAGACAGACATACACAGAGACAGAGAGAGAGCGAGAGGCAGGGAGAGATAGACAGAGAATTTTATATTATAAAAGGTATATTTGCTGGATTTGAGAGTTTGTATAAGGGAGACAACATTTTAAAATGCTTAATTCTATGAGGTGCTGCTCCAAATGACTTTTAAGATACTTGTTTCATACAAATGCAGTGAGGGAAACAAGGCACTGGTACTGTACTCTCCAAGAAAGAAAATGGAGGAGTAGCTTTCTAAGGCAGGAGGGGGAACATGGGAAAAGCAGTTTGGACATAATACATTTTTATTTATTTATTTATTTATTTTTGGTTTTTTGAGACAGGGTTTCTCTGTGTAGTTTTGGTGCCTTTCCTGGATCATGCTCTGTAGACCAGGTTGGCCTTGAACTCACAGAGAGGCGTGAGCCACCACCGCCCGGCTCTCAGATATTTCTAATAAACAGTCTGAAAGTGGACATCAGCTTGGGAGCATTGACACAGAAGTAGGGCTGTCATGGGAGTGGGAAGACAAGAGAGAAGCTTATGGACTGAAGCCTCAAGAGGGGTTCTGGGATTTGTTTAGTAAGCCACTCAGTGTTTGAGCATGGTAGATCATCAATACGGTAGCTGT
Source organism: Onychomys torridus (assembly GCF_903995425.1). Taxonomy (NCBI): domain Eukaryota; kingdom Metazoa; phylum Chordata; class Mammalia; order Rodentia; family Cricetidae; genus Onychomys; species Onychomys torridus. Next base: position 49,331,227 of record NC_050446.1, on the reverse strand, counting down.
TCCTGGTGATTTTGATAACTGAAGAAAATATTCTGTGTCATCTAATACACAAAAATAACCTCAAAGTAAATGTATGATTGGGAGGAATGAGCTGCATACTTTTGCAAAGAAAAATGTGAATAAATATTGCTATTACTCTATTGTTCTTAAAATATCTCCCAATTTCTCTTTCTTAATGTAAGATTAGTAAGTGCTCACTAAAAAAATGACATTAGAAAAATACTTACTATGGGGGCTGGAGAGATGGTTCAGTGGGGGATGAAAACACTTGTCATGCAGCCTGGCGACCTGAGTTGGACCCCAGAGACCCATGTATAAAGGTAGGGAGAGAGAACTGACTTCTTCTTGTCCCTGCCTGTCAAAAGCACACCACAGCATGTGCATGTACACTAATACATGCCAGACGCACACATACACTAATAATGTGTTTTGATTTTTATTTCACTTACTTACTTATTTTGTGTATGTGTGTGGGTGCATATAGGCCATGGTAAGCACATGGAGATCAGAGAAGAACGTGTGGAAGTCAGTCCTCTCCTTCTAACGTGTGGTTTCTGGGCACTGAACTCAGGTTGTCAGGCTTGGTGGCGAGTGCTTTTAACCACTGAGCTGTCTTGCTGGCCCCTAACTTAAGTTTTCAAAAATACTCTGGAAAAATGAAGTCTCGCTCCTCCCAGTAAAAATAAATTGCCAAAGTTAGGCTGATCTGATCATCTTTTCATGTTAATGTTTCCTATTAACAACGTAACTTGAAATTTTTTAAAAATGAGGAACTGGCCATTGTTGTATAGCCTTCATGCTAAGTACATGGGTTTGAAATACCAAATAACTTGTTTATATTGAGATTAATAGCATGAACTGAAATTTTAGTCATAAAAGCCTGCTACTTCCTACCCGATTAGAGTTTATTTTCTAATGACTTCCTGTTAGCCAGCTCTGTATCACAAGTATTTCTGCCCCAGAAGAACCAAAGAGCAAAGAGGACCAAAAGGGTGTGACACTAAATTGAGCCAGCCAACCAGGTGAGGAGGGGCCGGCCTGGGTTCCTGACAGTGGCAGCTGCCTACGACTTCCTGCCCTTCCTGTTCACCACCTGTCAGACCTTGGCCTGGAGGTCCCGAGTGGGAGCAGAGCACCTGGGGCCCTGCCCAGGATCTCTGGTCACCTGCTGCCATCCCCCACTCTAAGGATCACACTGTTGGTAAATTTCCATTTTAGCTACATGGATATTAAATTTCTAAGAATAAATGCTTTCCTGCCCTACTGCATTTTCTGGACAGTGTAGAAATGACCAAGAGCAAGGGCTGCTTTCTTTCTTCTCTTAAGCAGCAAACTTGGATGCCTCCTTAGCTCTGCTAAAGCTAAACAATCCTACTGCCTTTCTGGTAACTCTGAAGTGACGTAATGGAAGGAGGTAGCATCTAATCCTGGGAGCTATTTTAAGACGCTCACTTTCCAAACGATAAATATAGGCTCATAAACTATAGAAAGCATAGACGAGAGAAGGAAAAAAAGGAATGCCTTTGCCTTCTGAACTCGCAAGCATACTGGTCATTTGGGGGCACTACTCCAGGTAATATGGGCATGAGTGATCAAAAGATGTATACCATATAATTCAGAAATAAAACTCAAAATTGCTGGCAGAAGGAAGCATCTAAGAATAGGAGACTTACAATACGTGACTACACACTTGAACTTGCCAATGCCAATTTTAGAAAAAGATCCTAGGGAAATAATCAGAGATATGTTTAAAAGAAAAAAAGGAAAACAAAAACAAAACCCGTAAGTAATCCAGTTGTCTCTGTCCCATGTTAGACTCACACAGTACAACACTAGGCACCTTCCTCAAATAACATACAGATTTCGCTGTTTATTGACAGTGAAAATGTTCTCATGGTAGAGTGTAGTCCAACAATGAGTTACAAAAACCACGGAAAGCGTCATGCTGATTTTATTTGCAGGTGCATGTGAACTGTAGTAAAATATTAAGACCAAGAGATGTGGCCACTTACCATTTCTTGACTTGAGATCTCTGTGGATCACCTTGACTGGAGCCTCCATGTGTAAGTAGTGCATCCCTTTCGTACAAGAGGGAAAGAGAATTAATGGTTTACAATATTGCATCACTATGAACATTCACAACCTTGCAAAGAAAGGAAAAAGGATTAAGGGTCTGCAATATTGCATCAGTATGAACATTCACAACCTTGCAAAGAAAGGAAAGAGGATTAATGGTCTGCAATATTGCATCAGTATGAACATTCACAACTTTGCAAAGACATCCATAGCAGAAAATAAGTCCATGTGATCTGCTCCTCCATGCGCCATAAAAGAAAAAGAAATCACATATGTCTATATTAGCAACATTCTGTCCAGCAAAGCCACTTTACGGTGGATAGTCTCAATTCTTACAGTACCCAAGGAACACCATAGTTTTCTCAGATCTGCATGAAAACAGTATAACAAAATGACCAAAATGACTCCAGAGCATCCCATCACCAAGTGCATGATACGTCTGCTCAAGGCTACTCATCTCTCACCTGGACATCTGCAGCCACTGTGCTGCAGTGACATTACTTTTCCCCAAGACAGAATGGGGTGGGCAGCAGGCTGTTGTGGTCTTCAAATAGAGGTACAAGGCTTACAAAATAATTTCTTCTCACAAGAATAAATCTCCAAATTCACTCTGATCTATTTATGATACAAATTAAGGTACTCTATATACTGAATGAATCAGATGTCAATACTTGTATTATTTTGAATGAGAAATTATACTTTAAGATATATTTCATAGTTATCCCCTTAAAAGTATTTGGTTGTTTTTGTTTTAGGCAAAAACAGAAACTATAGAGAAAAAGGTATTTTCTACACAGGACTTCCTCTCATTTCTCAGGTTCCAAACAGTAGAAGAAATAGTCCTTCCTCACACCAAATCAAACAGGGCCTCTTTTTTTATGAGATGCCCATGAAAGTAATTTAAGAAGTACGCTTGGTTTTTTTTTTTTTAAAATACACAGCACATTACACTTTTATAAAGGTGAATTTATTAATAACTATTCTTCTACTTCTCTGCTTATTATATATGGAGACATCAAAAGAACAAAGAAAGTAAGAAAAAAGTTTTAACTCTTGTTACATAATGATATCACTGAAAAGGATCAAGTTAACAGAAGTATTAGTAACTCAAGTGATCTTAACCGATGTAACTGGGATAAAGGGTCTCATTTAAGAGCAAGTTCTGCATATTCAAGCTGTAAAGTTCAATAGCTGCTACTTGCATGGCACTTAATAGCCTATGTGACTGAATTTCATAGGTAGGTCTTCCTTGCTTTAAAAAAAATTCCAAATAATTTTTAGGTATCGTCTACTTGACTATGATTAGAAGCAAGAATAGATGATTTTTGTGCTTGCTGACAGGATTTCAAAAGGGAAGACTTGACTATAAAATCTTCAAACATAGGCATTTTCTACTCTGTGTCAGATTATCAGAAGGGAAAGTCCCATGAATTATTGGTGCACAGTGCATAGTACCCAGCTTTCAAAACTCAGTGTCCTTCTCACTATGTCTTATTATAAGAAAATTCAATTTAATATTTTTATTAAAGTCACCTGCTTTGTTTTTATTGCAAACCATTGAAATGGGCTGAAAAATACTTTCATCTTGTTTAACTATTTGTGAGTTCTCTCTCTTTTGGAGAAGGAGTTTGAGACAGGGTTTCTCTATGTAACAGCTCTGGCTGTCCTGGAACTTACTCTATAGATCAGGCTGACCTCGAACTCACAGAGATCCACCTGCCTCTGCCTCCCGCTTGCTGGGATTAGAGGTGTGTGTCACCACTGTGCATATTTGTGAATTCTTAAGATCTGACAGGTACCAGGGAGGAGTCTGGGGGAACTTTGGATGGAGGCTGCATTCACGCCGGCCTACTCTACATCTACAACTAGATGTGCATGCTTACCCACGCTCACTCCTCTTTCCCCTGGAAAGGAAGAGCATCCTTGCAGCTCTGAGTGCCGCTCTCCCCAACAAAGACATTGAGCAATGCCTATTTCCAAATGCATGAGTCAACTCTTGGAATGAATTATTCATTCTCTGATGTCTCAACACATCATTGCTTCAGGGGCTTCAATCATGGTCAAACCAAAAGACACACAGGCTGAATTTGAAATGGAATCAACCAGAGTCAAGCTTTACTATTTCAAGTTTATGCTTAGCTGTAGGGGAGAGAGGTAAAGTCAATCTTAAAGTATGTATTCCTTTTTCCTTTTACAGGCCACCTGAAATAATTGCTACATATTACATATCACTTAGGATTATGAGTAAATGGGCCCAATTTCTGAGGCCAAACACATGAGAATTTGTCTTTTAGATGAATTCTCTAATCAGGCAAGAGGGATCTTATTAGCTTGTGACTTAGACTCTTCCTACCTTCCTTATCCTGAATCTCTGTTTCCATTTTGCTACTTAATTCTGTTCACTCTCTTCCCTATTCCTCTAAAGTGGAGAAGCAGCTCTCTGGATAAACTCGAGAGAATGGCAAGCTGTTCCGGAGCCAAGAGATCCGACCCTCAGACAGGACGGCGTGACAGAGGCAAAGTGGGTGCTGCAGCTAGGCACGGGGGACTCGAAGGTAGAGCGAGCACAGCTGGAAGCTGTCACTTGATTTGTTTGCTGTCTATCCACGCTAAGTACCATTAGTAATAACAGGAGTGTAATTAGCTGAGCACCCAAAACATAATGTCAGTAAAGTGCAATAAGGACTGTGTGTGTTTCCATTCGTGCAGGCACATTTCCACAATGCTGCAGGCAACAGCCAGTATCAGAGTGACCTTGCCTGCTCACAGGTGCTCCTCACGTACTATGGGCACTCACGGATGCTCCTCCTGTACTATGGACACTCACAGGTGCTCCATGTGTACTATGGACAATCACGGGTGCTCCATGTGTACTATGGACACTCATGGGTGCTCCTTGTGTGCTATGGTACTATGGACACTCACAGGTGCTCCTCCTGTACTATGGGCACTTACGGGTGCTCCATGTGTACTATTGACACTCACGGGTGCTCCATGTGTACTATGGACACTCACAGGTGCTCCTCGTGTACTATGGTACTATGGACACTCACAGGTATTCCATGTGCACTATGGACACTCACAGGTGCTCCATGTGTACTATGGACACTCACGGGTGCTCCATGTGTACTATGGACACTCACGGGTGCTCCATGTGTACTATGGACACTCACGGGTGCTCCATGTGTACTATGGACACTCACGGGTGCTCCTCGTGTACTATGGTACTATGGACACTCACAGGTGCTCCATGTGCACTATGAACACTCACAGGTGCTCCATGCGTACTATGAGCACTCATGGGTGCTCCTTGTGTACTATGGTACTATGGACACTCACAGGTGCTCCTTGTGTACTATGGGCACTTACAGGTGTTCCATGTGTACTATGGACACTCACGGGTGCTCCGTGTGTACTATGGACACTCATGGGTGCTCCATGTGTACTATGGACACTCACGGGTGCTCCTCATGTACTATGGACATGCAGAGAAGTGACTATGATATTACATGAAAGCATCTTCAAGAACATGGAATGTTAAGATAAGTTTAAGATGCCCGATGCATGAATACATTGGTAAGTTCATCACTACAGCCCAGGAGCATCACATCCAAACACGGGGCTACTTACACCTAACTCACAGGTAGTGAGTGGCAGAATCAGCATAAACGTTAATTTGCTTTCTTTTCCTGTTTGAGGAATTTGGCAGGTGCTGGGAAAACTTAAAGCATTCGAGATAATTCTCCCACAGAACAGCTTCCTGCTATGCAGGAATTTCTAGGGAGGCAGGAGAATCAGGACATTGGCTAGGGATTTTGTATACTTAGAATATTTCATTTTCAAGGGTGACATCCACTCTACATAAAATAAAATCTGAGCTATTTTTCATGCAGGACAGTGGTTACTATTTTAGTAGATAATTATGTATTCAAAGCAAATAGGACTGGTCCTACCAAAAGTCACATTCTTAGAGGCCATGGAGAGAGAGACGCTCAGGACAACAGGACTATGATTTTCCCATTTAATATGGCAAGTGAGTTTGTCAATTGCAATGTCACAAAATAGCACAAACCTCTGCCCTGAAGCTTACTGACTTGGTAAAACTTGATTTTAGGGAAATAAACAGAGAAAGAAAACAGGGAAAGACAAAGGGTATGCAGTAATGGAAAGGCAAAGATCTAAAATACTGTCTGTACAGTGAGTTGAATTATATTTGACTATATCTGATCTAAAAAAGAATACCTGAAGACATAGAATAGAAAACTTTCTGACACACTATCCCAGGTCAGAGTGGGAAGACACCACCCACCTCTGTAGGTGCCCAGCAAGCAGCGTTACCTTTGGCTACATCGGTGGCCCAGGTCATGATGTGATCCATGTCCATCTCTTCACTCCTGTTGCTGTTAATGTAATCGTACAGGGATCCCAGGGAAGCATATTCTGTTTTAAAAGAAATAGGTAGAGCATTAAAGTTGTGCTTTGGAAATGCAACTATATTTTCATTGAGGAAACATATTAAAGAGCTTAACAAAGGTTACATTAAAATTACTAAGAGTCGCCTTGGTCATGGTGTCTCTTCACAGAAACAGAAGAGTGACCACACAGTTTTACTCTTCTTTTGTTTGATGCTTTTTATCTCTTTCTCTTGCCTGAGTGACTGTGTGGAGCCTTCAGTACAATGCTGGATAAATGTGGTAAGAACAGAATTCATCTTGTGCCCAGCCTTGGGGAAATAGCTTTCAATCATTGAGTATGATGTTAGCTGTGGATTTTTATGATGGTATTTGTTGAGAAAATTCCTTTTTTACTTCTACTCTGAGGGGATTTATCATTATCGATGGATGTCATAGTCTCTCAAGTGCTTTCTCTAAGGACTGGGGATATAGCTCAGTGATAGGGCACTCTTCTAGCATGCCTGGGGCCCTAGGATCAATCCCTACCACTACCAAAAAGAACCAAAACAACAATCAAATGCTTATTTCGAATCCTGGAAATGTCCATATTTTAAGTTTTTGTTTGTTATTCTATTACCTGATATTGTACCTTATATTAACTGATTTCAGATGTTAGGCCAACACCTTGCACTCCACTGGTCATGGAATACAATCTTTTATTATTGCTATTTTTCTTAATTTCACTAAGATAAATTACATCATTGCTTCTTCTCTCACCTCCCTTCTACCCCTCTCATGTCTGGCCTTCCTCCCAAATTCACAGTTCCCTCTTCTTTAACCACTGTTATTATATATACATATAAATGACTAGACATACGCACAAATGGGTGAGTCCTTTCAGGGTTGTCCACGTGCATATGTCTCTAGAGCTGACCATTCTGTACTAGCTAACAACCCCGGGGCTCATCCCTGGGGAAGACTAATTCTCCCTCCCTCGACAGTTGTTAATTGATTATAGCTCTTCATCTAGGGGTGTGGCCAGTGAGATTTCCTCCATCTGCATTGAGATGTCTACTGTTGTTGGAATCGCTCAGGTCTTGCTGATGAAGCCCTGTGATGGAGTATAATCTTTTAATATGTGGCTGGACTCTTAATGCTAATATAATTATGAAGCTTTGTATTGCATGCGTGAGAGAAATTGACCTGTTTTTCCTGATCATGTCTTTGTGTGGCTGCTTTGGTGTAGGAATAATAGACTGATAGCCCTTATAGACTACTAACCTCTCTTTTCAAACAGAGTATGGGAAAGAAGGGTTGATATTATTTCTTCTATAAATATCCAATTGAATTCAGTAGCAAAAACAACCATCTTTTCTCTATGGAAATATTTTAAACTACTAATGAAGTTTTTCTTATACACAGAGTCAGATTTTTCCTTGAGTTAGCTTTATTTGTTGTTGTTTTATTTTGTTTATTTGAGACAGGGTCTCAGGTAGACCAGGCTAGACTCAAACTCACTACATAGCAAAAGCTTGCCTCGAACTCCTGATATTCCTGCTTGTACCTCTAAGAGCAGACATCATGCCAGAGGTCCAGCTCTCGCGTGTCATCTTAGGGGATGGCTGACTGCTCACCAGCAGTCTCATTTATTAGCACAGTTGCTCATGTCGCTCGTGATCTCCTGGGGCTCCCTCAGGAACCACAACATTCTCTTCTCTCCATCCATGGCTTTGCCAGCATCTCTCTTTACTTAGTCAGTCCGGCTAAAGATTCAAGATTCAGCAATTTTATTAAATGTTTAAAAAGCAAGCCTTTGGTTGATTTTTTTCTCTGCCATTTCAATCTTGCATTTTTTTTGCACCTGTTTTAAAGTCTTACTTTTTCTTTTCTTCTTTCTGCTGTTTCTTCAGGATGAAGATGCTGATGTTATTAAGATCAAACTCACTTCTCTTGCAGTACAGCTGCTGGAGAGTACACACTCCATGCTCAGTGCTATACTCCACAGTTTGGGCATGTTGCCATTTTCTTTTCTTCTAGTCCAAATCTTTAAGGATCCTCTATGATTTCTTTGGGGATCTCGGAGGCATTTAGAAGCATGGTATTTAATTTTCACATACTCAAGGCTTTTTACCATGTCCTTTGGTTGCCTATTTTTAATATAATTCAACTGTGGTTGGTACAGTATTTCTGATATACTGAATATTATTTAATGACCTCACTTACACTGTACTATGAAGAATGCCCCTTGTTGGATGTGTGCTATGCAGATATGAGTTAGGGAGAGTTGGCTGAGAATGTTCTTCAACTTCTTTATACCTCAGCCAGTTCTGTCTAGTTATTCTACCAATTATTGAAAGGAAGATTGAAACTAATTATTGTTCAACTGCTACAATTATTACAGATCTTTAGTATATTCACACCTTTATCATTATAAAATGGCCTCAGTTGTTGTTAGTATTATATGTAGTCTATTTTGTGTGAAGTTAGTATAGATACTCCAGTTTCTAATGGGTATTATTGGCACAGAACATCCTTCTCTTTCTTATTTTCAACCTGTGTCTTTGACTCTGATATGTGTTTTGTAGATAGGATAACAAAGCAAGATTGAAGTATACACAAAAGGCAGAGTCTTTTTAGATAGGATAACAAAGCAAGATTGAAGTATACACTATCTAAAAAGTCTCTGCCTTTTGATTGGAATATTAAGACCACTCATATTTAATGTAATCAATGACATAATTAGGTTGACATCTGCCATCTTGTTTTCTTTATGTCTCCTGTTCCCAGTCAGATGTTCCTACTGCACCCTCCTGTGTCATTTTAATTCCTGGATTATTTTACAGATTTATTTTCAAAATTGTGTGTGTGTGTGTGTGTGTGTGTGTGCACATGTGTGTGTATTCATGAAGAGGCCAGAGGTGTTAGATACCAGAGGTGTTAGATATAACCCTGGAACTGGACTCACAGGCAGTTATGAGCCACCCGACATGGTTGCTGGGAACTGAACTCAAATCCTCTGCAAGAGTAGTATGCATGTTAAAACAGGCTCTCATTATGTCTCTGTGGCTGGCCTCAATACCACTGGCATAGACCAGGCTGGCCTCAAATTCATAGAGACTGCCTGCCTATTCTCTTGAGTGCTGGGATTAAAGGCATGTACCACCTACCAGGCTCTTAACTGCTGAACCATCTATTCACCCCTTTGATTTTTTTTTAATAGGGTCTTCCTGTACAGCTTAGGCTGGTCTCAAATTCACAGTCCTGTGCCTCAGCTTCCTGCGCACTAGGATTCCTAGTCACCTCCTGACCAATGTATTTTTAATTCCTTGAGTGATTTTTTTGTGGTGACTCAAGGAATGATAAAACATACTTTATAGCACAATAATTTCAGCTTAATACTAATCTAAAATATAAAATATTTTATTCTCTTTTCTCCACTATGACTATTTCTCCCTGATCCTTTATACTATTATTATAATATGTTAAATTTATATGTTTTAATCAATAAAACATTTCTTGCTCTATAAAATTTTGTTTTTAAACATGTTATGAAAGAGAAATGAAAATGTATTTAAAGAGTCTTTTATATCAAGTCACATTTTCACCATTTCTCTTACCATGAATTCTTTCCTTAGATTATTTTGTAGTATCTAGTGTCTTTTTTCAGCCCAAAGGACTTCCTTTCATTTGTTGTTTCAATACTAAGGCTCACACTGAAGGCCTTTCTGGCTGACTACATGTTCTAAACTATATCCTAATCCAGTATTTCCTATAAAGCACATCTACCTGCTATAAAATCACTCACTCTGTCCAAGAATATCTTTATAGTTATTTCCCCATTAAAAGACATTTTCTCCTGCTTGATGCGGTCCTTTCTTTCCGTAGGCACACATCATGTTGTTGGCACCTGGCGTCGATGACTGAACATGAAAAGTCACCATTGATCATATTGTCTTTCATATGTAAGCTGCTTTCCCTTTACTGCATCCAAAATTTTCACTTTGGCTTATCAATGGGTTGACCATGGTTTGGATGTGAGCTCTCTTATAGTTCACATTAGATAGCTTTAAATATGTGGCTAGCGAAACTAACATCTTACTATTGAACCAAGGGAGTGAGCTTTTCTACCTTTTTGGGTATCTCATTGGGAACTGAAGACTCACCATAAATCCATTTGGTTCTATGCCTGTCAAAACACTTTATGTTTCCCTAGCAGGGAGCTTATTGAGCTTCAGTGTAAAGTGTTTGTTTTGACTCTTCTTTCTTTCTTTCTTTTTTTCTTTCTTTCTTTCTTTCTTTCTTTCTTTCTTTCTTTCTTTCTTTCCTTCCTTCCTTCCTTCCTTCCTCCCTCCCTCCCTTCTTTCCCTTCCTTCCTTTTTTAATTAAGAAAAAATTTTATTCATTTTACATACAAATCAAGGTTCTCCCTCTTGCCTCCTCCCACCCTTCCAGCCTCCCCCTCCCAACCCATCTCCCATTCCCTCCTATAAGAAGGTAAGGCCTCCCATGGGGAGGTACATTTAGGAGAGGCAGGTCCAAGCCCCTCCCCCTGCCTCAAGGCTGTCCAATGTGTCCCATCACAGGAAGTGGGCTCCAAAAAGCCTGCTCATGCATCAGGGATAGATTCTGATCCTACTGCCGGGGGGCCCTTAAGCTACACAACTGTCTCGCTATGCAGAAGGCCTAGTCCAGTCCCATGCAGGCTCCACAGCTGTTGATCCAAATAAATTTCATGAGTTCCCACTTGTTTGGTTTGGTTGTCTCTGTAGGTTTTCCCATCATGATCTTGATGCCCCTTGCTCACAGAATCCCTCCTCTCTCTCTCTGACTGGACTCCTGGAGCTCGGCCTGGTGTTTGGCTGTAGATCTCTGCATTTGCTTCCACCCGCCACTCCTTTATTTCTTTCTTAGCAAAGCTCATGATTTTATTGTTTTCATAACAAAGTAGGCTTAGAACTGGATCACTTGGCCCTTTCTCTTCTTATCGCCTCCCAGTTCAGAATGCTCACATTTCTTACCAGCCAGCATCCTCTCGGGTCTGCAAGTGGGCTCAGCATACCCAATTCTCAATGCATTCTTCTTTGTAGTTTTAGCCATTTTGCAGAAAGTAGGCATAGTCGGCCATCATGGCCACTCTGCTTCCTGTCATAGCCACATTCCTTGGGCACACCAAGAACCTTTGCTCTTCTTGTGCTCTGTAGCCTTGTGGGGCTCATGCTTGCCACATTTTCTTGCACAGTGTCTGGGGGTCTTAGGAATGTTCACCTTGTTCAAGAGAGCAATATTGGCACAGAAAGCATTTTTCAGTTCCTTTTAAAAGAAGTTGCTGACATAGGCTGGAGAGATGACTCAGCAGTTAAGAGCACAGGCTGCTCTTCCAGAGGACCCGGTTCAATTCCCAGCAACCACATGGCAGCTCACACCTGTCTGTAACTCCAGTTCCAGGGTACCTGACACACTCATGTAGGCAAAACACCAATGCACATACATTTTTTTTAAAGTTTTTTAAAAAGCTATTAATACATTAAACAATATGTGTAATGCAAATATATGTAGCAATGCCTTAGAATCCTCAGAGGATTGAGTCCCCTCATCCAGGTTCTACAATGTATGTCTAGCCACTTAGGTTTCTTCTATAAATTAACAGTATTTGCATATGTATGTAACACACATGCAGACAATGTAAACAAATGTGGTTTTGTTTGGGTTTTTTTGTTCGTTTGGTTTTTGGTTTTTCAAGACAGGGTTTCTCTGTGTAGTCCTGGCTGTCTCTGTAGACCAGGATGGCCTCAAACTCACAGATATCTGCCTGCCTCTGCCTCTTGAATGCTGGGATTAAAGGTGTGCATCACCACTGCCCAGCACAAATGTGTTTTTTAAACTGAAATATTTTGATATTTCAGTGTAAAAATGACACACATTCTGTAGGTGACATACTCTAAATTATGATCTCTTTTTGCTGGTCATGTCCAATATGGCAGTTTTTTACTATATTGTCAAACTGAACCATAGCAGCAGCAGGCCACGGCTACCAGTCAGTCAAAGGGTCACCAAGGGAACCTCTCATAGTCTACAGTGTACTGTGTTGCTGAGTTACGATGTTTAATAGGCCAGGTGCACTAAATGCACTTTCACTTTAGATACCTGCAATTTATGGTGGGCTTACTGAAACTTAAGCCCACTGTAGGTGGAGGAACATCTGTACTTAGAATCAGCCCTAGACCACTCACACTAGCAAGTACAGTGTAGATGCTAAGTAAATAGTAGCTCTATTATATGGCTTTCTATCGCCCCCACCCCCAACTCTGGTCTCTTTCTTTCTCTCATTAGTTGGTTAAATCCATGAATGGGGAACCTTTGCATATGGAGAGCCCTGTATACTACTGTTGCAACAAATATTATTATCATGAAACTTCTTTATAATAAAGCACTATCAAGACGAACCTTGGTTTAGATTGTGATCAGAGGAACAAATGAATTCGGGTAAATGTCTGCAGTCTATTATAAAATGTGACACTTGTCCTGAAATGGCTAATAAGAAGGGCCAGCCAATAACAGACCGTGCAAATTAGATGTGTCTGTGATTAAAGTAAATCAGAATCACGCTAAAGGAAACGAATTTGGTTACTGATAATTAATGTGTTCTGTGGTTGAATTGACTGAGGACTTGGTTGGGCCTGTTGACAAGCCATGCAGAAGTAGCCTGTTCTCTTGATGCAATGGGATGAAGTAATACAGACACGTAATAAACAAGAGGTACAATCAGCCACTGACCACAAAGATGCAAATATCTACACTTTGGGGATCCTAAATCATTTTTCCTCTGGAACACTGAGACCAAATCTGATAACCTCCAATGGGACATTCCTCTGATATGGCTTGCTATGAAAGAGCCACACAGTCTAGTATCTAATCACCCTACTTTCCTGCTGCAGGGGTTTACACATGTTAGAGTATTAAGAGGTTTCCAAGGACCAAGAAAACCCTTTACTGTCTCTTTTCTTTTGACCTTGGAGTCTGAGCTTCTCTTCCATTGCCCTACAGATCTGGGGGAGATAGCCATTTCTTCTCCAGCAGAAAGAAACTGACAGCTATCTCTTAGGTAATTTTCTACACCCACCCCCTCACAAGCAGTTCTGTAAGTCTATGATGAAAACTTCCTACAAATATACATGCAGAAGAGTGCACATACACATATACAGAGAGCACCTCTTCCAGTCCCTTCATTCCACACAGGTAATGGAGATGCAGAGGGATTCTCAGTGAGTTAGCTATGAAACTTTGGCAGAGCTGGGACAAGGCCTCACATATTCTAACTTGTGTTCCAACACTTGTCTACTCTATCCTTCTGATAATTCATTCCTTCAGATATGCGTGATAACAGTTATCTGCTCTAACAACCTTTCCAATTAACAAAAATCTCAAGCTTAATGAACGTAAATCATTCAAAGGTCTTCCCTCAGAGTCTCCAACATCTGAAACAGATGATGAGGTTCATCAAATTGATGATTTAGCCCCCAACATGCCTTGGTTGGTACATGCATTCCAACCTATACTCTGAGTAGGTTTCATCCTAATACTGTGAAAGGTTGGTTGTCTAGGCATAACAATAACCATATTAAAGTGATATGCATTCAAACAACAAAACTGTAATACAATAAGTAGTCTCTTTCATAATCAACCTCACATGTTCAACAAGAAAGCTAGAAATACACGATTTGCTATTATGCCATAATTCTCTGAAACTTATTTTAGAGTACTGAATGTCAACAGTTGCTTACGTTTTGTCTTTCAGACAGAAACGCATAAGGGAACAATGTGTTTGAAAGAATTAACCAAAGGATTTGGGTAGACAGGAAGAGCAAGTGTTGAAGGGAAACACAAAATAAAGCCTGGCTAATTAGATGAGCATGCAAATGAAATCAAACCCCTCAGGACTGATTTGGATTCATTCTATTGGATGCAGTGGCTCAGGCTGGTGTGCTGGCTAAGCACACTTCACATTCTCCTTGGCACTGATGGTAAAGTCTTGGAAAGAGGTTCACATCTCTTTATCCTCACTTCAGGAAACTGGAAAACTCTTTGGACAGCCTTTGCTTGTTAGTTCAGTTTTTGTTTGTTTGCTTTTGTTTTTGTTTTTGTTTTTGTTTTTTTGTCCCAACCTTGAATTATTTGGGAAGAGAAATCTCAATTGAGAAAATGCCCCAATTAGATCATAGGTAGGCAAGTCTGTAGGGCATTTGCTTAATGACTGATGTGGGGCAGGCTCAGCCCACAGCAGGCACAGTGCCACCTCTGGGCAGGTGGTCGCAGGTTCTATAAGAAAGCAAAACTGAACAAGCCATGCGGAACAAGCTAGTAAACAGCACCACTCCATGACCTCTGCTTCATTTCCTGCCTCCAGGTTCCTGCCTTGAGTTCCTGCCCTGACTTCTCTAGATGACGGACAGTAACATTCAAGATAAAATCAGCCCTTTTCTCCCCAAGTTGCTTTTGGTCATGGTGTTTAATCACAGTAAGAGAAATCTTAACTAAGACAAGCCCATTGATTTAGTTCATCAGAAATCTCCTCCAAGCATTAAACTTCATGGGAATAAGAGAAACAGCTGTTTCTAGTCTCACTGATGGACAGGAATAATAGATGCTACATAATAAGAGATACAAATGAGGACCAGAAAACTCGATTCAGTGAACATATCTAGTCAAAGGGAAATATGGTGCACTTGGAAGAGGGGGATGTATGGTAACTGAGTCACAGAGGAAAACTTAAATTTGAACCAGAAACCTGACACCAAAGGTGATGTATGGTTTACCCATAACAGCAGAACCTATTCTAGGGTTTACACATTACAGGTTCAAGATTAACATTGCTGAGCACTCATTTCAGTACAGACGACAGACTGCAAACTGGGGATATCAATCTCTCCACCTCACAAGGATGTAAAAGATGCCATTCAAGAGCAGAGCATATCAAACTACCAGAGGATGTACATAACAGCAACCTGTCCCTGTGAGGAACCAGTGAGCCTTCCAAAGCCTGGCATGTAGGCAGGAGGAGCTCCTGGAGGAGAGCCCTGTGAGGGATTTGTGCCACTCTGGGTCTGTTGCAAGCTGTGGCCAAGCCACTGAACTTGGACTTTCAATTTCTTATACAAGAGAATTATTGTGTTCACTTTGCAGGGATGTTATAAGAAATTTGTAAGAAAGTACCTAGGACAGTTCTTTCTGAGTGTTTTGTTTTTCTCTAAAGGCAACCCAAGTCCTTGCCATTATAATGCAAGAAAATAGGGTGAATTTCTTAAGGTTTTCTTACTTGGTTTTCATTTGAATCAAAGAGGTGCTGTGATAAAGGACCTGATCAAAATTATTTACTGTAAAATCCGACATTACAGGTACAGTGGGCCTAACACTGCTCACTAAAATGTACAAATATAAGTGTAAAATGCTTAGAAGTATGTCTTTTGTAGTTTCTTGTGGCAAAATTTTCTGTGCTCATTTTCAGAAAGGATTTTTCCATCAGCTAAAAATTCCTGCTCATGTGATACTTTAGCTCAAGGTCGTTATTAGTGCAAATGACCAAACCTGAAAAATACGGCCCTCACATCAGAGACCTGAATAAAGAGCTCTAATGGGATTAGAACACACTGCAAGAATTACAACATGAATAGCTCAAGAAATCTTAATTTATAAAAGGTCACAGAGTTACAAAAAAACATCTCTCACTTCAACTAATTAAATGAAATTTTAGTTAAACGGCACCTTACATATTGGCACGGCAGCTGCAGGTGCATTTGAACAGCATCTACACAGGTGTAATTAGCACAATTAAACATGGGTAGAGGTGGGAACACCATTCTTAATTATATTGATATAATCAGTTTTATTAATGCTTTATGGCAACAAAAGTGACATCTGACAGTAGCATGCGCTTCACAACAGAATCTAACGTGAAACATTTCAGCATCTGAAGGAATCGAAAGCCAGGCAACTGGGAAGGAGGCCAGAGTTCCTACCTGTGACAATACCGTAGTTGGGAGGTTCCAGAATCACTCCATAAAACTGAATGATGTTCCTGTGACTGAGGACACTCAGTATTTCAGCCTGTACAAAAACCAAACGGGAGACTCTGTAAAATGTCACATGTATGGGTCTGAGTACATAGGCTTCACATTCACTTTTCTCTCCTCAGCGTGCACAAAGGCGTACGCGTGCTCGACAGGATGTGACGTCGGCAAAACTGGCTTCAGAAGCACTCTCAGCAGTCTAGCATTCCTTAAAATGATGGAAATGGCAACAAGAGTCACAACTAGGAGTCGGCCCAGGTGGCAACGGTGTGCTGAGGAGGTAGACAGCACATTCACTCTCAGTAAGAGCCTTTTCCTAGTAATCAACTACATGTTTCTGTGTACTCTCTCTTTGGGACGGGGACGGGGCAGGGAGAGGGACGGGGGGAGAATGCCGCAAGCCTGGGCTTTTATCAATTGAGTGAATCAAAATTAAGTTAAAGGTATTAAACACTTAAGGCAGTGGTTCTCAACCTTCCCAACGCTGTGACCCTTTAACACAGTTCCTCATGTTGTTGTGAACCTCAATCATAAAATTATTCCATTGCTACTTCATAACTGTAATTTTGCTACCGTTACGAATTGTAATGTAAATAACTGATATGCAGGATATCTGATCTGTAACTCCCCACAGGGGTCATGACCCCCAGGTTGAGAACCACTTCACTAATGGCATAGATTCACTTAATTCTGTTATTTATATTGTACCCATTTTGAGTGCTTTTCCAATAAGTAATGAGAAATACATTATTTCCGTCTTTCCGTGTAAACACAGCAAGGCAGATCCCTGAGGTTTGCTAATAAGAGGCCATGTTGGTGCAGCTTATTAGTACTAGGAAACTTTCCAAGAATGACATGGCAAAATAACTTACATTTATTAACTTTTAAGTTTAAAAAAAAAAAAGTCATAGTGCACATTTGCTAATATCTAAAAGAGGATATTGTATGTGCCGAATAGTTTTACGTTACCTTGACACAAGATAGAGTTACTGGAAAGGAGGGGACCTCAACTGAGAAAATGCCTCCATGAGAGCCAGTTGTGGGGCATTTTCTTAATTAGTGATTGATGGGGGAGGGCCCAGCTCATTGTGGGCAGAATCCCCCCGCGCCCCCCCCCATGGCCTCTTCATCAGTTCCTGCCTCCAGGAGCCTGTCCTGCTTGAGTTCCTGCCTTGACTTCCCTCAGTAATGGACTGTGACCTGGAAGTTTAAGATGAAATCAACCCTTTCCTCCCCAAGTTGCTTTGGTCAGGGCGTTTTATCACTGCAATAGTGACCCTGACTAAGACAGAAATTGATGCAAGGATTGTGGGGTATTGCTGTGACAGAAATGACCATGTTGTCGGTGAGGGGTGACTGTGGGGACTTGGGAGGGACTTTGCAACTTTGGGCAAGAGAAGCCAGTAAGTGTTCATTGCTTTTCGGGATGTTCTGTGGGAGTTTGGAAGAGGAGAGTGTTGGGGGCAATGAGGACGACAAGGGCCTGGCTTATGAAGCTTCAAAAGAGAAGTTTAAAGATTCTATTGGCACCATCTGTTATCTTGAATTTGGATTCTGTGGTTCTGGTAGCTGGGGCTGAGGAGTTGGCTGTGGCGAACAAGACACCAGAACTCATTAGGACAGTGTGTACATAAATCACATAAATTAAAGTCTTATTACTTTATGGAGATAAGCTATGGCTAATCAAGAAATTTAAAATGTAAGCACGCATAAGTTAAATATAGAAAAGGTTTAGCATTGAAAATATACAGCATATTACTGGCAACCAGAAAATGGATTTTTAATTCTCCAGCCCAGAAAGGGGATACTAAGAAGTAAGTCAGAAAGGGCTCCACAAGGCAATCTGCAAACTATGAATTACTGAGGGGGGTTGCTACACATTTATTCCCATAAAGTAAGAGTTGTGATTTCATTAAAAACACACTCTGTGACTAGTAACAAGGTAGAGAATAGAGGTTTGGGGATTGGCACCGAGTTAACACCAGCAAGAATAAAATACTGGACGGTTCGTGTTTGCTTCAGTAACCAATCTCTTTGACCTGAGCTAGCAGGAAGGGTACCTTGGGCTACATTTCAAAAGAATGACCGTCTAACCATGAAAGGTCGAGTTTGAAGATTGTGTTCTACAGCTCACTGTTGATTTAAACTTTGGGAGATAGGACTTGATGGCGGTACTTCAGTTCTGTCGCGGTCCAGACAAACAAGCAGCTTTGCTAAAAGTCCTTGCTTGCTTTTGACTCTTTGAGCATGCCCTGTGTCTGCAGCAAACCTTTCAGGTATTGCACTGGAAACCTAACTACTCAGTGTGCCTGTGACATCATGGTCATGGGAGGAGAATCTTCAGACACCAACATACTACACCAACAATCCCTAACAACAAACTATAAGTATTTGTCCATATACCCACAGATTAGTGTGGTCTGCACCACTCACTAGGGAGACTTCTCTTTGCAACAGACGAAGACCACAATTAATCAAAATGCAGAGTTGGGGAACACATCCCAATGGAAAAATCTTCAAAATACTCCCAAACCTAAGGCACAGGGAAGATGGCAGAAGAAGGGCTAGAAAGATTGTAGGACCAGAGGTTTAGGGAGTTTGCTGGCAGATTGCGTCTCCTGGTAACGTGAGGAGCTACAACGCATCAAGGCTCACCAACATGACTGCCTAAACTTGAGCTGAACAGGAAAAAGCCAAAGTGAATGGGGAAATGACCCCAAGGCTCAATTCTACACAAAGAACTGCAGGCAACTAAGGAAACCCGGGAACCAGAGAGACAGCCTTCCTCAGGGAAGGGCAAACTAATTGGTTGTCCAGTGCCAAACGGTCAGCTCCTAAAACATACATATAACATTACATGGACTGAACGGGTTATATTTAGGAATGAATATATATATAATGTATATTCTATACAACACACACATATCATGCATAACAACTAGTGAAAAAATAGGCCATGAATTTGAAAGAGAGCTGAAAGATGGATATGGGAAGGTTTGTGGAGGGAGAAAGGGAAGGGAGAAATGTAATTATATATTATTATGTCAAAAATTTAAAAAAGAAGGCAGAAGCTTACTCAGCCTTAAACCTTCCATCCTGTCCTCTACTTCCAGAAACAATTCTGCAGGGGAGCCACATGCTCTATTTCTTTACGTTGCTGCAGCAAGAGCTGCTCCTCTGCAATGCACTGAGCTGGAACCCCTATGCTCAGCAGTGGGGCCTCTTCACGTAGGCTGCTCCTCCTCCACGCGGCCAGCAGCATGCACGCACACAGCAGCTGCACCAGCCCTTCGTCAGAGGGAAGCTTGGAAAAGAGGAAAACCCTGGTTGCTCAGTACAGCGCACTACTCATCTTCATGACCAGAGCCCGCCCACAACTGCTGTCCTTAGTAGGAGAGTGGAACAGCAAAGAGCCACAGACCTTCAAGCTCACAAGGCAGTTCCTAGAGAGCTGTGAGGTCAGACTGCCTGCTTCCTCCAGGCCAGGGGCAGAGCTTCCCTTCTTCTCTGCTAACTGATTCCCACTCCGACCACCCAGACAAACAAAGGGCAGTTCTCGCTCTCAGGTATAAGGTTTGCATGCATCAAGTTTCCAGGGGCTCAAATAGACCCAAACCAGAAACATGCTGTCTGATTCACTGCATTCATGGCTTGGGGCATTTTCCTAAAATAAAACCCTTTCTTAAAAAGTGATTCATACATGATGGTAAAATGGAAAACTAGCCCCTTGATTTGGGAACTGCTGTTACAAGAACAACTTACAAAGCAGGATGGGGGGTTTAATCACCAGAGTGTCAGGTGCAGGTCACGCCTTTTGAGTCACATTGGGTTTAATGAGACCCATTCACAAGCAGTCACATGACAGGCAGTCACATGACAAGCAGTCACGTGACAAGCAGCGAGCTCTACAGCTGTATAGATTCTCTTTCAAGTGAGGGTCTCCAGGTACTCAGGGAATAAGAACAGTTAAATGAACAGAATCCAGGCTCCATAATAGAAGCCTATATCCCTAAAGAGATTTGACGTCATAAAGACATTTTTTTTTTTTCTTTTAGGAAACTGGTGACAGACGCTAAGAAAAACTAATCATTCTCATGTTTCTTGAAAGCTGACATGAAGTCACACAAGGCTTTCATCAGCCACATCAGCAGGACTGGGAAGTCTCTGGCTGCTCAATGGTTTCCCTGGGACACTGCAGCTGACTCAGCATCTGGAGATGGGCCTTGGCCCTCCAGGTTAGTACATGCCTAACTCAGTTAACTCAGGTTAGACTAGCCTGGCTGGAGAGGAGGGTGGCAAGAACTTAATGAAACAGAGTTCAGGCCCAAGACTCAAAGAATGTCTCAAACCACACGCTGGCTGAGGGCGTTACATTCCTTGTGCCTGCAGCTGGGTGTAGTTGTGGTTAACATGAAAAAAAAAAATCAAATATTAAAACAACCTGTGTTCAAATTTGGGTGACCAAACTACACGCACAAATCTGGCTTTTGATCACAACGCACTTACCTTGTCGAAGAGTCAGCCACATTGTGTTAAACTATTTTTAAAAAATGTGTTTTTGTTTGTTTTTTGTTTTCCCAAAGAAAGCCTTGGGTCGCTTTCTTCCTAGAAAATGACTTGAATGGCCACACCCCCCGATTCCTTTAGTTTTAATGTGTACTAATTTCTGGTGACGATTAGTGTGTGACTAATACCATTTTTCATGGAGAAGGTGTCAATAACTACCCGATGAACTGGACACGGTTTATTAGGGCCTTCTCCTCTTCTGCAGTGTGACTGGCTTCACTGGGAGTCTGGCTCTGCTAGTTAATGGGGGTGCTGACAGATGTATCTTTAATGCCCCAAAGCTCTGTGTGGTAAGTAAAGGCTTAGTCTCTCATGTGGTACTCCTGGGAGACAGAGAGACCTTCAGGAGGCGGGGCCTGGAGGAAAGCCTCCCCCCCCCAAAGGAAGATGGGGACCTAGCCTCCTGTTCTTTCCTTTCTTTTGCACCCAGCCATAAAGTAAAACCGCTTCCTCTACCAAACACTCTCGCCACCATACGTGTGGTGCCCCAGGCAATCGAGATAGTCAGTCACAGACTGAACGCTCACAAACTGTGAGCCAAGCTAGCCTTTCCCCCAGTTGGAGAGGGTTTGTCTCAGGTGTGTGTTACAGTAGTAGAAAGCTAACACCATGTAAGGACTTCGGAGAAATTTAGACTATGAGATCCATTCTTCTCACTTGCAACACAGGGCTACAGGAAGTCCTACCCCACTTCCAGCAAGTGCCAGGTGCTCAACCAATGTCAGCCTCTTCTCTGGACTCTTTCCTGCTCCTTTATAACCCATTCATCATTAGTCAAGCCATACTTACAGGCCAACTAATTCATCTCTTCTAACAGTGGGTTCCACTGACGTGAGTTGCTTGATTTAGTTTCATATACTTCATATTTGTTTTTCCATGTTTACTTATGATTTTTACCTAAACACAACACAACATTTCCAAAGCTTGTATCTTCTCTCACCAGGAAGATATTTTATTGTACTTAAATGTTGGGGAAATTGGGTCTTAGATGAGTTAATGAGCTCACTTGCTAGGGGCCTACTAAATGTCAGTAATAAAGTCTTATCTCCCATTTCTGCCTCTTTTATGTATATTTCTGGTCCTTGTTCTCTTTAAAGAATGTCCAATAAAGTTGTCTATCTTGGCTTGGTGTTGTACATCTGTAATCCCAGCACTTGGGAGGTAGAAGTCTAGGGTTCAGAAGTTCAAAGTTATCATGAGCTATATAGGCAGTGCAAAGTCAGCTTGGACGACATGCAGCCCTGTCTCAAAAGCAAACAAACCAGCACCCACAAAACCTCAATGAATAAAAATATTTAAAAATGTATTAAGATATAAGTATTTATTAAGAACTCCCTTGCTCAAATGGATGTGAATTTGCAGAGCTCCCACATCAAAGGCTACCATTTACTGAGTGCCTTAGTCAATCTGAACTCATCTAAGCTTTCCTTTTCTCAAAACCAGCCATGGGCTCCTGTCTCGTATCACACTTTCTACAGGGGAAGAAATCTAGACAAGGAGACAAGCCCAAGGTACAGCGGATGGCAAAGCCAAATATTTAACACAAGTTGTGTGATCCCAGAGCCCTGCTTATCAGCAAGCCATACTGCTTTACCTACAAACCTGATCTGAGAACAGAAAGGAACATGAGCTTACAGAATGCCCAGATGTTACAAGAGGGCTGGAAAATTCCAGAGCCCTCCTAGTGACATAGGTTTACGGAAAGCTCCAGTGACTCCCTCTCAGAGGCTGGGCCACTGTCCCTGCTGCAACATGCCCACACCTTCTTGCATGGGACTGTGCAAGATCAGGTCAAAAAGCAAGATCGAATTCTCCCCAAGCACTGGGTCCGAAGGCCAGCCAGCAACAACGAATTTATAGCTAATAAACCCGTTAACTGCACAGCGTGAGACAGCCTCTCTCTATGCAAAAATTACATGGTAGGAATTTTGAGCAACTTCACAATCTGATTAGTTAAGTGCTTTATAATATTACTCTACAGTGCAACAGAGTTTGATTATTTACATCCCATAAGAGAAATGTTTGCAACATTTATTATGGAAATCTACAAAATCACTTAGGGTTTAGGCAAATTTAATTTTAAAATAGTCTGAGAAGTCCTTTTGCATCTTTTGCACTCCAATTAGGCAGCACCTTGAATACCTGGATCCTTCAGCTAAATTAATAATGAGTTTACTCTTTCGGTGTTCTGATAACATCCTCAATAACCAAAGGTGAAAACATGTTTGATATCTGCCTTTATTGATTGAAAAACAACAGCACCAAGCCCTACACATATAATTTGGAATTACAGGATGTAAGAGTTATATAAAACGGCATGGTACCAACAGACAAACAGATGTGCACACCAATAGAGGACCCAGAAACACGCATATCCTACTACAGTCACCTGTTTCCTTATAAGGTGCCAAAAGCATGCACTGGAGGAAAGGCAACTAACTCTTCAGAAAATAATGCTAGGAAAACTGGGTTTCCACAAGTAGAGAATGAAAATAGATCCCTGTCTCTCACCCTGCACAAAAATCAACTTAAAAATGGACCAAAGACCTTAATGAAAGACCCAAAACTTTGAGACCTGTATAAGAAAACATTTCAAGACACAGGCATGGGCACAGGTTTTCAAAAAAGGACTTCAATAGCTCAGGAAGTAATTGCAGGAACTGGCAGAATGGGATCTGTGAGATTAAAAGGCTTCTGCATAGCTGAGAGGACAATTAGCTTGGTAAAGAGGAGAAAACTTCTACCGACTAGCTGTCAGGGGACTAATATCTAGAATATATAAAGAACTCAAAAAATTAAACATAAAAAATCCACCAATTAATTAATCCAATCAATTAATCAATGAGCAAATGAACTGAACAGTTCTCAAAAGAAGACATTCAGGAGCTGGGGGATGGCTCCTGGTAAAGTGTTTTCTATGCAAAGCTGAGGACTTGAGTTTGGATCCTCATGACCCAGATAGAAGACCAGGCATGGAGGAGTGTGTCTGCAATCCCAGGGCTGGGCAGACAGACAGAGACAGGAGAATATCTGGGTCTTGCTCACAGTCTAGATGAATCAGTGCATTCCAGGTTCAGTCAAGAAGTGACTGAAGAAGGCACTCAGGGTCAACCTCTGACCTCCACATCTACATGCATACATACATATACAAAATGAATAAAATGACAAATAAATACATGAGAAGATATTCAAGAGCCTTAGTCACCAGGGAAATTAATATCAAAAGTATATCGAGAGTCCATTTCACCACAGGCAGAATAACCATCATTAAGAAAACTGATCACAATAAATGCTTGGGTGGTTACAGGAGAAGAAACCCTTACACACTGCTGGTGGGGTTGTGAACTGGTGCAGCTGCTATGCAAAGCAGTTTGGAGAAGTCTTCAGAAGAACTAAAACCAGGACAATCACATCATCCAGCTGTATACAGTATGTGTGGCTCCAGGGTGTTACCCAGTACCCTGGCAATCTAAGCCAACACACCAGAGATACTTGTGGACCCTTGTTTAATGTGGCACTACTCGAAATGGCCAAGATACGTAATGTAGATGCCCATCAAGAAGAGACTAGGGGTGGGGTGAAGAGATGGCTCAGTGGTTAAGGGCATTTTAGAGGACATGGGTTCTATTCCCATAAACCCACATGGTGACTCACAACCACCTGAAACTCTAGTTCCTGCGGATCTGAAAGCCTTCTCTGGCCTCTGCGGGCACCAGGCTTGTAGTGCACATACATGCTGCAGGCAAACACACATGCACACAGACTAAAAGTAGATCTTTTTTAAAAAGAGGTGAGTGACTACAGGATGGAGAGAGAGCTTACTCAAGTGCTTGTGGCATCAGAACTTGGGTTTGATCTCTAGAGCTCAGGAGGAGAGCGGGGTGTGGTTGTGTCGGTGACAGTTGCCCTCGAGAGGCAGACAGACAGATTCCTGGGGCTCACCAGCTAGCCAGTCCAGCCTAATTGATTACTGAACATTTTCCTGTGAGAATGCCTGTCTCAAAACAAACAAAACACAAAAACCAATAATGTGGATGGCCCCCGAAGAACAAACCTGCACCACACATGTTCATGTGCACTGTACACGTGTGTGTACACACAGACATGTACACAGAGACAGAGATGAGTGGATAAAGAAACTGTGGCATATACACACAAGATGAAGTCTTAACCAAAGAAAAGTACAATTTCGACATTTGCTATCTTTAACATCACAACTTTGCCCTTCTTTTCTTTGCTCTAGTCTAGATGGAACTGTGGTGCATCATGTTAAATAACGTACCCCAGACTCAGAAGGACAAATAATCACATTTTAATATGTGGAATCTAGATTCTTAAAAGCATATGATATAAAATAGAAGAGCAAATGTTTGGGGGAAGGAAGATATGGAGAATGAAAGGGAGGAACGAGAGGGGAAGAAAGACAGGTGCTGTGTTCTCTCATACGCAGAGTATAGTAGAAATATATGCAAAGAGAGCATCTGTATATATCTATGGAAGCAGAAGAGCATCTGTATATATCTATGGAAGCAGAAGAGCATCTGTATATATCTATGGAAGCAGAAGAGCATCTGTATATATCTATGGAAGCAGAAGAGCATCTGTATATATCTATGGAAGCAGAAGAGTGATTATTTGGGGGATAAAAAGAGATAAAGGCAGGTAGATATGAGCAAGTACAATGAGAGACATGTATGAAGGTATTATAATGAAACCCGTTAGTTTGTATGCTAGCTTTAGACAACAAAATAAAAAAGAGCATCTTAAGGATGAAGGAGATTGGATAGCTTCCAATCTTTTCTTCCTAATGTTCACCACAACCTCCTTAGGTCAACTTGATTTTTAACGGGGAACCCTGACGAATACAGTGGGCATTCTTTAACTCAATCATATGTAAAGTTATAACATTGGCATGATGATCTCAGCAAAAAGAGTATTTGTGGTTGTCCTGAATAACTGGTTTGTTTTCATCCCTTTGCTTCGGTGACTATTTTAACCAACTACTGTGCTACACTCTTTAAGATGACTACGAGGAAGGTTAAATCGAAGTTTGTTGCCAACATCTGGAAAGTATACCAAGCCTCGTGGGTCTGTTTTTACCATGTATCCATGGCTCAGATCTTCTGTCTTACTGTTTATTGACTGCACCTGGCTGTCGAGATGCAGGGCCTGCTGTGGGAATATACCAGAGAATAACTGATGTAACATACCAACCTCCTTTCACATACATTCAGGCAACCTGAGACATTTAGAAAACATACAGAAGGAAGTGGCTGGACTGAACTGGGATGTAAAGGTTCTAACAGTGAGCCCAGGAAGATGCTGGAAAGGAGAATACAGATTCTGCTAAGAGCCCACAGAAAGATGGACAGCATTCGACACACATGAACCCAATTACACGGTTTCATTACTATAATCCTTTTGCAATCGATGGATGTAGTAACTACACGCTTCAGAACTTGTAAGCTGCGTTCATTCTTACTCATATATTACAGTAGGTATCGTGTATGAGGCTTTTTCTATGTATCAACATGATCATATCATTCTGCATGCATTAACTTGTCTGATTAATGACTTAAGCATCATTATTATCTAGAGTTTATCTTGAAGAAACCAAAGAACAAAGAGATAACCTGCACAGCGTTAGTCAGTTACAACAACGGGAAACCAAGATTCAAACCAGACAACTTGGCCTCAAAGCCATGAAATGTGAGCACAGACTCTGAGAACCACATTGACGCTAGGCACTTACATTTCTACAGCAAAGTGAGTAAACAAACTCCTGCAATCCCACACACACCAAGGACTTGGACCAGACTACATTTCTAGCTTATTTGTTGGATCTGGAATGAAAAGAACTGCTTAGTCAGAATCAAGAGGCCTACTTTCTCATGGTGGCTGTGGTGCTGAGGTGAGAAGGACAGACTGAATGACCTCTTCACACTAATGCTCTGATTCCTGGTTTATCTGGTAAAGGTCTGGCCATCACAGAAGCTCTCTGGGTGAATCTGGCATACAGTCAGGACTTAGAGCCACCGAACTGCAGTCTCGTTGCTGTGGAGTTGGAGAGCCCTTTAGGTGAACTTCCACGCAACCAATAATATACCATCTTGCTATCTTGAACACCATAACTTTGCTCTTCCTATGGGAAATAAGAAATCCACTCACAACTTAAAACAACAGCACCAGACTCACACATGAACCTCATGTAGGCACATTTCAATATCAGCTGTTAGCAACAGTGAGCCGTGAAAACCTTCCAAAAGTTCAAAGAACAGAACTCAAACATACACTACAATCTGCTGAAAAGACAGAGCCATAGAACCATGAATCAGGACTAGAGTCCCTGAAGAGAGGCCAGGAAGCCAGTAGTGAAGGGAAAGCCTGGAGAGCCTCCAGCATATTGGAGATGCCAAGACATGGGGGGGGGGGCAGTGACCACCAAGGACAGTGGCAGATGTAGAGTGAAGCAGTCTAGTGGACCTAGGAGACAAGCCATGGATGCTGCAGATGGCAGAGCCAAAGAGATGGAGCTCTCCAAGCCCTCTGGAGCCCA
Source organism: Onychomys torridus (assembly GCF_903995425.1). NCBI lineage: Eukaryota > Metazoa > Chordata > Mammalia > Rodentia > Cricetidae > Onychomys > Onychomys torridus. Next base: position 49,303,571 of record NC_050446.1, on the reverse strand, counting down.
GAGGGTTGTGAGTCCCAGATACCGGATACTGAGCTACAGGATTTGATTTACTATTGATTACTATTGGGTGTTGGTTTTGCCTTGATCTGATTGTAACTGTGCCCTGATTCTTCCTTTTTGAAATAAGAAAGAAGCATGTGACTTGTTCTTGATTTTACAGGAGCCTAGTTAAGAGACATCAGATTTTTAGAGAGATTTTTGGCTATTTTAAAGAAACTGAACTTTTAAAGTCTTTAAAAATTTAAAGACTGGTACTTTTAAAGTTATATGAGGTTTTATATTGTGCTATTAATATCATATCATAGAGACAAACGAGAAAGGAAAGGTTATTGGGAAACAGTTATATACTTGTGTGTCAAGTTGGCAAAAGGTCCATTGTGTTGGCTGGTATTTTGTCAACTTGACACAAGCTAGAGTCGTTTGGGAAGAGGAACCTCAACTGAGGATATGCCTCCATCACACTGGCCTGTACGCAAGCCCGTAGGACATTTTCTTGTTTGATGATGGCTCTGGGAGGGTCCAGTGAGGTGGGATGTCTGTATGTCAAATGTGTTGCTCTGATTGGTTAAAATAAATAAAGTGCTGATTGGCCAGTAGCCAGGCAGAAAGGATAGGGTAGACGGGACAAGGAGGAGGAGAATTCTGGGAAGTGAAGGCTGGGGCAGGGAGACACTGCCAGCCACTGCCATGACAAGAAAGATGTAAGGTACTGGTAAGACATGAGCCACGTGGCAACTTATAGAGTAATAAAAATGGGTTAATTTAAGATAGAAGAAGCATATAATAAGAAGCCTGCCACGGCCATATACTTTGTAAACAATATAAGTCTCTGTGTGCTTACTTGGTTTGGTCTAAGCAACTGTGGGACTGACTGGCGGGTAAGAGAGATTTGTCCTGACTGTGGGCCAGGCAGGAAAACTCTAACTACAGTCCAGCCCACTGTGGGTGGTGTCATCCTGGGCAGGTGGTCCTGGAGTGCATAAGAAAGCAAACTGAGCAAACCAGGAGGGGCAAGCCAGTAATCAGTGTTCCCCCATGGTCTCTGCAACAGAGCCTACCTCTGTATTCCTATCTCCACATTCCTGCCCTGACTTCCCTCAATGAAAGCCTGTGACCTGTAATATAAAATAAAGCCTTTCTTTCCCAAACTGTTTTTGGTGGTGGTGTTTTATCACAGCAATGGACACCTAATGAAGGCACACAGAATTTTCTCTACATGCTCCTAAGTGAGGTTTCTGTTGCATTGGTTTAATCAAATGGGCCCCTAAAATAAGTACTATATTTATGCATTCAAATATGCAAGGACTTCTGATTCAAAGTCAACAAGAAATGTATCTTGGAGTTATTTTTCCAATTGTGAACATGAATCATCATGAGCTCTTATCTGCCATGAAATGATATATGTTTAAGGAGATGGAAACGCTAATCACCATGGTTTGCTCACTATACAGGTATGAAATGACCATGCTGTACCCCACAAATAACAATTAAAGCATAAAATAGGCCAGGAACAGTGTGGCATACCCGAGAGGTGGAGGCAGAAGGATCAAGAGTTCAAGGTCAGCCTCAGCTACATAGTGAGTCTGTTCAAGGCCAACCTCGGCTACATGAGACCTGGTCTCAAACTAAACGATCTCTTTGTGTCCCTGTGTGTGTGCAGACACACTTGTGGAGTGAAAGTGATAACCTTGGCTATTATTCCCTAGGCAACATCTACCTCTTTTGAGACAGGGTCTCTCATGGGTCTGGAGCTCACCAAGTAGGCCAGGTTAGGTTGGCTGGCAGCAAGGCCCTGAGAGCCACCTGCCCGTGTTCCTCTATTGCTGTATTACAAGTGCCAGCATACCAGGCTGTTTGTGGTTTTGTTTTGTTTTGTTTTTGTTTTTTTGGTGGGGTCCGAGAATTAAACTCAGGTCCTCACAAGCACTTTACCAACTGAACCATTTTCCCAGCTCACAGAAAGTATTATCTCTTAACCCTCAGAGGTTACAGGGTCATGCAATGAAACTGTCCACAGAATGCAATGTGTATGGCAGAATTAGCTGGCATGGAAGATTGTCGCCACCTTTGGTATAGGCCAGAGGCTGACCAAGCTATTCAGCCTTCCTAAACACTAGACACCCACAGCATGAGGATAATAAAACTTGTTTTCATTAGATTACATGTTCAAAATAATCTTTTTATTTTGTGAAATTTTAGTCCTCATATCCCTAGCACCCCACTGATTCCCACACTGTTACATCTTCTGCCGATACAGAACATTACTATAAATCAAAGGTTATTTAGGCTTTCTGGCATGCATGCTAGGCAAGGGCTCTATTGCAGAGCCACCCCTGCAGTCCCTTTATTGAGATTTCTAACAATGTCTCCTATGTCCCCTTTGTGTTCCAGGGTCCATGCAGTTGCTGTGTCTTACTGGTGTCCTCTAGCCTCATAATCAGAAGTTTATTAAGTCTTAGACAGTGTGAAAACACTTTGTAAAACACCACAGTCACACAACCTCCTGTTGGTAAACATTATATGAGTTCATGTGTTCAATGTACCAGAAAACGCTGACACATGTTGATCACATTCAACCCCATAAATAAGATTGAACATACATATTTACTCCTACATTGTGGCTACTCATACATGTCTTTAACATGTTTTGGAGATCAGAATTTCATCTATGACTGAGATTCTGTTTCCTATGACGTCAGTCTTAATAGTGTCAGCCCTTACAAGACTTTCATAAGCATCTTGCCCAAATCTAGAAGAACAGGAAACACAGGGTATAGGCAGAGGCACTGCCCGACCACAGAGGCCACCTAGGTTTCACTTCATCAAATCTCAATCTATGTCCCAGTGATACCCAGGAAAAGACACTAAGCACTCAGGCAAGCTTGACAATGCATGAAATAAAGGCAGGGATGACCCACAGAGACCAGCAAAGTAACCGATGCTTTCTAATCTTGTTGTCTGAACACAGCATCCAAGTACCACCAGGAAGGCAGAAAAGATGAGTGGGGGTGAGGGAGTGGAACGCATTAACTTCTCTTCATTCCTCGCATGGACCTTAAAGGGCTACCCGCACTGCACACCTGAACATCGGGATGTAGTGAGACCAACTCTATATTCCTTTGGAACAGTAAAATCCAGAAAAGGCCCGCACCCAAGCCTGTACTGAGCCTCTCGGCACCCTGCCTCTTAGAGTGTAGTATGTTAACAGAAAGTTCTCAGGAGACTTTATGACCCGAAAGGTAGGGAGGAGACTAAATCATTTCTGAGGAGAAAGGCCAACATGTCCACTTAAGGGTAAGTCTGTCAAGCCCATTAAACACTGTCCAGTGTTAGCAGATGGACAAGAGGTTTAGCCGGATGGGGCGCCAAGGGCAAGTAGCTGGATGGAACTTATGAAACAATGAAATCAACTCTTAAATTACAATAAGTGTCATTCTCTTCTTGTTTTCAGCACTATCTTCAGGAAAAAAGATATATTAAATAAAAATAACAAGAAACTATTTCTTCACTATTTCCTCTGAGGGCCAAACCTAAGCCTTGTATGTGCCAAGAAAGTGCTCTACCAATGAATTACCTCCTCAAACTCAAAGGAAAAAACTTTAAAAAAGTGTTTTTTGTGAGGTTACTTAAGAATACTACTTCTTCAAGAAATATTTTGCTGTATTTATTTATTGTGTGGGGGGCACGCGTGTGGAGGCAGAGAACAACTTGCAGGAGTTGGTTCTCCCCCTCCTGGGGCCCTGGAGAGGAAACTCAGAGCGTGTCTGGCTTGGCAGCGAACACCTTCATCTGCAGAGTCATCCACCAGCCCTGGATACTTCTCAATCAAGTTCATATTTTCAGAGGTTAGGGTAAAATCATGTTAACTACAGATTTTTCTTTTTTTTTTTAGTCCTTTTTGAACTAATGATAGAATAGCTTTTGGGTCAGATTCCTATTTCAGAAAGGTTAAGACAACCCATGCCGAATAGAGGCATGTCACCCCGAGTTAAATCTCAAAGCTGTACATACTGTGCTGCTTGCTCATTCTGTTCTGTTTGGGGTAGGAATATCCCCAAATAAAAATTTCATATCCCAGGCTGGAGAGATGGCTCAGTGGTTTAAAGCTGTTCTTGCAGAGGACATAGGTTCAATTCCCAGCACCCACCTGGTGGCCCACAACTGTCTGTAACTCTGGTTCCAGGGATTCCAATGCCTTCTTCTGGCCTCCGTGGGCACTGCACACACATGGTGTACAGATATGCATGCAAGCAAATGTCCATACACATAAATAAAAATAAATAATTAAAAAGTCTACATCCCAAACCTGTTTAAAGCTGCTTTCTACATACAAAAAGGGGAGGGCTGGACCCTTTCCTTAAATAAACAAAAAAAAAATTAACTTACATGGACCACAAACCAATGTATGAGCTAAAATAGTAAAACTTTTTGAAGGAAATTTAAGACTAAATTTGATGACCCTGAGTTAGACAAGGGCTTCTTAGATATCACACAAAGTATAAGCAGAAAGGAAAAGATAAATTGGACTTTCCTCAACTTCAAAATGCTGTGCTTGAGTAGATACCATCAAGAAAGAAAAAGGTTGACCCACAGAACAGTTTACAGACTTATGATTCGCTACACAAGCACGGTAAGTTAGTCTGCAAATAAAATTTTATTTTGGCCTCTAGTCTCTATGCCTTTGATGTCTTTTCTCTCAGTGCACTAAGACCTCCTACACTTCCTGAACAGAAATGTGAGGGATCTTTCTTGATCTTAAAGAGAAAAACATTCAGCATTTCACCCTCAGGAGAGAATGTTGACTATAGGTTTTGTAGCAGATGCTAAGCATAAGACTGGAAATTACTGAAAGTCATTAGACCATCATATGTCTACCTGGAGAATATCCCATGTGCACCTCGTAAGAATGTATATTTTATAGGTGTTGAGGATAATGTTCCAAGTTGCTTAAAGGGAGACACTTAAATTTACAAATATAAGCCGGGCTTGGTGTCACATGAGTCCAGGAGCTAGAGACTAATCTGGGTAACACAGCAAGGCCTACCCAAATTAATAAAAATAAGTAAATAAAGAAACATGAAGGTCACAGACACAACTGTGGGCTTGTCTGTTGCTTGCTTAGTTCCGTTCATTTGTTTCCCTTAGTTTTGAAGCTCCATTAATAGGCATTAGTGACTGTGATATTTCATAAGTAACTCACATCATCTATGAGGAACTGTTGGCTTTCAGCACATACTTTGGGATTCTAGGTGTGGCCCTTCACTATGCTTTCCCTCGGCGTACTTTGTGCTCTCTAGCAATCTGTGTCTTCTACTTAACTTTTCCTGTGGACAACACACAGTGGATCCAGAGCCACAGTCTCTGCTCTGCAATTAGTGGTGTTCAACACTGTTCTGTGTGTTGTCGGGTTTAGGTCGATGGTCTTGTCTTTCCATTTGATTTACCTGGGTTTCTTGTTGTTGCTCTATTCTACCTACTGGATTTTGTTGTTGTTATCTTCATCTTTCAGTGCATTTTACTGGTTCTGGACTTCTGTCTCAGTGGCTGCTCTAAGACTCCAACATTATCTTTACAACAATCTACCTAATTTTGTAAATGCAAAACCTCTCCATACCTTGTGGCTTCCTGTTAGATATTCTGATGGGTGTGCATTATAAAACCCATACTTTAACACTACAAATATTCTTTTAACCAACCAGTGCTCTTTTGAAGCAATTAATGATATCAAAAAGATATTTATATTTACCCTCAAATAAACCACACGGCGTCACTTCTTCTAGTGAAGACCCTGTGGGCAGTAAGTTATCTTAGAGTTTATCTACAAACACCAGTGCCCCACATCTCACCCCATTCTGCAGGATGTCCTATCTAGACATAGAACTCTGATCGGCAGCTCCTTTTCTTTCTTTTAGCACGGAGATGGTCCTCCGCTGCCTCTGGCTGCCACCAGTTCTGATAAGCAGTCACCAGTGACCAGTGTCGTTTTCCTGGATGCAATGTGTCATTTCCTGCCCCCCCCCCCGCAGGTTTTATAATTTTCTCTTTAAATGTATTGTTTTTAAATAAATTTAACTTAGGCATGACTGGGATGGCATAACTCCATAGTACCTGGTTAAGGCACTTTTTATTTTTGCTTTATTTAAACTTACCTTGCTTGGGTTTTGCTGAGCTTGTTTATGTATTTTGATCTGAAGCCATTGTTTATTTTTACTGCCCACCTTCACTTCTGGCCGCTATAGCTCCAATCTGTTAATTATGGAACTGAATAGTCTACTTCTTGTTGTTGTTGTTTTATTTTGTTGAGATGTGTTTCACTTTGTAGCTTAGACTGGCCTCCAACCTATGGTCCTCCTGCCTCAGCATTTATGGGATTATAGGAGTATGCCAAAATTGAGTGTTTGATTTTTTTTTCCCCAATCTTTTCCCTCGAATTCCTCAGATCGGACCATTTCTATTATTATCTTCATATGTACTTAGCTTTCCTTTGGCTGTCCCCAATCAGTTGCTAAGCCCCATTCAGTAAAAGTTACATTTTTGATACTGTAGCTGCATAGTTCTAGAATTTTCATTTGCAGACTCTGTTGAATTTCACACTATTCTCTCATTTTAATTATATTTCATTGATAGAAGCCACTTTAAAGACTATGATAAATGCAATTTCACATGTCTATTATTTATTGTGTAATGAATAAGAACGTATTTTGTAAAACCAAGGCAAGCAGACACTATGTAAATAAAACTTTGAAGGTTATTTTTAGAAGGAATGAGGTCGTTCTACATATAGTTACATGAAAAGATACTGTAGGGCCGTAAGCCTAAAGCCTATGCTATATAGTCTGTGTATATGGAATATCATGATCTCGTTTTTCTGTTTTAAGGTGATTGTAGATTGCTGTAGTCCGGAATAACACAAGGAAGTCCCATGTTCTCAGTTGGTTGGTAAAACCTACCGACTTCAGCAGAGTTCACTGGCTCCTGGGCACCTGTGTGTGCCCTACACCCTTTGTCACGTGTGTACATTTGGTGGCCACCACCACAGTCAAGATATAGAGCAGAATCACACAGTTCCCTGTTAACCACTCTTCAAATTCCCCATTCTTATAGGCAATGGTAGAGTTGAAAATACAATGGTGGGTGGGGACAATTCTGGGATGTGCCAAGCTGGTGGTGTAAAGTGTGGGTTTGCACAGAAGGAGGTGGGACTCTTTGCCACAATGACCACGTCACCTTTTCACATAAGAACTGGGAAAATGTACATGATATGGACACATATGGTTGTAACCAGTAGAGAGTCACCACAAACAAGCAATCAAAGCAGAAATTTCAAAACGACACTGTTCTGATAATGTTCAACATGACCGTTATTTAGGAACTACGTTATTTAGGAATCCACTTCCCTCTACTGATGTCCAACATGAACTACATTATTTAGGAATCCACTCTCCTCTACTGATGTCCAACATGAACTACGTTATTTAGGAATCCACTCTCCTCTACTGATGTCCAACATGAACTACGTTATTTAGGAATCCACTCTCCTTACTGATGTCCAACATGAACTACGTTATTTAGGAATCCACTCTCCTCTACTGATGTCCAACATGAACTACGTTATTTAGGAATCCACTCTCCTCTACTGATGTCCAACATGAACTACGTTATTTAGGAATTCACTTTCCTCTCACTGCCACACACACATTGGCTTCCTTCACTAAGTGAGAAGCTGTCACTTTTAGTTTCTGAGAGTGATTCTAAAACGTAACAAAAAGACCAAAAATTTTGCAGAAAAGCTAAAAAGCTAAAGCAAATGTAGTCCTTTTACTTACAAATAAGAATTAAGGGACAAATGGGCACACAGCATGTGTCTTTTTATAAGCGTTTCCATGGAGTCTAATTTTAATGTTGGTTTAAGAAAAATCACATTAGAGTATTACAATAATTCTTTTCTCTTTGACCCAAAAAGAGCTATTAGGCAGCATGTACAGGAGCTCAGAATTGCAGAGAACCATCTAACAGTGGAGTTTTCCAAAGATGAAATGGACGTCCCAGGAGGCTAGTGAGTTCCCATCATTACCAACCAGAATTCCAACAGAAATGAAATGCCCATTTGTGGCAGGAATGCTTGAGAGGACACTCAGGCATGAGAAATACAGTTAAGTTAGGGCTTCTCCAAAGCTGTGAGCCTACAAGGGCAAAGAGCACTGGGCCCTTGGCCAGAGAATTTAGATCAGTTCTGGTTTTTCCAGCATGATTTTGGGCACAGCAGAGCTTATCCCATCATCTGGAGAGGGAAGACTATAGCCACAGAACTTCGTAAATGATAAAACACTATCTGAATAATGCCCTTCAGCATTGGGAATGGTGAAAGGCATACCAGGTGAAAGTCTTAGCAGAAGTTACATAAGCCAGCCTAAGGAGAACTTCTGGATGGTAAGGATTAGGGAACTCATTTTGTAGAAGCTTGTGGAATTTCAGCAACAAATATATAATTCTCAGTATCTAGGGTGATTTAAATAGAATCTTGATCTAGAACAAAAAGCTGAATTGTGATTTATGTGGTACCAGATTTCTAATGGCTGGAAGTACCAGAAGGAAACCAGGCATTTTTGGGCTGCTAATGCTGAAGTATTATTAAATGCCTATCATTCAATAATATTGACTTTCTCTCATGTAACAAACATGGATAGAGAGCTGCAGGAATCCTCCTGCCTTGGCCTCCTGTCTACTGGATTAAGGTGTAGTCTGTCATGTTCAACTTCCTATGTCTTTAAAATAAGCTACCTAACTGGCATCAATGAAGATTACAAAAGCCGGCGGAAACTGCCAGATAACATCTGTGTAGGGTTGTGGCTGAAGAACGTTCTTAATTCCTCTTAAATTACATCTTGCTGCCTGAGAGCCGAGGGTGCTAGGAAATGCCACACAGGCTCAAGTTCCACAGTGCTTTCAAGACTGAACAAATGAAGTAGAGGTATAAATACATCAACAGCCACATACTGGTTGACTGATCGAAACCACTAACTTCTCACTATTAAATACGATTACTAGACAATCTCCTTATCACAGAAAATTGCTTATACAAAAAAAAAAAAAAAAAAAAAATCTCAGCCTGACTTGAATTCAAACAGCTGCTGCTTTTTGTCTGGGGCCAGGATGCTGATGCCCACCTTTCTAAGCAGAGAAATTGGGGTGTTTACAGTTCTCTCCTCACATCTGCATTACATGCCATACCTCAGCACCAAGGACATTCTCACAACGCAAAAAGTTCACACAGCCGTAATCTCTATTATCATTTGAGTTAAGGATTCTGGCAGAGTCCTAGTCTAGATTCTGAGAGAAAATGAAGAGTTCTGCATATAAATTTCATGGTAAGTTTTTCTTACATTTAAAATGTATGAAAAATAGAATAAAGAGCATCATAAAGCCCAATATCTTGACATTGTCCAGTAGTAAACACAAGAAACCATATATTCTCATGCAAACTTCACACATGGAACTACTAACCCTTTTGAGGTGGGGAGATAACTGGGCAAGACCACAATCTTCTGGATGTTTTCATAGCTACTATCCCTAAAAACTAGTGCTTCCTGCAAGAAAAAGACAGAACAAAGATCCTAATGTTGCAGGTCTGAAAGCCAGCCACATCAAAACCAGGTAGAGTGGTCCCAACCTAAGCAGCTGGCGAGCTGCAGGAGAGATGTGGGCACTCCTCTGCCTAATAAAATCTGAATCAAACACTTTGCATCTGATTCTCCATGTGAGCTTTTATGCAAACTTCTAAAGTGCAAGGAATCCTGGGGTGGAAGAGCTATTCTGAGAGATTTCACATAGTTCATGTAATTAGGGAAAGCACTTCCTTTGATTGTAAGTGTTCAAAACAGCCGAATTCCACCTATCAAAGGCACTCTGTGATTTGGGTCACCTCCTCCCCTTCCTCTTTCATGTTTCTCGGGATGAGAGGTGAAGCTGGAGAGCACATTATTTAGGGGGAAAAAAAGACCTGGCTTTTTGTTTTAGGGATTGAACTGGCACTATTCAAAAGACCGTCATTAGAATCCCCCTCCATCTCACCCTCTGCCTCTTTCCTCCTCCACGAGGCTCTTCAGGTGCAGAGCACACCATCCCAAGATGCCAATTTAAGGCTGCCAGAGACTGTCAGATCGTGTGTAAAAGGCTTCTAATGTTCATGTTTGGTTTCAAAACACGGTTAGAAAAAACAGTTATCTGCAGGATATTGATCTCTGTATTATGAATTTTTATCATTATAACACTGAGTGAGGAGAGAGAGGGAGAGAGAGACCACCAGCAGCAAACAGTCAAAAAGCACCACTTTGTTCTATTCTCCTAGGGTGCCCTTTCTCCCTAAACATGGAACATGGGCTCACTCAACACTGCTCTTGTTATGCCTAATGTTGCACCCATGCTGTTCATGTTTCCGGTACCACTTTCTAAAATACCTTGGTCAGCTTAGCACTATTACCTCTGTCCATGAGTGTGCAAAAGAACTCACTATGGACCATCCGTTCTCGTGGCAACATTCCCACAGAATGCTATCTGCTGCAATCCTTGAGGTTTTAATTAATTCAAATTTCAGGCAACTGAAATTCCAGGTGCGTTAAAAACCAGCGAGTCAGTGTGTTGAGGTTGGCTAAAGTGGCAACAGTACCACCATGCTTCCTGCACTTCCCCTTCACAACTCAAGGGTTCTGCTGGGCCCGAATTAGACCAGTAGATGAGTTCCGGATAGCTGAGCAGAACTACCAAACATCCCAGCTAACCAGTGCAAAGGGAAAGTGGACACAGATCTGGAACAGAGATAAAGGGGCACAGCTGTCATGGCTCTGGGTTCCAAATGTCTACCATGATTGGAAAATCACAGTAACTTCCCTGGGAAACATCTTACATTATACCATATTAAAAACCAACTGAAAGCCGGGCAGCGGTGGCACACGCCTTTAATCCCAGCACTCGGGAGGCAGAGGCAGGTGGATCTCTGTGAGTTCGAGGCCAGCCTGGTCTACACAGCGAGATCCAGGACAGGCTCCAAAACTACACCGAGAAACCCTGTCTTAAAAAAATCCTAAAAAACAAAACAAAACAAAACAAAAAATCAAAACCAAAAAAACCCAACTGTAAATGTCCTATAAAGCCACATCTTCCTCATATCCTACCTATAGTCACTTTTCCAGAATTTACATGAGGGTGTTGTTGTTTTCTATTTTCACCTACTGGGCTCTTGCTCTGATCTGCTGACATCTCTTGGGGCTCATACTGAATCTGTTCCACTGGCCTTCCCACTGTCACAGCAGCAGAGACAAGCAGATGCCAACTAAGCTGTCAGCAGAGGCACTCAATGGGACACTGAGCAAAAAATTACTTAATTATACAAAGAAGATGTGTTCTTTATGCATCAGGAAATTTACCTACAAATCAACTGATTTGTTTATGGAAACTTTATCTCAGTATTTGAATTTCAGGACCGGACCAATTTTGCCTTTCAAATAGTAATCCAACTCTTTGCTCCCATCATGGTCAAACACTTCAGTATTTTTTTAAAAAACAGGTATTGAATACTTACTATGAAGCAAGCATTGTATTGAGACAAATTGTAGCTTCAAAATGAGAAACCCAAGGCAAAGCTGTTAAAGAGCTTGCCTATAGACTTACCTAGTCAAGGAGAAGATCCAGGAATATCAAAACAGGTCTGTTAAGTCTAGAGCCCACATTTTAGAACCTTGCCTAAGTTTTGAAAAACACTTCTGAGTTTATCTTTCCAGGTTCAACTGTATGGTCCTTGTGGGTCTGCCATCCTTCAGCCCTGGTCTAGAGTGTAGACAACATTTAGGAATGCCTTCTGAATTAAGTTGGAGTTAGTACAATAAGGATGCAGAGGTCTTTGCAGCCTAAATAAAAAATAAAATAAAAGGGGGCATCATGGTTGACTCCAAAGATAGTACTTAATGGCTGCTAGATGGTGGAAGTAGGAGATCGCCTGCTGGTTTATGTAGTTCGGAGAGACAGAATAGAGCCAATGGACAGAATTGAGTTGAAGCAAAGTCTACAGCTAAAACCAATTAAGACCATTAAGAGAGAACAATCCAAAACAAGAAAGGATGTCTTGGAAAAGAATTCCCACAACCAGGAGTGATTCAAGTGCCCAGAGAACCAAAGGATCTAGCAAGCAGTCACTGTCAGATTAAAAGCCTCTCGTCATACCTCTCCAATGCCTGTCCACACACCCTGAACATCAAGCATGAATGTTCAGAAGGGGGGAAATGAACCCCCCCCCTCTCTCTCTCTCTCTCTCTCTCTCTCTCTCTCTCTCTCTCTCTTTCTCTCTCTCTCCCCTCCGGACTGAGTTAATCAGAATCCTTGCAGAATATTTTTATAAGCCTACCAGGTCACTTTGATAGATTGTTAATTGGGGAGACTGATCTTCTGAGGTCCTTTTAGACTTTAAGCTCCTATAATCTCTGAAGCTTGATCTCAGCTCTCTCTTAATCTTCTGATTATATTTCCAGTTCTCAAGCCCTAGCGATGATCTGGTTCCTGAATGGCTCGCCCTCTGCATTAAACTCTGGCCTCGCTTCTTACTTCACTGCAGCCTTTCGGGTGCAGTGGGCGGGACAGAACCTCTTCCAGAGGGGTCAGATGGGAAATGGTGGCCCCCAGATTGCTCATCACCTCTCTCTAGATCACTTCATCAGTTTTCAGGCACACACGTTTATCACCATGGATTAAACACTAGATATCAGCTTCCAGCAGTGAAAGAACGTAAAAGTTAACAGTACTTTGCTACTGCACTGTCTCATAAATTATAGAATACAATTAAAAACACGTACTATTCATCTTAAAATATGGGGGGCTAGAGAAAGCATTAAAAGAGATTGCCCCCTAAAGTGGTTAGTGTGGCACAAGACCATAAATCCAGTACTTAAGAAGCAGAGGCAGGGAAATTAAAGGTTGAAAGGCGTTCTGGGCTGTATGGAAAGACAGTCTTTTTTTTTTTTTTTTTTTTTTTTTTAAGCCCTACATTTTATTTGTCTCCATCACCAACTTATCAGAGAAACACTTATTCAGGATTGTATGTAAAGAGAGAAATCACATTTCTAAGTCAATGAATACTTTTATTACTATCTGTAAAGTATAGTACTGAAGGGAGTTTGGAAGTTGAAAGAACAAAGGGGAAAGAGTCCTGGCGAAGGATCCAGGTTAGCCTAGCACACACAGATCCTGAGACTCTCAGCTGGGAGGGGCCTAGACACATTTGTTTACCAATCCTATGTGTTCCGCTCTGAGTTAAATTCCTCCCAGGCACTCGCTTAGTTCCCTTAACAAGCCTATGTGATTGCACCAGCATGTCCACTTTGTAAATGAAGAACGTGAGATTTATGGCTAAGTAACTGGCCTTGGGTCACAAAGCTGATGATGTGGTAGAGGTGAGGCAGACTCAAGCCAAGGGCAACCACTTTGGAGCCTGGCCTTGTAACACGACACTGACTCTGCACATCTAACTATGGAGGGGAGTGGGGGCAGAAGCTTACAAAAGCACCCCAAGGCGAGGGTTCTGTGGAGGAAAACACACAGGGAAAATGTTCCTCTGCAGAGAAGAGAGAGGGCAAGGCAGCTGTTGTTTCAGCTTGCTTCTTATTGCTCTTCTGAACACCGCGACCAACAGCGACGCGGGGCAGAAAGGGTTTACTTGGCTTCCAGTCCATCATGGGGAAGCCAAAAGGCAGGGAGGAACTCAAGGCAGGAGCCTGGCGGGAGGAGCTTAAGTAGAGACCTTGGAGGAGCACAGCTTTCTAGCACTTACTACCTTGCTCTCCAATGCTTGCCCAGCCTGCTTTCTTAAAACAGGATCATGAGCCCTGGGATGGCCCCTCCCGCCAGTGGGCTCTACAGATTTGCCTACAAACCGATCTTGGAGGGATTTTCTCAGCTGGGGTTCCCTCTTCTCAGATGGCCCTCTCTGCTGTCACTGGCTAAAACAGCAAGCAGCACAGTTATGAGGAAGGGGGTGTTGTAAAGAAAACTTCTGTCAGCCCAGGAGCAGGTAGGCCTCACACCGCCCACCTGGAGAATGCCCTGCCCTTCCCTGAGGCTCACCCTGATGAGGGGAAGGAGCAGAGAAAAAAAAATCTGGCTGGAGGTTGATGTTTTAAAGGGCATAAATGCCTGAGGTAGGACTGAGGATTTTCTGTCCAGACATGGAGAGTCATCACCGGTCTGGTCCAGAACTGTCATGGCCTGATCCGGTTTTCTTCTGTCTTACATGTGATGTCCACGTAGCAGATGGATCAGAAAAAAATCAGTAACAAACTGTTGGATGGTGATGGTAGCTTGAGTTAAGGGCAGTAGAGAGGGAAGTGGAGAGCACTAAGTTTTAAAATTGTTTCCATTGTTGACAGAGCTTACATGGTTGGAATACAGCTAGGGAACAGCCATCCCTTCAGGAGTTGTCCGAAAATAGTTCTTCTAGTCCCTAGAGACTTTCTTTGGGAGCTTGGAGGTTCTACCAGGGGGGTGAGCTGCACATGTACCCTTGACCAAGAAACAGTTCTCTTCCACTGGGAAAGACCACCCTCTTCAACCAAGCACGCAGCTTCAGGAGAGACTCGTGGGGGAGTGAGGGAAGAGGACATTGCCTAGCCAGTGTCACCGAAGGGGTGACAGCCAGCCAACTAGAGCACTTTCCCAACCCGGGGTCTTTGTTATAGAATCTACTGGATTTGCCATAAGATTTCTACTGGGGTGGTTTGGGGGTGAGATCAGGGCTAGTTCCAGAAATCAAAGTACTAGACATCTAATACTGGTAGAAAACTGCCCATAGAAATGGGGAAATATAAAATCACATCAAATCAGTTAGCTGCCATCTGTGCGTGCCTATGTGTGTGCGTGCTTGCATGTGTGTGTACTAGAGGTCAATGGTCGCTGTCTATTCCTCAATCATTCTTCATCTTATTAAGACAGGAGGGTCTCTCACTGAGCCCAAAACTCACCAATTCAGCTTAGCTGGCTGACCGGCAAGCCATATGGATCCTCCTTGTCTCCACCTCCCAGTTCAGGATTACAGTTAAACAGTGCTGCACTGGTGCCCAGCTCTTTTACGTGGGTGCTGGGAATCTGAACTCAGGACCTCAGCACTTTACCGGCTGTTGTCTCCCTAGCCTTAGTGGCCATCGTGTGCCCTGCTTCTGTAACAGTAACATTACACTTGTCTTTAAACCAGCTCCTTCCCAGCCTTTGCTCTGTCAGGGATTCAGAGGCTACTGAGTGTTCCTAAGGGGCCCTTGCTGCCTGGCGGACCTCTGTCCTTCCACGGTTCTACGTTATTTGCTGGATTTTACTCATCGTTGACTAAAATATTTCCTGTTTCAAATGTATCTAATATGTCAGACAGCTAAATAAAGACTGCCCAGTCCTTTGGCTCATAAAACAATAAACAATATTAAGCAGCTGCCGTGAATTAATATTCTTTCTGAAACGTGTTTCCTTTCAACTCTTTTGGAAACTGCACACATATAGGGATGGTTTAATGGCTCCTACCTCTGGACAGTTTATTTTTCGCATCACCTAAAAAGGAAATTGGCGAATTCCTAAGCAACCCTTTCCCCATCTCCATCACACTGGGTATCCATGGCAACGAGTCCTGAAGAACTGGTATACTGTGGCATTTCATTGTTTAATGGAGCACCTAATGTCAATTACTATACATATAACTTTATGTGTGTGTATGTTACTTAATCTCCTTTATATTCTCTAAGGCACACAGGCAGTCCCTGACTCCCTGGAGACAAAGCATTATCCCCTCTAGTGGAGAAAAGCCAGAGCAGGAAAACAAAATGAGAGCATGCACCGAGATGATTTAAGATCTTGGGCTGCTGCTGTGTCTGCTGTTTTCACCAAGTCAGAAGACAGAGGCAAGGGTTTTACCTGCACAGAACCACAACTGCTACTGCTCCACGGAATAATTATATTCTCTCTCAAGCTGCGTGCACATCATTTTCCAAGGTGCCCCATAAACACATCAAAATCTGTTTTTAGAAGCATTGTATTTGTGTAGTTAAAACTATTTCTTTCAGTAGACTTTTGGTACACTTGAAAGCCTTGACACATTCTGAATCCTGCTGTTACTAAAGTTCTGGCTTTATGCTGGCAACGATGGTGGTACTCTGTATAGATAATATGCTGGTGGCAATAACCACCAACAGCCAGGACAAAAACAGAACAGCACAGAAATGCAATCTGTCCTTCAAACAGCACTTTCCTAGGGAGCTGTCTAGTGCTTGTCCTAGCCTGATCTCACCCCTGCATTCCAGTACCTGCAGCCAACTGGCAAACCCAGGATGGCCATTCCCCTGTCATGTGCAACTCTGCACATTTTAAAATCTGCATTTATACTTTGAACCAGAA
Source organism: Onychomys torridus (assembly GCF_903995425.1). Lineage (NCBI taxonomy): Eukaryota > Metazoa > Chordata > Mammalia > Rodentia > Cricetidae > Onychomys > Onychomys torridus. The sequence goes on along the minus strand of NC_050446.1, from coordinate 49,287,155 downwards.
AGATTTTAATCATACTTGTCTCATTTTACAGATGGATGAACCATTTCAGAGTCTAGGATAAAAACGTATACGTTCCTGTCCCTTGACAGCTTAAAAACTACCGCGATGCTCATCATCCTTTCTGAGCCCTGAATCAGGTTTCATCTCAAAGCTGTCCTTCACCGATGCAACATGTATTGTCTGCAAGCTATTTTATAAAAGATGTAATGGGCATGATCCCACGCTAGTAGATATCGGTCTAAACCACTGTTTTCCATGCCAGGTTCATTGACAGAGGATACCAGAATTTATTTACTCAATCCTGAACAGACATTGAGGTTGTGTTGAATATTTCTTACAAAAATAGTGACATGAGGGTTGGGGATTTAGCTCAGTGGTAGAGTGCTTACCTAGCAAGCGCAAGGCCCTAGGTTCGATCCTCAGCTTCAAAAAAAAAAAAAGAAAGAAAGAAAGAAAGAAAAAGAAAAAAGAGTGGCATGAACATTGTTCCTCTTTGCCCAGGTGTATTGTTTGCCCATGATGAGGATACATAATTAACAGTAAAATGCTTAGGTCAGAAAGGTATGAACATTCCAATAGATAATGCATGTACTCCAGACATGGCAATTTGTGATTGGCAACAATGAAGACAATGTCTGTTTCCCAGGCTTGGTTGATTCTAGCTGTATTTGCTTTCTCTTTATTAACAACGAATTACCTATTCTTCTGTAAAATGATCCTTCACATCCTTTCTCCATTTTTATAACAGTGCATTTATCCCTACGTTCTTGACTCCACTTTAGTTAAGTGGGTCTTGATTATAACTTCAGATCTGAGAAAAGGCAATTTCAATGTGCTTTTAATATTTCAAATACAAAGAATCTACCTAATGAAGTTTCATTTTTAAATTTGTCTCGGAAAGCACAAATGTAACTGTACTGAACCTCAGGTCTGTAGCTAGGGAACCAGGCTTGGAGCCCAGCTCTGCAGCCCAAGAACTTCGGGGATTACTGAGCTCTTCAGTCCTGGATAAAACCACTTTAGTGGCACTGTATTGTGGATTCTATGATGTGTATTTTTTCTGGTGTCACTGACACTGTTCTGTATTATAACTAGGGATTATACAGTTTTTCCTGGCAGTGTTTTAGTTTCTTAGCAGTGTACACAATAATGGTCATTTCAAACCAAAGCCATCTTAGAGTCGACAGAATGGGGTAGTGCCCACCTCGCATGACTGTGTTAAAAGGATGAACTTAGTACACAAAACACCCTCCACACGGTCTTTCGGCCTTATGAAACTCTACAGTTTGATTTCGACGTTTATGGTTTGCAAAATTTAGATCCTGGGTTTTATCTAACGTGTTTGGAATTTCTTCATTTCCAAATGACCGCAGATACAACAAGATCTTATTTAAAGCAATCTAAAGGGAATTCTGCTTGAGCAGGAAGTGATCTATTATTCTGCACTTCCAGGAAAGATTCCTCTCCGCAGCATCCCACCACCAGGATCTGAAGCATAGCCTCCCAGCAGTTGTGGGAGAAATAATACAAAGAACAGCATGGGAACTTTTGATTAAGGTCGACTTGACCGTAATGTGTTCCATGTGCCTCTCCGTCACACGATCTTCTGCAGCTGCGTAACTCAGCATCATTTCTTGGGAGACAAAATAGAAATCTACAGTTGAAAATAACAGCAATAGCAACTAGGAGGAACAGAAGTTGAAAGTGACATGAGGCAAAAAATAAATTTATTTCATAATCCTCATAATGCTTTTGTCTTAACATAGGGTCATTATATTTATCTGGTCAGTCACAAGGAAATATGTAACGGTGTGGGAGGCTTCAGCTGGCACGGGATATGAGCAAAGGCTAGGCATGTTTCAGTTAAGAGAGAAAGTGAAGAAGACGCATGTGCAAGAGACCAAGCGAACACTGGAGTTCGAGATGGATCATGCACTGACCACAGGACTTCAGGCTCACGCATTCACTGCCCTCCATTTTGTCATCTGTGCCTTGGCAATAACACCCAAATTCACAGATCTTGTCTGTGCACAGACAAGATCAGCGAAGGGCTGATGGGACCGTCGGACTAATACTCATTGGTATGTGCACACCGTAGAGCTGATTTTATCTGTTACTCTTCCCGCTCTGATTTAGAATAAATCTTACCAACATGTTTCCAACCAACACACAAATTCTGGAATTAGCATTTTCCTTTGCAGCTCCACTCCCGTATCATTTAGGAATTAGGCGATTTGAGTATTTAAAAAAAAAAACAACCAAAAAACCCCACAAATCCCCCAAACCTGGTGCGCTTTACCAGAAATGTAGTGTGCTGTTTTTCCTCATGTCCCACACCAGCTGCTTCTCATTGTCCTCCCTCCCCGCCAAAAACTCTTCAAAATGAAACCAGATCTGGTTCTAGCTGAGGCCCTGAATTTGAAATATCATCTTGTTACCAGAATCCTCTGAAAAGTGAGGTCCCTGTTTCTGAAGCCTCAGAGAAATGACATGAAAGCCCTTCCCTCCTGTCTTTTCCATGCTAGCAACAGCACGGCCACTCTTAGAGGGCCCGGGAAAGCGGCGATTTGTTAATGAAATATTTAAATCAATAAGTAATAGATTTCTTAAGTGAAGTAGGAAATGGAGGAGGTGAGTGGCTCTCTAGCTTCTGGAAGTTTCACGGCCAATACCCATCCATCTGTGTCAGCTTTTCTAGACATCCTGAGGTAATGGGGGGGGGGCAGATGGCCGTTGGGCCCATTATGTCATGGCCGTTGGGTGGTCCACTCCCATGAAAAGTAGCTTTCTTATGACTGTTTTATTCATGTTGTAATCATAATCCTCACGTTTATGGAGTGGTCAAAACGCTAGCCCCTACTTCCTGTGGTATGTTGGAAGGAAACCACAAAACCAAACCAAACAGGATTGTGGTTTGGTAAGGAAATAAGTGTCCATTCTGAAACCACATGACCATCACAGTGAGACCAGCCCTTGAGCTCTGCGCCACTGTCTGAGATCCAGAGAACTTGAATGGCCTGGCATGAGGCTGAGGTCGGCATTGGCCTGAGCCGGGTGGGCACTGCCAAGCTGAATGGCTGTCCTGCTCTTTCTTCTAAGCCTGCCCAGAGAACCTGTAAGAGCATTCTAGAACCCTAACAGTCCCTCCACCTCTTTGCTTGAAACTGACCATAAACATAGGATGAGTATTCTCATAAAGCCCCGTTCTTTGTGAGCTTGGACACCACCTGTGCTGTGGCTGGAGACCATGGCATGTTCTTACCTTCCGCTTATCATTCTTCCCCAACCCGACTATCTAGCAAGAAACTCTCAAACTCCTACACACCCACTCTGATTTGTATAAATCCTACTAAATGCTACTGGCAAAACAAACAAACAAACAAACAAAAAAACCCAAAAAAAAAAACAAAAAAAAAAAAAAACCACTAAGTGCTTTTCAAATATATATATTTTGAAACAATGCCTCTTTCTTTGCATTAAGAATAAAGAATGTAATTATATTGCTTCAAAGCATGTGTTCTTAATCCTTCTAGTGGGTATAATTTCCTGCTCTTATAATGGACAGAGTACTGAAAAACAGTACTGGGAAATACACGCCCTTCAATTTAATAAATGAAAAGGAGACAAAGACAGAATTTTCTGAGAAACCTCTCTGGAATGGAACAGATCTCCCCTTCCACTCCTCAGTGTACTGACGCGTCTGAGTACTTGACAGGAAACGCTAGAGTACCCCATAGCATAAGGTTCCATTTTCAAAGAGCAGGCGTGACATTTAACTAGAAGCCTAAGCAGCAGATGCAAGCACGTGAGGCTGCTGGAGGGACTGGGCTCCTGGCCTTGCTGGGGTGACAAGGGGGACACGCTCCCCACAGCAGGAGATCTGAGACAGCAGAGTTTTTCATGCCCAGTCCCAGATTTATAGCCATATGAATGAAACCGAAATACCAGACAAGAATGTCTTCCCCAGTGAAGTGTTTCCCCTTAGAGAGTAATACATGTCACACTCCAGAAGGGGTCTTTTTCAGAGCAGATTAAACATATTTATCTTCCATAGAATGTGTAAAATCATGACTACACAGGGATTTTTTCAATATATTCATTTCTTCTACTTTATAAAATGTGCCAGCAATGAATTATCTGCCCTTTGGTTCTGAATCTATACTGTGTTCTCCTGTGTGGTACCTAAGCCAGACCCTGTGAACATTACTTCCTGTCTGCTGGTGCAGTTCCAGGTTTTGTTTCCACAGACCCGGGAGGTCGTCACAGAGATTCTCTGGTCCCTGATGCCTTGTCCTTCCCTTTTAGCATTGCTGCCAGCACTGTGAAGAGGGCCTTGTGCAGCACATCTTCCAGCAAGTTCCTCTGACTCCCTAGCTGCTGGATTCTTGTATACCAGCTACAACATGTCGCAGCTCTGGACCCCTGCACCTAAGTTAGGTGGCTCTGTGTTCAACTCCAACTGAGGCCCTATGCCAAATGTCACCTGCACTCTAGCAGGTAGCTTGTGAGCCACCCTCAGCCAACGGGATGCTAACAAACTCCTCTATCTTCCATGCACAGCTACAGCCTCTTAGAGTCTCAGTCATAGCCTGGGCCCCGGACCCTCCCCCACATCTGCTCATATTTGATATGCTTCCTCAATGCTAGAGTTTACAGCTGTTCTCTACATCTGTTATCCCTGTATTTCTAAGTTTATTTTATCCCCTTTGGTAGTTAGTTACCTTTACTAGTTGGTAATTCTCTATACTAATTGTCCTGACTGAACCTGAACAATGCAGGATTAGTCTTCAGATACTCCCAGAGATATTCTCAAAAGGAGAACCTGGGGATTAGTTTGGCTCTGAGCTGTGACTAGAACGCAGTATCAGTTGCCTGCCAATGGGAAATGGGATGCTTCGAAGTAGACACAAACGTGGTGGTATTGTGTTCCCCAAAATATTGTGCACCCTAATAAACTTCTCTGGGGTCAGAGAACAGAACAGCCACTAGATACAGAGACTAGAAAAAACGGTAGCACATGCCTTTAATCCTAGCATTCTGGAGGTGGAGATCTATCTACCTGGATCTCTGTGAGTTCAAGGCCACCCTGGAAACAGCCAGGCATGGTGACACTCGACTTTAAGCCCAAGAAGTGAGCCTTTAATCCCAGGAAGTGATGGTAGAAAGAGAAAGATATATAAGGCGTGAAGACCAGAAACTAGAAGCATTTGACTGGTTAAGCTCTTAGGCTTTTGAGCAGCAGTTCAGCTGAGATCCATTCTGGATAAGGACACAGAGGCTTCCAGTCTGAGGAAACAGGATCAGCTGAGGAACTGGCGAAGTGAGGTAGCTGTGGCTTGTTCTGCTTCTCTGATCTTCCAGCCTTCACCCTAATACCTGGTTCTGGGTTTGTTTTCATTGAAAAGAACTTCTAAGATTCCTGCTATACTCAAGTTCATCAAGGTATCACCTGAGATGAACTACGACAAAGTGCTGGAGTCATAAAAAGCTTCTGTCCTGGCCTATTGTGGCAGGGAACGTGGGTTTGTAAGAATCTTTCTGAACTGTGGGTCTGGAGGGATGGTCCAATGGTTAGAGCTCGTGTCACTTCTGCAGAGGACCCAGGTCTGATTCCCAGTGCTCCTCTTGAGCTGCTCACAACTGCCTCTAACTCCAGTTCCAAGGGATCCGATGCTCTTCTGACCTCCACAGGCACTAGACACACATGTGGTATATGCATATACAAGCAGGAAAAACCACTTATACAAATCAACCTTTAAAAAATGTTCTTTTAAAAAGAAAACAACCATTAACCCCCATGCCAAGTGATGATCCAAAACGTGAACCTGACAGACAGCTTCTGCATCGGCTTTTATTTCTTAATGGTTGTGGGGATAAAGTTTCCAGAAACCAAAAATAAAGTGTGTTCTGTATTGCTAGATTACAAATCTGCTGAATTCTTGATCTCAGCAAGTGTATCCTGTGAGAGTCAGTGCACTGACTGGGAAAGGAAGCTAGAAGAGGGTGTCCGGTTGGTTTCATGATGGAATGAGAAAGTCCAACCCCAAAGAAACTCTTGAGGGTACCTAGACCAGGGGGGAGTCACTTACTCTAGTGTCTCTCAAAAAATTAGTCATTTAGCTGGACGATGGTGGAGCTCGCCTTTAATCCCAGCAATCAGGAGGCAGAGCCAGGCAGATCTCTGTGAGTTCAAGGCCAGCCTGGTCTATAGAGTGAATTCCAGGACAGCCAAGACTGCTACACAGAGAAACCCTGTCTTGAAACAAACAAACAAAAACAAACTAGCCATCTTTTGTTGGGAAATTTTTGTTACATAGCCTCACCTGGAGTAGATACCACTTAGGGAGATGCCCCTTCTCCTCAGGGTTTGTCTTAACAGTCACTGATCTCAATCTCAACATGCTCCAGGGGGCACACAGTATCGACCAGATGGAAGTAACATACGCAACAAATAAATTAATTAATTAAAATAAATAAAAATCCACATCTTTGGAAATGTGTTTAGGAAATACCAGTGGTATTATAAAGAGATCAATAGGAAATATACAGTAGAGGAAGCTGCTTTCATGACTCAAAATGCATTTTTCAGATCCCAGAGTTAATGTAAAATGTATTAGCATTGGAAGATGGGAGTGTCTCTAACAGTTTACATGGCTAGTTGACTGAAACTTGAACTCAATGCAGTCAACATGTCATGAGATTGAGATGCCAGACCTCCCTTGGCATGACACTGAGGAGAAAATCCAAAGGCTTAGGGATATGTGACTGTTGACGTGCATGTATGAACTACATGTATATCTAGCTGTGATGGACTGTCTGTATCCGGTTGGCCTACGGGAATGTCTTTGGGGGACTGTCTTGATCAGAGTCACTGAGGTAGGAAGATGCACCCCTGTGGGTGTCACCATTTCCTAAGCAGAAGACCATGAAGTGTGTGAGAGTGGAGGAAGGTAGCTGAGCGTAAGCATGTATGCATCCATTGCTTTTTACACCTCACCACGGGCATGATAGGACCAACTCCCTCGAACTCCTGACGCTGTGACTTTTCTGTTACGGTGGATCACAACCTGGAACTGCGAGCTAAAAGTTTCCCTAAGTTGATTTTGTCAGGGTATATCATGACAGCAACAGGAAATGAAACTAAGTTAGACCTCAACTGCTATCTCAAAACTACATTCCTGAGAAGGACAAGAGATGCTCTCTTCATGAAGACCCTGAAAAAACACATTCATCAGAGGGTCACTGAATCTCTCAAAAGTTCATGTTATTATATTTTGTGGACCATATGTGACCAAAGGATATGCCACCATACACTCCAGTGACTTCATGATTTCTTTAGGCATGATTGAATATATCAGAGCAGCAGAGGCTAGGTACCAAAGGCATGGTTGGTACACTTACTGTCAAAGGCAGCAAGGATACACTAACCAAATGCCCACAGGAATATCCACTGGGAACTAATTTATCCTGATTTCCCAGGAATAACATCAGTGTAGAGTATTTTGGAAAGTTGTATTATCTGCATATCAGAAAACAAACAAAGAGGCTGGAGAGATGGCTTAGTGGTTAAGAGCACTGGCTGCTCTTACAGAGGACCCAGGTTCAATTCCCAACATACACACGGCAGCTCACCACTGTCTATAACTCCAAGACCAGGGGATCTAACACCTTCACATAGACATATGTGTAGGCAAAACACCAATGCACATAAAATAAAAATAAATAAATCATTAAAAAAGAAAACAAAAAACCTGTTATGTCTGGTGGCCGTTAAGTCTCCTCAGTCGACAGTCACAGTATAATGCCCAGTTTCTAGGCACTATAAAAGACCTAGAACCCTCTGATGGAAAGGAATGCCAGATTTTCTTGTGGAGGAGCCCATGAGGTCATCCAGGGGTACACCATAAATCCTCCAGGCCATCACCAAATGAACTTGCTGCCCTTTGTCAGACAGACTGCTCGGAATGTCAAGGATTACTAACCAACAGCCTTGAATCACCTCTAAGTTCCCTACATCCCCACAACAGTCAGCAGAAGAAGAAAGCAGAGCTCACATTGTAAGTGGTTCTGGGTGATAGGCTAGTACTAACTGGATGACAATGAGTATCTCAAGGGTTCTATCCCAGTCAGAGATGACCCAGAGAATGGTACTGCAGGAGACCCCTCCCAGAGAGCAGAACTTAGACAATTTATTTGGTGACTCACTTGGTCTGGAATGTGAACTAACCCAAACTGAATTTCTACTAAGTCACGGCTGAGTGCCTACAGTCTGGCTGGCGGATGAGGCACTCTGATAGGTAAGGCATTGAAGACTGGGGAACAAAGAACCCAGGGAAGATGTGTGTAGATAGACCTTCCACACCACGGAGACCGTGTCCTATGTGAAAGCTCAGTAACAGCATCCATGACAGGGGAGTGTTCAGGCATCCAGGGGCCAAAATGATAAGCTCTGCAGATGCCACTCAGTCTCTTTCCCAGCTATCCCAAGGCATGCTCAATGGGCCTGAGAACAAAGTGGCCATGACAGCAAGGCAGGGGACCACATATAGGGTTAATAAATGCAACTTCCCCTTAAGGAGGCTGAACTGTCGGCTGGTCCTGGTGAATAGAAATCAGATCTGCTAACAGATCTGGGCCCAACTGTCACCATTCCCAAGAAGACAGACCGAGGGCTCTGGACACAGGGGAGGAATCTGTCTTCACAGGCATAACCACATCCTTGGTCAGATTGTGCCTTCCCGTCTGCAATGCTGACATCCTTCATCCCTTGCCTCACAGAATGAGTGCCTTATTCACCATGTTAGTATTGCACTGCCAGCTGCCGCTGAAGGAAACCACTCACTCACAACACAGGAAGTGAGGCAATCATCTTGCAGCAGCGGGATTAACTGAGCTAAGCTCACCACACAGCCCTCTCCTCCAGCAACAACCGACCAGCAGAAAAGTGGGGTGACTCCCTGGGGACTCCGTCCCAGGACAGCTGAGCAGCAACAGCTGTGAACATTTCTGGTCCGTTCACACGAGGAACTAATCCGCTTCGCCCCAACCACCGTCTCCTCGACACACGTGGATTTGGACTAAACGTGAGTGATAGGGTGGCTCCTATCACTGTGATGCTTAATGACCCACCTCACAGATTTGCTCCCTATCCCAATAACAATGACCTCTGCTGGTTTGGAGACCTTAGTCACCAAGGACAGGATGTAAAAATGGCTCTACTAAGGGACATAGTGATCCTACTGAATTAGCATATGAGACTGCCACGTGGCTATTTTAAAATTCTTTTCTACTATTAAATTCACAGGTAGGGGGGAAAGAAAAGAGTTTTCTCTACTGCCTGGAGAGACGGAGCCCAATTTACTGAGGGAGAACAGGGTTGTGGCAAAGAAGTTGTCCGGTCAGCTTTGTCTCTGAGACAGAATCCCTGAGAGAATCCACCCAAAAGAAAGGTTTGTTTGGGCTCTTGCTTGGTTTTACAGCTTCAACGCATGGCTGGGTTGGCTCTGGTGTTTTGGGAACTGTGGCAGAGGGGACCATCACGGCAGAAACAGGTGATGGCACAAAGCACCTCACCTCCTCAGGGCCAGGAAACAAAAAGAAAAAGAAAGGAAGAGGCAGAGTCCCAATATCGCCTCCAAAGGCATCCGATCCTCCCAGACCTGCCTCACCTCCTCCTGCTAGGTCCACTTCAGGTTTCCACCCACTCCAGCCAGCAGCACTAGGTGGTGGCCCGGCCTCTAGATTGTAGCTTTGGGGGAACAATGAAGACACAACCAGAACAGAAGTCTATGTCTGAAGCCCAGGGAATTCTGCAAGCATGTTCTAAGGGCCTCCATACCCAGTAATAAATGTGAGTAAAACATACAAGAATCAGTGGCAAACAAGAGGAATAAGGACTGAGACACTTCAGGAATCAAGTTCAGGTCCCCACACCAACAAAGTCCTCCAAGGCAGCTGAGGTTTAGGCTGAGGGAAGACAGAAATAAATAGCTATTGAAAGAGTCGCAAAAAAAAAAAGAAAGAAAAAGAAAAAGAAAAAAGAAAGAAAGTCACTCGGAAGGGGTCGATCAATTTTCCTTTGCCTGTTCTTTGCACGTGCAGGGCATCTATGTATATCATATGCCTTCTCCTTTCTCCTTCTTCCCCGTATGACTCCATATGAAGTTGTTAGGGGTGGGCTTTATGACTTAGGCATTAGGTAATAATAGCCAGTGTACTCTAATGGACTCGGAGAAGTCAGCAAAGCCGGTGATGGATGAAATGACTCAAGACTGTGCATCTCAGTTTGGGGAAGTAATGAGAACTTCACTTGTGCAAAGGATAGCTGATGCCCACAGGTGAAGGCGTAGAGTCGTTTCATCGGTGTGTGGAAGTGCAAATGCCTGTGTAGGGTCTGTGCAGAAGCGACAGACACAGCACTGCACTCGTCACCTGCTTCCTAACATCTTTATGGATCATTTTTCTCTGCCAGATGGCACCATGTTAGCTTGTGTCCATAAATGGCGCTGAAGACACCGCAGGGCACAAGCAACGGAAAATAAATACTTCTTGTGTGGCAGTTTTCCCTCCAGTGGCCAGCAACATGGGCAAGATCCACTGGTACAGACCCTTCAGTGAGTTTTATCAGCACCTCGTGGAAAGATTCTTGTAGGCCAGCATCAGCTCCACCCCTCCAAGCAGGTAGCATCCCACATGGCACCACAGCAAAGGCTCCTGCTCCACCCAGCCTGCTGTACCACATCCTCCCGGATGAGACCCAGCTTTCAGGATTGGGGGCGGGGCTCAGTCTTTTTTTTTTTTTTATTAAATTTTTTTTTTTTTACCTTTCTAGAGCTTTATTGGGAGAGGGGGGAGGGGAAGAGAGGGAGAGAGAGAAAGAGACAGAGACAGAGAGAGAAGAAGAGAGACAGAGAGACCATGCGGAGGGCAGAAAGAGAGAAAGGGGGAGATTTATTGTTTTTTATGTATATGAGTGCTCTATGTATATGTATGCCTGAACGCCAGAAGAGGGCACCAGATCTAATTATAGATGGTTGTGAGCCACCATGTGGTTGCTGGGACTTGAACTCAGGACCTCTAGAAGAGCAGCCAGTGCTCTTAACCACTGAGCCATCTCTCCAGCCCCGCTCCATAGTCTTAGCAGTTAACCATCTTTCTGTCTCCTGACGGGACCCAGCTTGATATAATCTACTCTTTCTGTACAGAAGGGTCTATTGTGCCATAGTACTAGTCCTTTGAAAGAATGTACAATTGAGACAGTATACGCCCAAAATTTAATTACAGCTACTTCTAGGACTATTAGTCTTACAGAATTTGAAGGAAAGAACGGAGAGGTTATAATTCCTTGAATGAAAGACAAGTGAAGCCAAATTCAATGTACTATGATGATGTAAACACAAAAATGACAGTGAACTATCATAATCATCACTAACCTCTAGGCTGAGCCTGGCCATTAAAAGCTCTGTCACCATGCAGGAATGTTTGTCAATTACGTTCTGCAGCCCATGCTTTCCCTAACACTGTCAAGTCATTGTATTCAGAACCTGCCCCTCTGTGCAGGCGATTGTGACTCCTGGGGTTCAAGTCCTCTGTAGCCAACACATAAAATATTTCCACTTTTCCACCTGTTGGTTTTTTTCTAAGTTGATCCTCTATGATAAAGTTGGAACAGAAAGATACAGACCAGGAAAGCATCTCAAAATATGAATCTGGCCTGTGAGAGCCTATGACTAGTTTTTGCTCCCATGGCTAAATTCATTAATGTTACTAAATTCAGATCTCATTCTGAAGCACAGGATTTTTATCTCCTTTAAAACAACAGCAGAGGATGAGGAGTTCAAAGTCATCTGTAGCTTACATCATTAATTGACCAAACCTTGAGACCCTGTCTCAAACTGGGATGAAACCTAATTAATCTTAAGACCTACTAAATATTGGAGTTCTCTGTCTGTGAAAGGTCAGAAGCAGCATAACATGTGTTTGGGCTCAGAATTTCCTGATTCTCACCATATAAAGACCAAAAAACCTCTTGGGAGAGTCCTCCGCCACAACAAAGATTTAGATGTGGGAGTCTCGTCATGTATTTCCATTTATCACAGGCGCAGGCATCCACCACCCCCTGCTCTCCTGCCACAGTCTGGAGAACAACAGGCGCATCACCCTGAGACAGGGGAGGTCTTTATATAACTTTATGTCTTCACACAACCTAGGAGGAAGGAGCATCACTGCTAGGAAGCGCCAGAAGTGAGTCACAAATGTCTTGCTCGCACACTCTCTGGCGGAGCCCTCTGCTGGAGCGTCCTGACACCGAGTTGTGGAAACTTGGAGATTATTAGCCAATTCGCATCATGCAATTAAGGGTATACTTCATCATACTTTATTAAGAAGAAATAAATGAGGACGTTTGAAAGTTTATTAGAAAGGATGTAACTTGTTTGGTTGTCTTGTTGCTGGTGTGTTGGCTGGGCTACAAAGGAACCACGGGGCCTTGCCTGTGCTATCTTTTGGAATTTTTTATAAGTTTATTTATTTTATTTCATTATTATTTTTGTGTGTGTGTGTGACAGGGTTTCTCTGTGTCCCACTGGCTGTCCCGGAACTCACTCTGTAGACCAGGCTGACCTTAAACTCAGAGATCTACCTGCGTCTGCCTCCTGAGTGCTGGGTTTAAAGGCGTGCGCCACCGCTTCCCAGCTTTAGTTTATTTTTCTTTGAATTACATTCATTTATTTGTGCGGGACTGGATGAATGGATGTGCATTGTGTGTGCATGGGCCACGGCATACACGTGGAGGTCAAAGAACAGCTTTGGGGAACTGGTCCTCTCCTTTTGGCATGGGGGTTCCAGGGATTGAACTGAGGTCATCAGGCTGGGTGGCCAGCGCCTTTACCCAGTGAACCACCTCACCAGCTTCATTCTGAAGAAATTCAACTGAAACACTCCTCAGTCTTTGAGATGTTATTTCGTGGATAAATTTTAAAGGAACTAAGTCTTTTTTTTTTAAATCTCACTGTCTACATTGTTAAATACTAATGAAAATACATCCTATCAAATGACCTACAGTCCCAGACTAGAGATGCTCTTTCTGAAATCTTTTAGACGTGCTACCTCCAGACAAGCCTTGCTGCCATCAATGACAATCTCAGTAGAGAGCCTCAAGGGTCTCAAGGGACGGGACCCACCCTGCTTTCATTTCAAGCAGGCCAGGGACCTGGAATTATTATTATTTTTTTCAAAATCATCTAGTTTTTGAAGATCCATGATACATTTTTAGAGAAGTACACACACGGAGTGGAGTATAGAAGGGCCCAATGCAGCACTGGCTTTCACCGTACTTAAAACGATGGGGCAGCACGCAGCAGCTGTGCATGGTAGTGGTGACCTCTGCACTTTCCCACAATTCCTATCACTTCTCATTGTGCAGTGCTCGGCTGGCTTTACTCTTTTACACGCTGTGTGGAGACGCTGGAGTTTACAGCCCTGATTAAGACTGACATTGCAATTCTTGGACTTCTCAAAATGTTGCAACTGCATGGGTGGTTCTGCAGGACAGGAGGAATGCATGGGTGGTTCTGCAGGACAGGAGGACTGCACAGGTGGTTCTGCAGGACAGGAGGAATGCACAGGTGGTTCTGCAGGACAGGAGGAATGCACGGGTGGTTCTGCAGGACAGGAGGACTGCACGGGTGGTTCTGCAGGACAGGAGGAATGCACGGGTGGTTCTGCAGGACAGGAGGACTGCATGGGTGGTTCTGCAGGACAGGAGGACTGCACGGGTGGTTCTTCAGGACAAAGGACTGGGGAGGGAAGGCTTGTTCTAGACACAACCCTCGGCCTCCCTACACTCTTTTTTTTTGGGGGGGGGGTTGAGACAGGGTTTCTCTGTGTAGTCCTGATTGTCCCACAATTTGCTTTGTAGACCAGGTTGGCCTCGAACTCATGCCTGGCTCTGCCTCCTGAGTGCTGGTATTCAAGGCGTGCACTGCCACCGCCCGGCTCCTCCATGCACTCTTTCCCAGAGGAATCAAGTCCCAGGTTTCTCCTTCCTTCCTAAACAAGGCATTGGTGGAGACTCTCCCCCTCTGTAGATGATGCTTAAATAAACAGGTGTGCATGCTTTTCTCTCTTTGTGTTGAATTCTTCAAAAGGAAAATCTCTTCCTACTTACCCTGACAAGTGGTTGTGGGTAAACATTCCAAGCTTTTTATAGCCAAACATGGGGGGGGGGGGCGCAGGGGCCATTATAAAGGGAAAAGGCCTGACTGAAGTACTATCCAAACACTGGTTACACATTCTTTCTGTTTCTTCTACAGAGCAAATACAGATCCAGCTGGAGCAATCTATAAACAAAGCCTTACTTGCTAGTGAAAGCACCGGCCGTCCTCGCTGCCCTCCTAAAGGAAATTAAAAGAAGACCTGCACCTAGCGCCCTGACAAAATGCTAAAGACATAACTTCAAATCGCCGGGATTTCCTCGGCAATCAACTAAGACCTACAGAAACTTACGTGGAATTCATGTTAACTTTCTACTGCACATGTGCAGGCCTTCACGACGGCAAAGACACTGGAGGGGGTGGGGGGAAGGAGATCAGAACTCTGGGCCACCACTGACTCTCTCAGAGAGCTGAAGCAGAAAACACCCAAAGTGCAGAAGTCGGCTTTCAAGGCATTCTGTATGATTTTAAACTAAATAGGGATGAACTTCCCATCTGCACAGAACAGAAGAATTATATAATTTCTTTTTGTGCTTTGTACCCCACCAGATGGCATGCATTTGGTGTCTTCCCCCCAACACACACACTTTTTTTTAATGATTATAAAAGAACATGCAGCGCTAGGGAGATGGCTCAGTAAAGCATGAGGTCCCGAGTTTGGATCCACAACACACAGATGCAAAGCCAAGAGTGGGGGCTTCTGCCTCTAATCCCAGTAGGTAGGCAAAGAATCCAGAGGCTCGCTGATCGTTTAGCCTGTCAGGGAGCTCCAGGTCCAGTGAGAAACCCTGCCTTAAAAAATTAAAGTGGAGAGTGACTGAGAAAGACACCCAGCATTTGCCTCCTGCCCACACACACTCCCACATACACTTGCAGGCAAAGAACACATACACACAAAAAGGATATCCACACTGTCTCCAATGTGCATCAGTCAACAATTCTTACTACGCATGTACATATACTTTTCCCTTTCCTCCCTAACAACAAATTCCTGCAGGTGAAGGTGACAGGCCAAAGGGCATCTCTTTTTGACTTGTCAGTCTCTCAAGCTACCTACCAGAAGGTCATGCCATTTCAGATTCAGCACGCATGTCAGCTGTCAGCCTCCCCAGACCTAAGTGTCATTGTTCCTGTACTGTCCACCCAGCTCCCATGTTCTACTACACAGAACATCCTACATGACTGATTCTCAAGTAGACTCCATTTCCAGTGGACATGGGACATGTACAGTTAGGTGCTGAAAAATAATCCATTATAATACAAAACACAATAAGTAAATGACAAAAATAGTTTGCTGGTTAGAAAAAAATAAGATTAAAAAAAAACATCATTGAGACATGGAGTTTTAGACTTTGGGAATACTACACTACAGAATGATGTAAACAGCTAGTCATTTACAAGCATTGAAAAGGAAAGATCCATCCGCAGTAAATGTGTGCTAACAAGCCACACAGTGGAACACTGGGTGTGTTCAGACATCAGGCTGCTGAAATAACAGCACTAACAGTGGTCCCATACATGAGAGCGGACTAGGTGCCAGGTACTACGTGCACATACCCACACGGACTACTTCAACTGGTCCCCGCAGCATCTTCATGAAACCAACCCCATTATTATCTGCATTTTATAGCAGGAAAAACTAAGGCTTGCCTAACTTGTCTGTTCGTCAAACAAGCCAGGGAACTGGGATTTGAATCTTCACGGACTGAATGAAGCCAGAGCCTGAGCTCTTAAATACCACGTTACACAGCCTCCTAGGAATCCAACGCCTCTGTCTTCCAAAACAGCCGCAAGATACTACTTACAATATATATTTCATTTTAAAATGTGCAAGTGGCAATCAGCCTGTAGTTTTCATAAATATGTGTCTGCTACCTTTGCCAATGGGGTAACTTCTCATTGTGAACATGTAGACAAGGTTTTGTTGGGTTTACATTTCCTAGTTTCTCAATGGTTACCTTGTTCTAAGTTATTGCTGGGTCGCTAAAAACCCAGATCACACAAATCCTGGCATTTGGAGTTAGGGAAATTTTGTCTTTGGAGAGATTTTTCAGTGAATACATTTGGGGCAGGTTTCTCATGTCCAGTTTCTGAGGCCATAGAGCCCTACCACTACCCTGCCCTAAGCTGACCCCCACACCAGCCACTCCGACTGCCCCAAGACCAACCTCACTATGCCTGTTTTTCCATGCTTGCACAATCACCACACAAGAGACAAAGTAACCATGGCCTTCTGCCCATCAATCTTTCTGTGGCCACACATTTTCCAGCTGGTCCCAATCTCCCATCTTTCTATTTTCCTTCCACTGCAAGCTCATACTCTATCAGCAGCCACATGCCCCCAGCCTGAACCTCTCTTCTCAAATTTCCTCCTCTCCTCAGATAGAAGTTGGTCCCCAAAGCAGGCTTCTCACTGGCTGCTCCTCTGGCTCTTAGCACCTGTTCCACTGGGCCAGGATCAGCAATACCACTTCAAATGTGCACCTCACTTTTCCCTAAAAGCTGCGCCTCTGCCATCAGACTGCATCAGCCACTAGCCTTCATTGTAATTGTACACCAGTTCTCAAGAAGCTCGCCATCATTTCTTGATGATTTTAGCCCCTAACTCACAGCCACGTTCTCTCTTTACTATTCCAGGTGGCATGGTGGCACAAGCCTGTAATCCCAGCATTCAGGGAGCTGAGACAGGAGGATGGTGAGTTCAAGGTCAATCTGAAATGCAGAGACTGTGCCTTAAAAAGCAAAACAAAACAAAACAAAACAAAACAAAAAAAAAAACCCAGGTGGTGGTGGTGTCGTACACTTTTAATCCCAGCACTCACAGGCAGGCAGATAGTTCTCTGTGAGTTTGAGGCCAGCCTGGTCTACAGAGTGAGTTTCAGGACAGCCAGGGCTACACAGAAAAATCCTGTCTCAAAAAAAAAAAAAAATAATAATAATAATAATAATAATAATAATAATTCCCAGCAGCAGGTTTAATAAAATGTTATATCATATTTAAAAATACACATCCAATGATTAAAATGAGTATGTGTTTTTTAAAGGAAACTCTACATTCCAATAACAGAAACAATTTAGTTCCCACCAAAGGACGTACTGCTCTACACGAGTTAAAACTCGTCAGTTACAGCAAGCGAGATGACGCCGTGGATAAAGGCAGTTGCTGCTGAGCTCAGCTGACCACCTTAGTCCAGTTCCCAGAACCTGTCCGGAGAAGGAAAGAATCAAACCCCAAATGTTTTCCTCTGACCTCTCACATGTACACACACACATACAAAATGAATAACTGTAAATGAAATGTTAGTGTAGTGAGTTAAACAGATTCTGTGCACTAATTGCTGAATGCTGGCCTTGTAGGGCATGGCAGCTTTGCGGCCTCCTTCCTCTTTGACAGAGACTGCGCACATGCTCACTGAGAAGCATTTCTACTTTTCAGGGTGGACCATACCAAGGAAAGAAATTGTATTTTCAAGCCATTAAAATCCTGTCCGGCCCATGTCACTGGGACACTATCATGGCCCCCAGATCATGAGTCAATGAACATCTGATGTTAATGGGGCTAAGAAAGAGCATGTTGGAGTCATTTTGTGAATACAGCCAAAACCCAAACAGATAAAGTGCCATGGCCATGAAAACCATTCCTCCTGGCAACAGAACAGCCTTTCATTCAAAGACAAAGTAATTTATTAAGAGCTGAAAAAAAACAAAGAATCAACCAGACTGGGAAGGGCAAGGGCCATGAGAGGAGACGAGCAGCAAGCGGATCCTTTGCTATAGATGGAGGACTAGCACAACATTCCTATAACTCACACCAGACAAGGCTGAGCGGAGACTCCTGCATGCATGACTTCACTCAGTCATTACGGTGGGCAAGACACTCCGGGTAGCCCAGAAGACAATGATGATGAAGACACAAGCCCCGCCCTCAGGAAACTGATATCTGAAGGAAGTCTATGTGGCCCCAAAGGCGTGGGCCAGCGCCAATCTTGGAAGTTCCATTATTAAGAACTTTCTGGGAATTAAAATACTCTAAAAGCGTGCAGCTCTCACCGCATACAGCATCAACGGCCGTGTTCTAAAAGCAACTGGCGATCCTGCTGAGGAGGTGGGAGTCGGGCGTCTGTGGAAAACACTTGGTGATGTGGCCTCGATGCTTGGGTGACACAAGGGGGTGACTTCTTGTCACACCACAGGCAAGGAGAAGTTACAGGCACCTTTAACACCCAAATGAGAGGATTCTATTTTTGATGACTAAGAAACAGAAAGCGCAAGTGAGCACTTGTGCCGTGATGTACATGTGGAGGTCAGAGGACAACTTGGGCGCATCTGTTCTCTCCTTCCACATGTGGGTCTGGGATAGGTCGGGTTTGGTGGCAGGTGTCTGTCACCCTCTGAGCCATTTTGCTGGCTGGTCACCCTGATTGTGACATGCTCACAGAGCTTTCTGAAACTTCTACAGAGGTTCACAGGCATTTTTTTTTTAATCTCCTAGAATTTTTTAATTGTCTAATTAATTGTTCTTTCTTCATCTTTGGCTTTCTCAGACACTGGAGTCATGGCATATGCCATTTTTCTTCTGTGGCAAGAGCCTGACTTTATGTGAAATCAGTTAATCTGGACATAACGCTTTTACTGGGCTACATTAATTGGTTTGATTTCACCGCAATGTTTAGAGCATGGCTGAAGAATAAACATTAACTAACTGAAATGTTTATTGCTCAATATACCAAGATCAATAATACTTTAATGAGAAACTGATATGACAGTTGTAATCATGTTCCTTCTATGGCAAATCCAAGTAGTCTCCACATATAGTAAATATGGAATCCTAACAAAATGATGGAAGGATTTTTAAAAGAATAAGTAGCAAACCAAAGAAAGGGCTTTTGCTAGCGAAACATTTCTATGGCGCTCTCAATGACGTCAAAAGTGGCATCTGCTCCATGCAGTCACTGAGGGTGGTGGGGACTTTGTAAGGCTTCTTGGCCCTGGGGAAGGCTTTCTGGTGGCCTTTCCTTACTGACTGCTCCCATAAGTTTCACGTTATCTTCAGACATGATTGACAATGCCTGGTCACTCATTTAACTCAAGTGTTTGTTCGACATGTGGCCAATTTTCTCTATCTCTTATTGCAGTTCGCCTTGGAGCGGCTTTGATTGTAAGTTCCTGGCAACAGAACGGCCTCCCAGAAGAAAGCTGGGTGAGAGATGCTATTCGGTGTGTGCTTCTGGAAGATGCCCGGCTCAATTATCAATAAAATGATTCATTACTTTAAGCTGCTAAATATTTTAATTCAAAGCAATGATTTTTACACGTCGAATGCAGCTAAAGTCTAACACTATGAAGTGTGTGAAAGTCCTTGGACAGAAATGGCGTGTCAGTCTAGAAGGCATCAAAATCGAGAGCCTTTACAAACTCAAACATCGGGTCCCCTAAAGCGAAGTCATAAGCAAGAGTCTGGGAACTATGGATGCAAGCCTGTTAACTGAATTTACAGAGCTCTAGGAAAGACAGATGTGCTCTACTACAGTCGCATCTGAAAGCAGAACTCATGAAGAACAGGCAGGCACAGGAACATAGGACACCTCTTTAAGACAAACATCAGTGTGTGTGTGTGGGGGGTCCTCTGCAATGTGACACCAAACGCCAGGACACATATTTCAGAGTTCACTGCGAGCAACGCACAGGGCCCAGCACTATGAAGCTTAGCAAAGCAAACCCACATGAAGGGTGCTACGTGTGTTGGCTGGGTGGCTCATCCAGCCACTCTGTGAGTCTTACATCTGATGTGTCATATAGAGTATAATCCTGGAAAGTGACTATGAAGAAACAGAGAGCATTTGGCACCTGGGGATGGCCAAGATGGGGACAGCCTCGGCTAAAGGGACAGCCTCAGCCTTCCAAGAGCGCAGAACTAGGATGCCGAGCACGCTGTCTGTATTATTTCTTGTTGACAAGCAACTTGAGGGAGAAAGGGCCTATGTAGTGCACAGTTCCAGGATACAGTCCCCCTTGGCAGAGAAGCCACAGAGGCAGGAATTTGGAACAGTATGTCCACAGTCAGATGAGAATATAAATGTGTAATTCTACCCTCTACAGTCCAAGAGGCCCTCCTAGGAAATGGTGCCATCCACAGTGGGTAGGTCTTCCCACCTCATTGATGTGACCAAGATAACCCCCACAGATATGTCCCTCGGCCCACCTCTCAGGTGATTCTAACTTCCGTCACGTTGACAGTTTACACTACCCATCCTACCACCCATGTGCTTGCCCACACACAATCAACTGGGCCTTGCCAAGGCTCTCTTCCCTGTTGGTTGTAAATAGAGTGGCTGCTTCCTGCCCAACCTAAGATCCTAGGTATGAACCTTAAAAGGTGACCCGCCCGGCTAGGCCCCCTTTGAAGATAAACGGATGGCTGACAGTTACCCCAGTCTTCCCTTGTGTCCAGTGTTCCTCCACACAGCTGACATGTATTATCTCTTTAATCCTTTCAAACAGCCCGGTGACGTGGGTACTATAATTAACCCCACTCTTCAGCTGAGAAGCCACAGCATGACACATGGGAAGTTAAGTGACCATTCCTTACAGGAACGGTCTCATCACAGGACAGTTCTAAACCTATGTCAAATTAGAGGTTTGGATGTTAAATGGTAAAAATTCAGGAGAAAAAGAGAATTATTATGGGACTGAGAACATTCATGAAAAAAGATTAAACCCGAAAAATTAGTAGGGTCTGTCCCGGTAGAGAAGACAATGGTATTCCAGGTAGAGCAAAGAATGTGGCCAGGGTTGTGGAACTGAAAGCCGCACAGAATAACTGATGGGCTGGGAGCTCAGGTCAGCAGGTGACAAGCAGGGCCGAGGAGTCAGGGGAGCATAGAGGTGAGGAGTGGGCAGGGGTGCGGCCCTGAGGGCTTTGTTTTCTCTGGATTTTACAGCCCTTAGTCCTCTATGCCCCACAAGATTGCCCAGCAGGACCTGCACAGGGAGACCATAAGGGTAGCCCAAAGGCAAAAGCCTAATCATACTAAGTGGCAAGTTCTCAACACAAGAACACCACAGAAACCAGGCCAGAATTCAGTGGCACTGTCAGGGACTGGAGCTTTATTCCCGTTGGACCTATCGACATATTTAAATATTGAAAGGACTTAGAAAGAACGAGAGTAATTCTTTGTCATGTTCAGGGACAGAGAAAATATTAGAACAGCAATCCTACAGTTAAAAACAGAGAACTCACTAATAAACATCCACAGGGCTGCACAGACGGGAATCAAGGCCCCGCATGGGCTAATAATGGACAATATTTAACAAGTTTTCCCCAAGCGTTAACATCATCACGCCAACACACTGGGCATAACGAAGCTTTTATTTTTATCTTTCTGAGTTCTGTGTCAGTTCTAATATCCCACTTCCTAACTCATACGGATAACGTCTCTCTACATACAAATTATTAATAGCTCCCGTCATTAGGACCAGTTGACTCTCAGATGTCCTCTACTTACAAATATGTACAATATGGATCGGTTTTTAAATCTCAACTTATTGGCTTTCCACATTTCTAAAACTTGGTAGGATTATTTTTTTCCTCAAAGAAAAGGAATGGCATAAATCAAGGCCAAAGAAGAAAAGGCCTTGTCTTTTCCTTCCTGAGGAGTCTGCCTTCGTTCAGTTTGGGGGAAAACGTTTCCTCCATTCCTAATATTTATCTGTGATGTGTCAACATCGTAAGTACCAACAGGTTTTATGTAACATAAAAGCAGTAATGGCTAGTGCCATCCTGGTTGGCCTGAAGCATGCCTAGGGAATTAGTAAAGAACAAAGCCGTGAGAAAAGGAAGAAAAGGAAAGAAAGGAGGCGGCGTTTCATTTCCAGAGGTTAACTCGGGAGGAAGCACCACCCTGAATGTGGGCAGTACCATCCTGTAAGCTGGGCTGAAATGGGGAAGAGGACAGGCATACCCTCAACCAACTCTCCCTCCCTCTCCCTCCCTCCCTCTACCTTCCTCTCACTCCCTCTCCCTCCCTCTCCCTCCCTCCCTCTCCTCAATCCCCTCATTCCTTCATCATGAGCTGCCCTGTCCCACCAGGCCTTCCCTGCCAGGGGAAAGAATGGACCAAAACCAGGAACACCGTCCTCCCCAGCCACCGGCACAGTCCTCCCCACAGCCACCGTCACCATCCTCCGCACAGCCACTGGCACAGTCCTCCCCACAGACACCAGCACAGTCCTCCCCACAGCTAACGGTTGTAAGTAAGGCACCGTGATCACGATGGCTTTCTCTGACATTCTTCCACTCCTTTCTGAACTTCTGCCTGAGCACTTCGGTTTCACCCAAAGGAACCCACAGGGACCAGGAAGACACGCTAAGGGCTTCTTTCCTTACTTCCGGTACATAGTCTTAAGGTGGGTGTGCCCCCCCACCCCCACCCCCACCCCTCGCTTCGTAAACATTTCTCAAGCAGAAAGAAACAGTGTACTGTAAGTACATCCGTGAAAAATGTAAACAACTGAGTCCTGAGCTCTGGGGGCACTGCTGGGGGACAGCAATGTGAAAGGAAATGCCCCACCTGTCAGAGACGAACACCGAGCCTGGAAAATTAGTGTTGTGTGATCCACTATGAGTTTATGAAGCTCAGTTCACTTGAAATTCCTGAGATATTGCTGCAGATTGTCGAAATTGCACTTTTTAAATTGAATTTTTCTGATTAGAAATGTAAATATATGTCACGGTCAATCCACATTTTTAAAACCTTAGTGACTTGTATGTCTACCAGAGAAGAAAATCAAACTGTAACTACAACTGGGCTGGAACAGTAGTACACACGATGGCTTACTGAAGGGGGGGGACACTGATGCTGGCTGCTGCCGTGAAATGCAGCAGATGGGTGAGTAAGAGGGGAGAGTTGTCCATGCATGTGATGAAGTGTCTTTGTTAACTACATATTCTATATGTTGTGTATATGGATGTTCACAGTGAAATTCGCTTTATGTTTGAAATTTTTCATAATAAAAGGTTGAAGGAAAACATGAAATCATAGAGAACCACAGACATTCAGGAAAAATAAAGGCGGCACACAGACACCAAGCATCGACATGTTTTATAAACTGTCTTCCCCACTTCCCTCATTTTCTGATGGGCATGTGATGGCACTGCCCAGGTAGCACTGGATTGTCCCCAAGTCTTCGCCATCACCCACCTGACATGCATCCCTACACAGCGCTGACTGACTTAGAAAAAGTCCCGGAAGTACAACTTCTGACTCGGGAAGGAACCATTTTGAGACCTGCTTCCCTGTGCTCCCTTTTTCTAAACCCGCCTCTGGAAGGGGCACCTCCCAGAACCTGTCCGCCCAGAGGCCTTGAGTCTAAATTCTAAACAATCTCATAAATAAAATGTGTTACTTTCATTGCTACTAAGAAACAAAGGCTCCTTTCCTAAAAATCTAAAGTAGGCTCCCCTAATACTCCCCCACTTTGGTTCCCAAATGCTGAATCCAAGTCAGGGGTGCTGACTCAGACTTCCTGCAGGAATGGCTGCCCCAGCATGGGGACAGGAACTAGGCGAGACAGGGGTGACTTTTTGTGTCAGGAAGTAAGGAAATCGGCAAAACTCAACAGCACATGTCAAAAGACACAGAAGCCAGCCAGAAGGAGCCCTTACTAGCCAAGCTGTACATAGCTTAAACACAGAGATGCCTAAGTGTAATGGACTGTGTCACTGTGAAGTGTAAAACTGTCTATAAACAATTGGCCAGTATATAAAGGGAGGCCAGAGGAGGAACAGGGGAAAAGCTCAGAAGGAGAGAACTTGCTCCTACCACAGTGGACTACCGTGGTAACGTTCTACCTAAGACAGAATCATCAAGGGATGCAAAGCTGTGGAAAGATATTCACACAGCTGCAAAGTAGCTCCCAACAGCCAATCACAAAAGACAAATAGGTGTTTTCACTGCAGAGGAACTGAGTGAGCTCATACCCAGGGGTCCAAAAGTAACATCACCAAAACTAAGACAAGCGACTCCCACGACACAGCACCGAGGACCACCAAGGACACACAACCCCTACGACATTCCCACCACAACCACATAAACCAAACGAGGGGAAATTGGTAAGTCCAACACAAGGGCATTCTGCAAAACCAGTGTTCTCTGCTTTTCCAAACCGTCCAAGTCTTAAAAGGCAAAGAAAGGCGGGGAAACTGTTCCCGGATAAAACAGACCAAACAGACACGTCAGCTAGATGCCGTCTGTCATCCTGGAGTGCATCTGGGTGGAGAAAATTCCCATAAAAGTCTTTTGGGACAAATGGCAAGATCTGAAGGTGGACTATCCAATAAAAGTGATATGACCACTCAACTTCCTGGCTTTGTTAACTGGAGATGCTGAAATACTTTGAATAAATACATATAGCATCTATAATTTATTCTCACAACCAGCCAAAATAAAATAATTATAACCGCATATAAATCAATAGCATAAGTAAAGTAAAAGGCAGATGGTGCAAAATGTCACTACGTGGTAGGCTTCAGTGGTATCATAGGGGTCACAGCAGTCTTGTAATTTTTCTTGGTGTTTGCTTTAAATCATTTTTAAAAACATTTTAAGTAAGTGCAATTTTTGTTCTTTTCAGTAGAAAGGCACCATGTACTTTCTAAAATAGAGGGAAGTACCATATCCTCACTACACTAGAGGTCACAAATGAAGTACAAATAGTCACATAAGCCAAGTTTAAGAATTCGGCATGGGCTGGAGAGATGGCTCAGTGGTTAAGAGCACTGGCTGCTTTTCCAGAGGACCCAGGTCAATTCCCCATAAAATAAATAAACAATTTTCTGGGTGGTGGTGGCACATGCACTCTGTCCCAGCATTTGGGAGTCAGAGGCAGGTGGAGCTGGAGGCCAGCCTGATCTACAAAGTGAGTTCCAGGACAGTCAGAGCTGTTACACAGAGAAACTGTCTAGAAAACAAACAAACAAACAAACAAAGAATGTCATGTACATTCTCCACATTTGACCAAGTTCACAAAACAAACATTTAGTCAAATGTCAGGTAATTTTCAAAGAATCCTGTGAAATAAGAAAAACAATGCCCAAGAAGCTTAGGATTGAGTGTATAAACGGGGTGGAGAGTGGGGGGTGGCGGGGGGGAGGGGTGGAAGGGTGGAGTTGCAGGGGCGGGGGGGGGGGGGGGGTGGTGGTGGTGGTGGTGGTGGTGGTGGTGGTTAGCGTTTATCACCTTGATCTCGTCACAAAAAGTGCCTAGCCAGTAGCCAACACGCATCTTATAAAACACAGGTCCACAAGGGATACACACTTCCCCTCCAATAACCGCCAGGGCTCCACCAGACTTTCACGTTGAACTCCTGGTAATTTGGCAGCGTGGGGTGCCTGGCAAGGAGATGACTAATGACCATCTCTGACGACAACAGGCCCCTAGGCGGAAGTGGCATTTCTGCTTTTTCCTGCTCACAAGTTGACGAGTTCTACTCTTGCAATAGACAAGCAGGATCTGGAGGCTTCCAAGGCTCGCTTTCACCCAGGGCTTTCCTGTGTCGTTCTCTTGGCCCCTCAAACTGTAAGAATGGGACAATGATGCACATCTGATGGAGACGTAGAAAGTGAATGGGCTGCAACTAATGCTCCCTTTCAAAATCAGCTTCCTGCCTCATCCAATAACCACACCAGAAGCTCGTGTGTCAAAGTCCCACAGCCTACCACTCAACATTCTTACGTAAGTGGACGGAATTGGCCTGTTTTCTCTTCTCACCTGGTCAACTAGAGGTCTCAGAGTAAAATCCTGAAGAGCAGGAAGCCTGGCCTTCTGAATTCTACCTGCTCCTCCTACTGAAGTGGCTAATACATTTCTCCAGGCTCTACTTCCAATCTATAAAACGGGGACAATCATACAAGCTTGCTAGATCCAAGAATCCAGTATCAGAAATGATTCTAATGCAAGACCTGGTCTTTACTTAGTACCCTTCTGCTTTGTGTAAAACCTGCAGACAGCCTGCGGCAGAGTCACCTCAGTGCCACTGTCCTGGTTTCAACAATGGGAGAGCTGGCTGAGGACCTCCAACACAGCATACTGGGGACGCGTGGGGGGGGGCGGGCCGACACCCGCGATGCTAACACTGGATTCACATCTCTAACCAGTCATGAGGGCTCACTGGCGGCAGTCAACGATAACAGTATTTTCTGCGTATTTATGGAAAAGTTCACTTGAAAGGAGCAATACGTACTGAAAACTAGACATAAAAAAAAAAATGGCCAAAATAAGCAAAGGGTGAGTCTTAAAAGCTACCAGCTTGTAAGGACAACCACAGCTAATGTCAATACACTGTATACTTCAAAAAGCCAAAGGAGAGACATCTGAATGTTTACAGCATAAAAGGAACGTTAAACAAGACAACGGATATAATGACTCAAACATGCAATGCACACACGTATTGAAACATTCACACGGCTGACTCACAGACGTTCATTTTTGTGTGTGTTCTTAGGGTCAGTTAAAAGGACATTTAAATTTTCAAAAAGGACTTTAAAGAAAGTTACCAAGCTTCGCTCCTTTGGGTCTACTATACAAATTATTTAATTCTTGAGCTATCTATCAAACTGAACGTAGTGGCAGTGGGTGTGTGTGTGTGTGTGTGTGTGTCATATTCCTAAGAAAGATAAAGATTCTAAGAGTTCAGGGCTCATCTACATCCAAGACAAGTTCCAGACTCTAAAAGACAAGACCTTATTCTGATTTTACAAGGAAAGGCAGTTCTGTCAAGTGCTTAATTCTTTATCTCATGAAACGCACCACTGTGAGCGGAAACCTAATAAGCCAGTATTGCTTAATTCAGTAGAAAAATAATACTCTTTGCTTTTTTTTTTTTTTTTTTTTTTTTAAGATAACAACCAGGGATAACCAACGGCAAGGGGTGCAGATGGTAAGCAATGGAAATGTTACCTATTTCTCTGTACTGCCCCCTCTTGGCTGCCCTGGGAAGTGAAATGCTCTAACCCGCCTGTGTCTGTCTATAGGACGGCGAGCACAGGGGATACCGGCTTTTTTATACCATGGAAAGAAAAGCCTCTAGCTTCAGATGACCCCCAGGAGAACTCAACCCCAAAGCACACACCGTAATATTTTCTATTTATGGGGTTCCCAGAATGGAAATTGGGAAAGAGCCTCATGGACCGGCCCCAAAGGACCTGCCGGATCCCTTCCAGCTCTGTGGCCCTCTAACTCTAGGCTGAAAGGTTTACATAAGGGTTCCTGTGGACGCCTCTGGTAGCAGAAGATCTTACCTCTTTCTCTATTTTGAGTAGCTTCTTGACAGCCACCTCCTTGTCCTGTGATATCCATTTGGCTCGATAAACGCTCCCAAAACTTCCTCCACCACAGTTTTCAAAAAACTGCAAGTCGTCAAATTTAATTTGCACAAAGGAGGCACCGAGAGACGACATCTCATAATGACAGAGTAGCAAACGTCCACAAAATCTGGAGAGAGAGAAAGGGGAGAAATGACGAACCGCAAACAGATTAGAGGCCTGCTGCAGATATTTATAACAAGTCCCGTGAAACTTCCAGAAAGACCACGACGACGTCAGGAAGAAAAGCAAGACAGACACATCGAATCGAAAACGCTCACCCTGGCAGCCAGCGCAAAATTCAAGAGCAGCTTGTCCAGGCTTGGGAATGGCTCAGATTTCCCCCCAACAGAACCTGTCATAGCACTTCCTACACATCCCGAGGAGCTCTGCCTAAAGGCCACTGTGTCATCAGGTCTCCTACCGGGAAGGCCTGACACACAGAAACCATGCTTTCAACAGCAGGCTTGCACCGCTCCTCTGGCATGCACGGCATGCCATCTCTCCATGTTGCCCTTGCTTCATACACAGCCTAAGCCTCCGAGCACCCTAGCGCCGGCACAGCCAAAACATACAAAGTAAACACACGTTCAGTGTTTAGACTCCAAATAAGACTGCACTTAGCAGTCAAAGGAAAGCTGGCCACAGGCTTCCAGACGCGTCTCACTAGGCTGCACACTATGGCAGAACCGATTTTCTAAGAGACGTTGTCCCTGATTACCATATATTAAGTCACTCAAAGAATACTGCCAAAGATGTTTAAAAAAATATTATGCTTGTTTCCAGAGGAACCGATGACCCCTCCCAGAGATTACTTCAGTGAGATTCTCTATGACTGAAGGGTTCTACTCTTCCCCAGGTATGTGGCCGTTCTTAATTCTCTATGCCAAACCATAAATTATCATGAAAAACAAATAATGGAGTAAGCTTTTGAGCAAGCATAAAAAGCTACAGGAGGTGGATAAAAGAATCTGGATATGCATCCTTTCTGTAACTGTAAAACACAATATTACAATCCTGGAGCAAAAAGGTGAACATATACTTGAGGGCATTCTTAAAAAAAAAAAAAAAAATGGATTATGCTCCTAATGGTCACCATCACGAAAGACTTAACAAGTAAAAAAAAAAAAAAAAAATCTATGTAAGAACTTAAGCAGGCGGTGGTGGCGCACACCTTTAATCCCAGCACTTGGAGGCAGAGGCCGCAGATCTCTGTAAGTTCGAGGCCAGCCTGGGCTACAGAGTGAGTTCTAGGAAAAGTTCTAAAGCTACATGGAAAAATCCTATCTCAAAAAACCAAAAAAGAAAGAAAGAAAAAGAAAGAACTTAAAGACATCTATGATGAAATACAATGTGTGGTCATTCTGAATTTATCCCCTATAAGCATTTAGACATACTGAAATATGATGCCTGCCACTTACTTTAAGATGATTCTGACACCACCCCCAAAGCACACGAGGGAAGGGGAACACAAGTGTGTAAGAGGGAGAAAGAAATGTGGGAAAATTAAGAGTTACAAATCAGAAAGAGGCATGGGCATCTTACTACCCCGGCCATTTTCTATGAAGTCTGAAATTTTTTTCTTTCAAAATAAAAGGTAGAAAGAAACAGTCTTGACTATAAATTCAGTTTCTCCATCTACCACGCAGGACTTTGCCGGGAGATGCACACGGGCAGCTCACAGATCTCAGTGTGCAGCTGGCTTCGCCACCCCATTTTAGGAACATCAGCTCACTGAAGAATGTTGATTTCCTATGCAAAGTCCAAGTCTGCTCCACTGTGGGGAGAAGGCAAGACAGAAAAACGGAGCGATTTGTTTACCCTCTAACGTTTAGAAGACTGAGTCGACACAAAACAGGGAGGGGGGTGGCTGTGAGGAACACAGACACAGTCTGCTGCTACATTTAATTCAGCAATTTCCCATACAGACACACTACAATTCAGAGTTAACTGCAGAAGATGTTTAGAGAAAACGGAGGTAGATGTGCCAGGCCAACGCAGATAGTGTGTGCAAAGCAAAAAGCTTCACAATTAATGTCGAACACTGTATGCTAGATCTCCACAGGACAGCAGAGGTCAGGTCTGTGTATTTACAATTAACTTTATCCAGTATAAGAATTTAAATTGGACTGCAAAGCTTGTAAGACAATGCAAATCCACAGCCTCCCTGTTCCCCACTCAACTCCCACTACTGACAAAGGGACTCATATCAAGTCCTTTGAGCATTTTCTCTTATTCATCACATTTCTAAGTCATGTGCTTAAATATTATAGCTTCTTAATGTTTTCCATTTTAGATCTTGTTACTAACAACTCCCTGTGAAGGATTCAGTTCTTACACACCACCCTCAATCTCCATACGCTCAGGTTCTATACTGCTCTAACCCTCTGTTTACAACTTCAACATTTGGCTAAGTCAGTGTTATTCCCAGTACCACCATGCAGCAATTATATTTTCCTTGGATAACTTTTTGTTTTTCCTGCAGTTATTGGTTGCTCTGTTTTTGTGTTCTATTGATTGTTTAGCTTTTCATACTACTGATAAACTTACCCAACTCATCAAATTCACCCAGGAACTTCAAAACTCCCAACAAAGTTAAAAAAACAAAACAAAACAAGCAAACAACAACAAAACAACACCAGGACCTCCTTCCTTCATTCTCTGTTATCCTGGAGGAAGGAAGAGCCGTTTTCATGGAAACATTCTTTCTAAACACTTCATCTTGATTCAGCCTGCTGTGGGATGTAATGTATGCTGTGAATGTGTTGCTCTGATTGGTTGATTAGAAAACACTGATTGGCCAGTAGCCAGGCAGGAAGTATAGGCAGGATAAACAGACAAGGAGAATTCTGGGAAGTGGAAGGCTGAGTGAGTAGATGCCAGCCCGTCGTCCAGGGAGCAGCATGTAATGGCACACAGATAAAGCCACGGAACATGTGGCAACATATGGATTAACAGAAATGGACTGAGTTTAAATATAAGAGCTTGTCAGTGAAAAGCCTGAGCTAATGGCCAAACGGCTTTAATTAATATAAACGTCTGTGTGTTTACTTGGGTCTGAGCAGCTGCGGACCAGGCAGGACAGAAAAACTTCAGTTACATCAGTCTGACTGGAATGGCTGCTTCCCAGGCCAGACTGTAACTGGGATTTCATCCCCTGTGCCATCCAAAGACCCTCCTCCTTCACCCTCTGGGGAAAAGCGCTGTCCCTGGATCTTCAGTTCCTCTTTCTTGGCTTAGGTCTGCACCTTGACAACACACAACCCCTACTGGCTCTCTGAGGAACCTGTCTGTTGTTCTAGGAAGGATATTAACCGTTATGTAATTGTGAAAGTATTATTTCATTTTCTTCTAATTAACTTATCCATTCATTTTACAAGTGTAAATGTCTGCATGTGCGTCTGGGGTGCACAGAAGCTGAAGGGGTCATCAGATCTCCCAGAAATGGAGTCACAGGTGGTTGTGAGCCACCATGTGAGTGCCGGGAACTGAACCTGGGTCCTCTGCAAGAGTAGCAAGTACTCTTAACCGCTGAGCCATCTCTCTCGTCTAATTTTCTTTTCCTCAAAGATATTTTTGTTTATTGTATGTGTATGAGTGTTTTGCTTGCATGTGTGTATGTGCACCATGTACATGCCTGGTGCCTGCAGTGTTCAGAAGAAAGCATCAGATCCTCTGGAATTAGTTATAGACAGATACCAGCTTCCCTGAGGATGCTGGGAATGGAACCCATGTCCCTTGAAAAAACAAGCCATCTCTTCAGCCCTTCTTCTCATTTTGAATGCAGCTACAGAGCAGGCTGATGCTATTCTGATTTCTAAACCTTTTACATTTTTTCTAAAAAGCTTTTAGAATCATTTCCTTATCTGTAGAATTCTGCCTTGTATTAGGTAGGACACTCAGTTCCGATCTTTAACTCGTGTCTTTGAATCTCAACTGTCTTGTGTTCCTTTAAGACTTGAGCCGCATTTTTCTCACGCATGCGTGAAGCGCTGTTTGCAGGCTCCCCTTACTGCTGACCTCTGTCACATCCCCATGCTGGGTGCAGGTAACATGTCCGCTTCAAATACCCATCTCTACCTAGCAAACCTGTCCCTAACCATGTCTTTGAAGCCCATCTGAAAAACTGTGTTCTTTTTATCTACTCATCTTTCCCATCAAATTCCCACCAGGACATAAACGCCCTAAACCCAAAAGTCATTTTCATCTGTACCTGGATTTTCAGTACCCCACTTAAAACCAAACAGACAGTGTAGGCGGTTTCTACTCTAAACTATCTGTTGAATGAATGGGTTTTAGTTAATTTTCCCATTATAATTCCTGCAGCTGCAAACATTTCAATCAAACTAAGGACAGGCAGACCTGCCATTTTCATGGTGCCCTCAGAGGACTCTAAATCTAATCCTGTTTAAGAAGCTGCCACAGGCTTCTTGGGAAACCTGGGGCCTCCAGTACTGTGTGCCTCTTAGTTTGGGTTGGAGGAGGGGTGGAGAAACGCCTTCCAAACCAAAGAAGGATGAGATCCATAAGAACGACCTTGACCCCGCTGGCCAGAACCCTCGGCTATGATCACCACCCCGACAGAGGCATCAAGGCACAGTCTTCCACATCAATTACTCACTCTGTCACACCCCCTGCCATTTGGGAATTGGCTCTATAGGAATGAACTATGAACTATTGGATGTTTTATTGAGATTGCAAAAAATTAAGTCCCTTCTTGATTTCTGAAGAGGTTAACAATTTTAGGGTGTCTAGTTCAGGTTTTAACTCCAAGGAGCTCAGCAAGGCATCATACCCTTCAGTGGAAAAGTTTGGTTTCGCTTTCCACCCCCATATACATACATGTTATACATATGTGTGTACACACATGTATATGTGTGTGTGTGTGTACACGTGCGTGCGTGCGTGCGTGCGTGCATGTGCATACACGTATATATATGTATGCATATATGTCAGGCTACGTATGTATATCGCTTCCCCTTTTATTTTAAGTTGCTGTTCAAAGAAGATCAGCTTATGAGCAGAGGAATGACAGATGAGTTGCTGCTAACCAAACCCAGAGCATCTTGGGGAAGATGCTGATCAAATTATCGCATCAAGACCTGACCAAATTATGCTCTAGTCTTTCAGAAATATATCTACTAGTCTAGACCACTGGAGCCGTTTATTAGGCAGGGAGCCATCTATACCCATTTCCTTATAAAGGGTCCCAGGCCACATACAATGTTTTCAACCCACTGTGTCCAAAGACCGGCTTTTACATAATACAGGCGATCACACAGCACTGTACGTGGACTCAGAATGGGACTCTCTAAAATCAAAACATAATACGGGGTCACAAATTTGAAAACAGAAGCAAGGTGATGAAGTCCAGCTATCTGCTTCCTTGAGCAATAGCCAAAACTCTGTGATTTTAAAAATGTCCCTAAGTTAAAAATACAAAAATAATTTCAACTGTTAACTAAACCGATAAAAGCATATATATAGTACCATCTAGTTAATTATAAAAGCAGAACCATATAAAGGTAGAAAAACCTTAAACACAGCATTATTTTACTTTTTACTTTTCCATCTTCTCAAAAAAGGGGCTGGGGTCAGGACTTAGCCCAGAGGTCTTTTGCTTCTTGATTTTTTGAATTGGTATTAGTTCAGGTCAGTCATCTGTCGACATACCCCACTTTATTTCTGTCAAAAATTAAAAACAAAAATAAAAAAGACTACTTGAAGGTCTCACATTTGAAATGCAAAATTTTAAAATTAGATGAGACTGAGTTGAATTCTGCTCCACCTCTCTGGAAACAATCCTTTTTCCTCCAACGAGGACATTTCTGTTGTTTTTTTTTTTTTTTCCCCCAGAGCTGAGGACCGAATCCAGGGCCTTGCGCTTGCTAGGCAAGCGCTCTACCACTGAGCTAAATCCCCAACCCAACATTTCTAAACCTCATGAACAAGGATTTGAGATACTTCCATTTGATAACCCTGATGGCACTGGGAAGCATGACTTCTAAGCACAGATAAGCAGCACAGCAGAGACCCAGTTAGCCAGAGCGAGCCGCAGATCCCAAGGACAAGCTACCAGAGCTCAGCTTGGGTGAAGGACTGTACCTCTGCACAGTTGGCTTCCTCTGGGCTTCCCCTGCGCTCTTCATAGGGAGGCAGAGACTGCATGGAAGGGCCTTACGCATGCCCAGCAAGGAATCTACACACAGCAGTGGCTATAGTGGCTTTCTAACTGTTGTCATAAGCTTTGATGCCATCCATTCTTTCAGCCCTCATATCTGGCATGTTTTCCCCTTCCCGCTTTCAGAATTGTGTTCTATTTTATTTCAATCACTTAAGCTTGCACGAGTATTAACAAATGCCCATGGATGTCTAAGTCCTTTTCATCTGTGAGTATGTATCTTAATTTCTTCTCACCCTTTTGTTTGCTCTCCCTTTGGAGGTTGGGTCATTGTGCAAAACCTATCTTACTAGCAAGGATTACTTATTTATTTCGCAGACAAGGTTTTGCTATATTGTCCAGGTTGGGCTTGAACTTGTGATCCCCCTGCCTCAGCTTCCCAAATGATGAAGTTAAAGATGTACATCAACATGCCTAGCTAGAATTATACATTTTTTCCTTTCAAACTGTTTTTCATAGAGATGAATCCTATTTAAGTCACCAGAAGATTTCTTTTTCCTTTGCCCTTTTAGATACTAGTATTTGTAGGACATATTTATTCAATTACAGTACTCACTTTCTGGGGTCTTCCTTCTGATCTTAGCTACTCAAACCACATGGGCACCTGATTCAACAAAACTATAACCTGCTTTATTAAATACCTCCACGTCATAATGGAAAAATTAAATTAACTTTACTAATAGAGACTGGAATTTCTCTGGATTTTTCTCTTTTGCGTATATATGGACTCATTATTTCTAATACACATACGTCCTCTTTTTCCATCCCTAATTTATACTTTCTTTTTGTCTTCACAAAAGTAGTTATAAGTTTATTTCTGGCACAACATAAGAAGAAAAACTAGTTTGCATCATCGTGATCAAGATAAACTTTTAAAGAGATTTCTCAGGCTGAAGAGATGGCTCAGTGGATAAGAATACTTGCTGTTCAAGCAAAAGGATCTGGTTCAAATCCCTGGCTCCTATGTAAAAGTCACACATGGCAACGCATGCCTACAATCCCAATGCTGTGGGGACAGAGACAAATGGATTCTGGGAGTTCACTAGCCAGCCAGTCTAGCCAAAATGGCAAGCTTCAGATTCAGTGAGAAACCTTGTCTCAAAAAATAAGGCAAAGAGAGATAGAAGACACCCAGTGTCTTCCTTTGGCTCTGCATGTACTTGCCCATTCACAAGCATGCGTGTGCACACGCGTGTGCGCGCACGCGCGCACACACACACACACACACACACACACAAATACACCACACCTGTGCAAGGAAGGGAGAGGAGGGGAGGGGAGGAGAAGAAAGGATTTTTGCATCAGCAAGATGGCTCAGCAGGTAAGAGCACTTGCCCGAGTTTGATCCTAGGAACCCACGTGGTAGAAGAAGGGAACTGACTCCCACGCATTGGCACGTCCAAACATACACATACACACACAATAAAAAATAAAAAACCTTAAAGATGACTTTCAAAAGCAGCCCTCAGCCTTGCTCCGATGGGTGTTTCTTCGCACAGTTCAGTAAGTACATGAACCAAAACCGCTTATCGTCACGTGCTCTACGATGCTGTTTGGAATTACTGTCCTGTATTCTTCTAAGGGCATATCTTTTTTAAAGAACAGGGAAACCTTTGGTTTGATGTACTTCTTCATAATGCCAGGGTCAGAGATTTAAAGAAGCAATTCCTGAACAGACTGCTCTATGTCCTTCTTTTAAAAAAAAATCATTAACGATAAAAGCTACAAAAGTAGGTCTATGAGTCAAACTAACTAGAAGTGTGTCTACTTTGCTATTTTCTTCTAAACTGCTTCCAGAAAAGCAGCGCTCACATAACATAGGCTGAGCCCAGGAAACAGGACTTCTTCCAGCGTGGTAGCCGAGGAGACGAGTCCCCTCTCTATCTGTGCTTTACCATATAAGTAATATGATTCTTCAGTTGGAGCAAAGGTTAAAATCAAAACAAGCTAGTTAAATGAAACATTCTTATTCATCCATTAATATCCCAGTAAATAAAAATCAACTCCCATGGCATGCTTCCTTGCCAGAAATGCCGTTAGCAGAAATAAAATAAATAGGGAAGTGGTTGGTGGAGAGACACTGCGTGAAATGAACGTGTGCTCAGAAAAAGCCCAACTAAGAAACAAGAGGTAAGTACACCCACATCCCGGCCACTGGAGAGGCTCTCATGGAAAGACAGACGAGGTGGGACTGTCACTGAGTAAAGATGGGGGACACGGAGATGGCATATTTCTGGGGCTGTCTAGAAGAATGCACAGGTGCCTGGGGGTGGTACTCATCTGGGTAAAAGCCCACTTCCTCAGCCAGCCTCTCACTCATCGTGGGGATTTGCTGTCTAGTTCTCTACTCCAGAACTGTCCCTGTCAACTAGGAAATACCCAACCAGCCTGGCTTCCGACAAACAAGGTGCAACCTCAGACTGGTTACCTAGAAGGAATGCTTCCTAACGCGGGTCAATATGCGGGTCAGAACCGAGTCATCTGAAGGAAGATGAAGAAGAAGACAGATACGGAGATATTCAAATCAGTCCAGAGCAAGACCTGCATTATACTTTGCTGACTGAGAGGTAATAATGATCTGTGGGTACAAATGACACCATCGCTGGTGACTCGTATAGCCAGCCCCACAAGAAACTCCGCTGCCCTCTCGGCAGTGATGACACATCTCTGAGTGTCCAACGGGAGGAGGAGGAGGCATGGAGTGGAGATCCTGCCTCAGCGAGCTAAGAATGGATGGGTCTCTAAGCTCTGCTTCAGCCTTCCTAGCACAGTGACTAACCAGGCTCATAGAGGTGCTGATAGACCGCCCCCCTTTACTAGGAGACGCACCTGACGGTAAACATGGTGGGGGGGGCGGGTGTTCAGTAATCTCTACCTTCGATGGAAGTAATGGAAGTTCTTGGGCCACACTCTTGAAATTCTTCTCGCATAGCTGGAGAGGTCCACATTCCAATGCCCATCTTGAAGTCTTCTCCCCCATCTCCACAGCAAGGAGCTCTTTCCATCTTGGGACCATCAGGATAAGCACAGACCATACAGATTCTTGGGAGGATGAACTAATTCAATTCTTTCCCTAGCAAAATGGAGTCACACTCCCTCATCCATCAGGCTGGGCTACAAACCTTAACAGGGCCAACCCCATCTTCCCATGTGTTTATGCCCACATAGGCAGTACACACACCACAGACAGTCCTACAGCACTCATCCGACTTGAAGATGTGGAGGAACGAATGTGTCTGTTTAGGTTGGTTGCTCAGTTGAGGAAGACAAGTGTGGAGAGTCCACATGGATTTTTAAGGTTAAATGCAAATGTTTGCCCACATCGGAGGTGCTTATGGGTGTATCTGCAGACCCTCAAAGGGACACACTCTCCTTCCCAGTAGGGTATTTTGATAGAAAAGCTTAAGCAAATATTTACCCCATGGTCTAGAGATAAATGTGTTCCTTCTCCTTTAGGGCTTCCTGTGTGAAGTCCTGAATTGAGACCCTGAAGACAGGAGCTACTCAAAACGAGCCCTGTGAATGGTTCCAAGTGATCCTAGCTCTGGCTTCTCAAGTCATAGCCTTCCCATGTTCCCCTAACATCCACACTCTTCCTATATATATACTTTAGTGTATTAATCTTCAAATTCATTCCCAACATACAATATTACAGAGTCGCTTTGGAAACCGTTGTACGCAAAGAGGATCGGGTAGGAAAATTCCATCTATTCCCAGCATACACATTTAAGGAACGGGGCAAAACACTGTGGGCAAGCCTTGCCTGGGAGAGCCCAGTTAAGCACACAGTTTGAGAAATGTGGGAAAGCCCTCTCTGCACTCAGTCCCAGTAGCTGGGGCCTTGGGGACTTCAGGGACTAGCCCGAGCATTTATTTCCACATGCTGTCTCATAGACCTCTCCCCAGGAAGCAGGTATCACTGTCTCCCAAGGGTGTACACGGCTGGCCAAGCCTCATTTACATATGACACCACTGGGATTCCACATGGGTCCCCTCCTTGTCTTCCACCGTAGGCCTTTTTTCTACCTCAGCATTTCCTGCCTCCTAATTGTCCTTTTTTTTCCTATAAACTGACTCATTTCTTGTTAGGGTAATGACTAGATTGCTTCCTATCCACGTATTTGAGGCTTTGGTTTTCTATTAGCAATGGTGTCAAGGGGTTAAGTATCAGATGTGTGGCTCCTGGTTTTCATGGTGTTTTAGTGGGTGGGGATTATTTGCCTCCTGGTGTACCCAATGTTTCAGCTGTCTCTAGGAGGGTCTGACACAAAAGCCCCTGTATTATCAGCCAAACCATCATGCTGTGGCATGGATGGTTCTCTTCCCTGCACAGGTAACAACTTTGGAGACAGCTGGTTCTATGCTTATTTATGTGTAGTGGGCCAAGGTTAATAGCCACAAAGGAAGTAGCCTAGATCTTTCCCACAGTAAGATGGAAGGTGTCTCAGCTGTTGCTATTATATTTAGATAGACCAGTCCCCGCCCCTTGTCCATCTGTCCTGGGCAGAATAAAATGGAAAACGAATGTTCCCAACTTTTACTCCCAACATCTGAGGATACAGAGGCTCTCTTAATCCAACAATACTGTATCACCACAAACACCTTTCCCCAGCTTAACAGAAGAACTCACTGACTCTGAGTGTGTCAAGTTCTAAACTCCACTGGCTGTTCTACTGGGCACACTGCGAGCTCCATCTGACCTCTTTCACGAAACGTCCCTGTAATTTCTCCAGTGTCTCCGGGGATGATTCAGTTGTTCACCCCAACACCCTTCATAACTCCTGTGCATAACTCTGCAGCCCTATGAGACTCAGTTGCACTGCATAGCCCAGATAGGCACGGAGCCAAAGTATTGCCAATCGCGCTCACTCCGCACAGACTTAAAATACACACTGCAGCTTGCCAAGTTTCCTTATTTGGCAAGAAGGTCCCTCCGTTCCCAAGATCTTTGACCATCCATTTTTAGATCTAAATCTGTGCACTTAATATTTAGTTATTACTTCCCTTCATCTGTTCTTATATATCACGGCTCCCCCTCAAAAAAAAAAAAAAAAAAAAAAAAAAAAACTTTTAAAAGATCCATCATCTACTTGATTACCTAGACAACAAGATGTTTCCCACTTAAACAACTTTTGACTTGCACATTCTTCAGTTAAAAAAAAAAAAAACTTCAACATAATCGCCAAAAGTACTTGCAGAAATTATATTGTAAAAGATGAAAATAAACAGTGCACAGTGCTCCAAAAGGACCATTTTTTCCTCTGTCTTAATTCTCTCTCCAAACGAGCTAAATTCATGTTCATTTACAGTCTCCCAAATCTCTCACTATTGTAGCAGAAATCTAAAACAAAAGACTCTACAAATGACCAAAACCATAATTAAAATGTAGCCATCACTTTTTTTTCTTTTAATAAAAAAAAAAGGGAATGAAAGGGCACTGTAGAGACAGGCCTACACAAAGAAGTCTGGTCTTGAATCATTTGTTTATTTTTATCGTTAAATATTTTGGTAGGTTTGGATCCACTAAATCCTGGCAGCTGGTTTCATCTATGGTCAAGAAAGCCAGAAGATTCGCTACAACCACTTCTGGGGTAAAACAGGAAGACACTTCCACAACAGTCTGAACTTAGATATCAACCCATTCTGGAAGACAGTTCTCATACGCATTATTAATGAAGGCTGCTTATTGTGAAATCGCTGGAACGGGCCACCAAATGGTGTGCTTTCATTATTAACGAAACTAACAAAAACAATAATTATGCTCTCCATAAACAGTGCTTATGCAGGATCTCCAGGCGCATGAAAAACATACATTTTTGAGCAACCCAACAATGACGTGCCATTGTTTTTCAGGCAGTCCCATGTCATCTGGGCAGTTTAGAATTAAAGTTTTTCTGAAGGCTGTCACGCGCGCGCGGGGCGAGGCGTGGCTGCGGCCGGGGAGCACTCATCGCCGAGGCGGGTGTGGGTCCCCGTGCCCACCGCACCCGCGGGTGCTCCCCTGGAAGGAAAGGGTGCTCGGGAAGGGGCAGCCAGCCGCCGCTGGCTCCCCGAGATCGCCGCGGGCTGTGCCAGGCCCGGCTCTTCCGGGCACCGAGTGCCCTACGGGACTGCCCCGGACTTGCCCAAGCCGTACTCGGCTCAGTGGCAGGGGCCCGCGGGGCTCCAGGGCACCGGGCACGAGCCGAGGACAGCCCGGGCGCCCGCCGAGCCCCGGCCTCCCGCACCCGCGCTGCCCGGGTCCCCGCAGGCCCGGGGCCCCGTCGATCCTCCAGGGTGGTGCTCCCTCCCGCCTCCCCGGTCCTCCGCGGGCCCTACCTTGCTCCCGGGCCGGGTGCGAGCGGCGGCGGGGGTCGGGGACGGCGGCCCGCGCTGCTCCCACGCTTCCGCCGGAGTCAGGAGTTGAACATTCCGCCTCTCCGCGCGGCGCCAATGAGGAAGACGTCGCGGCAACAGCACCACCTACCTCCAGGCGCGGAACCGCCGCCGACCGCCCAGCCTCCCGGCACGCCCGGCCGGGCGCCCAGAGGGGAGGCCCGGGCTCGGGGTCACGCAGACCCCAGGGGCTGCATGCCCCCCCCGCGGGACCTGATGCGCTGGCTGGGAAGGGGACACAAGAGGGGAGTCGATGTCTATGGAGACAGGGTTGCAGGTGCCTCAGTGGGCACCATCAACAGGTACTTCGGGGATTTTGAGGAGTCACGACGGCCCTGCTGCTCTGGTTGGTGACTTTAAGATATAAAGTGCCTGCGATTTCACACTGAGGTGACAGAGTCCATGGCAAGTGTGGGAGAAGGAGAAAAAAAAGTGTCACCGGGCTTTAGGAAGAAAAGAAATTGACCGGAGAGGATGGAACCGGAGAGAAAAGAGAGAAGAGGCTGCGAAAGCGGGGGAGACGTTTTCTGAATTAGAGTTTAGACGTGCACACACCTGGAGGACACGTGGAAAGTTGAAATGGAGTAAAATGGGTGTTTGTGTGTTAGGGCAGTGCTTTATATCGGAGCACGTGGCTTACAAGCCTTAAGACTGTAAGCCACATTCTTGCCCCCACCCCGGCCCCCATTCATTTTCGTGGTGATTTAGAGAGTTCCCTAGGAATGAGAACAGGATAAATGGTAGATATTGTCACTTCCTGCTTACATATAGGACCGTGAGGACCTGAGTTAGAAGGTACGGCATGGAATCTTTTTAAAAAAAAAAAAAAAAAAAAAAAGGGAAATTGGAAATGAGAGACATGTTTCAGAAAGAGGCCACAGAAATTGGTGACCCATTCGATTGGCAAAGAAGAAAGCGGTGATGCCAGGATCTGAGACCTGGGTGACTGGAAGAATGATGGTGTCATCGACAGAAATAGAAATCTGTGGAGAGGAAGCTGGCTTCCCGCTGAGTTTTGAAGTCATGAGAGGAAAAACAGGTAGAGATGAAACGAGAAACGGAAATCAGAAGAGAGGCCGAAGGAGAAATAGAAATTTTGAAAACCATTCATTTATGTCTAGCATATGAATGTGGAAGCGTGCGTACACATAAATTAGTGATTTTAAAGAGCCCTCCTGGTCTGTCATTACAAGGACGAAGGATTTGAGATTAATAGCTTACGTCTTGGTAACAGAAGACTGAAGGAAACTGAAAAATCTGTTGTAGGTGATCAAACAATTGCAGAAGCCGCCTGTCTACTCAAAAACTGGGTGACGGGCTCCTCAGCCCACTGCGAGCACTCTGTACCTCAGCTTTGTTAAAGGGCTTGATTGTGTCGTGACTCTAGCCTGGGAATCAGAGAACCTGGCGTTGCTGCTGGTCCTCTGGGTGGTCAGGTGGGACCCTCGCTGGACAGACCTCAGTTTCTTCCTCACCAACAACATAAGGCGTTAGGCTCCAGCTTGCCTGCCAGCCAACCAGCCGTGCACACATCACTGGGAGCATGTAGTTGAAAAACCTCTGTATTTTAATCTAATTATCTACTTTTTTCTTCCTTCTATTTTCCTTTTAAAATTAGACTCAGAGAGTAACCAACAGGAACAATAAACGCTACAAAACAGTTTCGAAACCATACTTGAAAGGAGCATCTCAGACATCCCCCGGTCTTCCTGCTTATGTTGCAAGTTCCTCGGGGCCGTACCTTATATCCTACTGAGCAGACCTTGACTGTAGTAAAAGCACAATGATTCTGTGATAAACTGCTTGCCTCAACCTCGGTTTAAGACTTACTTTTATTTTGTGTGTACAAGTTTTTATCTGCAGGTATGTATGTACACCATATATGTACCTGAGGTCAGGAGAGGGTGACAGGTTCATTGGAATTAGAGTTACAGATGGGTGTGAGCCACCATGTGGGCACTGGGAATCTAACCAGGGCCCTTTGCAAGAGCAGCCAGTGATCTTACCCACTGAGCCGTCTCTCCATCCCCACTGCTTCAACCTTTGGTTTTTCTTTGATCTAATTGCCTGTTTACTTGTGGGCTCTATCAGTTGCTTTAGATCCCAGAGCTAATATAGTCTGCCATTGTGTTTACTCTTACCATTTATTCAGCGTTTTCAAACTTAAAAAAAAAAATCCTGCAAGTTTATGTTTTGATTAATCCTCATTAGGCAGAATATAGATTCATACATGTAAACAGCAATAGCAAAAAAAGTCCTGGCCAAAACTTTGTCAATCCTTGTTACTCCTTCACTTCAAAGGCTTCCCCACTAAAAATAGATGTATTCTCAGCAGTGGTAGGGTTTGGAAGTCCTTAGCACCCTCTTATAACCAAGAACACCCTCAAAAACAAACATGCATTCTAAGTGTGGGGTGTGTGTGTGTTAAATACACCTTCACAAAAATGTTACCTAACCCCTTATTCAATGGGTTGTTTCCCCTAAACTCTCCTTAAATAGGAATCCTGGAAGTGCCTCTAGCTAGCAGAGGGAGAGCAAGCAGGTGACTTAGAAGGAAGGAAGCCACTCTTATCCTCTCGGCCCCTCGAAGTGGTAACAGCCTCAGCACAGGCTAATCGGAGCATTTTCTCTAGTCATCTCAGTCCTCCATCTCAGACTGAGAAACTTAAGAGGTCTGAATCACAGCATCACACCTACAAATTACCCAACTGGTCTCCAAAGGCCAGTGCTTCACCTGCTGTACAACTGTGAGTTCCTAGGAAATTAAGGCAGATAACCAAATATCCCAGGAGGTAAGTATAGTCTTTACCTTAAAACTGGAAAGGACACCTACGTCACTGTCTGCAGAAGACCACTCACTGGAGATGCTTCTCCCTTCCACCATGGGTTGGGAGCAAACACCTTTATCTGCTGCGCCATCTTTCAGCCCTGTATAATGAATGGATTTTGATGAAAAGCAGCCAGATGCAGCAGCTCACAACAGTAACCCCAGCATCTGGGAAGCTAGGGCAAGACGACACTTGTGAGGTTCAGCCAGCCTAGGCTACAGAGTAAGACCTTATCTCAAAAACCAAAACCAAATGAAAAGTAACCATTGTCCAAACATCTTCAAAAATCAGAAAAGTATCTCCCTTCTCTCTCTCTCTCTCTCTCTCTCTCTCTCTCTCTCTCTCTCTCTCTCTCTCTCTCCCTCCTGTTTTGGAAAATCTCCTTAATGCCTGGCTTAAGTAGAAGACATGGATTCTCACTCTGCCTCTGCATTTAATACATTGCACCGCACACATGTACCCTCTAGGAACTCTACACTCGAGCTACACAGTCAAACCCGTCTTAGCCCAGCCCCTGTGTAAGGGTTGTGGTTACTGCTATAGAGTCTAGCGATGCTCTCTAAGTGGGAAGGAGCTCATGCTCTGTCTCAGGACAATGTCTTAGCTCCCTGGAGGAGGGAAAGAAAGTACTTTGCTAGAAATTAGAATTTGTGGAATGCAATGCCGTCC
This sequence comes from Onychomys torridus, assembly GCF_903995425.1. Lineage (NCBI taxonomy): Eukaryota > Metazoa > Chordata > Mammalia > Rodentia > Cricetidae > Onychomys > Onychomys torridus. Next base: position 49,243,529 of record NC_050446.1, on the reverse strand, counting down.
TTATTGAAGCAGCTGCCGCCTTCAGGGACTATGCTGCCTTGTGATTACATGGGATGATAGAGCTGCACTTCCAGGACTCTTCCGTCTGATTCAGGATCAGTCTTTGCCAATGTTTGCCATGCCAGCCCTTCAAATCCAAGATCTAAATCTGAGTTTGTCACAGCCCTCCAGCATCAAGCCTTGCCATCTTCAGGTCCCCCTCGGCCGTACCTTATGGTAAGAAACTGATCGTCTCCTCCTAAAAGGTATGACTTGCTATGGTTTCCTGCTGGATTCCTCGGGTCATTACTAATTGGTGTACCGTGTGTGTGAACACCAGTGCACACTCATTGAAACCAGGAAGTGCCTAGTTTTTCTTTACTGGAACCAGGGAGGGTGGTGTAGCTCAATTTCAGCAGGACCTTTGACAGAGTTCCCAGCATGGTTTCATAAATTAGACAGACGTTTTAGCTAGTGACAACACAATATCATCAGTTGCTCTAAGAGTGGGAAGTTAGGCCCCAGCACTGGGACACCATTCTGATGGAAGGGTTTCCTTGGGTAGACTGCTGGATTTCCCTCACTCATCTGCCCTAGCAGCTCGAATGAAGACGTAGGTGATGTGCACATTTAGTGACAGAGGAACATGAGTCTAGAAGGAACAGCCAACCTGTCTGATAGAAGAATCATTTCAGGAGCTAGAGAGATGGTTCAGTGGTTAAGTGCATGTACTTCTCTTCCAGAAGATCTGAGTTCAATTCCCAGCACCCACATCAGGCAGCTCACAGCCGTCTGTAACTCCAGCTCCAGGGGCATCTGAGACTCCTGTCCTCTGTGGGCACCTGCACTCATGTGCACAGACACATAATATAATTTAAAATAATAAAAATAATTTTTAAAAATAATCATTTCAAAACCCCATGATTTCAAAACCCACCATGTTGGTGGCACAAGCTAATCCCCATACTCAGGATTTAAGGGTTTGACACCAGCTTGGGGTACATGTAAGACCTTGTCTCAAACACCTCAGAAAACTTTGAGAACTTTTATGGATGTCTCACTACATCAGGTACAAGTCCCTTGTAGCACTTTCAAAACCTTCGTCATCTAACCCAAAGGTCCCTGCCCCAAAATATCTGCCATTTTCATGAGCTTCATCCCTGCACCAGGCTGAACCACATGCTTCCGATCTCTAAACTGTGGCGTTTCCTTTCTCTGGACCCCTGTCTTTAAGGACCAGCTAAAGCCTTTGCTTCCCCAAGGCCTTTCCCACTCTTCTGTGGATTAGTAATATTCCCCTTCCCGGTGGGCTCTCATAATACTTTACACTAGGGTTTTACTCTACAATATAATCATTTAATAATTTACAGGCCTGTCATTTCCTGCTCTTCATGAACCTTAAAAGCAAGATCCATGGATATTACTATAGTGTCTGGGCCCTGTACTCTCCCTAACTGACGCAAGGCAGTGTTTGAAAGCACTCAAGTATTCAATGAGGAAAAGAAAATGAACTACAATTGGGTTTATGATTCAATTAGTTCCATCTTTAGTGATTGGAGACTAGAAATGGATGGAAATGAACAACGCATGATCATTAGTTCTGTTAGGCAAATCACTAGAAGTTTTGCAAATACATGGATTGTTAAATATTTAATCCATAAAAGGGGAGCTGAAGGCTCAAGTGATGCTACACAGTTTGCTCAACATCACACAGCTCACGAGTCAAGCTGAGTTCCAAGTGAAGCGTGAAGCGCCATCGGTCTGATCCTGTGTTTCCTTTCACTTCCTTTCTATTGCACTGGACAATAGAGGAAAGGTGCTTTGAGAAATGTCTGATAAAGTGATGAGTTTCAAACAGTGGTTCTCAACCTGTGGGCTGGGACCCCTTTGGGAGTCAAATGACCCTTTCACAGAGGTCACCTAAGACCATCAGAATAGACACAGATATTTTCATTACGAGTCATAGCAGCAGCAAACTGACAGTTATGAGGTAGCAATGAAAATAATGTTATGGTTGGGGGTCAGCATGACATGAGGATCTGTATTAAAGGGTCGCAGCATCAGGACAATGGAGAACCACTGGTTCAGCAACATTTGTCATTTATACAACTCTTTCCCAAAGGGTGCCGCCATTGCGAAAGATAAAAGTGGTTTATTGTGTGTATACCTGAAGGCTCTTGTGTATAAGCAGTGGGGGGAAATCCACATATTCCCTGCCTTTAACTTTTTCCTGAAAGACTTTAAGCTATCTTGGTGTTATTTACTAAAATTAAGTTTCCCAACTAAGTGGCCTAACTGTAAAGGACTGAACGTCCATTTGGGTAGGATGTTTCACAATGTGAATACAACCGTTTCTCATTGTAATGGTTCAGGAACAGACTCCCAGACTTCTGTTGAGAATATCTTCCAGCCAGGTGGTGGTGGTGTGTGTGGGGGTGCACTCCTTTAATCCCAGCACTCATAGAACAGAGGCAGGTGGATATCTGTGAGTTTGAGGCCAGCCTGGTCTACATAGTGAGTTCCAGGACAGCCAGGGCTACACAGTGAAACCCTGTCTCAAACAAAACAAAACAAGAATATCTTCCTACATGTGAACCCACAACATTAGTGACTTAGTCAAGAAAGCAAAACAATCCACACACACCCGGGAAGGGGGGAATGCATATCTACTCATACCCTACTCAGGACTACTCATCACCTTCGATCTTTCCATATCAGTTCTCACCCTCATCATTGCACATGGCAACCAAACTTGCTCTGCCTCCCTCCATCACAGATGTGGTGCTAGAAAACTTTATTTGCAAAGAATGTTATTGAAATCTAAAGGGCAGAGTGCAGAATAAAATTCCCTAAACCCAAAGTGTAGTGAAAATACTCCAGTTTCTGCAATTGAGACTTCTGTGCCAAGAGGAGCAATAGAGATGGAAGAGCTGAGAGGTTCCATCCCCAGATTCCTGCCTCTTAGCCTCGGATGAGCTGCTAAGACGCTGTATTTTAGCTGTAGGCAAGCTGGTAAGACCCATTATTATTTTTTTACACCTTCTGTATCTTTCAGGAAAAATCCCTTTTTATCATGGATAAAAAAGGTTCTCAGATTCAAATTTCTAGATATTGTAAGAAGTCAAATGATAGAATCTCATATAACATTAAGTGTTATTGACAGTTTCTTGGATTTGGAGTCATGTTTTCCATTAGGGTGGGGAGAAATATCTTCTGTTCATATCTGAAAAATCAGTAATGCTACTCCATAAGGAAATAGTTAATCCCACTTAATAATTGTGCATAAATCAAGTGGTATCAATAACCTTATATTAAATTTTCAGGTATCTATACATTGTTGATGCATTTCTTTCTTTTTGAGAAAGAGTCTTGCTTGTTAGGTCAAGTTGGCCGGGAACTCACTATGTAGCCCAGGCCTACCTGACCACAATACTGATGGGGGCTGGGATTATAGATGTGAGCCAACCACACCCAACCTCATGGCCTTTTTTGATTATACACATCATTAAATGTTAGTTAATCTCAAAGATGCAAGGAGAAAGACCACCAACCCAAATCATCATGACCAAATTAATTAAAACAAGCAATTAATTAAACTATATATATATATATATATATATATATATATATATATATATATATTTGTTTGTTTTGTTTTTTTTGAGACAGGGTTTCTCTGTGTAGCTTTGCACCTTTCCTGGAACCTGCTTTGGAGACCAGGCTGGCCTCCAACTCACAGAGATCTTCCTGCCTCTGCCTCCCGAGTGCTGGGATTAAAGGCGTGTGCCACCACCGCCTGGCCTATTTTTTATTCTTGCACACAGGCTGCCTTCCCCTAAGTTGGGGCTCATAAGATCAGCATTGGACGTGAGGAACACAAGGTTTCTTGTAACTCAGGGGTAGGGAGTTTCCAAATAGGGGATTCAGCAGGCAAAATAAGGGGGTTATAGGAACAGAACATAAGCATAACAAATTACAAAGACAGGATTGCAAGGTGATCATAACAAGGTAGTCATAACAACCTTTTGAAACAAAGGTAGGTTTGCAAGATGACTATATTTTTTGAAACAAAGACACGGTTGCCATTTTCTGGAACAAGCAATACAGAATCATTTGTAGTTAAGGTTACAGGTAAGGTGTAGCCCAATCCTTGAGAAACAGATTTAATCATAAATAGGAATGAACCTAATTTGTCTTTACTAGAAGATGGTTTTTAAGCCTAAGATGGACCAGGGTGGCTTATCATTACTTATCACCAACAATAGTTCCTTTCTCTTTTATCTGCATTTATGTTTTACCGATAAGCCTGATCTCTGTGTTTTTGATATGTTTTGTTTCCCCCACCCCACCCCCCAAAAAAGAACACAAGTAAGCAGCATGGGTCCTCTGATCTGCTTCCATGCAGGACGTAAGGAATGATTGCTCCCCTCACAACCTGGACCAGATTGCTGCCAATGTAGATATACCATATCAGCTTTCAAGGTCAAAACATTCCAGTCAAGTATCAAATTCATTTTCTCTATACTTCTTACATATTACTCTTCCTCATGTTGAAATTTACCCAACTAATATTTTCGTGAAGTTCCAATTGCCCATTTTGGCCATCATAGGCCCTTCTCTAACTTTATAAGGACCACGTGTATTAAGACGCTGTTCATACTTTTGTTTTAACACCTTCTAATTTAGTAACATCTGCAAATTTCATTAACAATGCTATTTACTCCCTATTCCAGATCATTAAAAAAAATGCAATGTCTTATGTATTAAATTTTGCGGTCGAATAGATTTAATTTGCTGTTGTAATTTCAATGCATGTTTTCTAAAGACACAATGCAGTTAAGAATGGCCTTCACATAGGCTTAAATCCATACCTAGTTTATAGTTATTTTACTATTATGCAACCCGTTTGTGTTCTATAATCAGCACTGTTGTGAGCTCCATTGAAGCTATAATCCATTGATTTTTCTCGTCCCCATTTTTCAATACAGTCATCATCTTGGCTTTAAAAACACAGCAATAGCAGAGTTAGCCATTGTTGAACTCTAATCCACAGCTATTTATAAAAGAAATTAAGTCTTTTTTTTCTCGGTCCATGTTCTTCCATTGATTTAAGAAATGTTCTACATTAAGATCTTTAATCCATAGTCATAATATTTATTTTTTCTTTGCATAGTATTGATGTTCTAACATGAAATAGATTGTAGATATATTTTTGTAAGCAAGGAAATAATATATAAGGTATAAATGTATTATATGCTTTGTAAAATTCTCTTAATATTCTTTATATTAATATAAATAAAGGGGAGCATGCATTTTTGAAGTGTGCCCACTGACCCCTAGAGAACCTGAGGTGACTTTGTTTTTATAATGGACTCCAGAAAGCCCCTCAGACCAGTGTGTGAGACTTATTAGGCCTTTCCTTCTCTTTTTGCCAGACATCACCCTCATTATTAGTCTTCTACAGCAATAGTTTGCATTGCCAGAGAGACGAGTCTTCCCACCTGTCACTTCTGGTCACATGTGGCAGTTTGAAATCATTAGACATCCAATTAGTCTTGTGTTCTCTGCTGTTTCCAGGAAACATCTCTGTTTTCTCTCTCAATCTCTGTGTGTCTTCCCTTTTTTTTCTGTGGTGTCCTCACAATAGGATCCCATGGTGACCTTCTGTTTTACACCTTGGAAGGCTGATTTTGTTTTGTTTTGTTTTGTCTTTTTTTTTTTTTAATTCTAAAATGTAGTTTCCTAACATGAGATGGTCTCCCAATAGCTGTGTTAACCATCTCAGGGCACCACCATAAAGTTGACATGTAACTTTAAGATTTATTTTTATTTATTTATATGCGTGGGCGTCTGCACCTGAGCGCAGGTTCCCCTGGAGGCCAGAAGAGGAGGTTGGGTGCCCTGGAGCTGGATAACAGACAATTTTGAGCCAGCCAAAGCACTGTTGAGAACTGAACTCCGGCCCTCTGCGAGAGCAGCATGTTCTCGTAACTGCTGAGCCATCTCTTAGAAAAAGAGGTTTAAAAGTTTTATAAAAAGGAGATAAAATATATTCATTTCCTGTAATATAGTAAAGACAAAAGACAAATCCATACACTGCTTTTCTGGAGAGTTTAAACGCTGAATTTCCGTAAGATCTTTTTTTTTTTTTTTTTTTTTTTTCAGAACAAGTACCTGTTTTCTCAGTAAACATCAAAATCATTTCATAGCTGGTTTTGGATACAATCAAATACTAAAGCTACAATTTGGAGATAAATTTTTCAGCATTTTAGAATCTCTCTGTCTTAACACAATTTTATTCAACAGATTTAAAAAATAATTCCAAAGTGGACATAGAGATTAAAGAGAAAAAAGATAATAAACCAGTTAAAAGCCTGGTGTGGTGGCACAGTCCTTTAATTCCAGCACTTGGAAGGAGGATCAGAGTTACATAGTAAGACTGTCCAAAAAATAAAATAAATTTTGTTTCCCCATGGAAACCTGTTTCTTTTATTTTTCCTTCAGTTCTTCCTTTTTTTTCCCCCCAGCTTTTCAAGACAGGGTTTCTCTGTGTAGCTTTGGAACCTGTCTTGGATATTGCTCTGTAGACCAGGCTGGCCTTGAACTCACAGAGATCCACCTGCCTCCGCCTCACGAGTGTTGGGATTAAAGAGAACACACCGACTTGGCTTGTTGTTGTTGTTGTTAATTTTTTAAGGTTTCAAATTTTTTTGAAGACATTGACTGGGCCATTTATTAGCTCCGTTTTCTGTTTAGGATAACATGTCTTATATTACTATTTGTGTGTTTGCTTTTGACAGTTTATCCATAATTTTAACTTCCCTATATCATCTAGACTGGCTTGAAATTTGTGGTCCTCTGCCTCAGCCTCCTGAATTGGGGAATTAAAAGAGTGGGTGGCCACCTATGATGAGAGGGGTTCTTGAGGACCCTTGACTAGCCCCTGCTCTGAGTAGCCGCCTTCCAGACATGCTCCACCTTTCGTTGTCAGTCAGTTTGGGATGATTCTTCATAGAATTACCCGCATTTTCGGCCTTTTCTTTGAAACTGTCTTAGATAGTCATAAAGTTGCTATTTCCTAGTGGCGGAAGAAAGATCAAACCCATATGTGACGTGCTAGGGAGTAACAAGCAGGCAGGGCGCCTTTTGTCCCAGGCGCCTGGGCTGACACAAAGCACTTAGGTGAAGGGATTATGCTTTCAGAGCGAGGAGGCAGGTTCCCAAGAGTGCAGACACTTCCTCCCCAACATACTCGTGTATGCAAATACGTTTTTGCCTCCCTTTCTTAAACATTTCACTCAAGATTCTCTTGTGGCCAGATGTCAGGAAAAATGGAACGAGTTGAAATAATTGGATAATTGTGTTAGTTTTTCATATCATTAATGTAGAGCAAGTCTTATTAAATCTTTGTGGTAGACATTTCAAAGTAATTGTAAGTCATGTTTGCAAAATTCCACTGAATTATTTCAGTTGGGTAATTGCACCTTGGCCTCACTTAGCCGGTCTGTAGCTGTCTAGACAACCAGTTTGTCTAGGTCATTTTGCCATGAAAATTAGCTATACAAACCTTCCCCCAAGTCTCAGTGTTAGATTACATGCTTGACTACATAGCCGACATTTTCATATCTGAAGGAAGTTGCCTTAGCCACATCTCTGGACGGTAGAGATTGCCTGTTCCTGATGGATCTGGACATGGTCCGTTTTAGTGTTGACACACTGTTACAGAACAAAGTTCCTAGACATCTTCCTTTCCTGGGCCTGATTTCAGCCTCATAATGCAATTACCCTAAACAGACATAGAGTTGGGATCCCAGTTCAAGCTCCCACTCTTTCCCAGACTAGGTAAGTCCGGCTGGACCTTGGATGATCTTCTACATGAGAACTTGAGGCTTTGGGGGATCCCTAAGGATAAATGTTAGTGCAGACATGAAGAGGAAGAATGGGGAGGAGGCTGGAAGATGGCACATTTGCTAGAATATTTGTGAGCAAGCTTCAGAGCTTGAGTTTTATCTCCAGACCCCACACGGAAAAGCCAAGCACGGATGGAGACATGTGGGACCCTGGGGCTTGGGTCTAGGTCAAACCACCAAGCTCCAGGCCACTGAAAGACAAAAAACAAGACCAGGACAGGCAGGACTTGAGGAAGAATACAGCATCTGACTTTGACCTTTGGCCTTCACACACACACCCCACATACAAATACACACACAGACACAATCACACACAAACATACACCATTGACACCACACAACAAACACACATATACATATACTTACACAACACACATAAACACACACACACACACACACACACACACACACCACACCACACACAAACATCCACACACACCGTGCACACATACCCACACACCACACACACATATACACACACATACACATCACACACACCACATACAAACATCTACATACACCGTGCACACATACCCACATACCACACACACACACACACACACACACACACACACCACACATACATAATCACACACATACACACACACACCACACACAAACCACACAACAAACACACATATACATACACTTACCACACATAAGCACACACACACAGACATACCACACACAAACATACACACACCACGCACACTTACCCACACACCACACACATGCACAAATACACACACACACCACACACACACCACACACACACACCACATACACACACAACATACACACACACACACCACACACACACCACACACACATACCATATACATATACCACATACACATATACACACACCACATGCACATACACACACCACATATGAACACACACACACACTATACACAAACATACATAGACACACACCACACACACACATACAAACACACACAATGTGTATACACATATACACATACCAAAAGTTAAGGCATTGTGGAATAGGACCTTTAAAAGGGCTCTGGTTCTAGATAAACCTGCAGGAAGAACTGGACCATCTTCTTTTGAGCTCCAGGACTTTGGATACTTTACTTAGCTTCTCTGGGGCTCATTTCCTCATCTACAATTTGAGGGTAATAATTATGTTTTTGTTTTGGTTAATAAATCAATATATACACAACACTTAAGACAGGACCTTGCCGTGTTCAGAAAAGCTGGTTATTGTTATGACTGGCTGTAGTTCAATGTTAAGCACTTACTACACTTACTGTTCTTAATGCTTCTCAATTCCCTGAATTACTTGTTTTCCTGGAGCCGAGTTTTCTTTTTATTTAGATTTTACAGTGCTATGTTCTCAGATATCTTCAATGATGCTAGTTATTGTTTATAAATAAAAGGGAGTTGCTACTCTGGCCATTTTCGGGAGCTGGCATGGGTTTTCTTCTGCTATTAGCAAGTATATTTCCCCATATTTCCACGACAATACCTAGTGTGTGGTAGGATATGCTGATTGACCCTCTTACTTTAGGAAAACTGCTGTCCCTTGGCCCTGAAGTTCCCAACGGCCCATGTGTTGGAGGCTGAAGCCTTGAGACTGAGCTCAGGGGAAGGGTTTTATTTTAATAACTAGGGTTATCTCCTTGAAGGAGCCAATGGGACCACAGCTTTCTTTCTTGCACATTCCTATCCTGGCCATCAGGTGAGGAATTCTGCTCTGCTGTGGGCTCCTGCTACAGAATGCTACCTCACCACAGGCCCAAAGCAATGGTCCAACTGACCAGGCACTGACACCTTCAAAACTGAGCCAAGCCAGGTGGGTAGCTCCATCTGTAATCCCACAATGCAGGGAACCTGAGTTCAAGGTCAGAGCTATAGGAAGTCACATCAGGAAAGGCACCACAGCAGAAAACATTGTGACCTTTTCTCTTCATAAGCTGATTACTTCAGTATTTTCTTACAATAAGAGAAAGCTGGCTAATTCAATAACATAAATGCATTTTTTCCTGTGGTTGGCTTGAGTCTGTAAAATTGAGTCAATATTATTGTGCCTTGTACTGTTCTAGGTCATTTTGTGAAGTTATACTCCACACAGTCAATGAAAACATATGCAAGATGGTGTGGAGATCAACAGAAAACAGTGTCAGGGAGACACCTCACTGTACATGTAAATTAAGACTTCTCTAGAGGGCTAGAGAGATGGCTCAGAGGTTAAGAGCACTGACTGCTCTTCTAGAGGTCCTGAGTTCAATTCCCAGCAACCACATGGTGGCTCACAACCGTCTGTAATGAGATCTGGCGCCCTCTTCTGGCCTGCAGTCATACATGCTGTATATATAATAAATAAATCAATCTTAAAAAAAAAAAATGACTTCTTTGGGAGTTGAGAAGCCTCTATTAAAATGACTAGGTTTTTAAAAAGTATTTATTTATGTGCATGTGTGCATGCCTGTGCACGCCTCTGTGTGTGTGTGTGTGTGTTTATATAAGGAGGTCAGAGAGGTAGAGCTGTCAGATTCCCTGGAGCTGGAGTTTCAGTTGTGAGCTGCCTTGTGTGAGTGCTGGAACTCACACTTGGATTCTCTGCAGGAACAATATGTGCTTTTAACTACCGAGCCATCTCTCCAGCCTCAAAACGACTGGTAAAGAAGGTAAAGAGCAGGGAGATTAGGAGTTCATACAAATATTTTGACCTGATGAAGGACACAAAAATATCACTCTTGCCTCTGAGTAGTTACCAAAAATAGCAGAGGGGGGGCAACCTACCCCTTAATGAGCTTATTATGACTTGGTGGCTTTAATGAGAAGCGAAGAGTGACATCAGTGTGTATTCTGGGAGTTTGTCTCCAAGCAGAATGGTAGTGACTTGGTAAGGCTCTTATTTCTGTGAGTATGTCCCCATGCTGAGAAGTGCCTGGGCACAGCCTGGCTCAGGGAGGTTTGGACTCTTCACCTTCTCTTCCCCTCAATCTCTGAGTGCAGCTAAATAGGAGAGGGATTTACTGCTCCTGATAGGAATCTCTCTCTCTCTCTCTCCATCTCTCTCTCTCTCTCTCTCTCTCTCTCTCTCTCTCTCTCACACACACACACACACACACACACACACACACACACACACATACGCACGCGCGCGCACACACACACAGGAGGAGGCAGGAGCAGGAAGAGCTGGGGACAGTGGTTTTTAAGCAAATGTGTTTTCCTACTTCTATATAAGACCAGAACTGCTTTGTTTGTTTTGAGTGGGGGTGGGGGGGTGGGGGGGGGGGGGGGGGGGGGGTGGGGAGGGTGGGCATGTTATCCAGGCTGATCTCATCCCCTGGGCTCAAGTTACTGCTCTGTTGTCTTGTTTTGTTTCTTTTCCTTTGTTTTTCTGTAATCGTACCTTGCGATATAGCCTTGGCTATCCTGGAACTCACTATGTAGACCAGACTTGCCTCGAACATATAGCAATCCTGTGTCTCAGCTTTCTACCTCCTAAGTATCCTGATTACACATGTGTGCCACTGCTCCTGGCAAAGTCCCAGCCCTTCCTGTGATCACTGACTGAGCTTTTCCGATGCCTGAGACTACAACCAAAGGCCATCGTGACCAGCCTTATAACAGGCTACTTGTTTATTTATGTGTGGTCACTGGTAACACCTATCTCTAGCAAATGGAGCCTCATAACAGGCCGGTCATGAGCAATAGTCTTTTAGCAAGGTAGAAAGTTTCAAATTAACATGACTCAAGGCCCCAACAAGGACCTGCCAGCCTCTAAATGGGGTGGAGAGAACAAGGAAGAGAAAGAAGAAACCAGATGACTGGCCGGCAAGATTGCCAAACAAGATTATGTCCAACGAGGACATCAAACACTCTGGGAGTCTGGAATGAAAACCCCTTCTCCATATCCTCAACAAAAATCGGCATACATACATAGTTCAGTTATGCGTTGACTTCAGTGGAGTCAATTTTAGGAAAGAAAGCATAGAGAACAGCAGGAATCCCAAGTAGACTGATGGATCATTCTAGAGAAGGTACTGCAACTGCCATGGAGTGTGGTGGGTATTGTGTTCCCTGAAATATTGTGTGTTCCCCAAAATAAACATATCTGGGGTCAGAGAACAGACAGCCACTAGAACAGAGCCAGAAATGGTGGCTAGAAAATGGGAAGAGTAAGCCATAACAGAAGTTGGGCGGTGGTGGTACACTCCTTTAATCCCAGCACTTGGGAGGCAGAGCTAGCCAGTTCTCTGAGTTCAAGGCCACTTTAGAAACAGCTAAGCATGGTGACCCACCCCTTTAATCCCAGGGAGTGGGGGCAGAAAGAAAAAGGTATATAAGGTGTGAGGACCAGGAACTAAAGAGGAAAAAGCATGTAGTTAGTTAAGCATTTGGTGGGTTAAGTGTTCAGGCTTTGGGGCAACACAGTTCAGCTGAGATTCATGTGGAGGAGGACTCAGAAGCTTCCAGCCTGAGGAAACAGGATCACCTGAGGAAATAGCAAGGTGAGGTAGCTGTGGCTTGTTCTGCTTCTCTGATCTTCCAGCATTCACCCCAATAACTGGTCTCGGGTTTGAGTTTTATTAATAAGACTCTTTAAGATTCATACTACAATGGAGCCCTTCCCATAATGGGACTCAGGAGACACGTAGGATCTATGGAAATTTTATATAAGGACTGTACACACACACACACACACACACACACACACACACACACACACACACCCCTTCTGTCTTAAAGACAAAACTCACAGATCACTAAACTAAAACCTCACTGACCATTTGGTATTGGATAACCAGTTGCTGTTCTCTTTCCACTGGTCATCCCTGAAAACACATACAAGTAGCCTTAGACAGATTGGGCAGGTTGTATTCAGGAATATATATGTATCTGTATGTAACAACAATTAATGAAAAAAATAGGCCCTGAATTTGAAAGAGAGCAAGGAGGGGCACATGGGAGGTTTGGGAGGGAGGAAAGGAAAGGGAGAAATGATGTAATTATATTATAATCTCAAAAAAAGAAAAGAATAATAAAGAAAAATGTTCAGCTAGAAGATAAATTACCTAAACAAGTTAATTTTTCAGAAAAACAAACAAACAAAAAGAACATCACAAAATGCCTCACTGAGCTAGCTTGCATGTGGTCCCAGCTCTTCAGGAGGGCGAGTCAGGAAGAACTCCCCTGAAGCTGCACAGTCTGAGGCCAGACGGGCAGCATAGCCAGACCACATGTGGAAATAGATACACCCATACATTTACACACACACACACACACACACACACACACACACACACACACACAATCTCAGGGACTGCTATGTTTTGCAAAAATGAATCTCATGCTTGAGCTTCCAAATACATTCCACTGATTTTGCTTTGTGGCATTGAAAGTATACAAAATCCGTCCCCTGGGGCAGGAACATAGGCACACTGGGTAACCTCGGTGTGAATGAGGACACTGGAATCAGATCTATTGGCTGGCAACCCCAGCTCTGTCCTGATCCAAGCATGCAAACTTGGCCAAGATATTTTATTTCTATGTTTTTCCTCAGCAGCAGATAGTGACGTTATTCATCTCCTGGGCATTTCGAATAAACTGCCAGGCATATGTACCTGGCACAGAGTGGGTGTTCAATGAATTGTAGGACTGAGAAGCAAGAAGCACTGATAACTGAGTCAGCATAGCCAAGTCCATTCCCTTCCAAAGTCAACATTCAGAAAACTTCATATTTAAAGCTCTGAATTCCTTAGTGGCCTTGCTTGTCCTCTGACTAGGGAAAAAAATAAGAATTTCCTTTACCCCCTCTGGCAGGCATCTCTTGGTATGCCAAAGAGCTCCAAGTCCATGCCCTAGACTTCCCAGTCGCTCTGAAGATGCACTTTGAAATGTGTAAGTGAACTCTGCACCATGAACCCGGAATACAGCTGCGTATCTCAGTCATTCGCCCCAGCCCCCCACTCACAACTGCTTCAGTGTTGACTTAATGTTATTCGTTTGCTTGAATTGTTATTGAGAATTTAATTGTTAATTAAAATGGCCTGGCATCACCCAGCTCACCTGGAGTGCCCCAAGCGATAATCCTTAATTCATTGTATTCTTTGATTCATACTTACAGTTTAATTTCTGAAGCCAGAAATACAAATGGATTTTATAATGGCATGTGTGTATTAGATGAGAGGAGATTGGGATTGCTGATGGAGAGCTAGGTTTTTAGGGGTGATCTCATAATCATGCAGAGTTGTTTCTGGATTGCACGGACTGAACTTCTCAGTGAACACCCAGGGCACATGAAAATTGAATTTGTAGTATGATTTATGTGAGTATGAGTTGTGCTTTAATTTAAATTCTTTCCTATTTGGTTCTTTAATTTTTGGTTATTTGATCTGTAGGTAGGAAGTGTGAGTCTTGGGAATGGAGAGATGGCTCAGAGGATAAGATCTTACAGAGGACCAGGGCTCAGTTCCCAGCACCCACATCAGGTGGCTCATAACTGCCTGGATCTCCAGTTCCAGAGGCTCCAACACCTTCTGGCATCTTTAGGCATCTTTGTGCACACAGTACACATAAACTCATGCAGGCATACATACATACATATCACTTTTAAATCACTTTTTATGAAGAATTATGAGTTTTTCCAATCCTGTTTCCACTTCTCCTCCCTTTCATTCAGTACTTTTTAAAAATGCTATCTGTTAACAGCCAAGAATTTTTAAGCCATACCTGCACAAGGGTATCCATAGGTACAGAGGTATCCTGGTGCAGCAACATCTGTCTTAAACTGTTGGAACACAAATTTGGGGTACAAAGGGCAAGCATTTGACATAATTCCCAAACTGTCCCTCATTCCCAAGTCCTTTTCAATGACTCAGAGCTCCATTTCCATCCTTCTGGAATATATGAGCCCAAGTTCACAGCCCAGGTCTGTCCTCCACAGCCTATGATTATGGACTGTAGCATACACAGGGAAGTCTGTTGAGGGGCACTTCAGTGAGGTGGTAGGAGCGAGAAAGAAGCCCCCCCCCCCCCCGCCTCCGCCATGCATATGAAGTGCTGATGTGTGTGTGTGTGGGGGGGGATCCCTAAGTCAAACCCAGATCTAGCAATGCTTGAGCATGATTTCTCTCTTTCGTCTTGTGCTGCCTCTCCCAGGACTGCTAAAGTCACCTCGATGAACACTTGAGACCGGTGTTAGTGTCGGGTCTCCTCTATCCTCAAGCACTGCGCTGGAGGGGGGGATGGTGCAGACCTCAGAGAAGAGTATCTTTCTACCTTCTACCTCTCAGCTGGCCTCCCAGCCCCCTTTGCCTCGCTGGCTGCTATCTAGTGTTGACCAGTCATTCTGAGCTGGGCCCTTCAGGGCTCTTGGTTATCTCTTTGCTTCCTGCAAGACTTGCTCAGCTTACAAGTGGCTAAGACAAGCTCAGGAGGCCCACTGGCGTAGAAAAGATTGCAGAGATGAAGTGTGACAGACTTGCCCAGGTGAACCATCATCTGTGGTTGTCTTTTAAAGCCATTGTTTGAAGTGGTTTGCTACACCCTGTAGTGTTTCATTTCATTGATATTTTGGGGATAAGGTTGATCTTTAAATTGGGGAACTTTGGGCCAAGCAGACCGACTTTGGAAGGACAGAGGCACTCTGATGTAGCTGGGTCTCATCTAATCAGTGGAAGGCATCCATGTAACAGGCTTTCTTTTGGGACACCAACCAGCTCCCAAATCATGGCAGAGAGACTTATTATTAGTTATGAATGCTCAGCCTTGTCATATGTTCGTTTCTGGCTAGGTTTCTTGTTTTAACTTAAGTTAACCTGTTTCTCTTTATGTTTTGCCTCTAGGCTTTTTACCTTTCTTTCATTCTGTATGTCCTGCTCCATGTCTGTCTGGTTGGTGGCTGCAGGGCTGGTCCTGGACGTCTTTCTTTCTTATCTCTTTCTCCCTTTTCCCCTTCTCTCTCCCGAGACTCCTCCTCCTACTTATTCTCTCTGCCAGCCAGCCCCGCCTATCCCTCTACTGCTAAGCTATTGGCCATTCAGCTTATTATTAGACCAATCAGGTGCCTTAGGCAGGCAAAGCAATGCATCTTTACATCATTAAACAAATGCAGCAGAAACAAATGTAACACATCTTCATATAGTTAACAAAAGCAGCAGACTGCCTGGACTTCATTGGTGCCACCAGGTCTCCTTATTAATGGGCCCTTAGAAGTAGTGTTTGCTCACAAAGCAACAATTTCTCACTTGGAGGCACATGCATGAGGAAAACCCAGGATCTCTGTGTCCTACTTTGCTTTCTATAGGAGTGTGTGTGTGTGTGTGTGTGTGTGTGTGTGTGTGTGTGTGTGAGAGAGAGAGAGAGAGAGAGAGAGAGAGAGAGAGAGAGAGAGAATCACCATGACCAAAACCAACTTGGGGAAGAAAGGGTTTATTCAGTTTACAAACCTAGGTTGCAAACTGCCAGTGGATGGGTCCTGCAGAGGGTATAAGGAGTCAGTGGAGAAGGAAGTGAGAATCTTGAAGCCTGACTGACTAGCAGCCAGAGTGTTTCTTATTTATACAGAATTTAGTTAGCAGAGATACATTCATTTTGTTCCAAAACATATATCATATCATTTTTGGACATGTGTTTCACTTCCTTTTGCTCATTTTTTAGTCATCATTAATAAACTATGACAGAACAGAGTTATCATTTCTAATCATTTCCCCTCAAGTTTTGACATCATTAATAAACAGAGTTATCATTCTTACTCATTAATCCCATGACCCAATTTTTGAGACTCTAGAAGCATATGACAGCCTGTTCTCAGGCTGGTTGCTTTGGTTGCTTCAAGGACATTAGACCAAAACAAAATCTTCAACCACCCTGGGCATTTTGCCATGTCTCAAGCAATGTATTATTAACTCTTAGTGGTCAGAATGCCCAGGAAAAATCTTCAGGCTAAAGCTGCTGAAGTTATTGTTCAAATTCTGGCATAATCTGATCAATGTTCACATTTATATCCTTATAGAATTTGTCTACATGTCTAATCCTGGCATTCTGTTGTTCCTTGGTCATATGACATTATTGTGGCTCTGTATGAGCTACCTTCTAAGAGAGGGAGGTCCTGACACCTCATACTTTTATCATCTTTCCACTCCATACTTTGCTCATCAATATGTCTCTATGTACGGCAGAGTTGTATGCCACGTAATTGTCTGAGTGTACAGTGGGAAGAGCCTTGTAATCTGAACTGTGGACAATTCCTCTAGCCCACTGAATCTTGTTGACCTTTTTGAATTTACTTTGTTTTGAATATCTTGTTCCAGTGTAAGTACAGGGAGAGATGTTTCAAGAATGTCTCATAGCCTCATGAAGAGACCTGTGGCTACTTTATGTGTCACAACTTCCAAGGCATAAGGAAGGCCTTCAAGGAGATAAGGATGTCTCCTTCAAATTGTGTGTGTGTGTGTGAGATAGTATGTTTAGGACTTTCCTGGATAAGCTTAGAAGCAGCATTCCTGGGAGAAGGCATACATGATTCATAAGAAATTTTCCATCAATCCAACATCCTTAAATTGTACAAATATTAAAAATGTCCCAAGTATGTAACAGGTGGAGATGAAAACCAAAGGTGGCATGGCAGCCATCATGTATCTCAGTTCTGCTGGATCTTTGTCAAGCAGCTGTGCTGACTCTATGACTTCTGCCATTCTATCCAGATATGGCTGTGCCAGCAAACCATCATTGAGGGAAGTCAGGGCAGGAGCCCAAGGCAGGAACCTGGAGGCAGGAACTGGAGCAGAGTCTGTGGAAAAAGGCTGCTTACTGGTTAGTTCTTGGGGCTGGTCAGCTTGCCTTCTCAAACAACCCAGGACTGCCTTCCCAGGGTGGCTCTGCCAAGACTGGGCCAGGATCTCCCACATCAATCAAGAACATGTCTCACAGACTTGCCTACAGGCAATTGGAGAAAGCCTCAATTGTGGTTCCCTCTTCTTAGATGATGCTAGCTTGCATCAAGCTTGGAAAAAAAAAGAAAGAAAAAGTAGCCCACATGCTCTGCCCTCTAGCTCTTGCTTTGGGTTAGACTCTGCATCGACTTACCAATCCTGCAAGGAGTGTCTTCCAGTTACCCCAAGCTTGTAACCCTTCACAGAGGAAGGGACAGAGATAAGTCAGTGCCCTAAACTCTGTAAGTCAACTTGGATTCCAGAAAAAACAAAACCTCCCAGGACAGGGCCCCTCCCACCACCCAGATTTGGGCATGCAATAGAGGCTAAGCAGGGTAGACACTCTTTACCAACCCTTTCACTCCCTCCTCTGGTGGGATAACATCCATAACATGGATGGATCAAGATCCTGGGGCCTCGGTCACGCTCTAGGCAGCCATGTCTCCAAGCTTGGACACCCACTATATTAATCTACTCTCTGTTAATATTTGAGAGGATAACTGAGGCTGGGCGGTATATGATGAAAGGAGGTTCATTTAGCTTATGGTTTTAGAGGCTGAACATCGAAGATCAGAATACCATCCACTCAGCCTTTAGTGAGGGCCTCCTGGTGAATGGCACCATGGCAAGAGCAAGTATGAGGAGGAGAGCACAGGGGGAGATAGGAAGCCAAAGGGAAAAGGAGTCCAGGCTCTCTCTCAGGCCACAGGAACTAAGCAGTTCCCACAAGAACTGTGTGCTCCCATGACCCAGCTACCTTACAACCAGTTCTACCATTTGCCAACATTGCTACACTGTGGACCAAGCTTCCGACATATGAACCCTCAGGGGACACACTCAAGCCGTTCCTAAACGACTACACCCAGATATCGAGGCCTAGGTCCCCCAGGCACTACTTCCTGAATAACCATGGGATACATTGGCAGCTTCATTCTAAAAATGACACAGGTAATTGTGGGCCACGTCAACTATGGTCCATAAGATGATACTGCCACTGTGGGGGAAAGTGTGGCAGCCCTTCAAAACTTGGCAAGCTGGGATCACCAGAGCTGAATGTAGTCACACACATGTACAATCCTGGTGCTTCTCTGGCAAGATGGGAGGGGAGGCACAAGATCCTTGAAAGCTTGTGGGCCATCCAGTAAGATAAGAGCCCCTGTCTGTAAACAAGCTGAGAGATGAGGGCTGACGCTTGGTGTTCTCCTTTGACCTCCACACACGAGCTGTGGCAATGCATACACAAACAATCACATGCACACGTGTGTTTACACATACACATGCAAATTAAATAAATATAAACAGGTAGCAGTATATGCAGAGACTCATTTGGTTGAAGTGCCATGTAGTAGTAACTCTGGAATGCTCAGCTCTGGATGAATCATCTATATTAACCTACTCCATTTAAGGCTCTGGGAACATGGCAGAAGAGTGGGCAGAAAGAATGTAAGAGCTGATAGATGAGGAGGAGGACTGGGAAATGCTGACTTCTGGACATGACATGGCTACTTCACACAGCACCTGTGGTCGTCTACTCAAGAACTGCACAAGATACAGGCAGTCAAAATACCGTCAAGAATGGAGGAGCGGGGCTGGAGAGATGGCTTAGTGGTTAAGAGTACTGACTGCTCTTCCAGAGGACACAGGTTCAATTCCCAGCACCCACATGTCAGCTCACAACTGTCTGTAACTCCAGTTCCAGGGGACCTGACACCCATGGCAAAACACCAACGCAAATAAAGTAAAAAATGAAAAATAAATTAAAAAAAAGAAAGAATGGAGGAAGAACCCCTGAGACCTCACCCTCGGTGGAGAAGTAGGTGGTTGCTGATGGGGCTGTGGAAGCTGGTAGGTTGTCCATTCGCCAGTGGAGGGCCCACACCCATGTGCATATGGACAGCATGAATTGGACTCAGGAGTTGTCAATAACAACAACAAAAGAAGGGCATGAAATTGGGAGGGGTCAGGGTGGGGAGTAATAAGTGGAGTTTGAAGGAGGTAACAGTGGGTGGGTGTGATCAAAACATACTATGTAGGGTGCCTTGGAAGAACAGTGTTGGGTATAGCTGCCTTCCATAATATACTACATAAATATATAAAATTTTCCAAGAGTACATAAGAATATTGTTTGACAGTTAAATATAGAATTGCTCTATGATTTAGCAACCTCACTCCTAAAGTTTAAAAAATGGAGCTTGAACAGGTATTTGAATGCATATACTCATAAATTAGTATTATTCATAATAGCTAAAAGGTATAATAAGCCAAATGTCTGTCAATATATGAGTAAATTAACAAAATTTAATATGCACATAAATAAATGGGCTGTTAATAATTTTGCCTTAGACTGAAGATGTAGCTCAGTTGGCAGAGTAATTACCTAGCAGGCCCTGGGTTCAACTCTGAGCGCTACATAAGCTGGGCATGGTAACACATAACTATAATTTCTGTACTGTAGAGGTGGAGGCAGGAGGGTCAAAAGTTCAAGGTCATCGTCAGCTACATAGTGAGTTCAAGGCTGGCTTGAACTACATGACACCCTGTCTCACAAGGGGAAAAAAAATCAGCCTTTAAAGGGTAGAAATTTTCATTCTCATCCATGACACAACAGGATGAGCCTCCAATACAGTAAATTACACGGAACTCAGATCCAGACGGACAGAAGGACAAGTGCTGAGTGACTGTGCTTATACACAGCTTATGAATGGGCACATCCGGAGAGTGAGGAGGAACGGTTGTTACCACAGCTGCGGGGGGTAGGGGTGGGGTGGGGTGGGGTGGGGGGGTGGGGGGTGCTGACCGCAGGAAGGGTATACCGCATCCGTCTAAGTGCTGAAGGGTGTTGTTGGATAGAGTGTGGTAACCTCTGTCCAACAATATAAATGCATCAGATCTGGAATAACCTGGCTTCCATGTATGAGAATCAGCTCTAAGACGCGATGGAACCAAAGAAAAAGGAGGAACGATCTAGGGTCACACTGTATGCAATTCATTGGATTTACTGAGAAAAGTTAGTCTGAGGCAGCAGCAAGGTGGTACAGAGCCCTTTAGCCTGGGTCAAACAAAGGCAGAGCATGTGCATTGACCAAAATGACTTAGCCCTAGCCGGAATGGATAAAACCTGGCTTAGCTTAAGCTCGTACCAAGGTCAAGCACATTCCTGGCTCCAGGGTCCAGTTGCAAAGTCCCACACACCACTGGTTGTTTTGGCTATTTATGGTCTGCTGGGAAACCAAGCAGAGAACAGACAAGTATCACTCCAGTGAAGCTGTGGCAGTTGGAGTTCGAGATGGCTGGAGTACGATCAGGACGGATCCATAGAGCACAGTGCCATTGAACTGCTCACTTGTAAAAGAGTTTGAAACGGTAAGTTCTAGTTTCTTGTATTTTATCACAATAAAGTTGAAACATGCCCTACAAAAGATTCAGGTGGAGGGAGGGCAGGTAACCACAGGACTCTAGATCCACCTCTGACTTTTCAGATCTCCTGTTTTTTGTAGAACTCTCTGCCCTTCTTTCAAGCTTCACAGTAAAGTAACTAAGGCCTGGTGGATGGTGCTCTCCATAAATCAGCATACTATGACAGATCAGAGCAATAGTTCTACCATCCAGAGGCTCACCACCAGAAGTTCAACTCTGTTCTTCCATGTCTGCACACTACTTGGGTAAAAGACCACGGTGTGAGGGTGCAGCATGCTCTTGGGTCTTTCTTAGCTCACCAGCAAATCCCAGAGCATTCTTATCCATGATCCTTGTAGGCATGTGAGCTTTCTGGCCCTCGATGCCAGTATCCTTTCTTTCCTTTTTTTTTTTTTTTTAAGGCTTACTTTTTCTTTCTCTTTATTCTTCTCTCATATAATACATCCTGACTGCAGCCTCCCCTTCTTCCCCTCCTTCCAGCCTTCCCCGACCCCATCACACACACCGCCTTAGATCCATTGCTTCTCCGTTTCCCTCCAGAAAAGAACAGGTCTCCCAGTGATCGGTGATATCAACTGACTCCCAGGGATATCAACCAAACATAGTATAACAAGTTACAATAAGACTAGGAACAAACCCTCATATCAAGGCTGGACTAGGCAACCCAGTAGGAGGAAAGGGGTCCCACAAGTACGTGAAAGAGTCAGAGACACCCCGACTCCCACTGTAGGCGTCCCACAAATCCCCAAGCTGAAAAACCACAGCATGTATGCAGAGGACCTAGCGCAGACCCACACAGGCTCCATGGTTCACTTCAATCTCTGTGAGCCCTTATGATCCCTGCTTAGTTGATTCTGTGGGTCGTGTTCTCATGGTGTCCTGGACTCCTCTGGCTCCTACAATCCTTCCTCCCCATGTGCTGTGAGGTTCTCCTTTTTTTAAAAAAAAAAACAAAAATTATTTATTTATTTTATGTATATGAGTGCTCTATCTGCATGTGCACCTTTATGGTGGAAGAAAGCATCATACCCCACTATAGATGGTTGTGAGCCACTGTGTGGTTGCTGGGAATTGAACTCAGGACCTCTGAAAGAGCAGCCAGTGCTCTTAACCGCTAAGCCATCTCTCCAGCCAGGGGTTCTCCTTCTAATGTTTGGCTGTAGGTCTCTGCCTCTGCTCCCATCAGCTGCTGGGTGAAGCCTCTCTAATTGGGCTAGGCACCAGTCTATGAGTATAGCAGAATATCATCAGGAATCATTTCATTGACTTCTTTTTGTTCTTTTGGTCAGTCATGTTCGGTTCTAACCTAGGTCTCTGAGCCATCCAATTTACCATTCCTGGCCATCCAGGCAGTGTTGAGCATGGGCTCTGTCCCTGTGGCTCAGGTCACAGGTTAGAGCAGTCATTGGCTGGCCACTCCCACAGTTCTGAGCGACCATTGCCCCAGAGCATCTTGCAGGCAGGACAGGTTGGAGTGGAAGGTTTTGTGGCTGTGTTGGTGTTCCAGTCCCCCACTGGAAGCCTTGCCTGGTTACAGAAGATGGCTGGTTCAGGCTCCATATCCTCATTACTAGGAGTCCTCACTAGGGTCACCCTCACAGGTTCTAGGAAGTTTCCACAGCACTAGGTTTCCACTCGCCCCCCAAATGCCCACCTATTCCAGTTGTCTCTCCTTGTACTGTCTTCCTCTGTCCCTCCCTCCCCTACCTGATTCCTCCTGTTCCCATCCCCATCCACCCCCAGGCCACCCATAGAAAAGGATAATCACACTACCATCCACAGACCCAGATAGACTAAGTAACATGGAAGGCTTTAGGGATGGCGGGAGAGGGGCACATGGCCCTCTCTGGGAAGGGGAAATAGAATCGTTTTCCTCTTAGAACACCTTCTCTTCCTCTGTCCTTCAGAGCTCAGCCTGACTGTTATTTCCACTGACCACATTTCTTCACCTCAGGTTCAATCCTCATTTGGCATGCTAACACCATAGCCTCCCTTGAAGGAGGTTTTCTGTTCCTCTGTCTGATTATGCAAGTGGTTTCTTCCGTTTCCCATGCTGTATCTATGAGAAGGGAAACTGTGGTTTGTCACAGCATTGAATCCTCAGTCTGTAGAGGCCTCACAAAATACTTGAGATTTTGGCTCATGGTCAGCAGTTCCAATCCATAGTCCTTTGGGCACATTGTCCTGGAGGAAGCTGCTTACTTTAGGATTGCCCAGAGCAAAGAGAAAAAGGAGAAACTGGAATCCCCAACCCTTGCACCTAGTGACCTCACTTCCTTCCATAGGCCCCACCCCATAAAGGTTCCACTATCTCCCAAGGCCACCACGGGCTGGGGACAAGGCTTCAACATAGAAGTACTTCAGGGACACTCGAGATCCAAACGATAGCACATCCTAATCACTATCTGCTAACAAATCAATGGACCAGGGAGCAAATCGGAAAAATGACCGGCGCCAGTTGAGTTAAAGGTTTTTCTCTAATTTATAAGTAAGTAAAGGCTGCTGGGGCCGGCTCGTACAATGCTCCATTCTGCTATGTAGGACAGATTCAAATCACTCAGAAGCAAGATGTGTAATGCATTTTAGATGGACAAGAAAAGGCAAGGTATTCAAGGCCGGGGCTCATCTTAGCCCACCGCTTCCTCTATGCTGAATTTTTATTATTATCAGAAGCACAATTTGAAAGCAGAGTGACACCTCTTTTAATTTTCTCACACTGGTAGTCATTGATCAGCATTCCTAGCTTGAGAGGAAATGCCATTAAATTCATGAGGGGAGTATATTGAAGCTGCATGGCATTCAAACGCTGCTGGGAAAGCTTAGTTACCAGAGACGATGCTGCTGGTCTTGCTGAGCAGCTATGTTAAACACTTAAATCTGTAATTTTCTACTGGAGCTTTTGGGAAAAACATTCTCTTTCTCTTTATCTCCCCCCCTCCACATCTTTCAGCAAACCTCATTATCCTTCTTATGACCTCGTAGGCATCTCATTTTCTGTTGGCTTGTTTGCAAGTTTTAAAATATTAACTGCATCCCCTGATTCAGGAAGGGTTGCCTGGCTACTACTCTATACTTTTCAGAGTATAAATTTTCTGACCTCATCATTTCTACCTTGAATAAAGGAATTTAATGTATTTATATAAAAGCCAGTCATAATTAAAACCTCTTATCTTTATTTTATATACTAATTGTTATTCTCATTTGGGAGACCAAGGGTAATACACATGGGAGAATATGTATTAATTTTTAATAATGTTGCAAGTAAATTAAAATGAGGTTATAATGTGTCCATCACCGTGGAATTGGGGAATGGTGCTGGTGAGCTCAGGATACCAGCTTTTAAGAAATGTGGGAAGGAAAAAGAGTAAGATCAGAGCAAGAAAGAATGGATAGTCGGCCTTATTAATGATCTTTATAAATTATCTAGAAATCCATAACAGTGAAAACTTTGTAGCTGACTGAGGCCTATTGATATAGTGAAATACTTAATAGTCATGACTATAAGAAAATTTATTCTATGACTTAAAAAATCATTACTGTGCAGTAAATCCAAGGCATTGGATGTGTGTACTTCTGGGCAGAAGTCAATAGTGCATGAAATAACACCTCTATTCTTTAGGGCACTTAAATATTAAGTAAAGAAACACAGAAAGCAGTTGACCTGTTTTGGTAATTAGTAAGGTAAGTTTTAGTTGGGGATGTTACACGAAGTTTAGTAAGACTTCTCAGAGCCCTTAATATAGTAATGAGAACAAGGACGTAATCATAAGAATCGATATACTACGCAGTGGCCTCCAAACTTATTTGAAGATTATCTTCATTTTCTTGTCTTCATGGTTGTATTCCTGTCTATGGAGAAATAATGTGAACTTGTTAGACTAGCCTGGAATACAACATGGAAAAAAATGGACTTTCTAAAAAAAAAAAAGGCAAATCCATAACAGAAAGAATTTTAGATATCTCCTTCTTCAATATTTACTAAAAGCTTCACACTGAGAAACAGCATGATGCCCCATCCATGCAGCTCCACCATCCAGAGCCTCTTGACATCAGCAGCATCTCCAATGGCCAAAGGGTGATGAAAGGGTGAACGAAACATGGTTTATCCATGTAACATACATTGATCAGCCATATTAAGGAATGAACTACTGATATAAGGTGTACTGTGGAAGAATCATAAACACGTTGTGTTAAGCGAAAGGAGCCAGATGCCAAGGCTTGTGTGGTTCCAATGATAGGAGGTTCAGAGCAAGCTCCTATCAACGAAAAGAAGAACAGGGTTGCCTGGGGCTGCAAGGAGAATGAAAAATGACTCTCCCTCCACAAGATGACTGTCTGCTGACAGACAGTGGTGACGGCTTTACGGCATCATGGATATACTAAAATTCACTAGATTACTTTAAGAGGGTGAGTTTTAGCATTGGTATATGAATTTGTTTCAAGTAAAAACACCCACCACCAACAAAAACAAAAGCAAATTCAGGCTGGGTTATAGTCCCAGGTTGCTTGTGTACTTAGCATGCACTAGGCCCTGAGTTCAGTCCCCAGCACATGCACAAAATATAAATGAAAAAACAAATCCAGCACCCACAGCACTGGAAGGTAAGACTTCCTGTATCGAAGAAATTGACAACACAGCTATTTCTTGTCAAGTATATTTAATGAAGATACTGACTGTTATTTACAGAAGAGATATGTACATACAATTCCTGCACATTCAATGTAGTCTAATTGTGAAAACAGAAAAAAAAATGTACTCCAAAATTTCATACTGAATAAAATAAATAAAAAGGAATTATTTGGCACAATGTCTATTATGTAGCAAATAAATAACTCTATACCATTGATCACATGACCTATTTACAATCTATCTGAAAGTGCAAAACAATTGCTGAAAATTAAGAATTTTGTAATAACATTTAAGTCCAGAAAATATGTTTTTTATTTCATCAGTAACAATAAATTTGTAGAGGAAAGGTTTTTTTTAATGCCCAGGAAAATATTTCAATTTTGAAAAATGTTTTGTGCATATTGTGCTCTTCTGAAATGTTATTTTCTATCTTAACGCTGGCAATATTAAGAACCTTAGTGTTTCTTAGTGGAATTCTTACATATGTTATCCTGATTTGTAAATTTTTTAAAGTTACAGTGTAAACATATTATTTTATAGATCATTCATAAATCACAGACCAAATAGCCATAATATTTCATAGCATTGTGGTGAGGTTCTATTCCTTCAGAGGTAAGATTCTGAAGATAAAAGAATATGACCTATAATTTGGACTTTTGTGGTTTCCTCAATGCCCTCCCCAGACCCCATGCCCCAAGTCAAGGTGCTAAGTTTAAAAAAAATCATTCAATTATATCATCACCAATGTATCTAAGTCAAACCCACCCATGGCCCAGTTTCACACTGCAAACAGCCTGGAAAGGGATGTCAGGGGCTTGATGTAGCCCTTGCCAATGTTATTTCTTCATGTGAGCCCGACGATGGCATGGCTGGGAATGAACGAGGGTGACTATAACTGAGGATTCCTAAGCTACGGCATGTCAGCGTTACACAAGTCAAATCCTTCTTGCACTGTGTGGTTGGAAAGCTGGATGTGGCCCTGAAGGGGGAGTCTCAGAATGTGTCTCTGCTCATTCTGGAGACTTCTTAAGTGGCAACACAGTCAGTAGTAGCATACAGGGCATTTTTGAAAGATTGTGGACTGGAGAACAAACAACATTCTGGGCACTTGCCGTGTCTATGGCCTGCGAGGCTCTAATCGGTGTGACATCTGCGATAAAGTCCTCTGGTTGTCAATCACATTTAGTTGCCGCACATAACTCCGGACATCCTGATGGTTTTTATTAGCTTGAGCGGCATCAGGATCTGGTAAAAGAATGGCAGCAGAGTTGGTATTGCATAATAACATCTGCACAGAAGATGCAGCTTTATCTTCCCCACTGACTTATGACATTTATCACAGATTCCCCGGGCTCCACCAAGACCTTTCCACACACTACATTCACTGAAATATTTCTACTTGGTTGGTCCATCTGCTCCCTTCTACCCTCCAATTTTCTTTTCTTGCCTGGAATCATCTCTTTTGATCATTTCCTTTGCATTGCACACTGGAAAAAAAAAAAAAAGGCACCAAATAAAAAGGGAAGGCATCTGTCTGATGGCCCTGGTGACAGATGAAAATTGTTTTCCCTTCCCAGCCTACCTCTGTTCTCACACTCTGTCTCCACCTCCTTTGATCCTGATGAGGACTAATGTCAAAGACAGAGTTTCGTTAGCAACTCACAAAAGCACTTAACACCTGGACTGAACTGAAGCAAGCCAGTGGGCATCAGGCCTGGGAGGCCCCTTTGCTTACACACATGTATGGAACTACTTCAACTGTGTGCCCCTAGGCACAGTCTGGACTGGGGAAAGGCCACCTTCTGGCTAAATTGATGACTTCTAGTAAACTTTGCTTCTCTGACATGACTTGCTCTGAATACCTGCTAACCATTCTATTTTGATGTATTGATGCAATCACCTGGGCTATCAAAAAGGTAAATGGATTTTATTCAAACCAGGACTCCAAGGAAATCTAATGCCCATAGTTCCTACATAGAGAAAGAGGAAAGCCAGATTCAACAGCAGAGTGGAAAACTGGAGACACAGAACCTCGGCAAGTGGCTACCTAGCTCCTGAATGTCGTCCCCACATAGGAATTTATGTCCAGAGCAGCCAGGTCTTTCCTTTGTTCTTCTCTCCCTCCCTTCCTTCCTTCCTTCCTCCCATCCTCTCTCCCTCTTTCCCTCCCTCCCTCCTGCCCTCCTTCCCTCCCTCCTCCCTTCCTTCCTTCCATCCTACCTTTTTCCTTTCTTTCTTTTTGAAACAAGGCATCTGCATTTCTCCTCTGTAAATTTCCCTGAATTTTAGATGGAGGCTCTCCATATAAAGGACAGGCTGTTTATACACAGCCCAACCCTCTGCTGTAATCTGAGGGTCACAGACTGTCCTGGGGATCACTCTTTTCTCTAGTAGTACACAGGAGTGGCCAAGCTGGAATCTGGACTCTGGACAGAGTTCTCTCCTCCCACCCCAAGGCTGCGCTCCAAAGTTCACTTGCTCCTGTTAGATCCACCCACCACTCCACAAGACAATTAGGAAGCCATCTGCATGAGGGGCTGAAGGGAGTGAAGCAGGTCAGAGCCCAGAAAGCAGAGACAAGCTACCACGGGCCCTGCTTGCTGCAAGAAGAAACTCATCAGTATAATTATCACATAGAAATAATACCACAGTGAACCACAGAACACATTGTGCTTAATTCCCTTGGCTTCCCACTGGCAGTGTGCTCTGCGTGTACAATATACTATAATTACATTGTATATATCCCCACAATGTTTATGAATCTATTCCTATAGCTTTATCTATAGATTGTTGACTTCAGAGCCGAGCAGCTGCTGTTTACCAGCAGTTGCTGATCAGTTCAACAAATGCACTGGAAATTAAAAAAAAAAGAATCCCCTCACTTCTCTCAAGGATGTGGAAGGATGCAGAATTTACTGTCAAAGAGGATGGTGAAACAAACCTGGTTCTACCGTGGCTCCTGTTTGGTTCTGGAACCTCTCCCACAGCTCTGAGCCCTCTCCAGCACACAGAACTTTGCATGTGATTTCGAGGATGCTTTGGAATCCTCTGAAGGGACATGGATTCTAGATTACAAAGCCTGTTGTAACTGGTACTGTTTCTCCTCCTTTTTGGCCGATTTATGGCCATGTTTATTATACACATAGTAAATTACTCTAGAGA
Organism: Onychomys torridus; assembly: GCF_903995425.1. Classification (NCBI taxonomy): domain Eukaryota; kingdom Metazoa; phylum Chordata; class Mammalia; order Rodentia; family Cricetidae; genus Onychomys; species Onychomys torridus. The sequence continues at coordinate 49,214,517 of NC_050446.1, read as the reverse complement.
AGGATGTGAGACACTTGAATTCTGGCAGAATCCATGTAGCAAGGGTTGGTAACATGCAAGACTGTTGTCATTTTTAGAAACGAAAGGGCACAGTTATTTGAATTAACTTTTTCAAGCTCTTCTCACTCCCTAAGCCAAGATTACTTTCTCTAATTGTTTTTTTTTTTCTCTCCTGAACATTAAAAAAAAAAAAAAAAAAAAGAACAGTGAGTAGTTGTGGCATTCTATGTTAGCAAGCTCTGGCTTTGGGCCAGATCTACACTACAAAGAACATACCACTGTGATTATCAAAACAAGAAGCTGTCAGTCTCTGAAGACAGGACCTACTGGAGAGGATGGTGAGGTAGGTGCTGTCACGTCTGTGTTATCTTGGCGTGTGAGTTAATATGCCAATTCTCTCAAATGACTCACATCATGACATTAGCACAAACCTTCCAAGGCTTCGCCTGCTCTCTCCCAAACCAGGCTGAAGGAGCAAAGCTCTAGTCCTTATCCTGAGTCCTAGGTCAGAAAGACAGCAACACCGACCCAGTGTGGCCAGCTGGTATGACAAAGAAACTTACCTCCCAACAGTTTAAAATGGTCATTTGTTAATAGTAATATGTTATACCTATGAAAACACTGGTGTTTATGACATACGCCCAACATTTAAAAGGATACCTGGGAATACCAGAAATGTTATGTAGAATCCTGCCGTGGGACTTTTTGCAAATGTGTTATAAACAATGCATTTTTGAGAGACAATAAATATTCTTTTTCTCAGTTTATAAATGATAGCTCTGACTCACCAAGGGCTGCTAAGTTTCTCGGCATTGAGTAGTGAGTCACATCAAGAGAGGCACGGAGGCAGGCTTTTGTGGGCCTTTGCAACCTACCTGTTCTAGCTACACCGGGATGAGCAAATGAATTTCCTTCAAATTCACTCATTAAAATAATATTCTGACACGTATTTTCTTGTGCTACAGCAAAGTAAATATATCTTTGTCTTAGAACAGCAAAACAAAGTTCTTAAACCCAAGGCACATGTGTCAAGACACAGTCAAATGCTATCCAGACTCCTAGAAGGTCTTGAAGGTCTCATTAAAAAGGACTTAATCCCCCCATGGCCACGACAGCATGCAGAACTTACTGAAGGGCTGGCTCCTGTAATACCGCACTGCTCTGGCAGTATTTGCAATCATGCGCTGTAAAGAGTAAGAACAGAAAAGGGAAATGGGAGTCAGTTTAGTGTGTAATCCCCATGGTGGGGGGATCATGATTTATTCCAGCAACACTTGGTATCACAGGAAACAGCATGTTCTGGCATGTTGACGATCTGAAGGCAGCTGGTCCATGTGTAACTTGCACAGTGACGTTAACGAGGCATGCTAGTACAAAGCATTTGCAGGTAACAAATATTCACGACTCGGTGACACAGCTCTTTGTCTCAGTGTGTGCCTACTCCTCACCTGGTAAAAATGCATCTGACACTGTCCTTTGATGCTAAGAAACCGCTTCCACCATCCTTTGAAACTATCTTGGATCTGAAAGAAGGTTAGCTTTCAAGTTTCTCCCAGTCACCAGCAGTGAGGTGGTAGACTACATTGTCTGAACAGGAAGTCCGAATATTCTCCTCATAATTGCTGCTCACTGTGCTTTCCTGACCTTTTTAAGTCTCAGCAAAAGTATGTTTCCAACCAAATTCTGTTTTCCTTTCTTCTTTGTTTTGACCTCCTCATTTGTAACACCGCCATAGCAGCATTGCACTCGAAACGAAACTCAAAATGGTAGGGACAGAGTAAAAACCGTGTAGATGGTCCACTCAAGGAGTAAACTCCTTACTATTTCCGGGCATTGCCTTCTGATTTTATAAATATATATGTATATATCAGGCGTATACCTGATAACAATAAATAACGATGTAATAAAAATGTTTTTTGAGACAGGGTTTCTCTCTGTAACAGCCCTGTCTGTCCTAGAACTCTCTCTGTAGACCAGGCTGGCCTCAAACTCAGACATCTTCCTGCCTCTCCCTCCTGAGTGCTAGGATTAAAGGTGTGCACCACCACTGTCTGGCTAGCCTTCTGATATTTTAAAAATGAACACGCAAATGCATTTAAGAAGTAAGTCATACTCTGTAGGTATATTTTAATTTTGGTTTTTACTTTCACATTGCATTGATTATTTTCCATGCCATTTACACTTCAAAGATTCTCTAAACAGATCATAACTCAGTTGGCCTTTGTTAATTTGGTCAGTAAGCGATCTTAATTTCCTTGACGTTTTGGTTGCAATAAAAATGTAAAAGAGCATGTGTGTGTGTGTGTGTGTTGAATGCAGACACAGAAGAAGTGCAAGGGGCTGGGGAGTGTAGCTTCGTGGGAAAGCACTTGCTGAGCAGATGAGAGACCCTAGACTCAAGCTCCAGAACTGAAAGTCCAACAAAAGGACAGACACCACCATGAAGGCTAGGAACAGAGACCCCAGACTCCCAAAGAGAGAGACAGGCGAGACCTTCTCACTGGTCTTTAGCCAGGATGTCCAGTTTTTGTTTATGGCACTTGAACAGTAGCTTGGCTTTGAAGTTCCTGCTTATGTTCCTGGACTTTGCTTCTCAGATTCTGAGGGAAACTCTGCCGAGATAGTAGATGAATTGTCCTATCAGCAGAAAATTGAAAAGGCTCCATCCAGGGAGAGTGACTCCCCACCTTCTAAGGAGCTATGTAAATCCAGTCCCCACTTTTCTCTCTTCATAGGCCCTGGGCTTACCAAAGTATAAGAAAATGACTTTGAGGAAATAACAGGAGGGTCAAGGCCTTGCAAATGTGTACACACGAGCATCACATTGTGCACTTCCGGTTCGCTTCTCTTTGGGGTGGGGTGGGGGGGTGTTGTTCTGGCAAGCAGAGGCAGCATGTGTCTGCTCGGGATGCTTTCTCACACACAAAGACGCCATCAGAAAAGTCGTTCAAACTTTACTTTCATAAAGGATCCTAAAAACCAGCAGGACTGTTATCGGCAAGAGAAATAAACTACAAATACCTCCAAGGAAACGTGGCATACAATGTATAATTAGCCTCTGATATATGGAGCCCTAGAATAAACAGTAACTATGATAATTTCCCTGCTAATTTACTTTAAGCTGTTTTTTCACTCCTCAAAAGGCTTTGCATCGGAAGGGCACAAGTATATTCCATGTAGAATTATTGTAATTCTTCAGATATTGAATGGAGTGTAATTACCGAAAACCCCGTGAAATGCTGCCAGTATGCCCCTCTGAAGAATAATAAAACAATTAGCAGGGGTCAGAAACCTCTTCCTATACCATTTTGTGGGGAGTAATTGTTCTGCTTTTTAGTTCTGAAAGATAAAACATCTCCTTCTGACTTGAGTTTTAGACTACTCTTTGTAGCTATCCTCTGAGGGAGGCTTCATAATTTTTAGCTCATTATGTAGTTTAAAATGTGAGAACAATTGTTCAAATCCGTAATTTCTAGCCCCGAAGTTCATTTTACCTTTCCAAATCTTTGATTAATTTTAACAATGGTTTTAATTTTGACGTATCCTTTTAATTGTATTGCCAAGATAACTTCAGAATCCAAATTGGGCTTTATAAGGAAGTCCATTCTTTCTCTAGGTGAGGTCCACACAGTAATGTTGAATGGTGTGAACTCAGTGATGAAAAGGGAAGCCACTAGCCAATGTGTACTTATAGAAGGTTTTTCAGGAGGCAAAAAAAGGGGGAATTTACATGATATTTTAGCTCTAACCTCTTCTGCATCTATTGACACATGCAATATTTAATGTGCTACTGAGACTCCAAGAATCACCCCCAAACCATCTCCAGGGTGCATGACGCCTTCTACAGCCTGCCTATAAGTCACAGCTTCCCAGTGTTTGAGTGCGTCCAGCAGTGGGAATGATCACCTCCAAAGTCAACCTTCTCATCGATAAACATGTTTGACCTGGAATTTCATTGCTGGTTGGAGTCAGAAGTATTTATCTCTTTCACCCACTGAGCTCTGAAACCTTAGCAAACATGTTAGGTTAAATTCCTCAAACACACAGACAACATCCTCCTTAGGTCTTCCTTATTCAACCTACACACCCTGATCATTCAGCAGTTTCCTTCCTTCCTTCCTTCCTTCCTTCCTTCCTTCCTTCCTTCCTTCCTTCCTTCTTTCCTTCCTTCCTTCCTTCCTCCATCCCTTTTTCCCTTTCCTTTCCTTTCCTTTCATTTACTTCTCTCTCTCTTTTTTTTTTTTTTGTGAGACAGGGTGCTCCTCTGTGTAACAACTCTGGCTATTCTGGCACTCGCTCTGTAGACTAGGCTGCCCTCGAACTCACAGAGACTCACCTACCTCTGCCTCATACCCGGCTGTTCGAGTTTCTAATGGGACAATTTTGCTTCTCCTAGCCAGTTTCTACTGTGGCATCTTAGAGCACAGAAAAAAATCCTTTCCTTGATCTGGCTGAGTTATACATCTAAGTCATAATTTGAATAAAATGATGTAGCTGACATCTGTTGGACTTCGGAGAATTAAACCTCACCGCCCGGCTCACTGGGCTGCAGCCTGGATTCAGCATTCTGCTCTGCCTCTGATTTTGAGGACCAAGGTGGAGGACTTTACATTCATCTCTACTAAAACATACCTAGTTAGTCTTTCTGTCTTTTGTGTTCCAAAGACCTCACTCGCCCCGTGTGTCATCTTTGGTGGCAGACAAGATTATCTGTGGCTGTGCTCAGCTGAGGCTGGCCAAAACTGAAGTCAAAGAGACCCAGGTTTCATTATCCAACTGCCATAATGGGGAGGGAGTAAACAATTACATCCTCGGCCTGGAGGTCTTGCCAGAGCAGGTTAGCCTGGCTGGAGCCGGCCAGGCAACTCTACATCATGCCAGGCAGGGAGAGAAACGCTTGACTGCTCCAGAGCAGAATGTCAAACACTTTTTCCACCCTGGAAAAGCTGAGGATTAGAACTCCTCTGTACAGCTGGTTTATTACCAAAGCGATTGGTAATTTGGGGTGAAATGTGAGAACACCTCCCTCAGAAGATGTTCCAAGTCGGCGGGGTGGACAGGCCGGAACCCCTTGTCAGAATCGCTGAAATGATTCTCCCATTCTAAGTGTGGGCTGCCCAAGCTTGTTTGCACACTTAGTGTGTTGTTTGTATAGTGCCCAACTTGCAGGGCTGAGAGATGGACCCAGCTGAGGAATTCTCCCTGGGATGAGCATTTGCAGAAAGCTCACAAAAGAAAACAGTGGTGGTGTATGGAAGACTCTGGAACCACACTCAGATATTAATTTCTCTTTATAGCTGAAGACAGAGGCTCAGAAACAGATGTCCTTTCTGGGGCCCAAGAGAATAATATGGAGACCAACTGTGCCTGTGTTTCACCTCTGGGGTGATAAGCCAGACACAAATGTCCCTTAAACTCTGAGGCAGATATTTATCCTTGGATCCAGTGAGGTTTGAGGTGCTTTGTTCATGGCCTCAGCCTCACCCGTCTGCTACCCTGTGGGAGCCTTTTGGGAGCAGGCTCGCCCAACCAGGTCTTCCCACTCACATTTCCATCCCCATGTGGACCTGCAGCTGCTTGCCAGGCCTCTATGCTTTCCAGTCTTCCTGGTTTGTTACTACTGTCTCTTGGCCCTGCCGGAGCTCCCTATGCCTCGTGTTGCTGAGGAGATGCAGGCTTATGTGTCTAGTGTTCAAGTTCAGACTAGCAGGCCTCCAGGCAAGGTCACCTGACACTGTTACAGGCTCAGACACCACCAGTACAGTCTCTGGCCTTAGGCCATTTGGCTTCTCAGCTAGGAGCACCCTGAAGAGCGGCTCCTGGGAATCACGCCCCTTCCAGCAAGTGTCTGTTGGAGCAGTTTTTGCCTCTCCTTCCACTGACCGTGAAGATCTTGATCCTTCTTCTTATTATTTTGATTTTCAAGTAAGATCTTGCTGTAGTCCAGGCTGGCTTTGAACTCCAGTGCCAGGATTCCAGACATGTTCCACACCCAGGAGCACCGCTGCTCATGTTTGCCAAGCTCTCTTTTCTCCTCTGACATTTCCTATTCTGACTGCATTGAATCTCTGTCTCTATGCTTATCCAGTACAGGCCCTCTATCAATCCTTCCATGATTAGCATGTATAAATAATATCATTTATACCTAATAGTTTTATTCAGACTGCTACATCTTCAGGGCACAATTTTCCTCCCATAAGAAGGTATAGAAATACACAGTCTCTCTTCTACAAAGTTTATGCCCATAGAAGCAACCACTGGTTGTATACAGTAAGACCCAACTTCCTGGAACTCAATGGTGTGCATTCCTGAAGGAGTCTAAGCTTTATCCCCAGTGGAGGATCTTTATTACCCAAAGGATTTGTGACAAACAGACACACATGTCTAACATATATAGCATTCACAGTCTATTGTACATAGGAAGGTCACGGGAGATCACAGCTCAGGCATACATGGAGTAGTGTATGCATCTCTGCACACTGAAGGAGACTGGCAGGACACTGAAGGACAGACAGAGTACCATGGGGTGGGGAAGGGGAGGAATAATGTCCTTTCAGGAAGAGAAAGCTAAGGGAAAGACACCCTGGGTCAAAACTCCATTTTGTGAAATGCAAAAAAAAAAAAAAAAAAAAAAGGACACCCTTGTAAATTCAATTTCTAACAAATAAAAAAATGCTTTTGAGTATCTTGTTTTTGTCATAGAATCCCTTTCAAATGTCCTTCCTTATCAATTTCCCAGTGACCAAAACAGACAAGATCCCTTGGTCCATGGCCCTTGACTTCTAGCATGGAGGACAAATGAGGAAAGCAAAGATAACCATCTCGGATGGTAAGAACTGCTCTCCAGGCTGGGCCACCAGTCAGAGCGCTTTATGTGAGGGAGCAATGGTAAATGGGAAGTCAAGGTCACCCCTTCAGAGAAGAAGCATGGGGTCAAGCCTCAACCATGAAAGGAGCCAGATACCTGAACACCTGGGAGAGAAAATTCTTGGGCAAAGGTGACAGCTAGAACAAAGAACCTGAGGCTGGAAGAGGAAGAAAGAAGAACAGTTCTGCCAACTTGGGCTATGTACAGAGCTGAAGTCTGAGATGATGCTTGACGGGTACTTAGGGTTAGCAAGTCTGGATCCTATTGTGTGATTGTATGTAATTGTAATGCGATTTCATCTGCTGCTGACATGGTTGCAGGAACTTCTCACCCAGTAGCTTCTCTGGTGCATGTCTTATGATTCCCATGACCCCTGTTTTAACACCATTTGCTATCTTTTGTCAATTTTTAATATTCCGTGTGTTTTTATCTTATCTTTACAATAGCATCTATTCTAAAGGACAAGGACTACTTTGTAGGTGTTTTTTTCTTTTTTTAAAATTTTATTTCCTAGTGAAATCCTTTGCCTGGGCGTTCTCCTATGTTCCATTACTTTGAAGCATGCTCTTTGGAAAATCTGCACTCGTCTTGGTCTGTGAAGTCTCTATAAAGTGTAAGTTCCCAAAGTATTCCTATAGTTTTCCTTTGAATTGAAAAGGTCTTGGGGACCAGGCAGATTTTTACCTAAAGATTTTTTTCCATAGCTCCAGGTAACAAAACCAGTACTCCACAACTGCATTTTAGAACATGATTGGTGTTAGAAGTCACACTGTTGCTAATTATACAATGGCATGCCTAGAAATGCCAAACTGAAAGGCTTCACAATATTTCTCTTCCTTAAGAAGCTTCTGTTCATGTTTCCAGAAGTCTAGAAGTTTCCCCCGTGCTTCTCGTTCCAGAAAAAAAAACTGACTACTTCAAAATCTTATTCATAAACAAATATACCTAAATCTGGCTGTGTCTGAAATGGAACCAACCTTCCAGTCCAGCAGCAACTGTACCTATCAGCGCACTTTCTGCAGCCTGGAATAGTGGCAGCAGACCAGCATGTTAGCTTCTAATCCATAGCTGGTCTACCTTCTGAGTGTTATAAATATTCATACATGCCACAGAAAGCTATAAAGGTATTTATTCAAACATTTTTGAATACCCCTTTATGCTTTCCCCAAAAGAAAGGATGCTTGAGAATATTTTTTTTTGCATAAGGATCAAAGTGAGTTCTCTCTTTTGTTCATACTCATAGACCCTGAAAACCAATTGTAACAAATTCTCTAATCCTTATTTCATACCTCAAGGGTGAAGATACTCAAAAAACAAAAAAAACAAAAAAACAAAAAAAAAAAACCAAAAAAACCAACCAACCAACCAACCAACCAAAAAACTTAGCATTAGCATGCTGGTTTGCCATACCCTTGTGAGGCAAGCACCACAGAAAGGCATTGGTGTTGCTGCCTGCCCTGGTGACTTCTGCCCCTGTCAGGAGTTCCCACTGAGGACAGTGCCCAGCAGGTTCACACAGACTGCCAACTCTGCTCACACCTGGTCCTTGCTGATGGATGACTGATAACAATCCAGAAAAGAAGATGCAACCTTCTCCAAAACACATAAGTGGAACCATGGATAACAGTGATGTGGTAGGGCCAAGAGGAAGGGTGGGCTGATTGATGGGAGAAAATGTTGGAAAGCTAGCCAGTATTGACTGTCAATGATGATTGATAATGCCACATTGATCAGTCAGTTTCAGAAAGCCAATTAAATCTTTTTGAAATTCTATTTTATTTTCTAGTAACTTCTAACTCGTGCAAGAACATTTCTAAAATCAACTATCTGGTAATTGGATTTATCAAATAAAATAAAACTTAGAAAATTGAGGTCCAGAGGACTAAAGGAACTTTCCAAAGTCTCTCCCTCTCTCTCTTTCACAGCAACAGAACCCTTGATTTTTGAATGAGGCACACTGAAACCCCAAATGAGGCCTACGTTTTCTAGCCTTCCTTTCATGTGATGAATTTTTTTAGCCACTAAAATATAAGTGGTGAGTAGAGCTTCTTCCCTGGCCTTCGTGGGAAAAAGCATACCTTCCTTCTTCACAGCTGGGATGCGGATGTGATGGCGCCCCATCATCATGGACCATGCGATATGAGAAGCAAGCTGAAGCCAGAAACCTTGACTGTTCCTCAGAGCAGAGCTGCCGTGTTTACTGAAGATTTTGAAGTGAAAAGACATAAACTTCCTGTGCTTCTAACTTATCATAATGATCTTCGGCCCATCATTAATTTAGGCTTGTGCATTGTAGCCACGGTACTAGCTTAACTAACCAGTGGCTCTTAAACACACATGGCCACCGGGAGAGCAGAACAGTTAGGACCTCCTTGCTTACTGCCTAGCAGGGAGCAGGGAGCTGCTATGGACCTGAGGTACAGCCTACTCCTGGGTCATCTTGACTTTCCCTCTGCAGGCTTTGGAGGGGACACAGCTCTAGGCACTCACAGACAACTCTCAGCATCCCCAGACGGCTGGCTCAGTGTACGTTGCCATCACTGGCTTGCTCTGGACCATGTCCTCCATGTTAGGTATTAAGAGTGTTGAAGAACGTCAACTCTTCAGGGAATGCTGGGTGTCACATCTTTGTGCCCGAGTGTATTTTTATAGCTCAGCGGTCAGCTTAGCTGTTTCTTGGTCTTAGAATGTTCCGGATAAGTGATCGAGGAGGCACTTTTCCTATTTGCTAAATCATCCACTTTGGGAAAACAGGCATTTGTCTTTCTTTCTCAAAAAAGCTGGGGAATGTTAGCTCTCTATACTAACAGGTCAGCAAGGAATCACTATTGCCCCATGGGTGTCTTTGCTTAGAGTCTTAAACCTCTGAGGTTTAAGACAGTGACTTAAACCATACTTCCTAATCATCAGCCCATACGACCAGGGCTAAGCCTTAGCCCACAACATATAGTGGGGTGTTTCAAATTCTCCCGAAGACATACACACTAGCTTGATTTCAAGAAACAATCAGAATTACAGGTTTCTGACATACAGAAAGACTCATGCACCATGGACCATCCATCAGCATGGCAAAAGCAGGCATGGGCCCCATTTTCTGTTGGAGAAATAGACTCACACAGAGGGTGAGGAGCACAAGGACTGAGCTGAGTGTGGATCCAAGTGTCTCCTGAGTTCCAAATCCAGGGCCACATTCACACTGCAAAACAATCTTGGGCAGATGCTAACCCCTTGGGGGAAACAAAGCCCTATCACTCTGTCTCTCCAGGCGACATGCAGCCCAGGGGTTCGGAGACAGTGTGGCATTCCATTGACATGGACTGTGTAGCTAAAGAAAGTCTCTGGCACGGTCTGCCTTATTGCTTCTTGGAAGATAAGAACATAAACTGCACAGCACCTTTGCCAGATTCCCTCTTCTCCGGATAGGGGCGGGGTGGAGGAGGACAGGCTGGAAAACACTGACTATGAAGGTGCCAGTTTCACATTTGTTACTGACATTTCATTGTTGTTGTTGTTGTTGTCGTGGTCGTCATGGAGATCTCTGAGTCCCCTCTCTGAACTTGAGTGAACTTTATGAGACTAAGCAATACACACTTAGATTAATACCCTGCAGTAAAGATGGGCTGCAGCCCTGCCTTTTACCTACAAGCGCTCAAGTCAGCCTCGGCAGATGAACGTTTCAAAGGCATCCTGGGGCAGTCTAGCTGCACAAATCTTACCGAACAACAAGGAACCCAGAAGTCACTCTTGAACATTCGTGCATTTGAACAACAGGCAGCAGAGGGAGAGAGGCACCCGGGCATAAAAGCCAGCTGCTGCTGGGAGCCAAGGTACAAATACCATTCAACTCCACAAAAGAGAGCTGACAGCCAAAGAGGGAGCCAATTTGAACCAAATGTTTCAAAACTCCATTCTGTATAACTACCTTTGTAACATGGCAGCATACACAGACGCTATTTGCCTGATTAGTACAAATGCAAATGTTATTTTTAAAAAAAACATTGTGGTTAAGGTTATAATACCGCACGTACCATTTTTTCAAAGTTTACTAGATTGTCAATGAACGTCTTGTTCCCCTCATGAGTAAATGTCATATCTGTAAAGAAATAAAAGCCACATTCTAGTCACTAACGGAAATATGTCATACTAAGAAAGTACAATAGCACCATTAGCATATGCGGGTGGATTTGCATAACACTGCCATTGAAAAAGCTGATAATAGTTTCTTTTATGTTAGGTGTTTAACTTTCCAAATCACTTTACCTGAGGTTGGTAAAATCCCTCACATAAATCCTTTTCCCTCCCAAGGCTTCAAAATCACAGGCTTTTCATACCACCCCTTCCCACCTTCCAACCCTTTCAGGACACTAAGGCCCAAGAGTGGGAATCACAGGGGGTAGAAAGAAGGTCTTTCAGTCAAACAGCCCTCTCAGAGGGTGTCGGTCATCCCTCCTGCCTGGCCTGGGTGTGTCTTCAGCTTACCTTTAATAAGCAAGGGCATGAAAGGGATGAGGGGGGGATCCAGTTTAGCTGCCGTCAGCCTGTAGGCCCTGTGGTTTCTGGAAGGATCCTTGGGAGAAACAAAGTGTTGCTTATCAGTGATGAGTGAGACATACCACACCCCCTTTTCAACCTCTCAGCATGCATAGCCTCGGCATCCCACAATCAGGTGTTTGGGGTGAGATGTAACTACGGAAGCAAGGCAGATTTAAACAGGTTTGATTGGTTTTAAAACAACTTCACAGAGGGGTGAGACAGTATTGTGTGTTTGTTTCCATTCTGGTTTGAAGGAGCCTACAGGAGCCAAGGGGAAGCATCGCTCTCAATGCAAAAAACAACTGTGTAGAACAAACCTCTACAGATTCCCAACTCCCTGGAGCCCCACCTCCTTCCCGAAGGCTGGCTCCCCACCCCATCCCCTACCTCACATAGCCAGTCCTAACTCGCCCTCTGAACCATCCCCTGCCTCCCAGCAAGACCCATTCATCCCGTTCCTGACTGGTAACACCTCCCAGACAACGGGGAGACATAATTTTGGCAAGCCAAGAGATGTAGCTTCCAACACCTAGCCAACCTGAGCTGTGTTAGGTAGGAACCTATTAAACTGCTTTTCTAAGTTACACAAATTGACCTTATGTGGGACATAAGTCCTCTTTAAGTTAGTTCCTGAGGGTGTCATTCATTAGTCAGACATGCTTGTTTTAGCAGCACTAAAAGGGGTCATAAACTTCTTAAAGTCATACAAGGACAGATAAAATTTCTGCAGTGAGAACTTGAGCTAATCAGAAATTGGATTAATGCGGACAGTGAGCAGAAGGAAGAAGCCACTGTCTCTTACCATTAAGCTCTCAAACTCTGCGTAGAACTTCTTAAACTTGCTTGGCAGTTTCTGTTAATAAAACGAAAAAGACACACACATCTGTCAGATCCTATGTCGAGATATGGATTGCATGTGCTGCTGTTTCTGAGGGAAGTGCATTTCTTCTGGCCCCTTGTCAAACACCGCTGAGCCAGGATGAACTACCGTGTGCCCTCTCACTTGAGAATAATTCCTGGAGTACAGAGAACTTGCCTTTGAAAAGTCTTAACGTAGTTGAACTCCGAGAAGCTATGGATGCCTTGGCCTGACTGCTTTTACAATAGATCCTTGACTGGATGATTCATAATCAGGATTGCTGCATTCCCGAGACTCCAAGTGGCCTGGACCCTCCAAATCCTTGTTTCTATTAACTCCTTGATTCCCCCATTACACATTTACACTGGAAAATGTTAGGATAGGAGAGTCTAAGGAAACCTCTAAGAAGGCCCTTTTCTCACAGGTTTTCTTTTTAAAACTGGTATTTCCTCTGTGCCCAACAGTGTTGAGGTACAGGGGTGCTCAGTTTCCTCGAAGTAGTTGAAACCTGAATTTTACAGATGGAGGGAGTTAGTCTCACAGCCTGCGTGTCCCCAAGCCACAGCTGGTCACCCCTGGCTCCTTGGGTTCACAGTCCCTGCTTGCTTTGCAGGTGCCCTGTTCAGTGCTCAGAGCTGCCCCTCCAAGCAGGCCCTTCTGCACACTTTCCCTGCCTGGCTTCTCTGTGTCTATGGGTTTGGTACTTGATAGCACCCCTCAGTGAGCCTGCTGAGAGAGGCCGGGAGATCAGTACCGGATCCCATTTTGCTGAGAGTTGCTTTTGTAAAGCTGAACTTTCTACTGACAAGCCCAGATGGAGCAGAGCAGTGTGTTTCCCCCATTGTGAGAGTGGGAAAACATCAGCAGCGCCAAGACCTGGAGATTCCCAGCAGCCCTGATCTGCTTGGCGAGTTCTACCTTCTAAGACTACTCCACCAACCGGCCCTCCACAGTCCTCAGGAAACTCCTGCCTGTTCTCAGGTGTGTGGCTCAGACCATCATAGTCCCATTTAAACACCTGTGAAACTCCTGTTTTGTTTCTGGAAGCCAGTGCCTTGAACCTCCTCCACATCCCCTAGTACCATTTTCAAGGATGTGGGAAACGTTCTATTATCTCTCAGATGACGAATTCAAGGCTGAAAGCTGTGACGGGCGTTAGGGGTCTGAGGATGTTGCATGGAGCATCACCACACTGGATAGTAAATACAGTCCATTATATATATAAAAAAAAAATAGACCTTTTTGGAGCTGGTCATGGCAACCCACAACTTTAATCCAAATACTCTGGAAGCAGAGACAGGTAGATCTCTGTGAGTTCCAGGCCAGCCTGGTCTCCATAGTGTGTTCAAGGCCAACCAGGGCTACATCTCCAGGACTAGATACTGCACAGACCTGTGTGGGTTAGAATCTTTGTGTCAACATTCATTGACACAGTCTGCTTTTGATCACACCTCTGTCACCCTAGCTTTCTTAACTTAGCCAGATTCTCAGACAAAGGAAATACGCAACATGGTAATAAGTCTTTTTGTCTGCTCTCTATCTACACACAGTTTCAAAAGAAGAGTCTTTAGTAGGGGCCATTAGCCAATCCAGGGGGAGGCAAGGAGAGCCAGCAGGCATTTTGCTGTCATGATGTGGGGTGTGGGTGGGGCAACAGGAAGTGCTCCTGAAATATAGTGGGTGTGGCCAGAGAAGGCGTCTCAGCACCCTACCACACACAGGCAGCCCCCCCCGCCCCCCCACCGCCCCAGGGACTAGCCCTCCCAAAGTGTCACTAGGCCAAGGCCAGCACTCCCAGTGGTGTCCCCTCAGATGGGGGTTTTGTTATTTTATCCTTGCTCCCTGACTGGTCTACTTATACCGCTTATGCGTGGCCACTCTACTGCTCACGGTGGCTGTGTTGAGAAGCCCTTGGGAGGTTTTCAGCAAACACAGAGAAGTAATCCAAGTCAAAGATGCTCATGGTGAAAGTTCTCCTTATGGAACTACATACACACTTCAACTCGAAAAAGAAATGAAGGTTTCTATGTCCGAAAAGGCTGATCTTTTCCGTCAGACACACACAAGGACAGGAAGGGAGGAAGCTCATAGGCTCATGACACTCTTATACTGGTAAAAGTAAAGGACTGGCCAATTATCTGTCTCCTTTTGCTGACAATAAACTGCTCAATTAGCTGGTTGGAGCCTCCCTAGAGGCCTCTGAGGCAGCCCGGAAGGGCCCAGATAGTACTTGCTGTCACATGGGACCTACAGCTGGCTGGCCTCCATGGGTCCTCAAAAAACTTTAGAACTGTCCTTTCTTCTAACCAGCTCATTTGGACTCTGTGTTGGGGATCAGAAGCCAGAGGCAGACCGTGGAGTACAGACCACCTGGGGGGATCCTAGGTCTCTACAGGTTGCAGGTAGCTTGGGCAGGGAGATGGGGCACTGCACAGCGGATTCATTGCTCGCTGATTGTTGGCACACCGACTCTGTTCTTGCACCGGCTGGAAGACGATACAGCGGCGTGGCCCGCAGGCCTCACCAATTCCCTCATGCCTATATTCAGGGGGTGAACAGCTTCATGCTGCGTGCTGCCTGGAATCTGAAGGGAAACTCAAGACGGAAGGACTTGTGAGGACCTGCCTTATAAACAATGGAAATATTTAGGAGAGTCGGGGAAGGAAACAGTCCCCGAGGCAAACGGGTAGAAAATAACTCCAAGGGGAATGTAGAGGCAAACAGTTGCTAGTAAGGGCTCACGGCAGACTTTGCCGTGGGGCTCGCAGACATTCCTTGCCCGCCTTCTGCGGTGCCTCTTACGCATGCTTGTGTGTGTTTATCAAGAGTCTATTTTTGTGAGTATGTTCTATTAGAGTTTAGTATTTCTTCAACTATGTCACATGAAAGGGGACCAGCGCATTCTGAGTACTGAGCGAATGACAAAGCAAGGTGTTTTTGAACTGTCCATGAATCACTCATCCCATTTGTTACGGAAATCCATAGCACACCTGCATAACTTTGGCTCGGAAGACAGCCCGTGCCAACTGTTGCTCCTCTCTGAAGGGAGGAGTCACCAGGTGGGTAGGAGACGCGCGGTGCTCTGCTGCTCCCAACAGTTGGCCTCTGGGCTGTTTTCCCCAGAAGCAAAATGACTACTTGGATAAAATGGATCTTCTGCCCTCTTTCAATCACAGGTAAGGCTCAGAGCAAAAGCAACAAGCAGCCAGTTTGGAGACAGTTGAACCTGTGTGCCAAGTGACGTCTGCAGTCATCTGAGCAATGCCGTTCCTTCATGTTCTGTGCCAGACCTGGATTTCTGATTATTTACATTGCAGAGATGGAAATGCCAAGGTTCCCTGCCCCTCCCCAACGGCCCCCACCTGGACAGTATCTTTGTAAAGGCTCACTCTGAGGTGACTAGAAAAGGAGACGGGTCATCTCCCTCCAAGGGTCCCACCTTTCCCATTGTTACGCCAGTGCGAGCCTATTTCTATAGAAGAGCTCACTGGTGGGCCTCTGTTTTTATTCCGAAGGCAAGAGTCACAGCTGGATCCCAGCAGCAGCAGCAGCAGCAGCTTACCTCCCACGTTAGTGCCAGGCGGCTCACAGCGACATTACTAAGACCCATGACGATGGCAAAGAAGGAATTTAGATTCTTGTACTCTTTGCAGCTGAAACACAAGAGGCAAGGGTCTAAGTAGAATGCCACTCTTGAGCAAGATTAAAAAAAATAAGAGTTCTATTTTCTGATAGTCATGAATAGTCATCAGGACTCGATTATGTGAACTGGCAGTGACAGATTTAACGCCACACTGTAGGAGTTCTGCTTGGGTAGCCACGCCCTGCTGCCCAACACCCCACTAGAGTTTAAGTCGATGATTTTGGACACTGAGGTTTGGGTTTGAGAAGCAATTTAAATTTACCTCCCCAGAGGGTTGTAATTATAATCCTAAACTTACTAAAAGCTGTGGTGAATCTGGAAGAGGGGAGAGGAAGACATCCCATGGGATTGGAAAAGGGAAGGCAAAATGTTGGAGGAATTGAGACCTGGAGGTGGATGCTCTGACCTGGCAGGTAGGAAGGAGCTAAGGATGTCACAACACTGTGGTCACCCTGGCTCTTGCATGCTGTATTAATGACACTAGATTGTTGAAAAGTATCAGCTTCCAAGGTGTGATCCTGGGGTTTGGGCACTTGCTCTCCAGAAGTTTAAAGTTGGGAGATAACTTATCACATCAATAACAAAATAACCTGATTTTCTGTTTAGCTGACATGAGGTTGATAATCTGTGTTTATGCCATTATGAGTATTTACATTTGGGAATGAAGCATGTGGACCAAGCCTATAAATTCTTATTAAAATGGTGACATTATCCCAGGTGTTTGGTGTACCTGATGGCCAACGACAACACCCACACCTTAAGTTCTTCACACCAGGCCCCTAAAAAGGGAACGCACTCATTTCATAATAAACACAAATCCTTATGGTTATCTAAGTTGACTGGTGCCATTAATATGTGTCAGAATAAACATTTTTGCAGAAGGCTCAATGCATGGTTAAAGCTTTGGCTGCTCATACTGAACTCAAAGACTAGCGATGAGCACTTCTCCACATGCCTGTGGAGATGGGGAAAAGCACTTTGGAGGAGCTACACAGGGTCAGATCACACGTGAGAAAACAAGCAAAGCCATTATGTTGCTGGCTAGTGACTCCCAGGTCAGGAGCTAACGTCACCTCGTACATACACTTGCCTTGTCTTGTATAAGTGACTGTGGGAGAATTGCCTGGAGCTCAGACCTGCTCTGTTACCAACTCAACTTTGTTCCCTCAACTTTGCTAAGCTCCGAACAGGGCCAAGAGCTGCTGCCCTCGAAAGACAGCAGGCCAAACAGCCGCTATTGACTATAGCTTCTGTTTCCTTCTCATAGACTCTGGGTTACGGATAGTCTGCCGTCTTTAACAGCCAGGCTGAGTAGACAGGTTCCTTACAGGACAGGAGCCTCAGAACAGGGCTGAATAATGGTTGAATAATCAGCTGACATATAGGGAAGGCTACACCCACCTAAATCATCCACAGAGTCAGAAGGAAGAAGGACAAATCACAAAGGCAGAAACATTAAAAAAAAAAAAAATTCCCGGTTCTTTAGAGAGGCTCATCTGTGTTGCCTCCATGAAGTAAAGGGCAGCCTCCCTCCCCCCTGCACTTGGCACTCGCTGGCTAAGGTGAAGAGAGAATGCTCTCTGTGATGGGAAAGCACACCCGTCACAGTTTCCATAACCACTCATTCCAAACACGTGAAGGCATTTGCTCACTGCACAGAGGCCGTTGGTGCTGCTAGGAAAAGTGGTCACACTCGACTAAACCTTTCTTCAGATAGCCAGCTTTTCCAAAGAAAGAGCAAGCGCATGCGAATTGAAAGGATCTGGTATTCTATTGTACCCTCAACATGTTTGGCAAAACAACTCACGGCATTTGGCAAGCCGGCACCTATAAAACACCAGGTAGCTTTTCCTTCTTTGTTTAGCTCTGGGAATCAGACTGTGTGGGATCCCAACTGTTTGGCTCAAGAAAATTGCCTGGCCAGAGCCACGTGTTCTCCCAACCTTCCTGAGCTGGGGCTCTGCCTTTAGAAAGGGAAGGAGTCTCACAGCCACAAGCCACATTTAGCTTTTTTATTTTTAGTACTGTGGTGATACCAAAAACATGGAAGTAAACAGGAGGTCGTCAGGCGTATCTAAATAGCGAGAGAAGATTAAATTCATGTCAGGGAGAAACCTAGCTGGCCCCTGCAGCAAATAAATTGTTTCCCAAGAAGTGATTTAAAATAGAATATTTATAAGATGTGTGCTTTCTCTGATGTGTATGGAGATTATTTCCTAGTACCAGGTTAGCTGGCCTTTATGCCTTTTACTGATTCTATTCTGGCTGGGCTGGATTAGCTGTTGTTCCAGCATGTTCTACTGCCCTCTACTGGTGAGAACGTGTCATGTGGGACGCCGGCTTCAAGCCTTACAACAGAAGTTTCTGCAAAGGGGCATTTGCTTACTTAAAGCATTCTTCAAACACAAGAAGGGGGGGGGGCAATTTGAGGAGTTTGGAGCAAAACTGAGCCCCACTTTGACCCCAGCACCCATATCCAAGATGTTAATTTATATATTGATGTTAACTGTTTTAGAAATCCAGAAGACGTTCTTCTCTTACAAGAACTCAGCGGCTGGCAGTTCTTCCACCCTGCGTTAGAGCACAGCTCAGAGACTAATTTTTTTTCCCCTCCAAAGTTAAAGACACTTACTGAGCCGCTATCTTGATAAACTTTTTCAAAAGCTGTACCCGCTTGCTGAGCTGGGAACAAAGGCAGATCTCAGTAACAACCCAAAACTGAATTTCATTAAATCTCCTCAGGAACAAATCCAAGTTTGCTGTGGTCTTTTTAAAATTATGCCTTCCAAATGTGTGGTAGATTAGCTCCAGCTAGAACAGAAAGGAAAACAATTTCACTTATTTGTTGGCTTTTAAATCAAAACGCCAGCCTGGCTCCTCTATGCGTCAAGAAAGCGTTCAATCGAGCAGCAGATGTGAATTCAATCACTAACCCGGATGTGACTTGTCATATAGATTTGAAGGGCCTTCGTGAGGCGTGTGGAATATATAAATATAAACTAGGTGTTATTGGCTTAATAGACTCTGGAAGACATAGCAAAGCATCACAGAGATTTTCTTCTTTAATATTTGAGGGTTTTATAAGCTCAGCATGCACAAATCCATCATGTGGCTTCCATATGTCAGCACCCAGAAATGCCAGTGGAGTGAAGCACACGGGCTCCATCCAGAGCCTTACAGAACCAACCCATGGATGCTCCTGGCTGCTCACCTTACCTCATGCACACAGTTGAAGAGTTCCCAATCATATGTTGTCATCTGGTACGCCAAGTCTTTCGAGCTCATCAGCTCAAAAGTTCCCACTGTCCCAGTGGTTGGGCCTTCTTGTTCTGGCAAGGGAGTCTGGGAATAATTGTGAAAAACTGGATCAGAACCACAAAAGGAATAAGTGCTGAGCGTCAAATGCTTTAGGGAGTTTTTGATGGGAAAGGGTTTGGGGGACACTTGGAGGCATATTTTGAAATGTTGTTTTTGAGGCTAAAAATGCCTTTGCTGTTTGTTGTGCTTGCTTCAAGGCCATCTTTGCCATCACCATCATCATGCCACCACCACCACCACCACCATCATCATCATCATTATTACCACCACCATCATAATCAACTACAAGCCATGGCAAGTAAGATTTGACAAAGGATGGCCTGAGAAGGGTCTCTGTTGTGTGATATTTTGATTGCATTCTGACAATAAAGTTTGCTTGGAATCTGAGGGTGGAGCTAGCTACTAGCTGACCAAAATTAGCCATAGAGGTTTCGGAGGACTGAGGGCAGATAGAGAGACAGAAAACAGTAGAGTGGGGCTTAGAGAGGGTCTCCATCTTTTGAGTGGAACCACTTCTCTGATCATTCAGGTTATTACCCTGATATCTGACTCCTGAGTTTTTATTGGTAAAGAATAATTAGATAAACACCTCAGTCCTCCTTTGCTTGGGGCTTGGAGGTACCTGGAAACTCTTTCTTTTCCATGGTAAAGATGGAGGATGCTCTTGGAGACCTTCCCCTCACGTTCCCATGGAAACTGTTCTAAAGCTAAGTACTAGCATAGGAGTTTGAATTTCTACCTACAGTAAGTACCACTTAACTGCTGGTGGTGACTGAGGTCAAGTTGCCACAGCCACGTCTTCACACACCACCTTAAAATGGTGAGGTGGTGGAGAGTGCTGTGAACTGAGTCCACACAGGATTTCCAAGTCCTTAGCTCCTGAGAGCTATTGGACTGAGAAGGTTATTTCCATATTTGGGGCAATCCCAAACTCTGCTCCTATGGCCAAGACTCTTGGTCGAAGTTTTCATCTGGTTCACTTATCTCCTTTTGTATTTGGAGAAATGCTCTATAAAGTGTTTTTACTTTGTAAGGTGAGTGATGAGGGAGTGTATAATACCTTAATACTTACCTGTAAAGACTGAGAACATGTAGTGAGGAAAAGACTATTTGCCAATATGACGCTAACTATTCAGATATTCAATATTCACATCACAGGGCTAGGTATATAACTCTGGTTGAGCACTTCCTTTGCATTTTCAAGGCTGTGGGCTCCATCCCCAGCATTAGTCAGGGAAAGGGCTCATGTTAGAAACTAATATTCTACAGGCTTCATCAGCATCACCATTACCACTGTATTCAATAAATGCCCCTGTGTTCTAGACACCAAAGAAATGACATGTTCAGGGTGTGGGTGGTTCCCGCACTGGAAAGTGCAGTCTGCGAGATGAGCAGTCAAGTTTACAGTATAATAGAATCCTCCTCCACTAACAGGTGCTGTGCTTCTTGTGGATGCAGTCACTAGCTGGACTTCATTGGAACATCTGGAGACAGAGCATCAACAGACTAGACTACTGGGTACATAGACAGGCAGGTGGAGGCACCTGAATGGACCTTTTGAAAGACGCTGCAGACTTGGAATCAGTGTGTGATGGAGGATTAAAAGAGCCAGTGAGCAGGTGAGCGAGAAAAGCTTTGTTCAGGATGGCCCGTGCCAGGCTGATGGCAAGGGTGGCTTGGAAATGGGGAAGCTGCCAGGAGACTTGATGTGCAGGAACAGATTGCACAGAGGCACCAAATAACAGCTTTGAGAGAGTCTCTGAGATTCTTCAGGAGACGAGGTTTAGTCACAGGCAAGATAATAGACCGTGTTAGCGCCGGCCTTGGAAAACAGCAGAAAACATAAACCCCACTATAGCAACTCATGCTTGACACGATCCCTTAATCTTTTACTGTCTGTCTCTAGCTCCAGGAAATCAGGGTTATACTATCTAAGTTGGCAACTTAGGGTATTAATACCAAGGTTTGTTAAGAGGATTAAATGGGAGCAATTTAAGTGCAGCATGTAAACCCAGTCCTTGGCACAGGGAGGTCCCCTCTCTCAAATTAGGTCACTTTCTGGAGGGATTACAGTGCTCCAAGCACACAGGAAAGTGTGGCCAGTGCAACAGGCTCAGAACTGGATATGAACCCACTCAGCAGAGCATAGAGAACAGACGGAAAGCAACAACTCCAAACAGACCTGACACTGATGGGCAAGCAGCTCATGGAACCAGGTGAGGATGGTTTCAGCCCAGGGCAGGTCTTCGGTGGAACAGTAGACAGAGTTTTTAAACTCCAGGTCTTAGGACCACGGCTCAGGTCAGGCTGGCTCTCTGTGGTTTCCCTCCCTCCTGGGGCTGCCATTGTGAGCACAGCTGCTCTGGGCTCCTTCCTTGAGGCTGGAGTGACTCCATCTACCTGCCTCTCTAGCATTTTCCTTCAGGTTTTATGGTGTCTGAGAGATAGGACTAATTAACCCGACAAGTCCTGTGGAGTTTTCACCACTAAGCAAGATGGGAAGCTCTTTTGGTAGTGGATGCCGGGCTGCCATCCCTGTACCACTCCAGGATGTAAAAGAAAGTCCTGTAGAATCTCCATCTTCCTTGGGTGGGAATACCAGGCCCACCTCACGTGTCTTCCATGAGCAGCAGGAGTGTCTCTCTCTGAAGGAGGGGGATTTACCTGCTGAGCCTGGACCCCACAGGAAACACTTCCTTGTGCCATTTTTCTGTGGACGTGTCCTGCTGGTGAGTCACTGCAGAGCTTACATAGGATCTGCCCAGCACAAGTGTCTGAGAACTGACAAGCCCCCATCCCGGGACCCCTAGAGTGCCCCCCTTCCCCCTCAACCTTATTGAGAGATGACATTTTTACTAATGCTGGGGGAAGGTGATTGGAAGAATAGCATCACCATGGTCCTATGTCCAGAGAGTTAACACAAAAAAGGGGGTGCTAATTGTCAGTGACAAGCTGATGGCTAAGCAACCTACACCCAGCACCCCTCTCTGCTTGTGCTACACCCCCTTATGGGGAACTTGTCACAGTGGGTTCTCTCTGATGACATACTGGTCATCACAAGCTCCTTGAGGAACACCAACTATGAAGGATTTGTCTCTGAGACTATCCCACAGCCAGAAACAGCCACAGAACATGGAGCAAAGGAGCAGATACATAATAAAAGTCGGAGGAACCAGTGAGCGACTCGAAGGAGAGCCAAATTCCAGCACACCGCAGCTTTGCTATAATTGACTTTGTACTAACATTTATACTCACACAAAATTTCAGGAGAGTAAAGCTTCCGAATCCAAGCCCTTACCCAGTGGGATCAACTGGCACTCTACTAGTAGACAGCACAATAATACGAACATTCATTTTCTTCTGGACTGCTGGGTTACTCTCATCCTAATTTGACCTGTCATTGTCCTAAGAACAGCTGTGCCAGGGCACTTGTCATATTGGCCACGGGAGCTAGCACAGCATTGAGCGCTCAGCAGACAAGTGGTAAGTGTGTGCTGATAGATCTGACGGATCCATCGACATTCTGCCCCGCACTCATCCTCCGATGACTCTAGAAGGATGGTCCTCACGGCAACACTTTAGCAAGTCGGAGAAGGGGCTTCTTCAGGTAAGGCCCAACCTCTGTGAGCACAGAGAGACATGCCACCCCCAGCTGAGAGGTTCATGGCCAGGGTCCTTGTTGCCAAGCAAATTCCTTCCAGCTACTCAGGCCTTCAAACGGAAGATAAGCCAGAGCCCAGAACTTGGAAGGCCGAAGGACTGTGTGCAATAAACAGAAGCTTAAAAAGTTAGTGTCTGCCCCCAGGGAGCTGGAGACAGTCCACATGCCTACGTGTCCACCCCCTGGCTCAACACAGCAGCCAAGGAACAGCGGGCAAGAGAGGCCCCAGCACGCTGTGTGACAAACACTTCACCCAGCACCTTCCATGAAACATCAGCAACGCTGGCTGCTTAAGGTGTTAGTTTCCAGGAGAGGGTAGCTGGACACACAGCAATTTTTCAAAGTTTCTATGTGCATGCCTGATGTGGGCGGTGGGGGGAGAGGAAGGGCAAACGTTTCATGGCACCTGGGGAGGTCAGAGGACAACTTTGTGGACTCAACTTTCCTCCTTCTGTCTTTATGTGGTTTCCTGGTTATTCATTCATTTATTTCTTAATTGCTCAATGCCGAGAGATGTTTACCCAGAGAGGAATGAAGGCAGGTGATTAAAGAGCCAAAGAATACACAGAAAGGATGGTGATTCCATGATGCTCTCCCTGTGCTGGTCGCTAGGATGAGGGCTTGAGCAGGGAGTCGAAGGCACCAGGTAATGTTTGTTCTTCCTTAAGTGAAACAAGATGGTGTTTGTGAGCTATCCCTCTGCCTCTGGTGGCACACACCTGTAATCCCAGAACTCGGGAGACTAAGGAATGAGGATTAAAACCTAGAAGTGGCACACGCCTTTAATCCCAGCACTTTCGAGGCAGAGGCAGGCGGATCTCTGAGTTCGGGACCAGCCTGGTCTATAGAGTGAGTTTCAGGACAGCCAGGGCTACACAGAGAAACCCTGTCTTGGAAAAAAAACAACAACAACAATAAAACAAAAACCCTCAAAAACAAAAACAAAAACAAAAACAAACAAACAAATAAAAAACCTTAGGGGTCAGCATGAGCTACGTAGTAAGACCATATTTGAAAAAAAAAAAAATGAATGAACAAAAACCCATGGTTTTCCCTGAAGCAGAAACCAGGGTCCTGATCAGGGAAAAGGAGCTGTGTCAAGATCTGGAAGAACATCTTGTGAAGTGCTGGGCAGAAACCCAAGGCCTCACTTTCTACCAAGGACCCTGACTACACTCTCTAACCTGACTCCCGTCTGAAGTTCTAGCAAGATCTGTCCACTAAGGAAATGGAATGCTCTCCAAATTTTAAGTTTACCTCTCACCCATATACTGTCTTTTTTCTTTCTTTCTTTCTTTTTTAACAAGAGAAGCCCATGGGTCCAGACACAGAGGAAACCAGCTTTGTGAAACCGAAACTAGTCCTGTGGCTTCTACGATCTCTTAATAGATAGTCAATTCCACACTTAATTTTTATAGGATAAACAGAAAGGACTGTGTCTTTTCTTCGCAGGGGTTCTGGGTGGCTGCAGACAAGTGTTCTGACCTCTGGTATCCCTCTGAGGGACCTGAGAGAATGCTGAGGGAAAAGCCCTTCTAGACCTGACGCCCTTCTAGACCTGACGCCCTTCTAGACCTGACGCCCTTCTAGACCTGACGCCCTTCTAGACCTGACGCCCTTCTAGACCTGACGCCCTTCTAGACCTGACGCCCTTCTAGACCTGATGGCAGCCCTGCCACCTGTCCTCCTCCAGGAGTCTCCTCAGACTGGGGCTTCCTTTTTGATCATCACCCTCCTGATCTGAGCATTCCAACTTCGAACATTAATACTGAACTTAAAGACATTTCCATGAAATGAATCCCAACCAAGGTTCGGAACACTAAACCATGTCCCCACGGCGGTGTGGCTTGGCTAATTTCCACAGAAGAGCATCTGAAGCTTGAGGCATCTCCAGTGAGTACCTGAGGCTTTCCTGGCAGACCACAGTGTTGAACGAGACACATGACAGTTGAGAATGTTCAGCCACCAGCCTCAGTGTGGCTGTGAAATTAAGCTGCAGACAAGGTTTTCTGATTGCACACACTGTTCCGAGGAGGCCATTCACACCTACCAGTGAGTCGAATTGCTCTCGCGGGCAGGCAAACAGGCGTCCATTAATGGTGAGTGTCGTAAATACTGAAACATCATTAGGTTTGAGCACCACCTTTTCTGTGAACATAAAAAGCATGAGATTGCCTATTAAATCCATCTGAGATTTGCTGCACTGCCCTAATCACACCAACAAATTGCCAGCTTGGTGAATTACCAGAACACGAAACGCACCTGCATAAAATGCAGGGGTGAAGGGATCCACTGAATAAAAAAGACAGGACTTTCATGTGGCTGCACAGTGCTTGGGATGCCATCAGAAATGACCACACGACAGGGGCAGAAACACCCAGACCTACTCTGCAACCGTAATTATTTATTAAAGCCACACAGCCATTTGTATAGCAAGTTAGGTTTCTTGATAGTAACGAAGCCTGGTCCTTTGGCGGTAGAAAGATCACTTTTAGAAACCTTGAGGGAAGCTTCAGAGATCTCACATGATTTTAGTTGCCAAAATATATCTTTTTGTTTTCACTTGCTCCCAATTTGGAAGGTCACAGAGTTTAACAACTTTAAGCCCCTGTCTATATTTTACGAATTAGTTTATTGAATATATATTTAGTACTTACTACATTCCAGACATTAGGGACACATAAAGAAATGATAGAGATAAAATATAATGATAGAGAGAAATAAAGCATAAAAATCCCAGTCAACACAGAGGGATAATGAATGAGTGTGTGTGTGTGTGTGTGTGTGTGTGTGTGTGTGTGTGTGTTAGTGAGATGGGATGAGGGCCACAAAGTAGAGCAGGGAAGGGGTTAGAAAGTATGTGTCAGGGAGCAGTTAAGATTTTAGATGGGTCATCAAGGGGCAGGCTTCAACAGCACACTATCATTTAAATGAATACCCATGTATTGGGATGCCTATGGGAAGATTATAATAAATGAACCGTTCATCCTGGGTCCGGACCAACTGGGACAAAAACAGAAGGAGAGGACTTACTTGAGAATCCATCATCCATCATATGAGCCAGAAACGCTTCCCTCCATTACTAAAGGACCCCTCAAATGGCTGTGAAGCCTTCTCTGGGGACTTGATCTCCGAGCTCCTTCCTACACTGTCCCATTGCATTATGGGTGACCACTTCCCAACCCTGCCAGCATGTGGTGCTGATGTTCATTTACTTCCTAACCCCTCCTCATGACACAGAGGGTGTCTAATTCATTTCTGTCCTTGCTACATGAAAGTGGTCAGGACGTACATGATGACCCAAAATGACGTTTCAGGTATGATGAAATCAGGGACAAGGAAAGGAATTTTAGTCCCAGGTCGGGGAGTGGAGTGCTCACGTTTTTAGACCAGCTGGGCTCCATGGCTCTACTGGGTAAGGAGAAAATTGTCATCTGTGGGAAAGAATGAGTCCGACACTGCCCCAACTTCAGTTCTGTGGACACCTGGAGCCTTAGCCCGCCAAACTCCAAGTGCCTTTCTTAGGCCCACAGAGGTTTTATGGTTTCTATGGAAAAAGCCCCAGGCTGATACAGATGCCTGAAATTCCAGCACAGCTGCCTCCCATAAATCACTTCTCCTCTTCTCCTTTCTGTGGGAACCTGAGATAGGGGATGGTAGACATCGGAGAAGCCTGCCTCTTCTCACAGTATTTCCGTTACTCCTGGGAGCTCACACAACCTCTGCCATCCTTTTGGACCAGCCACAAACGGCCTCGCCAACTCCTTGCATGGTTTTTAGTGGACAGGAGGGCTTATTTCACAAAAGTCCCAAATACTAATCCAGGCTGTTACCTCCTCCAGAATTCATCTTGACTATGAGCAGGCCTTCCCCAGAGCCGAGTTTGTCAGCCACTGCACTGATGACTTCCTTCACTGAGGCAGCTACGGGCACCCGAATGGTGGTGTAGGTATGGTCCACGCAGTAGACCTTAAACAAAACTTCAGAGACAGTTGGCAATGTGAGAAAATGGTCTTGGGCATTCAGAGAAAAACAGAAGCTCTATACAGTAGTTAGATATGTGTGGTCAGGGCCTGAGCACACTCCCTGCTCAGAAGCCCAGCTCTGAGGTGGGCAGGGGAAGGAGCACTGCACCTTGCTCTGGGGATCCATAAGGTTCCCACAGCCTTCCACGCGGTTCTTCCTAGAAGTGATAATCTTGACAACCAAGCCCTGAGAGAACACACATTCTTCTAAGAGATAGTGGCAATTGAGGGGAGGTAGTGTCAGTGAGGTGTGGGCAAGCATCTCAGCTCTGTCTGCGTACCAGACTCCAAGAACAGGACTTATCAGGAGTCCAAGGGCCACACCCAAGAGCAGGGCTTTTGTTGTTGTTGTTGTTGTTGTTGTGGTTTCCTGGGGCAGATTTTAGCCTGACTATAAATATTTCACATGAGAGATTACTCACCCTCATCAGAACCACGAATAGGCTGGCGCTTCTGGGCCCTCTCGTCCCCTGTGTTGAACTGCTGCAAAAGCACCTTGTGCTGGAAAAGTAATAACCACAGTGACGTAAGGGAGAGCAAGTGACTAACGTGTCCTCACAACTCAGAGAAGAGAAGATGCATGTAGAAGCAATCAGAGCCCCGGAATAAAGCAAATAGATTTTTGTGTATACAAAGGAGCCATCACACCGATGTTTCTGAATAATCATAATGCTACAGGGTACAGACAGTGTTGGGCTCTGAAGACCCCTTACCTTCTTCTGTGGGGCTTTTGCATCTTCTGAGCTACAAGAAGTAGAGAAAGCACACCGTTGAATACCACCATTGAATACCGCCACTACCGTTCTTTCAGGCTGCTTTATTTGTACATTACTTCAATCTTGTGTTAGGCAGTGAAATCACACAATCTCTCTGGGCAGCAATGGGAGACCACTCCCCTTCCCCCCAACAGTCAGAGGTCAGAGTGCAGCAAAGCCACTAGCTCTCATCACAGGCAGATTCTGAGCAGCCCTGAGATTAAGTGCCCTGGCTCCTGGCTTTCAAAGTCAATCTGATCACTTACTTACTCTCCAGTACTTAATCTAACAGTTCATTAATAGCACGGAAAGCCCCCAAATTCACCACTACAAGGACAGGTGTATTTTCAATTAACGGCTTTAGCAGCAAAGAGTGGATTTCCCATATGGGTAACTGTCTTCAAATGTCCCCAAATGCCCACGGACTATTTTATTTGCTGGGTGCTAGCAAAGAGGGCATCCAGCCTTCTCCTCGTCCAGCCTCATTGCCACCTGTGCCTGGGGCCTGTGACACAAATCAGAACATGTTGTGATGAATGATAGACCAGTGCTAGCCATTTCTGCAGGCAAAGACTTTTTTGGGGAGACATTCTAATCATGAGGCAGGCACCTAGTTGGTGAAAGTACACCCCAGAGCCGAGCCCCTCCTTACATTTGTTTGACAATCTTCTCCAGCTCTGGCAGCTGCTCCTTGAAGGCAGACATCATCCGAGCGTCATCTGATACAGACACATAGAATTCCTGTAATCGGAAAAGGTGACAGGGTCTTAACGAGAGCTGAACGGAGCATGGTTCTCTAGAGAACAGAAGAGCCTCGCTCCTAGACCATGTATGTTGCTAGCACCCCCAGACTGTAGTCTCATGGAGAGGAGAGGGTGGGAGGGGACGGAGGAAGGGAGAGAAGGACGGGGAAGTAAACATTTACATTGAAAATTGCTAATGAGAAAAGGTCCCGGAAATAGACAATGGTGATGAAATGACCATCCATGACCTGTATATTTTAAGATCGCTAAAACAATGTTAGGTTGTTTACATTTTACCACAACAAAAATTAAAACAATAAACTGCAGTGAACTTATATGTGCCTGTGTAGAAGAACACAAAGGGCAGTGTTTTGTAATAGACCGCTTGACAATCTACACTTCAAACACTCCCCCCCCCCCCCCCCGCTCTTTTATCTCCAAGAAATTTTAATAATTTCCCTCTCTCTCTCTCCCTTCCTTTCTTTCTTTTTTTTTTTTTTTTTTTTTTTAGACAGGGTTTCTCTGTGTAGCTCTGGTTGGCCTCGAACTCACAGAGATCTGCCTACCTCTGCCTCCCTGAGTGCTGGGATTGAAGGCGTGCACCGCCGCAACCACCACAATATTTATTTGTGCTATTACTTTAGTGTTTGCTGTTTATTTAATATACCACCAGTGTGGTTGTTAATGGTACAAACGCAGACCCGGTCCTCAACACTGTGGGCTTGTGCCGCCATCATATTGGATGCTCTCAGAGCTGGGACCATCAGCCAGTAGTGACAGCAGCACCTATTCCCCGTGTCTCTCAGGAGCAGTGGCCTCCGTGGTGGACCATGGCAACTGTAGTAGTTATGGGGGGAGGCAAGTCAGCACATGGTCTCAAGCCACCATATTCCTTATTTTCAAAATCCTGACTCCTTGAATGACCCTTCCCATCATAGTCTACTTTCTCTGAGGCCTCATCAAAGATGACACAGGAGGCAGGATTCTTTTGGAAAATTAATTTGAGAGCAATAGACTGGAAATTTTGGAACGGAACCACACCATCTTCTACCTGTACAGGAGTGTTCGTGTGAAGTTCTGGAGGAGAGTGAGTACAGTTGTCCCCCTTATCTTGGGAGAGTCATGTCCCCCTGTGTCAGCTACCTGTCACCAACTACAGTCTGGGATACTACATGGAGAATCCCAGAAATAAATAATTCATAGAATTTAAATATTTATTACAGCATATGTAGTATTTTTGTATCAGTTGCTGTAGGTTACCTCCTAGGGTGCTGAATTAGCAAACTTCATTCTGAATAGCTATGTGCAGAAAAAAATAAACAAAAAACCAGTCATATACAGAACTTGGTTCCATTAGCAGTACAGGTCTCTACCAATGGATATGGGGTCCTACCTACTCTAGTGTCAAAGGTCAAAGCTCTGCTGCAGTGAGCCACAGGGAAGAAAGACAGCTGAGCTAGAAGTGGTATTGGCCAGGGAGCAACATCCATTCCAAACTGACTCCTGGCTGCCCTGGCAATTCCTCATTGAATCAATCGGCTTCTTAGGCACCAAACCCACCTACCATTTGTCCTAGCAATCTTCCTCCTAAGAGAGTAAGTAACTAAAGACAGATCTACATGCAAAAAAAAAAAAAATGTTTGTTGTACAATTATTCTGGGAAGGATAAAATGGTACAATACAAGCAGAGATGAGTGGCCTTTGTGGATCATCAGAACTTTTTATTACAAAGATCATACTGACTTGGGCAAATCTTGATGGAGCTAAGTAAGAAAAGCAGCCTGCAAAATGCTGGGTACTAATGTGATTGCACGTCTTTCAAACATAGGAAGAGAAGAGGGCAGCCGATAACACATTGCAATGCTACCACTTGGTGAGTTAGGGTGGTGGGATGAGGTTTTTCTTTATCACACTTCCTCTCTGATAGTGAACATGCTAACAGAGTCGAGACCCAGCAATTACATCTCTATACCATTTGCTGTATACCCCTGTGTTATGGGACAAAAGGATAGTCTTGGAGTGGATGACCCCCACATACCTCCAGGAAAGCCATGGCCACATCATCTTCTTGGAGGAGGTCCCCATACATGGCAGCCCACTGCAGAACCAAGCGGATGACCCGCCTCTTGTTGTTGAGGGCATAGTCCATTCTTTCCTGTTCTGTACCTTGAGAAGGCTGTGCGTGGTAAGTGCCAAGGAGTCAAGGAAACCACAGAGCTGCTTTCCACCCACTTCAACGCGCTACTTGCAATGCAGAGAATGACAGATCCCAGCTTCAGACTGACGCCATCTCCCTCACTGGTCCTCCGAGAGACTCCCCACCATAGGGTCTGAAGCACACACATACACACTCTTGGGGACTCCTGCTCACTTTTACCTGATAGCTGACTGAGGAGTCAGACTACACAGACTAATGTGTTGCCAATATTTCTGTAGGGTCTAGCTTCAGCTGTACTTCACCTCTCAGGATAGTCACGTGATTTCCCAGTGTTTATCTCTGGGTTCTTTGCTTTATCCTGTTGGGTCCCATAAGTCTACCCACATCTTTGGGATCCTCCTCTTCTTCTTCTTCTTCTTTTTTGTTTGACTTTTTGAGACAGGGTTTCTCTGTGTAGTTTTGGTGCCTGTCCTGGATCTCTCTCTGTAGACCAGTCTGGTCTTGAACTCACAGAGATCCACCTGCCTCTGCCTCTTGAGTACTGGGATTAAAGGCATGTGTCACCACTGCCCAGCTTTAGGATCCCCTTTTTTACATAAATTTCAACTTAACTCATTTGGGTGTACACCCTGTCCTGTTTATATGAACAAGCAAGGTAGAAGTATTTAAACTCACTATGCATTAGGGAGAGAACATTTGTACATAATCAGTCCCTTGTGAGGGTTCCAGACCCTCCTTATACCACACCCCCTTCTCTTGCTTAGAGCCACATCCTACCTCATTATCATCTTGTGCACAAATGGCTAGCCATCTTAAGGACAAGCCCTAGGAGGCTTGGGCTGATGTTGTTCATCCTGCGTTCTATACCATGCCTTGACTTTCATCTCAAAATTGTATTTACTCATCAAGAGAATTCAAGACTTAGTTGAGTGCCTACCACATGCCAAAAGTAAAGGGCCATGCTGCCATTGACACTCTTGTAGGGACAGCACAAGTATTTTAGATTAGACACGCTTTTCTTCTTTTAGTGATTTATAGTAGCTCATATCAAAATCACCTAGTTCATAAAACAATTTAGCTTTTACAGTTTATGCCATAAAATATACAAAAAGGACCTTGGGGAAACTCTACTTTACCACCTGGTGAAGACACTGTTGTTTCCTTTGTAAAAATAAGCAAAGCAACAATCACTAAAGGCACATGAAAGGCTGTGATTACCCAGGAAGGGGCAGAGCTGGCTGGGAGATCCAGAGAGCTCTCTTCCCACAGGACCACATTCCTGAGTCTGATAGCAAGCAACAAGACCACCCACATCCTAGCTGATGGCCACAGCTTAGAAGGCATCGGAGAAACCTGCCTCATGGTAGTGCTATACACCAGAGCTAAACCCGAAAGGGCCTTTCAGAGAGAACTATAAATAATCATGATCAAGGCAAACGACAGAACCTTAAAGCAAAGGTTTACTGCATGTAAATGGGTTGCAAAATGGCTTTCATAAATTGAGCACGAGATTCATAAAAAAGAAAATTGCTCAAGCTGTATTGCTACAATTCTCTCTGAGCTTACAATAAAAAGAGGGAAGACAGATCACTTTATGTGAAAATTATTTCTTTTCTGATTAACCCTTTGGTCTCTTGCTCATATATATGCATACATATGTGAATAACTGGGTTTTTCTTTCTTAAGAACTGTAACACTGGTTATAAAGTTTAGTGACCACCACGTACAGCAGGCATCAGCACTGCTGGGGGCTGACTGACCAAACGTGCTGGTCGGCTCAGCAGAGGCCTGGAGAATCTGGGCTTGAGTCCTCTGGTTCCCATTGTCTATTGCTTTGATTTGGACTGAGTTACTGGGAACTACTGACTTCTGTTTGCTCACCTGTGGAATGAGGTGAACTGAGAAACTTCTGGCTTCTCTTCAGATATAGCTAATAACAGCAATGTGAGGTTGATCCAAAGAGAATTAGGGACCACAAACGAACATAACAAAAATAAGCTGCTTTCTCATGGTCTCTTTTGCTTGATTTTACAGTAACTTGTATGCTGTGTGGTGCTATAGTCTCGATATGGTATGTTCCCACCAAGATTAATGTATAGGTTTTAAGTCGTTAATTCAACAATACCACAAGGTGATGCCTTTAAGGGACATTAATGTCTTTGTTGAGAGACTGTATTAGTTCTCAGGAATGGATTGGTTCTTACTAGAGTGGATCACTGTAAGGCATGTGGGTGCCTTTCTTGGCTCTCTTTTTACATGCCCAGTTGCCCTTCTGCCTGGAGCAGGATGATGCCCTCATCAGACACTGAGCAGATGTGGCCACCTTGAACTTGCAGCCTCTGGAACCATGACCTGATCCACCTCTTTTCTTTGTAACTGACCGAGTGTCTGGTGTTCTAGTACAAGGACAAAATGAATGAAGACATGTGGAGACTTGGCTGAGATCAGGCCTCAGAAAGTCCTATTTTAAAACTTCATTTCTGGAGTGAGTAGGAGAGAGTAAGAATGGCTAAGACGGAGGCAAGGCTGTGGGGTTTGGACAACCGCGGGATGTATGAGGTAGTAAAATTATGAAATCTGAATAGAACGTGTTTTAAAGCCCTACCATGCCAGGCTTCTCCAAGCTCACTCTCTACACCAGCTACCTTGACTCCAAGTTGTACCCTCACTTAGGTACTTCATCCTTCCCTCAACCTAGGCTTCTCTCCATCCACTTTGCTAGAACTAAGTGAAAATGTCTATGAAAAACATCTTTCTGATGGCCCTATACTGTGAAAATGCGCATATAGTCCTGAACATGTCATATCAACTTTAAAAGAATAGCACACTGTTCCCTAACTATACGGACTAGAGTCTTTAAAAAGATTTCATTACACAGGAGATAGGATTTTGAGTCACTTGAAGATGGTGACATCATCAAAGGGAATGGAGGTTTCTACTGAGCTGCTGGACAGAGTGGGAGCCCTTGCCCTGGATTTAGGAAAATCACCTCAATAGGGAATGAGGGAAGTGATGATTTGCTTTTTAAAACTATTTATGTGTTTTTTTTTTCATTTGTATAGGTGCTTTCCTTGCATGTAAGTGCACCATACGCATGCAGTGCACACAGAGACCAGAAGAGGGCGTTGGACTCCCTGGAACTCAAGTTACAAATGAGTATGTGCCATCACATGGGTGCTGTGAAACAAAGCCAGCGCTTCTCCAAGAGCAACAGATGCTCTTAGTCATGGAGACATCTGCCTCTCCAGCCCTTTGATTTGGTTTTTAAGAAGCAAATGTGTTTTAAAATAAAACAGCGAACAATTAAAGAAAACTCTAAATTTCTTACAAATATGTGGGCCGAGAAACCACTCAAACTGAGTTATCACTAATAAAGGTACTCCATAGAGGAGGACACAGTGCTCAGTGGTAGGGGTATGGCGGACCTAGGTCCTGTCTCTTGGGTTATTGCACTGGGAAATATGCGGAAATGAAGGGTAGAGGAGACTCTTTCCTATGTGTAAGACAATCAAACAGTCTGAAAGTACAAGTTGGCACCAAGGGTATTTAATCACAATTATCCAGGTTATCTTCACTAAGACTGAGGAAGCAGGACAAATGCCCATGTGCTGGCTGGGCAGTACCAGCAGGACACCTGTGGCTGACAGCCAGGGTCTGTATTGTCCCTGCAAATCAGCACACAGGTTGTTCCTGACCTCTCTGTTGCTGTGGAAATCTAGTTTTGTTTGTTTGTTTGTTGTTGTCTATAATAAATGACAGAATACATAGTTGGGCAAATAAATATGATAATGTTTCAAGTGTATGTAGAAGTTTACGTTTATAAAACATCTTTAGTATGCTCACACGAGCATACACATACAATGCTCCCTACAAACCTAGGAGGAAATATTTAAAGATGAAAAACCCTAAGGTTCTAGGGAAGGAGCTCTGTTGGCTAAAGGCGTCAGAAGTGAATAGCAAGGCTGATGAACCCCGACAGTTCTCATGCCCACTGTTCCAAACAGGGCCTCGGGCTCTACTTTAGTGCTTGTTCTATGTTAGCAAAAATAACTTCATTTGGGAAGTGGAAATCTTTTTTTTTTTTTTTTAACTCTTTGACTTCATGGTTTGTTTTTTGTTGGACTTATTTTTTTATGCATGAATGCTTTTGCCTGCATGTATGCATTGTGAGGGTGTAGGGTCCCTTGGAACTGGGGTCGAGGTGCCATGTGGGTGCCAGGAAGTGAACCCAGGCCCTCTGTGGAAAAGGAGCCAGTGCTTTTAATCACTGAGCAATCTCCCTATATCTCCCTAACTCTAAGGGAAGCAAAATTCTTTTTTTTTTTTTTTTTTTTTTGGTTTTTTGAGACAGCGTTTCTCTGTGTAGCTTTATGCCTTTCCTGGAACTCACTCTGTAGCCCAGGCTGGCCTTGAACTCATAGAGATCCGCTTGGCTCTGCCTCCCAAGTGCTGAGATTAAAGGGGTGCGCCACCATTGCCTGGCAGGAAGCAAAATTCTTAAAGTGAGAGTCCGCTTGTTCTCATCATTATCATCATCATCATCCTCCCCTCCTCCTCCCCTTCCTTTCTCCTTTCACTTCTCGGTTCTAATTTCCTAGAGTCATCTCTAGCCTGAACCACCCAGCTGCTAGAACTGACCAAAACTAGGAAGAAAATGGGGGAGGTGTTCCTGCTTTTCTCATGAAAGCTAAGGATGTTCCCCCACATAGGAAAATAATTGACTTCTTTCACACAGTCTGGCGTTTCCTCTCACAGATGTTTATATTTACAAAACTCAGTTGAGTTAATATTCTTTTTATAGCTAAGTTCCTCTTCCTGTGCTCAAAGCTTCTGCCCGTTCATAGGCAACACCCTGGATGTCTGTGCATTCATCTGTGTGTGTGTGTGTGCGCACACATGCACATATCTATGAGAAGGCCAGAGGTTGGTGGGAGATGTCTTCCTTGGTCACTCCTCATCTTGTCATTTATTTCCCTTGAGACAGAGTCTGTTACTGAACATGGCGCTCACCAAAGGGCTGTCTGTCCAGCAAGCACCAGCCATCTGCCTATTTCCCACCCTACCTCTGTTGCTAGGTTACAAATCATACCTGGCTTTTACATGGGTTCTGGGGATCTGAACCTGTAGTAGAATATTATTGTAAGGTGTGTTACTTTTGCTCATGTTGCATTTGTTTAACTCTGTGGAGCTGTGTTACTGTGCCTGTCTAAAACACCTGATGGTCTAATAGAGAACTGGCCAATAGCAAGGCAGGAGAAAGGATAGGTGGGGCTGGCAGGCAGAGGGGATATATAGAAGGAGAAATCTGGAAAGAGAGATTGGAGATCTAAGAGCTAGCAGCCAGAGAAGGAGGACTCCAGGGGCCAGCCACCCAGCTACACAGCAAGCCATGGAGTAAGAGTAAGATTTACAGAAGTAAGAGAACAGGAAAAGCCCAGAGGCAAAAGGTAGATGGGATGAATTAAGGAAAGCTGGCTAGAAACTAGAAAGCCAAGCTAAGGCTGGGCATTCATAAGTGATAATAAGCCTCCATGTGTGATTTATATGAGAGCTGGGTAGAGGGTCCCCCAGAAAAGAATCAAAGACCAACCAACAGCATGACCCTATGACCTTAGCCTGCCCCCGGCCCCCCCCCCCCCCAGTAGGCACTTCGTTAGTTGAGTCCTCTCTCCCGGCCCTGGAATCTGTTTCTTAAGGGACATAGAGAAGACTTCACAGATAATTAGCTATCTGAGATGGCTCCAAGGAGTGATTTCTGTTCACTTCCACAAATCTACCCCAAATGTGAGAAGGGCTGAAGGTCTGTAAGAAAATACATAGTTTAAAGGGCTAGACTCGTCACTTAGGCACAGCTGATTTCCGATGGAACAGGAATCATAGTTCATAGCCTTTTGATAGCATTTCCTTCAACTTGATCAGAAAAACTGAGGCAGAACAAGATTAAATGATTCCCAAAGTCTAACAGTGAAACTCTCAGGACTGGAACTCAGGTTCTTGTATCCTCCAATAGTCTTTCCCCAGTGGGTGCTGTAATCCAGTTCATATGATATTCATCTCCTTATTAAACATGTGCTATGTAGTAGATTTAGAAGTCTCTTGGGTATGAGAAAAATTCATTGGAGGTGGAGAAAAATGTACGCAAATTCTCACAGCATACACAGAACATGCAAAAAATAACAATACAAGTGCTGCTGCTTGGGTAAACTGAGTCAGGGAGGCCAGAGCTGCTAATGTATGAACTGGACCCTCTGCAGTATGTTCATTGCTGACAGTGTTGCTGTGACTAACTAACCCAACATGGTCACTTCTACCAACTATTCCAGTTCCAGACTCAGCCTTCTCTCTAAAGGGGATGGCTCTGCGTGCAGAAGCACGGAGTCAGAACCCTTCAGGGCTGGGTCCAGGGTTTAAAGACACAGTGGATCTCTACATTTACTATCTGGGGACTGGGCACAAAAAAGCTCTCAAACACTGATTGGTTAACTATCTGAAGTCATTACACAATTGGGAAATGCTAACACAGAATGTACTTTTCCAGAAAATACTTCAAAAATATCACAGCTGCTCCAGACTTTTATCCAAATGACCTGAAACTTTTCTTCACAAAGATGTCAAACACAGGTCATAGATCTGTCTCTGAGGCAGTTTATAATGATTCCAGTGCCACCAGGTACAGGAGGTCCACACAGGTGTCCAAACATCTGGCACACCTCTTAAACGGGATCTTCCACTACTGGTTGCTGAATCTACACGATGACAAGCAAGCTTCCAGGGTGACTGTCTCCACAGAGGAGGACCAGCTGGTTCAGCGTCATGTCCTTGGGCTGAGGAGAGACAGGGTGTGTGTTCGGGGTTGAAAGGGGAAGAGGTGAAGGCCACAGGCAGGCTGCACTCTTTCTACTATCCCTACAGAAGGCTTGATATGCCATTGAGTCATTTTCCCATGCCGGCTCTGCCGTTCAAACACTGTAATTATTTCATATATTTTTACCTAGTTATTATCTTACTCACCACAGGCACCTGTAATTTTTCTGTATTTTTTTAACTGCTCATTTACTTATTCTTAATTCAGCTAATAATGGTGCCATGTATTAAAATTATCACAGGGAAAGTAAGTGAAAACCTCCTAGGATGTGGAGACAGCAGATTCATTACAGCCTACAACAGGGAATAAAAGATTATGTATACTTTTTGCAGTAAGTACATGCTAATTATGCAGCTATTTATAAAACACTTATCAACATTCAAACTGATACTCTTCAATGTTGTTGTTTTTGAAAACCCTGCTTTGCATACAAGATCTCTCCGCTTGCAACTGAAAACAAACTTTGGGGGTCATCTGCCCACCGAGGAGACAAAGCTTTTGCAGTCTTTACCTGATGCCAGACTCCTCTCATGATGGCACAATAATCGTGGTGGTATTTAATGGGATGTCAGGGTTTATAATGTACTTTCACACACACAGCCTCATTTGATCTTTACAACAACCTAGAGAGTGGGTAGGGCAAGGATAATTACCCCTATTATACAAAGGTCTCTCATCGAGGTTAAGCATAATTGCCCATGTGGTTTGCAAGCTGGAGATCTTAAACATGACCTTCTGGCTTCAGAGTACTTGCTCTTTCCTCTCTGAACTGGGGCCTCTTTGCTTCCTGTGTGCCTTTGGGGAACAGTTTAACACGCTGGCCACTGTCCTTCCCTTGAATGAGTGCAGGTCTAGAATGGGATGGTCTAGGCTCACACGTAAGTAGTCTTGCGTAGAGCTTTGAGATGCTCTTGTCAGCTTCCAAGGAGAGGATGAAATGAGTTAACATGGATAAGAGACATCAGGGCTACTTCCGTAACAGATGAAGTGTTTAGTAGACCTTAGGTATGGTACTTCTTACCGCCCTGCTTCTGGAAACCACCCTAATGTTAACACTGCTCAGACCAACACACGTTGCTCCTGTGTTTATGTGCAACTGGTAACTTCAGGCTTCCAGAAGCATCTATGCTGCCATCAATATCTTTAAGAGTCTCTCATTTTCTTGCTTAGAATATTTCTCCTTCATTGATTTTCAGACTTTTCTACTTGTAGAAGTTGCTGCCTCTTAGGAGTCTCCTTTCAAGTTTCAAAGGAGGGGTCTGCACTTTCTTAGAGCCAAGCAGTTAGGACAGAGCCCCAGGAAACACATTGTCAGGGTTCATATTTCTGTTAACACTGGTGGTGTAATTTGGAGCACATTAGTAAACTGCTTAATCTCAATTCTCCTATTGTGAGAAGCGGGGTTGAGAGTCCACACCCTACAGTACTGCTATGAGGCTGAGAAAATGTCTTTGAGGAACTTTGCAGCTTATCTACCAAGATGGTTGGTTTTTTTTTTAAAGCAGAACATCATGTACATATCAACGAATCAAAATTTCCTTACCAGGAAGAAATTCTCAAAACACACAACTGTGGAAGGGAATTGTTCTGATGGTGATATACAAACACTTTCCAGGATTAAATAGGGACCATAATTGTGAGATTTGGCTTCAAGGAAATTTAAGTTGACATTTTTTCCCTTTAGAAATCTAAAGAGGGGCTGAGGAGATGGCTAAGTGGTTAAAAACATTTAACTGCTCTTCCAGAGAACTCAAGTTCAGCTCCCAGCACCCACACTGGGCAGCTCACCACAGCCTCAAGGGAAACCAATGCCTTTGAGCTCCATGGGTACCCACACTTATATGCACATATCCACGTGCAGACATACAATACACATAGTTAAAACTAATAAGTCTTAAAAATAAAACTAAAGAATGTTCCTAAAAGTTCACTTCATCTAAAGACTATGAACCTAATACTGCTTAATTAATCTTTCATCTACAACAAAAACAAGTTTTGATATGCATTCCTGCTGAGAACCCCAGCCAATTCATAAAGACATTTCCAGGTCAGGTTCACAGAGCTATAATTGATGAGGACACTGTCTTCTCAGAACGAAACCCTGTTAGGTTTGTTTCTGTATAGGAAAAAAAATACATAAAAGACGGTTTTAGCTAGAACTTAGTAGCACATCTATATTCCATTTCTTCTTTTTAATTTGGGAAACTAAGTAAATTACTTCCATGTCAAAAGCATAAAATTTGTCCTGACATGCAGCCAAAGAAAATTAGTATGCTAATAGAAAATATTCAACTAAAATTACTGCTGTATTTAAATTTCTATATGTTTAAATATAACCCATTTATCACTTAGGATCCTTTTAGCTTCAGTCAGAATCCATCCTACATAACAAAGACCAAGTATTCACTGACATAAAAAACATGCTATTGGCAGGGTAAGTTCCAGACTGGTCCAAGTGCTGATGACACATTACAGACCCCACGTTTGTGACTGCCGACTCATTTCTGGTTTATTCTAGAGTTCTTCATTTCCCTTATAATCCCCAGATGCTTGGTTCCAGAAACTGGGGCTATAGGCTTCTTGTTCTCTGTCTTAAATGTTTCAAATGTTTTGCCCAGAAACCCAGGAAGCCTCTTTCTGAATTTTCACTGGCCCAGTCTTCATAGAGCCTCAAGATTGTTTGCAAGGGCAGCTAAGCACTAGGCATGCCAGCCTTGACCTCTTATGATGGCTTGCATGCTGCTGAGTCAACTGAGACAGTCTACAAACAATTACGTCCCGTAACACACTCACCTGTCAGTATATTCAGACTCTTTGGTGTTTACTTGGTCCTCTAGGCTAAAGTTTCTCGTAGATGTCAAATGAAATAAGTAATGTACTATTTCTTTTGGCCTCATGTCTGGGGAATGGGCATTGGAAAGTAAGCAAAATGAAAACACTAGCCATCAAGGAGCCAGTCATCAAATTCCAAACAGTGTTAACTCAGTGATCATTCACTAAATTGAGGGTTACAGGAGAATTTAATTCCAAAGCAGAAAATGAGGACACCAGGAGAGCAATTTGGTTAAAAAAAAAAGAAAAAGAAAAAGAAAAAAGAAACCCCAAACACTGAAAACCAAACATTCTATATCCATCTCTCCCTTCCCTTCCCAAATACTGGCATGTTTTTCATAAAAAGATGAATAGAAGTAAAATGTCAGGTGGATTTTTCTCTTTCTCTTTCTGTGGCAGTTGAAAATGGAAAAGTATATAAAATGATAACACGGTCCCATTCTTGCATTTACAACTATCTATCAGGCTGGGGAGATGGCTGAGCTGATGAGACGCTTGTTGTATAAGCATGAATAAGTAGGGTTGGTACCTAACATCCACCTAGAAAAGCCAGGTTTGGTGATGTGTGCTTGTAAGCTCAGTGCTGGAAAGGTGTGGGCAGGTAGATTCCTGGGGCTCACAGGCCAGCCCAGCCTAATGACCTAGCCCAGTGTCTGAGAGAGAGACCCTGCTTCAAAACCCAAGGTGGATAGGTCCTAAGCAACAGCACTCAGGTTAACTTCTACCCTCCACATATATACATGTGCACACACTCGCCTGCATATGGGCTCACACACACACACACACACACACACACACACACATACAGACATACACACACACATATACACATATACACACATACACACACATACACACACATATACACACATACACACACATACACACATACACACACATACATACACAGACATACACACATACACACATACACACACATATACACATATACACACATACACACACATACACACACACACACACACACACAGAAGGAGTGGGAGAAGGAATGAGAATTTTTTTAAAAGTCTATGTCTACATGTATTACAAAGGATGACAAGAATACACACCAAAATGTTAGTCATAGTTATATCTGGGAGATGATAAGGTTTTATATATGGGCAGCTTTAATTTTATTTTTAAACTAAAGGAAAATGGAACTGAATTTTAAATACAGATTTTAAAAAGATTTAAAAAGCTGGAGATGAAAAGTATAGGACGTGAACAAATATAATTTTAAGACTCATTATAAAGCACTTGTATTCATCAGGTCAAATCATGTCCAAAGTGTAGTTCATGAATAGAGTCGCTCTCATTAGCACATAAAAGGCTCTGATATTAATGTTAAACTGGGTTCTTCCACCTCTTTTCCATGCTGAAAGCAAACCTGGGAGAGATGCACAATGTGGAGTAAGGACAGAATAGGTGTCAGTGGCTCTGGGCTCAAATCTTTTCTGTGCTGGTAATTACCTTTCTCCGAGCAAATCATAATTTTTCATTATCCTAGTTTATTGATTTGGAAAAAGAACAGTGGAAAAAAAAGTACTGACTACTTCTTTTGAGGGCTGCTCTGAAAAGTCGGAGATGTCAAGCACTTTGAAAACACTCTGTGCGTTACCAAAACCCACCAAGTCACACAATGGGCTTAAGTAATTCACCGTGCTAAGAACAAGGGAGTCAACTGACTTATCTCACTGTGTATTCAGCATCTCTGCTTCTTCTGGGGTGCAGTAAACATGTATACATACACACACATATACATACACAATGCATGTATGCATACAGACATACACGTTGCTGTTCTACCTGATCATCACCTTTTCCTCACTCACTCTGTCTTGTCAGGCTGCCTCTATAAACCTATACAGCAAAGTC
Organism: Onychomys torridus; assembly: GCF_903995425.1. Classification (NCBI taxonomy): domain Eukaryota; kingdom Metazoa; phylum Chordata; class Mammalia; order Rodentia; family Cricetidae; genus Onychomys; species Onychomys torridus. The sequence continues at coordinate 49,172,382 of NC_050446.1, read as the reverse complement.
TCACTTCCACTTGCCCAAGATGCCTACGGATAACAAAGTCAAGGAGGCCCTCATTCCCAAGGATGTGGGAATGAGGCACGGGTGCAGAAGGTTTGGTGTGCATCTGTCCCATCAGTAAGGCCTTAAGTTCCTGCCTGCCCAGGCTCCTTCCTAAGGTCTGGGATCCCTGGAATTCCCCAGTTTGCCAAGCTGTCCCCAAATTGCCTTCTGATGGGTTCCTCCATTCCTTCAGTCCGTCACAGCTGATTTATGTTACTTGTAACCAGAAAAGTAGCTCACCCCAAGGTCCTATCCATGCCATCTCCTTGAGAGGAAAGGGGGGCTGAAAACTGCGTAATACACATGCCCTTGCACATACGTACCCTTGAGGATAGAGCCCCACCCATTTTCTTACTCAGGGCAGGAAGAGCCTTGGCTTCCTGAGACATTTTCTCCAGCCATCCCAGAACAGTCCTCATCAGAATCTCCTGCTCCTAAAACATAAGGACTAAGCTTTTGCGGCCAAATGTGGTAGCCACTAGCCTCATGTGGAATGTAAACTTACAACAAGCACAATTAAATCAAACCAAATTTGGTGCATTGCAATTCCAATTTTAACTTAGTGGCTATTGAACTTACGTAGATTGAACAGTGGTGACTAGACTATTTCATGGCCCAGAGCCTCTCAATCCTCCTCACCTACAAGCCAAACCCTTTACTAGTTGGTTGGAACATCCCTAGGTTCTCTAGGTGAATATATAAATGAGATGCCCTAAAGGCCTTACATGTTCTAGAAACTATTAGAACTGAAAAGACCTCTTTCTCTTCTTCCTCCTCCTCCTCCTTTTAAAGAATGCATTAAGAAAATCCCTGAGAATGTTTAATATAGGTAGAAGTTCTATGAGACGTTTTATTTGGTTTTAATAAGGCCCTTTGGTTTTTCCCAGTTGAAGCAAAGATAAACCTGTATAAAATACAAGGTATTGTTAAGAAACGTTCTTCTTTTGAGACAAGATTTTTTTGTGTAACAGCCCTGGCTGTCCAGGAACTAGCTCTGTAGACCAGGATGACCTTGAACTCACAGAGATCTGACTGCCTTTGCCTCCCAAGTGTACCACCACTGCCTGGCAAGAAACATTCTTAAACTGTAATTAAAGGTTACAGAATCATTAAAATTTTTAAATAAGCTTTTAAATAAATTAATTATAACAAAAACAAATGATAAATTCCAGATGAGCCTTGGAGATCCTACTCCATATTTGGGGAGGGCGGGCTTTAAGGTCCATGTTTGCAAAGCAATGTTAACACTAACTCAACAGAATCTTGTATAGATAAGGTGATGGTATATAGTTCAAAGCTCTTAGAAGAGTGTCTGAAACTCAGAGCAGATCCATGTCCGTCCTCACAGAGCCCGGCGGGAACGGGGGAGTCTGGAGGTAGCAGGTAGTGTAAATTACATCCAGCTGTCCTAACTTTCCTTAGTCGGCTGAGAAGGGAATTCTCATCATTCTCACCGGATCCCAGAGCCCTATGATTGTTGTGTTGTTGACTTTCTTCTCTTCGCCACACCCCCACTCCTCTCCACCTGGGCATGGCATGAGCCTTCCCTCTGGAGCTGCTCTTTTCAAAACAAGCCAGCACTATGAAGGCTCTGAGTCCCTCTTAATGGGGAGATGCTGATAAATAAGGAGATGGGCACAGGCTTTGTGTCGGAGCTTTGAGTTAGAAGGTTGAGTTCAGGCCCAGCTGAACTCTCCCGTTCCTTTGCTTTCTCCGGCTCTAGGCTGAGAAAAATAAGTTGCGTTCAGTTGTGGTTTTTATTTTCCTTCCAGGAAATCTCAAAGGTCTCATAATGATCAGCATGTATAGAGTGAAGAGAGCATGAAGAGCCCCTGAATATGTTAATTTTACTTTACAAAACTGAAGATGAGCCAGGAAGAATACATAATATAGGTAAGACTCATTAAGCTGTCATTACTTGGAAATATAGTTTCCAGGCAAATAAACACCCAAATCTCCCTCTTGCAGCTTCCTCTGAGTAATGCATTCAACTCAAATCTCCCATCCTCACACATTCTGTTGACTTCAAAGAGAATTACGGGTGAGCAAGAAAACGAGAATGAGGTAGGACAATTATAATTTTGAAAAAGGAAAACATGGCAACAGTGATTGGGTTGCTCAAAAAAGAAATAAAGAGACAATCTTTTTGAATATGCTTAATTGCTCAAGAAGGGCAAAGTGTTTTGGGGTCGAAGTTTTTGTGGCTTTAGAAATAAAGCAGAACTGGAAAATATACTTTCATGTCTCTTCTAAAATCGAGGTAAAATTCATTCACAAAATTCACTTCTTTTATTCAATTTAACATTTTGAATGCTTACGGTACCAATGCTTACCAACTGGTTGGTCCACAACATTATTGAAAAGTTGCCATAAACCAAACGCAGTCTTGGAGCTGTCTATTGGACTATTCTTAGAATTTCAAGTATTGTATCTTTGTTTTAAGACAACGTTATGTAATGGGAGAAAAAAAATCAGCTGAGTGCCTTTCTGAGTGCATGGTTTGGGTTCCATTTGTCTTCTCTGACACCCAAGTTGAAGACTGATTGACCTTGTAAGGTTTTATGAAGTGCCGATTAGTCATGGAGGTACTGTCCTCATGGATAGATTGATCTTTCTCTCTGTGGGGCAGGGCTATTACTACAGGGAGCTAAGTGACTTCTCACTCTGGGGCCAACGCGTCACACTGAGGACTGTTACATAGTGAAGCCACACTCCATGTTTTGTCTCTTTTCCACACGCCTGCTCACCTTTCTGCTTCTATCATTTAATGGCACAGTGCAAGGGCTTTGACAGATGCAGCTCCCTGGTTCCCAAGACTTCCATCCTCCAGAACCGTGAGCTACGTCAACTTCCTCTCTTTATAAATAACCCAGTGTTGGCGATTCTGCTATCGGAATGGAAAAGTGGACTGAGACACTGAGGTAAACTGGCTTGTATTGCATAGAGTTAGTAAAGCCCAAGGACAAGAAAAGGCGGATGTCTGTCTGCACGAGGGAACATGCTGGTGTCTCTGAGTCTGCTAAGAGTAAGAAGCACAGCACTGATTGAGCTGCGACTTACCTGCAGGAGATGGAAGGAGGTAATGGCCAGGTACATGTGGGCTGTTTCTGAGAGCTGACACTTACCACAGCAAAGGATATTGGGCCACCAGGGCAGGGCAAAGCTGGGTGTTTGGCATAAAAACACAGTGCATCATAACAAAGTCATTTAAAACCGAATCTAGAGGGGGAAAGGAGAAGAGATTACATTTGTAGTCATCTCTATGACAGCAAGGAGATCTATCTGTTTGCTCTTAAGGGTTAGTTTAGGTATGCTCTTCTGGGTATGGGTGCCTTTATCTGCAATTAGTGATGCAGACAAAGCTTGAGATCAAAATTTAATTTCTCAGGACAATGAACAGAAACATTTTTAGAAAAAAATACAGCCTTGTATGAACAGCACTAATCACTTAAGCCACAAATAATTTTTTTTTCTGTGCTAGGACCTTACAAACACTAGGCAATTCTATCATGAGCTATCTATCTATCTATCTATCTATCTATCTATCTATCTATCTATCATCTATCTATCTATCTATCATCTATCTATCTATCTATCTATCATCTATCTATCATCTATCTATCTATCTATCTATCAATCAATCTATCTATCCTATATATGTTATTTGTATGTTAAACATATTTGCATATTAAAGAATTATCCCGGGCAATAGCACAATGCTGAGTTAACACACAGCCATCTGTCTATTTTAGAGCATCTTCGTTGCCATGTCTCTTTTCTTTTATCTTTGTTTTCATCTCTTTCCAGAAAGAGGGATGCAGGCGAGAGGAGGCTAGAACTATGGGGAAATGGAGACCGTAAAAGCACAGAATGGGAGGGCACAGGGGATCAGCCGGAACCAATATGATATGGCCTGTGAGCCGCGCCGGAAGTGACAAAAGCCACCAGCGGATGAGAGCGGTGGCCTGCTCTGTGATGGGTAGGAAGGGATGGTGAGGGAGGGAAGGCTTGTCTCAGGACAAGCTCTGGTTACTTCATCAGTGAGATGCATGGCGTGTCCTTATTGCAAGGATGGCATTATCCAGGCATTCTTGATGGGAAAGCATGTGTTGACGAAACCTAAAAGCCCCAGAAGGATCTTTACTGAAACTCAGAACCCAGGATGCTTTTTCAACTAAAAGAGAAAGAGGAGAGGAGTGGGTAGGGGTGGAGGACCATTACCAGCCAAGACTTGTTAAACTTTCTGAATAGAAAATCGTGGGAATGTGAAATTTGAAACTACATTTCCAATGTCTTTAGTGATAGTACGTTGCAGAGTCTGAGTCTATGGCTAAAGGTTTAATCACCGTGTGTTCATCATTTCAGTATATTGTAAAGTCATGGCGCCATTCCTCAGTGTCGCTGGGCACTCTCCATTGGCTCCTTACACTCAGCCAGAGAAGGTGCCAGAAAGAAGCTGTTTGGAGCTTATTTTTAAATAACAGAAGGCACACTGTTGGTCTGATTTTAGGTAATGCTTGCTTTTTATGCCACCCAAGAAGGCCTGTGCTGTATAGTCATTTAAATTCTCTTTACTCGCCTCTTTATTTCTGTGATGCCAGGGATCACACATGTACTTGCTAGGCAAGTACTCTAGCACTGAGCTACATTCCCAGCCCTGCAGGACTTTCTGAATGGCTAAGGCAGAGATTGGCTGTGGGTTCTTGAAGGTTGAGGAGCTGGTCACAGCCTGACCAATCACCCAGCACTCTCTGCACCCCCCGACCCCCCCATGTTTAGATTTTTTTGTGACAGGGTCTCTCTACATAGCCCAGGTTGTCCTGGAACTCACTCGGTAGATCAGGCTGGCTTCAAACTCACAGAGACCTACCTGCCTCTGCCTCCTGAGTGCTGGGGTTAAAGGCGTGCGCCACCACATCCAGCCTCACATTTGAGTGTGATCTTCCCTCTACTCACGCACAGCAACTCCTGAAAATTTATTTCAAATGATCTTCTCCTAGACAATGCTTTCCCAGTAATCTGATGGCTGATGTTGGTCACAGCAGTCAAAAGGCTAGCAAACTAACAGATCTTAAGTAAGAAAACTGGTGGTCTGGTACATTAGGAGGATGTACTGTCATATCCAGTGGTGTTTACTTCCATAGTGCATACAGGCTTCACTGTACCCCTACATTGTAGGTCCATAAATTCCTTCCTTCCCACTATATCCATATTTCATGTTCCTGAGCTAGGATTATTTTTGGTGTCTGCAACAGTAATGGGGATGGCATAAAAATCAGGAAAACTGCAGTGGATGAATTATTATATTAATTGATAATGTTAGCCTCATCTCTAACATCAAACATCAAGGGATCAGAAAACATATCCTGCATGCTAGCCATCAGACTCAACGATTCCTAGTTTCAACCTTTTTTCTTTTCTTTTTCATCTAAGGGTGGGGCCGGGACCCAGGGCTTGTCTGGGCTAGACTTGTGCTCTACCACTGAGATATGTCCTTGGCCTATCCACTTTCTTTACTGATCCAGATCCTTACCTCCTTAAGAAGTAACCAAAGAAAGGATACCTTTGTTTCCCTAAGTATTGTCTTACAGATTCTTTCTTTAGATACAATAAGGTATGAAGAAGCCATACTACACCACACCACACCACACCACACCACACCACACCACACCACACCACACCACACCACACCACACCACACCACACCACACCACACCACACCACACCACACCACACATATTGCAACTACTAATACATCAGACTCTTCCTTTGGGTCACTACTCATTTTAGAAAAAAAAATGGAGTTTCTTGCATTATTTAATGCTACATTCTGAGCCAAAAAAAAAAAAAAAAAAAAAAAATCCTACCTACATCTTTCTGACCTCTGGCCTTGGAACTTGGTTTATTTGGGTTACCAGTGCTTCTCAGAGGGACTTTTTTTTTTTTTTTTTTTAAATTCCCAGCAAAGCTTTCTCCATTTTTTTTTTTTTAAAGATTTATTGTGTATACAATGTTCTGTTTGCATATATCCCTGCAGGCCAGAAGAGGGTACCAGATCTTATTACAGGTGGTTGTGAGCCACCATGTGGTTGCTGGGAATTGAACTCAGGACCTCTGGAAGAACAGCCAGTGCGCTTAACCTCTGAGCCATCTCTCCAGCCCAGCTTTCTCCTTTTTGCCCAGATATTTTCAGCTCTTTCCTGCTACTTTGTTTTCAGACACCGGAAAATCTGTACCCCAATGTCTTAGCCTGTCCCTTCCCGGGCCCATATGCACACAGAGGATACAGCAGAGTCCACACTCCTTCCTTGCTTCTCTGTTACTCCTAACTTTGTCTCTTTGGATAGAAGGCTTTGTCAATAACTCTAGATACTGGTCCCCAGCTTTCCTTCAGGGCCACTTCAAAGTCTAAACTCTGTGTGACATTTTCCCAAGGCATCTTAGTCAGAGCCCCAAAGCACTGAGCACACCCTGCCTTAAATTCAAGTTATTTGTATATTTCCTCATGTCTTCTAGCACATTCTAAGCTTCTTTAGGGAGTGGAAGTGATCGCCTATGTATGTCACCTAACACAAGGCATCCATCTTAGTATCTACTGGACCAACTCAACAAATCCTGCTCTAAGGAGAACAGGCCTGGAGCCTGGGACTCTGGCTTTATGTCAATTACCACCCCCACCCCTACCTCCCAGTTCATTTGCTGTTTTGCAAAATCTCAAATAGTCAGTTCATAGAATAAGGCACTGGGGGGAGATGAAGAAGTCAGTGGCAACATATTTATAAGAACTATATAATAATGGCTTCATCTCGAGTATATTAACAAGATCAGTTGCTAAGTATATTTTGAGCTACCACTAAGTTTCTGAGATAAATCTGTGAGTTTCTTATGGTGAGAAATGTTCTCCTGTGGAGGTCACTGCTTAAGGCATTAACACACAATATCATTCAGAGAGACGGGCAAGTAGCCTAGGACTTTTCTAAGCCTGAACTGGCAGTGTATCTCTGTGGTACAGCACTTGCCTAGCATACGCAAGGCCCTAGGTTCGATCCCCAGCATTGTAAGAAAGTAAAAAGAAAAAGTTGTTGTGAGCTTTCTTTCCACTTCATCCACAATGTAGACATGATAGAACCCTGGACTCAACTCACTCATGAGATTTATCTTGTTCATGCTCAATGCTGTGTCTTAACAGCACAAGGCCTCTTTGCTATAAGGAAGCTTATGTGATAGAACTTTATCACCCACAAAAGATATATTGTAGGGCTGACCCTCAGTACCTCCAAATGTGACCCTATACGGAAACAGAGTCTTTGAAGACACGGCCAAGTTAAAGTGAGTAAGTAGTGTAGGTTCTAATCAATGACAGTTATCCTTTAAACATGAGACACTAATCATGGAGATAGATAGGCACAGAGGGAAGACCATATGAAGACATTGCCAATAGGACAGTACTGGGGTAGTCCATCCACGTGGGAAGGAATACCAAAGATTTCCAATGGACATCAGAAGCTTGGAGAAAGGCATTGGAACAGACTCTCTTCACAACCCTCATAAGGAAATCAACCTATTATCACCACCATTTTGGACATCTAACCTCCAGAACTGTAGGATAATCAGATGCCACTGTCCTGAGCATTGGCTGTGAGAGCAGTTGGCAATAAACCAATACAGGGGTGTTTAGTTACACTCTGAAATAACATTCCACAACCACAGAGAGAACCATTTATCCTTGAGGTCAGCAGCTTCAAATGAATAGGACTTGGGTTTAAATGTCAAACTAGTAGACACTTTTGGGGGCATGGGTGAGACTGAATGACATTTTAACAGATGTCTACGAGTGAACGACTTCTCCTAACTACTTGAATAAAACCACACCACCGCTGGGGATAGGTCAGCTCCACCCCACCCAGGGACACTCTTTAAAAACGAGTGCACATATGTGTCATTATATATGATATGTGTCAGTATGCGCCTTGGCAGCATCTACTGACAGTGACCTGGGGGGTTTTGCTCTCACATTTCTACACATGGACTTAACGGGCACACAAAACTCTTGTGGATGCATACCTGTTGCTTCATTCAAAGATGGCTCGAGGCGTATTGTTTCTAAAAAATGCTCTAAGATTTTTTCAGGTGTTCCCTGACATCACAGTATACCTGGGCAAGAAATAAAAAGGGCGTTCATTAGTTTTGCACGTGTGAGCATTCACTGGGAGATATAAATTACTGATGTATATTTTTGAAAACGGAGATCCCAGGAAATCACATGGACTACTTGGGACTAGTATGTGCTCTGTGGTGGGGGAGACCATGTATGCTGCCTAAGTACACAAGAAGGCACTAGAAAAAGTCAATAGAAGCAGTTACTAAAAATGTTCTTTCTCTCCCCTACGTGGAGCTAAAGGAGTGTCTAAGGGGACAACTCCCACAACTGAAGCTGAGGGACATAGGCCTTATTCCAAGGGAGAATGACAAGTAGTATAAAATCCCCGGGGCAGGGCAGAGCAGGGCAGGGCAGGGCAGGGCAGGGGGAGCTGCTGAGGAAAAATGATGGTGGACTGGGTTATCCAGACATGGGTCACTCATAGGAAATGTCACTGACACACTGGATCTCCTTGCCGATTTCTGGAATGTTCTGCCTTTTCCAGCTGCACACTGCTACATGCTTTGGAAATCAGCAAATAATAAAAGAAAAGAAAACAAAACCCCCAAGCACTGGCGAGCAAACAAACCCAGAGAGCATCATGAATGGGAAGTAAATCATAACTAGAAAACTATATGTAACTTATGCAGTGCCAAATTTGAATTATTTTAGGGGGCTGCATTAGTCATTACTTCCAGGGATTCAGGGTGCTCTCCAACCCACAAGAGAAAGTATGCTTTTACAATTCAATGTTAGTTAGAGTCCAGACAGTGGCAAACAGCCAATGATAGCTGTAGGTGGGTAGAGTGCATGAAGGGGATGTGGCTCTCCCTCAGCCAGAACTCAGACCTGGCCTTCCTGCTTGGCAAAATGACAGGAAAGGAAGCCAACAACGCCAAGAACATTCTCTCGTGTTCGGAAAGCAGCGACAGAATGGAGCTCAGAGGGAGCCCAGCTCCCGTCACCTCCTCACCAGTGTGCTTTTCTTGCCTGTCTGAGACTGTGGAGGAGGCATGGAGAGATGGCAAGAGCATCTGCAGCATGAGTAGGGTCTGACCTCCTGCCTGAGGGACAGAAGAGACATGGCAGCACAGGACCCCGAGTAGACAAAAACAGAGAGAGGGAAACAGCCCTGGAAACCGAACTCGGGGCCTTGTGTGTGCTAGGTGAGCACTTTGCTGCTAAGCCCTAGCTGGAGTATATGAATATCTGATTCACTAGATGAGCTCCCAGAGGAGGAGCATGTGGCCACTTTAACCAGGAAATGGGGGTGGTGGTGGTGGTGGTGGAGAGCTTTCTACACCTGCCTGGAGTTCACTAGGTCCCGACAACTGAAATAGGTAACCCAGTTGACTCCTGCTAGTCAACACTGCCTCTGCCTCTCTCTGCCTCTGCAGGTGGGGAAACTGTTTGGCAAGCCTTAGAGAATGCTACTGTGTGTGGCTATTTGTTGGTTTGTTTTGCTTTGTGTGCCTTTACAGAAAGATGCTCCGGGTGGAGAGAGGCCAGGCCTGGCTGCCAGGAGCTCATTCTAAGCAGGAAATTCTCCATGTCATCAAGAATCTTCCTCTTTAAGGGGGCTTTTCTGTTCTGTTTGGAAAGCAGTTTGTATTTAAATAAGACTATCAATGCATTCTTTAACTGGGCACTGAGTGAGTGGGTTACTTCCCATGTTATCTGGGGAGCAAATCCTAGACAATGTGGCCCTTTGTCCGAACTTTAATTCTGAAGCAGCTTGTGTTTACATTACGGTTTCCCTTGTTTGGACTTCCCTTAGGCCAAGTGTTCTGCCTGCTCACATAGACTAATGACCCGCTAGCAGGCCATACAAGCTGTCACCCCAATAGAGAGCAAGTGTCTTCTTTAGGTTCTGCCTGCCTGGCTAGTCACACCCCACAGGATCTTTCTTTGGTCCCTGACTCCCTCTAGTGGTATAGCTTTGTGGATTCCTTACCTAGCTAGTAGCTCCATAGAACCCAGGAGTTTGGGCAGAAGACTGAAGAAAAAAAGAGGGCATGGACACTTCTAGATGGCCCCAGTTTTACCTAAAACATCAGGTTCTGGCTTTCCTTCACAGCAGATATAGACAGGTGCCTACAGCTTGAGTCCTCATTACGTGCAGTCATTCGTGCTTGGGACCACCATATACTGCCGGTTTCCGGCAAGGAAAAGCTACCCCTGTTCTTGGGAAAAGCACACCCCCGTTGCTACCCTATACCAGCCAGCGGGTTGTCCTAAACCTGTGAGGGAAAAATCTTTTCCTAACACCAAGTCTGCATTTAGAACAAGCAAAGCAAGGACCAGGGGAGGAGGAAGGGAAAAGCAGAGCTTCCTGTGACCAAGTTGGGAGTATTGCAGTGGGAAACCAGTTAAGGGAAAAGGCAGAGCCTCAGCCTGGAACAGGACAGTCATTTTTTGAGTTCTTGTCTCACTAAATCCTCACAATCCACTGCCCAAGACATCCCCCAGAGGGGATGTCACAGTGAATCCATCATCACAGCTACTAACTTGATATTAGCATCGATGCCGCACTCAGTGTTCAGTGGCTTGGGCCAAGTCAGGCAGTTTTGAAAGCTTAATGTGTATACATCAACTTAGCTGGATTTCTCAGTGTGGGGGGGGAAGTAAATCAGAAAAATAACATTATTGCCACCAACATGATGATGTTCTCTGAGTTCAAAAGGAACAATTTCTGCAGACAGATACCCTTGATCATATATTTATCTGCAGACATAGTTGTTGGCATGTTCTCAAAGTTGATGAGAACATCAGCCATAAATTTTACCTACAGGGACCGTCTTTTTTGTTTGTTTGTTTTTGTTTTTTGAGACAGGGTTTCTCTGTGTAGCTTTGCGCCTTTCCTGGAGCTTGCTCCGTAGACCAGGCTGGCCTCAAACTCACAAAGATCTGCCTGCCTCTGCCTCCTGAGTGCTGGGATTAAAGGCGTGCACCACCACCGCCCAGCTCAGGGACTGTCCTTTTAGCTCTGGTCAGTCTTGAAACATGACCCCTTGAGAGACCGCTTTCTGTTCTTCAGGAAGCTGGCTGTATGGTGCATTGTTCTGTACTCAGTGAGTTAAACTTCATAAATAGCTCCCTACAAACATGCACGGGTACATTATCTTTGAATTATATAAGAAACTTGGACTGGATGACAGGACACAAATAGAAAATTGATATGATACTAAAATAAATGTAAGACACACAGTGTCTTCATCTATATCACCTTTTGTTCAACTTTTCATTCCACTGAATTTATAAATTGGAAGGCACCCTCAATAGAAGACTTGTAATAACCACAGGCTTTTGATTTCTCCCTCATGTACAGAAGAGGTAAAGGGAGGTGTCAGGGCATCTCCTGATCAAATGTCCCAAAGTTGAGGGGAATTTTCCAGATAGAACAATTTTCCTGAGACATGGGACAGTATTAAAGAATGCAGTCATCTGCAAAATCATCTAGTTATAAATAAAGATTTTGGAAGTAGCAGAAACCTTCACATACACACACACAAAATTGTTGTTGTTATCCTCAGTAGTCTGTAAAAAAAACTGTCCAAAAAATGGATAATAGCAGAGATAATAGAGCTGGGGCCATAGCTCAGAGGAGAGTACTAATCTAGCACTTTTGAGGCTCTGGGTTCAATCCCTGGTAGAAAAAGAACAGATAAAAGCAAAGATAATTAATAAATAATAAAGAGATCTGGAAGGTTAAGTGTAGAGTTTTGTAAGTGAAAGAACAGATTTTTACACATTCTTTTTGATGCCACCCCCTTTAATTGGTTCGCAGCATTCCCATGGAGTGTTGAAGATTCAGTGTCTACCTACAGTCATCACTCCCTATATAATTTGGTAACAGCATGCACATTGATGCTAAAACATGCAGCTGTTCAAGTCCCTTATACAAACAGCATAGGATACATCTACTCACAGTTTGCTCTAGATTACTGATAGTACCACATATTTACTGAAAGTCAATGTGATATAAATAGCTGCTGCTCTGTATTGTATAAGAAATAACCATAGGGGAAAACACATGGACACATTCATATGTATCCCCCACTCTCTGAGTATTTGGGACCCATGGAGCCAGGGACCCCACTACTCTGTTTTGATACTGTAAGCTAGAAAGTGAGAGGAGCAGAAAGCTGGTCCAGTTGAACTTCCCTTTAAGGCAACAGTTCTTAACCTGTGGGTCATGATCCCTTTTCATGGGGGGGTCACATATCAGATATCCGATATACCAGATATTTACATTATGATTCACAACAGTAGCAAAATACAGTTACAAAGTGGCAATGAAAACAATGTTATGGTTGGGGTCACCAGAACATGAGGGACTGTACTCAAGGGTCGCAGCATCAGGAAGGTTGAGACCCTCTGCTTTAAGGAGTCCCATGGGAGTTCTGAATCCTTGAGTGAACCACTTGCCCATGAGAGCTGAAATGCCTCCATCCCTTAAAAAGGGGTTGTTGTAAGGATTAGATCAAATTTGCAAAACATACTGTGCTTATCTAATAATATGTTTCTCCCTGTCTTCTTCTCAAATGTGTTGACTTATCCAGATGAAAACATCTGAGTCATAGGCTTTTAGTCGAAACAATAGGAACCCATCAGTTTGGGTGAGCGCTCTGATAAAGGAAACCCCACTTGCTTCGGCAACAGAGGGAAGTGCTCCTTCAACATATTATTTGGTGATGTTGCTTTAGCAAACAAACACTCATTCGCTTTTCTTATACACAGACTGAATCCTCACTTAAAAATCCGGAAGCCCTGATTTCCCAGAGCCTCGCTTCGAAGTCTCTCGTCTCGTCACTCAAATGTTGGTACATTTCACGCCACCGTCTTAGGTAGGAAGTCACAGCAAAAGCCAGAACTGAACCCAGATGCCCTGGAAATGACTGGAGTTAAACAAGCAACCTAAGGAATGGGAAGCGAAGTTCCCACTGGATGCTGGCAAGAATAAGTACCCAGGAAGCCAATGGGGTAGCTCACGCTTTCCATTCAAAATCAGAGTTTTAGCCATATTGCATAGCCACTCTAATAACAAGGTGAAAATGCTGTATGAGAAACCTCCCTGGGACATTCAAATACCATAGCTTCTCATCACTGGGGCCTGTGCCCTGAGCTGCCTGGCATGCCTCCTTGCATTGTTCATGCAGGGTCCTCTTCTTGAAGCTATTATGGATGCACAGTGTGGAGGGAGACGCTTCGGAGAAGGACAATATTCTCTCTGGCATTACTCTACACAGCACCAAGCTCAACGCAGTGCCAGAAATGGATACATTATATGCCACAAGATGTGTGATTAGTCAATAGAGAGAGAAAAAAGTCATACACACTGCCATCTTCCACAAAAAAAAAGAGAGAAAGAGAGAACATCTATTGTAGAAATGATACCATGTGAAAAGGTTAATCATAGTCTGGCAATTACAGTGTTGGATGCAAACATACTTTTGCTGAGGCTGTGAGTTTCCTTGATTGGAAGCTCTGCTCCCCGCTGGGACCTTCTCCAGCACCAAGACATCTTGGTCATGTTCTTTAAGTCTGACTGTATTCGCCTCAACGTCCTGCAAACACAAATTATACCACATACAGATGCCGCCGTTCACTCAGACAATGACAGAAATTTCCAGTGCTTCAGAAACTCATTTGGCGCTTGTGATGTTAATTGTCGCGTCTACAAATTAAGCCATTTTCAAAGTCAAGGGCTGGAATGGTCAGAGGGAGGACCAGATGAGGTTTGAAGCATATGAATTGAAAATTCTGCTTTTACCGTAGTCTTAGAAAAGCTCTGGAGGAGCCTGGTGTGGTGGTGGTGCTCTGAGAAATCTCTGGGGGAGGGCATGGAGCAAGCAAAGAGTGAACCAGAGGTGTTTATCCTTCCGAAGAATATGTGGCAAACAGAACAGAGCTTCAGCAAAGTCTTTTTCTGTGATCCTTAGGAGTGGCAGCATTGTCTAATTAAACAACTGTTTTGTTTCGATTTTGATACATGTGGGATGTATGTGCATCCATGCTTCTTTGTGTGCCCTCTACTTGTGCAAGTGTGCATTCAGAAGCCAGAGGGCTACACCCCAGCTAGTTTTTGAGACAGAGTCTCTCACTGAACCTGGAGCTCTTGGATTCAACTAGACTGGCTGGCCAGCGGGCCCCAGGGGTCCACCTGTCCCCCACTTCCCGGCACGGGGAGGGGGGAATAGATGGCACCACTGTGCTTGGTGTTTCAGGTGAGCTCTGGGGATCTGAAGGCAAGTCCTCATGTTTGCAGAGCAAGCTCTTTCCTGACTCAGCCATCTCCCAAGCCCACGCAACAAACAGCTCTTTAAAAATCAAACCGGAGTGTGATACAAGCCCTCTTCAGTTGTTTTAAGCGGCTTTATAAATGATGTCAGTGATAAAAACCATCCAAATATGACTCAAATGATTTCTTTTCTTTTCTTTTCTTTTTTTTTCTTTTTTTTTCTCAGAATGTAACCACATTGGTGTAAACTTCAGAATTAGTCAAGTTCACTTAAACCTTAATATACATTAAAATATTTACTCTGAAAATTCCACTACTTTTTCTTAATATTTTGTCTCCATTTTAAATGAGACTAGATAACAATAAAATCATATTCCTATGACACCTTCCCCTATATTATTCGGTGGCATAAATTTTATTATTGCTATTTTCATTATCATTGTTATTATTTACAGGGTCTTATATATCCCAAGCTAGCCTCAGATTCCCTATGTAGCTGAGGCTGGCCTTGATCTTGTGATCCTACAGGCATGCGTCTACCTCTAAAGGCTGAGCTGATAGCTGTGTACTACCATGCCTGGCTCATACAGTACTGGGTACTGAACCCAGTGCTTCAGGCCTGCTAGGCGAGTACTCTACCAGCTGAGCCACGCTTCTAACCCTCTCAATGGTATGAACTTTAACTTTCTCTGCTTTGTGACCAAGTGTGTCACCAGTGTTGTAAGCAGAGGGGACTCAGGCATGTGGAAGGATAGGGACAGAGGAAGCTTGTCTGGGGCCAGGAACCATTTTTTTTTTTTTTTTTAACATCCCACACTCTTACAGATACCTTAAAGAGCTTTCTGGGGCTCTTCCTCAGAACTCAACTCAGGTGTAATTCTGCTGCTCCTGCTCCACCACCCAAATCATTCACCTATTTGCCAATATCTGCAACAGCTTTAGTTTGAAACAGTTTGAGATAAAGCCCTTGTTTGTTTGTTTTGTTTTTCAAGACAGGGTTTCTCTGGGTAGCCCCGGCTGTCCTGAAACTCACTCTGTAGACCAGGCTGGCCTCAAACTCAGAGATCCACCTGCCTCTGCCTCCTGAGTGCTGGGGTTAAAGGTGTGCGCCACCACTGGCTGGCAAATGAATATACTTTGTTGGATTACTATAATAGGCATTAATTTCCATTAACAAGCACTCAGTAAATCAAGAGTCTGACGGTAGGAGAATGGTTCAGACTTGGGAAGAGATGGAACGTGGACCATAGAAAAGACCCTGGCAGAGGGAAGCCACCACTCTGCTGGACAGCAGGGTAGAAGAGGTCATAAAAAGGATGTACACGAGACCAGCAAGAAACTTCTTAGACTTTGGTATTTTGCTAAGGTGACTGCTATTATTGTCCATCCATATGGTCCACTATAGGCATATACAGAAGTATTTGGTCCAGCAAAATATTTGGTGTCTGCACCTGGTCTCCAGAATGTACACCAGCACATTGAACATGCCTGTTTCACAACAAAGGTCCTTTGTTCAAGTATCTCTTTGCCATAGTCCTGTGGGATGAACAATCCTCCCAAATCCTTTTTTATTCAAGAAGGGGAAAAATAGGATATCCTTCCACCAAAGTTTGTTCTCTCAACTTACCCTCAAAATCCGGTTGAAATCTTCCTTGTCGACTCTTAAGAAGTGACAGTTATCTTCTCGAAGAACAATGGAAGCAGCTCGTGGGGCATCATTCACGAGGGCTAACTTGCCAAAGTCATCTCCCTCATGCAGGGTGCAAACCACACCCTGGGGAGAGCAGGACATTCAGATAAAGTGCCTCAAACACCCTCCTTCCTCTCCCCTGCCCCCCAAACACTGTGTATATAAATGGGTTGCATCTAGTATTATCTAATTAAATTAAAATGGCTCAAGTTTTCTGTCATAGAGTAAATACAGTCAATGAATGACTGAGTGTGATAACTGAGAACATTTATGATCAAAGATGAAATTATGTCTTTTCTACGTATGGTCAGGATGCCAGGGTAACTTAAATTGCAGCAGCATTTGTTACTACTTCGAGGCACACTAGCAAACGCAGTACAATAACGTTTCAAGAAGAAGAAGAAAATATATATAGATATATACCTTGCCATAAATGACTACATTCACTGATCCTTTTAGAATAATGTACCAGGAGGTACCTTCTTCCCCCTGGTTAAACACTAGACAAAAAAGATAAAGAGACTTAGGAGAGGAACAGAAGCACATCAATACAAATTACAGCTTATCAAATCGTCACTTCCACGTCCCCAGAATTAGGCATACAGAAAATACAAAAAAAAAAAAAAAAAAAAAAAAATTACCAGCAAATCCTAACTAATTCAGGTGGAATATTATTGTCTTCCTATGGAACATAAAAGGACAAGAGGCTGTACTATTTGCTCTGCCCTGAAAGACAGGTTTTCACTGGATATCAATTTACCCAGCAATCCATTTCTTAATGGAATGCATGTTTCCCCCACAATTCATAAAGTGTTGTGCTATAGGAAATGGGTTTTAAAAGTGACCAGACTGGTAATGTGAAGTTTGAAAACATGCAAACTGGTCCATAGCACGTTGATAAATATATATCTACGCATATGTTTTTAATTGGTTAGAATGATAACCAATATATCCAGGGTAGCAATCACCCTTGGGAGGATGAGAGAAGAGCAGAATAAGGAGGATCATGAGGTAGCTGGAGCGCACAGTTTCATTGTTTGGAAAATATTTAAACTGGAGTAGAAACAGGAGTGTTTGATTAAAAAAAATAAAATATTTTAGTAGTCTCTGATTCATCCAAAACATTTAAATACTTCACAATGCAGTGAAAACAATTTGAATGAAAAGAATTAAAAGACCAGTAAAAGTAAGTTAAATAGAAGAAAACAATTAAAGAGGTGAAGATTAAAAAGTAAGAAGGTGCCTCTGAAAAGGGGATGAGTGAGTCTCTTGCTGGAGGAGGTAACAGGGCTGGAAATAGTGTTCTTAGTGACCGAAAATGAGACATTTTGAGATACAGTTTTTAAAACTCATTTTGATTCTCTGTTTCATATTTCCCCTTTATTTTTAACTATTGTGATGTAGTTAACAAACAGCAACATTTCCCTGGAAGTTTGTTTAATTGGTGTCCATTAACAAAGTGTTCTGTGTGTCACCAGGCTTAGGAAGCATCCGCTTATAGCTAGCCATCATTTTCTCTTTGGCATGGAACCCCTGAGAATCTTTGGCATGTGATTCATCTTCTGATTCTGCCACAGATTAGACAAGGGGGCATTTCCTGGCCTTAACCCCAACTGTTGAAGAAAGATTTTGTATGACTAATGGGAAGTGCCAGCTTTGGTAATACTGCTTGCATCTATTAATATCAGAATTTCTTGCTTCCGGGTATGATCACAGATCAGAA
Organism: Onychomys torridus; assembly: GCF_903995425.1. Taxonomy (NCBI): domain Eukaryota; kingdom Metazoa; phylum Chordata; class Mammalia; order Rodentia; family Cricetidae; genus Onychomys; species Onychomys torridus. The sequence continues at coordinate 49,154,549 of NC_050446.1, read as the reverse complement.
GGACAGTTTGAATTCTAGAGGGATGCACCATATGATTAATACTTTGTCAGTATCTGAGGCAAAGAGGTCCTCCTGGGCTTGGAGCCCATGGTGCAAGGTGAAGAAGAACATGAAACACAAAACTTTAACCATAACTGTAACAAGAAATTTCATAAGCCAAATTAGTTATTTTTTTTTTTAAGTTAATTTAAACTTGTTGTGACTGGGTCTTAAGTAGTAACCCAGGCTGGCTTCAAACTTGCTATACAGCCAGGTATGACCTTGAACTTCAAACCCTGCTACTTCCATCTCCCAAGTGCTGGGATTACAGGTGTGAGCCACCCTCCCAATTTCGTCCCCTAGTCCCCTGGGGTTATGCCGTGCTAGGGATAGGAACCTAGGGGCTATTTCACACATGCTAGGCAAGAGCTCTGCTAGCTGAACTGTTCCCCCAGCCCCAGCCCCAAATTAGTTCTTCCAAATCCAAGTCACCAGAGAAGCCCTGTCAAAAGAGCAAAGACTTCATCCCACCCATTTCGACACTGTGTTGGACCAGTGCGGTAGAGAGCCAGCAGGACTCAGATGGGCAAGTGCTAACATGTGGGGCTGGAAAACCACCAGACTTCAGATTGACTGACACATGCTGGAACAGTCACAGATCCAGGAAAACACAAGTGTCAAGTGACATCCTTCCTGGTTGGGGCCACCAGGGAGAGTATGGCATTGACCTTGAACAGCAGACGGTGTGGCCAGGCCCAGAGCTTCATTAGTGTTCTCACTTACACACAGTTCCTCCTTTGGCATGAGACTCAAAAATGAGAACACCCGCTAACTCCCGTTTCACCTAGAAGGAAAGAAAGAACGTGGGCAGGTGAGGGAAGGGGAAGAGACTTGTGTTTTGTGTGCTTCCCTGTTCACTGTGGTTCCCAGACTCACCTCAAAGCTGTCTCTCTCACCTTGTTTACACAAATTCCTGTCATCCAGAACTACTTTCACTAGACTTGCTGCTGGGATCTCAAAGTCTATACTAAAACAACAGAAAAGCTCAGAACATATTCCCACCAGGCAGCCCCTTGGTGACATTTATTTATTCTGTGGGGTGACGGCATGCCGTGGTGAACATGTTGAGGTCAGGGAACAACTCATGAGAGTTTGTTCTCTTCTCCCACCACGTGGGTTACTGGAATGGAGTTCAGGTCCTCGGGCTTGTACCTACGCTCACGCTGAGTCATTTCTTAGGTTTGGATACCGCTTTTTGTTGTTGTTCTGTGATTCATTTATTTATTTTATTTTTCTTTGTGTGGACAGCGTTTGCTTGAGTGTATGCCCGCGCCCCGCAGCTTGATCAAGAGACGCTCACCGTGGTAGAAAGATAGGATAAGGCTTTGATATGAAGGAGTTCATCATAGATCATTTCTAGGTCATCCACAGTTCTCTGGCCAGGTCTGTAAAGAAAGATAATAATGAAACATGTTGTTACGCAAGCTTCAGATAAGGAAATAGAGCCAGCGGTCAGTGACATGTTCAGGGATTTATTCTACATGGAAAGATGTTGACTGAGGGAGACTATGTGCCTCAATAGTCCCTCAAGGGACTAGGAATGAATGGGGTCACTAGTGGGAAGGACATGGGGGGAGTCGCATGGACACAGGCCCCCATCCCTTCCAATCTCAGTGGGAGGAGCACCTGTACAGTCATTGGTTAACTCACCCGGCACTCTGTAGAGAATTGTAAAACATTGTCTCTTTTTACATCCTTAGTCAGTAATGATAAAACTTGCCTCTTTCACACGAGGGATACTTGGTTGATCAACCTGGCAATGGATTCACAATCCCTAAGCTGCGGTGTGGTATTTTAGCCTAACAAAAGGGTAACACGGCTGATCTCACTGTTCTAAGACTATATGTCATGCTGCTCCCAGAAGGCTCAAATATGAAATGATTTTTTTTTTTTTTTTTTTTTTTTACCCAGCCCTAAGGAGGTGTATCCATGGGGTGAGAACAAGACAAACCACGGTGTCTGGGAATTCTAAGAGAGGGAAAGAGAAGTACGTCCACATAAACTGTGCTCCACGGACTACCACTGTCTGTAAAGGGTTAATGATTTGTGTTACTGTCTTTTTTTTTAATTCTGAAGCTCAGAGCTACATAAAGTTAGTAATGTACCTTTGATGTATGGAGTAAGGAGTCATTGTTAACATAAGAAGACTGAATACATTCCTGACTGCCTTTTGTGTCTAAAAGTGGAGCCCCTAATGGCATTCAATAACATTAATGATAAGTTCAGTCAGTAATTTGGGGTTTTTATTGTTCGCTGCAGTATAAGGAAGCCTGACTAACAGGTTCTTGAAAGTTATAGCTGGATGCCGAGAAGTCTAGGAAGTTCGGAGAGAAACGGTGTGCACTGACACTCACCAGCTGCGGGGTTGAACAAGAATGGCCCCCCACAAGCTCATATGGTCTCCAGTTGGTAGAACTGTTTGGGAAGGATTAGGAGGTGTGGCCTTGTTGAAAGAGGTGTGTCACTGGGGAGTGGGTTTGAGGTTCTAAAAGCCTGTGCCATTCCCAGTTAGCTTTCTCTGCTTTGTGGACTTGTCTCAAGATGTGAGTTCTCAGCTACTGCTCCAGGGTCATGCTTGCCTACCTGCGGCCATGCTTCCCCCACCATGGTGACCATGTCTTCTATCCCTCTGAAACTGTAGGCCTCAATAAACTCTTTCTTTTATAAATTGTGTTGGTATGGCATTTTATCACAACAACAGAAAAGTTACCAAGACACCATCCCTTTGACATCCCACAGAAAACCAGAGATAATTCCTTCTTGAGAGAGATGTGAGACTCACGTAATCATCACGCAGCATCAGTGGATGCTGAGGTACTTACATAGCTATTTGTGTACGTGGGAAACACAACCCAGCAACAGGCTACCTAAAACTCAAGCCAAAGTGAAACAAACTTCAGGTAGGGTATGGTGTTTAATCCAGTAACTGACATCTGGAACTTAAGTCAGTTGTGGAGTGTTTGGAGCCACGTTGTAAGTATGCCGAAAGAGGTAGCTGCATTAAATAATTTTGCAAACACACTATCACACAAGGTAAGTGGCAGGCCTACTTGGAGATAGCTGGGGGAAGAAAACATCATAACTTACACATGACCTTCATGAGGATAGCTTTGTCACAAACAAAAGAATGCTATGCCCTTGTTACAAAGAATCAAAGGAAGACCTGTTTATTAATCCTGACTGCACAAATACAAAATCCAGGACTTGGGAGACACCAACCACATTAATTTCCTGCTAAGGATCATCGCTGAAGGACACAATAGCACACCGGGCTAGCGTTCAGTGGTGTCACCTAAAGAGTGCAGACCCTCGAAAGATGCTGAAGAGAAGTTGGGGCCACAGGGGTGCCAAAGGAGTCAGGCCCTCTTAGCAAGTGCCCAATCTACCACTTGACTTACATGTGGGGATTTAGAAACGAGTACCCTTGGGGATTTAAAAGTTAATCCTGTCACCTCCATGCATCTACGGCCATAGAGCATCCATGGAGGAAAGCTCAGGTAGGCATAATACGATTACTGCTCTTCAGTTGGAGGAGAGCCCTGCTGTTCCTGCTTCTTGTCTTTGGTTGCAAATAGCACACAGTAGCTCCTAGATGCTTGTCTAAAGTCAAAGGAGTGACTGGACCACCTCACTTCCTCTGTGCAGATGGGGCTGCAGGTGGGGGCACAACCTCAACAAGAGCGATTTACAAGTATCAAGTCAGCTCTAAAATCTTGACTGGTTCAATATTGGGGTTAGGGGAGCAGATCTCTGGGGTGTTTAGGGATATTTTACATAGTGGCAATATGAAATCTTTATTGCTTCATTCAGATGTCTTTTTAAAAATTTAGAATTTTAAAATTGATTTAGATTACTCAATTTAATACATTAAATTATTTAGATTTAAATACCATCTGTAGAATTTACAGGTCTCATTACAGTAAAAGTAGTTACATTTCATCTAGAATATCAAACATGGTGAACTGTCAGATCTTCAAGGAAATGTACTCAAAATCTGTCAGTGTTGAGCCAATCAGTCTTAGGACCTGTGTGGGAAGGGGGTAAGGATGGTGACTGTCTTTGAAACATGCTCTATTTGTTTAGCGTCCTACACTAGGGGCCTACTTGGGTTCGCTTCTGCCCACTGCTTTGCCACGCCCCCTTCTTGCTTTCCTAAACCTGGCCTTCCCTTGTCTGCTTTCAGTGGTGGGCTCTGCCACCAAGGATCTGCTCTGTTCACTCTCCCTGGGGAAAGGCCCCAGCTACCATCTGTAGCCCCGGGATCTAACTCACCTCCAGATGGCATCCTCTTCTGCCCTCAGGTGGTTTCCTGACCACCATCAGTGTCCATACTTCTTTAGCATCCACTAAGGCTCTTTAAAGCCTGGTCTTGAATTACTGTTCTAGATTCATCTGTCATCGTTGTCTGCCCCAGCCATCTGCACACTGCACTTCCTGTCCAGAAGACTTCTCGAAGCTCCCTTTGCCTAGGATGCTTCTTTCTGCCTCAGGCCTTCTCGCTTGGGCTCAGCAGCCTTTGTCTTGCCAAGGCTGGATTGTTGTGGTAATTTAGAACACTCTTGGAGCAGTGCTGTTTGCTTAACTGCTCCTACTCTAGACTCTTCTCAAGAGAAGCAGTATCAAAAAGGCATTGTGTACTAGACTAGACACAGAAACTGGAGTTGAGGTCTAACCTATGAACTTCCTATTTCCCCAACAATCGAGTGGCTTATTTCTGCATCTGTAAGATGGCAACCTTAAGTATGATGGCTGTAAAGGCCATGTGACTGAAGGCCCATGAAATACTGCATATATGGAATATATCACAAAGGTAGGAGGCATTATTATAAGGGCAAGTTTTCATCACAGCTCATAGGATAGATGGAGTTCTTGAAATTCACGATGGACTTAGAGGCGATACCCGCAGAAACATGGAGCAGCTCTGTGGCCTGAGCAAGTGGGGTTGTGCTTGGTGATCTTTCCACTGGGTAACACAAGGTGCCCACTGCACACTCCAGCTTGATTTACACCGTGGCAAATGGTAACAGCTGCCTTCCTTACCTGGAGTTTTGTTCTCTGTAAATTCACATGCCTGCAGTCAGCTGACATCAAACACTATCAGATGGAAAATTCCAGAAGTAAACAATTTACAAATTCCAAATAACTCCTAGTAAATTATTCTGATTGCTTATTATTTCTAACTTATATACTAGATCCTATTATATATATGTATATATACATATATATGTATATATATATGTGTATGTGTATATATATGATGGATGATACCCACCCTCTCTCTCATGCACACAAACACACACACATGCATGCACACACACACACACAGTTGGGTACCATCTACAATTTCAAGTATCCATGGAGCATCTTAGAACATATCCTCTATGGGCAAAGGAGGTATTTTAATTCTCAGGAGAGGGAGGAAATTAGGTGGAAATAATCAATCTTTTTCCACAAATGATAGAAAAATGTATATCCAGAGAGTTATGACATGCAGCCAGTTACTCTGCATCAAAGGGAGTGTGGGGGAGGGATGTGGATGAAGGTGACCAGGTAAATAGCACCTGTTGAGCTAGCTTTTGTGGCCAGGGTTTCGTCTGTGGTATGAACGGCCTAGTGAGAAACAAGCAGGTGTGACCACCAAACCCCGTAGTGAGCTTTACCAGAAGTTTCCAGAATTCTTGGAGAGTAGGAAGCAGACAGAAATGGACAGGGTAAGACTGGGAAGTTCTGGAGCCTGACATCCACGTAGACACTGCCATGGGAGATAAGCGGTGGTACAGATGAAAGCCTTATAGGAACTTGTATGAGGTGGGTCTCAGTAGTTCATCAACTGCTCCCTACTCAGATTGACTGGACTCTGGCCCATTCCTGGCCTTCACCTACCACACTGAGCAGAAGACAATGACAGAGTTTACCATGGGAAGAAAACCTATTCTCTGAGATGATGTCCAAAGAGGATTCTCAGGGTGGCTGAGGGAGCCTGGGAAATGTAGACAGAGCTAATGGTTTCAGAGACACACAGTTGAGAAAGGGCCAGTGGTTGTCCCAGGAAGGGTATGAAATGGCCTCAGGCTGGAGAAATTCTCTTTGTTTTGGCAATAAGAAGGAAGTAGAGGTGTGACCTCTCTGATCTCATATGCCTCTCATAAAGCACAGCCTGCTGGGAAGAAGCCTAGCAGAAAGATCCACCTTTCTGCTTTCAGGAGAGGCTCTCTGGGGGTACCACTGGCATACGGACACCTGTGTGGCAGCCTGCTCCAGCCTTGGTCATACATCTTTAGCAACCAACCCATGGAAATAACATCTTCTGCAGGGACTGACCAGGTACTGTGGTAAAACATGTGCGGGCCCTTGAAACCAAACCAAACAGTGTCTCAACACAGGCTAGCTTTCAAATGAATGGGAAAAAAAAGAAAGGAATAACATTCCAGTAACAACAACAACCAAAAAACCTCTGTGGTCTGAAGTGTTCAATGAAATGACCTGGCAGGTCGCTGCCGTTTGGCGACAGACCTAGCCTCCCAGGAGTTCTTTGGTCCTGTTTACAGCAAGTGCTGAAATGAGGTAAGAGGAGTCAGCACTGTAGGGAGATGTACCTTTTCAAAACTGAGTCTTCACAATGCACACAATGATAAAAACATTCCGAAGAGATTTGCCCAGAGCCAAGACCCTGTCCCTCTGGGGCCTCCACGTGTCGTTAGGATTGACAGTTGAGGTAAATACTAGGGAGAAGGCCAGATGGAGCTAAAACTCAGTCTAGTCAGTCTGTGCCCGGCTAAGCAAATCAAAATGTGAGTCCTTCTCCTAGCCTGAGTGTACCTCAGTGTCGGCTATAGAATAACAGCAACGCACCGGGCTGTTCCCAAGGCCACCAGCTCAGGGCTGCTGTGCCATCTAGCACCTTTGGGAAGGTTCGTCTCTCCACTCTTGCTGTCAGATGGAGGCCCTCCCCTTGATCTGCCCCAAGCCCTCAAAGAGCACCCGAGAACATCTAAAACTGAACCTTCCCTACCACAACCACTGAACAAAGTCATATTTTTAAAAGCGGGTCTCTCGTAGCAAACAGTGGCATTAGGTACCTTTCATGCTTTGGTCTTTATGGGGGTGATGGGGGGGAAATGGAGAAGTGATCCTACAAATCAGCCCCCAGCCTGTTCAAACAGTAATGAAAGGGTCCCAAGGACTGAAGGCAATTTGGCTTTCAAGAGGAAAAGGAAACGGGGGTGATGGGGGGAGGAGATAACTCCCATGGACCTTCAGAAGAGGAACCTACAAGGCTGGAAGTGAATTGACTCTCTGGATGCTCTGAGTGGCAGCTGGTGAATGTACCTGGTCTTTACTTGTCCCTCTCCAGATGTCACAGGGAGAGATGTTAGGCATCCCTGCTTCTTTACAAACCTGCGTGGTGCCACATTGATGTGGATTTGCTGGATCCCGCTGTGGAAAGGCCTAGTTTTTGCAAGGGCTGCATTCTGGCAGCAATGTCTAGTTACAGACAAGATAATAAATGGGGATGGAGGGAGAAGCAGTTTATACATTAAAGGATGGGAGGGCTCAGGTGATATTGGACGCTGCTGGTAAATACTGTTTTATCAAGGAATTTATCAAGGTCAGAGACAGCGTTCCTTAGCTCTTGGGATGTGGATGAAATGAGGGATTCACCCATCTACCAAGTGGTGTGTAGGCATGACTGGAAGTACAATATGCAGTTGAGAAAGCGAACAAACTGGTTCCAGTAGACCTGCCATCTGATAGATTTGTGTGGACACCACTAAGAGAAGCCAACATTATAAATACAAGCACAAGTCATGTTTAAGCTTCTAAACTTCCAATAAAGTGCTTTGTTTACCTCTGGAGGGATGTTTATTCCTGACGGAGGATATGTTCCAGCTGACACTCAACTTTCAAGTCATGTTTTAACTTCGTATCACTTTCGGGTGCTCTTGAGACTGTGTGTAAATCTTATTCCCCTTAAAAGGAGGTGTGGCAGGTGTCTGTGTCCTTGTCTAGAGAAACAGTGTGTTGCTGTTGTTTGTTAGCTTGCTTGCTTTCCCCACCCCTAGCCCCCTCTTCATACATGTCAGGGGCATTCCCTGTGATGAGCAGTGAAGTGGCCTGCCCAGCTGCTACCCTCTCCCCTTCACCACAGAGCCGTTTCCTAGATGCACAGAGCTACCTTCCACTGTAACTGTAAAGCCATGCAGAGGGGCTTCGTGCTTATCTAGGAGGTGAGAAATAAATACAAGCGATCGGTAAACCACAAAAGCTTCCCGTTTGTAAGAAAGGGTGCCATCCTGTAAGACATCCCCAGTCTCATAGGTCAGAGACTCCACACCCCGAGTGCTTTTAGGACAAGGTGTTTGGTTGAACTCAGGAACAGCATATGCCTAATATTCTTCCAGCAAACATGTCTTACAAGGATATTCTACTGTTTAAAAAAGAAAGCATTATTTATTTTTAATTGTGTATGTGCACCATGTGCATGCCTGGTGCCCAGGGCTCAAGAAACTCAGAAGAGGGTGTCAGACCCTCTGGAACTGGAGTTAGTGAGTCGCCAGGAATGGATGAGAACTAAACCACAGTCCTCTATAAGGGCAGTAAGTCCCCTTGACCGCTGAGCCATCTCTGCACCCTAACATTAAACTTTGTAAGAAGTACAACTACTGGTATTTTCCTGTGAAATACCCAAGTCATAAGTGGAGGAGGACAAACCAGTTAGGATGGAGTCAGATGGCAAAGCTCACCCTCTGCTCTTGGGTGCAATAGAAAATGCAAACTTTCAGAGATGCTGTAGGGATACATTGTTAGCTTCACTTTTTTTCTCAGTAAACTGTCAGTTCTTGTCAGGGACAGTTGAATTATTCCATTTTTTCTTTATTTTTTCCTCCTCCTCCTCCTCCTCCTCCTCCTCCTCCTCCTCTTCTGCCATTTCATCATAATTCATTAACTCTACTAGAAAGGAGAAACCTGAAGCAACGTTGTAGGAAGGAAAGAATAAAACAAGAAAAGCACTTGACATCCATTCAACTCAATTTCTTCTTCCGAAAACAGAAAGTTATAATTGGCCATGTAGAGTTTACAGAAGTATTCAATGCTTCAAGGAGGCGAAGGATGTGAGGTCACCACATAAACTACGCAGAGCTATTCAAATATGAGTCACTACGTCTTGTGTGTGGTTCTGGAGGAGTAAGGTGGCTCCTCCCAGCTGGGGTTTCTCTTCTTACCTAAGTTTTCTAGCACCTCTTCTAGACAGCTGTGGGACAAGCCAATTAAATAACCCCAAGCCAGGGACCAATTTTGGCAAATAAAATGATGCATGAGAGCCAGGCATGGTTGTACCCTTTTAGTCCCAGCACTCCAGAGACAGAGGCAGGTAAGTCTCTATAAGTTTGAAGTCATCCAGGCTTTCATGGTGAAACTCTGCCTCAAAAAAAAAAAATGCATGAAACATATACAGTTTTAATAAAGCATTGTTTATCTGAAATCTAAATTTAGTTGGGCCTCCTATATTTAATCCGGAAACACTAATCATAAAGCATTTCACTTTATGAAATCAGTTTTGATAATGTTACACCCACATAACCATGTGGACTCTGCTATTGGCAACACAGAGGGGCTCTCAGTGCCTGAGATACACACAAGAGAATTACAGGCTCCAGAGCATGTGAGGAAAGAATAATCTCGATTATTATAATAACCCTCTATGACTCTCTCAAAGTAGACCACTCAATCTCGAGTAGACAGTACACTTCTGTTCTAGTCTACATGTTCTATTCTACTTATTGAATGTGTTATGCTCGTATTTCAGATTTATAGAGGAGTGATTTAATGAGATGAGGTAATCTTGTAATGACTACTTTAAAATCTGATTTCCATGACATATTTCTTCACCAATGCTCAAAACATAATTTTCAAAGCCATTCTGAGTCCCTTTAGGACCGTGGCAGGTGGAGCCCAGCTCCAGTTAGACATCTGGATCAAATTCATAGCCCACTATGCTCTGGATAACCAACAGGCAACTGACTTTGCCTACGCTCCTGTTTCCTAATCTATAAGGTGGGGAGTATGTTAACTACCTCAGAGTTTCTTGAGAGAACTGAATTAAAGAACTGTTTAGCCCAGCACCTAGCACACATGTACTTAATTAATGCTGCCTATCATTAAATACAATTGCATCTGTGCTTCCATTTACAAGCCCTTGGAAAGCAGGGAGAGGGTTAGCAGGCATTATTAGATTCTTTGAGATTTGTACCCAAAAGATGTTGGATGCATTAATAGCAAATGTGTGAGAATAGAATCCTGGCTCTCACGCTCCATATTACTGACAAGTTATTTAGCAGGCTCTTGGATTGCATGCATGTATTTCAAATGGTATCATTAAATTCTCCAAAACCCATTAATTTTATTCTCATACAAACATCTAGCTGTTCTCAGTCTTGGCCTCTCTAGTCCATTCTCTATAGTCATCAGAAAATTCAACTTCAGAAAAGTCAATATACCGCATAACTGACCACTCATATCTTCCTTTCATGCTCTTCCATGGTGCCCCGAGATGGCTGTAAATTCCTTCTAATGTCAAAAGATGGCATAGCAGGCCTCCCTTTACCTGACTGGATCAACTCTGCTCCTGGTTTGGGCACTCCTTAAGTGTCAGGCAGCTCTTTATTTTCATGGCATATTTCTGGCCCATCACTCTGCTTGCGACCCTGCCTGGCTGGAAGCTCCTTCTCTGTTCTGATAGGAAGAGTACCGAGGCATTAACAGTAACAGCCTTTGTTGCTTCTAAGAAGCATAGAATCAACCCATGTGTACGAATCACAAAATGATGCATGCAGGGACATTCAGAGGGCAGATAGCACATTCCACACTTAAAAACCCAGCCCTAAAGACCCTCATGTCATTAATTGTAGAAAAGAAGGAGAAGGAGGAGGAGGAGGAGGAGGAGGAGGAGGAGGAGGAGGAGGAGGAGAACAACAACAACAACAACCATGAAAATCACCAGAGAGCTAGCTCCCCAAAAATGTTAACAGTAGTTTCATATCTGGGAGATAGGACTGCAGGTCTATGCATTCTTTTGAAACTCCTAATGGTTTTCAAATTTTCTACAACAAATAGATGGGCTGAACAATAGGAAGTGATTAAAAACTTGAGCTCATCTTACCAGGAACCCTAAAGTATACGTGTGCAGTTACAGCAGTACCACATCAGGAAACCCACAGAGAATCCAATACCCTCTTCTGGCTTCTGCAGGTACCTGAGTGCATGTGCACGCGAGCACACACACACACACACACACACACACACACACACACACACACTTCAGTTAACAGAACATGGCACACTGCTTTTATAGGTGTGTGTGTAATTCTAAACTCCAGAAATGACCCACTTAGTGGAATCCCTTATGCAGGGAAATCTCTAAGCTTTCAATGAGGACACAGCAACCTTCGCAGTAAGAACAGAGGCAGTATGCCAAGCACTGAAGGGTGCACTATGGCCAGGGCCCACAGTGCAGTCCTGTTTCACAGCTTCAGCTCCTGTGCCCATGTCTCTTCCGTCCTCTGTCCATCCTGTGAAGATGGACTGCCAGACAGTGAACATGCTCCTGGAGAGTACCTCCTCCCCAGAAATGAGCACCACCGATGGCTTTTGGATGGAGAATTTGAGATCTACAGAGTAAAGGTACCTTCCTAAAATATCAGGATTTCAAACTTCACATCCTCAAAAACAGTCTGAACAAATGAAGATCCAGTTAAGACAAATGGGGAGAGAGATGGCCCAGTGCTTAAGAGGGCTTCCTGCTATTCAACCTCAGTTTAGTTCCCAATACCCACCCACATCAGGCAACCCACAGGGGATCCAGTACCCTCTTCTGGCCTCTGCACACACACACGTTCACACACACACACACACACACACGCACACACACGCTCACACACACACACAGATAATAATAATAATATTTTAAAAGATAAATTTTCTAATTAAGAAAAAAATACACAGCCCCTTGAGCTCCCTCTAACAAATGTATTGGGCATTAGAGCCATCAATGGGCAGGGGTGGACAGCCTGTACCTCTTCCTAGTGCTCACTTCCTTTCTAGACTCAGATGCCTAAAACCTTTCACTGATCACATAAAATAAGTGAATTCAAGTTTATGAGTTTCAGGTCCATTTGGAAGACTCCAGAACCTGCTAACAATTTTTGGTATGATGATCTAATTTTCCTGGGCTGTTTTCCCCTCTTTCCAGGCTCAATGGACTTTTCTTTTTCAACCACTTGTACTCTAGGATTTAGGAAGTTTCAGAATTGCAGAACTAGAATGAGATTTGAGGAATACAATCTTCCTTTCCCTCCTGCTCTAGGCAGGCCCCCGAGAGACCACTGTAAAGAGTGGGGCATGATGCCTCACTCTTCATGGAGGGAGCTGGAAGGCTTGATAGCAGGAGAATCCTGCGTCTGGGAAGCCTCTTTGTTTCCAGGTGGCTTCACCTTTTACTATATTGTACTTACCTGGCCACCTCTGGATTTTTTGGCCCATGGCTTCCTACCCAAAGTGCCTGCGTAACTATACCCAAGTGCCCACTTCTGTGTATGAGCATCCCCACTATATCTATGTGTGTAGAGTAACCTCCTGCATTCTGGCTCATAAACAAAGCAAAGTCAAAACAATAAGCTCTGAGAGTTCATTTGTATTTGATGGCCCTGTCTCAACGCTGCAACAACAGCACCATCAACCTGTCACCGTTCGGTAGCATTTGCCCCCAAATGCCATCCAGGTCCACACCTGCGCAACCACGAAGGGCATTGTGAGTCACTCTGTCTGCCACCACATAAAAAGCTAATTTCACATTCAGAATGTATGTTTTTTTTCTTTCAATACCAATAGCAACAAGAGTGTGCCAAAAAATTCCCCCTGAAGCTCTATTCTGTTTTTTAAACTGCAGAACATTCTTTCATAGTTTGACAGTTAAAATGCTGCAGTTAATGTAATAAACAGAGAATTTTTCTAAGTAGCCTGTCAAAACAAGTGACACTTTTTTTTTAAGCTAGCGAGTCTCAGCCTCAGAACAATGGGAAGTACCTTTCAAAGCAACATCTTCATTATACAATCAAATTCTCGGAGTAATCTTCTCATCAAAGAATATTGTGTTATTTCTTTCCCAGTAATTATCAGAGTTCTGCAACCTTTCTGGCAGTGGGAACTATTATAAATGCAGCTGTGCTGAGTTCAAAAATTGGGGGTCTTGGCCCAGCTGACATAGAGCCAATGCATGCCATGGCTCTGCATTTCTTAATGACTCGGCAGTTTGGGTCCTATGGAGCCAACCTCCCCAGGCCCTATGGACATGGCCTTAGTCTCCAAGAGTAAAGTGCTGCGTCAGTCCCTTCAAGGACAGACATGGTGCTGGGTGGTGCGGGTAACTCTTGACCAAATCGGTTTCTTTTCTGCCTTCTTAAAGAGAATCAAGTGGTACCTCCAAAGACTACCAGAAAATTGAAAAAATAACTAACCAAAAAAACAGGGGAATGGGAGGAGTGTGAGTGTGTGTGTGGGTGTGTAGAACTTGAGTGTCTATCTCACAAAATTAGATTCCTTATTTTTCACTTTCCCATCCCTTTGGAGCTGTCATTCAAATAGGAAGAAAATCCATAAGCCAAAAGGAGCATTGCCAGCCCAATTCTACTGTTTGCCAAATTAAAAAAAACAAAACAAAACAAAATTGGGAAGATGGGAAGAAAATCCCCAAATGATACATCTTGGAATGTGAGTAGATCAATGTCTTCTTGGTTTTTGTTTGTTTGTTTGTTTGTCTGTTTGTTTTGGAGACAGGATCTCCATATGTAATCCAAACTGGTCTGAAACTTGTTATGTTGTCCAAATCTTCCTGCCTCAGCCTCTTGAGTGCTCAGATCCCAGGCTTGAGTCACACCACCAAGTGAAAATCTGCCATTCAATGGCCAGAGGTCAGCTGCAGCCAAGCTTGGGAAACGAATTTTCTTTGAAGACTTGGGTTCCTAGGGTTCTTGCAATCCATTGCTCTGTGTAAGAAAATGGGAGCAGCACCGTCTCTCTTTGGGGGTGCTGGGAAGTGAACCCATAGCTTCAGTCACACATGATAAGTTCTTAGCCCCCAACCCAGAGGATCCTATTTCTAGGCATGACACATGAAACCTAGCCATCAAATCTGGAGCATGCAGCACGAACTCGATAAATGTCTGTCCCATTTGAATATAATTTGGGAACTCTTCTCTCACTGGGTTACAAACTCCTCAGATGAACAACTTATTCTTCTTACATTGTAATCTACTTGGTAAGGGTCGGAAATATTAGTGAATTCAGTGGAAGGAAGAGCTGAGGGAGGATTGGCAGGTGCTCTGAACTCACTCACTCACTCTACAAAGGTTATTGATGGCTTCCTTGCTGGGGGCTGTGGTGGTTGGAAAGAAAATGGCCCCCATAGGGAGTGGCACTCCTAGGAGGTGTGGCTTTGTTAGAGTGGGTGTGGCCTTGTTAGAGGAAGTGTGTCATTGTGGGGGTGGGCTTTGAGGTCTCTTATGTTCAAGCTATACCCAGTGACACAGTGCACTTCCTGTTGCCTGGGGATCAGCTCCTTCTCCAGAACCATGTCTGCTTGCATGCTGCCATGTCCCACCATGATGATAATAGACTGAACCTCTGAAACTGTAAGCCAGCCCAATTAAATGTTTTCCTTTATAAGAGTTGCTGTGGTCATTATGTCTCTTCACAGCAATAGAAACAATGGAAGACAGGGACATAGCCTGACTATTTCACACTAGGGAGCCCCCTCTCCACAGCATAGAATGCTAACACACACTATCAAAACAAGATGGCAGCCAATAAGTGCCGGTACATAACAAGGGGGTTAAATGAAGAAAACTGGCGTTGTGTGATTGCCTTTCAGAGACTCCCAGTGTTCAGCTGCTTCTCAGCAGCCAAGAGCTGTTCACAGGGCAGACATGGCAGGGTTCCTTGACATGGATGCCTTCAGTATACCTTGGTCTTCACCTCTGCCCAGTGGATGCCAAAAGCCTGTGTGTCCACTCATATTCTGACAACTGGAACATCCCCACACATTTCTAAATGCCTTAGGGTCTATCTCAGTCTGACTCAGAACCACAGAATGACGGTGGCTTGAAGGAACCTGACAGCAAGGAAAACAGCATAAAGGGGATTGATCCAGGAAGTGATGAAGAAGGACAGATGATGGACGAATGGGTCAAGAGGAAGGGAGACAGTCTGACGGGAGAGAAATCGTGGTTTCTGATGGCCTCATTCATTTGATTTTCCCACCGCCCTGGGGAATTCTTGTGCCCTCAGCCACCCTCCCCATGATCCTTCAGGGCAGGCAGAGGATAAATTGGCTGGGCTGGTTCCTTGGACCCTACTCCTGCTTAGGTCAGCGAAACTCTGGCTTTTCTATTTGATATTTTGGATTCTTCTATTAATTTTCTGTTTGAAGAAAAAGTATTGAGGCTGAAAGAGCTGAAAACCATGGTTCTAGAGTTAAGGATGACGGTACCAGCTGGGATGAGGGAAAGGCCTTTGAAAGGCTCTGTGTGGGAGATTAAGCCCCAAGAGAGAGTTTGGACAAAGGGGACTCGGTGTGACAAAAATGACATATGTTGAAAAGCCCATGCTGCCTGGGGTATGGGCCAGTGAAAGGGAAGGCGTCCTGGGGAAAGGTGATAAAGCTGCACTCAGAGGCCGGTGTGAACTGGTCCAACGGGCAGATGCTGGGGAAGTAGGTCTGAGGGACAACGCTCTCTCGGAAAGTGCCCAGTGGACACAGAAGACAGAAAACTGAATGTTCTCACAGAGCCCTGGTAATGAAGGGAGGTCGGCCGAGCCAGTGGCCTAGGGTTGCCATCCATAGCTGCCTGGCACTGGCTGGTACGATGGAAGGAGGTTTCATTTCCAGCATGAAAATATAGGCCTGTGGGGGGGGGGGCTTCCAAATGCAGTGCCAAGCCATCTCAACTGCAAAGGTCCCCCTGAGGACTGAGGAAGGCCGGGAGGGCCCAGTTAGTAGAATGCCTGGAATCTAACAGGAGCATATCACTTTTTTTTTCTTCTTCTTTGCCCTAGTTAAATCCCTCAAGGTTTTGGTTGTCAGCTTGTGGTCAGCTGTGGCAGACAAGGGGGTTTCCAGCTGCCTCACTGACTGAATGGAGGCCTTCAAGGGGTTACTAAAAGAATGAATGAATGAATGAATGAATGAATGAACAAATGAATGAGTGAATGTGACACAGGCATGGGAGCTTTGCTTCTGAGGACATTTGCCCTCTAGCACTATGAAGAAAGGGGCTGTCTTTAGCCTGGCATAGAAACAGAACAGTTTCTGCTTGCCCTTGGCCAAAGGTCATTGATATGGGCACCCCAGTTTGATATTCTGAGCTACCTGCTAAATATCTATAGTTTAAACTCAAGTGAGTAGAAAGTGGAGTTTTGGGGGGGTAAAAGTTTAAAATAGGATAGAGACAAACACCCCTGCAGTATCACCCCTTTGTCATCCCTCCTCTGACTCAAGGGAAGGGAAGGACGTTTGCCACCAGCCTCGCGCCCCTCCCCAGATGTGCCTGCAGCATCCTGGGACAGCTAGATGAGCCGCTAGTTCTCACTTACGGTTTGCGCAGGATCATCCTCATGTGGGCATCAGGGCCCATCTGTGACAGCAGCAGCATGGTATCCTGGAGTTCCTCATCACACTCCTTCTTCTCTTCCTCAGTAGGCAAAGGGCCATCCTCATGCTCGTCATCCAGAAATCGATAAAATAAATATTTGTCTTGGAAATGGCGTTCCTGGTCCACTGCGGGAAACATAGAGGCAAGGGTCAGCTGGGGCTTGAAGCTCTGCCCCACAGCTCTCTGCCAGAAGCACAGGGCCGGAGTCCTGCAAGACCGCCATGCATTAGCACAGCAGTGAGCCTGAGCCCTTTGAACTCCACCTCACTCAGGCGGGGCGGTTGGAAGCCACACCATCCCATCTGCAGTCATTCCAGCCACAGCCTCTTGGACCCACCCAATTTTGCCTCCCCAGGCCTCCTCTGAGCACCTGCCAGCTTTTATGGAATAAGCACACAACGCCTTGGTGGCATTTTCTACAGGGTGGGCACGTGTCCCAAACTGTCAGAGAAGGCTTGCAGCACGGCTCTGGGGGAATGGGCTTACAAGAGGCGTTCCTTTGGGAGGTCAGACCTTAGCTAGCTATCTGTACCCGTTAGCCACACTTCTCTCCCCACTTGGAGAAAAAAAAAAAAGGTTCCAAGAGCACAAAGATATGAACAGAGCAACCCGATCAAGCTTCTAGGCCAGAGACTCCACAAAGGAATCTGTGGTCATCTGCTTCCAGTTTCAGTTTTCAGAAAGCTGCTTCCTCCCTTTCCTTTGTCAAAGCCAGGGACTCAAATCCAGGAGCTCACACACACTAACCAAGCAATCAACAAGATTTAGGTCTCTGTTAGAAAGAGAGGGTGAACTGGGCTAGAACCCCTCATCTAAATGTCTGGAAGTCATTTAGTCCCTTCACAGCACAGATTGTCAAGATGTTCCAAAGACGAAGAACTGCGGTAGACCCTTGCAGGTCCCCAACTAGGGATGACAGTGGTGACGGCAGCAACATATGGGCACTTACTGCAAAGCAAGATGCTTAGAATCCGCCCCAGACCTGCAAAGTTGGAATTTGCTTTCAACAAAAGCCCTGGGTGATTGGTATGCACATTTCAAGTCTGAGAAACTCCAGCAAAGCTATTTTTCCCACGTTCCCAGGTGCTGGCGAATGAAAGGGATGATTTGAATATTTTCATGTTTAGAAAAGTAGTCTTAAACAAGTGGCGTGAGCAGTTCAGCAGCAGTCACACACCAGCCCTGAATAGCTCTTCTGTTCATCCAGAGCTGCTGCAGTTACCAGAGACTGCAATTGCAGAGCACCGCTCTGATTTTAAATATGGTCATCCTGCGGGTATACAAATTGGCTCTCGCAGACAGTGGCACGGTTAAAAGGCACTGTCTGCATTCATTACTTACCTTCATGTCATCAGCCCGGCCACACATTTCATTGCTCTTTCATTCTGCCCCTGCATCAGGACCGCCATGCAATGCTTGGAGTATAATCACACTATCAATGAACCATGAATGCAAACTAATAAACATAATTGGAGCTGATGCACTCCGGTTGCAATTTCATTTTCCTTTCCTTCATTCTTGGAAGTTAGGAAGGTACAGTGGTGGAACATAGCAATCAATAGCGCCCGCTCACTGCATTTGTATTGCTAAATGAAGATGCTAGCTTGGTGGTTCCTTAAGGAGATCATAATTCTTTCTTGTCCACTTGGGTATTCAGCAATAGCTTACCCAAGGGAAATACACTTTGCATGTCTTCAGAGTTTTCCAGAGCCCGTGGCTCATCTTACCATGGTTGAGGACACCGTCTTCCAGCAAGACTTGCCACATGCCAACAGCTTGAGTCCGGGAGTGAACACAGGACGTTTGCTGTATCATCCAGTCTACAAGCTCGGTCCCAACACAGCATTGTCTAAAGGAGATGAGACACAGAGGATGGAAAGGTCACCCCTTTGCAGAGAGAGTGGGAGACAGTTTCAAGAGGAGAACCTTCCAAAAAGCGTGGCCCCATGGGAGGTATGAAGGCAAAGAAAGTACTATAGGGTATATAACCCGAGGCTCTTGTACCATCTAAGCAGGGTCGTGTAAATAAAAGAACACCAGAACACAGAGCACCAAGCTCCTCAAAGGGCTGGAGAGGGAAAGCCTCCTTAGACTTAGACTTCCTTCTAAGTCTATCACTGTGAGCAGGTCCCGGAAGACCTCAGTGTGAGGAGTGTTGGGAGAAATAAGCAATTAGCACCATAAATCTCTCCGAAAAGGTTCAGTGTAATGAGCATTAGCATGTCTACAGAACCTGTCATCTAATACCAACAGATGCTCCCTGTATATTCACATGTTAGTCCCAAAGCTGTCCCCTGCAGTGAGCCAGTCTGGGTAAACAAACTATGTGCATTAGTTAGGAAACACACAATTATACACTTACATATTAGGAGACTCTGAGTGAGGTGAGAAAATAGGGCAGGTGTTCCTTGTGCGTGTGTACAAGGGAGAAGTGGAGTCTTGCAGTCCTGGGGACAGATCTCCAGGGACAGTGGAACAGGGCAGGGAGGCCCAGAGCAGATGGCTGTGTGCAGCTGGGCCTGACTCATTGGTTGCCTCCCTTTGCATGCCTCTGGGGATGAGCAGAGACTGGGCCAAACCTAAAGAACTCTAGCCTAAACTGAAGTAGATCCCTTGTCCTGGGCCACTTTGGGAAAAACCTTGAAGTGAGAGAGAGTTATGGGATAAAACAACTACTCATTAGCTCTGTGACTTTGGCCATCTCTCTGGTTCTGTTGCTTTCTCTGGGAGATAAAGAACGCAAAAGTGCTGGTGCTGGAGACCTTCTCCAGTTCCAATATTCTAGAATCCCTGAAATCTTATCAGCATTCCTGGGATGTGCTGACCCTGACCCAGGGAGGACCGTGGTGAAGGCCAGCTACGCCCATCATCACAGCTTCAAAGGGTGAAGAGACATCTACGTCTTCACTCTGAATTAACCGAACACCTCTTAGCTAAACATACAAAATAAACAAGCATTTCTCTTAGAATTTGATAGTTTATTAGTGGAAAAGTTCTTATAAAAGCATAGAAATCAATTTTAACTTGGCTTTTTGTTCAATGACTGTTCTTAAAGTTAAAAAAAAAGAAAAGAAAAGCACAAAGAACAAAAAAGACTCAGAAGATCGAGTTTCTAGGAAAGGCAGAATACATAAGAGAGGCACACAGCAGAGTCCCTGGGTATCCCTGCCACTGAGTGACACCTGTACTTCAGAACTGACTGTCAACCACCCTAGCATAGTATTGGGGTGATACTGAACCTGGAGGGGTCTCCACACTCTGACACTGAGGCAATTGCATAATGGGACGAAGAGCAGGAGGAAGGGGGCAGAGCTTGCTAGTGCAGATCTGGGACAGGAACTCAAACTGGGGCAGAAGAAGAAACCGTGTCTGTGGCCTGCAGTGGAGTCCACTGGTCATCACCAACAGATCATTAATTTGTGTCATAGGGTGTGGAGCAGACATAACACCTCCATGTCAGGGGTTTAAGTCTCAGCAGGATGGCACAAGGAAGAGATCAGTTTCTGACGTCCAGTTTCCAGTATTTGCCACGGAACATGACATAGTTAATGGAATTTTCCCAACACAGTCAATAGTTGGGGGACCATACTCGCATCTTAAGGGAAAAATAATTAAAACATTCAAAGGAAAAGATCTTTTCAGCCATGTGAGATTTTAAGGTTTACTTAAAGCTAAAGAGTCAAAGGGCTAAAGGGGCTGAACTCTGGGGGATGTGTAATACACATGTTTTAGTTTTGTTTTAAATCCTGACTTTCCTTAGAACTATGATGGTGTGCATGAGCCATATCCAGACAGATTAACTTCCAGAGTTGCAGAACAAGACTTACAGATGTCATCGACTAACAGACTCTGAAAACAGTCAGCTAGTGAAAACATGGCATTGGGGAGCTGGCTCAGTGAGTAAGGACGTCTGCCACACAAGTATGAGGACCTCAGTTTGAATTCCCAGTGTAAAGAGTTAGGTTCACTCCCATGTTGTGACAGGAGGGGACAGGAGAATCCCGGGGGCTTGCTGGTTGCCAGCCTAACTCCAGGTTTAGTGAGAGACCCTGTCTCAAAGGGATAAGATGGACAGTGATAGAGCAGGTCACCCAATGTCCTCCTCCGGCTTCAGCAAGTGCAGCCTCCCGCACGCCCCAGGTTAAGTATCTTACTAAAATAAAACTTTACTAGAAAACAAACCCCATAAAAGACTTTGAATATTATGTTCACTTCTGGATCCTCAGAGCTTGTAACATTATGACCTAAAAAAAAAGTCACTGAATTTGGAGATCAACCATCCTTGGTTTAAATCTTGTGTACTCACTAGACCTGACTTAGTGAAGGGAAGCTATTTGATCTCTTTGCCCTGGGTCATTTTTGTCATCTGAGAAGTGAACACACACCTAGACAGACCTTTCTAGCAGGGATATGGTAGAGAGAAGCTGAGATGGCATGTGGGAAATGGCCTGGTATCATCATTGGAGCAGGTTAGCACTGTGTGGATGCTCGCTGAACTTAGTCGGTCCACTGAAAGATGCTGGCTACCAGAAACACGAGAGGTCTCTCCTCTCTGTGCATGCCTGCACACATTAGCCTGGAATGCTGAGGCTAAATCAAGTTTAGGAGGGAACGGGGGGGGGGGGGGGGGAGAGGCTACAAACAGAGGCTATGTATCCGACTTTGATAAACCATGAATCAGAGGGGCCAAGCCGTCAGAACGAGCAAACATACCTGTACGTCTTCAGGTGGTATTTTCTGTCTCTTATCATGTGGGGAGCTCGAGAGAGAATGGCAATCCGCAAAATCTTTCCAGCTCTGAGGATCTTCTCTGAAGGGACCTGGGTTTTAATCAAATGGGAGGAGGAGAGGGAAGAGGAGAGTTTAGGAAAGGGAGCTAGACCCAGTGAATTCTTAGACCACTTTCTAATCAGAGTACGGAGAGAAAAACATAACTCACTCATACATATTTACATTGCTCACTCCTGTGACATGTCACTGTTTTATGTTGAGAACTGAGACATGCTGCATATTTATGGACTCTAGGAAGTGGACGGGAGGGCCTTGACATGAAGCTCTGACATAGGAACCACCTCCAGTGGTACTTAAGAAGCGAGCTTGGATGGCTCATCAACCCACCTACATCCCATTACCTTGGTAATGGTGTTAGCAGGACGGAGAGGAACGTGAGGTTCAATGAGAGGTGTCTGAAAAATAAAATGTTAAAGCAAAAGAAAATTAAACAAAAAATTCAGTAACGAAAATTATGGGTTGGGGATAATAAGAAACACCAATTTTTATGAAACTCAAAATAGAATTTAAAAAAAAGAGAGAGAGAGAGAAAAGCTGCCTAAGGAACTTGAATGCATCGGCATTCAAAGGGCAAAATTGGACCATTTAGTTTGCCAACACTTAAATATAAATTGTTTTTAAAAAAATGAAAAAAAGGGGGGAAAAAAGAACCAAACAGGAATGATTCAATGTCTGTAGCTTAATGAGGAGGGAAAAGGCAGCTGGTGGAAGCATAGGAAAGTCAGAACAGGGAAGGAAGCAAATACGGTAAACAGTCGGAGGTCACAGCGACCTGCCCGGGCCAGCCGTGGATAAAGATTGATTTGGGAATGAGCTGTTGCCTGTTCTCCTGTGCTGTTAAGACTCTTCCTCATCAGTGCTCTTTTGTTTGTTTGTTGTTATTTTCACAGGTAGTTTCCTGCACTCCAGCTCCTAGAACCCAAGGGAGGCAGCTGGTGCCCTTCTCTTTTCTGAGAAAACTGTGTAATCAAGAGTCTGTACCAGTCAGAACAGCTCCAGGACCTAGATGGCATTCATCATACAAAACACATTCTGTGGATGGATCTGTGGAGGAGTTCTGTTTCTACAAAACAGAGCCCCCTAACCTCATTATCTCACATATCTGGCAATGACCTTTGCAAATGTGTCCCGTCAAAGGTGGTGGAAGAGCCGTGGATACTAATGCTGTTTGTGACACTTTCGAAAAGCATGATCTTATTTTTTATTTTATTACTTTGGAGCTTTAGTAGGCTGGGGCTCCTTACCTATATTCCCCCAAAGATGCAGACATCTTTATCCCCAGAGCCTGTACGTAGTACTGGGTTACACGGCCAAAGAATGATATATGGGTGTGGTTAAGGTTAAGGACAAAATGTGGAGACCAGCCAGCCAGCCTCGTGTTCCTGGGGGTTGTGTTATAAACGATGTAAGAATGAAAGGCAGAATGTCAGCAAGCAAAAACAAAACAAAACAAAAGTGTCCCTTGAGCCTCCAAAAGCAGAGGGATTCTGCTGACCTCCCTCCATCTTATCCCAGAGACTCACACTGGAGGTCTGGGCTACAGCACACAGGGCTCAGTGACTTGATTATCTGGTCTGCTCAGTGAGTGGCGATTTGTTATGGCAGCCCCCAAACCCTGGCACAGAGATTATAACACTTTATATCAACACCCCCTGCCTTTTGCAAATGGGAGTTCATTATAGTGAAAATACATCGGTGAGTTCGTCTCTTCTCCTTTAAAATCCGAAACGATGGAGGGAGATGAAAGTCAGCATTAGTTTTAAGAAACCCTTTAAACCTCAATGCAAACATACACACTTAAACATTATGTTTGCCCATTATCAGTGACCAATTTCAGGCGGGTTGGTGCTTTTAATATTATAATAGAGCTAAAGGGGGAGTTGAGTACTAAACGTTGAAAACCAGCAGAGGCGAGACAGATTTGATTAGAATGGCTGTGACTCCTTGAACTCACCCATTTCAACATTTTCTTCATGTGATTGGCATCCAGCAGACCCCACCCACTGAAACGGACAGAGTGTGGGCAGCACACCACTCAGAGCAAGCACAGACCAACGGATGTCAATGTGGTCCCATTCAGATAGGCATGCCCTGAGAGCTCCTACGTTCATCACATAGACCTGCTGATGGGTGAGGAGCTGTGAGACCATGGAACTCCTGTACTTAACCCAGAGCATTGGCCAGCCAGGGAAATGGGGCGATCATACATCAGGTCCCTGGAAACACACAACTAAAGCTGCTGTAAACTTTCCGCTTCTGGACTTCCACTCCAGTGATCCTGTCCCTTCTATACACAGGTGGCTTCATACATCTCTGAGGCTTCCTGGTTACGAATCTAACTGTAAAAGCTTCTGGTTACTCCAGAAAATGACGCTAGAAACCCACACCTTCTCCCTCTTCTGGAGAAGCATGCTCCATCTAGAGCAGATGGAGGTGGGGTTTGGTTTCTAGACCGCCCCCCTATGAAAAGCTGGTGTTTCTTTTCCATTTGTCCTTAAGAAGCTGGCTAAGCTGGAGCTCAAGAGGAGGCCCAGACTGAGGATGGCTGATAAAAATGCTTTTTCTTCTTGTTCTTGGTGAGCTAAATGAAACTATTCAAAGACTATATATATTTTTAGTTGCATCTACTATATTATAACAAAATACTAACAAGTGGTGTCTAGCTTAGCTTATTTCATTCAATGACTTTTTCCCCCCCCCTTGGAACCTTGTAAAGGAAGTATTACCAAAGCAAGATGGAGCATCAAGCTTCGGCCAACACTGTCCCTTTGAGGTGTGACTTCTGAAGGCACAGAATGTCTACAAGGTTCTTTCAGCTAGACAATCCCAGCACCAGCTCCAGGGCCAGGAATCTGTTTCATCTGCTGAAAAGCAATGTTCTCAAACCTTTTCCACCTCAGAGATGTTAGGTTTGGGTCAACACCATGAATGGGTGCTCTGAGGAGGGGATTCCCCTTTCTTTAAATAAATCCCATGTGGGACCTATGCAGGGAAAGTGTTCTCCTCAGAGAATAGGACTTTGACTTTGAAGAGAATACTACATTCACTCAGAAGGACTGAGAAAGGGCCGGTGCCTGACGGTGAATGTTGATATAGACAGACTTGAGACAGGCAGGCAGGGTCCTTGGGAAACCATCCCTGGCCAAGACATGGCCGGGGACCCCTATGTAACCAGTGTGACTACACTGCTTTTGGGTCTCTCTGCTTATTTCCAATTTGTTTTCCCTCATCATTGAAGTAAGTTTCCCCTTGGCTGTGTTATAGAGAAATAAGGAAGATAATTGTATTTTGTGAACAGTTAGGAAGGACAGACAAAATATGGTTATTCTCAAGAAGCATTCAAGTAAGAAAATCTGATCTAGAGATGGGTTTGATATGTCTACCCCACTCCTTCATCCACACTAGCTCCTGGTTTCATGGCTGTTTTCTTTTTCATTAAGGCCAGAGATGTGTAAGGACTTGCCTGAGCTCGGACCTGCTACTATCTGGAAGTGCTGAGATTTCAATCTACTTCTAGATTACTCTAGTGTCTGCATCATAAGTCCAGTCACCACCACCACCCACCACCACCACCACCACCACAGCCTCCGTCACCACCACCACCCCATTTCTTCTAGAAATGTCTTGGTTGTCATGTTGGAGGATTTGGTATGTTGTTTGATTGATGTTCACTGAAAAGGGTACAACATGCTGGTCAGCCCTTCTAGGTCCAGGCATCAGATTTGGTTGTATAAATTTTCAGAAAAAAAAAAACAAAACCCTCATTTTTACTAACTGAGATCATACCCATTGCAGTATGCAGCATACTTAGTCAGAATTAACTTTCTAAAAGGCAACTTTATAAGAATAAAACATTTACATTGAAGAACCATTCCCTCAGGGATAAGATACATGTGTCAGAGAAAGGGAGTCACAGAAATCCACCAAGGAGACTAGAAGCCATTTGGAAACCTGATCAGAGACGGATTTCTCTGCTGGGAAACAGTTGTACAGGTGGAGGGCTATGGGGAAGGTGCCTGATCCACTCAGCCAGTCCCCATGTTGGCAGAAGAAAGCCTCGGGAAGAGTGCCGAGGAAGAAGGAAACATCACCAGAACCTGATCCAGGGGTCCTGGAAGATACTGGAACTTGGAGGACCTCAAGAACCCCTTGAGGCATGGCCACTGCTACTGATGCTACCAGTCTATCCTCGGCCCAGAGGAAGGCAAGATCTACCTGTGCCCATTCTCCCTCTGGTCGGGAACTAGAGAAAGGAGGGAACCATTTCCTTATGTCAATGGTTAGGTCACACGGGAGAGACAGAAACAGCAACAGAGCAATGTCAGTGAGAACCAAAGCAAGACCATGAGGGACAGGCAGCCAGAAACCATGCCTCCAGAGGCCAGCCTCTGTCAGAGCACAGCAAGGACAAAGAAGAGACCTGAAGGGCCAGCCCTACAAGGTAGACACAGCAGCCAGACTTGGGCAGAGCCTCAGCAAGCAATACCCCAGCTCTTCCACCTGCTTGCTGGCCTATATCCTCCAGGCATATTTCCCATTGGGTACAGAAGAGGAAGGCAGATGGGAAGCCAGTATGGCACAGGGAATCCATTAATGATAGCTTGGTTTGGGTCCAAGAGCTGGCCTCCGCTCTGACCTGTAGCTAGGATGCACACATCGCAAGGAGGCGGCTGGACAAGGGATAGGCCCTCTCTGATTAAACTGCGTGCATTTCAACACATTCTCGTGTGTTGACAGAAATTCCTGTGGGCACGAAAGAGTCCAAGCCAGGCTGTGAACATGTGATCCTCAAAGGCAGGCAGGAAGGACAGATAAGGGCAGAAGCCTCCAGCATTTTCTTGGCCGTCTCCCCTGAAGGCTTCCCTCAGGATTAACTATAATTGGTTTTTGTTTGTTTTAGGGAAGGGCCTTCTCTTTCAGCTGCCTTTTTATTATGTTTCTATTACCAGTGAAAGGGGAAAAACAGCAAGGAAAAAAATATTCCTTTTGGCATCTGAGCCAATTCAGAAATACTAATCAGGTGATGAAAAATAGGAATTTAGCTTCCATTACAAGGTGCACAATAACCCCCAAGTAGATATAATGAGGTCGATGAGACCTTGTAATAGGCCTCACGAAAATTCATATTCAGACGCCTTTGAAAACAGGGTGATTCTTTTAGTCAAGTATTTGCTCACAGAAGCCTTTTTGCAAGGCACAACATCTTAAGCCAAGAGACAAGAATAACAAGCTAGAATGAGGACTTGGAGCTCAGAGCCGACGCTGGCAATCCAGGGCAATAAAAAGTCATGGCAGTCACGTCCAGCAGGATCCAGAGATTTAATGAAGGCCTATGGTGTGCAGAGCAGTGTGAAAAGCTAAACTGGGGATTCGGGTGGAGAAAGTGCCTGATTTAAATGAGCTCTTGAACTTTCTACAGGTTCACCAGTTAGCAAGTCCATCCGAGTCCACAAATAAATGCCACAGCCAGCGCCGTGGCTTTCAAATCCCTTCACTTTTCCTATTTCTGGTGAGCAAGAGCAAAGAACATTCAATCGCGTAGGGAAATGCTTTCTTAGTGAAGATGCTATAAAATGTTAATGTCCCCCGTTTTGATGTTTTGAACAATGCAGCTAAGCCTTTGAAATGGTTTCCTCATTCTCATCCTTACCACAATGTCACCATTCTGGTGCCAGACAGATGAAATCCAAGTCAGGACTGAGACGCATAGGCAGATTCCATGGCTCTGCAATAACTAAGCTTTCCCATTCGTGAAATCATGGGAACACCATCTTTAGGCTCCTCTGGCTTCTGTCTGAGGCTGTTCTTCTTCTGTAACTTTCCTAGTTCAAAGCTGGCCTACAGAGAAATGCTTCCAAGGAGCTTGGAAGTCTGAGTAAAACAAAACTAACTTCCTTTGGGCGCACCAGAGAACTGAGGCTGCTACCTACACTGCCAGCCCGGGATCTGCAGGTATAGATGGGCATTCCCACCTGGGCTGAGGTCAGCTGACCTGTAGCAGATGCAGGACAGGGATTAGAGCCCTTAAACCTGGCTCCTGCTGAACTGCTGGAGGCCAAACGTGGACCAGCTTTCATAGGGACCTCTGGTAGTGGGCAGAAGTCTTCCATGGGCCCCGTGGCTTTGTGTTTTGCTTATTTTAACCCTTGCAGGCTCTCATGGTTGTGGCTCAGGAAAGGAGGGATTGAGAATAATGTGAAATACACTGAGAACATTCTCCAAAGCAAAGGCCCGCTCCCTGGGAAGACTCCCTGGAGCCTGACCCCACCTGGAGGTGGGGACTTAGCATCCACCATCCTGCATTAACTGAGTGGGAGAGCAGGAGCTGAGAGACAGTTGTGGGGGGTTCATGAAGTCTCACCCCTAGCTGAGAAGCTATTGGCAACTGATTGGAGGGAGAGCAAGCTCTCTTCAGGAAAAGAGCTCCAGAGAGGCTGCCCATACCCCTCCAGGAGATAGTGCTGCTCCTGTAACACTGATAGTCCTAAATGGACTTGGTGGGGAGAGAAATGGGGAGGGGAGTTGGGAAAGAAAAGTAGTAGGGGATGGAGGAGGAGTTGGGAGTGAGGAGGGGTAGATTTGATCAAAACACAATATATACGTGTATAAAATTCTCAATAAAAAGAATTTTTAAAAGGAGGGTTCCAGACTCTAGTATCTGGAGGTTTAAGAAAAGTCTATAAAACAAAAGCATCAACAACAAAAAACAGTTGTGAGGGTCCCAGGCCAGGGACACAGGCCACCTGCCAACAAGGCTCTTACCATCCAGCTCACACCTGCCCGTACCAACATAAAAATAGCAGAGCTAGTGGAAAGATTCTCTTTCTTTCTCTCATTTATTCATTTTTTATGTGTATAAATGCTTACCTGTACATATGTCTATGTATCATTTGTGTGCCTGGTGCCCCCAGAGCCAGAAGAGGGCATTAAATTCCCTTAGAACTGGAAGGAACTACAGAGACTGGTGAGCTGCCATGCTTTGGTTTTGGGAAGCGAACCTGGGTCCTCTGCAACAGCAGCCAGTGCTCTTAACTCTGAGATACCTCTCCAGCCCCTGATTCTAACTCCTTTTAAGGAGACTTTTGATCTCTATACTGTAGCAAACATCAAGCACCACCCATCTCCTAGACAGATTAGCAGAAAACATTAGGCTAAAGGCCTATGGGGAGGTATGAATGAGAATGGCCCCATAGATTCACATGTTTGAATGCTTGCTCCCCAGTTAGCAGAACTGTTTGGGAAGGGTTAGTAGGTGTGGCCTTCTTGGAGGAGGTGTGTCCTAGTTATGGTTTCTATTGCTACGGTGAAACACCACGACCAAAAAGCAAATTGGAGAGGAATGGGTTTATTTGGCTTACCCGTCCACATTTTCCATTGCTGTTTAATCACCAATGGACGTCAGGACAGCATATCTCTCTCTCTCTCTCTCTCTCTCTCTCTCTCTCTCTCTCTCTCTCTCTCTCTCTGCCTGCTGCCTATGGATCAGGATGTAAAGCTTTCTTCATGCCCGTCTGCTTCCCACCATGCTGATCTTGTACTAACCTCTGAAACTGTAAACAAGCCCCCAATTAAATGCTTTCTTTCATAAGAGTTGCTTGGCCATGGTGTCTCTTCCCAGCAATAGAACAGTTGCTAAGACTGCCTATTTACCTCCATTCTTATTACAGATCCCATCATATCTGGCTTTCAGTAATAAAAATCACAAGGCATGATAAACAAGAGAAACTTTAGTTTGAAGCACAAACCAAGAGCTGGAATAAAACGTAGATGTAACACAGATTTTTGAATGACCAGACTGGACATTTAAATTAGTAATGTAAGTTAACTATGGAATATTTAGTCTATTGATAGCACTAATGAAATTATATGCTAAATACAAAAATGCACTGGGTAACATAAACCAGAGACATAGAAATGCTAAGGAAAAAAATCAAGCAAACTCTACATACCAAACTCTCACAGAAAGGACATTGACATTCCCAGCAGTAGAATGTACACAACCGCTAGAGAAAGGTTCAGTGATCCTGAACTCAGGTCAACAGACACCTTTCCAACTGGACTGCAAAGAGAAAAGGATACTGTCCCTGTGTCCAAACCCAGAATATCTAAGAATGCTGAGACAATTTCAAAGGTAAAACACACATGTGATTAAAAACACACATGTACTTGCAATACCGCAAGAAAAAAGTAAAGAGAATAAATACTTTAGTGGTTCAGATTCTCTCAAAATGGAATAAATGAATGACAGGCACCAACCTACAGCTGCAGGAAGCCCACAGAACACCAAGCAGAATAAATAAAAACAGATAAAAATCCTGCCCAGGCGCACATCAGATGCACGCTCTAGAAAAATCTAATACAGAGCAGGTGTGATGGCCCTGTGGAAAGTACTCACTGTACAAGCTTGATGACCTGAGTTTGGTCCTCAGAACCCATGTGAAGGTGAAGGTGCCCTCTGACTTCCACACGTACACCATGACATGTGGTCATCTCTAAGGTCCTGTATCTCTCTCTCTCTCTCTCTCTCTGTCTCTCTGTCTCTCTGTCTCTCTGTCTCTCTGTCTCTCTCTCTCTCACACACACACACACACACACACATACACACAATAACACACACACAGAGAAGAAAGGAAAATATCAGCTTTCTAAGACAAATCAATTCCAAAGGAATTAACTGTTTGTGGCCCTGCTCTGCAAGAAAGGAAATGTTTTGTTGGAGAGTTACCAGTCAAAATAGTTCCTTTGGGAGTGTGTGCGCATGCGTGCATGCCATTTGTTTTGTCTTCTCTTTTCCTAAAAATTGGCCCAGATTTTCTTATAAAAGGTATCTCAGTGTATTCCTATGAGATCTGCACTTTTAGTAAGAGGAGATGAGATGTACGCCAATCAACCAACCACAATATTACACAAATACCTCTGTCCTGCCTTCACTACCTTCACAACTGCAATTTCTATGGACATCTAAGTTCTGTGAAAGATTACTAAAACCTCTTTCCTCCCATCTTACAAACCTAAGCCTTGGCCTCCACCATCCTGACTTCCATTCTGATAAATCCTAACAATGAAGTTCAAATCTGGGAAGAGTGCGCTCTGTACTCTTGGGAAACAGAGACCATGATTGAGATTCATATCAGTGTCCAGTGTGTTCATGGAGGGATACTTATTAGTGGTAAGTCTAGGCACATTATTTGCCCCATTAAAGTCTCTAATTGAAATCTGGGTGTGGTAAGATACGGAAAGTTTTAGCATTTATTTGGCATTTTAAAATACACCAGGCATGTAAAGTGAATATGGAAAAGACATGATTGGAGCGCTACCCACTCTGAATCCAGGCTCCAGGCTCCTGCTCAGTGTTTCCAAGGCTGCAAGTGATTTGCATAACATGTTTTAGAAAATCTAATTGTGCTGAAATGCTAATTATCATACACAAACTAATATGGAAATATATATGATCTCCCCTATTCTCCTACACAAATAATATACACATCGGCCTCAATCTTGTGTTTATCACTTACGAAGAATCTTCAAGAATTTCCATATCAGAACATAAAGAGGTATCTCATCTAGTTTTGCACTTCTGTGCATTTTTTTTTTTCATAGCTGTATGGCAGCCATTGCCCGGACATGGTACGATTTGCTAAATGATCGTTTATTGACGGACATTTAGCATTGCTCCCCTGAGTTCGGTGCACACATAATAAAAGATAAAGCCAATGAGAAATTATGGGATATTCTGTTATCTCTGTGCTCCTGAAAAGCCAGCATTCTACTGTGAGGAAAAACATAGTTTAAAAAACGACAGAGCAATGGTGA
The DNA here is from genome assembly GCF_903995425.1 of Onychomys torridus. Taxonomy (NCBI): domain Eukaryota; kingdom Metazoa; phylum Chordata; class Mammalia; order Rodentia; family Cricetidae; genus Onychomys; species Onychomys torridus. Next base: position 49,123,200 of record NC_050446.1, on the reverse strand, counting down.
CGGCTATATGGTGTGACTTCCACAAGGAAAACAATACAGCTGTGGCAAACAGAGTTGTGGCAAACCCTTCAGACATTCTGCACAGACTTTGTTATAACAATTTACCAAAAGTCTACTTCACTGCACACTTTGAATGCAAAGAAAAGCAGAGACAAGACCCTGGAAATGAGAGTACATGTTATTTTTCTGGTATTTTAGTGCATTTTTTTCACAGCCCATGGAACATCTGCTAAAATATAGTGGATGGCCTTCGTGACTGAAATGTTCTCATGATACTAGCTGTAGTGACAGTCATATAAAAGACATTAGAAAAGGCCAGAATAATTTTGGCCCAAAATACAAGTATTTTAGGGTTGATTGGGAAATGGTCTTTTTAATTCATGAATTATTACTAATTACTACCTGTCAGTAGCACAAGACTACACAAGGAAACAAAACCATGATGATATTATCTATGAACTCAAGAATTACACACTTCAACTCATTGGCCACTGGCCTTATGCAGGCATTTACGTTTATACTTATTAAAATGTAAAAAATTCAGTCCCTAAGCTAAAGTTCATGAGCTACATGCCAAGTGCCAGTATCAATGCCATAGACTTCTCTTGTCTAGGAACTGTGATGATGGCCTTAGAAGTCTGCATGTCTCCTTCCATATTCCCCATCATTCTCAAGTCCATAGCTAGAGCATCCTACCAAAAGAAACATGGATCAATGATGCTATCCTGAGAAATCCAATGCTCATAGTGCAAGCTGAACTCTAAAGTAGGAGTCATCTAGCTCCTGGTTGCTCTCTGGTCTCCTGTGTTCTCTAGTCTCTCCTGCCCTGCCACTTCCCATTCTTCCTTCTGTCTAGACACTGTTCCAAGATGGCTGCCGGCTCACACCCCATTCAAGCCTTTATTTAAACACACCTTGCCAGAGAGGCTACTCTGCCCATCCTGGAGGATCTAGTGTGCCCATCCCTGTGGAAACCAGCACTCTCCTCCTCCTCGTGCTAGACAGCACCTTACACTTTTGACACATGGCTTATCACTTCCTGTCTGTGCTCTCCACTGAAACACTAGCTTTGTAAACATCATCATGCTCACTCTTTTGTCCCCCAACTCTTGGCATACAGAAGTACTCAGTAAGTCATTATTGATGAGTGGACAGTTTTCTTAATGAATGAATTAAAATCTCTTAGTAGACTTCATTTATTCCTGACCAAAAAGTGGTGACAAAAAGAGTGACCAAAAAGGCAATTTACATGTTCCGGGATGTGAAGGAATGTTGGGAGGAAAATTGCAGCTGTTTCCACTGAGCTGTGATTGGCCAGAATCCTATGGGGGATGGGGGTGGGAGTGGGTGGAGGACTGAAGTTAATGCTTTGCAAAGCACACAGGGAATCTCATTATAGTGCAGATTTCGGCTTTGTTGATCTGGGGTATGGTCTGAAATTCTCTACTTCTGCCTAAAGGTATTAAACCACTGGTATGTGGATATCAATTTGAGCAACGGAGAATTCAGTGAATGCCAAATGCAATCTGCACATCTATAACACAATTCTTCACTAAGATGCATGTTTCCTGAAGGTTGCGCCAAGGTCACACAATCATGAGGTTATCACACTAGCAATATTTAAACTACCGAAATAAACTTAGATGGCTCCCTCAAAGGAATCATTTCCCACCCATTTTTTTGTTGTTTGTTTTGGGTACTCAAATACTTTATATGAAAACCCAATACTAGTAATTTAGTAAAGAAAATGTATGCTTATTTTGGGTCATGTACTTAATATTCACAAATAAAGGGCTTTATAATTTCTAAATTACAAATAACTATTTCAACTCAAATCATTGTGTAAACATAAGGATTCCAAGAATAGTTAAAACACAACCTAATCTTTACCTTACTGCCATCTGTGCTGGCTAGTTTGTCAGCTTGACACAAGCTATAGTCTTCTGAGGGAAGGGAGTTCAAAACTACCTCTATAAGACTTAGCTGTAGGCAAGCCTGTAGACCATTGTGTTAACTAGTGATGGATGGGAGAGGGACCAGCCCACGATGAGCAGGACCACCCGGGGCAGGTGGTCCTGAGTTCTATAGGAAAGCAGGCTGAGCAAGCCATGAGGAGGAACCCAGTAAGCAGTACTCCTCCATGGCCTCTGTATCAGCTCTGGCCTCAAGGTTCCAATCTAGTTTCAGTTCCAAATAAACCCTTTCCACTCCAAGTTGCTCTAGCTCATGGTGTTCCACCACAATTAATAGTAACTCTAACTACAACAACATCCTAAAGGAAGACAGGGAAAAAATCATATTCCATATTTATAAAACCAGTACTTGAAAATGGAGGGAACTGTTTATAAAGTGAATCTAAATTTCCACATTAAATAGTCCTCTCAAAATTTGGGGGTATAAGGTTATATTCTTAGTCTAGTTAGTTAAGGTAGGGTGGAAACATACTCACAGATAACAAAAATATCAGAATCTCTGAAAGGGCCACAGAGAGACAGACTGAGGGGTGGTAGAACCAAAGGCAAGACCCAACTACACCCCTTGACTGAGACTTTTTCAGAGCAGACAGTGGACTCTGAAAACCTGCTACACTCCTGCTAAAGAAAATGGATTCTGCCAAGGATGACAAGAATTTGGGCCACATACTGGAGCCTCAGTTGTTATCAGGGAGGCTGAAATTCTCAAGTATGGACTCCCTGGTAACCAAGCAGGAGGAGTGATTACCAACCTGTAGGTTCAAAACCTCAGTAGAGAGAACAGAGTTACAGATACCACAAACAGTAACATGTGTACAATATGTAACCAAGATGGCAGCCATCTTATATACCCTCAAAGAAAGTTAAAATTCACATCTTAGGAAATTTTGGAAATATCTTCATAAACCCCCTGGGCATAGACTAGTCCTTAAAATCATGCAACATAATGATACACAATAACACCCTATATATAACAACATATGATGATATCATAGTCTGTCATTTTAATTTGACTCCAAATGTGCAAATGTCAACTTCATGCATATTTTAGAATGTCAGCAGAGCTGTGCTAAGCTTAACCCAAAAGAATTCAAAGAGGACTATTCTGGTAAATGATGCTAAGCTTGGGTTATAATCCTAGGTTTGGGTAACAAAATACTTAAAAATAAAATTGGTCTGATTGGGACACACAATGAAATGATCTGAGAAGCTATAGAAATTAAACTAGCTATAGGAGATTTTTCTCATCCTTGGTGCCTGGAAGTTTTATAATCAATGAACTAGATGAGAGAGTTGAGAAAACCATTGGAGAAAAGGGCATGCATTCCTGTTTGTTTGTTTGTTTGTTGTTTGTTCTGTGGGCTCTCTGCTTCCTCCTTCTACCAGCTAAGCCTGCCCTGAGGACCCTTTGTATTTCCCCAAGCTCTGCTCCTGCACACACTTTGTTGCCTGCACCACAATTATTTATGTGTTTATTTTGTTAAATACTAAATGAATTCCTTAAAATCAAAACCATGTCTTAGTTATCTTGAAGTCCCCATGGCGCTGTATATAGATTATTCATTAAATATTTACCGGAATAACATGGAGAGATCTCTGAGGAGCTTTTAAACCTGACAGAGGAATGACAAGAAAGGAAGGATTTTCCTTCTTTCATGTCTGATATTCCAGTTCCACTTTTCATAGTCGGATAAGGAGAGCCCAAGTTTACCGGATGACGCCAACTGAGCTGTGACTGACTTTGTTCCTGCTTCCTCCCTAGAAAAAATTCTCTCCAATCAAATCTGCAACAAGGTATTGTGTCCTGGGAATAAGAACATTGATTCAAGGTAAAACCTTTGTATTCCCTTTAGATTGAAGAAAAGTCTAGAAAACAAATTGTCCTCGAGCCTGGAAGCTATCCTTTGCTCTGAAAAAGTCTCAGTCAAGGGGTGTAGTTGGGTCTTGCCTTTGGCTCTACCACCCCTCAGTCTGTCTCTCTCTGTGGCCCTTTCACAGGTTCTGATATTTTTGTTATCTTTTGCTTATTTTTTCCTTTGACAAAAACAAGATCAGTTTTTGAGTTTTTACTGTTTTGCTGAAGTTTTTTTGGGGGGACAATTTCAAGACTGTCATAAAAATGACACTTTAAGATGCAACATCCAAAATCCTGCTTATAATTTCATGGATTAACAGACTTCTGCAAGTCCCTACACAGACCCAAAACCTGAACAAACATTTTTAACTCTCCAGAAACCAACTGTTAAATAAAGACCCAACAGAAATGAACAGATACATACACTAAAAGCCATAAACCAAGATGTCCAGGCAATGCTCTTCACAGCAACCCACTGCCAGCAGAAGATGTGACATGTTCCCACGCTGGAATGCTAAAACAGTTTATAGCTGCACACCCATGCAGCCTAAATCCCACACACAATGCTCAGTGGAAGAGTGGATATGGGCAAGTGACAGATGGTTTTCATTGATACAAATCACTGGTCTCTTAGAAGAATGGACAGCGGGGAGATGCTGGGAGGAAACGGGGTGGGCTGGGCTTCAGCAGTTACAACTCTGTTCTGCTTCCTGTTCTGGAAAGCGTTAACATGAGAATGTTGGGTTTTTTTGTTTGTTTGTTTGTTTGTTTTGAAATGGTATTGACCTAACTGATGTGAGTGCTCTCTTTCTATGAATATGTTATGTTTGTATAAGGAGTTTAAAAGAAAAAGTCTGCCTTACAAACAAGAAATCAACTTTATCTCCTCATAAAAACAAGTTTGGAAAGTATGTACTTAGCATCCATTATACAGGTGAGAGACACTCTAAACGGGATGGTAGGGTTTTAGATTTCATGCACAGCAGTCCCTGTGACCTGAGGGTAACAGCTGTTCTACAGAATGGCAGGCAGTAGTCTGGAACTTAATTTTCCTTTGAAGAGTAGCTTGAAGGAGAAGAGAATGCATATATGCTTCCATCCATGAGAAGCATCCTTCTCTATGATACCACCAGCAAGCTCCAGGGAAGGTAGTACAGGACACTAGGCTAGAGACTGAGCCTAGCAGACCACACGACATTTTCAGAAATATTTTTTTCACGTGTTGCTTCTGGAGATAGTTAAAAGTGCTCATTGCAGATGTCAATTGCTTAATACTACTCTCAAGGACACGAAAAATGAAGCAAAGGGTCAAAAGGCAGCACACAATTGAATGTTCTACAACTTCATGGTTTCACTGGCTATATCTGGCTAAGCACACATTTTAGTGGACCACAGTGTTATTTTATTCATTCATATATTTCTTTGCGAATATCATCAGATTGCATTCTTCTCAGATTCAACATTTAAGAAACCCAGTGATTTGACTCTTGAGAGAGGGACAAAGTTTTGTCTACATGCTTCTGATGACAAAAGTGGAATCTGCCATAAGTCTTCAGATAACATACCATATTTGAAATAAATGGGCTACATTTAATGTTATGTACTGTGGAAACTCTGCGGTGTGTTCTCTAGTAAGTTATGAGCAGGATCAAAATGCACTCACAGCTATAGTGGTCATTCTGTACCTGTCACCACTTAGTGGCACTGATAAAATACATGTGGAGCTTCCCAAGGTCAAAGGGATGTGCAAAAAATGATTATTCTTTTAGGATATTGATAGAAATCCTTTCAACTAAGCATGGGATTTGCTCTATTTTCTAGCAAGGTGTAATTATACTGTACATTAAAATACAGAATTCTTCTTTCTTATATAACACTACATCATATGCAATATCACATAGTACTGTTGTTTCCTTTTAATGAGAAATTTTATTAATTGCATATGGGATAATTTAATAGTCTTATCCTTGTACCTTAAACTTATATCTAGCTGAGCTCCATTTCATGCACACACGTCTCTTAAAGAGACAGGTTTGTGCTGGGGAAGTGGAAAGGGAGGGCGACAGCAGACCTGACTCAGGAAGCCTTCCTGAAGTGGGTGGGGCTCCAGTCGCCTTGATGTGAACAGGATTTGATGGGCACAAAGGAAGCAGAATGGAGTTATGGCTTGAAACCAAAGTCGCACTGGTGGGAGCTGAGGACAGCAGGCGTTCCCAGGTCTGACTGATGCACTGCTCGGGTGGGATGAGGTGGGAGAACGCTCTTGCAGACAGGATACGCCAAGACACAGCAGATGCCAGTGCTGATGAGGGGCACTAGAATGTTGGGTTGTGAATTACAGTAGAAGCTTATGCTTAATTTTTAGCTTTTTCTATTATAAAATGATGCATGTTCATTGGAAAGTATAAAATATCTTAATCATACAAAGCAAAATATGATTATTACTTTAGAATCTGAATATTAATCTTTCTATCTAGATATGCGGTTTGCTGTATTTTTAAATGAGGCATAATCACTCTAAATAAAATTTTATATTTCTCCTTTTTTACATAGCAATAAGTCATAAAAATTTCACCTATTTCTCTAAATTCTTTTTAATGAGAAATTTTATTAAATATATATGGCATAATTGAATGGTTTTCTTGTCATTGTACCTTTAAGTTGCAAATTTTGAACAATTTGATACTTTAAACATGCTACAAGTTTAGGCCAAAAGTTCCCATCACCCACTTACAGGGGGCTACACCCTAAGAATCAGTGTTTAGACGTCCACTAATGCCATGGGTTCAGGTTCTGAGACAATGGCAAGTTGGAATGCTTTCACAGAAGCCAGCTTCAGATGGGTTGTTTCTTGTGGATGGACTCTTAGAAAAGTGGTCTAGCTTGGGCTTCTTAAATAGAGTCCTTCTGTATTAAGATTCATAAATATTAATAGGAACAAATTAGTCAATTAAGACAGAGATTTCCAGTAGGTAAACACAAATACATTCCCTAGCATGTCAATGCATCCTATCTAAAATGCCTTCAGCTATTATTTTAATAGCCTTATAACTCCCAATTGGGAAAGGTAAAACAATTACTAAAAAGAAAATGGGACTCTTTGCCCTATACTTCGAGTTGGAAATAATGCACTCCATTGACTTTTGTACAGTCCTCTTCACGGACCTGTGTTTATCTGTATTGATTGTAAATTCTGAAAGAGGTTTTTTGTTTTTGTTTTTTGTTTTTTTTTCCATGCCTAGAACAATCCAGCAAGCCAAAGGTACAGTAAACACAACCTGGGGACAAATAGACAGTGATAACCTGGAGACAAAGACAGGGCACACAAACAGATGACTCTGATAACCTTTAAGAGTCTGGAAGCTGAGAGCGGCGCACATTTGATCCACGTTATACAAAATTCCAGGAATAGTAAAGGCCTATTACTGTTTTCAAGAAACCTTTTAAACCTTTACAAAGCTCATCAAAACAGAAATGATCAAAGCCCTAAAAGCATACCATATAAAATATGAAAGCAGGCTGGGACAGCAGCACACTGGGTAAAACACCAACTCCATTTCCGAACTGGCTCATAAACCAGGTAGGTGACCTACACACGGCCTTTGGGGCTTTTCTTTATCAGGCTGCCCCAGTGCAGACAATGGTTTCCATCACTACGCGATCTGAGTACTGCCAAGGCCAAAGAAATAAGTACTCAGGTGTACTGGACTTTTAAAATTATTATTCTCCATATATTTTTCTTCCTTCCTCCTTCCATATTTTTCTAGTTTCTTGTAGTGTGCATAAAACGAGAAAAAAAATCTCCAAAATTTAAAGCCTTGTTATTACTGGAGAAATAATAAGCTGAGAGAGGCATAAGCATACTTCAGAAACCAAGCTGTTTTGACCTTAATGTTGCAGGTTTGTTTGTTTGTTTTAATCCAAAGTCATTTGAAAGACTTCAGAAATACTTGAAACATTTGCAAGTACAATGAGAAGGAATCAAATGTTATTATGCTTTTATTGACTAGAAACGTGAACTCTAGGGACATGATAGCCACAGATTTTCACAGCGTTTTGAGTGGGATGTGTTAATTGCCACAGCCCTTGATTAAAGCCTTCGGGCGGACTGGGGTTAAGCACTGTAGGAGCTGGTGAGGGACGGGCTCTTTTTTTTTTTTTATTGTAAATTGTTTACAGAAAATTGATACTTTATTAGTTATGAAAGATAGAACAATCGTCTCCTGAAACAGATTATTATGAATTCTGGTGAACAGTGGTTGTGACATGTACAAATTTGTTTTTGGATGGGCTCTTTTACCAGACAGCACCAAGGACCACATTCCCTCCCTTACCCAAAGCCTCAGATGCTGCATGGGGCGGTTTATAGCCATGAAACCAGAGTGGGAAAGAATCACACGATCCGCTGAGTGATACAGGTCTCTCTGCGCACGCGCCCCAGTTCTGAGCCTGCGCCCCAGGGTTCTGAGCCTCACCAACCTGTCTTGTTTCCCGCTCCATCCAACGTTGGAAACACTACAAATCTGTTTTGTGCAGCTTAAATTTTTTAAGTGGTAGGCTTCATTTTAAAGCCGCTCTCTGCCCAATAAAGACGCGACTATTCATACACCATTGTCTTACCACTTAAACCTAAAAGGATTGCCAAGAACTGAACCAGTTTCAATCTTTTCCACAACGTGGGTCCCTCCAGAAGACAGGGTGGCTGCAGGAGCATACTTCACCAGCACAGGAAGGAAGGGGAGGGGAGCCGGCCCAGATGTTCACACATTTCCTCTAGAAGGGAGGAAACCCTCTCTGTGTGATTTAATCTTTTATGAAACGTTCTTACTTCAAAACTTTGCAAGTCAAATCTCTCTGGTGATTTACAGTGCCTGAAAACACTATAAATAACTGTTTTTGTTTTCCTTTGATTATTTGGCAATATCATTTCTGCTTTTACTCAAGTAGCCATTTTGAGAGGTGTTTCTCCCTGGTTACCGTTAGGAGTGTGAACCTGTGATGCCACCATATTGTTGAAGGAGTGGGTGGGCATCTTTCTGAGGATATCTAGCAGAGGAAATGCCAAGACACCCAGTTCCCAGGAGAACTGTTTCCAGGCACAGACCGGCATGTGGGTGCTTTTCCCAACCACACACACTATTCTCAGGCTATAAAAGCAGATGTGCACACAAACAAAGACTGGGGTGAAACCCAAGCTCTTCAGTTTTCCTTTCTGGTGCAGGGTGGTTGGAGAAGGGTAGCCATTCCTTTCTTTATAGCTCACCAGAAAGAACCCTTACAAGCAAAGCAAAATAGTGGAAGTAAGGGATGGAGAAGGAGAAGGCATAAAGTCTGTGGATTTACCCAGAAGATGCTACTCAGGATTCAGGAGAGTACAAGAATGATTATTTATTAATTTCTAGATGCTAGTACTTCAAGCCAATAACTGAACACCAATAGCAATACTTTGATGAAGGAACTCTCATTAGTCCCATTTCACAGATGAAGAAACCAAGGCAAAGGAAGGCTAAGTCCCCCTCAATCACCCTTCTGGCATTTGGGTTACTTATGCTGCCTTCCTGTATCAGCTTAGAGTTCCCAATAGTAACAACACATCTAGGACCCAGACACTCGTTTCTTTGTTCTTTTCTTTTCTTTCTTTCTCTTTCTCTTCCTCTTCCTCTTCCTCTTCTTCTTCCTCTTCTTCTTCTTCTTCTTCTTCTTCTTCTTCTTCTTCTCCTCCTCCTCCTCCTCCTCCTCCTCCTCATCCTTCTCCTTCTTCTTTGGCTTTTTTGAGACAGGGTTTCTCTGTGTAGTTTTGGAGCCTGTCCTGGAACTCACTCTGTAGACCAGGCTGGCCTTGAACTCACAGAGATCCGCCTGGCTCTGCCTCCTGAGTGCTGGGATTAAAGGTGTGTGCCACCACCACCGGGCTCCAGACACTCGTTTCTAATAGCATATTTGAGTGAAAGGAAAAATGAATTACTTGGAAAAATGATTAATTATAGTACTGGATAAAGGAATGAATGAGAAGTATTTGGTTAGAGCAGAAGACAGTACTCACAAACAAAAGGAGACACAAAGAAACGGTCACGGAAGACTGAGAGCTATGTGAGGACAATGTCAGGACCACATTCAGTCAAGTAGTGCCGGACCAGAGCCTCAAGTCTACCACGGATGCCCGAGAGTACACAGTGAGATAGAAAGAGACTGAATTAATAAGTCATCGTGGAAAAGAGACCAATCTCCCAGGAGAAAGAATTCTAGAGCCAGGTGGATCTCTGTGAGTTCGAGGCCAGCCTGGTCTACAGAGCGAGTTCCAGGAAAGGTGCAAAAGCTACACATAGAAACCCTGTCTCGAAAAACCAAAAAAAAAAAAAAAAAAAAAAATTCTAAATACTCATGTTGTTATTGTGTCTGGGGACACAGCTCATGTTCCTTTAAAAGCACACCATGGGTTGTGCACAGTGATACCTTTCCACAATTGTATGCAAAGTGGGGGGGGGCAGGTAGGGACAGTGACCTTACAGAGGAGAAACTTGGCAATTACACCTTAACCAGGTAAGCAAGGTCAACAGCAATAGTGGTTGGTCATACTGACGGGGCATATTTTGATATGATTGGATAAAAGTGCATACAAATGGTCCACTTCTGTGTTTCCTTCCTGGAGCCCAGAAGGTGAGTCTACTTTGAGGAAAAGACCAAATAAGTCCCAATTGGGGGGAATATGCTACAAATAGGCTGACAGCACCCTATGAAACAGTCAAAAAGTCATCAAAACAAAGGTCTAAGGAACAGGCAAAGGTTGTCCAAAGAGGTGACAGCTAAGTGCAGTATGCTATCTTAAATGGGCTCTTGGGAAAGAGACGGACATTCAGTAAACATGAAGGAAAGCTGGGTAGACCATGGACTGGAGGACCTCAGTCCACGACAGCGTCCTCAAATGATCTGAAGGAAGAACGTTATGTCCCAGGAAACTCCCCTTAGGGATGAGGAGGAAGTAAAGGCACTGTCGAGGAAGGAGAGCATGGGAGACCCTGCAGGCAGCACACCTTCCAGAAGTTCTGGATGAAGTTCTCAGACAGACAGAGTGACACCAGAAACTAAAACCATCAGGGACAAAGAAAGAACTGCACTAAAGTCACCAAAAATCACTCTAGAAATGGGGAGGAGATAATGTAAAAACCAACTTTGACAAGATACATAGATAAAATGTAAAAGTGTAAAAAAAAAAATGTTAATTACAGAGGAAATTCCTCCTGCTATGGTTCAGTCAATATAAACTACTTTAAAGGTCTTTCTAAAAACTTAATTGAAAAAGATGGGTAAGAAATGTAGTGGGTAGCCATTCCAGCTTTGATCTGGAATCCCCATTGAGGTTTCTGGTAACTGTCACACCTATAAGGTGGGGCCGAGAGGACCCTGAAGACCTGAGATCCCAATGGGCCAGCTCTCTTGGTTCCTGGACACTGGACGCTGGAGATAGACCGAGCAGAGTTCTCCAGACCACTGGACTGCACCACACCTTTCCCAGACTCTGTTACCTATCCCTTCATTTGTAAGTTACCCCACAAAATAAACCTCCCTTTTAACTACATGGAGTGGCCTTAAAAATTTCACCAATAAAGAAACTATATACAGTGTGAAATATATATATATATATATATATATGTTTGTGTGTGTATGTGTGTGTGCATAGATGTGTGGCATAAGTGTGTATGGTATATATGTGGTATGTGTGCAAATGTGTGAGGCTATGCACACCCGTGTGATGGTCAGAGGATAGCTGGTGTTCTGCCCCATCTCCTGTGAGAGACCCTTGACACAGGGTCTCTCACTTAACCTGGAGCTAGGATGGCAGCCAGGAAGTTTCAACCATCCTCTAGTCTACACCACTGAGGTTACATGTGTGTATGGTCACACTCAGCTTCTTTTTTGTTTGTTTGTTTTTGTTTTTATTTTGTTTTGTTTTGTTTTTTTTCAAGACAGGGTTTCTCTGTGTAGCTTTGGAGCCTGTCTTGGAACTCACACTGTAGCCCAGGCTGGCCTCAAACTCACAGAGATCTGCCTGCCTCTGCATCCTGAGTGCTGGGATTAAAGGCGTGTGCCACCACCATTGCCTGGCGGTCACACTTAGCTTCTTATGTGAGTCCTGGAGATTTGAACTCAAATCCTCATGCTTGTGTGCAAAGTGCTGAGCCATTGCCCCAGCGCTCTCTCTCTCTCTCTCTCTCTCTCTCTCTGTGTGTGTGTGTGTGTGTGTGTGTGTGTGTGTGTGTGTGTGTGGTGTGTACTAGGTGGTGGCATTCAAAAGAGTTTGTAAAACTAGTTTTCTGTTTCCCAAAAAGCAACAGAAACTGTCACATTTATGGTCAGGAAAACATTATATTGCAAAACCTACCGTCTTGCTACACTTCACTTTAGGCTCTTGGCAGAAACATTGTCTTTCGGCACAGACTCCAGACTCCAGTGGCTTCCTCTGAATGTAAATTTGGCTCCCAGACTTCAATGACTTAAAATCAAATAGATAAAAAAGAATTCCTCGACCATTCTACAAAAAGTGGGACAGCTTATGTTCGACACCATTTCAGCATCCAGCTTGCTCAAGAGACTTAACAAGATCAACCCTCTTAGGCTCCGCATCCCACGTGTTCAGAAGACAGCAGGAAGAACATGGTGATTCTGATTGTGGGGAACGCATGGGATGTCTACGCACAAAGCTTCCTGCAATCAAGGCTCTTCCAAAATGTCATGACAACATTATTCTCCCTAGTGCTTCTGTCCCATTTCTCCATAAGCAAGGAAAGAAGACTGCCCACAAATGAGATATTGATTGCATTATGATGTTCTGAGTACCTCAGACCAAGAGGACCGGAATTGTAGCTGTCAGCTGCGTGCGCATTGTCGGGAATAAGAGACAGGCAATGATTATTTCTCCGGTTTCCCCTTTCCTATCTCCAGAACAGAAACCACAGTAGAACTGTACTCACATTAGTTGGCTCGGAGTTTTGGCAGAGAAGTCACATGACCCACCCTAACTCAATCAATGTGTTTGCATAAGATTTCCTCATAGTAGATGCTAGGGAATAACCAAGAACTCATGGGGACTCTATTTCCAAGACTTCCAAATCAGCAACAAGCAGAGCACTGAGCTCCTATGCTCTCATCCTGCAGACTTGGCAGACAGTGTCAGCTTCTACTCTTGATGGCAAAAGGTGACTTTGTGTGGACTTCTATCACTTGTCCCTGCAAAGTCTGAGCTATAGAGTATAGAAGTTTCGGAGCTGCAGGCTGGTGTTGAGGTCGTGTGCTGAGAGGCGATTAACCAAACATTCTTCAGAGCCCCTCGGTTTGCAGGGGGCAGGAGTGTGTGGTGTGTATTTGGCATTTGGGCACTTGTTTCTACTCTACCATCCCTGGATATAATCCTGCATTCACCTGTCTCTCTTTCCTTCATCTGTAAAGTCAGGAGTTTATTTTACTGCACTTTGAGGCCCCAGACCAAAACACAGAGCCTGTACAGCATACAGTAGGTGCTTATTAAATGCCAGTTGATTTCAAAATAAACTATGGTCATTTTTCCTATGATTCCAGCATTACCTCACTCCTTGAAACTTTATTAATTGGAAATTTGTAAGCAGGCTAGAAAATTAATTTATTCAAGAAAAAAAGTGGTTATTAACTCATGTAGTAGTGTAAGAGACTGTAAAGAGAATGATGAAACTAATTAAGAAAATAAATTGTTTCAAGCAGGCCATAACCATTTAGTATCACCAATTCGTGTAGAAATAATTTGTGGGCTACGTTTCAAATAATAGCCCTCTACCTATTCATTAAATAAGGTCCCTGAGGATGTTTATTAAGTAACACTTTGTTAGGCTGGTTCATTTATTATTTGCACTTGAAATATTCCATAAGTCAGCCCCTTATTAATGGGAAAGGTAACACTGGCAGTTATACATGGTTTACTCACAAACATAAATTCTCTTAAAATCTACAAAAATATAATAATGAGTGAAACAAACCTAATAAACTTCTGGCTGGTTTGTGTCTTATCCGTTATTTAACTTCTTTAAGATATACTTCATTTCATTCATTTGCTGAGCAAATGCTTTGGGGTATAAACCCCTAGCATCTATCTTACCATGATCAAACATTTACTGCCGGTAACTATTGATTGGTAGGTAGGGCACTAAAGTCCAAATCACCCCACATTCCTGATACTGCCCTGAACAGCGAGCAACCTTGAACCTGGGTCCTGAAACCCATTTTCACCTCAGCCTTCCCTTTCTCAGTCAATGACGAGCGCAGCCTTCCACCCATTCAAGCCAAAAGCCGGACAGGCACTCCTACAGCTCTTTCCCGTACCTCATGTTTCATTCACCAAATAATCCCACAGAATCAGTCTCTAAATCCGCCTGGATGCGGTGCTATTCCAGTCACCTCTGCTGCAACTGGCCTCTCCTCACCTCTGGCTCTCTAGAACACCACTCTGATTTCCTAGGAGTCAAAGAACTTAGTCACACTATTTAAATTATTCTCATCCCCATCTGCTTATTTATGTAATTGTGTTTCTTCAGTTCTTACAAGAATAAAAACCAAAAAGAGCCAAAAATCAAACCAACAACAACAACACAAACAAACAAACAAACAAACAAACAAAAAACTGATGCCAAGCCCCATTTTGTGCAAATATCTTAACTCTTTCATTTTGAGACAATGCCTCATGTGGTCCAGGGCAGCCTTAGACTTGCTGTTTAACAGAGGGTGACTGAACTCATGATCTTCCTGCCTCTATCTCTTAAGTACACCACCATGCTGGGATCCTAATTCATTTCTTAGTAAGTACCTCCAAGTAACTCAGGAATGAATTTCCAATAACAATGTATCTTAATGTTTAATAATAATAATAATAATAATAATAATAATAATAATAATATATAAAATATTTACTCTGTGTCTATAGTTGTGCACAGCTACTGATGACCATTAATCCAGTCAAGAAGAAAAATTTCAATAAAAACATTTGGCCATCAGAAAATTTAAAACACCGAGACTTAAGTTTCCATGCTGCTTGGAGATGCTGTGTGTAGGAGGGTGGTGGTTCAGGACACTTTCGGCTACAGCACACATCACAACCTGGAGCTTCTAGGTTTCCCCAGGACAACGAACACCTGGACAGTTCAGAGGCATGAAAAACAAACTTCTGGTTTAGAGCCGAAGCTGTTACCACCGTGTTCAACCACTCAGCCTACATGTTAACACTGATACAAATATACCATCATACAACCACATTACAGTAAGATCACGTTCCCAGAATGTGACTTAAGGAGAAAAAGAAACAACACTGTCATCGTAAAGAATTCTCCCAGGATTTTTTAAATGGTAGCAGATCACTTCTCATAATACTTAGCTCAGGTAGAACACAGTTAGCAAGTAGTCTCTAAGAACCACTGATCAACAGACTTGATTCTTGGGAGCCAGTGCTTGTCTGACTTACGGGACTGGAGCTCCACGTCTTCCTATGGACTCTCAGCCTAGGCTGCATTCAGCAAAGTCGAACATCACTAACATAATATAGTAGAACTGTACACTTTCACATATGGATGGGCAGGTATTTTGTCAGCTTGTGTTAATTTGAATGTTCTCAAGCCCGAGGAATCTTAGAGAACAACATTTACCATTAATATTTTCACTCAAAGGTCTTGTTCTGTATGACTCCAACTTCAAGGTTAGGCATGCTGGAAACACTGGTTTGACCACCAGAGGGAGCCAGAGTGGTTTTCTAAGTATATAAAATACCAAAAAAGAGAAAAAGTTTATAAAACTTAAAGCTGGACAGGAGAGGGGAGCGGGGCTGTAGTCGTTTGAAAGAATGTCTTATTGTCTGGCGGGTGCATCTTGTATTTATGCTACAAATCCCCTAACTCAGCAGCGGTCTATCTCAATGCTTTGACACACACACAAAAAAAACAGTGATTAGCCGATCATAATCTATTTTAAAAATTCACATACCCCAAAACTAGAAGGTCCGGAGGAAAGTGCTGTGATGACATCCACAGTTCGCCGCCGCCACGCCTCAGGCAAGCCTTCTGCAGTTTTTCTTAACATTCCTGCTTTCCTTCACTATTCTGGTTCATCTTTGTGGTTAACTTTGGGGGAAGGTTTGGGTGTGGCTTCCTCACTTTGTTTGGGATCCGGCTATCAAATTACAGCACTTGGTGTGACTTGGGATTTTTTTCCCTTCTCCTGTCTGAGCCAAATGATGAGGGCATTAAAAAGAATGATTTTTCCACTTGTCATCTTGAAGTCTTCCTAGAATGGAAAACTGGACTGAGTTCTAAACAGGATGACATAGGTCCTCTACCAGGAAGTCTAGAACTGAACTCTTGTAAGCCAGACCCATGGACCCAGCTCAGTCACCCCCAAGTTGGAGAAATGTCCTAGGTCTTTCTAACATCATAACACCTTACATTTGACAGCATTACCAAGCTTGTCTTGTTAGACTTTTTCTTGGGGTGTATTGAGAGTCCTGATCATTCATCTACAAGGAAAATGAAACTCACAGGGTTTCAGGTCCATGATTGATAACAATTAAGTGTCAAGGACTCAAACTCTGATGAAGATTCATGTCTGGAGACATGAACTCTAACATGTGACTGTCAAAGTCCTTCATATCCATATCCTCTGAGAGAGAATTTTTCTGTCTTCCTTCCCCTCCAACTACACTTGAAAGTACGTCAGAAGTGAACTGAATGACTTAGCCTTGTTTTCCAAGTTTCTTTTTCATGTCTAGATAGGGTAATTTTATAATGTATGCAAATAAATTAGCACAAACAAATTGAATTCTACAGGGTTAGGTCCTCGGCTAGATGCTGTTGGGTTCAACGTGCTTATTAATGCTTCAGATACAGACTCAAAGACATTATTATCAAATTTAGCAATGACGCCCAATTGGGTGGGGTGACTGACAGTTAGGAAAACTGGATTGAAATTTAAAAAGATCTTGATGAACAGAAAAGGAAAAAGAGGGCAAAATTTAATAGAAATCTTTGCAAAATCATTCACTCAAGAGATGTGGGGAAGCAAGGAACAAGAGACGTGAGAAAACACTGCACGGTTACAACAGAAAAGGAGCCAGAGGTCAGAGTGAACGACAGCCTTCAGAGACAGCAGCAACCTAGCTCTGTCACTCTGAAAAAGAAGGCATTATTTCAGGAGGGACAAGTCGGGGCACTGTTAAGCTAATTCCTCTTCTAGATACAAATGAGATCAGTCTAGTAGAAAGGGTGTTGTTTGGACCCCAAAACCTATACCTTGGAAGGTAGGTTAGGAAGGCAAAGTTTTTAAATTTGTGACTGATGGCATTAACCTCATTAGTCTACATTCTCAAGCTCAGTTCTTTGTTCATGTCATGCTCACAGCCTAGAACTTCCTCTCTCCTTCGACTTGGACATCACTTCTTTCTCCATGAGGGTGCTCTGAGTTCCTCCCCCAAGGCACCTTGCCCAGCCACTCTGCATGTGCTTCCACAAACTAGATACCAACCAGCACTGGGCAACAGTGCTCCCCAACCCCCCGACCTGGCATGAATTATTATGGCTTCATTCTATAGATGAGAAAACAAACAAGGAGGAAGAGGAACTGTCTGTGGTGCTGTGCTTAGAAGCTGTCAGGGCTGGGACTTTCACTAAAGGCTGAAGAGCTCTTAAGGCCACATTCCATGGCCCCATGGGCATCCACAATATCTTACTGTACTTATTTGCTTGGTGTCTGCCTCCATCTGGGGCTCCTATACCTGATGGAACCAAGTTTTGTTTGTGACCCATTCAGAACCTGGGATTGATCAACAATATGTGTTAAATTCAAAGTTTTTGACCAAGTAGGTAATGTGTTCTGTGGGTATTTCTGAGTCTTTTTTTTTTTTTTTTTTTTTTTTTTGGTTTTTCGAGACAGTTTCTCTGTAGCTTTGATGCCTGTCCTGGAAATAGCTCTTTAGACCAGGCTGGCCTCAAACTCACAGAGCTCCACCTGCCTCTGCCTCCCAGTGCTGGGATTACAGGCGTGCACCACCACCGCCCGGCCTCTGAGTCATTTTTTGACTGAAAGAAAATAGAAAATAAATTATGTTGTAGTGAAGAGAATTTAATTAGTTCTGAAAATTGGCACAAATCTGAAGCAGTACTGACAGTGATTGGACAGGTTTATAAAATGTAAAAGAATGGAAATAGTTACATATCTTTGTACACATGTAAAATCATATATATGCATCTACATATAGTTTGTGTACATCTATGAACATTTATCAAGTTATCATCTATTGTGAATATGATTTTCCCTAAAGGTAAAGAGAATGATTTTTTAAAAAAAGTTCTATTATCTGTGGACTCTGGAAAGCTTTCTTGACATGGAATTCAAATTCTAAATGATGGGGACTGGGGAGGTGGCTCAGCAGTTAAAAGCACCCGCTGCTCTTCCGAAGGACCTGAGTTTGAGTCCCAGGACCCACATGGCAACTCTCACAACCACCTGTAACTCTAGTCCCAGGGAATCTAATGCTCTCTTCTGGCCTCTGCAGGTGCCAGACACACACATGGCACACAGACATACATGCAGGCAAAACACCTATATGCATTTAAAGAAATAAATGAACAAATAATTTTTTTTTGTAAATTATAAATTACAGTCAACCCTAGATTGGTTCATCTCATCTGAGAAAACTGTTTACTGTCCTTAACTTAAGGCATAACTGTAATTTGGTCACAAGTTCTCAAGGCAGAAATGATTTAAAAAAAACAACAACTCAATGACTTCAAACCTAAGAGATGCCAGATCGGAATTAGTTGAGACTACTCTGACCACCCACAGTGATGATGAAGATAACTGCTAAGATAAAAGGTTTCTAAAGACAGCAAGGTACTCTCTCCTCAGCTGTGGAGCCGTGTGGTAGTGCTTTACCATAGATGGGCCACAATGCTTGGCCCACCACAGGCCATGTATCAAAGAGAAAGCAGGAAGAGGCTACTGGCTGGGGAGGGCTGGGGGGCCGCGATGTCAGGCCTTTGTCACTAGCAAGCACCATTATTATTTTGAACATTGAACTCTACATTGCCTTGTTTCTTTGTGATCTCCCGCCCACACCAAATTCTACTCACTGAAAACATTGCAGGAACATTTTCAAAGCACAGCTCAGTGACAGGAGCTGAATAAACCATCTGCAGTGGATAAGCTCTATGTCAAGATATTTTAAAGAGAGTGAAGTAACATAAAAAACAATCACCAGAGAGATCCATAATATTATTAAAAAAAAACTATTCTAAAATATACAGTGAGACACCACCTAGGATACCCCAAAGCATGCCCCTTCACCATGCAAACTCACAGTCAGCAGGTACCAGGCTCAATTCGGAAAACATTCAGATGCCACCAACACCTGATCTAACTGAAGATGCATCCAAGTTTAGGGCGCTACCTACATCTACTGCTTGCTTCCTATCCAGACAAACAGCAACTGCAAACCATCTTAAACCTTTAACCACCATACCACTGCAGAAACCAGAGAGGTGCAGGACGGTCCACTTTTATAGCAGCAGAGGAAGGGAGGGAAGAAAAGGCATAGAGAAACCCGGCAAGGACATTCCTCCCATAAAACACATAACTCACAAATACAAAAACAAACATCTCTTCGGAGGCCAGAGAGCTGAGGTCGTCCTTGGCCCCTGGGCCATGAAGTCACTGGTGTTTTCTGGGAGGTGGAGCAGAGTACAGTCTTGGCTGGCTGGCTGCTCCACCCTTCCTAATAGGCCAGCTTTAAAAAAAAAAAAAAAACCTCAGTATTTACACATCATACAAGTTGCAGGACCCAGGAACAGCTCAGCTATATCTAATCTACCCTGGCGATAAGTGATTTGCCCTTCAAATTCAGAAAAGGTAGGCTCAGGACTTCCTAAGGCTTTAGGACTTTGGTGTTCTGTTCTGTGAGAGCTCTCTCTGTGCCCTGTGTCAGTGACACGTGCATTCTGATCTGTGTTGGCACCCAGCTAAGGTACAGGTTAAAACACAAGGACCCCAAGGCAGAGGGGAACAGCTATTAAAGGCCAAGTCTTGAACTGAAGGCAGGATGTCTTCACAGGCTCAGGACCTGTTGCAGGCATTTGACGAACAGGAATTTTATACTGTGCTCCAGAGGAAACTTCGTGAACTCGGAGGCTGGAGTTGAAAAGGTTTGCCTCATTTTAAGGGACTATCTCACATTTTTATGATATAAGTTTGTATGAAGACACATACTTTCCTTTCTCTGCATCTGGACCTAAAATGCACAATAGCAATGAAATAAGAGCTGGAACACATTCCGTTTGCTTTCTCTACCTTGAAAAACGACAGCAGTAATGAGAAAGAAATGTCACTAAACACTGATGACGTCCCGAACATCCTGGCCAACAGTTGCCTGCTCTGTCCTGCTGCCCACTCCTTAACAAGGTGCTTCACAAACTGAACTGATTCCTTACCAAGTCACGATGTAAAACCTTAAATCTGCCAAGTGACGTCCCTAAGTGATTCTTCATCTACATTGTGTCTAATGATTCTTAAACATTGAGAAACTCTCCCTAAACTAATCTTACATGAGGCCTGTCAGCCATATGGAAAGGAACCACGCTTGATCAGATCTAGGTGTGTCTAAATCTGCTTGGAATCACCTTGAGATCTGAGGGGATCCTGCTGTCTGTGGGCAGAGCACTCGATGCTCCTTACACCATCGACTCCGTAACTGCCTAGGAATGAACACTTCAAGGGAAACAAGATGTTGGTCATTCAGGAAGTGGAATTTTATTTTTCAGCAGCCCCCTGATCGCTGGTCTATTTTGCTGCCTTTTCCACATAGAAAGAAGGAACTCTCTAGAATAATAAACCTCTTGGCAATTGCCTGTCTAAAGATTCAGCACAACAAACAACAAATCTCCCTAGGGAGAAAAATCTCAGAGAAAGGCTCCTTCCCTTAAAGGCTAGCTGTCACACTAGCTGGAGAGCTGGTACCTGGGGATTTAACTTCAGTGTTAAACATGGTCAGCTGGTATGGCATGTAAAGAAGAGAAAACTACAGTTAAAACAGATCAAAGAGAGGGATTTCTTTGGAAGACCAACAGCTAAGAGCAATCACAGCTTTGCGAAAACAGTCCACCTGCATTATTGGCTCCACAGTCATTTTTCTAATATTTCTCTGCATCATTGCTTCGGTTTGTGTCCTGGGTCCATCCTACATTGAGTGACAAGCCTAACCTTAGAGTAGGTGGTAGACAATATAATCCAGTGAGTGCGTATATGAAACTAATGAAACAGAATGTTCTTTTTATGTACAGGAAGAACTGTTCTGGAAATAAAACAGAGCTGGCAAGGTAGTTCAAATGCTCCATACTGATGTCCTCATGTTTGATGAAAAGTTAAACACGGAGATTAACGGAACTAGGAGTGGAAGCCAGGGAGGGGAATAGATTCTTCTACAAAGAGTCTGCTCAGACACCGAGGCCATCATCTAAGCACTTTTATTCCATCCTACAGGCACACTATCGTTATTTGGGAACACGTGACAATACAGTGTCTCTCAGCGTGTACTTAAAGAAGAGAAAGGATAAAAGAAAACATCATATCCCAACTTGTTCCTTGAAAGGGAACATTTTCAATTAGCCCCACTTTAAGGCTCCTAGGTCTCTTTTAATCTCTCTGGAACTTCAACTCTACTCATGAATGCCTTTCATCTCCTCTGCCTTATTTGACTGTGCACTGGAGATCTTCCCAAATTGCATGTGGGACCAGTACATCTATTCTATTTGCTAATACAGAGTCCATGCACTTTAGGGTTCACTGGGGAACGATCAAGAATAATCCACATGTCTGCTGGTACTAATACTGGGGCATCAGCTTGCCAAATCCCCCAAATCTTTCAGGGCAATGTGTTCCTCACAGTTCTCCGAGGTTCTGCAAACTTCAAATTCCTATTTTGTCTGGACATGAGGACCTAACAGCTGTGAGGTTCTCTGCTCATAGTCCTGTGCCTGGGGGTCCCACTGCAGAGGGGGGAGCAAACCTAAAGGTCACCCAGAGATGAGAAGTGATGGAATTTCCTTTTGAAGCTTAGAACATGTTAGCCCCCCCAAGGCTCGGGAATTCTTTGTATTCTTCTCCAAATCACCAGCTGTCCTTGATAAGAAAGTTCGAGGCTATTTTACCATCTTGATTTACCTCATGATCTCTGCAGGCTAGTTGTTACAGTGTGGATGCTTTGGGACGCCTGCTGCAAAGTGGTGGCAGCATCAGCTTGCTACTTCCTGGAAAGCCTGTTGCTTGTGAATCTTGTGAGACCAATTCTCTAGCTTATTTTTTTTAGACATCCAGACTTGGGTGTTTGTTATTGTTGCTTGTTTTTTGCTTTTTGTTTCTGTTTTTAACAGTGGAAGACAGACAACAAGGTTCAGTGAAGCAAAGTGTTTTAAGGAGGGCCACAAAAGGCACCTGGACAGTTTTTTTAGAAGGGGTGAGGACATTTTTACCTTTTTTTTTGGAGCTGAGGATCGAACCCAGGGTCTTGCACTTGCTAGGCAAGTGCTCTACCACTGAGCTAAATCCCCAACCCAGAGCACACTTTTCTGAGATGAAAAGATAGCTAGAAAATGACACAGTGCTTGA
The DNA here is from genome assembly GCF_903995425.1 of Onychomys torridus. NCBI lineage: Eukaryota > Metazoa > Chordata > Mammalia > Rodentia > Cricetidae > Onychomys > Onychomys torridus. Next base: position 49,100,712 of record NC_050446.1, on the reverse strand, counting down.
GAAAATACTAATTACAACAACAGTCCTAACACTTCTCAGCTCTACTGTTCTCACTCAATGCTCTCCATAAACGACCTCATTCAATATTCATAATAGAATTTTGAGGTGGTCATGACTAACAGCCACAGCCACATTTTTAAAATGAGACTAAGATGTTTAGGTAAACAAAGCAGCTTGCACACGGCCCATAGCTGCGTTCTGAAATGCTTGGCTGAGCTAAATAACGTCAAAACTTGGTGTGACATTTGAGTGGTATGGCTAAGACTGGATGTCCTGTTTGACATGGCAGAGCAGTGGGGTCAGAGCCAGCCAGCTCTTCAAAAACCAGCAGTATGAAAAGCGGATCCCTTACAGAGTCAGCTCTCTGAGAAGAGATACACAGATAACTCGACTTTAAATAAGACCATATCTGCCCACAGTTGCAGGTCTGAGAGCAAAGAGAAGCCTAACATTTCAGTAACATCATCACTTAGGTACAGCAATCAAGAACAGGGTTACAAGGCAGTACATCTGAGTTCTAACCAAATATCATTATGATCATTCCCAGGCATGTGCACCACGAAGCCTTCCATGTTGTGGTATAAGCCTAGAGTGCACTTAAGAGAATTAATACCATCGTTATCTGCATGAGAGGTACAGCCACTGAGATATTCCTATCCTTAGCACATACAATGGATATACATTAGCATATACAATCGTCGGTGGAAACTGTACCTTTTTTCATTTTTTTTTCTGTTTTTTTTTTTTTTTTTTTTTTTTTTTTTTTTCTGTTTTTTTTTAGACAGGGTTCCACTGTATAGCCCTGGCTGTTTTGGAACTCACTCTGTAGACCAGGCTAGCCTCAAACTCAGAGATCTGCCTGCCTCTGCCTCCTGAGTGCTGGGATTAAGGGAGTGAAACACTATACCCAGCCCTGGAAGCTGTGTTCAGAAACCAATTACATCAATCAGTCATCCTCAGTTTCCACAGAGAAATGCCGACCTTAGTGCACTTAGATATAATTAGACAAATTCATCAACAGACCCTGGTTTTCATCATTTACATCCCCATTAAGGAAAAGCAACTGGTTTTCTTCACAGTGTTATAATAATTTGTTCTATTGACGTATATGCATCATGGGAAAAAGAACACTTAGCACTTACATGCTTTACCCCTAGAGTAACCTTTCTCTGGACTAAATACCAGAAACATGTGACAATCACGTTGGAGCAGTCACCCTGCTCGCCTGGGTATTTTAAATGACTCACCCAAGATGCCACAATAAGATTAGAAGAATATTTATTGCTCTGTTGACTGTGGATGGAGAGCTTCCTTTGCCTGGAAGGTCACTATGGTTAGGTTTTACCTTATGATAGTTTATAGAAGCTAGGCAGAGGAAGTAGTTACTCACATTCTCCTTGTCAGGAATCCCTAGAGGGAGGAAAGAGAGAAAAGAGAGGCCATAAATTGTATGATCAGCCAATACAATGGAACCAAAATCCTTTGCTGGAGGAAGATCAGTAACACTTCCATGTTTTCCATGTGTGTGTGCACCCATAAAAGCTACACAGAGAGACAGACAGATGTACCCACACGTAACTCTAAATCAATGTGTCATGGTGAATGCAGCTATGTGTCCGGGCAACAAAGCCCAGGATTATTTTGTGTCCACCATACGCTTTCCCCTCCCAGTGGTAAAAATCTCTCTGTGACTCACTTACACCCTGCACGTCTCCACACTACAAACCACCTCACTCTGCGCCAGGGATCTGAACTCAGGAGCAAGCAGCACAGGAACCCACCATAGCCAAAGTTCTGTCTTGAGCAAAGCTCCTTCCTGCTGTGCTCAGGCCAGGCCTAAGCATGGCAGCAGCTGTTTCAAGGCCAGGGTGAGCTCAGTTTCCTTAGCTAAGAAAATGCCCTGCTCTTCTGTGTACTCCTCTGTTCGGTCATTTATGAACATTACAGGAGCATCTACCAGAGGCAGCCCCTGCTCCTTTCCTCTAGGTGGACATGGTAAGGGGGCCACTGTGGGAAGCCATATCTTCAGCAGAGCTCACTAAGTTCAGGGCATCGGGCACAAGTGCTATCCCAAGGAGGAAAAAGCAGCACCGATGAGTCTCCTGTGTGGCTTCTATCTGGCTTCCAACCACGGGCTCAGCGTAAGGTGGTTTGCACCACAAAAGCACAGTGTGTCCAGATTCTAAGTAAACAGGGCACTGTTCCCAGATATGGCCACACAATTGCCATATCAACCTTAGCAGAACAGAGTGGCCATCCCAACAGCAGCAAGGTGGTAGGCAAGCAGCCTTAGACTGGAAGAGATCATCTGAAAGCTTGGTCTAGTTGGAGCTTTGTTCCCTTAATCTGGAGAGTCTCAAGTCACAAATACTCAGGCAGGATGCAGGAGTGATAGGCATGTCTGCCATAGCATCCCAGATATATATATAGAGAGAGAGATAGAGATAGATGGATAGATAGATAGATAGATAGATAGATAGATAGATAGATATGTGGCCTTGTGCCATAAGTCTGAAATTCATCCTGCACCCACCCAGTGAGGCGACTATCCAATTGGCAACCACCTTGTAGGCCTGGAGTGGACTGACTGAGGAGAGATGGGGTCTACAGTCAACTGCCTCCGTAAGTTGTTCAGTGAGTGAAAGACACAGTAGCACAGATTGCTAAATATGAATGCTAGACCTTAGAACACCTCTGGGAGACCACTAGGAAAAGGTGAGTTTTCAGCCGTGCAGGTCTTGACAGTGGGGCTAAGGTGTGAAGATTCTTGGACCTTCCATGGAAGGCAATGGCAAGCATCAAAAGGCTTGGGATGAGGACAGCCAAAAGGAGAACAAAGGTTGGCTCAAAATTAAAAGACAGTTGATTGGTACTACCCACTTGTAATCCTAGTATGCAGGAGGCTGAGCCAGGAAGATCACAAATTTGAGGCTACCCTGGAGGACTCTTTTGTTTGTTTGTTTGTTTGTTTTGTTTTGTTTTGTTTTTGTTTGTTTTAGAGACAGGGTTTCTCTGTGTAGTTTTGGTGCCTGTCCTGAATCTCTGTAGACCAGCCTGGCCTCAAACTCACAGAGATCTACCTGGCTCTGCCTCCCGATGGCTAGGATTAAAGGCATGTGCCGCCACCACCCAGCTTAGCCTGGGGTACTTAGTAAGACTCAATAAAAGGGGAATGGTGAGATGGTTCAGCTGGTAAAAGTGCTTGCTGTGAGCTTGACCTTGGACCCACATGGTGGGAGGAGAGAGCTGACTCTATAAATAATCCTCTGGTCTTCACACATTCGGTATGGCACAAACTTGCACAAACGTACACAGAATAAACAAATAAATGTAATACTAATTTTTTTTTTTTAAGAGACACCAAGATCAGATAGAGTGGCTGCCTGCCTCTTGACTGGGTCCAGTTCAGCAACTGTGATAAAGATAGTAAGTTTGGGAATCTGAATATTGACTTGATAGAGGATTTTTTAAGGGAAATAATGGCAGCTCTTTCATGTGGTTGAAGTGCTGACTACACATGGAAAAGCCTTTGTTTTCAAAAAGGCCTCCTAGCTGGGAGCAGGGCTGGATGCCTGTAATCCTAGACACTAAGGAGGCCGAGGCAGGAAGACTGGAAGTTAGGCTAGTCTCAGGTATGTGGTACCACACAGTGGAGAGAAAGACAGAGACAGAGACAGAGACCCAAGTTCAAGCTCCCAAGCATTTAGGAGAAAGCGGAAGGCCTGTGAAAAGTCAAGAACTGTAAGCATTGAGTAGGGCAGGAACACACAGCTCATGCAACAGAGCCCTGAGACCCCCAGGAAGAGCCGGGCTGGAAAGCTATTAAATCAATGAGAACAACGGGAGCCACCGCGGCTGTTGGTGATAGTTAACTGTGGAGTTAGTCATTGAAAAGTATTGGGTGGGGCTGGGTGTCTATAGCGCACGCTTTTAATCCCAGCACTCGGGAGGCAGAGGCAGCCGGATCTCTGTGAGCTTGAGGCCAGCCTGGGCTACAGAGTGAGATCCAGGACAGGCATCAAAACTATAAAGAGAAACCCTGTCTCTAAAAAAAAAAAAAAAAAAAAGTATGGGGCAAAAGCCAGACTTCATGGGGCTAGTGAGTGGCTAGGGGTGAGGACATAATAGCTAATACTTTATGCATAATTATTATGAGCCTGACACTCTTTTAAACACATGGCACATTTCGATTCGTTTAATACAACAACCTTAGCGGAGAATATAAGGCACAAAGCATCTGAGTGTCTTGCCTGAGGTCACATAGCTAGAGGACAGCAGAGTTGATGTTTTTAACTTGGGTAGTCCGAGAGAGAGAGAGAGAGAGAGAGAGAGAGAGAGAGAGAGAGAGAGAGAGAGAGAGAGAGAGCGCGAGAGCTGATGTCCTCTTTCCTGCCCCCTTTTCAAGGAGGCAGATGTGGGAGAGGGCAGGGGCTATAGAGAAAGAGCAGCATGTGGGACAGAAGGCGGGAACCCTGGAGATCCAGGCAAGCAAGAAGGTGGCCCCTGCAGAAACTACTAACACACTGGAGGACCAGAGTAGCATTCAAGGACCAAGAGACAGGGTGGAAATGCTGTCTGCCATGGCTGTATCTGGCCATCAAGGTACCATAACTTCAACCACTCCATGCTTGGTACACACACACACACACACACACACACACACACACTTGTAGGAGGGATAGGGAATAGAGAGATGGCTCAGCAGTTAAGATCATGTACTGCTCTTCCAGAGGACTGATGCAGTTCCTAGCACTCAGGTCAGATAGCTCACAACTGCTCCAGGGAATCTGATGCCCTCTTCTGGCCTCTAAGGGCACCTGTGCTCTTCTCTTGTGCACAGACACATACATAAAAATAAAACCAATCTTTAGAGCAGCATCACACAACTCACCCTACCCCTATCTTTAAACCTCAGCCAACGGTGGCTCTCTTACAGGAGCCTGATTTTTTTTTCTTTTTGCTGGTGTACATTGAACATATATACCACACCACTTGACTACAGACAGGTGGGGGAAGTAAATACCAAAGTTAAGCTGCCCATCATCTTCCTATGTGGTAGAGCACCTAGCACCCAGAACCTACCAAAAGCCTGGGATTGAAGGGGCCATTTTAAAAGAACTAATGACTGCTGTTTCTCTCTTTGGGCAATGGAGCTTAAGTGAACAGAAGATGGAGTTCCCGCATACCTCCATGTGGCTGAGACAAACACAGCCAGAAATCCCATTTTGAAAAGGGCACAGAACTATTCCAAGCATGCAGATATCCAGTATGGAGGCCCCAGCCTGCACCAGAGCCAGACACTCTCTACTAGCCAAGACCCTGCAGGACAGGGCACAGACCACATAGTCGTGATCTCCAGTGTGAGCTGCCAGTCTGTTACTCACACCAGAGTCAGGGTGCTTCCTCTGTCATGCTGGTGTTCAACACACTTTTTTTTTTTTTTTTTTTTTGTCACATGAAAACACATACCCCACAACAAATTTTCAGATACAAAATGTCCACACGTCACTTACTGTCATTGTTAGAGCCCGTTTCCATAACACCATAAGGAGGAGCCAGAAGTCCGGCCATATACTGTCGGTATTTCTGCAAGACAAGATTGTAAAGTCAGCACACAGGTATTTACTCGCTTGGAGCATACGTTTATTTACATGTTAAAGACAGAAACCCTGGGTGTCAGGAAACCCGAGTCTCTTATTTATAGAGCCAGGAAGTGTGCTCTCTAGGGCTCTGGGTTTAAACTAAAGATGTGGGGTTCAGCACAAGGCTTCCTGGGTGAGGCTGAAAGTGTCCTCTGCACAGGGCAGGGCTCCACCCAGCTGCTTCATTTATATGTTATGCATTCGTGGGGGAGAGAATGGTGGGGTTCTTACCTCTCCCCACCCTGTTATACATAGGCACCTGAGAACCAGTGAGTGTTTACAGGCGCAGACACAGTAACCTTGCTGCCTATCTCCGAGGTGAATGCCTCCGAATCAGCGGCTTTCAAAGCCAAAAGAAACGCAGCAGCTCTTGGAACATGTCTCTTTGAAAGGAAGCTGACTCGCTCCCATTTACCTCGCTCCTTTTACACGGTACACCTGTCTGCTACGTGACCTCCAAAGCACTTTTGTTACGTTGTCAAATAAAATCATTTGGCTTTATTTAGATGCTCCTGAATTGTCTTCCTCTGGCTTTTTTGGTCCAGGCATGCTCGGAAACTTGGGGCTCCACAATCTATGTGATTATCCCCAGGAGTCTGTGGTGTGTGGGAGGCATAAGGTTTGGTGAGCATCGGAGAAGAAAGGAGGGCATTTACAAAGAATGGAAGGTGAATGCTCTCAGGCAATAAGTATAGCTTCCTCTCCTGCAGAATGAAAGCTGGGTGCTTTTCCTGATGTGTGGTATCATGTATATTTATGGTTTATAATTACAGTGACACTCAGAAATGTTAAACAGCATCAAAAGAACCAGCACCTCACAATGTGTGCTGTACAGCCACCAGAGGAAAGGCTTCATCTGTAGCAATGGGCAGCTGGTGACACGTGGTACCCCAGCAACCATCTGGCCCACTTGGAAGATCTGAACAGTGTTGTCATGGTACTTTCTCTAAAGAGCCTTCTAGTCAAGATGTGACTAGTTCCTCCACCCCATGTTTTCTTCCCCAATAGGAAGCAACTACTCCAGTATGCATGTGTGCCAACATGAAGATGGCGAGGTTTTTTTTCCTGTCTCTGAGCTGATGACGAAAACATACCCACAGGGCCAACGTGTCACCCAGTACCATTGTCACCCCTCGCCACCCCCCCAGTTCTGACTCTCTTCTTTCTTATACTGTTATCTACCCTTCCTCATGGGGCGACATTCTGGGCATCCAGTGAACTTGTGCTCTGGAACAGTTCCAAAAGGGTGTAAGAGATCTGTTACATTCCAAGAAGCTCCGCGACCCTCCTTGAACATTGGAGTCCTTCCTCGTGTGCTTTACAATTTTCTTACAAGCCTCTAAAAGAAATAATTCCTGTTCAGTTTCAGGGGCCAGTTTGTTTTGCTTAGAAATGTTCTCTTGGGACTGATGGTGCTATTTGTCTCTGCACGTCCACGCCAATTCCCATGGACTCAGGAAGCACCGTTGACCTTCCTCCAAGCCCGGAGCACCTGGTCTGTGGCTCGGCTCCCCCAGTGCGAATCCCGGGGGCCACTGCTTTGAGGACAGAAACCAGGGCAGCCTCCAGGGAAGATCATGTGGGATAAATTTAGAGATGTGTGTTTGGAGTTTCCACCATGTGAGTGTGTGTCCCAGGCACTGGGCACATCAAGAGAACAGGAGACAAGGACCTTTGCACTTGTGAAACATCTAATTACTGAAACACAGGGCACAAGGACTTGGGCTTACTATATTAGCTCCCCATTATCCATGGGGTTCCCATCAAAACCAACAAGGGACCATCAACCATGGACAGCACTGACCTCTATCTATACTGTTTTTACCTATTCACAAATACATACAGTAAAGTTTAATTTAAAAACTGGGCACAGTAAGAGATTTATGGCAACTGATAACACAATAGGACAATTCTACCAACACACAACAATAAATGTTAGATGAACATGGCCTCTTCTCATTCACTCCTTCAAAGTATGTCACTGTACCCAAATAAGTTGGACTATAATGGATGACAGGTAACTAAAACCGTGGGAAATAACATCCCAGGTAGGGGGCAACTACTATACAAATTTAATACTTACCTGTTAATTTCAAACACAGATTTAACTAGACAGAATACCACGTACTCATATATTCCTTCAGTAATTATCAATTGGTGGCTGGTGTTATTTCACTATACATGTATCTGCTTATTCCTTTCAGAATTCTTTTGGGTCAAATTCTAGGTATCATATAAATTAATCAGTAAATATTTCAGTAGGGATTTCTAAAAGATAAAGGCTCTTCTTAAATAAAATCACAGCACCGTCATAACTTTGTAAAAGTCCATAACCCCCAGTTGATGTAAGAATTTTAGTTGTTTCATAAATGTCATCCATGAACCAAATTTTAAAATAGGTTTATTTAATAAGACAACAATGGTGTCAATACAACAGCTTTGGGTACAAAAGCAGGCAGGGCTAACATATCTGTAATTAAAGTAAATATTTCTTTAAATTAAAGGTGTGTGTGTGTGTGTGTGTGTGTGTGTATGTGTGTGACTGCATGGGTAGGCACATTTGCACGACATGTGCACACAGGCTTTATAGTGTTACACATACAAACACAGGACAGGCTATAGCAGTGGTTCCCAACCTTCCTAATGCTACGACCTTTTAATACAGTTCCTCATGTGGTGATGAGCTCCAAACACAAAATTATTGTGTTGCTACTTCATATGCATAGTTTTGCTACTGTTATGAATTGTAATGTAAATACCTGTTATGCAGGATATCTGATATGTGTGGCTCAAGAGCTGTCATGCCCCACAAGTTGAGAACTGCTGGGCTATAATGTGATGTGCACAGGGTGATACTATTTTGTGATAATACAAGAACAGATGCCTGTGCATAAATATAAGGATCTGTGACCATGAAGCGCATCTTCAACCCGAGAGGAGAGCGACAAGAGAGCTTCTGGAGGGAGGCAGCTGTGACTGAGGGCAAGGAAAGAGAGACACAGTTTTCACTGTATGCACTTCGGAACCTTTGACTTTGTACCCTGTGCCGCTCATTTCCTTTGGGGTGCCAAAACAGCTCACAGTCTTTGCTATTTTATTTGCTATTACATATTCATTTAAAGAAAGTTTTCCATTATGAGAGCAATAAGCACCTGAAAAGAAATGAAACATCATACAACCAGAAGGAAAAAACTTGAAGAATTAAGGAGTTATTAAAAAAAAAAAAAAAAAAAAAGGCTGTGTTTAGGGGCAGGGTCTCTCTCTCTCTCTCTCTCTCTCTCTCTCTCTCTCTCTCTCCCTTACACACACACACACACACACACACACACACACACACACACACACACAAGCATACACACATGTACACTGTGTCCTATGAGAAATTAAATGCTTGCAATTTTCAGTTCTGGCTTTCATGATGAGTAGGCAGGGCTGGAGGGATTTGCTGGGCCACTTTCATGAGGTCTCTGTAGTTAGTGGCTTTCTAAGCAGTGTGCGTGCGCATGCTACCGGTGTCTATAAAGCCCGCGGTTATTGCCGAGAAGTTACTGGGTAGGAAGGCATGAGATGGCTATTCGAGGTTTTCACAGGGACAGATGCTAAACAAACAAGAAAGTGCTCTGTTGGTGTGGCCAGGGATAGATGAGAACCAAGAGACCTGTGCAGACTCAAGCCTGGAGCATTTCTGGTGGAGAGAACACAGGCCACCCCTCCACTAGTGGGATCGGCTCCCAGGAGCATTTAGTGTCAGGGTACATGTGGCACTGGGGGTCATAATAACACAGCCGTGAATGACAGAGTGAGACACACAGGAGGGACTAATCCCCTCAACTAGGAAGTCCTCCAGAGGCCATGAGGATTGAGAGATTGGATACTGGCGTCCTTCTAGTAGTGCCTACATGTACCCCAGGAATAAGAGCAAAGTGACTGTGTTGATAAACCTATATTGTACAACAGTTCATATTTTTACAGCCGTTTAAAACAACTCCCATTTTCTGAAAAATAAAACAAATTAAAGGTGGTGAGAAGGCCATGCTTAAGAAGTTCACACATATAAGTCAGTACTGGTCAGTATGAACCTGAGGACATCAGACTTCAGAGGTGATCCAGTAGGTCTTTACGGCTGTCATTCACCATACCCTCCCACACCCCAAACCTCAACAGTTGAGGTATGTGGTGGCTTGGCTGAGGTATATGGAACCCTTTATCTACATCTTCTTTGGAATCCTGGTGGACCTTTCCCCATAAACCCTTTCTCTGGATCCCACCCCACTACAATATAACAGTAGCCTTCATGGACTCATTCAGGCACTTGCCAAGTGGCCCCAGGTGCTCAGAAAGGAACTATGCCGCTACCCCAAGTTTTGAAATGACCAGGTCTCAGCAGAGCCAAAGCAGCAGTGAGCTGAGGCAAGATCAGAATCAGCTGAGAGGTGGAGAAGAAAGGGCTGAGCTCTGGTGTTACCCCAAACTCCTGCACAGTGGCCCTCAGAATATGGCCTTGTATGTGACTTGTAACAGCTCAGGCTTTCTATTATTCTGTGAACATTCACTCTCATTTACACTATCCTACAGAAGCCTGCCTGGGGTGGAGGTAAGGGCACAGCAAACCAACAGAGTCTCTGTTGGCTGTCTCAAGACTGTCTCAAGACCCGGTGTGCCAGGGTGTCTTTTCCCATGAGACCACCCTGCCCATGGTGCTGATGGGACTAGGGGATGCCTCTCCCAGCCTCTCAGAGAAGTTGCCAAAGCAGCTTTTCAGATGAGACTAAACCCAGAAGAGCCATGAAGGGTTCTAGGAGAAGCTGGCCGGTCTGGGTCTCTGGCTTCCTCTGAGATCCTACTACTGGAAGGTAGTTCATCAACAGGGTCCCTGCAGACAAGTCCTCCAGCCTGAGTCTCTTCAGTAAAGTGCATGCTGAGTCAGATCTGGGGTGTCTCTGCTTTGTTTTGCACAGCTGGGGGTGCCCACAGAACCCTGAAGAAAGACACATCACAGAAATACAACTTTCAGGGCCTGTGGGGAAGCGGGTGTCTTCACTCTCACTGATTTCATAAATTACAGCCTTGAGCGTAATTTCATTTTTAAAAATGCCTTTGGTTCCTAAAAAATTGAAGGTTTACAAACCATGACTAAAGAATCTCCAGACTTTCCACTAGATTGCTATCACTCAAACTCCTCCACACAGCATCAACAAAGCCTGGTGTAGGGTTGCCTAGGCAATGCTCCTGGAGGTTCTGCTCTCTGAAATGAAGACTTCTATGGCTGTGTATCGATGGTGTGTTCTGTCACTGAAAAGCTTTTCCAACAACCAAAGGTAGTAACGGGCTGAGACCAAAGGATCTTGAAATTGAAGCCAGTCCGGGTGACAGTGAGTTCCTGTCTCAATAAATCAAAGGGAAGGGACAGAGGGCAGTGGTGGAGCCCTTGGCTGGCATGCCTGAGGTCCCTGGAGCTGATGCCTAGCTCAGCAGATGGTGGAAGTCCATACTAAGGCTGTTCAGGTTATGCAGCCCTATGGAGCAGCGCTGACCTTCTCCACCTCAGGAGTGAAGTTCCCCAGAGTGGCACCCAGCAAGGCAGGATGGATGAGGGAAAGATAAACAGCAGCTCTTCCTGGACTTTCAATTTTATTCCATGTCAAGTAGTTGAAAGGATTACTTTTATACTTTTATATTATAGAGTAGAAAGATAAATTTGCATAAATTTTAAAGATTAAAGCATACAACTTCAAAGAAATTCTGAACTGGCTGCTGGCTACTTCTAGCTACAAAGGGTCTAGACCCCAGGCATTATGTATTGATGTCCTCTGCATTCAGGAACTTCAGTGGAAAAAACCAAGGACCTCTGATGTTGTGGAAAGCAGGCAGACATTGGCACTATGTAAGCCTGCAGCCTTAATTCTGACTCTGCCAAATGCTACTTGTGTGGGCTTGAAGACATTCAACCCAATCTCCCTGATAAGGAAGTTGGATAGTTACACCCAACTTTCAGACCCTTGTGAGGGAAAGAAATAAAATCTATAAAAGTACCCAGCACATATTATGCATTTAGTAAGTGGTTATTGATAATGACAACAATAATACTGAAAATAACAACAAACCAAGGTTGAATCAAGATAAGTGTAGTATACTTGATATTTTGTAACCAAATCATCACAGCTTTGGGAACATTACTGAGGCTGTGACAGGTACATTGTATAAAGAATCTGTGTGTTAAATGGAGCTATGGATACATAAGAACCTAAATCATAGACTTAAAAATTTCAGAGATATGTAATCTAAAATATTTCTGATTTTCAATTATATTAAGCACATAACTTAAATCATAGAGCTTTAAAAATAATTCCATAGGGTAATGGTGCACATCTGTAATGTCAGCACTTAGAAAATAGAAGCAGAAGGATCATGAGTTCAAAGCCAGCCTTTACTACATAGCAAATTCAAGACCCATCTGGGCCAAGTGAGGTCCTATCTCAAAAGAAGACACCAAAAACAATCCATAACATACTACCTATTTTGTATCCACATAGCAAACTGGTCTCTGAGAGCAGGCTCCAGGGTGGTGGGAAAAGGAAGAACACAGAGATACAAGTGTCAGTACATCTGTCTCAAGATGGCTCTGATGGAAAAAGGCCTCCAAACTGGGTCTCTTAAAGAAGCTAAAAGCTACACGTGAGTATATGAGGTCATTGTTAAACCAGCCCACTTGAGATACCAATGATGCCCAAGATGCTGACCAGTATGGGCGGGTTCCCTAAGTGCTATCAACTCAAAGAAGAATGACCACTTCTGAGCACTCACTGACCAAGTCTCACTCCCCAGAACATGGTCACAGTAACATGGAAGGAAGAGGTAATTAAGTACACTTTCCTTCAGACAGACAGCACTTGCTGACTGATGCCTGCTCAACCATGACAAGGGAGGATCAGTGGGGTCCTTGAAGAACTGTCGAGGTCTCACAAGGACAGCCACTAATGCATGATCACACGAACAGCAACAGTCATACTAGAACGTCACGGGGAAGGCTGAAGCCATGACTGGGAAGCTAGGGGATAGGGCGTGGCAATTTAGATTTAGACGATGGGAAAATGACATTGGACCAGAGATGAGGGTCAATGAGCCCAAAGAGGTGGGCTGAGAATGAACTAAGGCCATCAGGGTAGAAGGCAAGGATACGGAGACGGGGAAGGTGATGGTGAGGAGGCCTCAGCAGGCAGGGTCTCTCACAGGTGAGGATGTGGGCCGCTCTCACAGTGTAATGGGAAGATGGAGAAGTAAGAGGAGCACGTGAGTGTTTTTAGAACATCCTGACGATGGTGAGAATGGTTTTGATGAGGAGATAAGGAAGGCCTTGTGTGCCTGAGAGCTGGCCTGGGCATAGCACAACCAAGGCACCACGAGAATTGTCAAGAATGAGGAAAGAGCGAGGGGTGTGGTGTAGGGGCAGATGGAGATGAGGACACGTGTTCCGAAAAAGAGGGGTGAGGCAGCCTCCATCTGCTTTCTGTGGACAATTCCTTGTTGAAACGCAACATCCCTGTGTCTTTAAGCTGAACTGTTGGGGGGCTTCAGAGGGCTGCCTGGGACAAGTAACATAAGTTAGTGCTCACTGTCTTCTAGTCATTAATTAACCGAGGGCTCTGTTAGCAGAACTCAAGACGGGAGCAAGGCACACACAGGAGGTCAATACTGCTTAGTTGAAAGTTGTCTAACAGTTTACTCTGGCACTGTGACTGCGTGGTAAACTTTAGGGTCACAGCAGGGCTGAGCCCACTGCAGCCCAGCCAACATCCAAGTACAGCTGTGATTGAGGAAACAATTAGGAATTGCTGCCTTGGCTGTGGGAAACAGCTGACATTTTATTCTTTAACCATGTAAAACTCAAAGGGCGGTAGATCTTAAATGTGGCTATTCCAAATAAAAACTAATGTATAAAACCCCATCTACATACTAAAATGATGTGTATTTTTTTTAAAAAAAATTTATGTGTATGGCTGTTCAGGCTATGTGAATGTAAGTGTACTGCATGGGTGCTTGATGCTCAAGGAGGCCAGAAGTGGGTGTCAGATTCCCTGAAACTGCAGTCATAGATGGTTGTGAGATGTCACACAGGAGTCCTCTGCAAAAGCAGCCAGTGCTCTTAACCACTGAGCCATCTCTCCAGCCCCTAATTCTTATAAAAATTAACAGTAATTACCAGCAATACAAGCCATGGAAATGGAAATTCCAAAATAAATGTGTTTCAGTATTGATAATATAGACTCTAGACCCACAGACCATTGAAGAATCGTTTTCCCAAAAGTAATGGCCCAGGACTACCCTCCCTGCAGAGGAAACTCCTCACAGAGGATTTGCTTTCTTGCTGTACAATGGAAGAGAACAGACAGCAGGAAGGGAGCCGAGCAGAGGAGATGGGGAAGACCTCACTGGCTCCAAGACATGTGAACTCCCTCTCAAGTTCCAGCTCAGTCCCTCTAAGTCTCTTACCACTGGGGGACAGGCACTGCCTACTCTTCCATTTGTTTTATCTAGAAACATTCCTACATACCTCATCCTTCCTTCCTCCTTACCTCCCATCCTGCCTTGAAAGTCCCAGTGGGCACATGGCATCCACCCAGAATGACTGGTTACATACTCATACTCACTCTACACTAAACTCGGACAGTGACTGACGTTAGGTCTGCTCAATCACTTGGAGCACATCATTTTGCCCCATAATTCTTCACTTTTAAAGCACTTGCAGCTCGACACATCTCACTCTGCCCAGCCTTCCTCCCACCTGTCCGTTAGGCTGACTTTATCCACTTGCCCACATTGGTTCTGTTCTATGTTACAAGTTCCAGTGAGCAAACGTGAGACAGCTCTGTCACGATAAAGCAACATATATTTACTGTCCATTTCTATGGGATCAGGGCTTGAGGCCCATGTATTATGGGGTATGAAAATGCTTGAATTCTTTGAACAGACCTTGGCTTCTGTCCTTTCTCTACTTCTGGTCACCTCCACTGTCCTGCATGGTGTGTTCTTATTGGCTGCCCCCAGTCTGGACTGTCTAATGTCCCTCTAAACCTCAGTAACAGATTAGGTCCCACTTCACCCAGCATGAACACCAAGAAGACCAATAATGAAAGGGATGCTTTAGCCCGCTGGAGACAGTTTGGAAGAGAACACTAAGATGTCTTGTTGTTCAAGGAGATGGAGTGTGACAGTGAGCAAGGCTGAGTGAGTTGTGAGGGCATGGCTTGAAGACGCAGGTGACTGGAACCTCTAGTCAGCTATACACATCTCTGTTGGTGTTGACAAGACTTGGGAACCCTGCGCTCCCCAGTCCTGCCTGCCCGTGCCTCCACCTACAGCTCCCCCAGCCTTCTCCTGTTCACTCCTTTCCAAGCACATTGGCTTCTGTAGAACCCAACACAAGTGGCCCCCTGCTGGAATGTACTCCGTCACTCTCAGCCTTGCCAGTATCTCATGTGAGCTGTCTTCCTTGGAGTGGCTGTCCCCAGTCTCTTAGCCTACATGAGACTCCAGCACTAGTGTGAGCATCATTTACTGTATCTGAACATGCACAGCTTCCACTCCCTTTTCTGCTCCATTATAAGCAAACAGAGGGCAGGGACCCTGCTATATCCGCCATCACTATGTACCTAAGTCTAGCAAATGCTATTATTATGGCATCTCTCATGGGGATAGAGGGACTGGGTGAGTGTCCTCGTGGCTCTGACACACAATAAATATGAGTTCCTATTTCTTCTACATCATTTTTTTTTCCCTGAACCAATTCTGTCAAGGGCTTCAATTTCATTTAAAACAACTAATGCTTGAAATAAAAAGCAGCCCAATGCATGAAGATCTGCTGTGGAATAATCTTTTTGTACACTG
The DNA here is from genome assembly GCF_903995425.1 of Onychomys torridus. NCBI lineage: Eukaryota > Metazoa > Chordata > Mammalia > Rodentia > Cricetidae > Onychomys > Onychomys torridus. Next base: position 49,085,185 of record NC_050446.1, on the reverse strand, counting down.
TGAAGATGGGCCTCTCTGATTGGTTTAATAAAAAGCTAAATGGCCAATAGCTAGGCAGGATTTTTGAGGCATAGAGGATGCTGGGAAGAAGAGCAGAGCTGGCAAGAAGAAGAGCAGAGACGTTGAGAGACAGGGAACAGGCAAGACATGCAGGCGGAGAGCAACGGCCATGAGCCACGTGGCAGCCTGTAGATGAATAGAAATGGGTTGATTTAAGTCAGAAGAGCCAGTTAGAAACAAGCCTAAGCTATCACCCAAGCTTCCACAATTAATAATAAGTCTCCATGTCGTGGTTTGGGAGCTTCCTGGTGGGACAGAGAAAGACTCCCTACAGAGATCTACAACCACAAGGCTAGTGATCTGGATTTGAGATCCTGGGATGGCACGGTTGAATATCTCTGTGGTGTTTCTTCATTATAAACGAGCTTCCGGCTTTCAGGCAAAGACAGGGGAAACCTGATGATTGGTTGATGCAGATGAAAACGAAACCTAAACTTAATTTATCGAAAGTCCACAAATGGCGGTGGTAAGATGACTCAGCCGGAAAGGCAGTTGCCAGGCAAGCCCAAGTTGGAGCCATAGAACCGATGTAAAGGTTGTAGGTGAGAAGTGATTCCCAGTATTGTCCTCTGACCTCTACACATGTGCTGGGGCTCTCACACACACCCCACACTACTTTTTAAAATTTAATACTCATTTATGAATACTTAGTTGTGACTGAAAATGAAGTACAGAGGGGAAAAGAGAGAGCAGAGCCAAAATATATTCATGAAATTTTAGAGGAGCCATGTATAAAATTTCCATTTTAGTCTCCAAAACAAGATAGTGGTGTGCAATTTTAATTCCCACACAAAACTGATATGCACACATATCACCCCCAAACCCCCTTCCCTGGACAGCTTCACCCCCTTCCCAGCAGTGTGCTATAACTGCACAGACTATCAGCAGAGTTCTTGTAAACTTGGTGAAAGGCTTTCATATAATGTATGTGAAGAGAAAAGTGACCATCAAGAGGAAAAAGGAACTTTATTTAAATTTGGTTTAAATGAAAACTTCAATCTTTTGGCAGTTTGCAAATGATAAGACAAATGACAGAACATGGCCGGGGATGTTTGATTATTTGTATTTAAAGGAACCTGGTTTGTTGAAGTTGGCTAGGAGTTTGTGGGTGCTTATGTAATTTCACTGAACCAACCTGTGGTTTGGGTTTATTGCCCTGCCCATTTTTAACATTTTTGTTTTGGATGAGCTGCCCATGCTCACCTTGAACTTACTTCATAGCTCAAGATAGACTTAATTAGCAATCCTCTTGCCTCAGTCTCCCAAGTGATGTTAGTTTGTCTCCGTTAACCCATGCCTTCAAGTCTCACCTGGCATTCGTTACAGGGCCACCCTTGGCCATCTGTCCTCTCGATGAAATCTGAGTTGCCTGACCTCCTTTGCCACTCTCATTTGATCACTGGCCACTGCCTCCAGCGGTCAGTCCTACCTCTCTAGATCAGTTTTCTGGGAAGCACATTTTGGCTTCCTTGGATTCACCATACTGGGCTATATCAAGGTCCAAGGGTCTCATACATCCAATGCCCTGTGAACTGAAGAGTCTATTTTCTGCAGATAATCAGATTGCTGATGTAATTTAGAAGCTTCACTTCAAATGTTAATTCTCTAGTCAGAAAACAGACACAAAGCCTCCATATAAACGAATTCCACAGCACTAGAAGAAAAGACGCAACCTTTCCACCAGCCAACACAAACAAGGCAGTATGGCCCGGGAGTATCATGCTTGTGCATGGTGCTCAACACTGGTAACATATGGGTATTCTTGATTTTATAGCAACTTGAAATAAAAGTCCTTCTGATTTAAAAAGATATTAAAATTTGTCCAAATTAATAGATATATTACTTTATAGTAATATCTATTGAATGAAGTGATATGTAAATCTTGCAGGAAAACTGGACAATCTGTAGGGGACAAACCTTTAGGCAGTAGAGAATGACCCAACTCTCTTAGAGCTGGGCAATGGTGGAACACACCTTTAATCCCAGCACTTGGGAGGCAGAGGCAGATGGATCTCTGTGAGTTCGAGGCCAGCCTGGTCTACAGAGAGAGTTCCAGGACAGACAGGACTACAAAGAGAAAAACAAAACAAGAACAAATTTTTCTTAGAAGGTTTACCAGGAGAGTAACCACTGCCTCTCACCTTCCCACCCCCTACCCACACACACACAGCACACAGCACACCTGGACAAAAAGACCACTCTATCAGTGAACGTGGCAGGAGCTGACAATCCCAAATGTCAGGACAGCCCATGACATGGGAGCCTGGTGAAGGAGCCCGATCTTAGACACTGGGGCCTAGGAGAGTCTAGCCTAGGCTTTCTCTGCCCACCCACAGTCCCCTAAATGATGGCATTCTCCTGTCCTCCCTCCTAATGAAAGCCAGCTGGTCTAGCCAGTCTGCACACAAGAACCTGGGATGGCTGCCCAAAGGCCTTCCCACTTACAGCTAGCAGTGAGTGTGAGGCACTGGCCAGAGGCAGGGCTTTTTGGATGAGGGGGAATGCTGACCAGTGGAGCCTATCCAAATGGGCCCCCAGGGTGAGGAGAGAGGTGGGCTTGAGCAATGAGGAGGGTGGGACATTACTGAATGTGAGGTGACAGCTGTAGCAGCCAATGAGATTCCTTCACAGGGTGCGGGGGGGGGGGGGGGGGTTCAGCAGCCACACCAAATTCTTCCCGGTCCTCCTGGCCCTGCCCCAGCCTTGCTGCCTCAGGTTTGGCTTCATTCCTATCTGAATATTTGCCAGGCTCTCCTTCTTTTTGGACTTTGGCTCCTACTTTGAGAACCTTCCATCCTGATATTTGGGGTCCCCAATCTCCATCAATAACTCCATCAGTCTCCTTAGCTCATTCCCACGTCTGGTGGTTGGGTCTCCTGCTGTCCCTAATGCAGGCAAAAGCCCACTTGGCTCTGTGCAGGTAGAGACCTGATGAGGAGCATGGTTCCAGACTGGCCCTTTTCCCCCAGGCAGTCACTTGGGAATCTCTCACCCTAAACCTGGTTATGTTGGTGATCAGGTTTCCCATCTGGAGCCTGTGAGAAAGTTCTTGGCAAACTATAAAATGCTGTATGTGGAGAGAGGGATGAACTGGGTTGCTGTACCAAGAAGCTAAGGCATAGGATGAGTGGCAGTTCCAGAGACCAGAACTCACCCTTGGAGGCATCCCAAAAAGCCAGTACCTTTATTTCACTGACTGAATTCACTCCACATCTGGATCCCCGGAAAACACTAGCTCAGGTTCAAGGTGTCATTTTGTGCTAGAACTTGTAGTGGTTGACAGGTGTTTCTAAACTATAGAACTGTACACTCTAAGTAGGTAGACTGTATAGTATATGAATCATGCCTCAGTAAAAAGCAGGGGAGACCCTAAGTGGATTTCAGGACATGAACCAGTGTAGCCTCATTTCTGTCAGAGGGAGGGATAGAAAAAGATGTGGAAACACCATGTTCCAGAAACCCTGAGTGGGTCTTGATAAAGCATATGTGCTGAGTTTATCTATGTGGAGCTCGCCTTGAGCTGCCTGTGGGAGGGATGTCGCGTGGCATGGGAACTGATGTGTGTAGGTTCCTCTGTGCCTGTATCATACAGAGCCGTGCAAGCTATTTTCAGCATTTGATTCTTCCAAACAAAAGGAGAGAACAAGCACATAAAACCCCACAGTGAATTGACAAGCAACTTTGCATATATATAGAATTTCCAGGCAATAAAGCATGTGCACTAACAAGCTTGCCTTTGTGTAGGGGGACATTACGCTTTGCATTCCCACAATGCCCTCTTCCAAGCCCAGTGTGCCCTCCTAATTTAAATTAGTCTTTCAACTGTAGGAGCATTCCAAAAGAAACTAAATTTTCACAACATCCATTCATGGAACTTAACTAAAACTTGAGTTTTTTGTTTTTTGTTTTTTTGGATGGGGGATGGGCAGTACAAACCCACAACACAGTAAGGTTTTCTGTTTTGCACAATCCTAAGAATAATTATTTCCTGAATATCTATAAATATTATTTTGATTATATGAATGGCTTTAAATGGCTGTTTATGAAAACCAACGATACTGTAAGTCTGCAAAGAAGCCCGTGTAATATAAAATGAGAGTGATAGAATTAAACACAAATTGCACAATTATATTCTAATTTCTAGATTATAATTCAGTGCGTCATAATGATGTATCCTGAAAATTATGTTATCAAAAAAGATTAAAAAAACGATTAAGATAACTTTTCTTTTAAATCTTAGAGTAGTTCCTTCATCTTCTGGGTAATCTCATTCTGCCTATCATAACAAGAATAATTCAAATGAAAGATTTCAAGGGAAGGCTAACAACCTCTCATCTCCAGTAGGTTTTACCTTCTTCTTGTAAGTGAAATTCCTCGTCTGTGTGGACAAAAGTTCATATAATCTAGCAGAAAAATAAGTTGTTTTTAACGTTCAAGGCTCGGCTTTGTGGGCTGGAGAGATGGCGCTTAAGAGCACTGGTTCCTCTGCCAGAGAATAGATACCAGCTCAGTTCTCTCACATCCCTCTGGGTCTCCAGGTCCGAGGGATCTTCTGGCCCCTGGGGGCATCCACATTCACACACTCACTCAGACCCATGGGTACAAACATGTGAATAAAAATAAAGATTTTGATTCTTAGAGACTATGTTTAAGGTCTCCATCACTGATGTAGAATCCCACTGGGGTGTAATTGCAGACAAGCCTCCATTTTCCATTGTGTGGATGGCAAGACAATGGAAAGAGGAACCTGATTTCAAAGTAAATGCATAAAATTGTGATAACAGAGCTCATGCTAAAGTCATGATCTGAACAAGGGGAACGTTTGAAAATGGCTCTAGAGAAAATTCTAGCAACCGGTGTTGTTTGATTTTTATTCTTAATCCTTATTTCCCCAAATTCCTTCCTTCTCATATATGATATAGAAATGTAAAATATTTATCTTACATTTCTATAGATTCTAGTTTATTGCTACAAATTTAATTTTGTTATACTGTATGTATATTTCTACTCTTGTTTAAAGTATTTTGTTTGTTTGAAATTATAGTGTATAGTTGAGAAATACAGATTAATAATTAGTCATCTATGATAGTCAAACTTATAGTCATATTAGTTAAGTTTTCTAGGTATACATATATTTCAATTAGGTAGGTAATCCTCAAACACTTCAAAGACCTACAGAATATGGCATTTAAAATGTTTTAAAAACTTAGACTTTCTGGACAATGAGACACGTCTGCTCCTAGCAGCACTGATTTACTTCAAAGAGGAGGATGGGAATCGAAGACACTCCATATGGAGTTTATCTTCTTCTTGGCAAAAATAGCTATTTGGGCAAGAAATTGTTCTTGACTGCCTTGGACCGCTTGACAAAATGTTGTATTGACTAGACATGAGGGACCGAGGAACAGGACCGCTGAACTTTGCAAGGCGAGATGGTCCTTCGGGTTTCTGCTTCGCAGAGGAGACACCAGGGAACCACCCAAGGAGCAACATGTAATGGGACACAGATAAAGCCATGGAACATGTGGCGATACATAGATTAATAGTTATGGGCTAATTTAAGATATAAGAGCTAGCTAGGAAAAGGCTTGAGCTATGACCATGCAGTTATAATTAATATAAGCCTCTGCGTGTTTACTTGGGGGACGTGAGTGGGAGAGATTTGTCCTGACCGCTGGCAGCCAGGACACAGGAAATCTTCCAACTACACATATAGAAAACTTAGATATGTATTTCTGAATGCCTGTAAATGGATTGAGTGTGTCCTTAAAAATCCTATGTGGAAAACACCTTCCCCAGGTCATTCACGTAGAGGACTAAGACCTACAGAGGTGACACAAATGAGTAGATTTGTGTCACTGAAGCCAGAATGGGCTTGTTCTAAAAGCAAACTCTGCCCTCTTCCTCCCTCTCACCCACGTGATGCCTTTGGCCATATTACAGTGCAGGGGGGAAGACCCTCACTAGATACAGCCACTCCATCTTGGATCCCTCAGCCTCCCAAGCTGTGAGCCAAGTTAATTTCTATTCTTAATAAATTATCCCATTGGTAATAATCCAATTCAGTAGCACCACAATGACTAAGATGATACACTTGGTGATCAGAACATTATTTGTAGATAAAGCACAGAAGCACAAAATTCCATGTTTGATCGTCTCAGAAAACCGAGTCAGAAGTAGAGTGCCTTTGCTAAGTAAGTGATAAATAAATAAAACTAAATGGTGTTGGCCAATAGGAATCTGAGAACAGTGGCCACACAATACACCCGGTGGCATGTTTGTATGTAATATTCATCTTATCTCAGTTAATGCAAAGCATTCAATCCTCAGATAAGGAGGCTGAATGGGCAGAGAAAGAATCCCGGCTCCCAGGAAATGTATGCTGGCCCTACTTTCGAGAAATAATTACCAATGATAAGTTCCCCAAAGTCAAAGTTTTAGCTAAATATTACAGTTCAGATGCTTAAAAAAAAAAAAAAAAAAATACCACCCACCAGAATGGCTCACATCAGGACATGGAATTAAGAGTCTTGAGAGCAGAATCCAGCTGTTGTCTAGGGAAGACTGAAAACAAAGAATAAAAACATAAAAGGGGACCGGTTACAGGATGCTTCCTAGGGAGCATTTAAAACAGGCGGAAGGCCTCCACTCCCCGCTCTGGTCCCTCACATACCAGAAGCCATGAAGAGCCCTCCAAAGAAAACTCAAACACAGTTCTTCTGTTTGGTGTGCTTTGAAAGGCTCGGTGTACCGACGTGCATGAGGAGTTCAAGCCAGTTCAACCCCGGTGTGACAACATTATTCCACAACATGCATTACCCACTCTAAAGGCCAGAACGGTGTGTGCAGGTGCTGGCGGTAATACGAATATTTCAAAAGGTTGGTGTCATCTGGAATGGGAAACAAGCAGCAAAATAGAGAGACCCTCCTTATGAGCTTGAAGCACCCCGGGGGCAAAGGCACATTTGAGCACACCCCTCACAGTCGTCACAGATAGGTTTTCTCTTTTCATTGCTTCCTCACTCGGCAGGCTAAATTCCTATTCACAGAGCATAAATGGAACAATCTCTTCTCACCTCTGCAGAGTCGCTCACCACTCCTTTCCAAAATACATGTTAAAAACAACAACAACAAACTCCTACCAAATCATTTTCCCTAGAGTAAAAAGAGAAGGAAAGAAAGAAAAGACCTGGAATGACAACTTTTAGAAAGATCAACTCTGGCTTTCTACTGTCCACCTTGCAATAAACAGGAATTTAGACTTTCAAAGTCCCCACAGAAAACCAAACTTGCTTTAGTGCCAAGAGCTCAGAGTCTTGGGCCAGTGAAGGATGATTGTGAAGTGTCTCTTTTCACAAGCGAGCATCCATGACGAAGTGAAGGTGGCATAGGAAAACCCTATGAACAGCAGGGCTGTCCTTGTGGAATAGGCTCTGTGGGCCACGCCACACCAAACAGAGACTAAGCGGTTAAGAATGGGAAACATGAGCGTTCTGGGACAACACATCACCCTAAAACTGGAACTGATGATATTGCACATTGTACTCCTGTTACTGCCCAGCCCCCACCTCCATGCAGCATGCTCAACTATTCTAAAAGTAAACCCTGATGACTGGCGGCTCTCGCCCGTGATGCATATACTGCACGTACAGAGTGGACTGCTCTGATTTTGTATGTCTTTCAGCCCAGTGGAGAGGAGGTCTTCATGCAGAGTGATGGATTTGAAAGGGGGTTTTTCTAGCAGCATCTTTACAAAGGGAAGAATTGTGTACTGGCTTGCACCGGAAGACTCACACTGTGACAATGTAAACACCAATATGCCATTGAGTGGGGCCAATTTTAGAATGAATTAGCTTTTGCTTATAGCCCAAAGCCTTGGGCAGGCTAGACAAACACTCTATCGTCAAGTTATCCTCACCCTGCCCCTGGAGGTAAATCTGAAAATGAGAGCAAGCTGCCTAGAGCAGGAAGGGAGATAACCTGCCATGGTCAGGACCATCCTCAGGATCAATGAGTCAGACTTCCATAAGAGGCTCTATACTGACATTACTTTTGGGACTTCCTGGAGCCCTGTCTTCTGAAGAAGACAAAGAAAGTTCATATTTCTCTGAATAAAACCATTGCCAATATGACCATGGCTAAGCCTTTATGCTCTCAAGGCCTTGGCTAAATCAAAACACTAACTTTTAAAAATGTAAGGTTGTAATATTTTACGAAGAAGAAAAGAGCCAAGAATCCAGAGTCTTAGCCTCGTGCTCAACACCTGTGGTTGAGGGCAGCCGCCTTCGAACCTGCAGAAGTTATTGGTTACTGAGCTCATGACATTTCTGTGCTCCATCCCCCTTCACTGTCTATCACACAGGACATGGAGTGCTGAGCTGAGGCTGTGCAATCTCTTGTGGTTTAGAAAAGAAAGCCGCACAGCAGACATACATGGGCTGCAAGTCACTGAGACAGGATGCTAATGTGCTCTGGAACTGTCCATCACACCCGAAGCTAAGATGGCTGGCCACATCACCTGTTGATACTGATAAGGAAGGAGCAGTGGAAGAAGTAAGGACTTACGTCATATTTATGCAGCCAAATAAAAAGCTGATTCCAAATCACAATACAGCAACCCAAGAATAAAAGTGCTTCCCAAGGATGGAGTGACACGGGAAGGGGAGGGTTATAAGTTGATGTCCAGTAACTCTCAACACTTATATACCCTTCTTCGAGCTCTGATTCCCACCTGCATCTGCCTCCACTACTCAACACAAAAAGGACTAAGCATGGCCACAGATCTTTCTCACTCATTATAAATTCTTGCCACCATCCAGGGCCTTTTATATATATGGGTTCAGGGAACAGTGCAAAGAGGGGGAGCCTCTTCTCATCTCTTGGGCTTTGATGATGGATCTGAGAAAGTTCTCACCTAGTATGTGGGAGGTGTGCTGGCTAGTTTCCTGTGGACTCAACATAAACTAGAGTCATCTGAGAAAAGGGAACCTCATTTGAAAACATCCTTCTGAAGGTTGGGCTACAGGCAAGCCCGTAGAGCATTTTCTTAATTAGTGACGATTAATTAGTGATGAGGGCCAGGTCTATTGTGGGTGGGGCCATCCCTGGGCTGGTGGTCCTGGATTCAATAAGAAAGCAGCAGGCTGAGCCATGCGGAACAAGCCAGTAAGCAGCATCCTCCATGGCCTCTGCATCAGCTCCTGCCTCCAAGTTCCTGCCCTGTTTGAGTTCCTGCCCCTCAACTTCCTTCAATGATGGACTATGATGTGGGAGTGTAAGCCAAATCAACCCTTTCCTCCTCAGCTTGCTTTTGACCACACTGTTTTATCACAGCAATAGTGACTCTAACTAGGACAGAAGTCAGGATTGTGGGGGTATTGCTGTGACAGGCATGACCATGTGTTTTGGGGAGGATTTTGGAAGGGATTTGGAAATCTGGACTAGAAAAGCCATTGATTCTTCAAAGCATGGTGAGCTTTTTTTGTTTTTTTTTTTTAATTTATTTCATGTGCATTGTGTGAAGGTGTCAGGTCTCTGAAACTGGAGTTACAGACAGTCATGTGCTGCCATGTGGATGTGGGAATTGAACCCCGGTCCTCTGGAAGAGCAGATAGTGCTCTTAACCACAGAGCCATCTCTCCAGCCCCTCATTGTGAGCTTTCTAGGAGAGCCTGGAAGAAAATGCTGAAAGCAGTACAAATGATGGAGGCCTGGCTTGGGAAGTCCAGAGGGACATTTAAAAATTCTCTCGGGGTTGTTTGCCATTTTGAATTAAGATTCTGTGGTTCTGGGCAGTTGAGACTGAAGAGTGAGCTGTGGTTAACAAGAGCCCAGCACCACTGAAGGGAATGAAACCTTTGCTTTACTAGGACGATTGATGCTGGCCAGAGGGTCTGAGAAATTACCAGTGATTAAGAAGAGATAAACACCACAGGGGTGAGATCTTCTGGGAGGTGTTTCCTCAGAATCAGCATACACAAGCTGTGTCCCAGAGGTAACCAAGTTTGCACCTCCTGCTGGCAGCTGGACTTAGTAGTGGAAGAGTCACCCTGGTGGTACGGTTTTTGAAGGCATGAAGGACATGGAGAGCAGCTGAGGCTTGGAACTACGTTGTAGGGCTGGGGTCCCTAAAGAGAGCCCAGGAGAGGCTATTGGTGAAAGTTTAGCTCAGTTGCTGCAAGAGACCCCAGCATTTTGGAGACACCAGTATCTTGATGGTCTTGGGATGAATGACCGCCAAGGACAACACCAGAAGTTGATTTGGCTTTGATTTCATTATGACTGTACCCTGGTTCTTCCCTCCTAAAATAAGAAAGTACTTAGCTAACATCTTATTGTCTAGGAGCCCACAGTTGAGGGACTTTGGATTTTAAAAAAGATTGAATTTTTTGAAGTGTTTGAATTTGTAAGATTTGTGGGACTTCTTTAAGTTTGAAAATGTTTTATACTGTGATGTCAATATTAGTGTGTGATCTTGGGGATGAATAAGAAAGGAAAGGTTGTGGCGGTGTAGTGACATGTTTGTATGTCAAGCTGACAAGAGGTCATTTGTGCTGGGCTGTTCCATGCTAATTTGCCATAAGCTATTGTCATGTGAGAGCAGGGAACCTGGATGGAGAAAATGCCTCAGTAAGACAGGGCTGTCGGTGAGGCTGGAGAGCATTGTCTTAATTAGTGATTGATGAGGGAGAGCCCAGCCCATAGTGGGTGGGGACCCTCCCTGGGCTGATGGTTCTGGATTCTATAAAAAAGCAGGCTGAATATGCCATGATGAGCAAGCCAGAAAGCAGCACCCCTCTGCATCAGCTCCTGCCTCCAGGTTCCTGCCCTATTTGAGTTCCTGTCCTGACTTCCTTCAGTGACGACTATGATATGGAAGTGTAAGCAAATGCACCCCTTACAGTCCCAGACTTGCTTTCGGTCATGGCATTTTATCACACCAGTGTAACCCTAAGCAAGACCAGAGGAATCTACTACCACTGAAGTAAACCTGCTACTCAGCCTTCTCCAAGTCAGTTTGGTTAAGCTCCTGGTATTCGTCGTTACCAGAGATTCCCATGCCAATTGGAAAGAGGGAAGAGGACCTCTCTTCCTGTTGTCTTTCTAGCTGAAGCGGCGTACTCACTGCTCACTTGGTAAAGGAGTCACTGGCTCATTTCCCCCAAGCACGTGCACCCTCCATCCGCGCTCTTACCCGCCTCCAATCCCTCCGCACAGAACAAATAACCATAAATTCAGCTCTCTGTCTTCTGTAATCAGCCTTGCTTTCCCCTCAAGTATCTTTTAGCTTAGTACTGGCCCAGAATTTTGAGAGAAACAGATGCCATGGCGGCAAGGTGAGAAAGGGGCCATAAAAGCAGAAACTAGCCTGGAAAATGGCTTTTAAAACAGAAGAGGAGAGAGCTGGGTGAGGAAAGACCCTGCTGCATGAGCAGAGTTCAGATCTCTGGAACCTTCAGAAAAGGTGGGATGTAGCTCAACACTGGTAGGTAGAGCCAGGAGGATCCTGGGAGTCCCTTGGCCATCCAATCTAGACAAATGGGGGACCTCCAGATTCAGTGGGACACCCAATCTCAAAGAAATAAAGCAGAAGATGACAGAGAGGACACCTGGCATGGATCTCTGGTCTCCACGTGCATACACACGAGTGAGTACACCTGAAAACACATGTGCACACCTAAGTAAGTATATCACATACCAACAAAGAGAAAAGGGGGGTGGAAGAAGAGAGAAAAAGAAAACAAACTACCCATTCAGGGGCTGAGAGAAACCAGAAGACATTGAGACACTTCCCAATTTAGTATTTGACAGACGTTACAGTAAGACTTATAAAGATTGGGTCAGCTCCAGTCTTGGGATTCATCAAAGGAAGAAACCTCAAATCAGGCCTGGCTTCTGGAATGTGGGACCTGCAACTTGAGCAGCGGCCATCAGAGGGCGCTGTTCCTGGTTTACGGCTGTGTTGCTGCTGTCCTGAGATTTCTCAACAAGCTTGCATGTTTTCACTTCCATTTCTGATCCCGAAGGGACAGAAATCATGGGATAAGACACTTCCCTGCCAGTCGGGTGTCTTGGCATGGAGGGAGTGACTTGAGGGGGTATCCTCCACATGCCCCCTCCCTGTTTCTCATGGATTCTTTGCCAGCTGCCTCCCTTGGTTTAAAGATGCTGACATGTTGGGTGGAGGAAGGAACCAGTCACCTGGTGATGAGTGCCAAGAGCAGGAAGCCACAGTGAAACAAAGTTCGGAGTGCATGAGATCCCCAGCTCTTTCTACCGTTTCCTCATTCGGAGAAGCAGGAAATGGCATTTCCAAATACAACCAAGGAAAACTCTTCAGAATAAGGCTCCCGTAGATAAACCCTAACTTCCTTGCAAAGAAAATTCTTCGAGTCCCCTTAGAAGCGGGGAGGAGGGCAGGAGAGGGCACAAAGGGTCACCCTGGAGTCCCCAGGGACAATTGTGGAAATGGCTGTCGCCAGTCCCTCAAGTTCTGACTGAGCCTCGGCTCTTATCAGCCATCAAACCTTCCCAAACTTCCTGTCCTTAAATAGAACCACTACAAATGTCACCAGCAGCCTTCCTCGGCAAAAGCCGGTCCTGTTGTCAGAGCCTCAGCTGCCTAAACTGAAACCCCTCTACATGGTTCTCAGTGCACACCCGATGTCCCGGTTACATGCTTTCTGGCTACATGTCCCCATTCACCGTCCAGCAGCTGAGCATCTGTGTGACCCTTGCTTTCCAGTCCTGGGACTGCTGGCCACAGTGGCATGTGACCTCGGCAATGCTGACAAAGTGAGGCGTGAGGCCCCCCTCTGTCTGTGCCTGCACATCTGTGTCTCCTGTACCACAGTACAGCCCCAGAGCCTGAGAGACAGAGCCCAGGGACACGGAGCCCTTTAAACACACCTGTGTGCCAGAGCGCTTTTTCCTTTGCACAACTGGCTGACAGCATTTATTTTCTGGAAGTTTGCTTACTGAATCTTATAAAATTCCTATCCATATTTAAAGTTCTTCCCTTGCTGGTTGGTATTAAGTAAGGAGCCAAGCACAATCAGACATGGACACGTGGCCCGGATATATGTATATACATATATTTGATTAGAGCTTATCTACGTGTCTAGACTAGTCCTCTGCTAAGGCCCTTTCCTGTCAGTGGGAAGCGCAAGCTGTAATGGCCTCCATGGGAAGAAGTATTTGTTATGTGGACACCATCCTAATTACAAAGTCATTCAGTGAACAGAGACCAAATATTGCCCGTATTTCTAGCAACAGGACACGATCCAGCCTCTAAACCACTGAATTCTATTTGTAAGTGAACGAGACCTCTTTGCTGACATTATTATAACGCTTAAGTGTAACTGCAAAACGTGAGCCATGAGAAGCCAGCAAAAATGGATTTCTTTATAAAACATGCCCCAAAGATGTCAAAAGCCCATTGATTTAAAAGGATTCAGTGTCATGTGATCTCTCTCACAGCTCTTTAGCAAGGGGGGGAAAATGAGTGTCTCGATGCTTAGATTGTAACTTCGTTAAGTATCAGCAGAGAAGGGCCGGCTCGAAGTTCTCCTTCCAATCTGCTCTCCGAGATGATGAATATGGCTTTCCTGGTATTTAAAAGGAGATCCAAACCACCTATCAATCTCAGGAATTGCTCGTCAGCACTCACACACTCCTTTCCTCATCGGCAGGCGCTCCCCCAGCGGAGAGGTGTCTGGGAAGCCGATTAAAGCGCACGCTCATAACCCCGTAAGTGGTTGTCAGCCCCAGGAAGATGGACAATTGGGCTCTTCGCCAGATCAAATGCTTCCCATTAGGCAGTCAGAAAATGTGAAGCTTCCAGCAGCTCGCTTGTTCTAGCAACATGAAATCACCACCACTCAGATAAATATGAGGAACTGTTGAAAACCACTGCTTTCCATTTTTCAATCCCATCTTCCATGAAAAAGGAGAATATTAAGTTGCCTGTAACATCCAGGTCACCAAGCTGCAGCTACAAAGATCATCATGGATTCAAAGCAACTTTAAAGGTGTTTAGATTCAACTGATGAGGCAGAGACAATACCAGGGATGGTGAAGAGTTCTTACATTCCACAGGGAAAAGCTAAAGGAGATGAAGAAGTCAGAGCACCTTTAAATGAAAGATGGAGGTTAGACTGTTATTATCCTTCACCTCCTGCTGTAGGAGGTCAGTCTACCGATAAATACCCATCTTCCTCCAGGGGGATAAAGAGTTAACAATTCTCTAAACACCTCTGCAGCCAATACACTGTGTCTAGTCACACCCCATCCCTACTCTATGCCACCAAAGGGTCTCCCCACTGCACAGCTGAGAGAGCCAGAAGAGCGAGGAGCACATCTACCAGGAATCCTGGCCAAATCCCCTCTTCAATTATGCCTCATGTTTTCCATCTGTAAAATGGGTGGATATGGGGAAAGTAGGATGCCCATGACCCAAGTCCTTTACATTCGAGGGTCCCCACCTGCAGTGTGTTTTCTGTGACCTCTACTATCCTGTACTCTGGTAAAGAGCATCCAGTGGGGACAGTAAGACAGCTCCATGGGTAAAGGATCTGGACACACAAACTTGGTGACCTGACTTGGATCCCCAGAATCCATGTAAAAATGGACAGATTGACCCAACTCCACAAACTTGTCCTCTGACCTCCTTATGCCACACGCATGGGCTGTGGTATGCACATGTGTACATGTGTCATACCAGATAATAAATAAAATATTTTTAAAAGAATATTCAATGCTCCAACATGGATGTGTTATTTTATCATCTACCTGGTTGCAGGCCCTTACTATAGCAGGAGAAAGACACAAATCCAGGCACTATGAGATGATAAGCCATTTTAAGGCATACCTCTAAGTGTCATGACAATCCAGAAGAGGAAAAAAATACATTTGAAATTTCACAAGGAAGATGAAAACTCAGATGACAGAACTGGTAGGAGGTGTTTTCTAAGCAGGAAAGGACAGGGTGGCTTTGTAGCCAGAGACAATGGTACTTAGAGCATGGTACATACATAGCACATGCAGTACTCTAGCAAGAAAGGCAAATGAAGGCAACTGATGGGTACAGTTAAGTACAGAGAGCTTTGTCTTTTCCCATTTCATGTTCCCATGTCAATACACCCAAGCCTGCATAGTTTTTACAAAGAAAGAAGTTTTATTTGGCTCACGATTCAGGAGACTAGAAGGTCCGTATGCACAGACCAGCATCTTGGAAAGGGCCCCATTGGCAATATCTCAACATGACTGTGAAGCAGAAAGGAAAGCAAACCTATGTGCAGAGAGGGCACATACATGAGTGAGGAGTGGAGGGGGAGCAGACACCGTCCTTCTAGTATTAGTCCTGTCCCACTGCACAGACAGAAAATGGATTTACCCGTAAAGGTGGAGGAGCCACATGACCCATGTCAGGTAGGTCCTGCTTCTTGGAGTTTCCGTCACACCCCTACTCCAGGGACCAAGTGTTCAGCACATGAACCTTTGAGACACAAACCATATCCAAACCATAGCAGCCTTCCTAGAGCAGATCAGTACATGCACTCTGCAAAGGGCTGGACATTTTAGGCCCCACAGTATTGCCCATCTAAATATGCAGACAATGCATAACTAGATGAGCGTGGCTGTATGCCAATAAAATTATATTTACAAAAGCAGTGGCGGTCTGGATGTAGACAAAGCAGTAGCTTCACAGCCCTGTCCTAGAGCATACCAGGAGACACAGCTGTAAAGACAACTGACAGACAACCGGATTAGAAACACTCAGACAGGCATTGCTGAGAAGCGTGGGAAACATCAATATTTTTTAAGTAAAAGAGAAATGATGCACATCTGTACGCTAAGAGAAATAACAGCAGCATCCGGTATGGACATTTTCATACTTTGTATGGTCAAAATCAAAGCTGTATCCTTTCTGTTCTTCACTATACTCTGATTTCCTCAAATTGAACTCAGCATGGTCATATTTCCCCACGTAAACATAAAAGCAGGGACATATTCTTTTTCATCTGGAAAGCAGCGCAGTGCATCATATCCCGCCTGCTCTGAAACACCTGAACAGAAGTTGAAGATTAAAAAAGGAAGTCTCTCTAGTAAAAAGGGCTGCCTGTGAGGCCAATAAACAGACACACAGTCCCACAGAGGCAAATCCCATGTTGTCTGACAAGGGTCCGAAGGAGGTCAGGCTATCTGAAAAGGGTCCCTTGTTATCGGTAGTGTTGTTACAGGGACACCCACAATCCACAGGATGGGGACCAGTAACAGCAAGGAGGAAAGAAGGCCCGTATTCCTAGAACTGCTTTCAATGCAGACAGTAAATAACATTTATATGTGGTCTACTTTGGATCACCAGTAGTGCCCCATGCTCCATCACTTGCAAACAAGGCACTCGGCTCCCAAAGAGCTCACAGTCTAGGGGGAGGGTCCCTAAACTTTTTCTTGTCTAAGTTAATAAAGAAAATCTTCTCGATGTTGTGAGCCACATGGAGTCTATCTCAGGTCACCCTGCAGCTGTATCAGAAGAGAACAGGTAAAGTGGAGACCAATGGATGCAGGGGTAATAAAACTGTATTTTGTTCAGATTCTGAGTCAGGCACAGCTGAAAGTAAGTCCGGTGTGCACAAACAAAAAGCAGTGAGGTAATAAGGCACAAGGCTCCACGGGAACTTGAGTTTGAGGTGCCGGACCAAGCCTGAGAGGTCCAGGAAAGAGTTGGAAAATAAGGTAGTGGGAACAGGCACCCAGAAGAGGAAAGGGGGTACAGAGAGACTCAAGCTAGTAGGCTGAGGCACACAGAGAGCCCTGAATACTCAGGCACTGAAAGACAGGAACAGCCAAGTCCCTGTAGGGCAAGAGGACGCATTAGAAACCTTGGCTTCTGTTCAAGGTAAGAGAAAAGCATTGAAGAGCTTCAAGAATTGATTGGTTTCCTCTAAGAGATTTGGAGGTGGCAAATGGCCAGGGAAATAGGCCCGAGGAACCTAACCAGAAGCTTAGAAAACAATTCTATCTCGGTTTTGGCCCACCGGAGTCCAGGTCTTGGTTTGCAGGGAATTTTGTATTTGGAATCTCAGAAAGTGTATGGAAGGGGAAAGTGAGGTAGGAGAGAGAGAAAAGCCAATGTTGCTATGGATAATTGGAAATCAATCATTGTGGGGACCCACTGAGGAGGTACGGGGCATGCACTTCCACACCCATCCATGTGCAGATGAGGGGCTCTCGAATACAATCCTCATGACTTGAATAAACATGGAGGAATCCATGCTGCCCTCTCCCTATGAAGACCCCTACACCCCAGTTTCATTCCTATTGTTTTAATAAGGAACCCTAACAAAAAGCAACCCAGAGAAGGGAAGGGTTTATTTGGCTTACAGCTCCAAGTTACAGGCATCACCTCAGGAACGTCAAGGCCACTGGTCATATCACACCCTTTCTTGCCTCCTAGGACTCAGCAAACTTCTGCTACACTTACACAGTCCAAGGTTCAGTCCTTAAACGGTACTGCCCACATTCAGGGTAGAGCTTCCCACCTCAAGTAACAATCAAGACAATCCCCCACAGACATGTCCACAGGCCAACTTAGTCTAGGTCAGTGGTTCTCAACCTGTGGGTTGCAAACTGTGGGGATCGAATGACCCTTTCACAGGGGTCGCCTAAGACCATTGGAAAACACAGATACTTACATTACATTTCATAACAGTAGCAAAAACACAGTTATGAAGTAGCAACGAAATAATTTTACGGTTGGGCTCACCACAGCATGAGGAACTGTATTAAAGGGCTGCAGGGTTAGGAAGGGTGAGGACCGCTGCTCTAGATAATTACTCATGAGACTCTCTTCCCAGGTGACTCCAGGTTGTATCAAGTTAACAGTTAGTTAACCTAACCAGCACACCTTGCTAGTGAAGAAGGCCATCAGACAGAAGTAGGACACAGATGACTGAAGTGGGAAACAGAGGACCAGTCCACTGAGCTGCCAGACAACGGAGGCGTGGTCCTGCATAGACGGCACACCGATAGCATTTATGGAAACTAACCTCTCTGTTTTACCTGAGGTAAAACAAGAAAACTAGAAGCTATTCTCAAATGCCATCAAATCTTTCTAAATAATTTTTTTTTTTTTTGGTCAATGTCAAAAAAGGAAAAAGAAAATGTCTACAGAGATGATGTATGGAATCAGCCACCGGGACCGTGTTTAAACCGTTCAACAGCTGAAGCATCACAGGCAAAGACAATTCAAAGTAGACGTCAAACACTCTCCGAGTGTGGTGTGGCACACCTCTAAACCCAGCCCTCGGAGGCAGAGGCAGAGGCAGATGGATCTGGATGAGTTAAGCCAACCTGGTTTTCCAGAGAGTTCTAGGCCAGTCAGGGATACACAGTGACATTCTTTGTCTCACAACAGAAAAACAAACAAAAACTCTTTAGGGTGGACTGGACCCACAGTGGCCCAGGGCAGCAAGGGCTGAACAAACACAGAGGAAGGCCAGCGAGGAATTTCCATGGCAGCAGGGATGCTCTGGACCTCAGCTGGGGAAGGTGTGAGAAAACCCAACCTGGCACATGGTGTGAGGAAGACAGAGACAAATCTCACACGAGTTCCTTCAAGCGACGCCTTTGGCCTTTTGCACATACAGTCTGGCCCTGGCAGATGTGCCCAACAGTTGAAAAGTAATTTTTAAAACTGTATCTGCACTAAACACACACATGTTGGTTTTTTCTCTTCATTGCTCCCTAAAGACCACAGAATGACAATATTTACATTGTGTAAGGTATTATAAGTAAGCTAGAGAGCAATAGAGAACACAGGAGGGTGGGCGCAGGGCTCCTACAGACAGTACACCATTTTAGATAAGGGACTTGCGTGCAAGATCCAATACCTATGGACAAAGGGGAGTAAAGAGTTTGCAAACACTCATCCAAGACAGGTACGCAGGAACCCACCCATGAACACTACTGACTGCAAACACCTGTTTTCTAACCAATCTACCTCCCTGCTGTAAATGGGCCATAAAAGTGCTGGTTACCCAAATTACAGTCCAAGGTCAACGTGGTATTAAGGCTTTGTATCTGAAGGTAAAGAATCTCCAGCCGTTTTCAGGCTTCACACTTGGAGTTACTGCTGTAGGAATGGCCTCCCAGTGAGGTGCCGCTTCATGCATTTTAACGGCTCCCTGTTGGTGCCCTGGTCCTGGGGTGGCAGTACATGGCTATAGTGGAATTTAAACACTGTGATCACAGGTCACTGTTGTAGCAAAATTGCTGTGGTGACAGTTTAGTTACTAGAAGAAGCCTAATCGATGAGGACAAAAATTGGTCGGATTCCACAGCTGCCGTCCCAACTCCACGAGTCCAATTATCTCACTGACCACATACATCATCTCTCTCCTTCCTTACTCAGAAATGACTCTGACACGGGGTTTGTTCTTTCCACTAACCTAAATACTGGGTAAGGGGAGACTTGATGCTCTCGCCTCCTTCCAAACCATATTTTGCATCTCATCTCTATACAGCATGATGTTTGCGTGGGACAGCTCAGAGGTAGACTCTTCACCCCACGCTCAGACACCGCTGTCCCAAACAAGCTTCCCGCACAGCCCACCCATTTGGAAATCACCTTAAAGGACAGCAAAATTTGGGTAAAGCTCCACCAGGTGCCAACTCTTAATGTCAGTCAGGCCCGTGAAGTGAACTTCTCTCTTTTGAAGAGTCATTATTCACCTCCAATGGGTTCTCGCCAAGGCTAGGTTAGTGTCTGTCTGTCTCTCTCTCTCTCTCTCTCTCTCTCTCTCTTTCTCTCTCTCGTGTGTGTGTTTAAACGTATGAAACACCTTGCTTTAAAGCTTAGCCTACTTCTATCTCCTAACCACATTCCTGGCCATCTGATCCCCTGGCCATCTGATCCCCTAGCCAGCTGACACCCTGTCTTGACTTCATTCTCTGAAATCAGTGGATGACAGGCCATTGATAAAATTAAAGCTGTGATAGAACACGAGTTAGAGCAGTGATTGAACTTGAAGCAAACAAGAGCAAGGAAACAGTCCTATGCCATAAATAGCCAAAATGGCGAAGTTGGTGGACCCACCATTCATTGTCCTCACAATACCTATGGCCAGGATGGTGACTAATGGCATCTCAATATGGAAAGCACTTCCATGAGTTATCACAGCTCAGCTCTACCCCACTTTGCAATACACACCAGACACTGTATCCTCACTTTTGCCAGTAAAACAAAACAAATCTGAGTTTCAGAGACAAAATGTCTCACCCAATGAATCACAGTTAAAATACTGATAAAGCCAGCAAGATGGCTCTGACTCAGAGGGTAAAGGTGCTTGTCCCATAAGCCTGGTGGCCTGAGTTCCATCCCTAGAATTCATGCAAAAGTGGAAAGACAGAACTGCACACACACCCATGTACCCACACATGCATGCAGACCATACACAATGATGTATTTTAAAGAACTGAAAGGTCAGGATATAAACACAGATCTTGAGATGTGGAATTCCACCTGCTTCCTTCACATCCAGCCCCTCCTTCCACTCCATGGCTGCTCATGCTCCATTTTCAGCCTCATGGTCTCTCACACTTCAGACTCAGGTGTCTTTAAAGTTTCTGCATTTCATTAAACAGGGGCATTAAACAGACACTGAGTGGGTTCCATTAACTATATAATGAAGGTGCAGCAAGATCTTTACTCCAGGCCTCCAGGGTCAGGCAGCCCCAGAGGACCCAGAGCTGCAATGGGAAATTCCTCCCAACTAGATCCCCAAGATGTCCAAAGAAATCAGAAAGAGTAGGTGAGGGCACAGGGCAGCTATCTACCAGAGAAAAATTACTGAAGACTCACAAGTCCTCTCATACTGTGTGCTCCAAGACAGATGGTTCCTGCAGAAATACATTATCTAATCTGAGAAATTTAATATAAATTTAGAAGACAAATACTGGATCTACTTAATTATCAACGGTTCTTCTATTCAAGCCCATAAACATACCACGTATTTATTTTAATGCTTTCCCATCTGTATGTATAAATGAACTTTTTGGCAAAATCTAGTAGAAACAGGAGTGTTCCCTCTTGTCTCAGCTCACTACATCCCACACGGTGGTACTTTTCATTACCTCTCCCCTGCAACCTCACTTCATCTCCCAGACGGCAGCTTCACAACGGTTCTGTGGAATGCCCCCCCCCCCCCCCAAAGAACAGAGGTTCACGGAAAGGCTGCCGAGACATTTCTTCGATAAAAACGCAGATTCTCGGAAGAACTCTAAAACAAAAGTGCAGCCATGTGCTGGAGTGGCATAACACTAATGCTCTTTTTAGCCCTTTCAAGTTAACCGATCAGTTCCACTGACATCGATAAAAACCAGTCTTAGTCCTAGTTAGAGGAGAAAAAACTGAACTCAACCTAAGCAGCAGGTTCAGAGTCACCCCCAAGTAGCACAAAGTGCTTCTCCCTGAGTACAGGAAGTGTGGAGAGGTCTAGACCACCCCACGGCACTGTGCTGAATTCAAGCTAAAACTGAAGAATAGAAAACAGAGTCAGACTTGGGGTCACATGCCTCTAATCCCAACCTGGGTTACAAGGGAGCCACTGTGAGTGGGTTCGAGAATGGTTTTGTGCACGGTAAGACTTTGTCTATCTTAACCATACGGAATAGTGATGTCAAGGAGGAAGAAAAAGCCTCAGCCTACACAGCAGTGGCAAAGATCCCTCATCCGATTCATCAGAGAGCTCCTAAGGAGCCTCATCAAGTCACTGCTATTTAAGCACAACTATAGCATCCTTGGCTGTTTGATTCCCAAGAGGACAGCCTATTAGGAGAGAAAATTATAATGATGAAAGAATGTACTAGACACAGGCCACCAAGAGTAATAAGAATTGACAACTGGCTATTAAGGGAGCTAAGACAAAGAACTTAAACATCAGAGTAGCCATAAAGCATGGCAGTGGCCCATACCTCTGAGGGCTCAGGCAGTATTTCTGTGTCTTACACAGGACAATAATTGCTGCTTATGATCATGTTCCTGAGCTAAAAGGTACGATGCTCATTAGACTGTTTCAGGAAATGACTCCATTTCCAGAAGATGGATCTCTAAAGTTAGTTATATAATAATCACTTGGTATTTAAAGGGCTGTTTAGAAAACCTGACCAGGAGAACAACTCATGTCATAGACATTCTGGGAAACAGCCAGCAGGAACAGTGAACGTCTCCATCCACACACCGTGGCCACAGGGAAAACTCTTCATCCTTACCTCACTGGACCCCAGAAAGCATCATGGGATGCAGATGAGCAGTGTGTCCAGTCTACAAAGGAAGAGGTAAGGCATGGGGGTTAAGGAACTCGCAAAGTCAAAAGTCGCCACCTGTGGACTCTGAAGTCTGAACACCAAGCTACAGTGGCCACAGCGCTCACTTTAACTGTACCAGCTTTTAGCTACTGTGTTTCTAGCCTTCTCTCTCATATCCAACCACAGCAAACTCTAGTTTCCTTTATTTAAGAGTGAGTTGTAGGCTGCATGGATGGATCAATGGGTAAACCACTTGCCTTGCAAGCAGGAGGACATGAGATCCCCCAAGCCCTCATAAGTCCAGTGCTGGGGAGGTGGAAGTGGGATGTCTGGAGTTCCCTGATCAGCTAGTCTAGCCTAAATGGTGAGCTCCAAGCTATTGAGGGATCTTGTCTCAAAGGATGACATCTGAAATTGCCCTCTGGTCTACACACACACACACACACACACACACACACACACACACACACACACCCCTACCTACATACCTATATATACATTGTAGGGCTGGAGAGACGATTCAGCAGTTAAGAGCACTGAATGCTTTTCTAGAGGACCCAGGTTTAATTTCCAGCACTCACATGGTGACTAATAACTGTCTGTAACTCCAGTTCCAGGGGATCTGGTACCCTCATTTGGCCTCTGCAGACACCAGGTAGCCATGTGGTACACAGACATACACACAAGCAAAACATCCGTACACATAAAATAACATTTTTTTAAAGTTACTTGAAAGTCAGACTTACCATTTATCTAACAATCATTTGTTGAGTATCTTGTGGGATCAGGCACTGAACTGGGTACTATGGATACAGAGATGAACAAAATACAACTCTTTCCTAGAAGCAGTAGGCAGAGCAGAGTGGGAGACTGACACATCAATTACTGTGCAGTGTGTACACAAGACTAGAACTGCTGTCTGGAGAATGGCCACATCAGGCCTGACTGCTGGTGACCTGGAGAAGGGTGTTTTATAAGATTGAGCTCCCCTGAAGGCTAGTGAGACCCTGACACCTTAGCTTCACTGTCTGAGCCCTGGGCCCTGAGGCCAGGAAAGGAGTGTGCACACCAGGGAGCAGACCAGCATCTTATGCACAATCGTCTCTAATGACGACCATGCTATTCCAGTCAGCAAGTGGGAACAGTATCCCCACCCACTGCAACCTGTAGATAAGTAGTGGGACCAGTTATAGGTTCACCTCATCTGCAGGCCACACAGGTACGTCTTCTGGGAAGTCTATGGGGGAGGGGGGTGGGCTGCTCTCTCATTCCTAACTATATAAACAGACTAACCACTACCAAAAGAAAAAGAAAAACTTCCATTACACCCACCTGTGGTTTCCTGAATGGCGTCTTTGGGAAGCAATTCTGAATGCTTTTCCCAGAAAACTAAGCTGCAAGTTTCCTATTTTTATATAAACTTTAATGAATTATAGAAACAATCCATGAATTCATTCTTATTATTTAAAAAATGTCATAGGTCGGAAGTATGCATAATAAAAAATGGGAGGACCTACTTCACTCTGTACTCCCTTCTCTCCCATTTCCAGGGCAAACGGCTTAATTTACAACCTTTCATAACTCCATCAACACACAGATGTGTTTACCTGCACATCTACCTACATTCACGCAGATCTACGGCTCTGAGCTCATTTTACAGTAAATGGAATCATGCCTATAGGCACTGTCTTAAAATTTCCTGGTTATGAATTAACAATATGTCTTAAAGATCTGTATGTATCTATGTATGTCTCTTAAGGAGTTAAATAGCTTTATAGTCTTTCAGTTTGGGCATGAATTATGATTTATACAATTTGTTAATTGGTAGATATTTATGATTGTTCCAGTTGTTTGCCCTTATAAATAACAACGCAAAGAACATTCTCTTTTAGCTGGGTGGTGGTAGCACATGCCTTTGATCCCAGCACTCGAGAGGCAGAGGCAGGCAGATCTCTGAGTTTGAGACCAGCTGGTCTACAGAGTTAGTTCCAGGACAGTCAAGGCTACACAGAGAAACCTTGTCTTGAAAAAAAAAAAAAAACATACATTCTCTTTCATTTTATGTGTACAGGGGTTTTGCCTGCATGTCTCTGTGTGCATGAGATGCATGCAGTACCCATGGAGGCAGAAGAGGGTGTTGGATCTTGTGGGACTGGAGTTAGAAAGATGGTTGTGAGAGGCCATGTGGGCGCTAGGGACTGAATCTAGCTTCTCTGGTAGATCAGTCAGTACTCTTAACCTCTTAACTGCTACACTATCTCTCCAACCCTGCAGAGAAGACTCTTAAATGCACATCTTTGTGCAAGACTTAAAAATGTTTATGCCAATGGTGTATGCAAACAAACTATAAAATCTGATTAGCATTAGCACCCACCCCAACAAACTCCAGGAACCTCTGCTTCCCTATTGTTGGATATTTGTCAGTGACTTTTGCTACATCAGTCTGACGGAGGAAAGCATATCTAGTTGTTTCCATTTATGTTTTGGTGATGACCAGTGAGTGATATTTATTGGTTATTGTTGGGATGTTCTGTATGCTGTGGATATATTGTTGCTATGATTGATTGATAAATAAAACGCTGATTGGCCAGTAGCCAGGCAGGAAGTATAGGTGGGACAAAGAGAGAGGAAAATTCTGGGAAGTGAAAGGCTGAGGCAGAGAGAAGCTGCCAGCCGCCATGATGAAAAGCAGATGTTAAGATACTGGTTAGCCACGAGCCAAGTGGCAACTTATAGATTAATAGAAATGGGTTAATTTAAGATATAAGAACAGTTAGCAAGAAGCCTGCCATGGCCATACAGTTTATAAGTAATATAAGTCTCTGTGTGTTTACTTGGTTGGGTCTGAGCGGCTGTGAGACTGGAAGGTGAGAGAGATTAGTCCCGACCGTGGGTCAGGCAGGACCAGGAAAACTCTAGCTACAATTGGTCATTTCTATTTCTTTTTGAATTGTCGTAGATATTGTTTGCCTACTTTTCTTGCTAGTGGCCTTTCCTTTTTCGTTGACAAGATTTGGGAACATACTTAAGATTTCTCATCCAGACAGTGTTTCTAAATCAGTCTAGCCACCTGGATGTGTCTGTTGTTCTCTAGCAGGCAAGTATGGCAATAACATTCTGATGGTCTTGATGAAATTCTTTCCCAAGTCTTCTACCCACAACTGCTAACCACCCCAGATGTCAGCCACAGGAATAATCCCTCTGCCATCTGGAAAGATGCCAATAAGCTCAGTAGCAAGTTTTGTTTTTTCTAGAAATAAGCAGGCTGGACATAGATCTCTTTCGACAATGAACATAGACTCCTCAGGAAACCTGGAGTGGATGCTAGAGTGTCTTGAGCTAAGGAGATACAAATATAAGTGAGCTGTTGGGCAACTGTTTATAACCACTTTAGAGTAGGTGGGGAACACGGGGCGGGGGGATGCCTGGAAGAAGAAACAGCTTTGATAGAAAAGGAGGTTTGAAGACCTAAGTGAAAATTGTGGAGAATTAACCACAGCAAATCACTTTACCCATCTCTGATGGAGAATTAACCACAGCACATCACTTTACCTGTCTCTAGTCCTGCTTGACCACCTCTAACCTTGTGCTTATGCTTATTTCTTGCACCAGGCTGTTAACTCACCTGAGGTGCTGATTCTCAAGCAAAGAGTACTAACTTGAGTCATTTGTGCCAACAAACTGAAAGCTGACTCCTACGGCAAATTAGCAATGCCGGCTGAGTCAGGAAAGGGTCACAGACTAAGTTTCATAGCAACTATTTCTCTCTATTCTTAGCAATCATCTGAGAATGAGAGAATAAAACAGATTTAGGATCTATTCATACAGCAGACTGTTAGCAGGTTCAGAATTACACAGCACCATCTTTCTCATCGTTAGGGTGACTGTGCCCTGTCCCCCCACCAACACAGAGAAGAGAGAAGGTCTCCCATGCTTAATGCTTTCCAAGGGCTTGGGGGCAGCAATAGAGAAAGGGCCTCAAATCAGCACACGGCTGTATGATGTTCAGATGCAGGTAGCCACTGAGAATGGAAAAGTCTTGGACCTAAAAGGTTGACCCAAGGTTATGGAGGGGTTCCGGTTCCAGCAGATGCTACTGTCTAACAAAGCGGGAAGAGCAAGGCATGGATCCAGCATGAATGGGTCAGCTCAGCACCAAGGTCTTGGACTGAACTCCAAACTTGTTTCCTGAAGCACAGCAGCAACAGGGCAATCGTGATCTGAACCACCACATTGGCATAGGGCATCAGTTTGCTCCAAATGATTGTGTGTCGTCGTTCAGTGGGAAGGGGGACAGGAAAGGGCCGAAGGAAGATGAACTGGTGTCACTCTAGTATTACCTATACAATGCAGCATCTCAAGAACATGCCAAGGCTGGACCAATGGATGGCATGTGAGATGTCCTGGGTCTGAAAACGAATCATCTTACATCTTAACTGTGGTCTTAGACATGGGTGGTACATACACAGTAGCCATAAATCCTGTACTGAAGTTTTGATAGGAAACATGGAAATGTTTCCAGAAAAGTTGGAAACAGGATGATGGTTCAGATACAAATTTCCTTGTCACTACAGTTGCTCCAAGGATGCTAATCGATCAGTAGTTTTTGAAGACTCATTCTAGCTTTTGAGGGGGTGAGTTTTGGAGGTTTTGTTTTGGCTGTTGTTCAGTGCTGGGGATAAAACCCAGGGCCTCACCCATCATAAGCACTTACTCTACCACTTGGTAATACCAACTTCTTCCTTTGCTTCCATATGTACTTGCCTTTGCTGGTCATGTGCTTTTGAACAATGCTGTCATCTCAAAACGCTACTGTAACTCCCCCTTTGAATTGCCTGTGGTGCAAAACATATTAGCCGCTTTCTTCTGTCAAAATGTAGAGATGCCTTTGGCAAGGTCTAAGGAATGGACGTCTTAATTTCCCTTCATAGCTAAAAACCTCTGCAAAGACAGCAGTGACCTAGGGCAGGGGATAAAGTGGATTGGAGGTCAGGACAACTAGTCCTGACTTGTCATCCACTACTCTCTTCCTAACCCTGAACTCAGCGAGACTACTCTTAGAGTCTTCAAAATGAAATTTCCTATGATTGCCACATTTCTCTTCAGTCCGTGCCCTCGCTAGCAGACAGCATGATGCTGGGCCAAGAGCCACTGCACCCCAGAAATCAACACAAGTGTAAGACAAGCTGTTTGACAAGTTTTCCTTTGAACAGTACTCTGAGTCCGTTCTGATTCATCTGAATAGGAAAAGCTTCCTGCCTCTAGTTCCTGCCGGGTGAGCAGGTTCCAGACAGGGCTGGCAACTCTGATAAGGACAGAGCCTCAAGGGAAGAAAAAATGTCTTCCCTTCCCTCTAGCAAATATCTCTGCATTTGAAGCAGTTGGGCACTTGGAAACACCACACGGAACTAGGTTATCTGAGTAACCTATGGTGTCAGACTCTTTTCTCAGTTCTAGAAGTAATATAGGCACTTGACACCAAATTGTGGAACCGAGTTCAAGGTGCAGAACTCTTTTCAACATATTTCAAAAGTTTTGATCAAAGCCACTGTCTCCCAAGGTGTTCGGTTCACAAAGCACAACCCGCAGCCTGTTGTCAGCTAGCTGGCTCTGCAGAGGCTTGCTTCTGAACTGAAATCTCAAGCCATAGACAGGAAAGGTTGTAAAGCTGCTGGAGGGACAGGAAACGGGCGTGAAGATGAGAAACCTCCACAGCCATATCCGTTCAACAGAGCACAATCTGCCGCAGCTCAAAGAAGCCATGACCACCGTCAATTAATTAGGAGGACGTCAGTGCGTTGTGACTCAAGCCACAGCCCCACCCTGGGGCTCATCTGCAAGGCTGTGGCTTCTCCACACTAGGCAGAGAGAAATAAATTCTGTTCTAAACCAAAGAAGGCTGCTGTTGCTTAAGAAGGATACTGAAAATTGAGCTGGGGTATGTTTCCTTTCCCTTCTGTCAGGGAGCATAAAAATCCCTACAAAATTTAACCGGGTCCTCATTCCCCAAAGGGCAGGTGGACACACACACAAATGGGGGCGTTTTGACCATGCATCACAGCATGTGTGTGGAGGGCAGAGGGCAACCACAGGAGCTGGTCATCTCCTTTCACCATGCCGGTCCCCGACGGCACCCAGACTGCGGGACTTACAGCCAGTGCCTTTCCCCTCTGAGCCATGGCTCCACCCAGTATGTGTTTCTCATGCTTCAAAACTGGCCAAATGAAGTGATAAAATTAAAAGTCTTAGTTACAGGTCATGATCTGTGGTTGTTAGGGGTAGCAGACCACACAGTCAGTCTTAACCAGCCCTAGGAGCGTCTCTCCGTTGTATGGGTTTACCAACATAGGTAGGAGGCCATCTACCATCCAGTTTCTCAAAAAAAAAAAAAAAAAAAAAAAAACCAGAAATTTTTGCGGAGGATCACCTTTGGTTGGAAAGCCAAGATGACAAAAGGCACCAATGACAACAATTTGCAGACTCTGGAAGAGCTACTGCCCCCACCCAGGAAGTGCTGAGTACCACAGGACTCATTTTGCAGTTCCGCTCAATTTTTTGCAGGCAACGGTAAGTGATGGAGACAAGGTGTCTCTCTATATAGCTCAGTCCGTCAGTCTGCTGCAGAACGGGCTGAGCTGCTGACGGATTGGCCTCGGCACAGGTAATTCAGAAGGATGAGAGCAGCAGGTCCGTCCTTCCACGGGCTCCAAAGGGGACTGTATAAGGACTTATACCTGTCCCACCACTCGGAGTGGAATGAAACTACTAAGAGTTCCCTGCATCCTCCTTTCAGAGGCAGAGAGCCTGAAGAACACCGGTTAGTTAATAAGGGCAAAGACAGAAGCACAATTCTGTCCTCTGAGCTAACAGGTAGCAGGAGATTGACACAGACAGCTGACTGTCTCCACTGTCTCGGTCTCTAGAGAGACACACCTTTATAGAGGACACAGGCACACTTAACAAGAGAGAATACATGTGGCTTTCTAACACCCTCCACACCCGAAGTCCTTCCCTCTGCCTCCCACTGTGTTTTTGCTTATTAGAACTTAGAATGGTTCTGGGTGGGAGGTACTTCACCAACCAAGTGCATGTTCAGCGTGGGTTTAATCCCTAGTGCCCCTCTGTCCAGAAAAAAAAAAAAAAAGGGAAAAAAAATAGAAAGAAAGCTAGAGATGATCTGAGCATGTTACTTTGCAGTCAGCTATAATTTCATAAAATGAAATACAGGACTCATACATTTCAGGAGGACTGGGTGTCAACCAGATTTAGAGTTCTCTGTGGCTCACAAACGAACCTTGAAGCAAAGGTCTCTCTTTCAGTTAAGGATTATCATTAAGGATATGAGCTATGATAATAATATTGATCAAAACCCATTTAGTTCATGTGTTGATTATTGCAGTGATTGATCACTGGGATTCGGGTTTTGTTAGGTGTTCCAATAATCAGTTCCTTCTAGTGTAACCCGTGCAAAATGCAATCGCATGCCTGCATGGTCAGAGCCTTACAACCGAAGCATACAGCATGTTCCTAGTTTATCTGCTCTTGCTAAACAGTAAGACATAGTTTGAATTTGTGAAACGGTCTACTTTAACTCTTGAAAGTTCAAGTATTTTCTACATTCATAAACAAAAACGGCCTTAAAAAACCTTATTAAGCAACATTCAACTTTCCTTGTCTGACATGGTAGTTCTACTTCCTCCATGTCATTTGGAATGAGCATAAACAGTTAGCCAAGGGTCAAAGGTCCAAATCAGTGGGTCCGTCTGTCATCCTCCTCTCCCACCCCATCTATACAGGTGAGTCTGTACAGGTTCAAACTGGTTAAAGCCAATAAGCTTGGCTCTCTTTCCCCACAACTTATCCCAAAGACTCAACAAACAGACATACTCTCAGTTATCAATCCATTTACTTGTGAAATGCTGAACAATTACGGTCTTCCAATTCATTATTTCCAATGTCAAAGTGACTGTGGCACACTAGTTGACAAGGGAGCTGTCTAGACGAGCAAAGGGTGTCTCCTCAGCCCTCGAGTCCAGGGCTAAGAGTCTCTTCTCTTGGGTGAGTTTTCTGATCACGAGTAAAACCACCTCTTTTCCCTGCTAGTGCAGTTTAACGTATTTAAAAGTTTTTTGTATCTCCCTGCCCCAGTGAGATACCTCCAGTTACCTCAAGACACCCAAAGACCTGAATCAAACAGAGCTGTCTTTTCAGGCAATCCATCAGACTCTTAAGAAATCCCAAAGCACAGAAAGTCTACTCAACTTTTTAGGACAGAAGAGACTTTAGTATTCTAAAACCTTTGTTTGGAGGGACAAATGCCCTGAAGCTTACACTATTTAAAAAGGGAGAGGGCAAGAATGAAGCTCACACCTTAACTGCACTGCTGTAGATGTGGAGGGGATGTCAGAGAAGAGGAGATCTGGCCTTCACTTCCTAAGTAAGGCCAGGGTCACCCAGTGTGGGAATCAGCATCATATGATCAGTAACAGAAATCACACTAATGGATGGGTCCCTCCCCACCCCCAATGGATGGGGTCCCTTCCTACCTCTAGCCAGAATCAGAAAAGAACAGTGCCCCTAAACAGCCATGTTTCTTGTTTGTTTGTTTTGTTTTCTAGAGACAGGGTTTCTCAGTGTAGCCTGGCTGTCCTGGAACTCACTCTGAAGACCAGACCATGCTGGCCTCAAACTCACAAAGATCAGCTTGCCTCTGCTTCCTGAGTGCTGGGATTAAAGGCGTGTGCCACTACTGCCTGGTCTCGTCCATGTTATTTTTATTATTAATTTTTGTTTATGGCGTGTGTGTGTGTGTGTGTGTGTGTGTGTGTGTGTGTGTGTGTGTTGTACATGGATGTGTTTGGGAGAGAGGTACATGCACCTGTACCCATGTGGATGCCGGAGGGGAATGTCACCTTTCCTCTTCGATCTCTAGCCTATTCCTTTGAGGCAGGACCTCTCTCTGAGTCTCCCAGTTAGGCTGGAAGTCAGTAATATCTCCTGGCTCCACACCCTTCAGTGCCGGGGTTACAGACCAATCCAAACTGGGGCTCCTCATGCTTGTCTAACAGGCACTTTCAATTGAGAAGCCATCTGTCCCTCCCCCCCCCCCCCCCCCCCGTGTCCTAACAATACGTAAAGAAAGGCCAGGAGGGCACAAGAACGCTATGGGAAAACAGCATTTCAAGAAACGACCAACGACGGAAGAACTGAGCTTGTCCTCTATGTTCTGGACAAGGAGGCAGCAGATGGCTTCGGCTAGTCGGGTGTCCATAGTGTCTGGGGTAGAAGTTAAATGAGGGTGGGCTGAAGTGTGTCTGGGAAGGGACAGAGTGGACACAACAAATACTGTCAATTCCTTCACCAAGTTCGACTGTACCAAGCAGGCAGGGTCAAAGGACACTAAAGAGCATGCTGGGAGGATAATGATTTGTTTGGTTTTATTTTTGAAGATTAGAGTGACGACCCCCCCCCCCCCCGGTATCGAGCACTATAAAAAGATGAAGGTGTATAGGGGCCAGAACACAGGTGAGAGATTCTGAATGAAAAAATAAAATAAGCCGGGTGGTGTTGGTGCACACCTATAATCCCAGCACTCGGGAAGCAGAGGCAGGTGGATCTCTGTGAGTTCGAGGCCAGCCTGGTCTACAGAGCTAGTCCAGGACAGGCTCCAAAGCTACAAAGAAACCCTGTCTCAAAAAAATCAACAACAACAAAATAATAAATAAATGAATGAATGAATGAAAGAAAGAAAGAAAGAAAGAAAGAAAGAAAGAAAGAAAGAAAGAAAGAAAGAAAGAAAGAAAGAAAGAAAGAAAATAAAAGGAGGAGGACATGACTACTTCCAAAGAATGGAGATATAAGGGAAAAGGCAGGCAGAGGGGAAAATCCAGGCTGAACATGACCAGCAGACTAAAGCCGACCATGAGAGGACAGAGCGCTCACATAGACAATTAGCGGGGGAAGAGAAGGGACAGAGTGTGCCTCTGAGATAAGACGAGAGGGAGAGAAGAAAAGAAGAGATGGGAAAAGGAGGAAGAGGAGAGGGTGCAGATGGGACCTCATGGGGAGGGAGGGAGACATGAGGAGAGGGTTGCTTTTAAAGGGGGCTTAGCGCATGCGTATAGAAACTAAGCAATGTAAGGCCTTACACCCTGTGCTGTCTAGGCATCTGCCTGGATAGTGACAACACATGCGTGGCCGTAGGACCCTGGGTTGACTAGTACAAATGCCTGAATGCTAACAGATATGGGAAAAGAGCCCCCCACAGACCAAGAGAGATGCCCAGGGCCAAGAGGCCAAGAGATCAGGCTCAGGGAAGGAAAGTGGAAGCCCAGACCATGGAAGGGAGGATTTAAGGCAGGGAACAGCAGGGTCAGCAGCGCTGGGAGGAGCCACAGGTGCTGAGGAATGCTGGGAGAGCTGGCCAGAGTCTGGTTTGATATGTCAATAGGCACCTCAATTAGCCATTTGCCCCGGAGGTCTGAGACCTAACAGAGTGTAATGTGAAAAAAAAGCTCTTCCATTTTAACCTGAGACATGAGGTATGGAGGAGCACAAGTGGACACATTTATTTATATATACATAAACATATATATATATATATGTGTGTGTGTATGTGTGTATATATATACATACACACATATATACATATATATGTATTATATATACATATATGTATACACACACACACACACACACACACACACACACACACACACACGCTGACATTTGTAAGCCCTTCATCCGCTGACCCAGAAGGAAACTCTGCTGAGTCACCCTAGCCTTGTACTGAGGCCGAGGAGGAGGACAATGGCAGTAGCAACAGGTCAGCTTCCCCGGCCAAGAATGGAAGACAGTAAGATGATGAGCTGGATGAGCACAGCAGCAAGGGAGGACCTCAACAGAGAAGGAACTGATGGTTGCTGGAAGAACAAGAGCAGAGGGAGGAAACCGTGTAAGCATGGTTTTTAGAGACCTTGGTCTTGGTTGACTCATGTAGAAACTTTCAGTAAAGAGTCCCCTTGCTTCCCAAGGCTTCCTGCGTCAACTCTGGGATTGTTCCCCGGAATTAACTGTCCTCAAAGCAGCTGGTTTTCTTCAGCTTATACAGGCCGTAGACTTGGTAGCAGGAAGGCAAGCTTGCAGGGTAAAAGCTGAGGCTGTGTGTTGAGCATGAGGGGAGTGGGTGGTTTGTCCAGGATTTGAGGCCTCATACAAAGGTCTGCCTCATAGGTGTTGAGAACAATGGTAGGCACGTGGAGGGTAAAAAGTCTGAGCTCCAGTCTGGGTTTCAAAACCCACCAGTCTCTGAGCTTGAAATCCCACCAATCCCTGGGCTTGCCCCAAGCCCTGGGAGAAGTGCTGGGGAGAGTCCCACAGCTACTACTGTCTTTTCCAACAAATCTCTTGTGTGAAGTTTGTTGTGCTATGTGACTTTGCGGTCTTCCTTGGCTCCCAATGGCAGGATACCTTTCCCCTCAGAGCTGCAACACTGCACTTACTAACGAGAGTTGAGTTTATCACGGGGTCCACTGAGGCTGAAGGTCACAAGTTTGCAATAGCATCAGCCTGAATAGCAGTGGGTTTTTCCCAGCAGTGATTGGAGGCCAGCTTGGAGGACATAGAAAGCACACAACTGAATCTCTTCAGGGTTTGTAATTACCCTGGAAGTTGCCCAAAGCAGAACAACTTTCCATCCAACATGTCCAACATACATGAACCACGCAATAAGTCTTTCAGAATGAATGAATGAATGAACAAGACTGCTTATAATCTGGCTAAAGAGTGGTTGAGATGACAAGCTATAGTGTCCAAACTGAACAGGGAAGGAAGTGAAGACAAAGGAACCTGAGAGAGGGACCAACACAAAGGGTCCTGAGGGATTCATCAGTGTACTTAGCAGTTTTACACTCAAGGGGACAACTTTGAGTTGTCTTGAGTCTTAGGCACCCCCTGGTGGCTGGTCTGGGAGCTAGTAGGTCCCAATCCTCTTTCCACACATACTGTGTTCCTCCATTCACTGTCCAACACTCCCTTCTTTTCTCTTTAATCTATCTCCTCATTCAGTCTTTTAACTTGATATCTCTCCTCTCCTCTCCTCTCCTCTCCTCTCCCCTCCCCTCCCCTCCCTCTCTCTCTCTCTCTCTCTCTCTCTCTCTCTCTCTCTCTCTCTCTCTCTCAGTTTATTGAGGCAGGGCTTCTCTGTGTAGTTTTGGTTCCTGTCCTGGATCTCTCTGTAGACCAGGCTGGCCTTGAACTCACAGAGTTCTGCCTGCCTCTGCCTCCCTAGTGCTGGGATTAAAGGCGTGCGCCACCACCGCCTGGTTCTTTTCTCTCTTTTTATTGCCCAGCTGCCCCACATATATCTCTTTCTTTTAGCTTCATCCGGTTTCCTTTTTTAGTTTATGAAAACAATCCCCATCATGGTAAGTATGGATAATCATAGAACACACAGTACGTATGAAAGAAGGGCAAAGAAACCTTGACATTGCAAAGTTAAAGAAAGCATAGCTTCTTAGGAAAGGGGCATGAATTTTAAAGGACTTACAAACTATATCATATTGTATCTAACTGCCCTGTCCTTATCTGAGCACAAGCGTTCAGAACATCTTCGATCATGACATTTCTCATTGGTATTTTAATGATTAACATTAGAAGTATTTTGCTGTTAATTTTATATTGCAATGTATATAATTTCTGCTGCCGCCTAGATTGGGTAGCTGTTTAAAAACTAGACTTCAGATGTTTATGATATTGTTGTCCAAATGGACTTTTTGACTACAACCTACTTGCCAGTTAGAGGTATAGTATAGTCCTGACTCTTTGTTTGGATTTCCTTGAAGATCCCAACAAGCTACTGAGTAATACTCTTGATAAGGGTTATGAGAAATTATAATGAATGGTGAATGCCTCAGAGGGTCATCCGGCCATCTTTTGGCTCCCACTTCCTCTTGTTTACCAAGCTATTTTAAGACTTTTCCATTCCCTGTGTTCTTTTTCTTCCCAACCCTGACACTATTTGTGTCTCTTTGGTGGCATTTTTTAACGCAGGAAAACTTAAATAAGTTCCAAGACTGCAGCACAGCCTTATTATTTGATGATTGTGAATCTTGTCTGGGAAAACCTCCAAACCCAGATTTGCCGTTTTAAGCCCTTCCTTTGAATCCCCTGTTGTCAGCAATACCCTATGTTATTGGCTTCTTATTGATTGTCCCCCTTTCCTTTACATAAGTTAACTAGAACATTCTAATTTCCTCCCCTCTCATTATGTGTTCTTGGTCCTTCCACATTGCTGGAACACAATATTGTTTTAGCTTTTTGATTTTCAGAGAAAACACTTCGCTCCATTAAATCACACTTGGCCCTTCGGAGAGCCATCACCTTGTCACTCCCCATTGTGACTCTTCACACACGTCCTTCTTCACCTTTCTCTCAGTCTGGTCACACCCCATCCCCTTCGGAAGATGTGTTTCACATTCATCCTTTGTCCCTCACCCCCACCCGCCTTCTCATGTCCCCGCCCACTTGCTGTTCCAAGGCCCTGCTACAGCTCAAGGCAGCTTTCCTGTCGCCTTACTCATTCTCTTGCCAACCAAGCTCCATCCTCCACTCCCCCTGCATGGTGAACCCTGTGCTCTTTGGCCAGAGAGGGCAGGACACACCTCCCAGGTGATGGTACCCAGGAACTGCTTCCTGAACTCTCCCAACACTGAAAGATGAGCTTAATTTCCTCACTTCACAAGTGAAGAAACTGGAGGTCCTGGAGGTTCAGGCTTCTGGCCCTGGAATACAGGGAGAGGAAACAACCTGTGTTTGTAAAGGGTCAATGAAGCGCTCCTATGACAAAGATCCCATGTTCACTCTGTTTAGCATCAAGGAACAACCTCAAGCCCAGTGGTTTTGAAGAATGGGATTTGTAAGAAGGAAGCGTGAATTCAAACATCTTCTTTCAAAGAGTTTTTAATCTAGTCACAGTAGGATAGGGAACATAGTAGATACACTATGTGAGCAAGTGCTAAATTAATCCTTGATGTATCTGAGACCTGGGACTGGAAAGCCAGCCTCGCTGCTCTCCCAGCTTGGCTAGTTTCAGACTGGGTTGCTTGGCCATAGGACGGCTTCTTAATATAAGACATCCTCTTGCCTGACACCTCCTTCTGGCCCAGTCACCCTCCCCCAAATCAGAACAATACACCGTTAGGGGAAAAGGCGTTGCAATCCTGGGCTCCTTTCCAACTCAACAGCACTATTTGCTTTTCCTAACGACAGGATAATTATTGCTGGATATTACTCTGGGATTTTTCCATATGTCCTTTAGTTTGGAGTGAGATGACCCAAGGCTGCCTTTGACCGCCTTTTGACCTCCTGCCCGTTGACCTCACTCTACAACTTTGCCTTTGGTTTCAACTTTTATGATGACCCAAACTTCATGTGCCTCATCAATACCCATTTGGCCACTGCTGCTCTTGAGTCTGTGACAAAGACTCCTTGGGAAAGGCCTTGGTCACTTGCAGCCGGCTCACTGAAAGCAAGTTCTTGCTACGTTCATCACTTTGGCAAACAAGGACAAGCTCAAGGAAATTAGAGGCCGAACTTGACAGAGCACTGGGTGCAGCTGCCGGCCCAGCTGTGCAGTGATTCTCGACGGGTCCGTTACCTCGTGAACACAACGACTCAGCACGGCTTCCCAAGTCCAGCACTCCTGTCGGCCTAATATATTTGGTAACAGCCATTATTTCAGAAATGAATGCATGCGTGTATTTATAGCAGATCACATGCCAGCTCTATCAACAATTAAAGAGATTAGGATTCAGCAGCCATATTTCTCTAATTAGGACAAGATGGAAGATGTTGTCCATAGAGTGCTGCAGTGTAGACAAGGTTTATTCTTTCCTATCAAGACTGCCATGCTGCATCTCAACAGTCGGACATCCGCCCTCCCTAGAGCCACCTCCTCCCTGCACAATACTTACTTCTCTGTCTGTCCCATGGAATTTTCAGGCAGGGGACTCCATTTCCAATTGGCCCTTCAAATTTCCCCTTCTCCCAGCCAGCCGTGTGATGGGCTCAGTGGGTTGTTTTAAGGCTTGTTTTGAAATAGCATGTGGACGGCATCATGGGGCCACTAATTTCATTCAGTGACATTAGTTCCCTGGAGCCTTGGTCTACGTTACATGCTCACACTTAAAAGGCCTCCCCTCTGAACAAAAGCCTGATCTTAGGGTCTGGGCCATAAATTGCATCTTGCCTCTCTCCTGCTCCTGCATTATTTACGCGGTCTTCTCAGGGAGCTGGCTTGAGACTCCCTCAGAACAACAATCGGCAGGCACTGGAAGCTCTGCTCTAACGGGATTGTGGGCTCCGGGAGAGAGTTCCACCCATTCACAGTCTCGATAATAAAATATGATAATCTAATTTGGTAAAAATAAACTGTGAAATCAGAGATTCGAGGCAAAAAACTTTAAAGATGCAATTCAGACTAGCAATCAGTGTTCATTCAGCCCTGTACCATTTCAGCTTTCTCCCTGTGCAGACGCTTAAGCGATGCTAAATTAAATAATTGACAAATTTTTAAAACTGCTGGAAATTACCATCTGTACTTAATTTTGGAATATAAAAAGGTCCACAGAAAACACCCTTTATGATTATTTTGTCTAATAACAGATATGAAACAATACAAACATCCCAGTCACAAAATATAATAAAATATAATGTGTTTCAAGCACTCTGGTTTACATATTCAAACACAGTTTTCAAAACAAAAACCCACAGGAGGTAGTAATGTTTTCTACCAAAAGAATCATATTAAACTTACACTTTCATCTTTGGGTGGCTTAAATATATTTTATATGTGTGCTATTGAAAGGAACTAAAAAATAAATGTAAAAATACCAAAGCCCTCAGGTCTCCATCTATGAAATAAAGTGTAGGGGTAAGGCACTGCCAAACATCTGAAAGATTCTCCTGAGGGAACACTTTCCTGCCAGCCAAAAGTCACAGGGACATTGTGGCTGAGTTTTCTAATTGTGGTTTTCTCTTGTTCATTTGGATTTTGGCTTGAGGAGCTTATATTGTTTAATACAGTTATGAAGTTTTCTGTTGGATAATTTTCTGACCACTAGAGACCATTGAAGGCAACCTTGGTGATAAAAGTCATTAACTCTCACGCTGAGGCGCACACAGCTGATTCACTGTGGGGTATGAGAAACAGAGTAGATGAAGAAGCAAATATGGGAAGTGTGTCCAAAAAAGCTAAGGTTGCCTTTTCAGAAGAGGCCCAAGATGGAAGCCTGTGAGTCTGTGTTCCTGGAGTGTTTCAGAAAATTATTTTAAGGTGTGTTACTTTTGTTTATGTTGTATTTGTTTAACTCTGTGAAGCTGTGTTACTGTGCCTGTCTAAAACACCTGATGATCTAATAAAGAACTGAATGACCAATAGCAAGGGAGGAGAAGGATAGGCAGAGCTAGTAGAATATATAGAAAGAGAAATCTGGGAGGAAAAAAATTTAGCCAGAGAAGGAGGAGGGCTCCATGGCCAGCCATCCAGCTACACAGCAAGCCACTGAGTAAGAGTAAGATACACAGAAGTAAGAAAAGGGAAAAGCCCAGAGGCAACAGGTAGATAGGATAATTTAAGTTAAGGAAAGCTGTCAAGAAATAAGCCAAGCTAAGGCCTGGCATTTATAAGTAAGAATAAACTTCTGTGTGAGTGATTTATTTGGGAGTTGGGTGGCGGGCCCCCAAAAGAGCAAAAAACAACCAACAACACTGGAGTGCTTCATAACCAGGACCATCCCCCAACAATGGGCACCTGGAGGCCATCTGAGATCTCAGAGCTTAGCCTTGGGCCTGCCCCAAGGTCTCACGGGTTCAGTTTAGGTCACTGAGATGAGACTCCCAGGCTGAGGCCATTCTGCCCTCGGAGGATTGTACTGCTCAGAGCCTCCCTGGTTGTGGTGCTGACAGCCCATAGACTTACCTGGTATTGCATTCTTAGTCAGCTTGCTGCATGTGGCCTACATTGGAGTATGCATCCATCAAATGCACTCCACCTCAAAAATTAAATATACGTAAGGCAAATAACACGAATACCACACTGATACTGTTACAAAACACATTACAAATTAATGCCCCTGACAGAAGCAGTTATCAGAGATGAAACCAGCCCATGATGTGGGCTGAGGGATAGCTCAGTTGGGAGAGCTTACCCTTATAAACACAGGGGTCTGAGCTGCATATAATCAGCTACATTTAGAAATGTCTTCATTTTATAAATGCACTTCCATCAAGCTCATCCCTAATGTGCACAGAGGTCCCTGTGGGACCTTAGGAAACACTGATTATCCAAGTGTGCATACTTGGACTGGCCCCTGGAAGATTCTGCTGGGGAAACTTCCACTAATCTCTTTTAAGAATAAGGCCTCTACTCTGTTGAGTGCCCACCAGTGTCATCCCGGCTCTCTCGCTGTCCCCTGCTCCTCTAATCCAATCCTTCTCAGCACCGCGTATATTCCCTAGCAATGTCTTCCCTCCTGTTACTTCTGTTTTCTCCCTATCCATATCTAGACTGCAGTAAGAAACTGCAGCAAATGGCACTCCTGTAACATCCCCCACCAAGCCCTCTGCCCCCTGAGCCAGATCCTACTCGTCAATGAGCACCCTGTTGACTGAGACCCCTCTCCCTCTTCAGTCTCCTTTCCACAGACTCTGCTCCACCCAGCCCTGACTAAAAAAAAAATGTCTAGCAAAATAACCAAGATATTAGATTACAATGTACCTCCCTCTCACCTCCCACTTCCCTGTAAAATAAAAAAAAAAAATCAAAACAGTAAACAAACAATATAAATCTCACCCCCAGGCTTCCTATAGACAGTAACGATGAACATTGCTTTCCCAGATTCGGCTCCTGGATACACACTGAGCTAAACGGTCCTCTCTCCAGAACTTTATTAGGTGGTGATTGCATTTATGCGGAATTAAGTCTACTACTGCAAATAAACATGCTGGAGCTTCCAGGAAAACACAGAGAAGAGAAACAAGCTCCCTGGACGTGAACATACTGGAAAATACAATCAAACAAGCTGACACTTACACCAGAGCTCCCAGATCCTGCACAGCGGTAGCCCTAACGGTACATCCTAGTGTTTTTTATCCGTGGTCTCCTCTTCTCACTGATGGGACCACTCAGGCACATGGTCAAGTTGCAATCAGCTTCCCCCTTAGTGATGTATGAGAGCTGGACTGATTTATCTTGTCTTTCTCCAGCACATTAGCACTAATGTCTGCGTATGCATCCTACCTTTCTTTAGCCGTTGCCCCGGCTTTATCATTGGTAATCTAAATTAAAGAGCCAGTGAACAGAGCAGGGTTGTTGTCCCACACCCCTCCCTGTTTTCCATGAAACAATTGCCAGGCAGTCACTCCCAGACAAGGATCCCACTGTCTATTCTACCGAGCTTCTCCTTCTGTACCCCATTGAGACTGGACGTCTGAGTGACAAGGGACAGGCCAGTGAGGCTCTGATGGTTCAAAGGTAAATTTACGATTTATGCTCTGTAACAGCAGATGGCCCCAGGAAATCCTAGAGAGAGCTGTCATCTCCGAGTGTTTCAGCTCAGAATTGAAAACCAACACTATCCACTAAATTAGCAATCGGATACCCCTCTGAGTGCCCTGGGTGCAGGTCTGTCTTCACATTCTCACAGAAATCTCTTTCTTTTTCCACCAGTATCTGGCTTACATGAGCATCCCTGAGTGTTTGTTTTAGTAAGACATTTGAGTGCAAGGTACACACAAGAGGCTGAATATCCTATTTAAAAATTTAGGGAAATGCATCAAACAGACGATTAACCTTGCCGTAACCTGCTATCAACAACCAGCTGAAGACAGTGCTTAGATCTGAGGCTGCCCAGTCCTCTCCTTGAGACACGCATAGTATTTCCTTGGTCTCCAGAAATGTTTGGGAAGCAGAGCCATATCAGAGTATTTTTTTTTCCACAGGAAAGTTTTTGATCTCTTTAAGATGTTGCTACTTTAGCAGCATCTTGAGGCCGTTAAAATTAGATGTACAGGGAGTCTCGGAAGAGCAGTAGGTTTGTGTTGTTCTTTTAGGCACTAGAACTACAGAATGGCTGTGAGCAGGAGAATTTAGTGGATACTGACCACAGAAGCTATATCTCTATTTTGGAGAACACATGATTGTTTTCATCGCTTGGAACATGTTTTTGCATTCTTAATTTTGAGTTTTAAAATTAAGAAATTATGGGGCTGGAGAGCCGGCTCAGCAGTTAAGATCACTGGCTGCTCTTTCAGAGGACCCAGGTTCAATTCCCAGCACCTACATGGCAGCTCACCACCATCTGTAACTCCAGTTCCAGAGGATCCCAGACCTCTGGATCTGTCTCTGTGGGCACCAGGTAGACATGTGATGCAGAAACATACAGGCAGGCAAAACATTCATATACATAAAACAAAAACCAATTTTTAAAAATTAACAAAGTGTAACATACCCATTTCTCTGAAAGCATAAAACACAGGCTTGCCATTTCTTCTAAGATTTATTTTATTTTTAATTATGTCATGGGAGGGGTGCACAGTTATGTGTATGTGAGTACATGTGCCGATATGGCCAGAACCACCAATTCCTTGGAACTGGACTCATAGGCAGTTGGGTGATTGGCAGTGGGAAGCTGATGTGGGTGCTGGGTCCTTTAGAAGAGCAGCGTGTGATCTTAACCCACATAACTGGCCACCCTCTGCGACCTCATTCTC
Organism: Onychomys torridus; assembly: GCF_903995425.1. Taxonomy (NCBI): domain Eukaryota; kingdom Metazoa; phylum Chordata; class Mammalia; order Rodentia; family Cricetidae; genus Onychomys; species Onychomys torridus. The sequence goes on along the minus strand of NC_050446.1, from coordinate 49,043,047 downwards.
ATCATTGCAGCCCCTGTGGCAGGCTACTTCCTACAAAATGGCCTCACTCTCTCCCACCCCACCTGCTCCTCCTGCAATGCATTTTGTTTGTTTCTTTGAGACAGGGTTTCTCTGTGTAGCTCTGGCTGTCCTGGAACTCACTCTGTAGACCAGGCTGGCCTTGAACTCACAGAGAGATCCACCTGGTTCTGCTTCCCAAGTGCTTGGATTAAAGGCGTTTGCCACCACCACTGTCAGGTTACATTTTTTTTTAAAGTGTAGCCTTCTCCCTTTTGCGGTGATATTGTGTACTCTAATAAAATTTGTCTGAAGATCAGAGAACAGAGCAAGCCACTAGATTAAACATAGAGGCCAGGCAGTGGTGGCACACACCTTTAATCCCAGCCTCTTGGGAGGCAGAGATCCATCTGAATCTCTGTGAGCTCAAAGCCACCCTGGACTGCATGAAACTGACTTAGTCTTGGAGAGAAAACAGAGCTAGGCAGTGGTGGCACACACCTTTAATCCCAGGACTGAGAAACACACAGGCCTTTAATCCCAGGAAGTGATGGCTGGGTGGAGAAAGGTATATAAAGTGTGAGGAGACAGGAACTGAGGCTTTTTCAGGCTGAGGAGTTGGTAAGGTAAGAGGTGGTGGCTGTGGCTTGTTCCTTTGTCTCTCTGATCTTTCAGCAAATTTTATTAGGGTACACAATTGTAGTTAGAGTTTTCCTGCCTGGCCCAGTCAGGACAAATCTCTCTTACCCGCCAGTCCCACAGTCGCTCAGACCCAACCAAGAAAGCACACAGAAACTTACATTGTTTAGGATAGGACACCTTTTGGAATGATCTTTGTAACACGCCACCTACCCATGTCCTAGACTTCCCTGGATTTTACTATGTGTTTTTTGCTTGATATTGTTTGCACTTATTGTAATTCCAACTTATCTAAGTCATTATCCCTCATTACTCCTGGACAATATTTGATAACCATCTCTTTGCATATAGTCTTGTATTAGGTTAGAATTTTCTTATTTAGACAAAAGGGGGAGATGTAGTGGATAGCCATCCCAGCATTGTCCTGGAAGTTCCAACCCCCATTGAGGCTTCAGTAATGGTCACGCCCACAAGGCAGGGCAGAGGAGGAAGTGGAAGACCGAGGATCGAGAGGAGGTCTCTCTCTTGGTTCCGGGACCCTGGACACTGGAGGTAGACCGAGCAGAGTTCTCCAGAGAACACCGCCGGACTGCTCCATACCTTTGCCAGACCCTGCAACCTACCCCTTCATTTGTAAGTTACCCCACAAAATAAACCTCCCTTTTAACTACGTGGAGTGGCCTTAATAATTTCACCAATACACAATATATCACCACACCCTTTGGAGTTGGACTATGACAAAAGTGGCAGATAGTGACTTCCAAAGCCAGTTGGAAAATGTTGAGAGCTTCTGCCTGGTTCTCTTGAGATATTAGCTCTTGTTATGAAGCCTCCTTACTGGGAAGAAGACATGCAGTCACATGGAAAGGCTCTGGCCAACAGCTCCATCCATTATCAACGTAGACAGACATGCTAGAATCCAGCCTGCAGTTGATTACATCCTTGCCTGCATTGTCCATGAGGACAGCAGGTAGAACAGAGATGAGCTGGTTCCCCTCACATTCCACAGCTCTGTTCAAATTTCAGGTTCATAAGCAAAACAAAGACATGTTGTTGTTCAAGTAGCTGTGTTTGAGATGGCTTGTTATGTAACAGTGGGTAACTGGAATAGAAAACAAAACAATGAACTCCTTCTTCTGGTCCTTTTCAGCCTTTTAAATTCCAACCTCTTCGAAGCTCAGTATGAATATCACCTACTTCACAAGGCTAAGCATGCCTGAAGGTGATTTCTCTCCCATTGCTTGAAGCTTGAATGGCCCCAATACAGATCCACCACTCAGTGCATATTAACATATCACATGACTTTATAATTTCTTTGAGAAAAAAGTCAGTGTTTGCATTTCTCTAGGAACCTTTTTCCATTATATCTCAGAATATCTACACACACACACACACACACACACACACACACACACACACACACACCCCTACTAGATAACATATTCTAGCCTCCAGAGAAAAATATAGTAGGTACACACTACGTATCTGTAAATGAAAATATGATCGTTGTGTGTTTGAGACCGGCCTGATCTACAAAGTGAGTTTTAGGACAACCAGGGCTGTTACACAGAGAAATACTGTCTCAAAAAAAGAAAGAGAGAGAGAGAGAAGGAAAGAGAGAAAGAGAGAGAGAGAGAGAGAAGAAAAGAAAGAAAGGAAGGAAGGAAGGAAGGAAGGAAGGAAGGAAGGAAGGAAGGAAGGAAGAAAAAGAAAATATGATAGAAAAAAATAACATGTTAATGGAGGATAATGTAGTTGCAGGAAACTGAAACTTTTCAAATCACAAATTACCTTCACACTATACAAAGTTCATATCTAGGCCCGAGAGAGAGAGAGAGAGAGAGAGAGAGAGAGAGAGAGAGAGAGTGTAATTCAGCCAACATGTGGACTGGATGTCTGCTGTGGGAACTGTTTCCTCTTTAATAATTAAATTCTAAGTGGGCATTTAGGGAAATAGCAATAACCATTCTACAATCATGTAATCACTTAAGAGTAATTAGAACATGGCAGTAAACAGAGCTGATTCTTGTCAAATACCATTTACATCAGGAGTTCTCAAAAATGAAGATCATGAGGCTACATCATGGTCATTAGCTTTTGGAATCAATGCTGTCACCAGCTCAGGCCTGGAATTACATCTGCATGCACATTTTTCTGAGGAAGGATCAACTACTTTTATCAGAATCCCAGGTGAGCTACTGAAAGCTTTATCTTATCACATCTCTGTGAGCCTCCCTTAAAAATTCTGTCAGGATCCAACTTGGAGCTAGCAATAGAGAAACCATGGCTGGTAATCCTGGGATCTGTGGATCTGGGTTGCCACTGTGGTCATGTTGGTGTCTGAAGACTGTTCCACCACAGGTACCATGCTGATCTGAGCAGCCTGCTCTGCCTTCCAGGGCCACAGTGGTGTCTGGGCCCGAGCTGTTGCCAAGAGGCATGTCTAGGTCCATGGCCCTACTGAAGATGGGATCTGTGTTGATGTCCATGGCTCCTGTTACCACCAAAAGCCATGTAGATATCCAGAGTCTGGGCTGACACTTGAGGCCATGTTGGTATCTGAGGGTCATACTACCACTGGGGCCACACAGATCTGAGTGGCCTGTACTGCCACCCAGTGCCATGATAACACCCAGGCCTGAGCTGTAGTTGAGGGCCTTATCTGTGTCTGTGGCCCTGCCACAGCCAGGGTCTGTGTTGATATTCATGACAGGAGAGCTGGTCCTGCCCCTCATAGGAAAGTTGGCCCCCATACTTGGAAAGCTGGCTCCACCCCTCACTAGGGGTATAGGAGAGCTGGCTCTGCCAATCACCTGAGGGGGGCAGTCCCAGTGGCCCAAACTGTCCAACTCAGCTACCACCCAAGCACACATCTAGGGCCCACCCCAACATTTATCCTATCTATGACCTATCTAGGGCTCCTGAAGGGATTGGTCCTGCAGAACCTTAGCTGAAGGATCTCCATGACTCAGGGCAACAGCAGGATATCCAAGAGGAGTTTCCATGAGGGTCCAGTATTGACGGTGTAGCAGAAAGCCAGAGGCCTTGAACCAGACCAACAACTCATTACACAATGAACATTTGCAAGTAAAGTTGCATGGACAAGAAGGTCTACTGCATGACACACAGCAGCTCCCAGTGCCACTTGGACCAAAGAAGAGGTGATGGGGAGGCAGGAAAGATGGAGGAGCAAAGTAGTTTTTTTTGTTTGTTTTTGTTTTGCTTTTTATTGTTTGTATTGTTTTGTGGGGTTTGGGGGTGGGGAAGGTTGTTTGTTTTAATATTTTCATTTTTATTTCTTTTTAGATTTTCTTTTGGAGGGGATGCTACAAGGGTGAAGGGTGGATATGGAGGGACTGGGAAATGAGTAGGATTGGGGTACACGATGTGAAATTCCCAAAGAATCAATAAAAAAAATATTTTTAAAAAATGAACTTCTATACACTCATTTGTAAAGGGGATGTGCTGAATGATCCCTAAGACCCAATAAGGCTAAGACTTTTCCAGACAGTTTCTGTAAGAAATATAAAGAACAAGAGGAAGAGGGCAGAGAGGAGGGAGGAGGAGGGAGGGGAAAGAGGGGGAGGGGAAAAGGGGAAAGAGGAAGCTACCACCTCATTTGTGCTTTTCCAGTAGAGGTTTTTGTTTTTTCCTTTTATAAAAGAATGGTACTATTCATCTTGGTTAAATTCATACCAAAGGATTCACAATAACTTACTTCATAAATATTAACTGTGTTTCCCCATGTGATAGTCACCAGTCTTGGTTCTGAGATTTGACTCTGTATGGTTCAATCCCACACTGAAGACAGTTCTAGAAGGGAGATGGTCAAAGTGCCAAAAACTGGGAGAAAGGCACAGAGGACCAAAGACAAATGGTTCATCACTGGGAGTGCAGGAGAGAGGTCAGGAGGCTGCTGACGACACCCAGGGGGGTTTGACTGGCCTGCCCTGTCACGTCGGCATCCACCTGTTCCCCTGTCTTCTAGAACTACATGATCAGTTAGGAGAACCGCTTTCTGCCCTGGAGAGAAATCCTCCTTAAAAAGTAGATAAGTACCTGCAAGATTGCTGAGAACCCTGGAGCCAGCTCTCACGGGACCAAATCCATCCACAGACCCGAGGAAGGCAGACACAGATGCTTAATGGAAATGGAGTCCATAATGAGCAACTTCGACCCAAGGATGAACTGACCATAATTCTTCCCACATTCAAGTTTCCATGGAGGAAGAAAGACTTTATAAAAGGTCTGAGTTAGAGATGGAACACAAGGCAGAGTACTAGGGAAACTTAAGAAGACGGGAAATGAGACTGTGAACATTTCATCATTTCTTGACCCACTAATTTCCCCCCTATGTATGTGACTTCTCAGATAAGTTAGACAGTCACTTCCTTGGAACTTTTGCCCATATCATATTTCATCTCATTTGTACAATGGCATACATCTACTAAATAGTCAGTAAATATTCTATGGACTAATAAATGAAATTCTCCTCCTGAAACTCAGGTTGGTGATAAAGCAGTATCTAGCTTTATAAGGGAACTCAGCATGCTCTTCTAATTCACTACGTGCAGGATCCACAATGCACTTCTTTCATTAGAAAGTAAAAGTGTAGAGGAGCCCCTCAGAGCATCGCTGACCATCTGGGACAGGAGGCATGGGGTCCTGTCCTAGCAGAAGGAGCTATTCTCTGATCCATACATGGAGACCTCGGGGAGAGCAGAAGGCAATCTTATTTTATCCTCCACATCTGAAAACTGAATCTGTGTTTCTTTAAAAAAGAGGAGGAAGAAGAAGACACGAATGAGCTGCTCTTGATCCTCTTCAGTGACTCCTGCAATCCCCCTCTTCTCTTCCACTGCTCTGCTGGTGGACTGTATATAGACAGTATCCATTCTTTACATAAGTTTGCGCATCTGTGAACTAAATACCTAGGGTAGAGAAGTATTTGTGGAAGACAATACCTTCAAATTATATTTTAAATACATAGAAAGTCTTCTGAAATAACCTCCAGATCAACAGACACTACGATAATATGTATAAAATATGGTAAAAAGAAAAGTTAAACATGGTCCTCCTCATCACTAACATACTTAGAATGCTGTTAAGTTCTTTTCTTCCTTCCTTCCTTCCTTCCTTCCTTCCTTCCTTCCTTCCTTCCTTCCTTTCCTTTCTTTCTTTTTTTCTGAGACAGGGTTTCTCAGTGTAGTTTTGATACTTGTCCTGGATCTTGACCTGTAGATCAGGCTGGCCTTGAACTGGCAGAGATCCACCTGGCTCTGCCTCCTGAGTGCTGGGATTAAAGATGTGTGCCACCATCGCCTGGCTTTGTTAAGTTTCTTTTCATCTATGTATTTATTTATTTTCTTATTTATTGTTAATATTGTTTCTGTTTTAACAGGAGTTGAACTTAGGGCTCACATACACTAGGCAAGAACTCCACCACTGAGCTATCCCATTTCAAATACCATTCAGTTTATTTAAGACATTAACTTTATACCAGCATGAAGTTCTCTAGATCCTTCTTTCTCTTTGGTCCTAAACTGAATAGCTAAGAGCTGACTCATGTTCCATTACCTTACTTCATTTTCTTTAAGTTAATCACTTCAGGGCAACAAGGGAAATGCTGAAGCATCCTTTACCTCCTTTCCTAGGACATTTTAGATGGCTCCATCATCTTGATGACCTTGATCTTGGAAAGTGTTCAAAGGCACAAACAGAGGATAGCTTTTGCTTTGTTTTGTTGGGACAGAATCTTACTTAAAGAATAGGTTACTCCTGAACTCACTGTATAACCCATGCTCTCTAGCCTCCCAAATGCTTGAATTATAGATATGCACCATGATGTTCAGTTTAGGAAGACACATTCTGGGTACGCCAGAGAATAAACCAGGGTCTTGTGAAAGTTAGGTAAGCTTTCTACCATGGCACAAACTCCCAGGCCTCTTTTTATTTTTTATTTTCTCTGAAAATAAAAGCATTTCACAAAGTTGCCCCAGCAGTCCTTGAACTTGTGATCCTTCTGTCTTAGCTCCACAGGCTCAGGGCTAGCTGTAAAACACTTTGGAAGAGATGATCTTCCCCATCATGACTGGACAGAAAAATAAAAAGGATTTCATTTTACAGCAAATCGGAGTGAAGACCTTCAAAAGGATATTACTTTTCTTTCTTTCTTTTTTCTGAGACAGAGTCTCACTATTTAGTCCTGGCTGGCCTGGAACTCATTATGTATACTAGACTGGACTTGAACTCATAGGGATCCACCTGCCTCTGACTCATGAGTGCTGGGATTAAAGGTATGTGTACCACCATGCCCAGCCTTGAAGGACATTTCTTGTATGAAATGATACATTGTAGGAAAGGACTAAAATAAAAAACAGCAGCTTTTTTGTGAAAATGGATATTCTTTTCTTAAATATCTTGACTTCTCACCTTAGGATCACCTCAGAATATGATCAGCCCAGGGGGCACTACATTATCTGTTGAATTTAACAAAGTGTTAAAATTCCAGTCTTGGCAAAATAGATCAAGTGTTGGCCTTGTAAGCACAAGGATCTTAGTTTGATCACCAGAACTCGTGTTAAAAACAATACTGGCATTGTGGCATACACTTGTAATCCCAGAGCTAGAGAGGAAGAGATGGGGGTGAGTCCCTGGGGCTCACTGACCAGCCTGCCAAGCCTACTTGGCAAGTTCTAGGCTCTGTCTCACTCTGTAGAATTTTATCTCATTGTTCACACAATTTTTGTGTGCTCTTAAAATCATTTCTATTGTAAGCAAATGTGTCTACTTCAAAAGGATGGAAATGGAGGGAGTGGGGATCTTTACAAATCAAAAGGGGAGGGGTAGACCTGGAAGGAGAACTGAGCCTGGATCCTCTTAACCACTAAGTCATCTCTCCAGTCCCATGTCTTCATTTTCTTACTTATAAAACAGGTTTATAACTTCTACTGTCAAGGAGGATTAAATGAGACAGATGTCTGTTTAGCAGAATGACAATCCCTTAGCAAGCATGATAGAGCTATTTTTGTATTTCTTATTACTTCACAAGGTCATTGTTAGGAATCAACAAAACTGTGTGCACATACACACATGCACTCCAAAATGGCACTTGGCACATATAAATGCTAAAGCTGGTGTTCTATAAAGACGTGATTTAATACTCAATATGAGCCACCTTCCTGACACACCCCAGGCAATTTTCTGGAATGACTGTACTGTTGGCCACATACTTTGATGTGCCATTACATCATCCATAAGTGTCTCTCAGCATATACAAAATACTCATCAATCTCTCAATCAGAATAAACTCTAAAAGGGCTTTCCAATTGCCCAAACTCACAAAGAACAGAAATCAGCGTAGGATATTCAGCTCTGAACTGAGAGTCCTGGTAAACCTGATGACACTGATGTGTCTCTCTCTGAGTTGTTAAAAGCAGAAACGAGGAGGGTACAGGACACCAGCCGTGAGGTGTTTCTGGTCCTGCTTGTACATTCTTGCTTCACCTGGATGGGCAGTGTACCAAAAGCAAATTTATCGCCAATGCCATCCAAATAATTACAGGCTGACTGGTCCCCTGTGTCACGTCCTCATGTCTTTTCACGTGACTCATCATTCAGCCGGAAAGCAGGAAGTGCTCCATTTGAACGAGGAAGTCACAAGGATGCCACGCCTCGGGACAATACTCTTCTTACCCAAGTGGTGTTATTTATTATTCTCGTCTGTCAGGGAACACCCAAGCAGTGCACATTTAGTCATGAGAAAGGAAGGTGTCCTCCAAGAAGCTTGCACTGACCCACCCGCTGACCCCGGGTGGTCTCAAAGCACAGACCTTAACCTGAAAGCAGCACTCTCAGTGGCATTGATGAGTGTAGACAGTGGGGGTGTGTCTTGCCTGTATCGAAGCAGGCATGCATGCCCATACACAAGGAGATTTTTGACACTCGAAAGGAAGCAACTGTGAGGATCTTCATTGCCAAGACTGCCATTTTTAATAAATTAGCATTTTCAAAAGGAAGCCTGAATCAAGATATGACATTTTTTATGGAGTGAAAATATATTTGCAATTCAAATGGTGAGGAGTTACCTCATCTACACTTTCTGGATCTGGAAGGTTGTTGAAATGAGGGCGGGGGTGCAGAGTTTGGAAAGTCATGCTCAAGCTTACCTCCTCTGTACCTCAGACTCACAGTCCAGCTGGGAACCTTTGAGAAACGAAATACTAACTAATCTTTGCTCTCTCATGACCTCCCTCTGGCACTGCTACTGGGAATCTGACTTCCTAACTGGAGTAGGAATCCTTAAGAGGTTTTGTTTAATTTGAAAACTGTGTGCTTTGGCAGTTAATAATCATATTTTTTATGGATCAATGAGATATAAGGTTTTCTTATCACAAATACTGAGAAGGAATTCTCATGATGTATATTTAGAAAACATTCTAATTAACATCAGTTTATGACCAGGTATAGTGGCAGAAGTCTGTAATCTAAACAGCTGGGAAGTGGGAAGTCAGCCAGGTCATGAGTTCAAGGCCAGCCTAAGCAACATGAAACCTCTTTTCCTAGATAATACCACTATCAACTTCTGTATATCTAAAATTGTTACCATTCACAAAATTCTTTCACTTACTGAGGATCCATGTGCTAGATACTCAGACCCTTCACATCCCTACAAGCTATGTTTTACTTTCTTATTTTACGTTAAAGAAACACAGCAGCATACTTCAGGCCTACTATCAGAGGCGGGAAGCAGTAGGGTCATATTGTGACCCAAGCCCATCTACCAACAAGGTCACCTGGCAGCCTTTTCCTAGAAACTGACTTCTCTATTCGTGAAAGACCTCACATATTACAGGACATGGGCGCAGAGCAGTGGACGATTTAGAAATAGTGTCCCCTAAAGATTTACATCCCTTCACCAACCCAACACTCACCCAGCAACCACTTACGAATATCTACCTGATACAAACATAATTGAAAGCTCCAAATAAGTCTTTGAGACACCAAGAGAGAGCGGCATTTGCCTTGCACATCCTGGCTGGAAGACACCGCCACTATGACCAGACACACACAGCTCATCTCCTTCATGTTTCTTTGCTTTGCTCAGACAACATGCTAGAAAGCTGAGCCATGTAGCTATCCAGCCTTTAACAGAGAAGCAGTCAGGGAGGGACCATGAGGCGGAGAACGTGAAAGACGATGCCCAAGAGAAAGAAAGGAAAATTAGAGAAGTCTGTCCCAGGCTAGTGCCATTTCACATGAGGCAAAATTTAAAGTAATTTCTAAATACGTCTTCTGAAAATGTTTTAATGGTTAAAGGAAGACTATTTCCTGTTTAATGATAATAACCAGTCTTATGAGGCTGGAGAGATGGATCTGACAGTTAAGAACACTTGTTGCTCTTGAAAAGGTTTCAGGTTTGGTTCCCAGCACCCACATCATGGCTCACAACCACCTGTAACTCAAAGTCCAGGGGATCTGATACCATCTTCTGGCCTTTGATGACACCAGGCACACATGTGGATGTACATACATCATACATAGGTCAAAACATTTATACACATAAAATAACAACAATCTTTTAAAATAGCAATAATAATACGTTATAGAGCCCCTAAAGGATTTTTAAGTTGTGTGGGACTCTCTTCCCCTGCTTCTATTTCTTCTCTATTCTTTCATTTCAGCAATAAGCATACTTAACTACTGGAGCATGATTTTGTGTTGCAGACCTTCCAGAACTTTCCTGGCAGAGTTCCCCAGCTCTGTTCTGCTGTTCACCAACACCTTGTTCCACCACAGTCAAAAACAGACTCCAAACCAAGGTGTTAACTATGAGGAGTTTTCATCCTCTGTCTTTCTGACAGTCGTTCTTAGCTCCTCTTCAAAGCGTACCTACACTGAGGTTTTTCTGAAGTCCCACACATGACTATATCCTAACTCTCTAGATGACACATGAGCACCCAGCAATGGTCAGATGCAGAGAGGAACGTGTCTGGTCTGTGTCTGGAACTCTTTAGTATCAACCCTGTACGATGGCTCCCAAGATCTTATCTGATCAGCAGAGAATGAGAGACCATGTCCTGAGCTGTTAAACCATTGACCTAGCCAAGAAAAACATGGTATAATTTTAATATTTTTTTTTCTCTTTGGCTTCTCCCAAATAGATAAGGCTGAATTACTGCTGGGAACTGCATTTTGCAGCCAACAAATTGGGATCCAGCAACCAACTAATTTGGGATCAGCTTCCTGAAGTAGCAAAAGGATAAAAATAACGTTAAATGGATAAATTAATTTCCAGGAGAAGTGATTGACAACAAAATGACTTTTCAAAAGTTTTGCAATATGTCCTTTGGTCTAACTGGAACATAGCTCACAAGACAGAGATTAGAAGGAGAAATTAGTGAATGAAATGCCTTAAAGGACCCCGTGAAACAAGCCAGTTCCTCCAACCAGTCCCATAATATACATACCGTCAACGAAAACTTGGGAGAGATATTTTGATGTGTATGGCAAAAGGGGTCTGTTTCTCGAATTTCCAAGGGTTCCCATGAATTCATCAGTTAGACTACCTAACGGAGCGTGTGACTTCTTCATTCCCAGGGGGAAACTCAATGACAGCCACTGAAGAAATGCCTTTTTTTTAAAAAAAATGTTTAACTTCTTAAACTAATTAGGAGTTCAATTTAATTAAGGACTTAGCTAAGATTAGGGACTCAGGAAACACAAAGCAGTGGAGCAACAAGAAGCCTTTTCCTCCCATAGTTCCAGTTTTGTTTTGTTAACATTTTTCAGAGTTTTAAATTCCTCACATTGAGGAGTTCATAAGTTAACTCACAAATTGTTGGAAGGAGTGTAAATTGATGAAGACTCTGTAGAAAATGTTTTTTATTATTATTATAAAATGTATATCAAATTTTAAATTTTATAATGATGGCTTCAACGAGTATGAACAAATGATGTACACTGAGAAATATGCAGGAAAATGTCCTTTGGAGCAACAGTTATAAGAACAAAACCCAACATAACTATCAACAGCCAGTGGTTCTCAACTTTCCTAATGCTGAGACCCTTTAATATAATTCCTCATGTTGTGGTGACCCCAGCCATAAAATTATTTTGTTGTTACTTCATAAGTGTAATTTTGCTACTGTTATGAATTATAATGTGAATATCTGAAATGCAGAATATCAGATATGCAACACCAAGGGGTCTTGATCCACAAGTCGAGATCCACTGCAATAGAATAGGTAAAATAAATTATAGCTGTTTATTCAATGGAAATATAACATAATAAGGCTAATCTACATGAATTTGCAAAAAGGGTTTGTTCTGGTAAGTACTACATGAAAAAAAAATCAAAATACAGACAACATGAATAATAGAATCCCATTTATGAGAACATGCAATTCTATGTTTTTTAATGTAGGTACTATGGATCATCGTAGCAAGTCACCCCAAATTTAGTGTCTTAAAACAATGGTTAAGGATGTCTGTCTCACAACTCAATGGACTTCCCAGGAAAGTCGTCTATTGGTAATGCCTTTCTTTGGTGACTGTAGTGAGATGGATCATTGGTTGGGGCTTAAGACACCTACTTCACAGGGGTCTTGACTGTTATGGGGGCAATATCTGGTTTGAAGCATATTGCCCTTCATCTAGGTGTGAAGATACACATACAGGACGCAGCATTTTTGGAGACCAAGAGTGAAGGCAAAGTCTTTCCTACAAATTTTTTTTGGTTAAAAATTGGTCCTGCCTCAACTTCATGTGCCATGCTGTGTTGACTACCCTTTCTGAATGGAGACAAAGGAGGAGTAGATGAGGGGTACAGGGGAGTAGGGAAGTGGGAGGAGGGAATGGGAGAAGAGGAGGGAAGGGGAACTGTGGTCAGTATGTAAAATAAATTTTAAAATTTTAATAAAAAAATATGTCCCAGGACCAGTCTAGAGTCAAGAGTTGGAAAATAGACTGCATCCTCTCACTTGGAAAAGCCGCAAAAAAATTGTGGTCGTGTTTAATTCTCCACTATGCATGTCTACGTGTTCATATCTCTATCTTCCAAGTGTCTGAAGAGTTTATGTGAAGGCTATTCCGATATTTTCCTCTGGATAGAGGAACTGGGAACATGAATAAGGAAGGAAAACACAGAAATCTACTTTCATCTCAAGCATTTCTGCACCTATGGCTGACTGAGCATATAAAGCCTGCGTGGTTGCATGGATGCCCACACAAAAGAATCCCAGGCACATGGACAGCTGTCATGATGCCACCATCTTGCAATCCTTCGTAATTGTCATTTTGCACTTAGACAAATAAGTAAAACTCAGTGACACTGTGGATAAGAGAAGAAGAAAGCACACACACAAATGTGTGCCCATGCTTCTCTGCTTTTATCCCTTCCACGCAGAGTTCACAGTGTCCCACGGAACCACGATTCTGGTGAACTCATGAAGCATGGTTCAGAGCAAAGACAAAATAAGCATATGATCACTTTGATGAACAAATCCAGGATGTGCCAGATCCCCACAGGCTCCATTTTCTACTCTAACGTGGACTGGCTTTGAACTCAGAAGGACAACAGTAATGTTGGCAAAGGAACTCCATCAAATTATTCCTTATATTACTTCTACCCACCCACTAGCAACCATATAGACTTAAGATAACGACATAAAGATCAGGGGAAGATGAGCAACAGAGAATCCTTTTTCTTCCAGTCCTTCCTCACTCATCAGTAAGCTGGATAAAGTGTTAGCAGAATACACATGACTTGAGACATGAAATACAAACAGCGTGGATCGTCTGATGTTCCCACTATTCTGATAAGAACAAAATACATATGCATGTACAAGCTAAGAAATATAAATGGTAATTTCAGGGGTTCTGCTTACAAGTTGAATGTTCTTCCATTTGCATTTTAAACTGGCATTGCATCACAGAATGAGAGATACTAAATTTATGCTAATAATTTCATTTTTTTACTTTTCTTCACTTAGAATAATATGAAATAGCAGATAAGAACAAAATGATGGGTTGAGGTACAAAATGCAGAGTAAAGGGAAAATCTTATTTTAGTGCCATTAATGACATTTTCTTCAGTCTGGAAGAACAAAGAACCCCCACATATTTATTTTGCACTAGGTACAATATATTATGCAACTGGCCTTGTCTGTATGATTTGAATTTTTTGTAAATACATTCTACCTTTATATATTTAAAAAACAGGATTCTTTTAACACCCACCTGCCTTACTCTTTTCCTTAATAAGCTTTTTGTCATTCCTTAATCCACATCTGTTTTCGATCTGTTTCTTAAAAATAAAAATGTAACAGTTATGACAGTAAGACCTAGGGAATTGTAGCCTAAAAAAAGGCACCCAGTGAAGAATGATTCAATAAACAAAGGCTATCCTTCACACTATTATTCCTGCTCCCTTTTCCTTCTGTGGGCATTTATTCTCCCTGATTTACAGCACGGGAACCCTAGTGAGCACAATGAAATTAAGCCAGAAGTGCATGCCAGACTTGAAAACCCTGATTCAATTTTATGAACTCAACTAATGACAGCTCCACCATCCCCATAAATAGGTATTCTCCAAAGGGCCATGGCTGCAAGGTCATTTACAAAGTAAGAGCTGCCTGCCTTTGACTGGGCCATATATATCAACCCTGGGAATATAAACAATCTGGATGAGTTATTTACAGGCATAATATCACAGAAAATTAATGCAAAAACGATTTCTCGTGGTGCATTACTAGCATGATGTCAGTGTGCTAAGCCACAGCTCCAATGGCCAATTCCATGAAAAGCAAAAGAAACCCTTCTATATTTACCTCTTTTAATATTACTGAACACCAATTCTTGAAAGCCACAGGTTAAAATTAACTAGTCAGCAATAACTCTTGCATGCTTGGTTCAAATTTTCTGTTTATAATGTAGTCACATTTTGGAATAATATTCTCAGATTTGATGTTGATAGGATATGTAGGCTTTGGTAAAAAGAGTTTGGTAAAGTAATAAACCAAACAGAGTCAACAAATTACATCCTTGCAAATATGTTAGGGTCAATTTATATGAAAATTGCAATCTTAGAATGCCACCAAGTATTACATTTTTTTAGGGTAAGTTGCTTTCTTTCCAAGAAGTTGAGAAGAACCACACACATTTTGGAAGTCCTGCCCAATGGTCAATTAAAGGCTATTCAGCAGAAGCTGGGAACAGGGCTGCTCTGGTGAGGGGAAACAGTGCTGCCGTGGGATCATGGAAAGCCTTGGCTGCAGTGGGGATCATGGAAAGCCTTGGCTGCAGTGGGGATCGTGGAAAGCCTTGGCTGCCATGGGGATCGTGGAAAGCCTTGGCTGCCGTGGGGATCATGGAAGGCATTGGCTTTCTTGCATCCTTTGTTGTACATTTAATTTTTTTCATCAGAGGCACACGCTGATTGATCTTAGTAAGTTTTTAATATAACAACAAAAATTCTTGGTCTGGGAAGATGACTCAATGGTAAAGTCCTTGCTGCATGAATGTGAAGAGCTGAGTTCAGGTGCCAGTACTCATGGGAAAAGCCTAATGCTGCAGTGGGCACTGTAATCCCAACACTGGAAACTCAGTGGGGATGGCCTCTGGGCTGGCATGCCAACCAGTGAACCAAATCTATAAGTTCCAGCTTCAATGGGAGACTCCGTCTCAAAAAACAAGGTGGAGAGTAATTGAGGAGACACTGACATAGACCTCTGGCCTATAAATATGCATGTGCACTCATACACACAGGTTTGCACACAAATACCACACACACACACACACACACACACACACACACACACACACGTAGAAAAATGGTAGATTAAAAAAATAAAAACAAAAGTTCTTGCTTTGAGTGATGTGTGGGTTGTGACTAATATCCTTTTTTCTTCTTTTCCTTTGTGCATGTCTGTGCGTCTGTGTCTTTGCTATATGTGAGCAAGTGCGTGCAGGCACATGTACCTACATGCACCTGTGCAGAGGCCAAAGACCAATGTTGGGTGTCGTCTATAGTCACCCTCTGCCTCATTTTTTGATCTAGGGTATCTTCCTGAAGGTGAACTATACTGGCAGACACAAAGACCAAGAAGTCCTCCTGCCTCTGTCTCCCACAGGGCTGTGGCTATTGGTGCTGCGGCTACACGCAAACTTGCAGCCACACCCAGCCTCTTCCTCGGATGCTGAGGATTCATGCTGTGCCCACATGCTCTGTCCCACCACACATCTTTCCAGCCCCAAGGCTGACTTCTTCAAGCGCCATTGCCTCAGATTGCTTAGTCAGCCCGCCTGACGTCATTAACTGGGAAGCTTGGTGGAAGGCTGAGGGGTGGGGATACAAAACCTCAGGTCCTGGAAACCCTTCTTTTGGCAGGTCCTTCTGGAAGTGGGTGGGAAATGCTCCTGGGACTCATCCATTCATTGGGATATGTGATCCATACATTAAAAAATATTCAAATTTTTCTAATATGGACATTAGTAGACCATCTTTAAGCTTCCAAGTATTTGTTCTGATCTCTGGAAGTTGGCTTTTTAAAAAAAAATAATAATAATTTCCTTTCCACTCCAAAAGGCACTTGGAGTATCCAGCATGGAGGTACACATCTGGAACCCATCACTCAGGAAACTGATACAGGCAGGGCTGTGAGTTCCTGGCTAGCCTGAGCTATATAAAATGATTCTGTCTCTCTATTTTATGGTTTTATTTGTCTTTTTTTTTTTTTTTAGTTTTAAGATAGCCATGTCAAAACTTTAAAGCCTGATGACAATTATTTTTCTATTTCCATTCTACTAATCAAATTCTGCACAAATATGGTAAACTTCTACTGATTTTTGTATTCTTCCAGGCTCTCTAATCCACTCTATATCCTTTTGATTCTGCAGAAAATGGTTTCTGATCCTTGGAGGGCAGCAACAGATGCTTATCAGATTAGAATAAAGGCTACAGGACTTTCAGAAAAATGTGTACACATAGAGCAATGTTAAAGGTCAACATCTGAGCCCTGAACTCATCTCTACCCCACTGGCTCACAAATTCCACAATTAAAAGTGCCTAATGCAATCTGTGTATCAAGGGATAAAGTGAGGTTTTTGCATTTCCTGTAGTGTGGGAGCTCGTTTTCAGGTTCCTTGTGGCTGTACCCAGCAGGTCCGCATAGAGAGGATGATTGGACCACGGGCCTGAGTGCAGGTGTCTGAGATGGTCTGCACTTGGCTGTGCTGGGGGAGGAGGTCTTTTGCTCCCTTGGCGTCTCTATAAATACCCTGGGGCAGAGACAGTCAGGGCCCATTGGAAAAGGTTCCAGGCCCTCTCGAGGTTATCCTGTATTTTCTATCTGTTTATCTTTGCACTATAAATCCTTCTATCTAATATTTCCTGCTGCTCGCACTCAAGAAAACTCTGGGGAGCTGTGGGGTTGGTAGGTCAACACCCCACACTGCAGGCTGAAAGTGAGCATTTGAATCTAATCTTGAGTATTTCCTAAACCAGCTAAAAGATTTTTCATTCTAGATGTTTATATAACTGAAATCCTCACACTTCAATCCTGTTCTCCAGACCACGTTGATAATAAGTTACTATTAAAGAGTTGATACTTCTAAACAATTAAGAATGCTTCCAGTGGTCAGTTGGTAGTGGGTCAAATCCATCTGTCACTGTTCATTCTTTGTTACTCAAAGAGACCCACCTTGTAAATGTAAGATCCAAATGACCACAGTCATTTGGCCTGAGGCTGGGCATCCTTCAGTGAGATTCTCTCCTGGCCTCATCTTTCTTCTACATCAACCAGAGAAGACGTCTCCAAGTCCGGGGAGAACACAGAGTGGAAAGTGATGTGAAGCGTTTGGGCCTTCTGTGACCTCCAACCCAGAGCTGGCAGATAACGCCTGCCCAGCCAGGATCAGCAGAACCCCACAGCCGCAGAGGCAGCCACTGGTAGACACCTGCCACAGTCAGTCTCTTGAGCCCAGCTGCTTGGGAGACAGGAGTAGGGGGCTCACAAGTTCAAGGCCTGCCTGGGCTACAGAGTGAGTTCAAGGCCACCACAGGCAACTTTAAAACGGCTTTTAAAAATGAAAACACAAAAGTCAAAGGCTATTACCCAGCAGGAGCATGCCTGTGTAACAAATGCAAGTCCTGGGTTCCAACGCAGGCGGGCTCCAGAGTATCTGGACAAGGTATGGTGCCCCCGGGTCAGTTTGTAGCCACAGCTGACCTCTGGCTCCAGGCTTTCTGGGGTCAGAACCCCTTAGCGTGCTTCTTGCTGGTTTTGAGGGACCTTCATTTTCCTTGAATTTGAGCAATGGCAGGCATCGGCTTCCTGCTCCCCATCCCCTGAGCACACCTTGGCTTCCAAAGAAACCTGTCTTCGTTAGGATTCTTTTTGATCACAGAGCTCAGTTCTCCACAGGAGAAAGCTTCATTCCCACCTTGCATTTCATTTTAAAATTAACCCTCCAAGAGGCAGTCCATGCGTAAGGTGCCGTTATTCCGCTCGACGCCATCCATCTTGCCCGCCAGCCTGAAGGGAGTGTCAGGAAAGATGGCGCTGGGACATCTTCTTGGGATAGAAGACAAGGGTGTGGAGGAGGTACAAGAGGAGCAGGGGAGGCTGCCTGAAGTCTGGCCTTTAGTACTCTGGGGTCACACTTCTGAGAGTGTGTGTGGGGGGGTGCACTGCGCTCGGAGAACCCACAGAATGTGACCTCTGAAAGTCTGCAGGATGGACCACTGGAGATGGGTGGATTTCAAACCCACCCTGTCGGGGGCTGGAGGGATGGCTCAGTGCTTTAGAGCACTTGTTGCTCTTGCAGAGGACCCGGGTTCAGTTCCCAGCACCCACATGGGGTCTCGCATCTCCAGTTCCAGAGCATCCGACACCCTCTTCTTACCTCTTTGGACACAGGCACATATGTGGTGCATATATGTGGAGGCAAAAATACACACTAAAAAAATTTGTTTTAAAAAATGTTTTATTGATTCTTTGTAGGTTTCCCATCATGCACCCCATCCTATTCCTCTCCTTGTCCCTTTGTACCCACCCTCTGCCCTTGCAACCTCCCCCAAAAATAAAATAAAAATAACATTTAAAAGACAACAAAAATCTCATCGTGGAAGCTGTAGTGTGTCACAGCGAGTCACACAGTAAACTCTTTTGTCCACACATCTTTACTTGCAAGAGTTCATTGCAATCAGTCATTGGTCTGGTTCGAGGCCTCTGGCTTCTGCTGCACTATTGATACTGGGCCCTCACTGGGACTCCTCTGGATACCCTGTTGTTGCCCTGTGTCATGGAGATCCTGCCGCTTTGGGTCTGCAGGTCCAGCCCCTTCATGTGCTCCAGCAGTTCCTAGATGAGGTGGATGTTGGAGTGGGCTGCCTTACAGCCCTGGATGTGGACCTGGGTTGGTCAGCCCACCAGCTCTCCCTTGTCCTCACCATCAGGGCGAGCTCTCCAGCACTGCCCTGGCTAGTCACTCATGCCAATGTCATGGGCAGCAAGGGGCAGGGCCAGTTCTCCTGTTCTCACACTCTCGGGGCCTGCTCACCTGCACCTACACCACAGCTCCACTGTGCTGTCCAGGTGAGGTGCTGGGCCCAGTCTCCCAAGTGCTGCAGCTGGTGAGGGGCAGGACCAGCTCTCCCGCTCTCCTGCCTGCCACAGGTGATGAGAAGTAAGGAGTGGGGGGCATCTTTTCCCTCAACCATCCCACAGAATGGCAGATGAGGGGCGGAATTAGCTCTCCCTAGTGCTACAGCCAGTGAGGAGCAGGGCCCACTCTGTGCTGTCCTTGGACAGCGACATGATCCCAGGAGGCAGTCCAGACCAAGGACGTCCACATGACCTTGGGTGGTGACATGGGCCATGGACATTGACACAGACTCCTGCTGCTTCACGGCCAAACACGGCCCACAGCAGCGGCCCAGGCTGGGACGTCACCGTGGCCTCGGGTGGCTTCTCAGGCTGTTCCTCTCCAGCCTCCACCACCTCTTCACTGTCTTCAGACCGGCTTCTCTTCACAGTGCTCAGGCTGCTCCTCTTCTCTTTCTCTCCCATCCCCCCACCCCATACTTGCACTTCGTAGTGGCTTGTGCTACCGGGGCCACACACTGCGTGGGGTCTCTGGGGGTCTTCTTCCTGCCCTGCCCACTCTGTGTGGCTGCAGGTGGGGTCTCTGGGTGTCTTCAAGTGTTTGTCCAACCCAAACCTCCCAATGGAATAAATCTCTGGCCAAAGTTAGATAGAGCACGGTAAAACTCAGTTCAACACAGCGCCGTCAGGTCTCCGGATTGAACTAGAGAGATTAGCCGTCAGGCCACGGATGAGAAGTAAACACAGCAGGACATGTCCAGTCAGTTGTCCCCATGCTGCAGACACTGCTCTTCTTCCTGGCCTCGGATGGGACTCTGGGAGTCACAGCGACTCATTCAGTGGCCGGTTTTCTCAAAGGAAGAAGGCACAGGGCCACTAGCTCTTGCGTTTGTTACTGGCTCTCTTGAAGGGCAGTGTGAGCCACCTTTCCCCAAGGAGCGAGAACAGCAACTCTCTTCTCACCTCCAGTTCCGCCTCACTGCATAGGGCGCTAACCACTTGTCTCCACCATCTCCTTGCTGGATTCATTCTCTCACATCTCTCCACCACCTACTTTCACACTTCCCACAGTGCCCAGCCCAGTGTGGGGGCAGGTGTTGTCTTTGAGCTTCCCAGCATGATAAAATCTTTTTTAAACAAATACTTTATTAGATATACATATATACACTACACATTTTTTCCGGTTTTCATTGTTGTTGTTGTTGTTGTTGTTGTTGTTGTTTCTTGAGACAGGGTTTCTCTATGTAGTCACCGTGGCTGTCCTGGATCTGGCCCCTGTAGACCAGGCTGGCCTCGAACTCATGGAGATCCGCCTGCCTCTGCTTCCCAAGTGCTGGGATTACAAGCGTACCTATAATCCCAGCACAAAAGCAGGTGGCTCTCTGTGAGTTCAAGGCCAGTCCGGTCTACAGAGTGAGTTCCAGGACAGCTAGGGCTGTTACACACAGAAACCCTGTCTCGAAACAAAACCAACCAAACAAATGAAATTTAATGAAAACAACAACAAACCATTCCAGTCCTCATAAAGGGCTGTCTCTGAGGTACCTCTCTCCAGGAAGAGACGTCTCAGCACAGGAAGATGTGTTCCCAGGAGTACTCTGTCCACTGCCTGTGCACAGCGGCAACCTGCCAGTGACATCCACGGTGGCCACGCCCACTGCTGACTCCCTCAGAGGATGCTTTCTTCCCCCTCCCTCCAGCCTCCTGTAGCCATGATCTATTATTATATCTTAACACTTATTTCCACAAAGAGTCTTTGTTAGACAGTGAGCACCTTGAGGGCCACGTGCTGTTCACTCCTGCGTCCTAGGGCCCACTCAGTTCCTGGCCTAAAGCAATAACAAAAAAAAAGGGGGGGGGGAGAAGAATTTAAGAAGAGCAATCCCCAGCTATGCCAAAATTTTCTCTTAAATGTGTTAGCAGAGCAAGGCGTCACCGACTGAGACCACTGCGCACTGAGTGGCAGCGATTATCATCAGGCCTTTGCCCGAGGAATTTAACTGATTACTTATCATTGACTAATCACCATCTTGTTAAGAAGGCTATCCATCATGTATGTGAAACCCTTTACTAGTGAAAAGTTTGGGAAATAGAGTGTGACCCGGGGACAAGTCAGAACCTAGCCCTCCAGCCTTCCGCTGTCAACCACTGACGTTGTGGAGAAACCAAGCTTTAGAGGAGGCGAAGGGGTGATCAGAGACCATCACACCAGAACAGAGATCTTAAGAAAATGTTGGTGTGGATCCTAGAAGAGGGTCCAGAGAGCGGTTATAAGAAACAACTGGAGGGCTGAGAATGTGGCTCGGTGGAACAGAGCCTGCCTGGCATGCCAGAAGCCCTGGTGTACCAAACGGGGGTGGGGGGTTGGGGAGGTGAGGGGTGGGGGGTGGAGAGAGGGCAGAGGGGAGGAGCAGGAGCAGCAATGAGGGGGAAAGGTAATTTGTTCTTCTGTTTTCTGAAAATAGTATACAGATTAAAAATTTTGAAATTTACAATTTAAAACCCAAAGATGCACTTGGGTGGATGTCAGGGATCAGGGCTGGATGGGGTATGCCACTGGATCTCTCTGTCCCTCCTCCCAATGTGGCCACATTGACCAAATCTCCTTTTTCTACTTTTTGCTATTAACCTGGCTCTTTTAATTGGCTTGTTAAGGCGCAGGCTGTGGCCCCTCGATCCAGCAACAATATGGTGACCACGGCAGGACTACAAGATACATTTTGAGGTGTCTTCTGCCTACAGTAAGTTGACCCCACATGCAGAGGCAAAGTGGAAGTTTCCAGAAGCTACTGGAGTTCTTTTGCTCCTGTGGTATTTACTCTCTTTCTGCTTCAGTTGGGACCAGCTGCTTTTTACCTCAACTTGGTGATGCAGAAAAATGAGTTGGATTTTGTTTTGGATTCTTAAAAGATAGAATGCTTTTTGGAGTACCTCATTGTGCAAACCATACTAAGGATGTGATTGAAACTTTGAGGCACCTGGAAAACTGGGCTAACTGGGTCACTCCCACCCCTACCCTGCCCCATGTGTTGTAGAATATTATTTTAAGGAGTATTACTTTTTATGTTGCATTTGTTTAACTCTGTGAACCTGTGTTACTGTGCCTGTCTAAAACACCTGATGGTCTAATAAAGAGCTGAATGGCCAATAGCAAGGCAGGAGGAAGAGATAGGTGAGGCTGGCAGGCAGAGAGGATAAATAGAAGGAGAAATCTGGGAGGAAAAAGGATATCTAGAAACCAGCTACACAGCTACACAGCAAGCCACAGAGTGAGATTTATGCTGGGCAGTGGTGGCACTCGGGAGGCAGAGGCAGGCGGATCTCTGTGAGTTCGAGGCCAGCCTGGTCTACAGAGTGAGATCCAGGACAGGCACCAAAACTACACAGAGAAACCCTGTCTCAAAAAAACAACAAAAACAAAAACAAAAACAAAAAACACCCAAAAAGAGTAAGATACAGAAATAAGAACAACAGGAAAAGCCCAGAGGCAAAAGATAGAGGAGAAATTTTAAGTTGAGGAAAGCTGGCAAGAAACTAAACCAAGCTAAGGCTGGGCATTCATAATTAAGAATAAACCTCTGTGTGTGATTTATTTGGGATCAGGAGTGGCTAAATAAAAACTGCAAGGTTGGTAAAAGCTGCTGTGGCAGCTCAGGTACCGGTTCCCACAGCTAGGAAGGCTGAATGCAGTTTTCAGTCACAAACCTCTGACTGGGGCCACAAGCTTCACGTTTGGCTTTCCTAACCCGAGAAGCAGGAAGAACCAGCTGAAAGCTGAGTGCGGAGAATCCAGGTGTAGGTTAGCAGTTTAAAGGTTTGCTCATATGGTCAAAAAAGGCTGAAGATACACAGTAAAAGAAGTCCAGATGGAAAAACCTCGAAACAGGTTACAGAGGGTTTAACAATGTGCATAGGCTAAAGAAAAGGAAAAGGGTATAGTCATAGGGGAAAAAATGAATAGTTTATAAAATAGAGTCTTTAAAGAGAGAGTAGAAGAAAAAAAGCCACACAAGATGGGAAATACACAGGTAGTCTGGATCCTGTACGTTATTGTGTTGATTCTGAATTTTTTGATTGTTGAGAAGCAAAGGACAGCTTCAAAGAGGCCTGGAATTGAAAGAGGGACTGTTGAAATAAAGCAGCCTATACACTTTAGGAATGTCTTAACTTTTAAAAAGTCAAAAAATATATTTGTCAAATGGAAATCAAAAATGATTTAGAGTTTCGTTCCCACAGGAGATGAGAGGCTGTGGATTCTTTCAGAGTTAATATGGATTAAGTTTGATCAAGTGAGACCTCCTGAACCTTTACAGGTGATATCTATTAGCAAAGATTATAGCTAGTCTTCCCAGGACTTGGCCATTATCTCAAAATTTTCTGTCTGGGACCCTAAAGATACTTTGTCCACAGACAGCAGGAAGCAGTTTGGAGAATACGATGTCCACATTCCCAAGATGGGTGTGGATGGTTTTTGGTTATTTGGTGGGTTATGGATGTTTGTTATCTTTTAGGAGAATACAGCATATTGATATATATTTAAAGTTATTTTTGTTACACTGTATATATGTTTCTACTCTTATTTAAAGGATTTTTGTATATTGATTAAAAAATTAAGGTTATTTTTGTTACAACATATTATATATATGTTTCTTCTATTCTTGTTTAAGGTATTGTACCTATATAGTTTATTTTAAAATGTAAGGTAAAATTCTAGTTTTTGAAAGTTGTTATTATAAACTATATAGGGCAATCAAGAAATATAGGTCAATAGCTAGTCATTTATAGCAATCAAATTTGTAGATATGTTAGATTATGTTTTCTAGGTTAAATAGATATATTTTAGATAGATGGTGTTCAAATACTTCAAAGACCTATAGAATGTGGCATTTAAAATATCCTGTTAATTTAAAGTTTTTCATGACAATGAGACACATCTGCTCCCAGCAGCACCAATTTACTTCAGAGAAGATGATGGGCTTGAAGAAACCCTTTATGGAGTTTGCTTTCATTGTGGCAAGGTTAGCCACTGGGCAAAGAAACTGTTCTTGCCTTTGACTGCTGACAATGTGCTGTACAGACTGGACATACAGGACACGCAGGAAAAAGACTATTGAACTTTGCCAAAACAAGGTAGGGCAGTCCTTCAAAATCCCTGCTTCATAGAAAAGTCTACCAGATACTCTAGGCCTGTAAGCAGAAGATGGATGCCCCAGTGTTGCAGAGGAACTTTGGGTGACTGTCCAGGCAGCCAAATGCCTCTGTTGTTAGACAATATTACATCCTTCTGGGTCTTTGATGGAGTTGAAGACTAAATAGTTATAGTTTCAGTGTTCCTGCAGTTATGACAGAAAGCAAATTAGGTGAAAAATTTTTGATTCAGTAAGATAGGATCGATAATGCATTATTTTCTCTGAATATGCTAACTACAAATGGACAGAATAGTGTGAATGTAATCCTTATTTGATAATTGTTATTGTATATAATCTTACTATGTTTAAATTAAAACTATTTAATTTTATTTAGAAAAAAAGAGGAAATGTTATAGAATATTATTTTAAGGTGTGCTAATTTTGTTTACACTGCATTTGTTTAACTCTGTGAAGCTGTGTTACTGTGCCTGTCTAAAACACCTGATGGTCTAATAAAAAGCTAAATGGCCAATATCAAGGCAGGAGAGAGAGATAGGTGGGGCTGGCAGGCAGAGGGAATATATAGAAGGAGAAATCTGGGAGGAAAGGAAAAAGAAATAGCCAGAGAAGGAGGAAGACTCCAGTGGCCAGCCACCCAGCTACACAGCAAGCCATGGAGTAAGAGTAAGATTTACAGAAGTAAGAGAACAGGAAAAGCCCAGAGGCCAAAGGTAGAAGGAATAACTAAAGTTTAGAAAAGCTGGCAAGAAATAAGCCAAGCTAAGGCCGGGCATTTATAATTAAGAATAAGCCTCCGTGTGTGCATTTATTTGGGAGCTGGGTGGTGGGCCCCACAAAAGAGTAAAAGAGAAAAAACAAACAGCAACACCCATGCCTTCATCCTGGAGCCTTACTAACTCTAAGACAGACATCTCTGATGACACTCCTCCCAGGACCTCAGCCTGAAGGAGGTCTCCTATCTCTAACATACTTTCTGAAACTCAGAAGAGAAAAAAACTTAGAATATTTGATAGTAAATACAATTGAGAGCTTTGAGACAATGGAAGGTTTTCAACTTCATTCAAGTACCACTACTAACTACACAGACATCACATGACTCTCCAAACCTCCTATGAACCGAAGGAAGATGGTAAGTTTCAAAACAACATTTTAAAAACCAAAAGGGAGCTAGGTTTACAAAGAATTTAATGGATTTTAAATGAATTTCCATTAAATGTTATGAAGAGTGATATATTTGCCAATAAAAAGTGTGTTAATTATTAGCAAGCATAAACGTCTCAATCAAGTAAAGCATCTATATGAATTGCTGAATAAGTTTTACTGTATGTATGAATAGCATGAGGGAAAAGAGACAACAGGGCCCCTAAAGAGAGAAATAAGAAAGCCTGGCCCCTCTAACATTCAAAGAAAGATTTTTTTCAATAGTAATCCATACACTCTCACACATGCACATACACACACATACACACACACACTCACACATACACACTCACACATACACATACATGCACACACACACACACTCACATACACACAAACACTCACACATACACATACATGCACATACACACACACACACACACACACACACACACACACACACTCACATATGCACATATGTATATGTAGTATAGTCATGCTGGCCAAGGTGGATGTAAGAGCTGGGCTAAAATGTTTTTGATGACAGAATGACAGTCATTGAAAATAAATACAATTAGGCCAGAAGATAGCTCAGTTGAAGAGTACATAACGAAGAAAAGGAACATAATCACATTTATGAAGAATCAGAAGTGTGCACACTTTTCAAATCATATTGTTTCTCCAGAAATGTTTCCAAAAGAAGTAATTCTCAAGCTACAGACCAGGGACAGTCGAAGGCTCCCAGTATTCTCAGGAGACACATAAATCCCAAACTCTACAATAAGGTCAGACATGGCTTGCCTCCCTTCTTTTCCTCCCTCACAGGGTACTACAGAGTTGCCCGGGGTCTCTGATGTCATCCAGCATAAGCCTCACTGTGC
Organism: Onychomys torridus; assembly: GCF_903995425.1. Lineage (NCBI taxonomy): Eukaryota > Metazoa > Chordata > Mammalia > Rodentia > Cricetidae > Onychomys > Onychomys torridus. The sequence goes on along the minus strand of NC_050446.1, from coordinate 49,016,635 downwards.
TGACAGCCACAAGCAAGCTCATAGGGTGGGGTGACCTCGGAGTGACTTTGCACCTATTTTCATATGTTCAATAACTGCAGTACACAGGCACCTGTAATTCATGAAGAGCCCCCAAGTCTCACTCAATTACTGACCACCACTATTATTTAAGTGTGGCTTAAACCTGGTTTGTGAAGTAGGAAAATGTCAATAGGAATCGAACACAGTAACAGAGGACATTTGCAGAGCCTGAGCCCTGGGCAGGGACACCAGCCAGGTGCACTCGGAAATGAGCAGAGAGGCATAATGGACTGGCAAATCCCTCTGAGCAAAGATGAAGCTGCCTGGTGACCCACTGATGGCACGTTCAGAGGCCTCAGGGTTGGGCCCACCTTCTCTAGAGTTTCAGATTTCTTTAGTCTATGGCAGGCACAGGCCTGGGAATTTTTTTTTTTTTTTTTTAAGCTTCCCTGACGATTCCAATGTGGAACCAGAAAGATACCAAGAATTCTTCATCCCTTCCAAAGAATATATTTTGATACACTACATCCCATTACCTCATATTTTATCCTCTCCGTCCATATCATTTGTGGCTTTGCCTTCTTTCATTTGCAAACCAAAGAGGAGGAAACACTCAAATTCTGGACAGATAGCACACAGAAGTAACAGACTGGCCTCAGTCCTGACCTCCCAGGTCAATGCCCAGAACGGAAGAGGAAAGATTTCTGTTTCACCGGGAGGGGCCCCGGAGACTGAAGACCCCTGCAGAAACTCACCCACAGTGCTGGGCTAAGTCAAGAGCAGATGAGCATTGCAGACCAGACCACTAGATCACATGGATGGCCTTGGAAGATCTACGGAACATTTACTGGTTTGGGCCAGACTGCTCTAAACACTAAGGTCAGGGAGGTCAAGCTGGGGGAGACTTCCTGAACTCAGAGGCCAGCACTGTGGGCCAGTTTCCTGCAGTCTTCCTGGATGTCAGGTCTTCTCTGCCCAGGTACCCCAAGCCAGCTGTGGAATCTGGATCCAGTGAGCAAGATCACCACATGACCAAGGGTTTTCTACACATAATGGGCTTAACAAACCTTCTAGTCCTCACCACAAGTTAATTCTGGAAGACTCAACCTCTTCGCATTTGCTAGCAAGAACTGCTTTTGCCCGACGGACCATGAAACCTCAGAGTAGATGTAGCCAGATGATGGCTGAACTCATACAGAAAACAAAAGCTAGTGTTTGGAAACACAGCACATGACCCCTCCTCGAGGTTCCTGAGAGGCCTGGTGACTCCACAGAGGAGAACCCAAAGCTCAGAGACACAATCTCAGAGGAAGGAACCTGCCCTCTCCCTGGGGACAAGATAGCCGCCAACGCCGTCATTTGGTTAACTGGTCCCAGTGCTTGAGGGAGGCTGAGAAACTGCTTACTTAGCCACACAAGACTTCCCAGGCAGAGGCTTCTCAGTATGAAATGAGACCCTGGGCAGAAACCACTCTCCTGCGCTCCTCTGTGACCTTCTGCAGACTTTCTCTGAGAATTTTTTTGTTAGCCTCATTCAGTTCATCTCGTGTTGATGTCCTTGACTGTTTGTCTGTCTGTTTTTACAACAGGATAAACCACAAACAGACAGCTGGAATGGATTCTGCAACTCCACGTGGTGGAAACCAAGTACGTTTGTTCAGGTGTTACAGTCCCTTCTTAGAAGAGAGTTGACCAGCTGTTTAGAAGGGCACACTGTCCAGGGGTGAGCTGAGTGAGTGTGGAGGGCCACTGGGAGGTCCTCTCTCGGGAGACAGGCTAGGAGGGGTATCAACAACATGGAGACAGACTGCAGTCAGGGAGCATTTCAAAACGGTTAGCATAACCCTACAAGACCCTAGTAGAGCCGAACAGTGTCAAAATGAGCATCTGCATGAGCCTGAGCCAGCCTGGGTGACTGCTGGTTGGTTACGGCACCCTGCCAATTGACCTGCAGAGCAGCATCTGGGTATGCCTGGCACCTGCCAGCCAAGCCTTGATCTGTTCAGATCCCCTGAGAGACTTCTGAGAAACAGTGGGGTCACAACGTGGGAGTTGGTCGGACTTCTCCTCATCAATAATGGAACAGAATTCCCATAAACACTAAAGATTTTAAATAATCTGAGAGCTACCAGCAGAATACCTGCAGGGCATCCAAAGAACAAAATACCACCAGCCTCAATCTGTTTCCCTACCCATGTTTGTTTTTAATATATTCCATTCAAATACATCACAGGATAAACACACATGCACACACATATATCTATACATACACACACATATATATTTAATATCGATGCACTCAATGTAATTCTGCCTACTTATGAACCATAGCCTCAAGAAGTGTATTAAAAATCACGTGACCATCAGAATAAAAGATGAACCACCACTCACCCCATCCCCTAACCCAGACATCTACAAACAAAGATGAAATAAAATTATGGTTGTGCCTTGGTACATGTTTAGGTCTGATAGAACATAATCAGAAAAGCTGGAAACATTCTGAAGCATAATTCCTCCAGCCAAATAAAAGCCGTAACATATAATATTTCCCCAATCTCCCACCGTTCACTAAAGAATCAAAGACCCTCTGACCTTGTAGAGCATGCGTCCGTTGTGGAAGTTCTCAGACATCCAGTGAGCAGCCAGCCTTTATCTGAACAGGACAGTGTACCTTCATCACCAACAGGTCCCTACTCAAATCCTGCGGAGAGCCTGAGTCCTCGGGGAGGGAGTGGCGCTGACTGACGGCTCTCCAGGAAAGCTTGGCCAGTCACAGGTAGCAAAAGACTTCCTTTTTTTTTTTTTTTTAAACTCTAGTTCACTCCTGACACCTTCACCCCTTTCCTGTCTGGATTGGAGTCACTCTGTCACTCCTTGGAGACACTTGAGGACTGAGGAGCGAGACCTTTGTGCTGGCTTCAGGTCCAAGTCATTGGAGCAGGCTTCCGCTTGGGTTAAAAGAATCAGAGCTGTGAGGAGAGAGACAAGGGAACCAGCCAACAGGATGTGTGTGGCTGGAGTTCCTGGCATGAAGTCTTGGCTTTCATGTTTATTTTTGGATGTATTTTTCTTGGGCCTTTGATGCAAATTTCTGGCCTGGGAAGTAACCCTACAGTAGAAAATCCCAAGTTGCTAAGAGTCAGCACAGGCCTCTGCCCCAGGAGAAGCAGGGTCCTCTGCCCCAGGAGAAACAAGATCCTCTGCCCCAGGAGAAACAGGGTCCTCTGCCCCAGGAGAAACAGGGTCCTCTGCCCCAGGAGGAGCAGGGTCCTCTGCCCCAGGAGAAACAGGGTCCTCTGCCCCCAGGAGGAGCAGGGTTCTCCACTCCCTGCCTCCAGTGCTACCTAGGATGAAGTTGTGGATCCAGAGACAGTCTACCTCCTAGGCCCTTGACAACCATCCGAAATGCTGGTCCACCAACTACTCACTCATGCAAAGGTAAAATAATCTGGTGCAAACATGCTGCATAGAGTCACAAAACCTACCCGGCTGACTCCTGACATCTGTGTTCTCAGAGACTGTGTTTTCTGGCTTTCGTTTTTTGTGACAGTTGCAAACAGCTAGGGGTATTGAGCTGATTTGGGCAGGAGCGCATGCCCCCTGAAGGCACTGTTACAGGACGGCTTTTAACAGGTGTCAGCAAAGACCAACCTGCTGTCATGTCAACAATTCCTGTTCTCACAGTGGCTCCGAAGATTATTAATGGAAAATCACTTTGTCCACTATGAATGCAAAGGAGGCAGTAAAGAAACGTAGCTAAAAAGTTCTTCACAATTGCCAACATATCTGGTAGAATCTTCTAGACAAAATAGCATTGGAATAGAGAGACACAAATACCTTTCTTCAATAGCATTCATGGCTCTGAGAAAAATCCCTGTTAACAGATGGATTTCCTAAGACAGAAACATGTTCTTCTATTTATTTAGTTTTTGTTTTGTTTTTCCAAGATAGGATTTCTCTGTGTAGCCCTGGATGTCCTGGAACTCACTCTGTAGACCAGGCTCGCCTGGAACTGAGAGATCCAACTGCCTGTGCCTTCTGAGTGCTGGAATTAAAGGTATGTGCTACCATACCCGGATCTACTTATTATTTTTACCATTTAAATTATATATCTCATAAGACATGAAATAGTGTTTTGGCTGTTCCTGAAGCTATAGACATTTGGGGGATAAATCCTGCCAATTACGAAATGATCCTCTGGCCAAAATAAAATCAGGATAGTAAGCAACAATTGTGCAGGTAACAATTATGCTAAGTAGTTACTTTCATTAAGAAGGGTCAATTTATAATTTTAAAATACCACTTTTACTTTTAAATGCTATAATTTCATTAGCATCTTTAAATTTTCAAAAATGTATTCATAAATCTATATTATTTGAAAATGCTCAAATAGGATTCACAGTAGAAGAAAAAAGTTCCAGAATGATGTTTATGCAACCAAAAGGCTGGTAACAGTGGTGGACTGCTAGAAATACTGTACACTAGTGTCCTTCCTGCATTTGATTAAGAAGGCCTCTCTCATCCACTTCTCTGAACTCACTGTACTCACTCACTGTTTGGTAGAGATCTCAAGACCAACTCCAAAGCATTATCATGGAAATACACTGTTAAATCGAAAGAGAGAAATGAGATAACACCCCACCACCTGCGTTCTGCTAAACCAGTGATTCTCAACCTGTGGGTCGTGACCTCTTTGGGGTCAAACCACCCTTTCACAGGGGTTATCTAAGACATCAGAAAACACAGATATTTACCATTTATAACAGTAGCAAAATGACAGTTACAAAGTAGCAATGAAATAATTTTATGGTTGGGGGTCCCCACAACATGAGGAACTGGATTAGGGGGTTGTGGCATTAGGAAGGTTGAGACCCACAGTTTCATCAGAAACTGTCAGGCTGCCGACACTAAGAGATCATAGAACTGGATAATAAATCAGTTTTATATTTATTCCACCATCCATCATAAATACCTATAATCTTGGATCAACTATTAATGATGGGTTTAAATTCCCAGACCTCCATTTAACTGCTTTGCCATTTAGCTTCCATACAAAGCCTAAAAATGCCACTGGTGTCAAGGAGTTTAAATTATAAATTATAGTTGTCTTAAGAACTAAAAACGGCTGCCCGTGAGTTTCAAATTAATTTTCTCCTGGATGAAATTCAGAAATTTCCCTGTCTTCAATCACTCCAATCCCCCGATCCCTCTTTGTCTGTCTTCCCCTTCTGAGATAGCACTGGAAACTCAGATATTTTAGACCCTGGCTAACGTGTCAGAGGCATGAGAAGAGGGAGCATTATTGACCCACTCGGAGTAAATTTCCCATAATTCACTTCAGCTAAGAAAGCATGAATGACTTTCCAATGGACCAACCTAGCATCCTCCAAGCAAACCACAAATTGGAAAGTAAAACTCGGAAAGAATGGAGAAGAGATCAGTTTTCCTTAGCAAGAGATGAGAAGAGACATGGAGCTTTCAAACTGTTGCCTTGCTTAGATATTGGGAAATGTTTCTAGTCACATCGTGACAATTTTTAAAATATCCCAGAGCCGCCTCTTTGATTCAGAGCCTAAGAGAACACAAGAAGCCAGGAGCCCTTGCAATGGAATTAGGCAGGGTTTCAAAACCTCCCGTGAGCACTGAGCATGCATATCTGCAGAAGCCTGGGCAGGGGAGGGACTTCCCTAACTCTCTCCTCAAATCCCAGGAGTGGGTACCAGAGTCTTCACGCAGCTGCTCACAGTCACTCTCAGGCTGGGCCAGCAGCTGATGACTAAGAGCCACAGTTCTGCAACCCCTCTGAGGGGAGTTAACAGCTAATATAAGCACCCCAAGCTAAATACGAGGCTTCTGGCCATAGAACAGACCGCCCCTGTGGCATCCCACCAGATGACCAGACAGGAGGAATGGACACGCAAATTCAGAGCCAGACTGAGCTTCTCTCACTTCTAAGATCTGGAATGTCTGACCTCACCTCAGCTCTGTGCTCTGGACCTGGTGGATGCCTTCTCTGAGGCTCACAAGTCACCAAGACTCCCACCTGCATCCAGACTCCTTCATGTGTTTTCTAACAGGTCCAACTTGGGTGTCAGCATGATGCTGGATTTTAATTTGGCTAACAGAGCCACTTGGCAGCACAATGGCTGGCTGGATGGCTGAATTATAAGTCATATTATTTGACATAATCAAGAAAAAAGTGTTTGGTTATCAAATGTTTTGCTTGCAGTGAGTGCTATATATGCCACTGGTATAGCCCAATATTCAGAGAACACAAGCAAAATTTAATGACAATGACGTGTCGTATTCTGAAATTACACTTTGCCATCTCCTCCAGAGAGCGAAGTGGCGTCCCTTGCTCTGAGAACAGAATCCTGCCAGTCTGGTTCACTGGTGCCTGAAACACGGGAGCTACTTAGCATTTGTTGACTAAATAAGCCTTACAATAAGCATCATTTAAGCTTTCCTGAGAAGCTACTCCAGGCTTGTACAATTTCCTGGGATTATATGCACCGTGTATGCACATGGGTGCCCTTTAATAAAGCCTTGATTAACAGACTGCTACAGGAGAGGCTTATTGAATTTTCACTTCAAATGGTTTAAGCACTGATTGCACACCTCACTCGCACCCCAGGCTTAGCTACATGAACAGGCAACTGGAAAGAAGCATCCGACTGTGTCCTCTGGGTATGAGTTTCCAGGCTCCGACCTGTAAATGAAGTCAGGATAAAAACATCTCCTCCTTTCCAGTGCTAAAGGGCCTTCTGGATCTTGTCCCCATCACAGTTAAGTCACTGACTAGAGAGATCAGAAGTCAGGCTCCCAAGCTACAGGTGGCGGGTGGTCCACAGAGCTAGAAAACACAAGAAGAGCTCTGGGGCAGCCAGAGGCAGCCATGACAGCCCTCAGGGTTAGTTCCCTCATTTAAGGATTCGTCTCTAAGAGGAACAGCAATGGGAATCAGCCTTGAGGTGTGTAGATGTAAGCTACCCAAGAGACAGAAGCATTGCCAACAGTATACAGCCATTATGAGCCTCCTGCTGTATTCATTAGCAGTTACTCCTTACTTTCTGGGAAACAAAGCATCTGACTTGACTGGATTAACTTTTAGCCCTAGCATCTATTTACAGAAACCCTGGGTCGAGGCATCAATGAAGACAGCTTGAGAAATGGTCTGACAAATTTGGGGTGAGAGAAAACTGGCCAGGCCTTTTACAGAAGTCGAGGACAAGAGGAGACGGGAACAAAAAGGGGGAGAAAAGAGGGAAGGTGGGGAGAGACAGAGACACGGGGGAAAGCTATCAGAGCAAGCTTTAACTGTGCAATCAGACAGAATGCGTTTGGGTTTTAGCTTCACCTGAGCCTGGTTAAAAAAAAAAAAAAAAAACATATCTGTAAAACATAGCTTTGGCACAACTGTGGAAACATGAAGTATACACTGGTTATTAGATATCAGGATACTACTACTCATTCTATATACTCATAATAACATTATGGGTTGTAGCAGGACGCTAATTTCCTTGGGATACATAGTGAAACATCAGGATGAAACGTCAGGATGTCTCAGGAACATTAAAGAGACTCGGAAGAAAAGCATGATGAAGCAGACTCAGCAGCGTGTTAACTGCTGGGCCACGTAGCCGGTAGCAAAGGTTCGTCACATTATTATTTTGTCTGAAGAACGGTCTTACAGATTGTTTTAATGTCCGTAGGCAGTGACTTCTCAGGAACTTCCTTCACAGCACTGCAGGCCTAACTGAGTGTTTCTCTGTATTTCCCCAAGCTCCCCTATCAGGCCAATACATGACTGACCACAGAGTGTCTACTGCAGCACATGGTACCTTTAGGAATGGCTTCCTTTCTTAAGTCACTTTCCCAAATTCCCATTACAAAAACGACTTGCTTATTTGCCTCGAACCTGGCCCCTTCTGATTGACAGAATATCTTTGCCCACATACCTCACATAAATTGACTTTCACTTTTCCTTCCTAAAAAAAAAAAAATCTGAGCTTTGTCTCTGAACTTTACAGAGCAGTTGGAGCTCTTTAAAATTTTCTAAGAGAAACATTTCAAACAAGCAACCCCACAATTTATTCACGGCCACCAAGAATAAAAGTACCAGGCTTCACCAGCAAGGCCTTCCAAAGCTTTGCATGACTTTCAAGGCTGGGCATCATGGCTCATCCACCTGCAGGCTAGCTCCCTCAACGCATCAGTCATTTGTTTGGCTCTGGAGGAAACTATTTGATTACACAAAATTCTTTTTTAGATCAAGTTTGAAATCTTAGCCACATTGGGACAAGTGGTGAAACCTGCCAGCTCAATGGTTGACTCCTAGACATACCGAGCCCGGGACAAAGACAGGGAGCCACCACGGGTTAGAATCCAAAGCCAAAGGGGCTGAAAAGGAAAGAGAGCATAAAAGATGCAAGGCTCGGCCAGGCCTTTATGAGTGCTCTCTCCGCCATGACTGCCTCTTAGACAACGTATTCCTCACACTTCCCGTAAATGAGCACTGTGCCCTAAGGGATGCTGGAAGTGTCAGTAAATGCAAGAGCCAACAGGACTAGCGGCATCCACCCACTGCTGTGCCACCTATGCATTTTGAAGTTGGCAAGTCACCAGACATCTTTACGGCCCCCCATTTTCCATACCTTATTACAGAGCACATCATTTTTAAAAGCATTTAAATGAACCAGATGTTAACCCCATTCATTCCACTTTCTCCAGGAATGTGTCAATAATGATTTTTAAAATGCAAAAGAAAATGTCAAAGTATTTTGTTCCCTGGTTAAGAATACATCCATGGAATAGGAAAGAGAAAATTCATAAAAACACTCTATGGTCATTCAAGAAATAATTATAAGGTATGTCAAACCACAGAAAATCGAGCAAGCACTAAATTATCAACAAAAAAGGATGTCTTATGTCAAAATGGCTTTTTCACTCACTCATTTCAAAAACAAGTTTAGAAAATTAAATTCTATCCACCAGCTCAGAACAGCACACATTAAGGCTTGACTGTTATGCCATTATCCACACTTTCTCTCTCTCTCTCTCTCTCTCTCTCTCTCTCTCTCTCTCTCTCTCTCTCTCTCTCTCTCTGCTGGCAACTACATTCACTGACAGGGTGCCTTGGGGCTCACCTCCCATAGTGCCTTGAAGTCTTCCTGCTCAATGCGGAGGAGCTCACTGCTCTCTCTGGTAACAATGGTTGCATGGCGGGGTGTGTTGTCCAGTATGGACTCTCCAAAGGCTGTCCCAATTCCCAGGGTGCAGATGGTCACCGCGTCCTGAGAACCCCAACACCAAAAAAACAGTCATTAGAAAATTAAAGATGCAGTGGATGAGAGACTTGCTTTTTCTCTAAATTGATGTATAATTTGTGTAAAATAAATGCCCAGTTTCACTGTGTGGTTCAACATATTTCAGCAAACAGACACTGATATAAATGATATCCAATCAAGACTTAGAAAATTTTTTTCACTCCTAAAGGTTCTCTGTATCCCTGATCCAGTCAAGACCCTTCCATCAGAGGAAACCACTGCCCTGAGTTCCATCCTCAGAAGGATGCTTTGCCTGTTAGGGAACTTTCCATAGAAAGAGACAGGCAGTAGGGTCTAATCTATGTCTGGCTTCTTTTGCTCAGCGTAACAGCTTTGAGTAAGCCACGTTTTCATACGGGTCAGTAGATGTTTTTCCTCTTGTAAGTGAGTTGTTTTGCAGTCCATGGCCATGCTACCATTTGCTCATCCATTCTCATACTGGGACCACTAAGATGTTTCTAGTTTGTGGATACTGTGAATACTGCTAACGACAATAATCTGATCTTTCTATAAAACTACTAGTTGCTTTAAGAAAAGAAGGGACTTTACCAAAAGGGGACTAGATCCTTTTGGTGAGAAGGAATGATCGCAATGTTTAGGAAGTGGGAACAGGACTGCTATTGTCCCTGGAAAACTGAAGGTCCGATTGGTGAGCTCCCAGAGGCCTTAGTTAAGGAAGCAAAGAGCCAGAGCCAGGTTCTAAGTCTTTCTGATTAGAGATGCCAAGCTTTTTGTGCCATGCTGCCTCCTGCAGCCATAACAGAGGAAAAACAGCACCAGAGAAAGCACTGTGTAGCTGTTTATAAAATGTCCTGAGTCCGTGCTCCAGAAAGTTCTGAAGAAACTGTAAAAACTAATTCCTCTCTACACGCAACATTGGCAAGAACATTTATATTTAAATCTAACTACTTTCAAACGATGCAAATAGCCGTCTCAAAACCACCTGGAGATTAATTCTGCAGGCGTTGTAAGCTATGGAGACACACCAGGGTGATCCTCCAAGTTCGAAGACACACTTCCCCTTTCATGCATCTAGTACACAATCATAAGCAAATATTATTAAGATCCAGTTAGTGACTCTGCAAGCACATTACCGAGACAAATGTACTCAAGAATCCAGCCCCTTGAACCATGGTGAATTGCTTCTGCAAAGATATTACCCTCTAAAATTATGCTCAGGAAAATAAAAATCAATAATATTTCAGAAAAGGGAAAAAAGATCTGGGGCAAATTTAAGAACAGCCACTGATCTATTCCCCAGAAGAATATCTGCAAACTAATCCATTCAAAAAGCACACCCAGAACTGAATGTCAATAGTCGGGAAGTTGGCGAGTAACTCTCAGTTTCTAGTAGAAACATGAGATAGGTTTTGACAAGTTACAGGCTTCCAGAAATCCCCTAAAATAAAGGGCTCCCTGGAGGCTCCCACTGGACTACTGTGTTCTTCTATTACTTTACTTCAGGACCAATTTTTTTTCCTAATACATACTTTCCAGTGTGGGGACTTGTTTGTTTATTTAATTGTTTTATTTTTCAAGACACAATTTCTCTGTGTAGTCCTGGTTGTCCTAGAATTCTCTCTGTAGACCAGGCTGGCCTTGAACTCAGAGATCTACCTGCCTCTGCCTCCCAAGTGCTGGGGTTAAAGGCATGCGCCACCCCAGCACGGCTAGTGGTGATGAGAAAGACCCATCATGAGCACTGCAGCAAGAGGGTTGTGGAGACTTCAGTTACACAGGAACTAGCCAGTGCTTACAGATGAGTCAGGCATCTTCTTCACCTCCCTTCCTGACACATGTATGCTGTCACCAAAACACACACAAATATGGGCTGTGGAACTCAACATGACCTGTCTTCTTGGGAGAGAATGGCTCTTGTAATAAAGATACAAGATTTCTGGAATGCTTGCTTTCTCCCAGAGCCTTTGATTTACCCAGGCTTAGTCATATTCTAAAACTCGGTGGTATGGTTACCCGCACTGCTTAGAACAGTCCACTGAACAGTGATGTCCACTGTAACAGGAGTCCAGGCACAGTCTGATTCCAAGGATCCACACTGTCACCAGAAGTGACTGGTGATCAGCCCTTCCTCCACCCCCTCCTTTGTTCTTGATCCAGTCAGATGTAAAGGCGGAGTCACAAATGACAACAGCCAGTGGTATAGCACTTGCCTAGGACTCATGAGGACCTGGATTCGATCCAACATGTCAGTCAAACTACACGTACGTTCACACCTTGAAATTCAGGCTAGGAAGCCTCTCCCCGTTGTTGGCAGCTTCAAACCTCAATTTCCTCAGGTCAGAATGGTTTTTAGGACAAATTTACTTAGGAATTGGAATGGACGTGGGAGGTATTGGTTAGGCACCAGGATATTGAGCACCGACGGGAGATAGAAGGGTCAGAAACCATTTGTCTTTTCTAAAGCCTAACTGATATCTTTGCAATCCTTGGGTGCCTCATCTTGTTGACATTGGAATCTGGGCTTCCTATAGTCTCAGGGAAAAAAATATCAAATAAAGTCACATCCAAACGTCCTCCTAAGCATCAGGATTAATATGTTGCTGTGAACACAGGTTGGAAGGTAACATAAATGTGGGTAATTGTAGAAGATTCTGTGTCCACACTATAATCTCACTATACCCCACAGGTCAGAATTCAAAGCCCTGACTCCTGTAGATACCTCTGCCTATTGAAAAACATGTCTGTTTCTACATGCAACATGAGATTTCTTTAAAGCTACAGGCTACAAGTCTACTCACATCAGCAAATTTATCTCTCAGAGACCATTCAGGAGAGTGTTTATGACTTCTGCTTGTCTGTGGATTGCTCACTGACATAGAAAATGAAGAAAGCAATCAGCACCAGCCAGAGAGTCTGGAAACACTGAATAAATGCCCTGTTCTGCATTATCTTTGAGGACTTTTCAAATGAGAAATAAAGGTTCAAGAATGTAAACAACTTCATGAGATGAAGGTGGTTTAGCTAAGGCTGCTGGAGCCCTACCAGATTACCCACCTTCAGTGGACTATTTGTACACTCTGCAAAGACATAGTGCTGTGATTTGTTTAATAAAGAGTTAAATGGCCAATAGCTAGGCAGGACTTCCAGGCGGCAGAGAGAGGAAACTCAAGATGAGTCTAGGCACAAGAGGAGATGCCAATGAGACATGGAGGGAGTCAGACACACAAAAGGAAAGGTAAAAACCCATGAGGGAAAATGCAGATTAATATACATGGGTTAATTTGGGTTATAAGAGCTGGTAGGACAAGCCTAAGCTAAGGCCGAGCTTTCAAAATCAATAATAAGTCTCCTTATCATTATTTGGGAGCTGGCCGGTGGGACAGAGAACGACTTGTTACACCCACCCACTTCCCAAACCACTGTAGCTTTCTGCACAGATCCAGACACACATGCAAGATTCTACCTAGAGCATCTTCACCCAGCTGGAGAACAGTGCTGAGCAGGCACCTTGAAGGTACATCCTTCTACACAGAGGTAGGACAGTGGGAGACACCGGCAGCTTCCTTGCCCTTCTCTGGAGTGAGCCCAGCTTCCCACAGAGGAAACCTATTGATCTACTTTAAAAAGATTTTCTTAATTATCATATTTTGTGTATATGGGTGTTTTACCTCCATGTATATTTGTGTACTACCAGTGTGCAGTGTCCTTGGAGGCCAGAAGATGGTGTAGGATCACCCTGGGGTTAGGGATCTGCATACATGTGGGTGGAATGTTGTGCCATGACTGGACACAGTTTTGACTGTGACGTCTCTTTCGCCCTTCACAACTGAGATCATGTTATTTGAACAATGCCTGACTCAGAACAAATGCTTAGTTACCTATGCATGTTCCTATTGACAGTAGAGGTTGAGTGAAATGCTTGGGATTAGGGTTTCCCATTTTTTAAGATTTTGGAATATTTGCATTATATGTCTATTATATATGATTGTGTGTGTGTGTGTGTGTGTGTGTGTGTGTGTGTGTGTGTGTGTGCATATATTTCTCAGTTAGGATTCTTCTTCTCAGATGACTGCAGCCTGCATCAAGTTGACATAAAATTATTCCCATGTACCTCAGTCTGTGCATTCCGGTCCCTAAGCCTGCCTGGGCCTTCGCTGTACAAATCTGCAGCTACCTCAGCTGCTGGCACTAAGCCAAGAGACGTCAGCAAGCCCATGGTGACAGGTACTGAGCACCAGGCAGAGGAGGTTCACATGGAGGCACAAAGCTGGTACAGAAGAGGCCCGAGCCATCGTGGGCCTAGATTACACAGCCTCCACGGCTTTGGGCAAAATGTTGCCTGAGTCCTCAGGGAAATGGCCACAATCTCTTTAATAAGATTTATAGCAGAATACATGTTTTAAACATTTGTTTATTTGGGGGACAGCCGCCATGACACACATACCATAGCATGCAGGTGGGGCTCAGTGTGACAACTTGTGGGAGTTGGATCTCTTTCTACCCTGTGGGCTTCAGGACTCGAACTCAAGCAGTCAAGTTTGGCAGCAATCACCTTTACTGGCTGTGCCATCTTGACAGAATTAAATAGAAATAAACAATACAAAGGAAACTATAATTCCTAACTCAGTCACATTGCCGCACATGCATAGGTTTTTCTACCCTTCTAAAAAGCAAATTATATTTTTGCTATTATTTAAACAACAGAGACTCTCTATAGTCATGTTGTATTAAGCTTCATCTAATGACGGCTTTCAACGTTTAAATTCCAAGTTTCTCTGTCCCCCCCCCCCCCCCAGTCTGGATGTCAAGTGGTTTGAATGATCTGCAAAACACTTGAGCTCTCTGGGGGAGCCTGGATTCAAAGGAACCCTTCTGACAATCCCTGCCGTAAATCAAAGAATCCTTTTGTACTGCGTCTAATCACCCCTAATTTATCTGCTTTGTGCATCTGCATCATGGAAAACTCCCATCTTAAAGCAGACTTCTCACTAGGGCCATTCACGTTTGTTTCATGCGGACAGTATGAAAACAGGGTGATGCTTGGAAGGCCAGGCTTGAGTGCCACAGCAGTTAGGGTCGCCGCCGTCTGAGGCAGGAAACTTTGGGCCTAGCAGACTGTAAGCATCTGGTGAAATCCAGCTTACACAGATGCTCTGGGGGAGTCAGAGTCATTTAATCAAGTCAATAGATGTGAGCACTGTCAGTGGTAAACACATGAAGGTTTTATTTTTTAATTATTCTGTAATTTTGAAGAGTTATCAGATCTTAGGCTGGGTGTGGTAGCTCGTGCTTCCCAGCCCAGCAGTTAGTTGGGAGGCAGAGGAGGTGGATCTCTGAGAGTCTGAGGCCAGTCTGCTCTCCTATATATTCAGTTCCAGACTAACCGGGGCTGTCTAGCGAGCCCTGGATGAAAAAAAAAAACAAACAAAAAACAACCGTCATCTCTCCCTCCAAAAAAGTTATGGGGGCTTTTAATTAGTCAGACTTCATTCATTTCCATATTAGTGAGCCAAGACTTAATAGTCGCACTTGGGTTGGATTATCTTTAAGTGTGTAGATAGCCTAAATTCTTACAAAGCAAATGTTTTACAATGTTCTTTTTCAGCCTTACTTACCATTAAGTTTCAAAGCTCTTGCATTTAGCTCATGAGCTTGAAGTTGCTCCTGGAATTTATTGAGTCCTCTAAGCACTTTTAAGTAATAAAATTGGATGGAACCCAATTTCAGAGTCTGTCAAGGCATCCAACTGTACACATGTCAAAAGGATTTACTGCCGAGCAGGAAGGTAAAATACTTCTGAGTCCAATGTGTTTTCTGCCAAACAGCAACAGCTAGGCCGGTTCCTTTTAGAGCATGTCCCTGGAATGAGCTTCTCAGGCAACTGAGGGACATCAGACAAGCTGGCTAGGGATGGCTTGCAGAAGATGCACTGGTGTGGGCATTTCTAACCAATCAGGAGGCCACACACACTGAGCCCGAGAGCCTATCCAACCGGTCCTGTGTCACCCAGACAAAGAATACATAGCAATGAAACTATGTACGGTGAGTTGTGCAGAATGCTAAGTCAATTAAAAAAATCTGGTCCTAACAATCAGCGCAGCCACAGCCAGAGCAGACAGGAGTCAGCGATGAAGAGCAACCACCGCCTGCTTGGCACCGTTCACATTCCCTGGGCTTCCAGAACCTGTTCAGAAACATGCCTGACAAACGTCTCCCCCAAATGGTGACGTCACTGAAAACAAAAGCAAGGTGAAAGGACCGAGTGAGTGAGTGACGAACCGGGAGTGGGGGTGGGTTGGGGGATGGTGATAGCTGTACCTCAAATCGGATACACAAAAATGCGACTCACAAAAGCATCTTTGCTGTAAAGGCAAAGGCAGGGACGACTACAGGGCCACTAGTTGACCTTAGAGAGAAGAACACTAAGAGGCCTTTTTTCTAAAACCAGAGTAAAGTGGTGCCAGATAACGGCGCAGTGACAGATGAGGGGGTGGGCTGTAGTGAAGGCCAAGGCCAAGTGCAGCCCTGATTCTCTGCTCCAGTGAAATGGCTAAAAATTAAAAACGCCTGCAGTTTCATATACTGAGCTGCATTCCTGCTTTCCATGTTCTAACACTGCCCTCTCGTGACCAGTGTTAGCATTGCAGCCTGGCAGCCCACAGCCTGGCAGCCTGGCAGCCAGCAGCTCTCCCTTCTAGGCAACCAACTTTTTATTAGTCACCAGAGAGCCCCAGATTTGTACTTTATAGTGTCTTATATACATCGGCTCACTAAGGCAGGACCTATTGGCTTCAGTTTACAGGTGTCTAACTGCGCACACTCATACCCAACCAAGTGCCACGAGGAGACCTCAGAATTTCGCTGCTGGATTTGTAGCACATGAAGACAACAGTGAGGTAAGTGTCCTTTACAGAGAAGCAAGGCTTTGATGACATTGTAAACCACCATTCCCTAGTTCTGAAACTTGAAATTCTGTCAGCAGTCTTTAGGAAATTTGTCATACTTTGGATGTTTCTAGATTAGTTTAAATATCATTTAGATTTAGATATTTGTTATTCCATAAAGTCTCTTCAACTATAAATCTGCAGGGAAAAATCGGACCTCACACAGTCACACACACACACACACACACACACACACACACACACGTTGGGTGCTGTTGTCTGATGTAATGAGGTTTATAAGCCTGTTTAAGGTGTATTAATATTTCTTGTTTGTAACCTGCTATACTGTTCATTTCCAGCCCTAATCCACTAACATATTAATGAAAAAACACACCCCTCTAGTTCACTCAAGTGGGACTATCCAGCCTAAGTAAGCAGGCCTGAAAGTACATGAGGTTCCGGAGCTGGGTTTTGGTGATGGGCTCTGCAGGCCTGTGTATCCTGGGTAGGATGTTCCTGGAGGTACAGTGTTAGACAGGGATGCTGCCTGTGGGCATGTCCCCTTGTTGTTGGCCAAAGTTTCATAGGATAGCAAAAGCAATAAAGGCAGGAAGGCTGTCTGAGAAGCTAGGAGGCACGCCTCTGACAGCACATTGCAGCGAGCCCGGGTTTTGTTTGATGTTATAGAGGAATAAACACAGTATACGCAAAGGTAGGCATGAGGGTTCACAGGTCTCTGAAAGCTCCTCAGCACAGGGTGAACAGCAGCATTTCCCAGAATTCTTAGGGCAAACATGCTTTCAAGGGAGAAATGTGAAAATGGGAGCAAGGGCATCAGCTCCCCGGAGAGCTCCCTGGGTGGTGGATCATGTCCCTGCCATCCCATCCTGGGGCTTTCTCTCTTCATCCAGGCTGCTCTGAAAGCCTTGGGCTGGGGGAAGGCCGCTGTCCAGACAGCAAGGCTGCAGAAGCAGGGTGTGGCTCTGGGGTCCCGCAGGGAAAGGAAGAATGGAACTGGTTGAGTATTGAGCTGTGTGGCTCTCAATGGGGTTTTGTGTCATTTGGAGATAGAGTGAGGTGGTTGCCAGTGGTTCCTACCTCTCCCTCCCCAGCTGTAACCCCCCACACACACCCTCACCCAGGTGGCTGCTAAGCTGATCAGTGGGACGGAGCCTGTGGCCGGAGGTAAGCCATCCTGTGGTCTGAAGTCCAGTGGTCTGTCTTCAATCTTCCCCACATAACAGCGGGCCCGAAGCTGACAGACCCACTCATTCCCTGAGTATTTCCACACTTTTTACAATGTGGGATCAGTGGAGTTCTTTACTGAGATCTCAAAGAAAGGGCACAGGGATGACAGGAATCCCAGTGGCCTCTAGCGCTTCAGCTCCCCACTCTGTCATCCTAAGGAGACCCTGCTTTCTCTGTGGCCACGCATGACACAGCACATGAGTCCACCCTTGAGTGGGTGCAACCCAATGTTGGGAACAGGCCATGTAAACAATGAGGGTTCCTACCATTTGTGTGGGGGACACCACCAATGAAAATCGAGTCCAGCCTACATCCTAGGGCCCAAAGAATTCAAGAAAACCCATCTACACCAAGCATACAGTGAGGAAGAGGCTGTGTTCATAAGCTAGTGAGCACAAATGTGAGTGATGGGAAAGAAGATATAGCATATAGAATGCTCAGGAAGGCAATAGGAGTTTATGAGGCAAATAGAATACTTATATGTGCATCCCTAGCTCCTGATCACTACATAAAATTCGGTAATTTTTCAGAAAAGGGGTATCAAATCAATAACACCCAATAAATGTGTAGTATAAGAAACACTACGTCAGAACCCGGACCCGTCTCTTCAGGGGCACCACCCCCCACTTCTTCACCCAAGTCAGGGTCCTTCCTTTCTCCCAGCTGTGCACACAACCCACCAACATCCCTTGTAACGATTTCACCTCTGCTGTAACCTGCTGCCCCTTATTCATCCCACTCCAGCCCGGGTGTCCTGTGAAATGCAGGGCCACACTGGGTTAGCTGGTATTGCTATATCTAGGAGGTATTCAAGGAAGAGTGGCTGGGTGTGGAGGTGAGGGGCTAGGGCTCTGAGCTGGCATCACACGCAGAAGAGTGGCTGGGGGAGCCCCAAGGGGAAGCTGCTTCTCCCAACAACTGTGCTCCTAGCTGGCCTCACTTTGACTTCTTCCTTCTCCCCATCCCTTCAGGCACCCATCATGGTCCAGGACATAAGCCCCATCAGCACATCAGTGGGATAAAATGAATCAAGAGAGCAAAAGGTGTGTGCAGGGTGTGGCCGTTGAGATGCCCGTAGGATGCACAGTGCCCAGCTGCCTGTAGGTGGCGCTCCTGATCCAGAAGCCATTCTTGCTCTTAACTGTTCTGGCCCAGAAAGCAGCTGAGCTGAAACTCCGGGTGCTTTTGGGAACTTGTCTCTGTGTCCCTTCTGACTTAGGGAGAAGACAGACAAGCAACAGAGAGAGAGGGTCTTAGAGAGAGAAAATGGAGACACAGGCTAGCAGAGAAAGGCTGCCCTGCCCTCTCTGGAGGACTTGACTCCGAACACAGCTCCTTCTATCCTCTCCCAGTTCTCCTTCAATCCCTGGTAACCATTTCTTCCTCTTTCATTACTTCCCACCCCTAACTCACCACCTACCTTTCTTCCTGTGTGGGCGGCGGGAAGAATGTAGACTTTGGACTATGTTAGACCCGAACCCAAAATTGGTATGCACCTCTGTGGTCCCAGGAGAGTTGGGACCATTATCGGGGAGTCTCCTATCCAAGCAAATGCTAAGAAAGCCAGTCAGTGCACACAGGTGTAAGGGATAGAGTGGTATAAAATAAAAGATTTTCCAGGCAAACCTGTTGACCATTTGTTTGGTCTAACACTAGATGTTGTAAAAACTTTTTGGATGTGATTACTATTACAGTAAATAAAATTTAAATGTATTCAATTATGTATTATTTGAGGGGGACACAAACACACCAGAGGACACATGTGGAGGAGGTCAGAGCACAACTCTGTGGAGTCCATTCCCCCTTTTGCATAGGTCCCAGAGACAAACTGGCTTCTCTAGGCTTGCTTAACAAGCATTTTAACCTGGTGACTCATCTTGCTACCCAGAAATAAACTTCAAAGAAAGTAAATTACCCTTCCCAAAGTAGGTGGGCCTTCTCCCAATCAGTTGTTCTTAAGAACAAATACGTTTCCCTTGGGGTTTCCCACAGAAGAAAGAAGTCAGTTTTCAGCCTCCATCAACTCTTACCTCCACCCCTCTCCCACCCACACCCCCCAACTTCACCCCACCCACACTCAGGACAGCTGCCCTAGGAGGTTGGGTTTGCCAAGCCCTGTGAACCTGGGAGCCAGTTCCTCAAAGTCAGTCACTCTGTGTCTCATCTCCCTCCCATCCCTCCACGCCCCCACCCCCAGCAATCAGGCAGGTTGGCCCCCCGCTGCTACTAGGCAGGGGACCAGTGCCCACCTCAGAGCCAGCCCAGGTAGATGGGGCTCCCCCTACCCAACACTTCTTCTTTCCAGGAAGCCTAGGGGAAGAAGGGGCAGCCATCTTGCTCACTCTCTTTAGAGTCTTCCTGGCTCACAGCTAGGACCTTGTGCAGCCTGAGAGCCTGGGCCCCCTATCTGTCTCTGGCTACATCCTAGAACAGGTAGAATCGGGGTCCCTCTTCTTCTTTGTATCCCAGTGATGTGATTAAATCCAGAAAACTGGTTCAAGCTTATGGGATGGAGTATGTAAAGGATTCAGTAAGCAAGCATCAGTATAAAGCTAATAATTTCCCATAATTTAGGAGACTAGGAGGCCAAGCCTAGCTTCGAAAAGTTTTCTGCATTGGTTTAAGGCCAAAAATACAGATTTTTTTATAAAAGATTTGTTTGTTATGTATACAGTGTTCTATCTTCTGGTGTGCATGTATGCCTGCACACCAGAAGAGGGCACCAGATCTCATTACAGATGGCTGTGAGCCACCATGTAGTTGCTAGGAATTGAACTCATGACCTCTGAAAAAAACAGGCAGTGCACTTAGCCTCTGAGCCATGTCTCCAGTCCAAAGAATTATAGATTTAAAACCTACAATTAAATTCTATTACATTAAAGTGTAAAACTCCACAGCTAATAGCAAAGTGTTACTTGGCTCTTCCCTGCTAGGAGCCCCTGGGGCTCTCCCGTTGGTACAGGACAAGATTCCTGAAGACGCTGCTCTCATATTATTTCAACCCCACCACATCTCCTGCCAAAGCAGCAGCGTGTCAGCCCGTCACCTCTGCCTCGCTCTTCACTCCCTCGGGCACAGCTGCCCTTCTTCCCCTCCTCTCTCCTTAATCCTCACTTCCTTCTTCCCTTTCTCTTCCAACTCTCTTCTTTCTCCATCAAGACTTATTCAGGGCCAATTCAAAGAGCAAGAGGGACCTACAAACAACCCTCCTCAAGGTCCTTCTGTGGCACATCTATGCAGAAGGCCCCTAGGCAGGATGAGCACCAAGAAGCTCTAAGCAGAGATGCCCTTGTATGTGCCCATCAGGACAGCAGCTACAGTGCACGTGTGTGTGTGTGTGTGTGTGTGTGTGTGTGTGTGTGTGTGTGTGTGTGTATACCTGTGTACATGAATGTGTGTAAGTGTGTGTGAGTGTAAGTATGTGCATATACGTGAGTGTGTGTGCATTCGAGTATGTGAAGGGGGTAATAGTTCATCATTTTGCTTTCTTCTCCTTCTTAGAGTCTCCGGTAGGTCAGGCTGGCCCTAAACTCTCCATGTACCTCAGCATGGACCTTGAACTCCTGATCGCCCTGCCTCTACCTAGAATTATGTACACCACATCCCATTCATATGTACTGGGAATCAAACCCTGGGCTTCCTGCAAACGAGGCAAGCTCTCTACCAACTGGACTGCTTCCCTAGCCATCTCCATGTTTCCTTTCAGTCAAACTGCACAGAGCAGTGATTTACAATATGTGGCCAGCTGCCGGACTGCTTGTGTGTGAACCCTAGCTCCCTTAATTTCTACGTATAATACATCACTTAGACTAAGTTGTTTAACCACTTGGGGAAACAGGAATACGACCTAATTCATGGGTTATGTGGGGGTTCCAAGAGTAAAGCAAGACCTCTTAAGTGCTTAGAACACTGCCTGCTACGGACGGCTATGCAAAAAAACCAACTGTTTTCAGACCCACTGGGAAACTGAGGCAGCTGATGAAAGTCAACGCCTTCTCTGAAATCCAAGGAAAATCAGTCCTGAGAGAGAATGGGGGATGAGCCAACACAGCTGGGAGGCATGAGACGCATGGCTGGAGGCCGTGTCTGGTGGGGTCTCTGCACTGCCACACATGGGAAATGCCCTGGGACAGGGTGACGGGGCACCAGAGAGAAAGCAGCCATGCACAACAGTGGACCCCACACGGGAAACCAACTGTGTTCCAAATCCCACTCCACCACCAGTCTTTTCGGATGCCACCACAGTTTTTGGAGGGTGACTGGGGGCTAGACAGACGGCTCAGTGGTTAAGAGCACTTGCTGCTCTTGCAGAGGACCCTGGGTTCAGTTCCCAGGGCCCACATGGTGACTCACAACCATTTGTAACTCTAGTTCCAGGGGATCTGATGCCCACTTTTGACCTCTTCTAACACCAAGCATGCATGTAGTGCATAGGCGTATATGCAGGCAACACACACATACACACACACACACACACACACTAAAAATAAATGAATTTTTTTAAGAGAATGATTGCCCACAAGTCCCTACAAAATGTAAATCTCAAATTTAGAATAACCAATATTTTCCCATTTGAAGTGTGTTGCCAGAAAGGCTCAGAAACTGTCTCTTACACATTTAGAGTGTGTGTGTGTGTGTGTGTGTGTGTGTGTGTGTGTGTGGTGTTTATGCATGAGTGCCTATGTGTGTGTGTGCACGTATATACTTTTGTATGGAGGCCAGAGGTGTTCAGTGTTGGCTGTCTTCCGCAACTGTGCTCCACCTTATTCTTTGAACCAGGGTCTCTCCTTGAGTCTGGAACTCATCAATTCATGGGCCAGTATGCTCCGGGGATTGGCTGGTCTCTGCCTCCCTCTGAGAACTGGGACTACAGATGGATGTGGCTATGCCAGGCTTCTAAGTGGATGCTGGGCCTCCGAACCCAGGTCTTCGTATCTGCACAGCACACGTTCTCCTGCCTGAGCCACCACCCTAACTTAGGAAGGAGAGGTTTTTCGGGGTACCTACTTCAGCCACTTTCCCTCATCCCTGGAGCTCCTAGGACGCTGATGGGGGCCAGTGATATGAAGAAAAGTCACAACACAGGGGAGACAGGAAACATTCTTCGCCTGGTGCACACCCTCACCTTGTACAGCAATGATGAAACTGTCTATCACACCGTGGTGGAGTGTTTGCACCTCCCAGGAGACAGCCAGCCAGTGCATTCCTGCACTGAACGTTCCAACAAGCTCACTCACACAAGACTTTCAATGTATGTTTGGGACATGACTAATCAAAGGAATTCAACAAACTCTTAACATGGGGAAGTAGATTTGAAAATGTATCTAAAAACTAACGTGACAGACAAGGTCAAGAATTTGAGAAGGAGCTGGGGGAAGACACAAGGAATTGGAATGGGAAGCGGGGCGGAAATGGTGGAAATACAGTGCTCATGTATGAAATTATCCAAAATAAAAAAAAAAAAAAAAACAACTAAAAACAGCAGCAGCAATGCATCTATCACTGTTGTTTAAATGTCAAAGTAGATTACCTGGTGACTGCTGGTCTCAGAAACTTTCACATCCAAAGACCCGGCTAGCACAGCATACCAGTTGGTTCCAATGTCTCCTTGACGAAATACTGGAAAAGAAACAATGTTGTAAACACACCACGTACAGGTTTGTCTGTCTGTATGACCTGGCAGATCTTCACTGGGTATTACAAGCATGGCTTATTCTCACCTTTGCCTCATCTATTCCCCCAGGAATACAACATGGCTTCCCTCATGCCATCCACCCACAAAGCTTATCCTAGAGATTGAACATCATCGGAAGCAGATACCCTGTCGACAGAACACTCCCAGACACTGAGCTGCAATAGCTAACGGATCATCCTGACAGTGGTAAGATCCATTGGCCCAACATAGTGATACAAGCCTTTAATCTCGACACTTGGGAGGCAGAGGCAGGCAGAGCTCTGTGAGTTTGAGGCCAGCCTGGTGGGTACCAGGACAGCCAGGGCAACACAAAGCACTGACCATAATAATTTACTAACATTCTGTGTGATTTACCTTGCATACACTTGACTGCATTGTGATTCTTGGAAAACTGTGACTCTACATGGGGAAAGCATTCCATGACTTGCCACACTATGCCACCCAACTTCACAGATCTGCATTAAAGGCAAAACCACTGTGGTGGCACACCCACAATCCCAGCACTCAGAAGGCTAAGGCAAGAGGAACATGAGTTTGTGGCCTGCCCAAGGGGCATAGCGAGACTCTGTCAATAGGTTAATAAATAAATGAATGCATGTAATGTGTTTTCTAGAATAGCGTGTTTCCTTTTAAACTAACCAATGGATGGCTTATTTTATTTATAAAATTGTAAAGACTGAGTTATTGCCTTTTTGTTTATTTTCTGAATCTACTACACATAGACATTTAGCTATGATCCTCACCAGAAGTTTCTGAACCAGCATTGTCTCTGAGTTTGTAATCTCAGAGAAAAGCCGTTCAGATATTAGGTCCCATATGACGTAATGAGTAGACCTTGGGAAGTCATCTGTAGGGCAGGAAAGATGGCTCAGCAGCTAAGAGCACTTACTGTTCTTCCAGAGGATCAGGGTTCAGTTCCCAGCACCCTAGTTGGACAACTACCTGAAACTGCAGCTCCAGGGAACACAATACCCTCCTCTGAACTCAGTGGGCTCTCACACACATGTAGTACACACACACACACACACACACACACACACACACACACACACACACAAAGGAAAAAAATAAAATCAATCTTTTATTTAAAAAAAGAAAAAGTTACTCTGAAATTCTCCTCCAAAATCTCATGCAAACCAGCTCTCCTCTTAAATATTGCAACTAAGGAACCCCAGGGAACAACTCGATCTTTGCCTGTTGTTTTTCAGATTTATGATTAGAGGTCAAGCAAGTGGCTTACTGAAATCAAAGCCCAGTTGAGGGGCCAGCCAAGGCCTGGCAGGGCTGGTACGCAGGGCCTAAGAGGCAGCTTCAGGGGGCCATGGCAACAATTGTGCTCTGAGCCCTCTGAGTGGGTGTGTTGTGGAGAGGTACAGACAGTGAGGGCAGCCAGGAAGCACAGGGACAGAGGAAAAGGCGGGTGACGAGCTCGCACTGGCCTTTCCAGGGACAACTGCTCCCAGCCTCTGTGACTCACTTCGAGTTACAGATGTAATCCAATTCCCGTTACACACAAGATCTGTTTCCAAACGGCTGTAAGAAACAGAAACGGCCCCCACCAAAGAACACAGTTACTGACATCAGTAAGAAAAGTACATATGCTGGTTTGAAAATTATATATGTAGAGTATGTTAAGATTTATTTCAGTGTGTGTGTGTGTGTGTGTGTGTGTGTGTGTGTGTGTGTGTGTGTATGCTCTGTTCACACATGTCTGCATTGGTCAGAAGAAAATGTGAGAGCCCCAGGGGCTGGAATTGTGTGGGTTGTGAGCTGCCCAAGTGGGTGCCAGGAACCAACCTTTCCAAAGAGCACCAAGTGCTCTTAACCACTGAGCCATCTCTCCTGTCGTGACCACTTTTGTGTAGACCTGGGAAAACACTTCAGTGGACACATACTGAATGTTATCAGTCAGCTCTGGGTCTGGGGATGATAGGTGACTTTTGTTGCTAATTTCCTAGGTTTTCTGCTAAGATGCCGCCCCGGCTTTCCCACCCAGAGCACACATGCATGCACTCTTCCTCAACCAAGAAGATTTTTATGCAAGTTCACACCCTTGTCCACAGGACTTGTCCAAGAGTTCCTACCCTAGCCCCACCAGCATGGTGAAGATTGTTCTAATCAATCCAGGACATCTCATCAGCTTTACCAATGATTGGTCTAGATTTTAGCCATGGGGTACAGCTTTGGCCAATGACACAGCACAGGAAGTCTGCTAGGGAACTCAGAAGAAATAATGAGGATATGTGGTGATATTGTGTTCCCCAAAATATTGTATGCCCTAATAAACTTATTTGGGGTCAGAGAACAGAACAGCCACTAGATATAGAGGCCAGAAAATGGTGGCACACATGCCTTTAAGCCTATCACTTGGGAGGCAGAGATCCATCCAGATCTCTGTGAGTTTAAAGCCACACTGGAAACAGCCAGGTATGGTCACTCACGCCTTTAATCCCAGGAAGTGAGCCTTTAATCCCAGGAAGTGAGGGGAGAAAGCAGAAAGTTATATAAGGCATGAAAACCAGGAAGCCTGGTTAAGCTTCTAGGCTTTTGAGAAGCAGTTCAGCTGAGATCCATCTGAATGAGGACTCAGAGGTTTCCAGTCTGAGGAAACAGGATCAGCTAAGGAATCGGCAAGGTGAGTTGGCTGTGGCTTATTCTGCTTCTCTGATCTTCCAGTGTTCACCCCAATACCTTGCTCCAGGTTTATTTTCATTAATAAGACCTTTAAGGATTCGTGCTACAAGGATATGTGCTGTGGACACAGACTATCTCCACTAGCTGAGCTGCCTGAGGCACAAGCCAACCCCTGAGGTGCATGGGGAGGCTAGGGGAACCAGAGGCTCTTCTCTACCAGCCATGAATCATCTCACCTCAGGGCTTTCATAGATGAGGAGGAACTTTTTTTTTTCCTTGAATGAGTCATTGGTTATTCAGGGCAGTTGGATGGAAGTATTCTGTTAGTGCAGCATAAAGCGTACCTAGAAATGGGGAGACGCTGCTTGCTTGCTTGCTTGCTTGCTTGCTTTATCTATCTATCTATCTATCTATCTATCTATCTATCTATCTATCTATCTATCTATTTGTTTGTTTTGTTTTCCGAGACAGGGTTTCTCCATGTAGTTTTGGTGCCTGTCCTGGATCTCGCTCTGTAGACCAGGCTGGCCTTAAACTCACAGAGATCCGCCTGGCTCTGCCTCCCGAGTGCTGGGAGTAAAGGTGTGCGCCACCACCGCCCAGCTGACGCTGCTTTCTTAATGAAAAGAAAAATACTTCAGAGATGCAGCATCTACCCTATTGACTAATTCTCTCTGCCCCCAATTCACACCTGGATAAATAATGTTTATTACTGAGGTTCGTTCAAAACATAACCAACAGATTAGATAAGAAAGCTTCGTTTACAGCCCAGAGTAACGTCCTTCCTGGATTAAAGAAGATGATTACTTGAACCTTTAAGGATACAGCTACATGAATGTGTCAGTCTGTCCTTCCGAGCCCATCTAGAAAGCGGGGGTGCCCTGGGGGTGGGGGTAACCATGTCCAGGCTGCGAACATAGGAGTGAAGAGCAGAAGAAACCCAGGGGAGAGAAATGCCAGCTCACTTGGAAGCTCAAGTATCTGCCATACCGACTCTGTGGATGCTATCTGTCCCTACACTGTACCACGGATGAGCACAAGCCACACGTGAGAACACGGCACAGGCGTCGCAGGGCTTACATGTTATCCCTTTTTCCAGGTTCTCATAATAGCCGCATAGACACATCTGATGAAGGAGGTTTGGGTGAAATTTCTCAAAAGCTTTCACTTCTTTCAGTCGTGTGAAGATTATGTCCACATCTTCACTAGAGCGTTCCAGCGGCCTGTGGGGAGAGGGGAGACACAGAACCTGTGAGGTCTTCGTGACAAATAGGCCACAAGGCATAGCTCACTACAGTTGTTTATTATCTCTCACGAGGCAGGGTCTCCTGTAGCCTGGTCTGTCTGGAACTTAGAATGTAGGCAAGGATGACTTTGAACCACTTATCTCCTCCTCCCTCTACCTCCCAAGTGCCGGATGACAGGCCTGTGCTATGAAGTTAGTCAGCTATCCCAAGTGTTCCAAATGTTTAACCACTTACCCCACCACGGACCTCTCTCTGTGTGTCCACCTTAAGTCCTTACTGTTGCCAAGGACTAGGGCAGGTCTGCTCAGAGTCAAGTCAACTAGATTCAAAGAAAATGTGTGCCATCCCGGCTAGCCCAGCTAATTCCCACAAAGAAGGTCTAGATGGAACTTCCCGTGTAGGAAAGGAGACCCAGGATGAGCAGTGCCCAGCTGCTGAAATGCCCTTGTACCTGGAAGAGCTGGTGGGAGGCACAGACCTCACTAGTGCTGTGGTTCTCTTCAAAGCTTCAAGGCACGGGGTGGTGGTGGCTCACACCTTTAATCCCAGCACTCGGGAGGCAGAGCCAGGCAGATCTCTGTGAGTTCGAGGCCAGCCTGGGCTACCAAGTGAGTTCCAGGAAAGGTGCAAAGCTTCAAGGTAACCAGGCTGAGCCCTCTAAGAGGTCATCAGGCCATGAGGGTTGTGCCCTCATGAAAAGATCATACCTCTACCATAGGAACGAGTTCCTAATAGAAGGATGAGTGTGGTGCCCTTGCCTCTCTCTTCTCCAGGCCCTTTCTCTCTGGCTTTTGCATGGATGACACTGTTGCCCTCTTTATGTCCACCATGGGCTTATGCAGGAAGAAGACCCTGCAAATATGGTTCCATCCCATCTTCTAATGGATCACCTAGACTCTAGAAATGTGACAGCTTTTTTTTTTCTTCATAAATCACCCAGTTTGTGGTATTCTGTTATAGCAGCACAGTATCAGCAGGGCCCCTTTCCATCCACCACCTTGGGAGGACTTCCAAACTCCCTGTCAGAAGCAAGGTCCTCAAGGCTCAGGGTTTGAAAGGCAGCTAGAACTTTGAGAGTGAACAAATGCTACCCAAAGAGAGTCCTCATGAGCTTACATGGAGGCACTTTCAGCCCTGCGAGGTTAACAGTAGGGTGTCCCTCAGAGAGCATCCTGCCCAATGGGTGCATGTCACACTGTGGGCACCTGCCACTGGAGGCCTGGGACTGGCCCAAAGCAAGGCCAGCATGGAAATGGCCCCAGGAGGAATTGCAAGGCAGATGTGTTGGAAACGACACTGATGTGGTGAATTCTCTCCTCAAGAGGAAAACCAAAAGAGATGAGGGTCCCTCTGCCCTCACAAAGGGAAGGAGAAACCCCTGTCTATTCCCCCTGAGTATGCCCTTTATTAGGGAGGCAGACCAGGGCAGCAGGAGATTGTTGGCCCAATGCTCTGTAGCAGAGACTGAACACTCAGAGCAGCAGGAAAAAAATGTTCTTCCATGGAGTTCAAAGTAAGCCAGAAAATCAACAAGGTTCAAGTCCAGATTGTAAGTCACCAAAGACATCACTGGTTTTGTGCTATCACCGACTGTTAAACACAAGTCCCCAAACAGTTAAAAGTGACAGTTTTTAAAATTAAAATTATACATTTACACAGTATATTTATTTATTCCATGTCGGTTTCCGTGTCTGTGTGTTTGTGTGTGCGCATGTTTATGCAGCACTGGAGCTGGACCCAGAGCCTCATGCACGCTAGTCACTCTACCAACTCTGCTGGTCCCTCTGTTTTCATCTCCAAATGTCCTCTGACAATTAGTGGATACATTTCATAACACTAGACATAGGTTAACTAGATACACTTGAGTTAAAATGACTTTGTAGCTCAGTTTGACTTTTCACTTCAACAGGAAATTAGTGTAAAAAAGATATTTTCCTTCCTTTAATGAACAACTCCCAAAGTTAAAATAACTCATGTGTATAGCTGGAGAGTTTCCCTCTGGGTCCCGCCAAGCCCCCTCATTCCCGAAGTCCACTTATAAAATAAACACACAGATGCTTATATTATTTAAACTGTTTGGCCCAATGGCTCAGGCTTTTAGCTAGCTGTTCTTATATGTAACATGAATTGTTAGAAGGTGTTATTAATAAAATCAAATCTGAAGCCAGGTATTGGGGTGAATGCTGGAAGATCAGAGAAGCAGAACCAGCCACAGCTTCCTCACCTTGCCAAATCCTCAGCTGATCCTGTTTCCTCAGACTGGAAGCTTCTGTGTCCTTATCCAAATGGATCTCAGCTGAACTGTTTCTCAAAAGCCTAAAAGCTTAACAAAAGCTCTAGTTCCTGGTTTTCACACCTTATATACCTTTCTGCTCCTACCATCAC
The DNA here is from genome assembly GCF_903995425.1 of Onychomys torridus. Classification (NCBI taxonomy): domain Eukaryota; kingdom Metazoa; phylum Chordata; class Mammalia; order Rodentia; family Cricetidae; genus Onychomys; species Onychomys torridus. The sequence goes on along the minus strand of NC_050446.1, from coordinate 48,987,255 downwards.
TTCCTGGGATTAAAGGCGTGTGTCACCATGCCTGGCTGTTTCTAATGTGGCTTTGAACTCACAGAGATCTAGGTGGATCTCTGCCTCTGGAATGCTAGGATTAAAGGTGTGTGTTACCACTGCCTACCCTCTACGTTTAATATTGTGGCTGTTCTGTTCTCTAACCCCAGATAAGTTTATTAGGGTGCACAATATTTTGGCGAACACAATATTACCACATTTATATCTTAAATTAACCCATTTCTACTAATCTATAAGTTGCCACGTGGCTTGTGGCTTACTGGTATCTTGACATCTTCTCATGGTGGCAGCTGGCAGTGTCTCTCTGCCTCAGCCTTTCACTTCCCAGACCTCTCTTCTCTCTTTGTCCCACCTATACTTCCTGTCTGGCTACTGGAAATTTAGACTTTCTAGACAATGAGGCATGTCTGCTCCTGGCAGCACCAATTTACTTCAGAGAGGAGGATAGAAATCAAAGACACTTTATATAGAGTTTATCTTCTTCTTGGCAAAAATAGCCATTTGGGCAAGAAACTGTTCTTGCCTGGACTGTTGATTGACTAGACATGCAGGACTCATAGGAAGGTGACCACTGAACTTTGCTTGGCAAAATGGTCCTTCAGGTTCCTGCTTTGCTGAGGAAACTGCCAGACATTCTACAGGACACAGAGAGAAGTGACTGAAAGACTCTAAGCCTGTGGGCTGAAGACAGATGCCACAACTTTATAGAGGAACTTTGGATGACTGTCCAGGCTGCCAGCTGTCTACTCTCACAAGACTCCTGAAAGTTGCTTGTGTCCTTCTCCCATTTTTCAGGTAATATATCCTTCTGAGGTCTTTGATGTAGTTGAAGACTAGATGCTTATAATTTTCCTTAGTTATGATAAAAGATAAGTTAGATATAAAACCTTAGACTCACAAATATAGGATAGATAAAATGCTTTCTTTAATTTTGCCAAATACAAATAGGCTAGATATTGTAACTGTAATTCTTGCTTGATAACTGTTTTGTTATATATAATTTTACTATGTTAAAGTTAAAACCTTCCTTTTTTTTTAAAAAAAAGGGGGGGGGAGTGGGAAGTACTGTGGATGATTAATTGATAAATAAAACACTGATTGGCCAGTAGCTAGACAAGAAGGAAGTATAGGCAGGACAAAGAGAGAGGGAGAGGTCCGGGAAGTGAAAGACTGAGGCAGAGAGACGCTGCCAGCTGCCGCCACAAGAATGTTAAGATACCAGTAAGCCACGAGCCACATGACAACTTATAGATTAATAGAAATGGGTTAATTGAAGGTATTAAAAACTAGATGACAAAAAGCTTGAGCCATTAGGCCAAACAGTTTAAATAATATAAGCATCTCTGTGTATTTACTTGGCTGCAGGACTGGCGGGTGAGAGAGATTTGTCCTGACTGTAGGCCAGACAGGACCAGGAGATAATCCCAGCTACACATATGAGCTTTATATATTCCACAAGGCTATAGCAGCTATTACTATTACTAGTACCAACACCAACACGATCATTAGCCACTAAGACCTTTAAAGGAAGCATCCAGAGAGGGACTGAGGAATTGGTCTGTGGATAAGGTGAGATCCAGATCCAGTGAGAGACCCCGTCTCAAAAATTAGGGTAGAGAACAATAGCGGAAGATACTGGATGTTGACTTCCGGCCTCCACACAGGCATGTATGTGCACATGGACGTATATAACACACACACACACACACACACACACACACACACACACACACACACAGTACCTAATGAAAGCAATGAATACAGAGCTTGAGTTATATATACAGCATGCTCATGTGCCTTTTGTAAGATTTTTAGACATGCGTATATTCTTTTCTATTATAACCATAGGATCTTAAACAATACGTACTTAACAGTCTCAGTCTTTTCCTAACACTTAGCTTTTCAAAGGGTTTTGACACCTATGGAAATTTTTGATCATTGCAGCCTATCAGATAAAGCAAGTATAATGAATCCCATTTTACACTCAAAAACATTTAGACACATAAGTCAGGCAACTATCAGTGTGCTGCAATCATGTGTATTTATAATGCCAGTGATGACGTAGAGGTGTCAAAGGTCTTTGAAACTCAAGATGTTTGCCACTTATCAGGTTATCATCATAATTATACAATTATTAACCACTTAGAACACTGTTTACTCCTTCCTAATTGCAAGTTTTTCCAACAGTGTCAATGAAATTCAGAAAGAAGGAGTTGATGATGGTTCATTCAATCTGCATATATTTACTAAGAAAGTAAGTAAAGCTATCTGGCGACATAAAGGCATAGTCTGTGTGCCCAGTGTGGGGGACATCTGTCTGTGCACATACAGCACTTCCCAACACAGAATCAAGGAGGGGGAAGGAATTCGGGAAAGAGAGAGATGTCCCTACAGGTAAAATTCTACCCAGAACTCAGAGTACATTGTTGTAAGAAGCCTTGAAATGGCCCCTTCTCATTTCCCCTTTTGTAACTATCGCACCATGGGCTAGGAATCGAGTCTGCAGATTGCAGTTATCACTTCAGGTTTGTTCCAAGAGAGCCCTGCCCTCCTGACTCCTCCCCTGTCCCTTTCCCATCATCATTCACTACACATGTGCATGCACGCACACCTATGTAGACACACATACACAAGCTGATAGACAGATACCTACATTGATGCGTACATACATACATGGCCACACATCAACTCAATTGCCACAATTTCCCTTTGTGATCCTTGATTCTGCCAGTGTGCTTGGTTACCCTTCACCGAGGCATGCCAAGGGCTTCCCAGTCCTTCCACTGTCTGTCTGTCTGCCTCCAGGAAGCAAAGCCCACAGAGTTTGGGGAGTCCCACTTAGGAGCCAGCCTACTTGCTTTTACATTGCTATAAATCAATGAAGAGAGCCCTTCTAGATCCAAATTTAAGTAAGGAATTAGAATCTTACTATCTCTCCTATTTTGTAAGACTTTTATGCAAATTTTTCTTCTTGCTCCATCTTGCGAAACCTATATGCAAATGCCCCTACACACACACACACCCCTGGTTACACCTTTGTTTACACAAAGCCCCACCGCACCCCCTGCATTTTTGGAACTTAAATGACTTAAGTGGCCCACTTCTTCCCACTTTTCCTTCATTTCTTTTGTACCAATTCTTTTAAAACTAGCCAGTCATGGAAGACTGTGAAGTCAGATCCCAGCCAATGGGGATAGCCATAGTGGCCACTTACATAAGAATTAAAAACCGAGTCAACAGGAGTTGCAAGCTTGCTCTTCTGCTTTTGTGAGTAGCACATGCTGCTGATCAGAAGTAAAGTTTTACCTTGTTGAGACACTTCAACTGGAGTGGTGGTCTCTTTGTGACCCTGGGTTTATTTTTAACAACATGAGACCAGAGATTGTGAGTGGAGATCCTAAAGACTGCCTCTATACCTATACTCCGGGCTTGACACAGCTACTGTGTCCCAGATCCCACAGGGGACTGAAAACCACTGCTCTGTGGCCACTGAAAAATCTCACTGTTACCTGGAAGCCAGGACCAGCCTGGTAAGGTTTAAATGATGTTGAGTCTGGGGCTTGTGAGTGAGTGGGGAGGAGAAGGCCTTTTTGACCACATTCTGTCTTGTCTTTTGTTTCTTTACATTTAAACCACAACACAAAATCAAAGCACAGCCTCATCTGGGGGCTGGAGACGTAGCTCAGTGGTAGAGCACTTGCCGGACCTGTCAGGTTTGATTCCCATATAGAAAACAGGCCGTATGGATTTCAGAAGCCCATTCCCAAACATCTCGGACCGTGCCTTAGTATTTGAAGTCAGTACGGTATCATCAGGCTAGGCACACACCCTCAGCCACAGGTTCTAACTGAACTAGACCCCTAAACGCACACCAGAATAGAACTGTGCGATCAGGATGAGTCAGGTAACAGATGCTTTTTAAAAACATTTCAGGCTAAATGAGAACCAGTGGCTTTTCTTCTAGGTGATTCACAGAGGACTCGGCCAGAGAGTCTAAGAGGCTGGCCCACTCGGGGCCTTGGGTTGTTGTGAGAGTTGGACGCTCCTGACAATCTTTTCTCTTGTTTGCTTGCTTCTCTTTTGTCTGTCTGTGTTGGAGTCAAGGTCTCATAGCCTAGGCTGACCTGGAATTTCCTAAGTAGCTCAAGCTGGCTTTGAACTCATGATCTTCCTGCTCCCACCTCCCCGGTGCTGGGTTACAGGTATGAGCTACCACACCTGTCTACTAGTTATCCCATTCTTGAGCCATGAGAAGGGAAGCCATGAATTCTCTTCTATAGCTGTCTATAATTCATTCTACATGTTATTCCACGTATTCTATATCCAAGTCAATGGTGCAGGACAGTGTCACTCTGAGTAAATCGGTCTTGTCTACACCAAGGCAACAAAACTGACATTAGCTAGCCTGGACCAATGGTTTTCCAGCTTGAATCATCTGGGCCCATCTGAAGCATGGGACATACATCAGGAAAGGGAAACAGATTTGTAGCAGAGAATGTTTTAAAAAGACTCTTAAACTGAACCAGCTTTTGGGAATCTCTGTAAGAGAAAGGTGGTTTCTGGGTTAGCTCTGCAGCCCTTGGAGTGTTTTAGCCATTTGGTTGGGTCCCTGCTCTTCATGGAACACTCCTGCCTTATTTCTTCTGCCTTCCCGTCCAGCACCAAGTATCCCACAGCACCTGCTGCTGGTGCCCCTGCTTGTGACAACCTGAAGGACAGAGGAAAAACGAGCAAGGATGCTGAACTAGGACTATTTCATCAGATGCTGAATCTCTTGCTGAGCCACACCCATTAACCAATAGCCAAACACAGCCCTAGAGGTGTGGCTGGTTATAGAGGTTAGAATGAGTGTAGCGCCCATAAGCCTGTGTATTTAAATTCTTGACCCCCAGTTGGTGGGATTGTTTAGGAAGGGTTAGGAGGTGTGGCCTTGCTGGAGGAGGTGAATCACTAGGCGCAGGCCTTGGTATTTCAAAAGGCCCAACACCATTTCAGTTCTGTCTCTGTCTCTCTGTCTCTGTCTCTATCTCTCTGTCTCTGTCTCTCTCTCCCTCTCCGTCTGCCTCCTGCTTGTAGATCAGAAGGAAGAACATAGCTACTGCTTCAGCACATGTTTGCCCACCTACTGCCCGGCTCCCTGCCATGAGAGTCATGAACTTACCCCCTGGAACTGTAGGCCCCAATAAATTCTTCACAGCAACAGAAAAGCAGTTAAGACCCTGGTTAACCAATGTTCATATTTGATAATCCAGACTGGTCATTTAAGTACCACACAGAATGGCAATTGGTTTTTGTTGTTTTCTATTAAAAGGAAGTTTTTGTTTATTAAAAAATTCTTGCAGGGCATTGTGCCACACACCTTTAATTCCAGCACTCAGGAGGAAGAGGCGGGTGGATATCTATGAGTGTAAGGCCATCCTGGTCTACATATTGAGTTCTAGGCCAGCCAAGGCTGGTGAGACCCTGTTTCAAAAAGAAAATAAAAAGCTATGGCTTATGGGCTGGAGAGATGGCTCAGAGGTTAAGAGCACTGGCTGCTCTTCCAGAGGTCCTGAGTTCAATTCCTGGCAACCACATGGTGGCTCACAACCATCTAGAATGAGGTTTGGTGCCCTTTTCTGGCATGCAGGGATACTTGGGGGAAGGATACTGTATACATAATAAATAAATAAATCTTTTTTAAAAGTCCATGGCATAATTTAATGGCAACGTACATGTTGTCATGCATGGGGCCCCGAGTTTAATACACACACACACACACACACACACACACACACACACACACCTCTTATATCACTATTAAAGGGGCAGAAACTCCTTACTGTGGTGGAATGCTAGTGTGGCACTAATTCTTCCTGAGTAAATAGACACTGAACAAACTACATGAGGCACCTGCTTTCAGACAACAGGCAACACAGGTCAGTGGTCCAAACAAGGAGAGGGACACAGGAGGGATCCACCTAACTGCCTTGTTGTTTTGCTGATATACTTTGTGAGACACAGGCAAAGAGGGAGCCTGGCAGGCTCACTGTGCTGGTGGCAGCCATCTGCAGTGAAATGAGTCACGGGATAGGACGTGGAAGGACTGAATTGAGGGCAGGGCCTGTTGAGTCACCAGCTGCACACGCACAGGCTGGTTCATGGAGAGGTCTGGCAGAACGCAGCTCTAGAGAAGAGCTGTTTAGGCTTCTAAGTCAGCCATTCTCCCAGATCCAGGAGCTCTGAACAGACCGAGAAGACAAGGCGCCAACCGCTCATCTCAAACTCCCAAAACAATACTCCAGCCCATGCCATAGACTTCCCTGACAAGGCTGAAAAATAAGCCTGGTAGAACCGAGTGGATTGGTTGGTAGGTTCGGTTCCTATCTGAGTATAAGCTGGCCTTTTTGTAAAAAAGAAAGAAAATCCAAGCTCTCGATGTCATAGCATCAAAAATGTCTAAGATACCATCATAAAATACTATAAATTCAGATAAGTGGGGAAATGGAAACAGAAGCAGAGATGATAGAGATGTGGAAAATACCAAGAAAGGACGTTAGAATGGCCATGATAAAGGTGGTTAAGAATTTAAAGGAAGCTGGGCAGTTGTGGCTCACGCCTTTAAATCCAGCACTCAGGAGGCAGAGGCAGGTGGATTTCTGAGTTCAAGGCCAGCCTGGTCTACAGAGTGAGTTCCAGGACAGCCAGGGTTACACAGAGAAACCCTGTCTTGAAAAGCCAAAAAAAATGAAAGAACTTAAAGGAAAAGATTGGCATAGTGAGTGAACAGACAGGAAACAGCGGTAGTGAAAGTATTAAAGTATTTTTTTTTAAGCAAAAGGGAATTCTAAGGCTGAAAAAAATACAAAAGGAAAAGGAAAAAAAAAAAAAAAACACCATATGGAATTAAGAGCAGATTGAGTACAGCAGAGAAAAACATCAGTGAACGGTGATGTGGGCAAGAAAAGTTATCCAAGGCAAAACACAGAGAGAACAAAGATTAAAAACGCCTGAGCAGAGAGTTGGTGGCCTGTGGTACAAAGCTGAGAGAGTTTCATACACTTGTAACAGAAGCTACAGATGAGGGGGAGGAAAAAATATTTGAGAAACAGTGGCTGACTTTTTTCTAATAAAAAATGTGATAAATAGTACAAGAGTCTAAAATATCAGAGAGTAACATTTTTGCTTTATGAAAGAAGAGAATTAAAGATGACCAGAAATTTATTGCCATCTCCATCAAGAAGTAGAATTTTTGAGCAGGAGAGATGGCTCAATGGTTAAGAGCCCTGGCTGTTCTTCCAGAGAAACCCAAGTTCAATTCCCAGCGCCCATATGGGGGCTCATGGAGTCTGTAACTCCAACTTCAGGGCCTCCTAGGACACCAGGCATACACATGGTGCACAAACATACATACAGAAAAAAAACACATCTATACACATAAAATAAAAACAAATGTTAAGCAAAGGTTTTTTTGTTTCTATTTTGTTTGTTTGTTTGAACAAGTAGACTTCTTTTCCCTCTTTGCGAATGCACACCGGCCTGTGGCCAACTCAATGAGACAGACGTTCAGCACCGATTCTAACAAGCTCTGCTGCCCCTAGCAAGCAGTTTAAGTTACCTGACCCATGACTTCACTAGGGCAACATGGGGCTAAGCTTGGTCTAGGATCTTAACCAGCTTTTAGGGGAGTCCATGTTTAGAAGCAGTTATGAATTAGGCCTATAAATAAAACTCAATCAGAAGGATATGGTCATCATCCTGCAGTTATTTGGCACCTCCCAATCAAAATGTCTTAGCCACCTTAACCAAGATGTCCCTGTACCTTCCACATGTAATGCTGATTCAAAATGCACATGAAATTTTGATTTTTTAAATGATTTTTTTCATTCTATAGCTGGCTTTTATCTATAAATTATAAAATACTTAATATAGTGGCCTATCAGCTAAAAGATATTGATAACCCAAGAGTCTACAAAGCACAGTGAGATAAAGTAAAATGCTTTCTTTCATGGTGCTTAGGTCATAATAGTGGACAGGCTGTTAAATGACTCTGAAGCGGATAGAAGATGAAACATTTTTTAAATTTTAAAGAAGATTTAACACTTTAAAACAAACTTACTAACTAAAAGCAAAATCCTTCAACAATACACATTATTTCCACGGTTTCAATATCACAAATGCCAGGGGAAGCGGCAGCGCCCTGAATTTCACTCTCTTCGGAAGGAGCTTCTGGAACCCCCTGCCTGTGTCAAATGACAAGGGCAGTTCTTGGCAACACACGCTTCCTGCACACCTCACCGCACAAAACAAAATCCCCAGGAAACAGGGCATGTGCCAAGGACAGATGGCAGGGCGATGAGCCGTTACGAATGAGGACTCTGCCCCATGGTGTTTCCTCTCACTGTTAGTCATTAGGGGTTTCAGAAAGACCCAGATTCACAGTCCAGAGCAGGTAAGGTAGCGTGCAGGAAGCTGATTTAATAAAGAAGACATCAGCCTTAGGTCTAGCAGTTTACTTCAAAGTTCAAACTCTTGCATTAAAAAAATGGCGCCTGGGCTGGAGAAATGTCTCTGGGATTAAGAGAACTTGTTGCTCCTCCAGAGGTCCTAAGTCTGGTTCCCAGCAACCATGACAGATGGTTCCCAACCACTGTCACTCCATGGCTCACAACCACTGTAACCCCAATGACTCCAATTGTAACAACTCCAGCCCCAGGGGATCCAGTGCCTCTGACCTCTGTGGGCACCTGCATGTATCCACAAAAGCATATATGTAAGCACACATACAATTTAAAAATAACAATAACAATAATAATAATAATAATAATAATAATAATAATAAATCTTTTTAAAAAATTATAACCACCAGCAACCATGTCTACCAAAGCAAAAAGATACCTGGAGAGTTTGTATCAGCAGGGGGCCTTGTTAGAGTCATGTATGGTCAATCAAGCAAGAAATCATGATGACTACCCATCATGCCAAATAGCTCTGGTTTGAGGGACACCAACAGGCTTCATAATTCCAACCCTGAGGGCCAGCAAGACAGAGGCCCACACCTGCCCAGCCCCCAGACTCCAGATAAATAAAGCACCTTTGTCCCACAACTTTGCTTCATGAAAGCAGAGATCAATGACATCAGAACATTGAACCTCCATCTCTAGACCCTCATTCAATAAGACTGTCACATGTCCTCTCAAACCAGAGGACAATAAGTAAATCAGACCTCACTCAGTCTGCCCTATGCCCATTTCTGCTCGATTGGGGATTCCAAAGCATTTCTCTAAGTCACGGTCATACAAGGCAAAAAGCAGTCACGTCTCCACGGAAAGGTATGCAGAGGAATCCTGGGGATTCCAAGGGAAGGCTTCACTGAGACCCCCTTGTCTTTTAATTCCCAACTCTCTCAGCACTAATGTTGCTATCTTAACTATTCCGGGGAGCAGGTAGAAATTGTGAAAGTACTGAGGCAGAATGAAAGGTTTCTGGCTAGCCCAAAAGTGAAGTATGAGGAAAGATGAGTGGGTGAGAGTTAAAACCTGGTGGCCAGCAGCCACAACGCTCGGAAATTCTACAGCCTCCTCAAAGAATCGAACTAAGAAATAAAAGTGGATCTGATTGGTCAGGACCCCAACGCCCACCAACCCAGTACAGACAGTATTCTACCAGCTGTTGGGGGGAAGCCGAGTTTTGTTGTTGTTTTGTAATCAGAAAAAATCAGAGCTATCATTTTAGAAAATCTGCCCTCCTGAAGGAAGTGAACTGGGAGAGAAGGGGTTATGGTGTGCAGAGTAATTGGAAATGGGCTTTCAGGGCTCTGTGTGGTATCCTTTTCCCTACCGCCAGGCCTCACGCCTATACACTTACAGAGTAGCACAAGCTCTTTGGGGTGTGTTAACACACAAACATCTCCCCTTTCTCTCCTCCAATGCACACTGAGCAGTAGTGTAACAGGAAGTCTGATCTAGAGATAGTCATGGCGTAGATCTATAATCCCTGTGAAATTATTAATAGTGCCCTCATTCACTCTCAAAAGTGTCCTGGTTTAGACGATAAATTATGCATGCACCTTACTTGGAAATAACGCCACTCCTGTCTCCCTGCAGATGCCTCCTCCAGCATCAAGGACCTGCTACTACAGTTTGCCGCCTCTCCCTTCACCATGAGGGTCCCTCTGTTTCTCTGCTCACCACATCTCTAGGTGACGCACGCTGTTTTGACTTAGCGGCTTCTATTGCCTCTCTCCCAAGCTCCAAGTCACTGAGACAGAGCAGGATGCAGACCCTAGCTTCTGGGGTAGAGGGCCTGGGAAGTGCAGAGGTCCAGAAAAGATTCTCCAGTAGGGGAGATGGAGGACAAAGGCTCTCCAGGTGTTGATGAGTAAGATTCTGGGTCTTTCTCATCTGCAAGTGTCAGGAGGGTGTGAGCTGATGAAAGGGTACCTGGATTTGGGAAAACAAAAATGGTGGCCTTCACTACATGAAAATAATACTAATTGCAGTCTTGGATTGAACATCATATGAATCATTTGTTTCTAATTACAGGGCTGCCCAGGAACACACATGTAAATTACACTAGGTGCCAAAGTGTTCTCAGTGTACTGTTATCTAATTATAATTATAAACACTCCATGCATTCATAATTATGGTTTGCTATGCTGATCATTTGAATCCAACACTAACAGTGATTCCTTCTATAACCAACAAGTCATTTTATCCACTCAGAGTTCTAATGAGCTTCTGTGAGGAAAAAAAGAAAAAAAAAAAATGCCAAAGCAGTAGAAATGATCTCTACCATTATAAGAGTGGAAAAACCCAAAACTGTAGCATTACATTCCTGGGTGGGTCCAAGTTCCGCTAATGAAAAGGAGAACCATCCAGCAGCTCATGCAGAAGAACCTAATGCATTTTTAATCACAGAAAGAGATCTGAGAATCACCTCCATTGCTTTCAGGAAGCCCCGGGTACTGAACAGACACAGGAATCACACGCTTGCAATGCACCACTAACAAGGAGGGTGAGGACAGCCAGTGCAGATAGAGACCTCAGAAGGTTTGCTGCTACTGCTATGGTTTGGGCTTTACTTTTATTTTGCAGTGCTGGGGATTGAACCCAGGGCCCCACACCTGCTAGAGCAAGCACTCAGTCACTGAGCTCCTCCTTCAGCGTCCCAAACATCCAATAGCTCCCCCTGAAAGTGTCAGCCAGACCCAGCACCAGCCACAGCACCAGGCACCTACTGGTGCTGGATTATTATTCATGTTAATTCACTGACCATACTGAGTATTAATGAATTGTCAATCACTAGCTTTTTTATTTAAAAATAAACTTCTGCTGTCTGAAATACTTATTTTTATTCTGAGTTGGGTTTTTTCTTTGATCAGTATTCAGGATTCAGTGAGTATAATTTCTAACTAAGAAGCTGGCATTTTTAGTTTTGATTTTATATACTAACTTTATCTAGTTGATCAGTGTTTCAAGGTTACTTCCATCTAGGAGCCCATATATTAACTCCCCCCCCCCCAACACAGTATTGGCACATAGGCTAGGCAAGCACTCTGCCACTGAGCTACAGCCAAAGCCCTAATATATAACACTACACATGTAAACAGGGCTGGAGAGATGGCTCAGTGGAGAAAAGCATGTGATGTGCAAGCCTGACCACCTGAGTTTGGATCCCCAGAGTCTCAGCAAAGCCAGACACCGTAGGTCAAGAATCTGCAATGCCAGCCCTGTCTACTGGAGAGGAGAAGCTGAGACAAGAAAAATCAGCCTGAGGTTCTTGCCCATCCAGCCTACACAGTGAGGAAGAAGTAGAAAGACAAGGACTAACATCTGAAGGTTGTCCTGACATCCGCATGTGTGCTGGGACACACACACACACACACACACAGGAACAGGCACATACACATACATCACACACACACACACACACATAGGAACAGGCACATACACATACATCACACACACACACACACATCACACACATACACACACATACACATAGAAACAGACACACACACACACAGAGGAACAGGCACATACACATACTTCACACACACACACACACACACACATACACACAGGAACAGGCACATACACATACATATCACACACACACACACACACACACAGGAACAGGCACATACACATACATCACACACACACATCACACACACTGTAGGGTAAGCAGTACTTCTGAAGGTTTGTCTTCCTAGTTACATAAATGGACTTAGAGGAAACCACATTTTAAAAAACCACAGTTATAGTCTCTCAAATAACCTCCATATACTTTGTAGCTTTCCAGTCTACATCTAGAAGCTCAGCTGGATAAAACCCAAACCTTATTTTTCTTTTTCTTTTTTTTTTCATCTCTCTCTGTCTCTCCTCTTTCTCTCTATTTATCTTGGTTTTTTGAGACAGGATTTCACTCTGTAGCCCTAACTGTCCTGGAACTCACAGAGTTCCTCCTGCCTCTGCCTCCAGTGCTGGGATTAAAGGCATACACCACCACGGCCTGGCTGAAAACCTTCTTTTTCAAAAGTGATACTTTTGGTGATTGAGGAGACAGTCCTTTGGGAAAGGGCTCACTGCACAAGCATAAGGATTACCATTCGATCATCAACACCCACATGATCCTAGCACCGAGGAGTCAGAAACAGGAGGATGCCTCGGGCTTTGGGTCAGATAGTCTAGCCAAACCATGAGCTCCAGATTTGGAGACAGAGTTTGTCTCAAAAACTAAGGGAAAGAACAATTTGAGGAACACACCTGAAGTCTGCCTTTGGTTTCCACAAGTTCGTGCACACACACATACCCACACACACTCACATGCATATGCAAACACACACACACACACACACACACACACACACACACACACACACACACACACACACACCACACACGGTACAGCTGTTGTCTGAATGTTGGTATTACCCCAAAATAACATGTTGAAATCCTAACCTAAGGTGATAATATTTAGAGAATTTGGAGATGGGACCTTGGGGTAGTGATCAAGTCATGAAGGCTCTGCTATCATGCATCATGTCCTTATAAAAGATAGCTAAAAGAGTTTGTCTGCCCCTTTCAGCTTGAAAGGACACAAAAAGAAGACACCATCTAGGAAACAGAAAACAAATCCTCATGTTGTTGTTGGTATTTTACTCTTTGGGGAGCCCACCACTCAGCTCCCAAATAAATCACACACAGAGGCTTATTCTTAATTATAAATATCCAGCCTTAGCTTGGCTTGTTGCTAGCCAGCTTTACTTAAATTATCCTATCTAGCTTTTGCCTTTGGGCTTTTACCTTTTTTTATTTCTATATACCTTTCAATAGTTCTTACTCCATGACTTGCTATGTAGCTGGGTGGCTGACCCCTGATTATCCTCTTCCTTCTCTGCTTCTCCTTCTTTTCCTCCCAGATTTTCTCCTTCTATATATTCTCTCTGCCTGCCAGCCCTGCCTATCCTTTCTCCTGTCTTGCTCTTGGCCATTCAATTCTTTATTAGACCATCAGGTGTTTTAGACAGGCACAGTAACACAGCTTCACAGAGTTAAACAAATGCAACATGAACAAAAGTAACACCTTAAAATACTATTCTACAACACCCTCATCAGACATTAAACGCACTGGCATTTTGTCTTGGATATCTCAACTTTCAAATTTGTGGGTAGTAAATTTCTATTGAGTATAAATCACTCCAGTATGTCCCAACTTTTCTTAAGTCATGACTGACTCATAGAAAATTACATTTTCATGTCGTGATGGAGTAAACTGATGCATGTTCTCCAGGAGGTACCTGCTGAACTCAGGTGACCTCACAGGCTCCAGAAATTAGACCCTTGGGTACCACAAAGATTTCTGGGAAGTTCTGGCCTAGAGAAATCATTCTATAAGTGTGACTACTCAAGAACCAACAGGGAAATTTATTTCCTAAGATGTCAACATTCATTCAGTTCAACAGCTGAATGAATTACATTGTTAACCATCCGATCCTCACAATAGCCCTGTAAGGTAGGAAGTATCCTCCTTCAGATGGTGAAACTGATCTGAGGTGTTGAAGAATTTCCTGAAAAGCCCACACATGTTGGAAACAGCCTAGATTGGAGCCCCATCCACTTGGTGCCCCTCTCTACCATAATTCTTCTATTCAGGGATGCCCAGACATGTGTGACTGTTCCCAGGCAGATGGATGAGTGGGGTCTGCTTCAAATATTGTCTTTCTATTGGCTCAATATTTCTCTAAGCTGGGCAGAAGAGAGGTGCCAGCCAGGACAGCCTACAGGTACTGCCCTGTGTCCCCAGACACGTTCAGCAGTGGCCACTTTGCCTCCCTTGAGCAGCTAATACACACAAAAAGCACACATATGGCCACAGACACAGCAGAATTAACTTGTATTTCATTAGTGCCATCTTCATAGTTAAATTACCGTGGTTAGTCATTATCACCTTATCCCACAAGCAAATATCTTAGTAAGGTGGACCCTTGGTCCAACGAGATGGCTCAGTGAGTAAAGGCACCAAGCCTGACGACAATCTGAGTTCGATCCCTGGGACCCACGCAGTAGAAGGAAAGAACTAATTCCTGCAAATTGTCTCCTGACCTCCACACATGTGCTGTACTCAATACATGTGTGCAGATGTGTGCATACACACACACACACACACACACACACACACACACACACACACACACACAAATAAAATGTGCAATTTAAAACTTTTAAAGGAGAAGAGGTGGCTCAGGATTTAAGAGCACTTGCTACTCTTGCAGAGGACCCTAGTTTGGCTGCCAGGACTTACACTGGATGGTTCACACTGCCTGTAACTCCAGTTCCAAGGCCCCAGTGTCCTCTCCTGACCTCCAAGAGCCCATGCACATGACATGGTGCCAAGACATATACCTAAGTAAATATGAATACTTTTAATTTAATTTTTTGAGAATTTCAAACCTGAGTGCTATATTTACATCTTTACTACAGCTTTTCCTCCTGTCTCCAACTTCTGCCATATCCCCCAACTCCCAAAGTCATGACCTCTATGCTATTTTAGTGTTGTTTTACGCATGCGCGCACACACACACACACACACACACACACACACACACACACGATTCTATTTAGTGTTGTTTGCCTGAACATGTGTTTAGGGCTGGCCACTTGGGATTAGAAACCCTAAAGCAAATATTCTTTAAAACTTTTTAGAAAAGACAGACTCTCTAGGGACCAGATGATGGTTCTGCAGGTAAAGGCACTTACCACACAAGACTTGTGGCCTGAGTTTGATCCCCAAAACCCGCACAAAATCAGAAGGGAAGAACCAACGCCACCAAATTGACCTCTGACCTCCACACATGTCCATGACATGTGTTTCCCTCCCACTCATCATGCACACTCACAATAATAAAAAAAATAATTAAAATTTCCAAAAGGGATTCTCCATCCCAAAGCAGCATTCTTGGCATGGAGAGTTTGGGGGTTTTGTTTTGTTTGTTTGTTTAAACTAAAAGTCACCAAATCTTTCAAATACAAATACAGCAATCCTCCAAAACTTGAATTTCGGGTAAATAATAATTTCAATGTGAGTATATCCTTTCAATTAAAATAAAAGGGATGCGTTCATACTTTTACATTTCCCATTGATCTGAAATTCAAATTAACCTGTTGTCTTGCATTTTATCCAGACCCTTGGGCAGGCCTGTTTTCTCTCCATTTCTCCTTCTGCTGCTGTCTAGAACTGCTGGGATGGTGGTGGCCCCAGACAGCTGCCTCAAAGCCTCAGAGCCTGACCTAGCTCTCTACTCCTACCTCTCCGGTACGATCTGTCTGCTGTGTACACAGAGGAGTGACCCAAGGCCCCTGCTCATTATTGCTAGTGCCTTCCAACAACACTGGGAACCCTGACAGACCAGCCTGACTCCATCTTAAGGTTAAAAGCCATCTCATTACAGGGTCAAAATAAGTTCATTCCTGTTTTCTGTAAAACTTGGGTTTGACCAGGTCTTGACACAGTTTCTGGAATTTGACATATTCCACACCTTATACCTTGAACTCCACCCTGATAAGATGTTCTGTCAAATAATTTTGAAATGTTCTGCCAAGTTCCTATGTAATAAAAAAAAAAAAAAAAAAAAAAACCTGAAAACCCCCTAGCCTTGCAGTTTGGGGGCTAATATAAATATAAACCCCACCTTCTCCTGTGTTTGATGCTGTTTTCTCAAGCCCCACTTCAGGGAGCCAGCCCTGTCTGACAGAAAATAAAGCTTGTTTAATTTGACTAGAAGAATTTGGGTAATGGTCTTTATTTTCATTTGATGGGATTAACAAACTAATAGCTCATTTTCTGGGTGGAAATTGGAGGAGTGCTAAAGAGCAACACGACACAAAGAGCCACTGCTCTTAGCATCAATTTTACTCAAAGATTTGGCAAGAAAAGTTTGTGTTTTAGAATTTTTACAAGAACCTGCCATGTGAATATGCAGATTGCTGGTTTTCATCTTGGACAATGCACAGCTTTTTTCTTTCTTTTTCATGAAAAGCAAGTGGCCATAATATTTTCATGTGCAGTGAGAGACTGCACCCTGTGGTACTCAGAAGGGGATCAAGATTACCAGAATCAGCACTGCAGGCAGAAACAGCCAGGCATGCCTGGGGTGAGACTGGGGATGCTGAGGATGCTGGGGATGCTGAGGATGCTGACGTCACTAGGCACAGCTGGCTCTCTTCCGCCCAAGCATCCCTGCCAGGAAGTGCTATTTCTTGATGAATCCACAGAAGCTTTGCTTTTTTTTTTATCTTCCCACTTTTGGCTGCAAAAAAATCTACTGGCTCCCACAGCAGCTAGTGCAACTTCCAACTGAAATTGCTTTAAAATGTGATAAATCAAATATTTCATTTACAAAAACAAGATTATAAATAGCTCCATGTTCTGTTCTAAAGAATATCCCTAGCACATAAAACCAGCCAAAACAAAATTTTTAAATAATATGAGTATTTTCCCCCTTTGCGTTTTAAATTGGCAAAACATCTAAACAATACAATATGAACAGCTGTCTGTTGCTGCACACATACTTTCAATGACCTTGACTCCCAAGATTTCACTTGGCAGAGAGCAGGGGCTGTCTGTGTGCAAACAGTACACATATTTTTGTCTCAGTCAATGAAAACCTCACATATCCAAACAACATAAGTCACTAAACATGGCACCTAATGTCCCTGTCTTAGTCAGTGTTTCTCTTGCAGCAATGAAACCCCATGACCAAAAAGCAAGTTGTGGTTGTGGAGGAAAGGGTTTATTTGGCTTACAGCTCCACATTGTAGCCCGTCATTGAAGGAAGTCAGGACAGGAACTCAAACAGGGCAGGAACCTGGAGGCAGGAGCTGATGCAGAGGCCAGGGAGGGGTGCTGCTTGCTGGCTTGCTTAGCCTGCTTTCTTATAGAACCCAGGACCACCAGCCCAGGCATGGCACCACCCACAATGGGCTGGGCCCTCCCCATCAATCACCAATTTAAAAAATGCCTTACAGCTGGATCTTATGGAAACATTTCCTCAGTTAATCTTCCCTTTTCAGATGACTCTAGTTTGTATTAAGTTGACAAGAACTATTCAGTCCAGTCTCCTTGTGATGTGTGGCATCTTCAGGAACAGAGCCTTACTGTCTAGTTTTCGTGGAAACAAGAGGTACGGCAAGAATCTTTATTGTTTGGGGAGGCTCCGGGGTCTCTAACCAACAACTCCTAAGGAGGTAACCCAACTCTGGCATCAGGTTTTTTGTTTAATAACCCATGGCTCCCGAGTACAGATTTTTCTAACCTTCCAGGGTATTTCTCTCCAAACATTTTTAGAATAAGTTTTTTAAATTTCATTGCAAGACAGTAGGTTTCCATACAGCTTCTGTACTCCTTTCATTTTGGTTAACCTACCACCTCCAGGTCCACAACATCCTCTACCTCCTGACCCCTCCCGGCTTAAACCTTTCCATGCCCAGTGTTTTCCCCTTCTGCCTGGTATTACCTATGTTCTATCGCCTCTCCTCTGATGAATCCTCATCCCAGAGAAAGAGGTTCAGCTATAGCAAGAAGCAAGACAATTTAAAAAAAAAAAATACCCACAGCAGAAATTGCTCACAGCTTCCTTGAGGATAAATTCATAATTGCTTAGAAGAAAAATTAGTGAAATACAGTTCAGTGGTTTTGTCCAGATTTATTCTTGGTGACAGAAAAGTGCAGAAACTCTGAGATCTTCCCCAGAGACAATTCCTTCAAACAAAAACCTATATGGAAGCTCCTGTCTGTCCTCATCATCCAGAAGGAAGGTGTTTTAGACAGATACTGGAGTCAAAGCAGTCCCCACAAACAGAGCAGGCCATCGCTTTCCAGAGGTCAGCCATGGTGCCCCTAAATGGATTGAAGGGTTTAAACTCTCCTGCTTTTACAACTGAATTTAGGTTTCAGTTCTCCGAGAAAAGCAAACAGACGTCCCTCCCAACAAAGGGCCATTTATCAACAAATTACATTCAGAGATGAGGGAGAAAACAAAAATTAGGCCTGAGTCAGCTGCACAATGTCTCAAGGACAAATCCCGCAGGCCACTTCTGAGTCACATTTGGACCAGCCCAAGCTTGTGCAAGTATGTCCAACAATGATAAGACTAAACCTCCGCCAATTAAAAATATACTAATGTGACTACTGCTTGCTTAACCAATTATATATGAGATGGCTTAATGATCCCTAAAATCCCTGCTTAAAAGCAGGCTGCATGCTCCGCTCCTCTTGGGGTTGTCACAGTTTTGTAAGATGAACGACCCCTCGTGCATGCTGGAATATTAACAAGTACTCCTTGGCTCTTGCAAACTATTTGAGTCTGAGTCTTCTTTCAGTGATTCCTTGGACCCCACATTTGGTACATTGGCCAGGAAGTGCTGGGGAGCCCTAACTCATTAGTAGAGCATTTTTAGAAGAGCACATTCTGTTCTCTACGATTGGTGTGTCTTGATGTGTCTTTGTTCAGTCTTTGTTCTGATCTGGTGTCCAGACACAATCTGCAGACCAACAGAGGCAGGATGGATGCATGGGTAACTGGTAACTCCCTCCCAGTGGTTGAGGGGACCTGAGGGTCCCCTTCTGGTGGAACCGGAAGGTTCCAGTCTGTCGGAGTTAGAAAACTCCAACCTGAATCTAGTTATGATAGCCACTGATGGGTCACTCCCATCATCTATCGGTGCCCGGAACAGGACAGGCTGCTGTCTGCATCTTTCCAATTCCCTGTTTCGAATACCGGTGGGTTTGTGTGTGTGTGTGTGTGTGTGTGTGTGTGTGTGTGTGTGTGTGTATGTGTGTGTGTGTGTTTTGTTTGTCCTCTTTTGTGCTCTTGAAAAATATCATTATGGGATAGGCAGCAAGCTCTACTCCCCAGACCTAGTCCAGTCTCCATAGGCTCCAAATTGAAGCATGTTGCCTGCAGCTCATGGGTGTGACCTTCACTGCAGAGACAAGTGAGGTAACACCTCCTGTCACACCCATCTCACCTCCTTTCCTTCAACTTAATCTCTACAGAGAAACCAAACAAAATTCAGATTCATGGGGAAATGCCAGGAGTCTTGGATGGGGTGTCTGCAGGTTCCATAGCACCTAAAATTGTTCTTGGCATCTGGTTTACAAAAGGAATCATGTATGTTTAGTGATGAACTAGAAAGAATTAGATCCTGGAATGACAGTGTTTGTTTGTTTGTTTAACAAATTGAGTAATATTTCCTTCCTTAGTGAGATCAGCTGCCCCCAAGGGACATGAGAATGTGTATACATTTAAAATCTTTAATACAAAACAAGTGCAAAAGCACTAGCCACACAGGCCACACAGGCCTGACGATGACCCAAATTCGATCCCTGAACCCAGGTAGGAAGCTGGATGCAGTGGTCCCTATCTGCGATACCCACACTGGTATGGACAGAGAGAAGACAGAGATAGGAGAATCCCCCTGAGGATCACCAGAAGCTCACAGGCCAGCCAGCCTGGAGCACACAGCAGCAGCAGCAGCAGCAGGAACAAGAGAAACCGTGCCTCAATGAAGTGGAGGGTGGGGACTGACTCCCCAAAGTTGTCCTCAGAATTCCACATGTACACCCATAGAAGAGGGCTCCACATTCATCTGTGCACAGACGCGCTTTTAAAAAGGTCAAACTATACAATATTTTAATACCTAGAACGAGAATAGTAAACCCTACAGCTAAAACAATGTTAAGATGCTTAAATTCAACTCTCTTGAGATGCCTGCTCCTGTTCTGGGATGTATACTACCATTCTTCTCTTACATGTCTCTTGTCTCTGACTGCCTGTGCTGAAATATATGTACACTAAAACCTAATATTCTGTTGTTTAGAAAACAGAAAGCAAAAACAAACAAAACAAAAAACTAGGCTAGTCAACTTTTAACTATTCCTTCTAAATTCCTCCCCTTCTAGCAATAAGAATTTGCAGGTCAGGGGCTGGAAACACAGCTCTGTGGTTAAAAGAACTTGTTGCTCTTGCAGAGGACCCAGATTCATTTCCCAGAACCCACATGGGGTCTGTCTTGGTTAGGGTTTCTACTGCTATGAAGAGACACCATGACCACAGCAGCTCTTATAAAGGAAAGCATTTAATTGGAGCTGGCTTGCAGTTTCAGAGGTTTAGTCCATTACCATGGCAGGAAGCATGGCAGCATGCAGGCAGACATGGTGCTGGGGAGGAAGCTGAGAGCTCTACTTTTGGATCCATAGGCAGCAGGAAGAGACAGTGAGCCACTAGGTGTGATTTAAACTACTGAAACCTCAAAGCTCACCTCCCAGTGACACACTTCCTCCAATAAAGCCACACCTGCTAATAGTGCCCTTCCCTAAGGGCCTACAGAGACCATTTTTATTCAAACCACCACAGGGGCTCACAACTACCTATAACTCCAGTTCCCGATGATCCAATATCCTCTTCAGGCATTTGAAGATACCAGACATGCACTGTGGGAACATAAATATATATGCATATATATGCATGTATATATATATATGCAGGCAAAACATTCTACATATACAATAAAAATAAATAAACCTAAAAAAGAATAACCTAGGGGTCAGGATTTTCTAATCTATTTATCACTACAAGTCACAATTCATGTATTCCTGGCTAAAAAGGAACTAACTTTTCAAGATGAAATAATAACTAATGTGTACTGCACACACATGCCTCTCTGCTGTCCTCTCCTCTCCACCCTTTTCATTGACTGGCTCATCAAATGAGAACAAGATTTACTTTGGCAATCACATCATACCAGGCTCTCATCTTGGGGATCTTGGTTTCAAAAAGCTAAGTCACAAATTGCCTTATTTAATAACAACCACAACGCTGTATTCAAGAGGCAACCCTCACATAACTGGCTTCCTATGGTCCTGTTTGTAGCTCCACTGGATTTCCCACAGTCGCTCACAGCAGGGGTCCCCAGGTGCAGAGCCAGTGTTACGACTGACACTGGTCCCTCTCCCCACATCTTTGTACCCTGGCTAAGATGGTGGAACTATGAGCATTCAAAGATCTCATCTGCTGTGACCCTAGACATTAGTCATGGCTGGGTGTCTTAGCTACTTCTCTACTGCTGGGAACTGATACCATAACCAAGGCAACTTACAGAAGAAAGAGTTTATTGAAGGTTCCCAGTCCTAGAGAGCTAAAGTCCATGACCACCATGGCAGGGAGCATGGCAGCAGGCAAGCAAGCATGGGCACCAGAGCAGTAGCTGTGATCTTAAATCCTTATCCAAAAGTAGGAGGCAAAGACAACTAACTGGGAATGGTGTATCTGCTTTTGAGACCTGGAAGCCCACCTGCAGTGACCCACCTCACCCAACAAGGCCACACCTCCTAATCCTTTCCAAACAGTTCCACCAAGTGCGGACCAAGTATTCAAATATATGAGCCTATGGGGACATTCTGGTTCAAACCACCACATTAGGTAAGAGGCAAAGTAAGAATGAATCCTAGGGAGTTGGAGAGATGGCTCGGCGGTTAAGAGCACTGGCTGCTCTTTCCAGAGGTCCTGGTTTCAGTTCCCAGCAACCACATGGTGGCTCAGGACCATCTCTAGTGGGACCAAAGGTGTGCATGCAGATAGAGCACTCATCTACATAAAATAAATAAATCTTAACAAAAAATGAATGAATGAATGAATGAATGAATGAAAAGTAGAAGGAACAGTTGTTGGTTAAAGAATTTTAAACCACTTTGAGGACTCCATACAGGCTATAACTGTCAGTGATGCAGATGTAACTAACCTCACAGTCTGGCAATAGGTAGTGGAGGGCAGGGTGAGGGCCTTTGTATCTCTGGAGTGATCTTCTGAGAGGCTGGGCAGACAAGAGCAGAGGAAGTACTGATAGGTAGCAGAGGGGAAGCAGAGAGGAAGCAGGAACCTAACGTCATCCTAGCACTCAGAGTAAAGAGCATTGCTGGGGGCTTCTAAAAGGATGGAGTGATTTTCAGGACACTGGGGAAAGGCAGACCCCTCCGAGTCCTGCCCACCTCGTGCACCTCTCTGTGTGCGGGATGCAGCTCTTCTGAGCCCCCCTTCTCTTGTGCCCCGTAGTTTTCCTCTTTCTATTACCCTTTCTTCCTCCCTGATACCCCAAGATTCCCTCTTTCTCGTTTCCACTTTGTTTCAGGAACTTCCTTCAATCATTCCTTTTGGGTAGGATGGTCAGTGACAATCCTGGGTGCCCCCGCTTGAGAGCTCCTTGATGCCCCCTCCTTCTTACAGAATGGTCTCAGTGAACAAAGGGCTGTGTGCTGACGATTCTTTCTGAACTTGGGAATCATCCCCTCATTTCCTCCTGGACTCCACGGTTTTTGATAAGAAAATCCACTAGTGTTTTGTTTCTCCTATAGACAAGATGGCGTGTCTCTTCTGAAACAGCATATTCTGGTTTTAAGCGCTGATCTTTGTTTTTAGTTTTCAAAAGCTTCTATGTCTTACAATGGATTCCTGGGGGCTGTCCTGTTGGGGACTTTCTCCCCCTCTTGAAATGTATTATCTCATTGTCAAGTTCTCCAAGTATCCTCTGTCTGCTTCACTCCACTGTTGAATCATCCATTGACTTTTTAATTCCAATTTCTGTGGTTTTCAGTTTTCATATTTCCATTCTCTTCTTTTTAAAAAATAATTACTCCCTGGAGCTTTCTATTTCTCTGCTTAGATCATCTGTTTTTTTTTTTCTTTTATTCCCATTGTTCACAATTGTTTGTGGAAGTATTTTTATGATGGCCGCTTTAAAATCTAGGTGGCAGGGCAAGGCTGCCTCATTACACCCGCACAAGGAAAGAAGAAATTAGACTCTGTGCTGGCACTGTGAAAACAGGGGAGAAGTAGGCCCTCAGCTTATGTAGAGTTTGACTAAAAGAGAACTATTATTGTCTAGAAGTTTTGTGGTTCATCGGGGCTGTCCCTTTTCTTGGTCCTATGAGCACAGAGAAACAGGCTTTTCTTAGGGTAAGTTTTATAAGGGTGTTTTGTTTTGTTTTTAGTATTTCTGAATCACTGTGTATTCCCACACTCATCCTGATATATATACCAAAACAAGACAAAAAAACAAAAACAAAAACTCAGAGGACTCACCATTGCATCCTTCTCCAGCAAGAAAGGACCCCACACCCATTCACTATTTTCTCTCCACCTTTCCAAATTGCTTTTCTGTTTGTTTTAGACATAATACCAGAGCTCACAAGTGAACTTCAGGGAAGGAATATGGAGAATTGCAACCACTCCCTCTTAGTCACAGCCAGAAAGCCATGGTTGCTTTATGGTAGCAATTTTTCTCAGGTAAACCGGATAGGTACAGTTTCACAATCTCCATATGTACCAAAAGCAGGTATTCGGGAACTGGAAACTCTCCAGAGGCCACACCTTCTCTCAAGCAGCCATGTTTCCAGCAACGTGGCAACCAATGAGCCATGCAACGTGCTAACCAATGAGCCACATGTGGCTTATTTGTTCGTGACATGCCCATTCTGGTTTTATTGATAACATCACTTCTGCGTTTCATGACAGCCTTCATGCCTCGGCTGTGGTAGCTCGGTGTTCAGTATTTGTCTTGGGGATGTTGACGCCCTGTTCTCTTCCCCATCTGTTACGTAGAAATGACACTCTAAGATCTCATAATCGCAAACCATGTCATCCTCACTCCAGTCCCCTGTGCCTCCTCTCTCCGGTTTCCAACTCCCTGAATTGGGCTGCCCCTTTCCTGTGTTCTAACTGAATGGCCTCCGTGCAGCCGAGGGCATCCATCAGCTGGGCATTTGCACTGTACCCGGGGTGTAAATCCTGTGGTGTTGCTTGTAGCACGGCCAGTGTCCTCACACTCCCAGCCTCGACCTGACACAGTTTTCGCTCAGCCAGACTGCAAAGCAGGCTCGGGAGGGACCGTAAGACAGAGACGCCTCAAAGGAGACCCAGTCAGCGGACTTCTCAGACCCCTGCCTTTTCTTGCATGTTTTGCCAACATGACAGTGTAGCTGGATATTTTAAAACATCTTCCCTTGCCTTCCAAAGCCCCTCCTACACTCCTTTCTTCTTTCTCCTGCTCATGAATTCCTCTCACCCAGCTTCTTCTGTTAGTATTGCCTCTTCCTCCAGAATGTTCTTTTCTAATACCAAGACTTCTTTGGTATTCAGTGGTTTATGGTTTTTTATTTTGTTTACACATTAACGATCTCTACATTTCTATCTGTAGATGAAGCACCGAGTGAGTAACGTCCTGAGTGGATGTGTATTGTTGACGTGAGCAAGATCATGTGGAGGACTCCAACGCTTTGGCCTCGAAGTGACAAAGCCTTCCCTTGGGTGAGGCTCAGAGAGGGTGGCAAAGCTCTCCCCAGGAGTCTGGGTCTGAGTGTTTATGGACAACTGGCCAGTGTGCCCAGAGGCCAATGACCACAGCTCCCTCCATGATGTGTGTAGCCTGAGGCAGCTCACCTACAGAGACTAGCGACTCCCTCCCCCATGCTGTGGCAGACTCCACCTGGTCCCAGTTTACTCTGGGTGTCCGTGTGTCTGTCCTTTCTTCAGTCCCTCGCTGCCCCTAGTCAGGGTTCCAGAACCCAAGCCTCGAAGAACACAGCACTACACAGTCCAGCTTCCCACTCATGGGTGGAACCTACCCATGTGTCCCAACAATTCTCCCATCCTCCAGAGGCAAGCCACCTTCTTCTTTCACCTGACTGCTGCAATGGCTTCCTACTAGGTCTCTCTTCCCTCCAGGGGCCTGCTCTCTACAACTTTCTCAGCATTCTAGTCATAGTGATACTTTAAATGTAAGTCGGGGGCCGAAGAAATGAGCTGGGGGTTAAGAGTGCTTACTGATCTATCAGAGGACTAGAATTCAGATCCTAGACAGACCCACATTAGGCAGCTCACACATGCTTATAATTCCCATGAGTGCCCCGCAACACACACACACACACACACACACACACACACACACACACACACCTTTTTAATAATAATAATAATAATGCAAGTCGTGCCGTCCTTATACTCACACCCAGAGCAAAAGCTGAGGCCCTTGTAAGAGCCGCTCAGTTCCTTCATAACTCACTGCCCTGTTTCTCCATGTGACTTCTTCTCTTTCCCTCATTACTTAGCCCCAGCGTCGTAGCGTGAATAGGAATGACCCCCAGAGTACGAGGCCAGCCTGGGCTACAGAGTGAGTTCCAGGACAGCCACGGCTACAGAGAGAAACCCTGTCTCAGAGAGAGAGAGAGAGAAAAAAAAACCTATAAAAATTATATTTATAAAAATTTTAGTAACCTAAGAAATGATCATTCTGTAAGTGTTCTAGAATGTTCACTTTAAAGGTCATAAAATCATTGAGTCTGGGCTAACAACAAACAAACAAAACTCACACCAAAACACTGCAGAGAATACAGAAAAATCTATGATCAGAGTTCCCAGGTGGAGAAGGTTTCAACAATTATTTTATTTGACTCCAACTAAAAGATAGTTTTGCCAGGTGATGGTGGCACATGCCTTTAAGCACTCGGGAGGCAAAGACAGGAGGATCTCTGTGAGTCTGAGGCCAGCCTGGTCAACAGAGCGAGTTCCAGGACAGTCAAGGCTACACAGAGAAGCCCTGTCTCAAAAAACTGAAGTAGAAAAATGTTTCAGTTATAGCCTGTAACTTGTCAAAGCTAGTGTCGTTTTCCATCTGGGAAGGAGAAAGGTGTTATTACATGTTACTT
Organism: Onychomys torridus; assembly: GCF_903995425.1. Taxonomy (NCBI): domain Eukaryota; kingdom Metazoa; phylum Chordata; class Mammalia; order Rodentia; family Cricetidae; genus Onychomys; species Onychomys torridus. The sequence continues at coordinate 48,960,993 of NC_050446.1, read as the reverse complement.
GGTAATAATCTCAGAAAGAAGGTAGAGTAGAGAGGGGTGCTGTACAGTTCTGTATCCCCCAGACCACCAACCCAAGGTGGGAGAAGGTCCCAGGTAGGCATCTCCGTGGTACTGCTGTCCCAGCTATGTATCTTAGATCTGGGTCCCAGGTAAGCATCTCCATGGTACCTGCTGTCCCAGTTATGTATCTTAAATCTGGGTCCCAGGTAAGCATCTCCATGGTACTGCTGTCCCAGCTATGTGTCTTAAATCTAAAATCAAGGACTTCCAATGTTTTCCTCTTCTATAACTCCCTTTTCACTAACTTAATATTTTTAGATCTTTCTCATTCCTTCAAGATTATTGCCTTGAGGTAAACTCACGTCAGTGAAGTCTCCCCTGTAGAATGTTCCCACTAAGAAGAACACAGCACATGAAACCAGTCATACACGCTGCTCATCCCAAGAAAGAAAGAAAGAAACTGAAACCAGTTTCCCTACTCCACTCACAGGATCATACATTCTCCTGTGGCCGATTAAAAACCAACAGGGGGCCGGGCGGTGGTGGTGCATGCCTGTAACCCCAGCACTTGGGAGGCAGAGGCAGGTGGATCTCTGTGAGTTCAAGGCCAGCCTGGTCTACAGAGCGAGCTCCAGGACAGGCTCCAAAGCTACAGAGAAACCCTGTCTCAAAAAACAAGAAAAACAAAACAAAAACAAAAAAAAACAAAAAACAAAAACAAAAAACCAACAGGGAGCAAACAAATAACATAAAATCAAGTTCAACTATAATGACAAAAACAAAGAAAACCTCACTCTTAGGTAATTGTTTCATATTCTAAAAGTAATTTCTTGCTTTTTTTAAACTGCCATTGCTCAGTCTCTCTTCTCAATGATACCTATAGGCATTCCCTAAGAATGATGAATAATATGTTCGTCTATTTAACTTACTTTGATTTCATTAAGCAAAAACAACGCCGGAGTTAACTAGCCCCCACTTCCACTTTCTGCACATACCCCTAAGGCACGCTTGGTTTTCTTGCCCATTTCTCCTGCGGCTAGAACTCCTGATAAGAGAGACAAACCATATATTAATCCTCTAAACCCAGAGGGGTTTTAAAAATTAAATTTACTTTGATATCCAGAACCTGTTGAATGCTGAATTCTAAAATGAGCCTCCGAAGTTAAGATAAATATCCAACCACACGCTGAAAAGGTAGAGAGCGCAGTGGTAGAGATAGCATCAGATTCAATTGAGAGGAAGAAAAGGGGGATTCACAAGCTTATAGTGATACACAGCCACCGCAGCAGCGGGTGGGAGAGCACAGGGACTCAGGCTCTGTTCACCCTAAGCCAGTGGGGTTCCCAGCCTGGCTGTGCAGAGGGAGCTGCCTCAGGCATGCAGCTGCCTTCCACAACTGGCACCCTGTTGTATCAAGAGAGGACTCCCTCATCTGTGCCTTAATAATCTGGATAATTACACAGGATTCCTGATGTAAGTTTTTAAAGTGTTTTAGGTAAATAAAATATAAAGCCTGGCCAGGAGTCAGATAATTCCAGCCCCACAACTTAGGTCTTTAAATACCATCAAGGGAAGTTGAAGACGGGCAGTTGTCCTAACATCTTCATAACAGACTCGTTATTCTCAAGTGGGCTTCCAGTTTTGACATAAGAAAATGAAGCACACTGCTAAATTGTGCTGAGGAAACCATGACATGACCCCCACACACACACACACACACACACACACACACACACACACACACACACATTCAAGCTAGAAAACAAATCTTTCAAACAGGCAACTGGCAGGATTTCCAGGCCATTTCCTTCTGGGACTTCAGCCTTAGAAGCCTCAGGAGCCCCACACAGGCACTAAATGCAATCCTGATAAAAGTAAGGCAGGTGAATAGAAAAACCCCAAACCATCCTTAGAACAGGGGTAATGGCACCCCCCGCCCCGCCTCTCCTGAGCTGAAGGACCTCAGCCATGCTCTAAAGGCAGTTTCCTTTTTCCAGAAATAAATAATTATTATATTGAAAAACTAAGCTGGGTGGAAGGGTGCCCTCTTATAATCCAAGCATTCCAGAAGCTGAGATGGGGGGGGGGGGTTTAAGGGCAGACTCCTATAATCCCGGAATTTGGGAGGCTGAGATGGAGTGGGCAAATTCAAGTCCAGGGTGGGCTACACTAGAGATCCTGTTGGAAGTCATAAAGGGAGAAGCAGAAGAGAGAAAGAGGGAGAGAGGGAAAGAGGGGGAATGGGAAGGGTGAAAACTAAAGTGAATTGTATTTTCTTTGTACCTTTAAAAACTGGAGGGTGTGTGTTTCATGTGTTAGTGTTTTGCCTGCATGTATGCATGTGTACCTTGTGCATACTTGTTATGTGTGTTGGTCAAAAGAGAGTATCCAATTCCCCTGAAATGGGAGCTATGGGTGGTTGTGAGCCACGATGCTGGGAACTAAATCCAGGCCCTCTCTCTTAGCTATTGTTCTATTGCTGTGAAGAGACACCATGACCAGGGCAACTCATATAAAAGAAAGGATTTAACTGGGGCCTTGCTTACAGTTTCAGAGGGTTCGTCCACAATCATCATGGCAGGTGGGAAGCAAACAGGCATGGTGCTAGAGCAGTAGCTGAGGGCTTTACATCCTAATCCTCAGGCATCAAGCAGAGGGGGTGGGGACTGGACCTAGCAAGGGCTTTTGAAACCTCAAGGCTGACCCCCAGTAATACATCTCCCACAACAAGGCCATATTTCTAATCCTTCTCAAAGAGTTCCAATCACTGGAACCTAAGCATTCAAACACATGGGCCTGTGGAGGCCATTCTCCCTGGGACCACCACTCTCTGCAAGATCAACAAGTACTCTTGGCTACTGAACCATCTCTCCAACCCCATTTTGTTTTTCCTGGTTTTCCAAGACAGGGTTTCTCTGTGTAGCCCTGGCTGTCCTGGAACTTGCTTTGTAGACCAGGCTGGCCTCGAACTCACAGAGGTCTGCCTGCCTCTGCCTGCCTCTGCCCCTCTACCCCCCACCCCCCACCCCGCCAAGCTGGATGACCTGAGTTTGATTCCCAGTGCCCACAAGGCAAGAAGAGAACTGATTCCCACAAGTTGTCCTCTGACCTCCACACATGTACCATGGCACACATGTGCTCCCCCACACACACACACACACATACATTCATACTCACTCAATAAATAAAAAGTGTCGTTTTTAAAAGATAACCAAGAATTCCAAAAGCCTTCATTCATCCATTTTATGAAATTACCATCATCTATTACAGCAATACAAGTCTTTAACAAAACATGGGCATTCTTTTCAAAGTCAGCCCTTGTCACAAAACAAAAGGATGGCGCCATGTTTGTTCAGCCTGTATCCTCACCATGGGCATCCATCCGACTCTGCTCTCTAAAATGTTTCATCCATCCATTTGGAACAGCCTGGATTGAAATCAAATTCAAGTAACGCACAGCTCATTCAAAGTTCTGAATGAAACATTACTTCAGTAGGAAGACCTTTCTGGCCATCCTCTTCCAAACAACGATGCCTCTGGGTCTCTTCTTTCGGCTTTACCTCCCATCACGGTTCTTGTCTCTGCTGAACATGGTAGTGTAAATGTTTGCACTTGCTGTCATCTGTGTCTCCCCATTTCTGTATACTTTTACCTTTCGCTCCGTGGCACTTCTCACAGGTAACTTGTCCCTGACTACTGTATTCTGTGCCAGCTGGAAGAGGGTCTGTCTAGCATTTACATAATCAGGTACTCAGCTGTGTCCTGAAGACTGACTGAAGATCTTTTCGTCTGGTATTTCATCAATTCACAAGGTCAAGGGCTTGTCAGTTTTCTCACTAACGGGCAATCAGCAAGAGTGCCTGGCGTATAGAAAGCAAAGTCAAGTCTGAGAAAATCAACCAACGTGTGAGCCGTCAGAGGAAATGACTCCATTTGATCTTTACCTACACCACGTTTGGTTGGGGAAAGGCAGAAAAGGGCACGAGGTGGGGAGAAGGGGGCAAGCAGAGAAGTGAGACCGGAAGTCCTAGCTAGTGAAGTTAGGCAAGAAAAGTAGTAAACAGCAAACATACTCAAAACGAGTCAGTAAAACTACCATTCTTTATAGACAAGTGCTCTATACAAAACAATTATACAGTAACCACTAGGATTCATTAGCTTGGCCAAAACTGATCACTAATCAATCTGAACCTACATACCATGATCCCCAAACTTGTCACCTGTACCCTACTTTCACAACTTACAGATAACCATCCAGCTGTGCTTGAACTGGCCCACAAATCCCAGCACAGCTGTCATTACAGGTATCGGTGGCTTTATCTGAAGATTCCAGGACAGAAGCTCAGGAAACCTAACAGCCTGCTTCACACAGCTGGTGAAGGGGAATGACAGAATTAGAATCCAGATCTGGCTGACCCTCCGAAGACGCTTATCTGTCTAGGAAATGAAGAGGAACCCTGAGGATAAGGCCTGAAAGAAACCAGCAGAACACAATGGTAAAGGGAAGGACCGGTGACCCTTTAAATGTCCAAAAGGACATAGGGAGCTTCAAGAGTCTGAGACTCCAGAATCACGATGTCCTTAGTAAAACAAAAGGAAAACTAAGGGAAATAGGGGCTGGGGAGGTGGGGTGGGTAAAAGCTTCAGACCCAGAGAGCTTGTTAGATTGCAGGTGCTTTTGACAGCAAAGGAAAGAGAGGGTAACAAAGAGTAGTTTCTAGGAGCAGGGTCTCATTTTCTTCACAGACAGAAAACCTTAAGACACACAGTAGCTGAGTGAAGTCAGAATGGGGCCGCGGTCTTGACTTTTGAGTTACAAGATGCCTGCCAGAGGCCCGGGCCTTCTAGACAGCAAGGGTATCAGCATCTCTGTTTTCCATCAGGAAACCAAAGGCCTTCCTAGAGTCTCTCAGTGTTCTTCCCCTATGTCACTGTGGACAGACCTGTGTGACGTGGACACTTGGACTGGTAGAAGAGACTGGAAGAAAATCGGTTCTTTTCCTTTTCTCTCCAGTTTCTATGGCAGTGGAGGGTGAAGGCAGTGTGCCCCCCAAAATGTCAACGGGATATCACAGGGAACTGCCCTGTGCAGACACAAACACACCTGCTCTGTAACATGTGCCTCAGGCAGGAAGTTTAGGTCATCGTCACAGGTGAGCAGGAGACAGGGAAGAAAGGGCATTGTGAAGAGGACAGACAGAAGCCGCTCACGTTTCACTTTTCCACAGGAGACCCACGTGTTTCACAGAGAGGCAGCTGAGTCAACACGACCAGCTGGAGACCTGCTGCCACCCGGGATGTTCTGCCGTTTTCCTTGGGATGTGCAGACGCTTCTCTATCTATCATCCACCCAGTTATTCCATCTCCTTCCTCTCAGTGCTCGGAGAGGTCAGAGCCTCCCTGCACCTTCCTTCTGGGGGGGGGGGGGGAGGCATAGGATGGCTGCTCTCTTCCATGCCTCTCTTGAGGATGTAGCTTTAAATCTGCCAGAAGCAAAACCAGGCGCCCATGGCTTGGGGGAGTAGTCTGGGAGGTTAATCTGGCACTAAGGAAGGGTTATGAAAGCTTATAAACCCAAGAGAATTCAGACAAAAGGCCAATGCTAGTCTCACCATCACTGGAGAAGCCAGAGATCTACCTGGGGGAACCCAAGGAAGACAGGAAGCTGGGCATCACTTTTCTATAGAAAATTCAGCCTCCCGCGCTCCAGGCCAGGGACAGGTGGCAGGGTCAAGGGTGCTCTGGGCCAGCTACCCCTCTCACAGGCTCACTGGTCCTGAGGTGTACCCTCTCCCATGTCTCCTCTCTGAGAGCATCAGATCTGGCCATGCTTCCCTTTCCTAAAGCCCTCTGCAAGTAAAATCAGATCATAACACTGACCCTGATTAGATAGTGGCCTATGCTGCCCTTCTATACATGTATACAGCGTGTGTGCCCATGGTCTTCAGGCCACAGTGAGCTGTCCCGTAAGAAGCTGCAAACAGAGAGATGTCAGACATGGAACTTAAAAATAATATATTACTAACATCACAGAAAGAGATCAATGGACACCATGTACCTTTTGATGGAACTCCATAATTCTTCTGTTGAAGCTCTCAGCAAAATATCAAATCATAATTTTATCAAGCTCCAAACCCAAATGCCAATTTCAGGGAATACAGGTGTGAAGGAATGTGTCTCTAAAAACACCATAGGAAAACAACTAAAATTGAGATGGGAAACATATCCCACAGTTTCAAGAAACAGGGAGAAACGGAGAGAGAAATTTAGGTATTAAAACATATCTGAACTAAACAAATAATTTGCATTCTGATACAAACAAAATGAAAAAAAGTTTTTAGATAAACAAGGAACTTTGAATATTTGAATATATTAAGGTAAATTTGTAATGTATAGTAATGGCATTTTTGGTGGGGGTTGGTTTTTTGAGAGAGAGGGTTTCTCTGTGTAGCCCTGACTGTCCTAGAACTCACTATGTAGGCCAGGCTGGAGATCTATCTGCCTCTGCCTCCCAAGTTCTGAGATTAAAGGCATGTGCCATCACCACCAGGCATTATTTTCTTTATAAAGAACCCTTACCTTCTTGAGATATGTACTGAAATATTTTCAGATTAAATATTGCATATGGGAACTGCTTCAAAATAACCCAGGGGTAAGATGCTGGGGAGAAGCTCAGTGGGTAAAATACTACACACGTGCCTGACAACCTGTGTCCAGAACCCACACAATAAAGCAGGAGTAGGTAGCATGCCTCTGAAATCCCAGCACCCCTACAGCAAGGTGGGAGACAGCAACAGAAGAATGGGACAGGAGACCTGGGACCAGCTAGCACGTAGTGTACTGTTGTGGAGAAAAGGATGGCCTGCTTAAACATAATGGAAGGTAAGAGAGGTCGCCTAAATGTCCTAAACTCAGCACCCACACACTGCAGCATGTGCACACCTGTGCACACACACACACACACACACACACACACACAACTAACTAACTAACTCATTAACTAACTAGATAGTCAGCCCTGGGGACAGAGAAGAATGAATGGGCATAAAAATAAAACAGGGTTAGCAGTGTGTTATTGGTTCATCATTGGAGGTGGGAAAGGGTGGAATAGGAAAATCTTACTATTCTATGTATTCTGAAAATTTTCCACAATAAAAAGAGATTGAATTTTTAAAACAGATGGTTAAAATAGTTATGAAATGCCTCCCCACCCCTACTCCAAAGCCAAGATTCACATCAGCCAGGAACCAGGAGCCTCAGAGGCAGATGCAGACGGTGCTAATCCACCACCTGCACCTTGCCAGAGAGCTGCAGAGGCCACCTGGGGCCAGAGGAGATAGTGTGTGTGGCCACCTCACCCTGGCCCTGTGAGCACCTTCTACAGTGAGGGCACCAGGCAGGTGCAGGAGATAAAGGGATGAACAAAATACAGGGGCTGATGCTGAAGGATGTGGACCGAGAAGCAAGCAGGCAGCTACCACGGAGTCTGACATCTTATTACAGTGGACAGAGTGTGCCTTGGGAGCTCTTGCGGTGCTCATCTAACTAGAAGATAGCACAGCAAAGCTGTCCTCAGGTATCCCTGGAATTACCTTGTGATTAGAATTCAATTCCCAGCTCTGTGGCTCTGGGAAAAGAACACACTCTGCATGCTGGAGATGTGAGTGAGCATCCTGACCTCCCAGCAGCCTAGCTTCTCTTTGGAAATTCGAGAGATGGGCTTCTGCTAAGAGCTGGATTCCCCACTCAGCTGGCCTCTGGCATGACTGCATTAGCCAAAAGATGAGCGTGTCCACTTGTCCAGTGGTACAGATTTATCGCCGAGTTAATGACTTGTCTCTAAGGTCTCAGGACTCTGGTGCCTATGCAACCATCCCTGAAACATGCATGAATTCTCAATGTGCTGACAAATCAAGAATCCTGGAGTATGTGCAAGACCAGCCCTGAGCCCTGGAGAAAGTACCAGAGGAATGCCAACCCTGGGGCCCTGCCTGGTTGACACCAGCCTCCCCCAGAGCCACAGATCTGCTCTATGTGCCTCTTCGATCATCTCTCCATCCCTCCAGAGGGAGGCCGTATCTGACGCTTGATTTCTGAGTCATCTTCTCACACCATGTGTCCTACAAAGTATTTTGGTTTTTAGCAAATGTGTTCCTTGATTTCATTCCGTCTCATTCCATCATACCAAAATAGCCAACATACCTCTGATAGGGGGTCAGCCACACGCAAAGGAAGCATCAAGAGTGTGTGTGTGTGTGTGTGTGTGTGTGTGTGTGTGTGTGTGTCTGTGTGTCTGTGTCTGTCTGTGTGTCTGTGTGTCTGTGTGTGTGTAGAGGAAGCATGAATACAAACTTTTTTTTAAAAAAGAAAGAAAGAAAAAGCATAGTTGCCTTTAAAAGATGACAGCCTGTTTGACATCCTTGAGTTCATCGTCTGCTTCAGCCTGTGAGACAGTGGTCCTCAGGGAGATTAATCAACTGTACCTCCTCAAAGCTTTAGAGAGCTTCAAACAAAAGGAAGGCAAACTCTTTCCAAAGAGAAGATGCCCCTGTTACCTCTAGTAGTTCACATCATTCTCCAGGGTGAGCTGCTCGTCGCGAGCAAAGGATGGCTATGTTTTCCGTGAAGGTCCACACAGTCCATATTTAAGCTCTATGGACCACAAGTCTCCTCGCAGCTACGCAGCTTTGCCACTGCAAAGTGACAGCAGCCACAGACGATACGTAGCCACGTAAGTGTGGCTGTGTTCCAATAAAACTGTTGATGCACACTGAAATTTGAATTCATATAAACTTTATGGATCGTGAAATACTACTCTTTTTATTTATTCTCCAACCAATCTGGAATTCTAGAGCCATTATTGGAGGATTTACAAGCCACGGTTTGCAGATTCCTGCTCTACTATGGTTGAAACAGGCAATAATTCGCCAAACACGTGACTCGGTGATGCCCCTTACCCACCATGCAAATCACCACCTAGAAACAGTCCTTAAAGCCACAGGAAGCCAACTTAAAACCTTTCACTAAAATTCAATAAAGGTCGTCACGTTGTTTTTAAAAAGTGCCATTTCACTATTTTAAATCCCAAATAGTAGGAATTATACAATTTTTATTTTTAGTTAACCATCCCAGCTCAAGGAACAATCTAGGTAAGATCCATAAGCAGTCTGTAAACCTGCTCTACATTCATGAGTGCGTTGAAACTTCTCAATGTCAGTTTGTTGATACGTCCTAATGTCTGACAGCATTCCAACTTTTAGGTGAGCATTTATAGACACCCCCTCAGTATGACCACAGTCCATGACCATAAGCAGCTGACACACAAAACGCTTTGCATTTTATTCTTCAGCCTAACCAACACAGCTACATATTCCTGAGCTGCTGCTTCTCTAAACTCACATGTAAGTTTAGAGAGCATTGTCCCAACTAGGATTGTTTTGTAGACGTGCCAACCGCACACTTCTCTGACTTTGTTTCCCAGGTCGGTTTGCTTCACTTCATGTGTAGAAGTCAGAAGTCAAAGCTAGGTGTCTCTCTTGACTGTCTCTCAACCTTACTTCATTAGACAGGGTATCCTGTTGAATGTGAGGCTCATCATTTGGCTAGGCTGGCGGCCAATGAGCGCCTGCCTCTGCTCTCCCATTGCCGTGTCTGCAGATGTTTGCTGCAATGCCAGGCTTTTTAACACAGGGGCTGGGAATCCACTCAGGTGTCTGTACAGCAGACATTTGACTGACCGAGCCACCTCCATCAACAGCACTCTCCCTCCACCCTCCTCTATTCCAGTCTCTGGGCTCCTCTTTCTTCCAACTGGTCATTGGTGCATGCGCACATTCGAACTACATTTCTCAGCTGAACTTCCTATGCTTCCAGCAGCACAGTCCCAAATTCCTCTTCACTGCATCATTCTGTCTTTTCTTATGCATACTTGGCAATGTCCGTGATAAAAGATTTAGAAAACAGAGCACATCTTCCTGTAGTCTAGACTTGGTCATGAAAGGAACTTGAGGTGAGGAGGAGAGAGGGGTCTCTTTCCACATCTGTGTGCCTTTGCCCAAGTTTCTCGTCTGTCTGTCCTGACCTCCCTATTCTCTGTCTCTGGTAGACTAGCCCTCGGCCTCTTACGTCCAGGCCTGACTGCACTTCCAAAGCACTTCACACATTCTCTTTAAGACATTTATCACTGGACTGCAGTTACACGGTCATCTAGCTACCCCACCACAAAGCCATCAGCACCCCCAAGCCAGAAAGCAACTCTCATTTGTTGCACCCCCTCAGGGCCTAGCACAGGGCCTGGAACAAAGCATTAACACTGTACCGCTCAGATGCATTAAAGGCAATGCCCCAAGGAAAGAGGCATTACAGGGAGCTTCCCAGACAACTTTCATCCACACTTTCAGCCTTCATTCTCTCTTTTAAAAAATTAACAGACTGCATTGAAAAATGAAATTTGGAAATATGCCTCCCCTGCCTGTTTGCAATGAACCAGCAGCTCCTAAATGGTTCTGCTTAGGAATGCTGGGATCAAGGCCACAGAACAGACAACCAGGTCTTCACACCAGGAAATAAAGCACATACATGGCATCTCCTAGTTCCCCATGCACTTGGCCCTGCGCTTCTTCCTCCCTCCCATTTGTCCACCGTTGCTGGGAAGTGAACTTGAGACACTCGTAGCCTGGAAGTCCATTCCAAATACAACCAGGTAGGCAGATGCGCAGGCAAAGACATCACATCCCTCCCACTCACACTGCCCTATGACTCGGCCGTCAGTCCTCTCGGAGTAAAGGATTTCCACTGAACTACTGACTGTTCAAAAACTGTGCACTCTGCATTTCTGCAAAGAGAAGTATGTTGCTTACTACCCAGAATTATCACTCACAAGGATGCACTGCTATTTATAGTCGAAGTGCAAGCTCTTGATTACCTCTTGTTTTATAATTCACTTTTCCTAAAGTATTAAATTTAGATGACTGATCACATTAGCACACTCTCAGCTTAAATATGACTTTAATTCCTCCACAGAATTTTGGATGACTTAACCATCTCTTCAATTGTTTACTGTATGTAATTTCTCTAATATTAGTATATGCCACTTTAGTCAGAAGTGGGGTAATGCCTGCCAAAAATATTCTTGCTAACTGTGTGGTAACTAAAAGTCAAGATCGCTTGTCATATTACGTTATTCAAATGAGCTACATTTAGCTCTCCTCAATTAGTTAATATCTTTTCATCAAAGGCCCATAATAGTAGAGCATGCACAGCAGGCCAAATTTAAGATCTTCAAGTTTGATCCGGTTACAAATCTGTTCATTGAAAAAATTTTCAATATGGCAGAGCACAGAATCTTTCCCACAAATGCAAATACAGATATCATGCAGATAGCTGCAAGATGTGAACCACTGGCCTTTGGCACCAAACTCTGAGATCCAGAGGCAGTTCACTCTGCAAGACATTTTGCTTGTTTCCTCCAAAGTTCAGATGCATCACCTTTTTCCTTAGGGTAATAAACTATAATTGCTAACATACTGTGTGATGTTTACTGTTAAATTTGCAATCTGGACAAACAGAAAATTACACTGTCAGCGCCTGGAAAACAACTGCAATCCGTTGTCACCCACAGCACCTTCCTCAGAGGCTGGCCAGAGTCAACCCTCTCTGAGGTTTACATGTCTCTTTAGAGTGAGGGTCTTTCCTGCAGAGATTAAGACGAAAGCCACCTCCCGGTGACCTTCTTTACACAGACCTTGAGTGAGCGCCCAAGGAAAGAGAGCTGCGAATTTCACCAGGGCACTTGACAGCTCCACTGCGTCCCTCACTCTTGGTTTTCAGAAACAAAAAGAGGTGACTCTGTACCTGCATGAGCCCCCCACCCCTCCTAGAAACTTAAATGACATTCACCCTGAGGGCCTGGACAGTCTGAAGCTAGTATGGATGCACTCCCCCAGGTCTTAATGCCAAGGGAAACCACCCACCCACCCACGAGTGGATCCTGGAGTCTGCGGGGCGGAAGGGGACCGGGGCAGCCCGGTGCCTTGTTCCCCCCGCGGCGCCGCATTCTGTCCCCCGCACGTGGAAGGCTCTCCCGCAGGTGGCACCCCACGAGTGGCTCCCCGCGACCCAAACCCCCGCACCCCGGCACGCATACCTTTTATCCAGGCAGGCGATCCACTCGGCCGAGGACGGAGAGTGTGCAGCGTGCGCAGCGACCATGTTGGGCAGCGGCGCGCGGTGGCCCCGGGCCGCGGCCACCTCCCGCGCGCCTCCCGGCGGGCTCCCGCGGCCTGCGGGGCGGGGACCGAGGGGCGGGCCAGGCGCGAGGCCCGCGCTGCACTGCGGCGCCCGCCCGCGGGGGAGCCCCGCCACCCCGCCCGCCCGCCCGCCAGGAGCCGCGACCCCGGGGCACCTGCGGCAGGTGCCCGGCTCTGCCGGGCCGCGTCCACCCTCACCTCCTCCGGGCCTCTGCAGCCGGTGGCCACCCGGTGCTCGTGGGGAGGGGATGTCAGACTCTATATATTTTTCGTACGGCAAATGCCACTAAAATGGCTGCTGCCTCTCCGTTTCCTTAGAAACCTATTAGTCCTCTTCAGTGTCTGTCAAAACTTGCGGGCTGCTCCTGGCTCACCTTTGCAATCCCCTCTCCCCCCCCAAATAGGGATGAGAGAGGGCAGGGCAGGGCTGTGAAGGCTTGCCAGGGGGTGGGGGTGGGGGACACCATGGTCTCTTGATGTGGATCCCAGAGGGTAAATGATTCTGAAGGTTGGGGGCGTTGGGAGCTGGGAAGGACAGAGAGAGGCGGTGTGGTCACTGAGGCGGAAGGACCCAGGAGACCAGAGGATAAGAGGGGGTGCAAACTGAAGTCGCTGGCCTTGAAACTTGGACTTTCTTGGGCTCCATGACCCAAGCACGACAAAAAGACACAATTGAGAATGGGGTATCCCTGAGTCCCAAGCAGAACTGGGGTTCCACATCTGGAAGCCAAGGAGCCAAAGGTCCTGGGCACTCCAGGAACTTGGGTGGTAGCCTCTTCTCTCCCACAGCTGTCCTCTTCCCTGACCCAGTGCTGAGGGTGGCCACAGCTGCCTGTCTCCCGTAGGTGTTCACACCAAATGTTGTGCCTGGAAGTTGTTCAGTTATACTCTGCCAAAAACCAACAAATTCACAAGGACGGTTGTTCAGGAATCTGGGGACAAGTTAAATCTGTTGGACTCCTACCAAGCGCTGTTTTGATATTTGTGACTTACATTTAGGAACAGGCAAGGGTGGAGAGGGACATTGTTGTGCCCTCTTTGCTCATTGCTACTACTCCCCCCACCCCACCCCACCCCTTCAGGGCAGATTCAGGGAACCTGGGGAGAAGGAGGCAGCTCATGCCTTCTGGGATGCTTTAGTCTCATAAAACAACCTTGACCTTCAATCTTTCCAGGGAAATTTCCATTTCCCCGTGTCCAGTAGACAGGATCTGGTTTCAGACCTGGCAGCAGCTGCCTTCAGCAGCACCTCCCTGCTCAGGCTAGTCCCTCAGCTGAGTTCCACTCGGTTCATTTCTATTATTTACCATAATATCACTTAACATATTATACCACATTAAGATTTCCAAAGGTGCCCTCTTATATGGATTGGAGGAGACGTGCCTTCTAGATAGTTTTGTTTAAAAAGGTATCAGAGCTGTTGGAGCATTTCAAGGTTACTGAATGCTTGCTCAAAATGCCTGAGGAATATTGGGAAGTAAGGAGCCAGAGGAGAAAAGGACAATACATCACCTGTCATCGCACAGAGCTCAGGGTGGCCATGGGAAGCCATAAAGCTAAGAATATTTGCTGTTTGTTAGGTCCACTAGGTTTTGGACAGTGGCGGTATTTTTTATGTATTCTTATCTGAGAGGCAGAGACAGAGATGACACTCCATAAGGACACTAAAGATCTTTGAAAACGGAATGAGAGAGTGGAAATTCTATTTTGAGGGAGAAAATTGACTGGCTTAAAGGAAGACACTTGTGAGGGTAAGGTCCCCAGGAAATCTCCCACACATATGAAGCATGTTAAGATCTGTCTGATAAAATGCAGGGGCTTTGATTGTTGGGGGGGGGGGGAATTGCCTTACCTCCAAGGACAGGCAGAATTACTTAAATATTATCTAGAAGGAGCACCAACAGCTATTAGCTCATTCAGAGCATGTGCACGACTCCATCATCCTGGAGGTAGGTGTCAGTGAGTCACCATGACAGTGAGGGCCACAAAGGACCCATAACCCAGACGCTAAAGCCACCTCAATTCCCTTGAACTGGAGCTGGGTATGTCTAACTTCAAAGTGATGTTTCTGGTGTTTCTGTCAATGGAATGAGAATATAAGGTCTGTCCAAAGTGACTTCCTAAGTGATAAGAACTAAATGGTTATAGACTGTTACTCAAATATAAGAATGGAGAAACATCTGAGGAACTAAATGTATATAGAAATAACCCCCCTGAGGCACAGTCTTGTTGATATACAGATTATTCTCATGTGTTATCAAGAACTACAAAAGTGAAGGAGAGTGTACTACCTGATTGCTGTTAATGTGAAGAGGGAAAAGGCCAGGCAAAGGATAAAGGAGTATTCTTCTACCTTTCTGTTTTGCTAATTCTTCTTTCTTTGGCTTATTTACTTTATTTTGTACATGTGAGTGTTTTGACTGCATTATATAAGGGTACCACGTGCACACGTGGTCTCCATGAAGGTCAGAAAAGGGTGTCAGATCCCCTGGAACTGGGGTTATGAATGGTTGTGAGCTCCCATGTAGGTGCTGGAAACCAAACCCAGGTCCTCTGCAAGACCAGCAAGCACTCTTTACCATCTTCCAGGCCCTCTTTTTAAAGGACATAAAAAAAAAAAAAAAAAAAAAAAACAGACTAAAAAAGACTATACACAAAGTGTTTTCATTTTGGAAAATATCTAGAGAAGGTAAATTTATAAAGATAGAATGTAGATTGGGAATTGCTTGGAGCTGGGGCAGCAGGGTGGGGAGGGGGGCTATTATGAACTCAATAAATGACTCAAAATTGCTTGTAGTAAAGAACACACATGTCATAAATTCACATAATCCCTGAATGATGTGTTTACAATGAGTGAATGTTATGGCATACAAATGACATCACGATAAAACTCTTTAAAAGAAACAGTAAACTTATCTACTGTGGCGTCGGGGGTGGAGAACATGCATTAATTAGGAAAAAATTTAAAGAAGGTTATAGGAGAAAAAGTAAAGATTAGCCACAGTTCTATCACCTACAGATGACCTCGTTAATATTTTAGTGAACTTCATTTAAACTTTTCTATTTTAAAAAGACACAGGCAGGGGCTGGAGCGATCACTCAGTGGTTAAGGGCACTGGCTGCTTTTCCAGAGGACCTGGGTTGAATTCCCAGCACCCACATGGCAGCTCACAACCACTTGTAACTCCTGTTCCAAGGAATCTGATGCCCTCTTTTGGCCTCCACAAGCACTGCACACAAGATCCCCATACACATAAAAATAAATGTTAAAAAACAAAAAAAAAAAAAACAAAAAAAAAAACAGGTATATCTACTGTAATGATACGGAGCGTGGGAGGCTTTGGCAGGTAGACCAAGGTGCCCCGCGGCAAACAAGCCATGCAGACCAGGGCGGCTGGCGCTGCACAATGGGAGTGACTCATATCCAGGCACATGTCCACGTGGAAATGAGTTTATTTTGATAGAAAGATAGAAAGAAAGGGGAGAGGAGAGGGGATGAGGCGGGGATGGGAAAAAGCACAGAAGAGACGAGATGAAGGGAGGGGTTTTTCCTTAAAAAAGGAGGCTTTGACGTCAAGACGTCAAGACGCAGGGCGGGTCCCCAAGGGGTGGGTCAGAGTACTAACACTCACAAACACAGGCAGAACTGGCTGTCTGTATTCAACCATTCATGTTTTAGATGTGTATAAATATATTCAAGCGGGCTTGAAAAAATTAATAGATCATAAACTTTTCTACTAGTAATGGAATATGTTTTACATGTTCAAAATATCTTCATTGGGAATTTTTATTGGTTTCTGAATACTCAAATTATACAGCTTTAATTTATTTTAGTATTCTCTAGACCTGTTTTGATGGTTAGCAAAAAGTTATTTTCTGCGTAATCCTCTCCTTGTGGATCTGTGAATTCTCTCTATGACAGCTGACATGGTCAGGGGAGGTCTCTATGACACTCCCACTAGGTGCAAAGTGTTGTTATATAATGTATATCTGCTAATGCTGATCGGCCCTTAAAGAAGCCACTTACTGTTCAAGCTGTACTTTGTTTATCTGAGCAGAAGCTGAGTTAACAGTCTGGAGGTAGGCCCCTCAGTTCAAATTGCAGTTCCTTCTTCCACTAAGAATTTGGCCTTAAATAAATTATTTAAGATTCTATTTTCAGTGGGGTGAGGGATTGGGGGTGCATGCCTTTAATCCCAGCACTCAGGAGGCAGAGGCAGGCGGATACCTGTGAGTTCGAGGCCAGCCTGGTCTACAGAGTGAGTTCTAGGACAGCCAGGGCTACACAGAGAAACTCAGTCTCAGAGAGAGAGAGAGAGAGAGAGAGAGAGAGGGAGACTGTTTTATTGGTACATGGAGATATCCGTGGCACTAGATTCATCAGTAAGTGGAGATATTCATGGCACTATATGTGAGAATCAGGCTTGTAGGACTTGTAACAAAGCACCAAGCACAAAGTATGCATTCAAGTAGCTCTTCGGTATTATTCTCTGCACAATACAGATAGATAGTATGTACCCTCTGTGTTTCCTGGAAACGTAGTTATAAATTATTGAGGCCCCTTATATTGATGGCCTTCTATTTACATTCTGTAACTTCAGATTTTCCACTGTGAAGGACTCAGGAGATGGTTCTCCCTAAGACACAATAACACTTCCTACTCAAGCTATTCTGAGCTTCCCATCACAATCATCGCCATTCACTCCCGGCACGGCTCTGCCATTCTTCAAATGAGCGCTCCACATACATAACCCCGAATAATTATTGCCCTATAGAAATCAAAGGCACAGCAGCAAAAATCAAGTAGAACCCTGCATCTTCCCATCGCTGGAAAGTCCACGGTAGACTGGGTATTCACTGACATCATGTCGGCTTCCATGAGGATAGAAGCTGAGAAGCCTGTGATATACTTTCTAGAAGATGGAGACCCAAAACAGCGGGTGAGGTGATCCAAACTGAGTTCAAAGATCTGGGCTCCAGTGATGCTGATAATATAAACCTAGGGCAGAGGACAGAGAAACGTGGACTATGACACCTGTGATCAACAGTAGGACAGGAAAGGAGAATGCAAATCCTCCCTTCCTCCACTTCTTGCTCTATGAAGTTTCTTCAGACTGGATGATGGTGGACTCTGGAGGAACACCTGCTTTGCTGCGTCTGTTACCAATCAGCTGCTGGGGTCCTCCTGTTCAACCTAGAGAGAAGTGGTGGATAGGCAAGGAGAAGCTCTTAGATGCTGGTCTCTGGCAGCTTCTGTATCCTTTGGCACTCGGCAGTAGAGGGCTGGCAGCAGGGAGTGGCAGCAGGTGGTACTTTCCAACATCACAGCTTCCCTGTAGGCCTCAAGAGCTGGGATCCTTAGCCCTGGGGTGAAAAAGAGTTTTTATCTTTGGTGTAGGCCAAGGAAGTCCTTAACCATGTCACACAGCTCCCGAGCTGTTATGGTTTGAATCCAAAATTTCTCTGGTGGGTTCACGTCTCTAGCCAGTGGCACCATTGGGAGAATCTGAAAACTTGGGGAGGTGGGACCTGGCTGCAGGAGGTGGGCGTGGTTGCTTAGGGCCATGTTGTTATGCTTGCGGACTCACACCTGCCCCCTAATTCCTGGCCCACTGTAACATGAACAGAGATGCTCTGCTGTGCTGTCCCCACAACTCTGAAACCACAGCCAAACTCCATCTTCCTTCCCTTGGCATTTGGGCAGTGTCTTAGTGTTCTACTGCTGTGAAGAGACACCATGACCAAGGCAACTCTGACAAAAGAAAACATTTAATTAGTGCTGGCTTACAGTTTCAGAGACTTAATCCATTATCTTTATGGCAGGGAACACGGAGGCACACAGGCAGACAGGGTAGCTGAGAGTTTTACATTGGGATCCACAGGCAGCAGGAAAAGGGAGCCAGAGGGCTTGGCTTGAGCTTCTGAAACCTTAAAGCCCAACCCCACTGCCACATTTCCTCTAACAAGGCCACACCCACTCCAACGAGGCCACACCTCCCAATCCTTTCAAATCGTGCCACTCTCTGATGACAAAGCATTCAAATACATGAGCCTAGGAGGGCCATTCTTATTCAGACCGCCACAGGCACCTTGATAGGTACAGAACTAATACACAGGTCTAGGTGTGGGGACTCCCTGGCCCTTGGCAGCGGCTGCTATTCCATCTCCTGGCACTGGGGAGTCTAAGACTTTACGGCAGATGCTGCTTCTTCCCCTGCTCCTACAGTGTCCTGGTCACAGCTCCATGACACCGCGGTGTCTCCAATCCAATCTTGGTTCCTGCTGCCACTGTTGTAACCATCTCTCTCCTTGGTTCTGCCACCATCACTGCCAAGTTGTCAGGGGCACCAGCAAGGTCACCACACTTCCTGTGGCTCCACCTCTTCCGTGGCTCTCCGAGCCTTGGCGACTCTCCAGCTCCCCACTTCTGTGACTCCATCTGTCAGCTGCTCCATGTCCCTTCTGCCACCTCTCCTTTCTTTGTTTCCAGCTCAGCCCACTCGACCAACGTCAGATATCAAAAGCAGGCAAGAAAGGGCCTCTTGAGAGAAGCCTTGTTATTGGGCCTCAGGTTGACATACCAGAGAGGCTGCGCAGAAGTGTGGCCTCCTGGCCAGTTTACAAAGCTGTCTTCTCATGCAGCCAGACACAGGGCATGGCGTCATCACAGAAGATCTTCATGCAAATGAAGGACCCTGGTTTATACCAATCATGGCTTTGCTTCTTTGGCACCAGTCACAACTATTCCTCTATTAGGCTCCCCTTCTGCCTGGCTGGAGATGGATGCAGAGAAAGTCAAGTAAAAGCTGTCTGGATCACAACATGTGCTTGGAGCTGTACCTTTGGATGCAGAGAAAGTCAAGTAAAAGCTGTCTGGATCACATGTGCTTGGAGCTGCACCTTTGGATGCAGAGAAAGCAACAGCATTTGTCATGTAGTTTCTTCATGGTGTCCAAGGAGCGTTCAACATGGCCAGTGATGGCCTAAAGGTAGACCAGCTGGCTATTTGACCAACGGTCCTCACAAGACTGCCAAGATATTGTGCGAGAGTCTAACAAACGTCACTTAGGCAGTTACATTACCCTATCCCTTATGGCTTTCCTTATTTGCTAACAGGAAAATCAGCCTCAGAAGGTATGCCTACAATAAACTACTTGCTAAAGGTGGTTTTAACAAGTCTTCACAGAACTTTGATGATGCATAACACCTGCCTGGCACCCAGGTAGCGGTGAGTCCCCCTAATCTGCTTTAAACCCAGTGATTCAAATGCTAATCCCATGGAGAAAAACCCTCCGAGACAAACCCAAAAACTGGGCACCTCTTGATGTAGTCAAGTTGACACATGAAACCAAGCTGTAGACTCTTCAAGCAAGCTCTCACTCAATTACCACCAGCCTCCTCAGCACTTCTCTCTTCCTCTGTACTTGGTGTTTTTATTGAGACCCCGCATCTCTGCATCTCCCCACAGGGTTTCATCTCCCTCCACTTCAGTGCCTCAGGTTACACTTCCCCTGAAACAGCTGATTTGGGCTAATGATGACTGTATGGAATCAACTTCCTCCTCTACACCTTCCATGCGTTCCCATTCAACTAGAACAACTGCCTTTCTAGGTGAGGCAACTCACCTGGGAGTTATAAGGAATCCCACACTCATTAGGAAAGTACATCTCTGTGGGCCCTTGAGCTTTTCTAAGGAACAAGTGTGTAATTAAAACCACCCCGATCAGGAGAGCGCCAATTTGTGGCTTATATTAAAAGGGTTGTGGTTTTGCAGATTTGTCCATATCTGGGAAAGATAACTGGATTACAGTTTTTTAAAAAAATAATAATAGAATGGATAGGAAATGGCTAAAATTTTGCTTATAATAATACAATGGTCTTAAGTTTCATCAATAAAGCAAAATCACAAATGGTCCATGTTTAGAACTTCAATATTTACAATACTGAACTAGGCATTCTTAGATTTCTTTGTAGGCTTTTTGTTGTTGTTGTTGTTGTTGTTGTTGTTGTTGTTTCACATTTGATGTGATTTGTGTGCATGTGTGTGTATATATGTGTATGGCTGGGTATGTGCCATGGCATTCATGTGGAGGTTCGAAGACAGCTAATCACAGTCCATTTTCTCCTTCTGAATGAGAATGAGGACATGACTGCACCAAGGTATAGTTGAGGAGATGGTTTTTATTGTATATGAGGGAGAGCACAGCCAGAGGCTTCTGGGAGAGTCCAGACTGGGCATGGCCAACAGAATAGACTGGACTTGGGGGTCAGGGTGAGAGAAGAAGAAAAGAGGGGGCCAGGAGAGGGAGAAGACCCAAGAGAGCGCATAGCCAAAATGGCTGAGCCAGTCAGATAGGAATTGGGGGGCCCTCAGGGACTGGAGAGGAGGTTTGGGGTGTTGAGAGGAGTCAGGACTCTGTAACAGGTACTTGTGATACTCAGAGGGCCTGACAGCCATCGTGCACTTTGGTATTTTAAATAGACACCACCATGGTTAGCCATTTGTCCTGAGTTCTTTGGGACCTGACAAAAACCCGTGGGTGGGTCCCCAGACTCTCATCCAGGAGGTCAAGTTCAGTAACAAGTGCTGTTACCCTCTGAGCCTTCTCCCTGGCCTTCTTTGTGGGTTTTAGAAACAGAGTTTGTTTGGGTTCGCTTTCTGTATGATCATGGCATATCAAAGTTTATTCAATTGAAGAGGAGTTACCTGTAGTTTCAACTGCACTTTAAATATAAGCAAATGTTAGAAATAAAGATTAGTCTCAGTGTCACGCAAAGGAACAGAGTGAAAGTAGCTACGAAAGGATTTTTTTTTTCCTTCAAAAACCATGCACCAGAACCCAAACTGGACTAGTGCACACACAGGGGCAGGAGGTTCACCTGCTTTTATTCTAGCACACATAGTAACTGTCTGTGTCCTTCTCCCATTGGCTGGAATTAGACCTCACAGACTTTGGGGATTGGCTAATTTTAAAATAATCATCAAAAAAAAAAAAAAAGAAGAAGAAGAAGAAAGAGAAGGAGAAGGAGGAGGAGGAGGAGGAGGAGGAGGAGGAGGAGAACAAGAAGAACAAGAACAAGGAGAACAAGGAGAACAAGGAGGAGGAGGAGGAGGAGAAGAAGAAGGAGAAGAAGAAGGAGAAGGAGAAGGAGGAGAAGGAGAAGGAGAAGGAGACTTACTGCCTGTGTGTAAAGAAAACTTTTACTAGGAGGGAGATTAAAATGTTTGAATAAAAGTTTTATGAGGTGAGGGAGATTTATGATTTTTTTTTTGGCCCTGGGCAGGCTAACTACCTTTGATAGAAAAACAAAAACATTTCTCACACAACTTTAGAGCACCAAAATTAAAGCCAATAACCAAATACCATGAGAGCCAGGGAAAACGTAGATTTGGGAATGTATGGAGATTGTCTTCCAACCACCAGGTTCTTGTAGGGCTCATGTAAAATTCAGGTTGTATATTCTCTAGAAGAGCAGAGATACAGCTGCTCCTCCTCTCCTGTTTTATAGGAAGATAAAGTACAGTGTTAGTATGCATAGTTTGTAATTTCCCAAATTCCAAAAGACAGTGCCTATGTCCAGAAATGAGAGTCTTGGCTTAATTCAAACTGGACTATAGAAGGATTTCCAGAAGGTAGATAAAATCCAGCATTCCTCGGGAACTTGTCAAATGAATTTTCTGATCTCAAAGGGAGGCATGTCCCTTGCTGCTGGCAGAAGGGACATCTGACTCTCCGTTGACATATATATACCTGAGGGTGTCTATCAGCATATCAAAGCCCATGCTGGCCTCTAGGCTCCCTCAGTCCATAATTATACATTTCAAAGCCCTCACACCAGCACCCTGGTCCCTCTGCCTCCCCTTCTACCCTAAATTCCAGCTCAGGGGCTCCCCCTGACCCTCCCCCCAGCTACTGTCAATATTCAATATCTTGCTATTCCTTAGTCCTGGCCATGTCCAGTCTCTTTCTTTTACTCTTTGCTCTGGACTCTTCCAGATGCCTCTGGATATTTTTTCTCCCTTACCCACAATAAAAACCTCCCCTCTAATGGAACAGCCATTTCAGAAGTTTCCTTAGTGAGCCCCTTCACACACATAGTTATGATAAACTTTCAACTAATTAAAAAAAAAAAAAAAGCAATTCTGTTAAATTTTTTGACTCAGTAATGAAAGAAAATCCTGAAAGACAAATCTTGTACTCCAGGGCACAGATAGTTCATACAACCTGTGTGACCATTGAATGGTATCCCCCACAAATATACACCCAAGTCCTAACACCCTGTATTTGTGTGACTTTACCTAGATATAAGGTCTTTGCATGTGTGATCATGATAAGATGAAGTCATGGGTTGGGGATGGGGCTCTAATCCAAACTTTTATCTTTACAAAAAGACACAAAGACACCCAGGGAGGATTTTGCTAAATGACAAGGGGGACTGAGATTGAGTTAAGCATCTATAGGCCCAGGAAGAATTTCGGCAAACACCTGCTCCAAGAAGCAAGGAAGATTCTCTCCTGTAAGCTGCCTAGAAAACATGCACTCTCAGAACTACCACACAGTACATCTCCGTTGTCTTAAGCACTTCAGTCACTCCATTACAGCAGTCCTAGGAAACTAATATACAAGGCAACCAGCTGCGTGGGGTTGTACCACCCACATAAAGTGCTCACACTTAATCCTTGCCTGAGGTCTGCTTTCCAGAGAACCATTGCTATGGCAACCAAAGTCCTTAATCAACTAGAAGAAGATTGGTTGAGGGATGTTTGAGTTCCTAGAGTATTGACAGAGGGAAGAGTCACATAAGGGCCTGACCTGGCCGCCTGCTATGGGAAGGACTGAGAAGATAAATTCGTTGGAGGAATAAAAGATGTGATCCAGGACCACGGCCAGGAATTGAGTTTGTTGTTTCCCTTCTTGCTATATGTCAAGGTAGAATTTACATATTATAATAAAATGATCAAATCTTAGAGTACCTTTTGTGATTTTTTTAAATTAAAATATAACAATCCAATATATGACAGCTGTGCTCAGTGGTTTTCTGTCACCTTGACACAGATTTGAGTCATCTAAGAGGAAGGAACCAGAAATAAGAAATTGCTTCCATAGATAAGGTTGTAGGCAAGCCTGTAAGGCATTTCCTTCACTAGTGATTGATGGGGGAGGGCCCAGCCTACTGTGGGTGGTGCCATCCATGGTCTGGTGGTCTTGGGTTCTATAGGAGAACAGGCTGTTAGGAGCAAGCTAGTCAGCAGCATTCCTCCATGGCCTCTGCATCAGCTCCTGCCTCCAGGTTCCTGTCCTGTTTGAGTTCCTGTCCTGACAACCCTCTCCTCTCCAACTTGCTTTTTGGTCATGGAGTTTCAGCTCAGCAATAGAAACCCTAACTGAAACAACTGCCATCCAGATAAAATCACCATCACCTCATGGAATTCCTACCTTTGGCCAACATAACTTACCAGCTTCCTAACCAAAGATAACTACTAGCTGCTTTTATCATCATGGGTTTGTTTTGCATCTCGAATGGTGTATAACGAACCAGGTGGCGGGCAGTACTTGTACTCAAAGTAACGCATTTGAGACTCTTCCATTGCAGAATGTGTGTTCCCCCTGTTTGCATAGTGGAGGAGCACCACACTGCCTGCATAAACCATGTTTGTTTACACAGTCCCCAGCCGATAAGTGGATTGAGCTATTTGCAGATTAGGCCTGTCAAGAGTGGACCTGCTAAGAGCTAAGAGCTACATGGTCACTTCCTTTCTTTAGCAGACCATTTCTCTTGCATAAAACCACCCGTGGAACTTTCTAGGTCAACAGCAAAAGGTTCATGAAAACTTCTTTAGTTTTTCAAAGTGACTGCATGGTTTTTGCACAATCCGTGAGAGCCATAGTCGTTCCATAACCTCACCAAAAGCTGGAATTGTCAATCTTTTTAATTTTAGCCTTCCTGGTGGGTGTACAGTGGTATTCATCGTGGTTTTAATATGCATGTTTCCTGATGACTAATGATGATCTCCATTTGATATGCTCATAATTACTTAGCTTCTTTTATGCAGTGCTCATCCAAAGGGTTACCCTTTTGTTTTGACCACATCCCACATCCAACATCTGTGTTAGTCATCTATTGTCACCTACAAATCACTCTCAAACCTTCCAGCTGAAAGGGCCAGGAGCCTGGGACCAGTTTAGGAGATGTTTCAGCTCTGAGTCTCGGGCTGCAGTGGTGACGTTGACTGGGACTGGCATCATACGAAGGCACCATGGGGTCAGAAACAGCACTTTTAAACTCATTCATCTGGGCTTCATGGGAGAAGTGTTTCATGTTACTCAGTAAAATATTCAGAGGGAGGGGCGGTATAAACGTCCTCAGGAGCAGAAAGCCATTTGCAGTGGCTTGCTGTCATCAAGCCCCACTACTGTACCCAGATATTTAGTGTTTCCAGTAGTCTACAAACTGTCACTAGACCCCCCCCCCCCAACTACCTGCAGAAATGCACACCGGAGAAAGAATATGGAAAAAGTGCTGAACAAAACCGTTATCGATGTGTCATTAATTAAAAATCTAAACTGTGGCATCATTAAAGAATCAAACTGTGGCATGAAATTGAAAGTAATAGGTACTATGCAAGGGCACAAAAGTAAACAGGTCCTGGGCCCTTACCCTGTTACCCAGGAAAAGCATGCTTTTTACTGCTTAGTCATAAAACATGAGGTTAGACCACAAAGCCAAACAATTTAGAGACAAGGATCCCTCTAAGCATAGGGCAGTGGTTCTCAACCTCCCTAATGTTGAGACCCTTTAATCCAGTTCCCATGTTGTGGTGATCTCCAACCATAAAATTATTTTCATTACTACTTCATAACTGTGATTTTGCTACTGTTATGAATCGTAAGGTAAATATCTGATATTTCTGATGGTCTTAGGCAACCCCTGTAAAAGGGTTGTTTGACCTCCGAAGAGTTGAGATGCACAGGTTGAGAACTGCTGGCTTAAACCAATATGAAACCAGTCAAGTTAGAGGTGGCCACATAAACAAAAAGCAAAGACAGAGACACTGTGAGAAATCGGAGACTCGATCACACCTTCCGGCTTCGCTTGTACTAGTTAACTTAAAACACTCTCCTCCTGGCAGCCGCTGTACATTCTTGACATCTCAGAGCTTGCTGAAGATGGGGTGTTCTGGGTGGGGGAGGGTTTGCAGGTTCCTTGGACACTTTGCAAAAACCTGAAAGCCTAAGGCACTAACCTTTTTAGTTTTTCCTTTGTACTGGGGATGGAACCCAGGGCCTTGTGGTTGCTAGACAAGCACTCCATTACTGAACTACATCCCCAGACCTTTCTTATAGTGATTAATCAGCAAGCTCTTGCTAATTTCCCAGGGTAGCCTAGAACTAACTGTTGCCTAGGATGGCCTCTGCACCTCTCCTCCCTCGCCTCCTAAGTCTGGAAGTAGCATGCTTGGCTAGAACTGACTCTTGTACAGCCTCTCTGATGGGTGACTAAGATGGACTGGCATCTCTACCTTCACATTAGGTCTGTCTCCTGTGCTGCCTCGACCACTGAGTCAGGCTCTACTAAGCCTTAGGCATGTTGGTTGGTGTAGCAGGAATCTTAAATGGTCTTATTAATAAAATCAAACCTGAGGACAGTTATTGGGGTGAATGCTGGAAGATCAGAGAAGCAGAACAAGCCACAGCTTCCTCACCTCGCCAGTTCCTCAGCTGATCCTGTTTCCTCAGACTGGAAGCCTCTGAGTCCTCATCCAAATGGAACTCAGCTGAACTGTGCTGCTCAAAAGCCTAAAGCTTAACCCGCCAAAAGCTTCTAGGTTCTGGTCTTCACTCCTTATGTATCTTTCTGTTTTTGCCATCACTCCCTGGGATTAAAGGCATGAGACACCTTGGCTGTTTCCAGGGTGGCCTTGAACTCACAGAGATCCAGGGGGATTTCTGTCTCTAGAATGCTAGGATTAAAAGCGTGAGTGCCACCATTTCCTAGCCTGTGTATCTAGTGGTTGTCTGTTCTCTGACCCCAGATAAACTTATTAGGGTGCACAATATTTTGGGCAACACAATACCACCACAGGTTGGCTGAGATTTTGTCCACGACTACAATACATCAACTTGACCTGTTGCCCCTTGGAGGCACTATGTGTTTCTCCTTCTCCACCCTGTGCTTTCTCTGCAATTTAAGTGCCAGCAGTCCATCTGCCCAACCATAAGGCCCCAACCAAACCATGAGGCCAGGATGCTCACATAAGACAATGAATAGCCCAGGAGTTCCTGACAAGGTCCCAAAGGCCAGTTAGCCTGCAAAGTCAACATTAGAATGCTTGTTCACAAGAAAGAAAGCATCTTCCAAAATTGTGCCTGTGGCCAACAGACAATCGCCAAACTACAGCCCACCCCAGAAAGCCAGTAAAAGCTTGCTGCTTCCCTTGTCCGTGCCTCTGACTCGTACTAGCAGCCTTTGGCTTGAGTTGTCCAACATCACTTATAATAAAGAAGCTTTGCTTGTCTTGTTCATAATATGCGGCTTTGTCTCATTTCTATTATTTCCATTCCATAAGATTCCAGTGTTTAGTATTATGATCATTAAGAAGTAATCATCGAGTCAGGTGGTGGTGGCACATGCCTTTAATCCCAGCACTGGGGAGGCAGAGGCAGGCGGATCTCTGTGAGTTCAAGGCCAGCCTAGACTACCAAGTGAGTTCCAGGAAAAGCTCAAAGCTACACAGAGAAACCCTGTCTCGAAAAAACCAAAAAAAAAAAAAAAAAAAAAAGAAGTAATCATCAAGAGGGCTTAGGATATACTGCTGTAGGAAATTCTAAGGAATGTCCACCGTTACATAGGACAAGTAAATGAAAATTGTCATGTGATGTCATATATGTGTGTGTGTGTGTGTGTGTGTATGTGTGTGTGTATGTGTGTGTATGTGTGTGTGTATGTGTGTGTGTATGTGTGTATGTGTGTGTGTGTGTATGTGTGTGTGTGTGTGTGTGTGTGTACATGAGAGAAATAAGAAAGAAAAAGCATAATAATCATGTAAAAATGAGAGGATAATGGCACTCTGGTCTTATCATTATATATTATATTCATTTATTGAAATGTCATACTCAGCCAGGCAGTGGTACCATATGCCTTTAATCCCAGCACTCGGGAGGCAGAGGCAGGTGGATCTCTGTGAGTTCAAGACCAGCCTGGTCTACAGAGTGAGTTCCAGAACAGCCAGGGCTACCCCATGAAACCCCGTCTCAAAACAAACAAACACACAAAAAGCAAAAAGAAAAAAAAAATGTCATAGTCTATACCATAAATAAATGTCTCTATTAAAAATAAAAATTTGGCTGGGTGTTGGCGGCGGCAGCGGCGGCGGCGGCGGTGGCGGTGGCGCACACCTTTAATCCCAGCACTCAGGAGACAGAGCCAGGCGGATCTCTGTGAGTTCAAGGCCAGCCTGGGCTACTAAGTGAGTTCCAGGAAAGATGCAAAGCTACACAGAAAAACCCTGTCTTGAAAAACCTAAATAATTAATTAATTAAATAAATAAATAAATAAATAAATAAATAATAAAAATATGTATGTTAAAAAAGAGAAATGAAAGTGAGGTAGGCAAGCATAGGGAACAGTTTAACCCCTTGGGGCTCCACTTTTGGGGGGCTATAGGCACACCCCTCTCCCCAAAACAAACCTAGCAATCTAGCACTCCAGCCTGCATCAAGCGGCACACACCACCAACTCTGATCAATGAAGTCGGCTTTCTACCCCACTGACTCTCAATGACCCATCTCTCATGGACAGTTTCTATTCAAATCCTTTCCAACCATATGCCAGTATGGGAATGAGGGCACAGATATGGCCCAGACTGGTTTGGGGTGCATGCAAAATAAGACAAACTATGTCCTCTGAGTGAGTTTTTAGGAAGAATCTGTTATTTGCTTTCTAGTGCCCAATGCATATGATTGGGAGTACACATGATTGAAATCATGCGTATCATGGAGGGGGGGTTGTATTACTTTAACTTATCAATCAAAATCGAGAACCACCTTGCTCTGCAGCCTGGTAGCCACCTCCTCCTCCTCCTCCTCCTAACAATGGCTTGAACCCTTTAGTACCCCTCCCTCTCTCAAGTGGTCCACGGCCTCCCTTGGCAATAACTTGTCCTCCTCTTTGTTCTTAACAAAACTCCCTGCTTTGATGTTTGTGTGTGTGTCTTTGGACAGGCACAAAGAACCTGGAAACACGCAGAGATCACCAGTGATAACAGAATCGTGGGCAAGGTCCCCTCCACCTCCCCAAGAATGTTTTTCTTTGTAGAGACAGGCTCTTATGTAACCCAGTCTGGCCTCAGACTTGCTACATATATCAGCAGAGATGACCTTGAACTCCTGATCCTCCTGCCTCTACCTCCCAAGTGCTAGAATTACAAGTGTATGACCCTATTCATGGTGTTGCTTACCACATTTAGAAATATATTTTATGCTTGAAGATCTGAAATGACTATCACCCCATCTTAAATACTGTATTTGATACAATAAAAATAAAATATAAATTATTAAGAATGTTCTCTTTAGACAGGGTTTCTCTGTGTAGCTTTGCGTCTTTCATGGAACTCATTCTGTAGCCCAGGCTGGCCTTGAACTCACAGAGATCCGCCTGCCTCTGCCTCTCAAGTGCTGGGATTAAAGGCATGCGCCACAATCGCCCAGCTTCTCATTCTTTTTTTCTTTTTTTTTTTAATCGAATCTCATTTGAAAATTTCAAAGCTACAGAGAAGTTGCAAGTTTGGAACAACCACAAGGCTGATAACTGCTCCACCTGTACTGGCTGTTCCTGGGATACTTTTCCTATCTGGGTACACATCACTGGAGACAAGTCTGAGGTCCCACATACATCTGTGTCTGAGAACAAGTGTCTCCCTAGCAACATGGATCTTTTCACCCAAGCAGCAGCCATGTTAGAATCCTCTTATCAAATACAAACAATACACTATGAAACATTCTTTTGTCTATTGTGTGTGTATTCTAGTTAGTTGGGCCGGTGTCATGTAAGATAATCCCTTCAACCATTTTTTAAAGTCTTTTCATGATATTGACCCCTTTTGAGACTCTGTCTGGATTAGATATTTTCTGGGCCATCCTTCAACTTTGGATAGATCTGTTCCTTCATGATTAGAAATTACTTGAATTGGGGCTGGAGAGATGGCTCAGCAGTTAAGAGCTCTGGCTGCTCTTCCAGAGGACCCAGGTTCAATTCCCAGCACCCACATGGCAACTCACAACTGTCTGTAACTCCAGTTCCAGGGGACCTGACACCCTCAGACAGACAGACATGCAGGCAAAACAGCAATCCACATAAATAAGAATAAATAAGTAATTTTAAATGATTTTTTAAAAGAAATTAATTTCTCCACTAACTCATAGATTTCATTTTGCATTGAAATGGTATTAATTCTCTCCTATAGTCTTTGAAACAGGACATCTCTATCAGATTTGTTAAGGGCTGATGCTGTGGAATAATCCTCTTGTACCCTATAAAGATTTGTCACTTGAGTTGGTTTAATAAAATGCTGATTGGCCAGTAGCCAGGTAGGAAGTATAGGTGGGGTGACCAAACTAAGGATGATGGAAAGAGAAAAGGTGGAGTCAGAGAGCTGCCAGCCAGACACAGAGGAAGCATGATAAGAATGCCATACTGAGAAAAGGTACCAAGCCAGGAGACTAAGCATAGATAAGAATTATGGGTTAATTAAAGTGAAAGAGCTAGTTAGTAATAAGCCTGAGCTACTAGCCAAGCATTTATAATTAATATAAGCCTCTGTGTGGTAATTTGGGAAGCAGCTGCCAAGTATTTGGGAGTTGCTGGCAAGAAAGAAACTTCTGCCTTTAGGCTGAGGTCTTGATGGATGCTGTATGAGTTAGACTCAGTCACTTGTATCTAAACTCAGCCTTCAATCCTCTGCTTGGTAGTAACTGAGTACCTGTAGTTTAACAGCGAAATTATCAGCTGGGTAGTGGTGGTGGCATCTGCCTTTAATACCAGCACTTAGGAGGCAGAGGCAGGCGAATCTCTGCATACAAGGCCAGTTCTACACAGTGAGTCCCAGCACAGCTAGGACTGTGCTGACTAGAAAACAAAACCCCTGTCTAGAAAACAAAACAAACAAACCAAATCATTGAGAACAACAGGGAATAAAGACCAGTCACCACAGCAGAAGGGAAGGGCCTGACACTTTTAACTACCTGAGGCTCCTTTATATCAAGAGAGCATTTCCTACTCTTCCGGCTCCTCTATTTGCTTTCCAGGCCAGTCAATAAACTAGACAGGGATTAATCAGTCACAGATTTAAGAGGCTGTGGTACCAGAGTGTAAGCATCTGCATAGCCACTGTTCAGAAGCTGCAGCCTGCAAGCCTTCAAAACTGTTTTCATTAAGTAGCTTCTTCCCACCTGAAATTCCAGCACTCTGTAAGCAGAGGCAGGATTGAGAATTGCAGCCTGGTTTAGGCTATATAGTGAGAGCCTCTCACAGAGTAATAAATAAAATAAAATAAAAATGACTTGAACTAGAATTTTTGAGTGATTAAAAAAAAAAAACCTGAATCTTAAACTAATCAAGCAAAATTTAGGTGGTGGTGGTGGTGGTGGTGGTGGAGGAGGAGCTGGGGGTCATCTGAACTTCATTTAGTACTTGGCCTGGTCAATCTTCCAATAAGATCTAGCAATTTCTACAAATAAGAGGCATGGCAAGGATGCTGCCTTGGTGGCAAATCTGAGTTGGATTTCTAGGAACAGCCTTCTGCATGCAGCAGGGGCTTGGCTGCATCCCCAGGGATGATGTAGTTTTTGAACCTATGCTGTGGTTCTTACCTCACCTGCCCATGGCAGTTATTGGTAATTAATCAGAGTGCTTTCCTATGAGCCTGGACATCACCTCAACAGTTTCCCAGCACAGCACTACAGGCCTCAATGAGGATAATCTGGAGTCAATGCATCAGATGAAATTTTTATACCACTTCAAAACACTTTAATAAATGCCATCTACATTTTAGTCTCTCATCTTTACAAGCATGTGAATGGCAAAAGTCTAAAAAAGTGTGTCTCATGAATGACCTCCTGCCAATAATTAGCAAGCCTGGT
Source organism: Onychomys torridus (assembly GCF_903995425.1). Lineage (NCBI taxonomy): Eukaryota > Metazoa > Chordata > Mammalia > Rodentia > Cricetidae > Onychomys > Onychomys torridus. The sequence continues at coordinate 48,929,606 of NC_050446.1, read as the reverse complement.
AAAATTTTATATCAGAGGTTTTCCAGTAGGTGTTTGGGCAAATGAAGAAAAGGAGAGTATATTAGGGTTGGTTGTTTGCTATAGCAGTCTGATTTCAATGTATATAGCAAATGAAACATACATTCTCTGCTCCTTAAATAATCTGAATTGGTTCCAGGTTTGGGAGACAAAAGTAGGGGCATTCCATTCTCTGCCAGGAAAGATCCAGGCTGGTAAAGGCTGTGCCGTGTGTGTGTGTGTGTGTGTGTGTGTGTGTGTGTGTGTGTGTGTGTTGTGTGTGTATGTGTGTGTTCACTCCTGTATGTAGAAGCCAAAGGTTTAACTTGGGTGTCATTCTTCAAGGGCTACTCCTCTTGTTTTGGGGGGACTGGAGAAGGCTGGTTCATCCAGGCTGGATCACCAGCAAGTCCCACAAATCTACCTGTCTCTTCCCAGAACTGCAGTTACAAATGCACCACCTTTATTACATGGGTTCTAAAGGTCAGGCTCTGGTCCTCCTGCTTTTGAGACAAGCACTTTACCAACTGTGCCAGCCCCACCCCTGATTTCAGCACCGTGGGCCTCTCCATGCCCTGGGTTGTTGTGGAATATTAGTTATAGATGTGTTACATTTGTTTATACTGTGGAATATTTGTTTAATGATGCAAAGATGTGTTGCATTCTTTTATGTTGCATTTGTTTAACTCTGTGAAGCTGTGTTACTTTGCTGAACAGCCAATAGCTAGGCAGGAGAAAGGATAGGTGGGGCTGGTAGACAAAGAGAATAAATAGGAGGAGAAATCTGGGCAAAGAAGATCAAGGATCAAAAAAAGGAGAAGGAGAGGAGGACACCAGGGACTATCCACACAGCCAGCTACAAAGTAAGGAAAGAAAGATACGTATCTATATCTATCTATATCATATATATATATATATATATATATATATATATATATATATATATATATATGAGAAAAGTAAAAGCCTAGAGGCCTAGAGGTAGATGGTATAATTTGAGTTAAGAAAAGCTTTGCTAGAAACAAGTCAAGCTAAGGATAGATAGTCATAAGTAAAAATAAGTCTCCGATTATTTATTCGGGAGCTGGGTGGCAGGCCCCCAAAGAGTTAAAAAAAAAAAAAAACTACACTAGATGGTAAGGAAATCAACACAAAGAAACTCAAGTGTGAGCTTAAAAGAGGTCTACACCAACTGTGGCCTCTTTTCTTTACTGAACACCATTCCACGGCTGTACACGACTGTCCAGGAAGAGGGACTAGGCAACCCCATAGCCTCTCGTAAATAGGGGTTGATGAGAGCATTCAAGTGGACCTGCCACTGTGCTGGGCATGACACCCAGGCCTTTGCATATCCCCAGATATAAGGATAAAATCAGGAACTCTGCAATGGCATTATAAAAACTTAGGACATTTTAGTTCTCCAAGATGTCTTTAAAAATAGAACTGGAAGTCAGGTGTGGTGGCTCACACCTGCAATTCAAGCACGTGGGAGGCTGAGGCAGGAGGACTGCCATTCTGTTGCTGCACAAACCACCTGGAGATGCTTGCAGGAAGATGGACACTGCTTTCCTAGGTGATGTCATCTCAGAGGACCACTATCATATGGATGGTCTTTATAAGGTAGAAAAGACCAATTACTTGATACTGATTTGGTGATTTAGCTAGAGATTCACTTAAAGCACTGCTTGTACTGCCTATTTGCCAAATCTGGCTTCACTTGCTTCCTGAAACACAGTGGTCTGGAGAAACAGCTGAAATGCTGTTCCGTTGCCCTTAACAACCTGCTGACTGCCATGTGCATGTCTGTAAAATCTTGCTTGCTTGCCCCCCACCCCCACCCACCTTGTGGCTTTAGAGTACAAAATGAGACTCTAAACTGGACCCAGGATCAAACTTTTCAGGCACTGGTTCTGGCCCATTGGTGACATCTTGCTTCCAGGTTCTGGCCCATCAGTGGCAGCTCTCTTCCACTCTCCTTGGTGACAGAGTGCTTATCCCAGACTTTGCTGCAACAGTCTATCATTAACTGAAATGCCACTGTGCCGCACACATCAGTATGTATGCATCACTTATTAAATGAATTCTGTGGATCTAACTTAAATAGTTACATTATTTGGCAATGTAAACAGAAGGGTCCAGTGTAGGGGTGGGATGAAGAGAAGACCAGAACAGCATCTAGGAATTCAAGTAATCTAGAAACAGTCACACAGGAAGTCTTTATATAGCTATTAAAATTGAGTGTTTCTGTAAGAACTGCCCAACAAGGGCAGACAACTTAAGAAAGAAAAAGGAGTTGGGCAGAGGGAATCTCAATTGAAATTTGGTGTAAGATAAAGAGGATGACCTCTGACTTAACATTTACAACTTAAAAAAAAATTAGTTGTGCAGTGGAAGTTGGTCCCAGTCAGCAACAGAACTGCATAAATTCCTACAATTCTTTCTATAAGAAGCATATATGATGCTGCAGTAGGAGCAATCTTCAATTGAGAACGTTCAGTTACCTGACAGGGCTGTTACAGCATCAGAGCCATCTGCAGGATGTGAGTGTGATGACTAAACCCAGGGGGAAAGGACAGTAGCCTCAAAGGGCAACAGAGGTGCAGGATGGGGACAATACACAGTCAGCATCACCGTACGTGTGTCTTGAGTCTCCGGATAATTTTGCTGATGTCTAGCACTTCCAGCAGAGGGCAGGCAGGGATAGGAAAACAAGGCAGCAAAGCCAATGTCTTGATTGCGTTGACAGACAGCCCTGGCCCTGCACACAGCGTGGAAGGTAAAAATAGCTGTGAGCTGGAGTCACACAGCCATCCTAAGGACAGCAGGGAGACAATGAGTGTCCATGACCTTTAGCAACTTCTGTGAAAACGTTGAGACTTCAACACTTAACATCTATAACATTTACCAATCTAAATGCAAAAGAAGCCGTGAGACCAGACCTCGGTTCACACAGTTTGTAACTTTAGAAATAGGGACAATCCAAGTTTTCTTTGGAAATCAAAATTATAAAATAAACTTTGGGTAGCACCTTGGGTCTTGTCCTTTGTGCCTTATCTAGATGTCCTACTCCTTCCTAAATCCGGGTCAGTGTATAATGTCATGCTTAGCACTTCCTTACATTGTGAAATATCTCCAAGATCTGCTTTAATGTGCCCCCTCTTTGCTGGTATCATGCCTTCTGGGACAGCCGTATCTCAGCCATTTTCCTGAATTAAACAAAGTGGGTATCTAGGCTTTCCCATGGTAGCAATGTCAGTGTACTGGTGGTCCGTTCTTTCCTCTATCACTCTGTGGATGTTTGAGCTGAATTTTACCTCCAACATCATCTTTTATTTCTTTACTGCGATTTCCTCGTTGTCCACCAGCTGCCTTAGCTTTAGTTACCTGGTTTGTTTGTTTGTTTGCTTGTTTTTCAGAATGATATATGGGTGAATCAGAAAGCACAAATGAATTCAGCTGTCCTTGGCTGAAGTAACACACAGTGATCATTCAGCACAGACTTAGAAATGATGACATGACAGGTCACTGATTGTTATGCATCTGTTATCTACACAGTGTTTTGTAAACCAAGCTAGTAGTGAGGTATGTGCTTTATTCAATTTCTCACAATTAATGTATGATACATCTCATCTATAAAAGGATAGCGTGAGATTGGGTATTTTATTTTTAAAAAATAGAAATTTATTTCTTATGTTTAGGAAACCAAGATCAAGGAGTTCGAAGGTGGTAAGCTCTTTCTTGCCTCATCCCATAATCTAAGGCAGAATGGCAAGAAAGAATAAGGGAGAGCTAGAAAGCTACACTTTTATTTTACTTTTTAAAAAAAAATTCTATTCTATGAAGGTGCATGTGGTGTATTCAGACACTATGCCTGCCAAGACATGGATTTGGAAGTCAAGGGCAACTTTCAGGAATGGAGGCCAGGTCTTTCTTGTTTGGGACCCTGTATATTCACTGAGCCTAAGTAGCTGTTGCTGGCCTCCAGGTTTCCTACTGACTCTCCAGTCTCTGCCCCCATCCCTACATGGGAGTGCTGGGATTACAGATGTGTGCTACCACATCAGCTTTTCTTACATGGTTCTAGAGAATTAGGATCTCAGGCTTGCTCCATAAGCGCGTACCTGCTGAGCCATCTCTCCAACCCAAAAAAATCTACTCTTGCAATAGTGATGGCTTTAATCCACTCATGAGGACAGATCTCTCAATAAGGTCCTCCCTCCCAATTCTATTGCTTTGGAGATTGTTTAACACGTTACGTTTGTAGGTGGCAGGGCACATGCAAACCATAGCATCAAAGTAACTGAAATTTGAGCTATGTTATTGAAGAAACTGCAGTTGTGCATATGTGATGCCTTATAGACTGATTATATTAATTATATTAACTGATATATGAATTAATTCATACAAGAGCCTTGCCAAACATGTGCAAGGGCACCATTATAAAGAACTTAAACAAGGATAAACTTTACAGCTTGGGATTTCTCTTCCTTTTTATGAAACAAAAGGCTAAGGGGCAGCTGTCCTGGGACTCTCTCTATATCCCAAGCTGGCCTCGAACTCACAGAGATCCATCTGCCTCTGCCTCCCGGGTGCTAGGATTAAAGGTGTGCACCACCACTGCCCAGCTCAGTCAGAGAACTTTCAAACAGTAACCTTCAGCCAAGTCAAACATCACAGGAACACAGTCATCCCATGCCCACATGTGCCCTCCAAGGTCAACTAGGCAGTTGAGACTCACCATGCCAGGCTGTACTGGCAAGACACTCCTTTCCACTCCCCCAGGTGGGATCATAGAGGAGCAGGTATGGATCAGTATTTCCAGCCCTGACAAGCCCTAAGAAAACCACAGCAGGCGAGACCACATGGAGTATCTGGACCCAAACCTCATGCCCAGGAAAGCAATGTACTCCTCCTTCCTGGTAAAGTAATATCAGAGGAAGGTGGCTGGAGAGCCACTTCCACCACTGGTCACAAAGTCACCTCCACGGAATCAATGGAAGCCACCCAAGAAACATTAATGAGGCCTTCTCACTGCTCCAAGCCAGTGTGGGAGACTTAGAGGGGAGCTGAGACCCACTCCCCTAACCAGAGAGTGGCCCCTCCTACCTCAAGGGTGTCAGTGCCACTGACTGGGAAACTGGCAACTTTGCCTCAGTAATGAGGTGGCTTCCTCCTCCTTGCCCTGCCAGCAAGGGGTCAGCACATTGCCACGGCAGAGTCTTTAAATAAGACCTGGTGTCATAAAACATAAACCTTGGCTTCCCTTCTGATGGCCATTGTATCCCAAAGTTGCACTGTATGTTAAGAGGAAAACGGAGCCGTCCTTGCCAGTGAACCTGTTCACTCTGGCACGCAGCTCCTATGCAATGTTAAAGGGCCTAGCTTTCCCTGTAATCTGAGTTGGAACCAGCCCTTTCAGCTCTTGTCATCTGCCCTTATTTCTCTGGAAGTCAGACCAAGCAAGCCCCCAGGAATAATACGGGAACCAGCAAACACAGAGGTATCATTGTTACTTTGATTCTAGGATCTCTAAATTGTCCTGTTTCTCCAGAGCCATGGCAGACACAGCATGCTTAGTTTTAGAAGCTGCATCATAATAATAATGAGCTCCTGATGCCTGTTTTATAGCATCTGTTTGCTCCGTGAATTAGGAAGCATAGAGAGTTCTCCAAATATTACCCTGTGTGAGATGGATTCCTGGGTTTCTCCGCCTCCCCCATAGTTACTTGTTATTTTAGTTCTGTTAGCCAGGGTGCTGATCTGCTTCTTTAGATCAGTAGATGGTCAGTTTCTAAAAGGAAAGGACTCAAAGATTTGTACTTTCCAATCCTTTGTTGTCTACATTTGATAAAGTATATAAAATGGCTTTCATGATACAATTCATACATGTATTACTTTTGGCAGCTGCTGTAACAAAATACCATAGTCTTAGTAACTTCAAATAACAGAAATGTATTCTCTCACAGATCTGGGCATTGCAGAACGCCATAGTCAGTGAAGCAGACCAAATTCAAGATAACAGCTGGACTGTCTTCCTTCCAGACCCCTGGGAGACTTATTCCTTTAGACTTCTAACTGCTGACTGCTGACACCCCTTGCCTTTCATCATTCCAACTGTTACGTATATCTTGTCTACTAGGTGATGTAATATATATAGTATTATTATATATAGTATCGGCACCAGTCCTCTAAAGGTATTTGAGCACCATTCAGGACATACCCAGATAATCCAGAATGACTCTTCATTTTAGGATCCCAAATTTAATCACACTGGAAAATATGTATTTCCTTTTAAGGTAACATTGAAAGGTTCCAAAGTTAGGATCTGATGTATCATTTTGGTGTTGTGGTTTGAGTCCAAAGTCTATGCATGTTGGGCATATGTCCTATCACTAAGCCATACTCCAGTCCCTTCGAACTGATATTTTAGGACCTGGTATTTGTGAGAGATGAAATAGGATGTCAGGACAGTCTTTCAGGTCAGTATATATGGAAAAGTTATTGTCAAGAGAATCTGGGCAGCGTACCAAGAGTGTTGCCTTCAGCATGGTGGTGTGGGTAATTCTGACCAACCACCTGACTGACAGCACCTGAAAAAGCCGGATATAGTTTTTAAGAGAAATCTAAGTCTATTCAAAACAGTAAAGTATTATAGAGCCAAAATCCAGGAGAAAGACGAAAGCCAGAAAGATTAGCCCAGTATTTTTGGATGTTTTCCCCTGGAAGTAGTCACCACTTTCAAAACCAGGCAGCTAAAAGGCAGTGGAGTTGATGAAGATCTTTTTCATTCTGTAGGCCACTGTTTTGTCCTACTGATGGTGTTCTTCGACTTACAGAAGCTTTTCAGTTTCATGAGGTCCCATTGATTAATTGTTGATCTCAGTGTCTGTGCAACTGGTAATCTATTCAGGAAGTTGTCTACTGTGCCAATGTGTTCAAGGCTACTTCCCGTTTTCTATCAGGTTCAGTGTAACTAGATTTATGTTGAGGTCTTTGATCCACTAGGACTTGAGTTTTGTGCAAGGTGATAGATATGGATCTATTTGTAATCTTTTACATGTTGACATCCAGTTATGCCAGCACCATTTGTTGATGGTGCTTTCTTTTTTCCATTGTATAATTTTTGTCTTCTTTGTCAAAAATCCAGTGTCCATAGATGTGTGCATTTATGTCTTGGTCTTCAATTCAATTCCATTGATCTATTTATCTGTTTTATGCCAATACCATGCTGTTTTTATTACTATGGCTCTTTAGTAGAGCTTGGGATCAGGGATGGTGATGCCTCTAGAAGTTCTTTTATTATACAAGATTGTTTTAGCTATCCTGAGTTTTTTGTTTTTCCGTATGAAGTTTAGTATTGTTCTTTCAAGGTCTGTGAAGAATTATGTTGGAATTTTGATGGGGATTGCATTGAATCTATAGATTCCTTTTGGTAAAATGGCCATTTTTACTATGTTGATCCTACCGATCCATGAGCATGGGAGATCTTTCCATCTTCTGACATTCTCTCCAATTTCTTTCTTCAAAAACTTGAAGTTCTTGTCATATAGGTCTTTTGCTTGCTTGGCTAGAGTTACCCCAAGATAGTTTATATTGTTTGTGGCTATTGTGAAGGGTGTTGTATCCATGATTTTTTCCTGAGCCCTTTTATTATTTGTATAAGAGGGCTAGTGATTTTTTTTTTAACTAATCTTGTATTCATCGATTTCACTAAAGATGTTTATCAACTGTAGGAGAGTTCCCTGGTAGAATTTTTGGGACCACTTATGTATACTATCATGTCATCTGAAACAGCTATACTTTGACTTCTTCTCTTTCAATTTGTATCCCCTTGATCTCCTTTTGTTATCTTATTGCTGCAGATAAAAACTTCAAAACTTCATATTGAATAGATATGGAGAGAGTGGACAGCCTTATCTTGTTCCTGATTTTAGTGGAATCGCTTTGAGTTTCTCTCTGATGTTGGCTGTTGGCTTGCTGTATATTGTTTTTATTATATTTAGGTATATTCCTTGTATCCCTGATCTCTCTAAGACTTTTTATCATGAAGGGGTGTTGAATTTTGTCAAAGGCTTTTTCAGCATCTAATGAAATGATCATATGGGTTTTTTTTTTTTCCTTTCAATGTGTTTATATGGTGGATCACATTGACAGATCTTTGTATGTTGAACTATCCCTGCATCCCTAGGATGAATTCTATTTGATCATGGTGGGTGAGCTTGGGGAATCTTGCTGAAGAGAAGGAAGAAGAATTGTAGGAGCCAGAGGGGTCAAGGACATCACACACACACACACACACACACACACACACACACACACACACCCCAAAAAAAAAAAAACAAAAAAACAAAAAAACCCACCTCAAAGAAAACTAACCTGGCTCACAGGAACTCAGAGTCTGAACCAACAACCCAGGAGCCAGGAGCCCGGATGGAACCAACCTAGGCCCTCTGCATATGTGTGACAGCTGGGAGCAGAGCTGCCCCTAATGCTTTGGCTGGCTCTTTGGAACCTATTCCTCATACTGGATTGCCTTGCTCAACCTTAATTCAAAATCAAAAATCGATATGCCATGCTTTGTTGATACCCATGGGAGGCCTGCCCCTTTCTAAACAGAAACAGAGGAGAGGATTTGCAGGAGGGAGGGTGAAAGGGAGGAGAAAAGAGGGAGAACACTGCAATCAGTGTATAAAATAAATTAATTAACTTTTAAAAATTAAAAAAAAAAAAGCAGCAGAGCTCCTGGTAACTAGATAGGTAAGAGAGAAAACAGGGCTCAGCAATGAGGGGACCCCAGTAAATCCCTCCATCCTTAGTTAGGAACACTAAAGCAATATACCTCGGGTGGATTTGAATCAAAACAAGCCAGCTCAGCTCTGAGTCATTTCAATTATTCACCCGGAATTGTGGGTGTCATTACTGCCCCAGCCTTAGCCGTTGCCCAGGATCAAATATAAATCCTTTCTGAAGGGAAATAGCATACCCAGCGGAGATATTCCCCAAATGACGAAGAGACGGCATCATTAACAAGTATGTGCTAAAGTTGTCACTACCCGATGCATTCTAAACAAAAGCTGAAGGGGCTGACTCCTCAGCAGAGCTAAGTGGCCTCAGCTAGCATGGGCATGCCTGTGTACAGGCTGGGTTGGTTTTTAAATAGATATTTCTAGATATAAGAACTCAGATCACCAGAACTCATAGTCCTAACTTTGCATGTGTGTAATAATACACAGATAGTCCTTAGATGAGAGGGTGATATCCTGATAAAAACCACTCTAAGTGGAAAATGTAAATCACAATTGCCTATGCACCCAACTAACTTTTAATAACATCAAAAGAGGTATGCTGTGGTGGTGGCGCACATCTTTAATCCCAGCACTCGGGAGGCAGAGCCAGGCGGATCTCTGTGAGTTCAAGGCCAGCCTGGTCTTCAGAGCAAGTTCCAGGACAGGCACCAAAACTATATGGAGAAACCCTGTCTCAAAAAAACAAAAAATAAACAAAACAAAAGAGGTACGCTGTAACATGGGTCATTTCCCTTTGTGATCGGGTGCTGGCTTGGAGCTCTGACTTGTGACCACTGCTCACTTCCAAGTCTTAGGAGAGAAGGCATTATGGCATATCATTAGTCTCAGGAAAAGGATAAAAAACTGCTTTACATCTATTTACTTATTTGTATGTGTGTGGGAGGTATGCTTGTGTGTGCTGCCCAGTGAATGGTGGACCAAAGGAAACGTGTGGGAATCTGCTCTCTTCTTCCACCATGCGGGTCCTGGGGGTCAACTCAGGTCATCGCAAGGCTTGCTGGCAAGTGCTTTTTGCCCACTGAGCGTCTCATTGATCCCCAAATTCAAATTTTGACGGACAGTTTCTACTACTGAGGGCACGCTGTTTTCATGCCATAGTAAAACTAAAAAAAAAAAATTAAAAAATAAATTGTAAATTTGGACCATTGTCAGTCAGGAAATGTCTGTCCCCAAAATAAGTAAACAGAGGTAGAAGTAAAACTGGCAATCTTAAAAAAAAATTAAACTTAAACTGACTAGCAGCTTGTGGGGGTTAAATCTGACTGTTGCTTGGTTGGATTAAGAAACATTTAGGGGCCGGGTGGTGGTGGTGCACACCTTTAATCCCAGCACTCGGGAGGCAGAGCCAGGCAGATCTTTGAGTTCGAGGCCAGCCTGGTCTACAGAGCGAGATCTAGGACAGGCACCAAAGCTACACAGAGAAACCCTGTCTCGAAAAAACAAACAAAAAGAAACATTTAGGGCTTTCCTGAGTGACACTTGGGTGTGTTGGAAGGGCATTTCCAGAAAGAATTAATGTAGGAGGCAGACCTGGATGGGGACAACACTGTTTCATAGGCTGAGGTCCTATATGTTTGGTAGCAAGTGGGCAGTTACTCATGCATGCCCACTTGTCCCTGACTCCAAACAGAATGTAGTATTAAAGATGTCTTGAGTTCCTACAGACACCAGGAGAAGGTGTTGCATCCCCTGGAACTGGAGTTACAGGTGGCTGTGAGCTGCCATGTCAGTGTTGGACCTGAAGCTGGGTGCCCTGGAGGAACAGCTGGTGCTCTTAACTGCTGAGCCACCTCTGCAGCCCCCAGAGTGCAATATTAAATTGGTTGGTTTTAAAAATACATTCCATATAGCTCTCTAAGGGACACTAATAGATTTTTTTTTCTCTACAATAAAAACAACACTGTAGGCTGAAAGTCACTCTAGACAGAGATGGGACCATGAATTGTATGCCAAAATTGTACTTTGAGAAGAAACAAATGCTGATTTTTTTTTTTTTAAATCGCTTTGTAGTTTCTAGCTCTCCAATGAGGTACTTGTGGTGGTTGCCATGGTGAGTCCTCTGGGCAGTAGCTCTAATTCTCCTCATTAGCAAGTAGCATATGGTGAGGTTATACTGTGCATTTTTTGTGCTAGAATAATAACTATGGAAAACTTGCAATGTGAGTGAGGGATAGGCAACTCCATTTCTGCTGCTTGGAGGCAAAACCTTAGAAGGGTGGGGGCATTTCTTCCATCACACAGCCTCATGAATGACACATACTTATTGAAAGAGTAAGGTCATACTAATTGTTTATGTATATTCCTCAATTTGGGGGCAAGGGCAATTTAATTGTTGAGGCCAATCAACATCTCGAAATACCTCAGAAGACAGTACCTCAATTAGCACAGAGATATTAAGCTCAGCATGGATTACTGAGCATTGTAGCTGGAGTTTTCTCCAGTCCCGCCCAGTCTCGCAGCTGCTTAGACCCAAATAAGCACACAGAGGCTTATAGTAATTAAAACTGTATGGCCTAATGGCTCAGGCTTCTTGCTAGTTAGATCTTACATCTTAAATTAACCCCTTTCTATACATCTATACCTTGCCACATGGCTTACCAGTATCTTTACATCTTGCTTCTCATGGCAGCGGCTGGCAGTGTCTCCTGACTCAGCCTTCCTGTTTCCAGAATTCTCCTCTCTGCTTATCCCACCTATACTATACTTCCTGCCTGGCTACTGGCCAATCAGCATTTTATTTATCAATCAATCAGAGCAGCACATTCACAGCACACAGAAAGACATCCCCAGCAGAGCATCACTGTTCAGAATATTCTAAAGATGAGGAGGACAGTTGCTCCATCCATCATGATTAACATGATGCTATTCTTGGGTAGTCTACAGCCACATAAAAAATATTCTTCATGTGGCAGAGGCTGGGGAAGCTGCGTGTTTACAGAAGAAAATACCAGCAGGGGTCTATCTAGATCACTTGTGACACCTAATCACAAAGATGTAGAACTATAAGAAAAATTTCAAATCAAGCATGGTGGCACACTCTTATCAGTGTAGCATTCAAGAGAGAGAGAGAGAGAATATTGAGAAACTCTACTGATCTTTTTTTTTTAAAGATTTATTTTTAGTTGTGTGTGTGTGTACTTATAGGTACATGTCTCGATGGCCTGCATTGTTATGTAGGTGCTGGATTCCAAACTCCAGGCATCACGATGTCACAGTAGGCTCTCTTAACTACTGACCCATCCCTCCAGCCCTCAACTACTAAAAGATGTTCATTGGAAGAATTGTAGCAATACAGAAACATAAAGCAATACAACATTTCTAGGCAAAAGAATCAGAGATATATTACAGGTACATAGAGTGTGTTCGTGTAAAGTACATTCATGGTTATCATCGTAGGGAAAGCATATCATGAACATTAAGTACTTTCCTTGCTGATCAGCCCTTTCCAGCAGAATATGAAAAGAAATGAATCCAAATGGCCCACAGTAGTGTTCTATTAGAGTGCATTTTGCTAACATTTTCTATTCTAGTATATAGACCTGCTCGTCCCTGAAAATATACAATTGAAAGATACTAAATATCATCTGGGGCTCTAGATAATGAATTGCCTATTGCTGCAAATAAACTACCACAAAGTCACTGGCATAGACCAACACAATTCATTTAACCTCCCCGTTTCTTTGGGTCCATTTAGGCACAGCTGGGTTTCTGTTTTGAGTCTCACAAACCTGTAACCCAGGTGCCAGGCAGCCTATGCTCTCAGCTGGAGGCTCAAATGGGAAGGATGCTCTGTGAAGCTTACTCAGATTACTGAGCTGTAGGATTTAGGGTCCCAGCTTCCAGGTGGCTGAGAGCTGGCTGCAGCACCTAGATCTAGCAGTAGATACTACTTGGGCTTTTCCAATAGGACTACCTATGTCCCTGAGTCAATCAAGCTGTAGCTGCTGGCCAACGAGATGGAGTCCCAGGTGGTGCAGCATCTTCTAACAAGTTTGATATAGTGGCCAGTTTAGCTGACACTACCAAGGCTGTTCCCATAGAGAAGGAACAACTTGGTTAATACAATCTAGGCCATAGAGATATCACTCTCGAGGCAACACACGCCAGCCCCATAAACAAGCCAGACTTACTAAGCCTGCTGCTTAGTGAAGGAGATGGTACCGTTTCTTACCATAAGACATATCTCCACTGAGCCACTTTGATATTTATGCAGCGTGGTTTAAGCACAGTTGAAGCAAAGTCTAGTCACTGAAAAGAAAGATGTGCACTAGAGCCTGAAAGGCAATCCCAGATGCGTCCTATGTGTAACGGGGCCAGCCCTCGATTTTCCTAAACTGGAAGAAGGCTCACACACTTTGTCCATAGCCATCATCTGGTTCCCTCAGACTAGAGAGCTTTGACTGACCACCAAATTCCTTTTGGCTTGTTTTTTGTTTGTTTGTTTTTGTTTTGTTTTGAGTCAAGTTGTCAATGAGTGTTCATGGGTTCCAGAGACAGTGGTTCCTATGAAGTAGAAAAAAAACGAATAGTCTAACTCATGATCCAGCAGATATGAATTGGGCAAACACTCTTTTCAAACCCCGGGCATGGGGGATTTGAAGATTCAGTAATGAACAAAATAGGATGTCCTCCTGTGAGTGAGAGACCCTGGTGAGTAAATAGTTACATGTGTGTGCTATTGTGATGAAGATGGCAACAGAGAGTGTCTAGGAGGTGTGCGAAGCTGCAACTCGACACATCAGTGTCTGGGAATTGATGGAAGGTCAAAGAAAGTTCCACAACATGATGCTAGGGATCCTAATAGCCACCAGACCTTAGCAAAACTGACACCAAGACTGAAGTACCATTCAGGCCTTGGAACCCAGCATGTAGGCAGCCCCACCTGCCAAATGAGAACAAAGACCTAATTCATCAAAGTCCATAGTTCTGGGAAAGTCCTTAAACATACTAACCTCGCTTTTTAACTGTTTTTGCTAACTGAGGTGTGTCTTCATTTTTGTGCTTAAAAACCCACCCTTAAGAAAGGCTCAGTACTGGGTGGTGGCACACACCTTTAATTCCAGCACTTTTTTTTTTTTGTTAATCCTAGCACTTGAGAGGCAGGAGCAGGCAGGTCTCTGAGTTTGAGGCCAGCCCAGTCTTGGGGGGATAAAGAAAAGAAAAGAACGGCTCAGGACAGCATCTGAGTCCTGAACACTGTGAAGTTGCTGACCTTCTTTCTATTGGCTTGAAGCTGTGTCTGAGTGGTCTCTGATGGAGACCCCACAACAGAAGAAAAGGTCTCCTGCAAATGTCTCAATCAGTGACAAACAGCTTCAAATTAAGGACACCTTTCTCCTGCCTGCCTATCTGTCTATCGTCTGTCTGTCTGTCTATTGTGGCACTTTTATATTTTTGTGGCAGAAACATCTCTCCAAGAAGATATTGGTTAATAAGTGCACTGAGTTCATCCTGGTTTCCAAACACTGGTCTGTGGTTTTGCCTCTCTTCCTTCCCACTCTAATTTTTTCTTCCTCTCCCAATATTTCCCCCATAATGACTGCAACAGAGAGAACAGATATGTCCGGAAACAATAAGCTGCAGTTTCATGACCTGTTGGTCCTGTTCCCACAGCAGATGCCTGAGTAGCTTCTGGCGGTCATTGCTGAACCATGCCCTCCCAGTACATACGGTTCATTAGGCCATGAGAATGCTTTCCAAAAGAAAACACTTCCAGCCATCACCCCCCTGCACTCCCCCTTGTACAAAAGACAGGGAATAACTCTTTGAATATGCTAATTTGGGGAAGTCAAAAACCAAAGAGCACCAACTTAGCAGAAATGACCAACCAACATACCAACCAACATCTTCCATAAAGCCCATACATCACAGGCTGCCACTCCTGAAAGTTTAATTTAATCAACTAAAAAGTTAACATTAAATTTAACTTAAATTTCAAAAGTTAAATTTAATCAATTTAGGTACCATCATGTTCATGGGAACTCTTCAAGAATGCCAACATTTTGACATTCTAAACTCAACATTTAAATTGTCTAGTGAAATCTTCCTGCCCCGTGTTTCTTGAAGGATTTCCTTCTGATGGATCCCACATAGGAACACCAGCAAGCCAGTAAAATCTTTGTTTAAATCTCAACTGCCCAATGTGGTTTCTAGAAGGTTCTCTGCCCTTAAAAGTGTCGTTGAATCCTTTCTCACTTTTATTCACGTACAAACACTTACAAAGCACCTCCTTTACGCCAAGACTGTATTTCAGCCAGAGCTGAACCCAGTGTGTACTCTCTATAGTTGGCGGTAGAGGACTACAGCGGCCTCCGCCACAAGGGGGCGCTCTGCCTTCCACCGTGGGAAGCACAGCGCGAAGGCCCCTAGCAGATGCAGCCCTTCATTCTTACAACTTCGGCTTCTAGAACCGTGAGTCTAACAAACAAACATCTACTGTATGTAAAATGCCCAAGCGGCGCTTTTCTCTTTACAGCAGCCGGAGACAGACTAAGTCGGGGAGAAAGGAGCCAGCAATGATGTATTTGTACACTAAGGAATAGACTTTCCAAACGTTGGTTCCTGTCTAACCAGTAAAACTGTGCCTCACTGTGACTGCCAAAAGCAACACTCTTCATCATTTTAAAATCAAAGCAAAATGTGATGACATCACCACTGCCTTTTCTGCACAGGACCGGAAATCACAGGTCCCTAGTAGTTGTGCTAATGGGCTTGACTTTCAGACTGATGAGAGAGACCCTGGAATGTGGAAACTAAAAGGTCTGCCATCCAGATAACGCTAGTGATTCGCGGCTAAAAATACAGCTACCAAACATGGAAAGGAGAGCTATGTCTTAGTAGGAGATGTTGCTCTGATGTATGATGCTAATTTTAAACCCCAGGCAGTTTGAAAGGGCAGGACATGGAATTTGAGCCTTGCTGATTCACAGACTATCGTGGAACCAGTTGTTCTGGGAAGGTGGGGAGTTTGTCTTCCTCTCTGCAGACTCACTCAGTCTTCCAAAAATGCTTTTCTCTTTCAAGATCAAAGACGCTGTTTTCGTCACGACTCTCAAGACTTTCTATAGAAACAATAAAAGGAGCAAGAAGTACTCTTTCCGCCCTCCTGTCCAATTTTTTGCTCATTTGGAGAGTAAATATTACTGAGGTACCTCTTCCTCCAAGTTTCCCTCCTAAAGTGGATTTAGGCTTTTGCTCCATTACTTGATTTCGATTTCCTTGTTACTGTGAAGATAGAATTTTCTCCTAAGACATCATCTCTAGAGAGATGGCTCAGTAGTTAAGAGACTGGCTCTTCCAGAAGAGGAATTTCCCAGCACCCACATGCTGAGTCACAACTATCTGTAACTCCAGTTCTCGAGGATCCAACACCCTCTTCTGGCCTCCTAAGCATCAGGCATGTAGATGGTGCACAGACATACACACAGGCAAAATACACATACATATATACATACATACATACATACATACATACATACATACATAAAATTATTTAAAAGATAGACATGGTGACTGTCTTTTCTTTCTTCTATAATGTATTTTACTATGGACACCAGAAAAAAAAAAAAGACAGATTGCCCCTTACTGCTTATTTATGCCCTGATTTATGACATTATCATTATGTTCCATATTATGGACATCTTTATAGCAAATATAATCATGTAAACAACAGTCTTCAAAAAATTTTCATAACCATTATTAGTTCAAGGTGTTTTTATAACAACCCTTCTCCTGAAAAATAAATGAAAAGTACTCCTCAGTGGAAGTAACTGAGGCCCTAAAACATTAAGGGCTTTAAAAGGAAAATATTATCTTAGAGGTATATTCCAATCTGTTTGAGCAATTTTATCTTAAAAATTCTTAATGAACAAAAATTATACTTTTTACTAATATTAGTCAAATGCCAATTGCATTTATAATGGTAACTTGCATTATAATTCTATGTAATATTAGTTTATAAAGGTAAAATCTGAAGCCTCGCAATGGTTGGCGAGATGACTGCGGGAGACTGTGAAGAATCCTGTGGTTTATTTGTAGAATATATTTTACTTCTTCTACTTTGCTTGATGTCATTAAGACTGGGAAGGAACTCTGCCCAGGAACTGCAATCATAAAGGTTAGAGTAATTGAGTTTGCACAATTAGTTGGGAGACATGAACAAGACAGCA
Organism: Onychomys torridus; assembly: GCF_903995425.1. Classification (NCBI taxonomy): domain Eukaryota; kingdom Metazoa; phylum Chordata; class Mammalia; order Rodentia; family Cricetidae; genus Onychomys; species Onychomys torridus. The sequence continues at coordinate 48,912,634 of NC_050446.1, read as the reverse complement.
AGTGTAAAGACATTTGCAAGTTGTGTCTGTGGTGATGCATGCCTTTAACAAGTAGATGGAGGGAAGATTAGACTTCTCAGGGGAAGCAACTGAGGCCCCAAAACATTAGGCGCTTAAAAAGGAAAACGCTATTTTATAGGTATATTCCAATCTATTCAAGAAATTTTGTCTTTAAAATTCTTAATGAACAAAAATGACATAGCTACTTTTTATTAATATTTGTCAAAGGCCAATTTAACTTGAGAAAGAGGAGCAGAGGAATCGCTGTGAGTTCAAGGCCAGCCTGAGATACATAGGGAGTTTCAGGACAGCCAGGACTACACAGTAAAACCATGTCAATAATAATAATAATAATAATAATAATAATAATAATAATAATAAACAAATAATGAAACAAGTTGCCTGTAAATTATAAATGGCAAATACAGCAGATAATATTAGTTAACAAACTCTGATAATATGCAATTGTGGAAGGGCTATTGTTTTGATTAGCTTATCAACTTGACACAAACTGGAGTCATCTGAAGAAAGGCCTCCATCAGGTTGACCTGTAGGCAAATCTGTGGGGCATTTTCTTGAATAATGGTTGATGGGAAGACCCATCCCACTGTAGGTGGTGTCATCCCTAAGCTGATGGTCCTGGGTTAAACAAGAAAGCAGAATAAAAATCATTTTTAAAATAAAGAAATATAAATCTCTGTCCATACTAAGGCAGTGTCCAAAGTAGTATCAGTGATCAATACTTTGATTTGTTGAGCCATTTCCTCCTTTCCAATCCTCCAGTCTCAGTCTCCCAAATGCTAAGGACAAAGGCATCAGGTACCATGCCCAGGTAAGAATAAACAATGTCTAAATGCCTGTTAAAATAATTTTCCTATTCACGTGTATATTCATAGTTCTTGTGAAGACCTAGCCTGTTTTTCCAGGAGTCAGGCAAGATGGGATGCAGCCAGTGATGTGCACCTATTAGGAGAGAGAAAAGGGAAGCAGAGAAGAGCTAGCTGGGGAAGCTAGAAACATCATAGTGGGTAAACAGAGAGGATTGTAAGGGAGAAAAGTCTAAATTGAAAATAAAATAGCTACATGCTTAGAGCAAGAAAGACTTTATTGGCTTCCTTGTTTCTGTTATCACAAGATGGATTTCCACTCCACACTGGTGTGCCCAGTGGCTGCTTTCATGTAAAGAATTGAACTGTGGACTGGGGCTACCTGGAAAAGACCCCTCTGTCTTGAAGAGTCTGCATACTGATTGATTGACTTCAACTCCATGATGGTGGAAGGCTGGAAGGCTGGAAAGGCTGCAGACTGGGAGCCAGAGTGTCTTGGGTTATGTTTAGTCACCTCAATAGCAATTATTACCAACCACCTCTGTGTGGGGTTCAATGAGAAGGACCCACATAGGCTCATATATATCTGACTCCTCAGTGCTCTGTTGATGGAACTGTTTGGGAAGTATTAGATGTTGTGGCCTTGTTAGAGGAGGCATGTTACTGGAGGAAAGCTTAGAGGTGTCCAAAGCCCACACCATTCCCAGTTAGCTCTCGCTCTCTGCCTTGAGTTAGGCATAAACAAGCAACCAACCAAAGATGTATGCTTTCATTTCTCACTGCTCTTGACTGTGAGTATGATATATTTGGAGTTCCTGCCTTGACTTCCCCACAATGATCGATTGTAACCTGGAATTTTAAGTTGAAATAAACTTTCTCTCTCAGATTCGTTTTGTCACCACAACAGAAATGAAACTAAAACATTCTGTAACTGGTCTAATATCTCAGTGACCAATACAGATTAACTTAACAAGTCACACTTTCCCTAAGTCTAAAAAACAATAAATGTCATCTTGATAGCCTCTGAAACTAGACCAGAGTTTCTTCACTTAACTGTAGTCTACCCACCTGATGGCCTCGTGAACACACGTAGTGAATGGACACTGACTTAGGATTTTCTTTTGTCCTAATTATCAAAGTGCATGTAACCATTTTCAAGGTGGAACATGTTATTTTATACAACCTCAAGACATGTTCCAGGGCTGTGGTCACTCATGTTTGAGGAAGAGTAAATTCTCTCTTACTCCCTTTGGAGCAAGAATCAATAAACTTTGAGGTGAGAAGTAATTATTTTTTTAAGGGATGGTGTTCTGATTTCATTTGTTGTCTTGATGAACACCATGACCAAACAACTCAGGGGTGGAAAGAACTGGAGGAATGTCATTTGCTGGTTCACTCACAGGCTCATATTTAGCTACCTTTCTTATCTAGCCAGGGCTCATCTCCTAGGGCTGGTGCTTCCACAGTCTGCTAAGCCCTCCTGAATCAGTGCATCAAGACAATCTTCCATAGGCCATCCTCATCTAGGAGACTCCTCAATGGAGATGTGTCTTCTCATAAAACTCCAGTGTATGTTAATTAGATCACTAAGGCTAACTAGAACACATGGTATGATCTTGGACTATTCAAATGTCTTATGCTTCATTTATCAATTAAAAATACATATATAGCTGCAAAAGGCACTTGGGATGTTTTTGAGTGAAGCATGGTAAGCCACAGAGATAAAAATTTCTGTTCTGAAGGAAGAAGTGGTTTGTGGGTATACTACATAAGCATAGCCTCACAGAGAAGCACACAGAGCAGCCAGGAGGCAGGGGCATGGCTAGTCTGAGGGGCTAACTGTGGTTATCTGGCACTTGACCTCAATGATTAGAGAAGGGATGCAGAGTTCCTAAAGGGTAAGGGGGTAGCTACTGGACTCACTGGCTTTCATATGAAAGGCAAGTTACTTGCCTTCTATAGGACTTCCACAGCCCTGGGAAGGGTGGTCCCTCCAGAGTAGCAAAGCCTCCAATACAGAACTAGAAGCCATAGTTCCCACACACATTATTGATACTATCTTGTCTTCCTCTGAAGAGCATCAAATACCATTGTCTGCAGATACAAAATAATACTATATTCCCTAATGCATGTACTATTAAGTACAAATACTAGAATCTGCATTATCACCAGATACAAAGGCATCTCTGTACTCAGGTACTGATCTCTCTGCCTGTGGCTCCTCAGCAAATAAATGCTTCAGACTTAAAAAAAAAAAAAAAAAAAAAAAAGTTAAAAGCAGCTAATGACAGCACAGTGAATCCATGGTAAAACTTGGAACTGGCCTTCCACTTCCGGACTTCTGTGTCCTGTTATCCGATAGCATGACGCTGGGGCTGAAGAGAGGGTTCAACTGGTTAAGAGCAGTGGCTGCTCTTCCAGAGCCCTGGGTTCAAGTCTAGTCACTGTCATGGTAGCTCACAACTATCGGTAACTTCTGTTCCAGGGACTCTAATGCCCCCTTTTGGCCTCCACAGGCACCAGGCATGCATGTGGCGCATAGACATACAAGCAGGCAAAACACCTATGCACATAAAAAGTAAGATTTTACTTTAAAGACTATATAGCTGACACTATCCAGAAATTCTAAATAACACACTTCTGTTAATTATTATCTCATCTTTGGTGTGAAATCAGGAGATGTTTTTTAGAAAGGCCAACTCTGAGAATTTGAGAAAATGTCCAGAAAACAAATTTTTATTTTATTTTATTTTTTTGGTTTTTCAAAACAGGATTTCTCTGTGTAGCCCTGGCTGTCCTGGAACTCTCACTCTGTAGACCAGGCTGGCCTTGAACTCAGAGATCTGTCTGCCTCTGCCTCCCTAGTGCTGGGATTAAAAGCATGCGCCACCACCACCCAGCCAGAATCTTCTCTACGTTTGCCTTCTGGACTTGCAACATCCTGTGGATTTATTCCCAAAGATGAATGTAGCAAGTTTGACTGAAGTCTGGAACCTGGTATCTCATAGGTATCAGTCATAACTTCATGCCAGGGCATGCCAGAGCAATAAGGAACATCCTGACCCCTGAGCTCCTGGCCTCTCCATCTGGGGAAGTGAAGCGAAGTTTAAGAGACCCTGATAAACCCCAGTACCACATCCTTATTGGTCCCTGGATGCACTTTTTAATGTCTTTGCCTCCTAGAGGAGAAAACTGTAATTAGCCATGAGTCACAAACCTTATGAATCACATCTATGATTATTATTTTTCTACAACTAAATAAACTGTATACACTCTTCATGGTTTAATTGTGAACTCTTGCTGCTTAGCTCCAACTAGAAACTTGGGTATTAAAATGTCCCAAATGTTGCTTTAATGATTATTTGAGTCTCTCTCTCATCTCCCTCTTACCTCATAGGAAATGATGGCCTCACTGGACGGCTGCTCCACAGGCCACAATCAGATGTCAACCCACCTTGGAGAAGATTGTTTCATTGATTGGCCACCAGCAAGGTTGATGCCATTTGTATTCCTGGCAGAAGGAGGGAAGTTTATTTTAAGTGACTTATACAGGAGCAGAACATTCTTGATTTATGCTCTTTTGAATACAGATAGAATCTTTCCCATTGCTTAAGTCTAAACTACAATATACTCTCATTTGTAAGCTACTTACATACGTCTAGCTAGCATGATCAGATATTAGATCGATTTGCATAAATAGAAAATCAAAATCTACATTAAATAGTATTAATGGTTTATGGCTGAATCATTTTTCTTCAGCAGAAATACTAATAATTGGATGGAGGATACTTCTGTTTGTTTTGCTTTTGCTTTTGAAGAGAAAAGCCTCACTGTAAGAATGAACACTGAAGTCTAGGAAAGTCTCATAGCATTTTACAAAGCACATCATAGCTATTATTTCATTTTGATTTGTAGAAACCTCATATGGAAAATGAGGCAGGCATTACAATCTCTATCTTTAAAAGTTAAGGAAAACCCGCCATATATTGTGGTGCATGCCTTTGATCCAAGCCCTCAGGAAGCAGATACAGACAGATGTGAGTTTGAGGCCAGCCTGCTCTACAGAGTGAATTCCAGGCCAGCCAGCCATTTACAGTGAGATCAGATCTTTTTTTTTTTTTTTTAATTCCAGATAGAAATGGAGAAGATTGCCATGGCAGATCTCTAGTCTCAGAGACTGTAATGACAAACCCTTCCGTAGCACTGTTCTCTCATCTGGTCTAAGCTGCTTTTCCTTGGAGCACTGTGTGTACATCCATCCTCTCCTACTAATGGAGTCTCACCATGTGCTGTGGATATCGCTCTGTGTAAATAAAGTACTGATTGGCCAGTGGCCAGGCAGGAAGTATAGGCGGGATAAGAGAGAAGAGAATTCTGGGAAGTAGAAGGCTGGGGAGAGACACCGCCAGCCGCTGCCATGAAAAGAACATGTAAAGACACTGGTAAGCCACAAGCCATGTGGCAAAGTATAGACTAACAGAAATGGGTTAATTTAAGAGAGAAGAAGTAGATAACAAGAAGCCTGCCACAGCCATACAGTTTCTAAACAATATAAGTCTCTGTGTGCTTTCTTGGTTGGGTCTGAGCAACTGTGGGACTGGCGGGTAAGAGAGATTTGTCCTGACTGGGCCAGGCGGGAAAACTCTAACTACAAATGGCATCCAACGTGTTGGCAAGAGTTTCCACCTAAAACCTGAGAAAAAAGATTCTAAACGGAGCTAAAAACAGCTTCCTAGTTGTCTCTCTCAAGTTAGTGGCAGCCTGCTGATTTGAGCTACTATGGCGGGTTCCTGGCGTGTGCGTCTGACCTGCAGTGTGGCGGGAATGAAGAATCTACAAGAGGCACTTTACTCTGCTGCATGGTGGATTTAGCCTTTGCTAGTTAAAAACAACAAGAACAAAAGGTTTCTGGGCTATGAACTGCTTTGATAGAACTGCTTCTGATAGTTGATGGTACACATGGCTCCAGACCCAGAGCTGGCGGTAAACTGTACCATCACCATGTTGGGAAGCTGAGGTGGGTGGAGCCAAAGATGGATATTACACAGAGAGTCTGGTTTGTCTTGTCTTTGGGATTTTTAACTGCAGAAAAAGATTTGATTGTAAAAGCTATTGAGTTAAACAAATATGTAAATTTTAAAGGTAACTTGACTTCAAAATTTGGATATAAGGATATGTTGCTTTGGAAAAGAGTCTCTGCTTTTGTTTCCACAGAAAGCCAGAGGCTGTGGATTTGTTCCAGATTAAGATACATCAGGTTTGATCAGCCAAGACCCCCTGAAAGGTCTCCAATGACACCATGGCCCAGATGATCCGACATCCAAAATGGTTTCAAGGCAACTGGCTCAGAGGTTCACCCTCACGGACTACTCCATAATCCTAAAATTTTCTTTGTGTTCCCATAAGATACAGTGCCCCCCTCAAGCAGGAAGTAGTAAGAGAAACTATGACCAAATTCCCAGCTAGCTTTTGAGATGGAATTGGCTCACTCCTTCTCTAAACCCAGACATATTGCTAAAAGAAAAGGTTAAGAGATTCTTGTGTCCCAAATCAGAAGAGCCCTCTGGTGTGGGACAGAGAAAAACCAATATTTTTATTTAAATCAGGTTGATTATAAATGCAATCTTTTTCTAAAGTTAAAAAGGGGATATGATATAGATATGATAGGATGAAAGGGTAGATTAATGAACTTACTTCTAAAGAGCAACAACTCATTTAAAATGTTTTACATTGGTATAGATTTTAGTCTATTGATACAAACTTAAAGTTAATTTTGTTACACTGTGTGTATATTTCTACTTTTGTTTAAGGTATTATGTTTGTACAGCTCATTTTAAATTGAAATGGATAATTAAAAATAGATTAATAATTAGTCATCTATGATAATCATACTCATAGCCATGTTAGTTAAGTCTTCTAGATATACAGAGAGATATTTCAGATAGACAGGTAATCCTCAAACACTTCAAAAGACTACAGAATATGGCATTTAAAATATTTTTAAAATTTAGGCTTTCTGGACAGTGAGACATGTCTGCTCCTGGCAGCACCAATTTACTTCAGAGAGGAGGATGGGCATTGAAGACACTTCATATGGAGTTTATCTTCACCTTGGCAAAAATAGCCATTTGGGCAAGAAACTGTTCTTGCCTGGACTACTTGATCAACTGGACATGCAGGACCCATAGAAAGGTGACCACTGAACTTTGCTTGACAAAATGGTCCTTCATGTTCCTGCTTCGCAGAGGAAACTGCCAGACATTCTACAGGACACTGAGAGAAGTGACCGAGATACTCTAGCCCTGTGGGCTGAAGACAAATGCCCCAACTTTACAAAGGAACATTAGGTGACTGTCCAGGCTGCTAGCTGTCTCTGTCTACTCTTGCAAGACTCCCGAAAGTTGCTTGCATCCTTTTCCCGGTTCTCAGGTAATATTATATCCTTCTGAGGTCTTTGATGTGGTTAAAGACTAGATAGTTATAATTTCCTCAGTTATGATAAAAGATAAGTCAGATATAAAACCTAAGACTCACAAATATACGATAGATAGGATATCTTCTTTAATATTGTAACTGTAATTCTTGCTTGATAATTGTTTTGTTATATGTAATTGTACTATGTAAAAGTTAAAACCTTCCTAAAAAAAAAAAAAAGAAAAGGGGAAGTGCTGTGGATATCGCTCTGTGTAAATAAAGTACTGATTGGCCAGTGGCCAGGCAGGAAGTATAGGCAGGACAAGAGAGAAGAGAATTCTGGGAAGTAGAAGGCTGGGGAGAGACACTGTCAGCCGCTGCCATGAAAAGCAACATGTAAAGACACTGGTAAGCCACAAGCCATGTGGCAAAGTATAGACTAACAGAAATGGGTTAATTTAAGATAGAAGTAGATAACAAACGGCCTGCCATGGCCATACAGTTTCTAAACAATGTAAGTTTCTGTGTGCTTTCTTGGTTGGGTCTGAGCAACTGTGGGACTGGCGGGTAAGAGAGATTTGTCCTGACTGGGCCAGGCAGGAAAACTCTAACTACAACCATGCCTAAAACATTTTTGTGCATATTAAGGCCCACTAACAACTGAAAGTATTGAATAGTGTCTGTTCCTACTCTGGACTGGGCAATGCTGTCCCTTAAATGTTTCTCTGTTGCAATCACCACTGTGCTGGCAAATGGCCCTCTAGGAGAAAGGAGCCTGGTTTGTAGTCATTGCTAATTTCTGTGGTAAAAATGCTCCCCTCATGGCTAATTTCAGGCTGTCCAGTGATTAAAAAGCTGGCTTGTGTAATCCTGAACAGGTAACAGTTTCGTCTGCAGGTGGTACAGGCTGAGTCCCACCAACCACCCAGCACCATTTTTTTTTCTTTTTTTTCTTTTTGGTTTTTTCGAGACAGGGTTTCTCTGTAGCTTTGGAGACTGTCCTGGAACTCACTCTGTAGCCCAGGCTGGCCTCGAACTCACAGAGATCCGCCTGCCTCTGCCTCCCGAGTGCTGGGATTACAGGTGTGCGCCACCGCCGCCCGGCTACCTAGCACCATCCCTACACACAGTTCATGTGATGGTGACCTATCATTGCCATCCTCATTTCACAGGCATGAAAACCAAAAGTGATCCAGGAAATTGTAGAGCCAAGATGCAAGCCTGGGTTCTGCACCACTAAAGCTCAATTAAAACTCAATGTAAAATAAAACTTAAGTGTAATCAATCAGAAACCCTCAGCTAACATTTCCCTGTGGATTTTGATAGGTGAATGGTGCTGGTGGTAGCGCTGGTTACCAGGGGAAAAGTCACAAGCCATGGCCTCAACTAATAGAGTTACAGAGAGCTTTATTAGGAGGGAAAGGGGGTGGAGAGAGGGGAATCAGGCCTGGGGGTGGGGGGTGGGGGGAGGAAGAGATGGCGAGAGCAGAGCAGAGAGCAGGGAATAGAGAGAAAGCAGAGAGAACACGTGGGGTCTGCATCCAGCTTTTAAGGCATGTACATAGTTGTCAGTGCCCCCAATGACATAAATGCAAGACCCCAGCTGTCCAGGTACAAGATCCTAATAGTCCAGGATTTTTGCTTCTTATAAAAACTGAGTGAACAGGAATAGGGGCATCGTTTCTCCCAGAAAAACTGCTTGCAGCTGACTTGGTGGGCATCGGTTGACTCTTAAGAGGGTAGGGAAAGAGTTTTTTGTTTTGTTTTGTTTTGTTTTGTTTTTGAGGTAGACAGGCATCCTGGGATAGTGGGCTGTTCTGCTGCCCTGGAGCCATCCATTCATCTTGGCTTGGCACTCTGGCTGCTTTTGTGTCTGACAGGATGCTGGTGAGACAGAAAAAGCCTGAATTACATCCGACCTGTCCAGAGGGACTCAAGCTGGTTTCTGGAGCTTGGGGAAATTTTGAACATGTTAAGAAGCAGCCATGAGAATATTAGTGACCATTTGTAGTGTTTAGTACTCTGCTTGTATTGGTTAGTGCTAATGAGAGAGACAGAGAGATTGGAACATGTTTTTCATTTTTATACCCTGAGATAAGCTTTATCAGAGATGGATCATTTAAGGCACCTGTTTCCTTTGCTAGTTAAGCATCCAGGAGACACAGGTGATCAATTATTGAGAGCACTTAACAATAATAGATGTTTTGTAGCGCCCAGACACTTTTGGGTCTGGGGGTGTCAATACCTTTTAGCTGTTACAGTTTCTTACAGCTGTTACTTGATGATCCCTGGACTCCAGTTCAGTGGTGGTCCTGTACCATTAGCTGAGCAGTTAATTAGGAGAGGGAACTGGGAAGAGAAAAGCGTGTGGGGTGAGAACTCATTCTTTTGGAATTAGGGACAAGGCAGAGGTCAGGGCCCTGTCTGTGTGCATGAGGAGGAGAAGCACTTCTGTCAGGTCTGGAGTGAGGCCCATGGAGGGAGCAATGCAATGGAAGCTCCTGTCTTGGCAGGAGACTCTTTTCCCATTCAGTAAGCCTGAAAGTGCAAGCAAATCTGGTGAGGTGGGTAAGGCTGTCCTCCCTACCCTGACAATAGGGAAATGAGGAGAGTTGGGACCCCAGGACTGGGTTAGTGGCTCTGATGTCCAGAAGGAAAGAAACGGATGGCTTCCATGCTGTGTTCTGGGTGCCCTGCGAACGAGGCTGTGGCCAAGCCTAGGTCTGCTGGAGGTCTTTGTCTGTCCCCCTGCCTCTTGGTATCTGGGTGCATTCAGCTGACCGGTTGTCTTTCTAGGTGGCCCTCTGAACAAGGCTCAACCGATGGCATGGCAGGACATGCACTAGCCCCGGTGGCCTTTCCTCCCCGCCCCCGCCCCCCCCCCCGCACTTAAAACAGGGACCCAATAGCTTTTGGGAGCCAGTCAGACAGCATGGGCCAGCACTTGGCAGTTTTGTTCTCGGGCTTTCTCATCTCTCCCCTGGCATACCTTAAATGCCACAGCTGGAACTTCCGCCTGTGGGGTCAGGAGCCTTGCTCTCCAGATGCCTAAGTTTTAGTCCTATGTTGGGGAGGTCTGGGGGACAAGAGACGGATTTTTGAACTTTTTGATGTCCGCTAGCTTGAGGACAGCTTTTCAAAGACCTGCCAGGAGGCAGGGTGTGAACTGATGGTAAACTTATTTGCATGTATCCTAGCCTGCTTTCAGACCTGTCTGTGCCTCTCACAGCAGCTTGAGAGTGAGTGGGAGGAGTTAAGGTGAGAGCCCAATACTGGAGAGCCCACCCACTCATTCAGGAGTTAAGGTGAGGTGAGTTAAAGCCTGCCCAATACCAGAGAGCGAAGAGTGGAGAGCGGAAGTCAGACAGAAGTGGTTGCACAAGGCAGAGAAAGAATCAGAAGTGGAGAGGGGGGTGGAGGAGAGGTTCAGAGTTTCGGTAGAAAGCTTGGTGATAAGGTGCTGTGGATATCGCTCTGTGTCAATAAAGTTCTGATTGGCCAATGGCCAGGCAGGAAGTATAGGCGGGACAAGAGAGAAGAGAATTCTGGGAAGTAGAAGGTTGGAGGGAGACACTGCCAGCTGCTGCCACCATGAGAAGCAACATGTAAAGACACCGGTAAGCCACAAGCCATGTGGCAAAGTATAGACTAACAGAAATGGGTTAATTTAAGATAGAAAAGGTAGATAACAAGCAGCCTGCCATGGCCATACAGTTTGTAAGCAATATAAGTTTCTGTGTGCTTTCTTGGTTGGGTCTGAGCGACTGTGGGACTAGCGGGTAAGAGAGATTTGTCCTGACAGGGCCAGGCAGGAAAACTCCAACTACAAATGGCGTCCAACGTGTTGGCAAGAATTTCCACCTAAAACCTGAGAAAAAAGATTCTAAGACAGAGCTAAAAACAGCTTCCTAATTGTCTCTCTCAAGTTAGCAGCAGCCTGCCGGTTTGAGCTACTATGGTGGGTTCCTGGCGTGTGCGTCTGACCTGCAGTGTGGCGGGAATGAGGAGTCTACAAGCGGCACTTTACTCTGCTGCGTGGTGGATTTAGCCTTTGCTAGTTAAAAAAAAAAAAAAAAGTTTCTGGGCTATGTGCTGCTTTAATAGAACTGCTTCTGATAGTTCATGGTACACATGGCTCCAGACCCAGAGCTGGCGGTAAACTGTCCCACCGCCATGTTGGGAAACTGAGGTGGGCGGAGCCAGCAGCCACAGTGGCATTTCAGTCTTACAAAGATGGATATTACACAGAGAATCTGGTTTATGTTGTCTTTGGGATTTTTAACTGCAGAAAAAGATTTGATCGTAAAAGCTATTGAGTTAAACAAATATGTAAATTTTAAAGGTACCTTGACTTCAAAATTTGGATATAAGGATATGTTGCTTTGGAAAAGAGTCTCTGCTTTTGTTTCCACAGAAAGCCAGAGGCTGTGGATTTGTTCCAGATTAAGATACATCAGGTTTGATCAGCCAAGACCACCTGAAAGGTCTCTGATGACACCATGGCCCAGATGATCCAACATCCAAAATGGTTTCAAGGCAACTGGCTCAGAGGTTCACCTTAATGGACTACTCCATAATCCTAAAATTTTCTTTATGTCCCCATAAGATACAGCGCCCCCTTCCAGCAGGAAGTAGTAAGAAAAACTACGCCCACATTCCCAAAATTATCAAGCTGGCTTTGGAGATGGAATTGGCTCACTCCTTCTCTAAACCCAGACATATTGCTAAAAAAAAAGGTTAAGAGATACTTGTGTCCCAAATCAAAAGAGCCCTCTGGTGTGGGACAGAGAAAAACCAATATTTTTCTTTAAAAAGCAAGTTGATTATAAATGAGATCTCTTTCTAAAGAAGAAAGGGGAATATGATATAGATATAATAGGATGAAAGGGTAGATTAGGGAACTTACTTCTAAAGAGCAACAGCTTGTTTAAAATGTTTTACATTGGTTTAGATTTTAGTCTATTGATACAAACTTAGTTAATTTTGTTATACTGTGTGTATATTTCTAATCGTGTTTAAGGTATTATGTTTGTATAGCTCATTTTAAATTGAAATGGATAATTAAAAATAGATTAATAATTAGTCATCTATGATAATCATACTCGTAGACATGTTAGTTAAGTCTTCTAGATGTACATAGAGATATTTCAGACAGATAGGTAATCTTCAAATACTTCAAAGACCTACAGAATATGGCATTTAAAATACTTTTAAAATTTAGACTTTCTGGACAGTGAGACATGTCTGCTCCTGGCAGCACTGATTTACTTCAGAGAGGAGGATGGGCATTGAAGACACTTCATATGGAGTTTATCTTCACCTTGGCAAAAATAGCCATTTGGACAAGAAACTGTTCTTGCCTGGACTGCTCGATCAACTGGACATGCAGGACCCATAGAAAGGTGACCACTGAACTTTGCTTTCAAAATGGTCCTTCAGGTTCCTGCTTCACAGAGGAAACTGCCAGACATTCTACAGGACACTGAGAGAAGTGACCGAGAGACTCTACCCTGTGGGCTGAAGACAAATGCCCCAACTTTACAAAGGAACATTAGGTGACTGTCCAGGCTGCCAGCTGTCTCTGTCTACCCTGCAAGACTCCTAAAAGTTGCTTGCATCCTTCTCCCGTTTCTCAGGTAATATTACATCCTTCTGAGGTCTTTGATGTGGTTGAAGGCTAGATAGTTATAATTTCCTCAGTTATGATAAAAGATAAGTTAGATATAAAACCTTAGACTCACAAATATAAGATAGATAGGATATCTTCTTTAATATTATAACTGTAATTCTTGCTTGATAATTGTTTTGTTATATGTAATTGTACTATGTAAAAGTTAAAACCTTCCTTAAAAAAAAAAGAAAAGGGGAAGTGCTGTGGATTAAGGTAACTCTTTTCATTTGCCTGTTCACTGGCAGAAGTTAGATAATTCCCATGAAGCCATTATACAGCCAAATTTACTGGTATCCGCCCCTATGTCCCATGGCTGCAGTGCCGAGAGAGAAAAACAAAAAATTAAAATAAAAAACTGTGATCAGACTCCAATCCCAGGCATCCCTGAGGTGGAAGGATCTATCACTCAGCACAGGTTACTCCCCTTTTCAAGAGAGAAGTAAGGTCTGGGAGCATACACAGCATGTGGACCCCCTGAGGGTCCAACAGCATTGTCCCCTTCCTCAAGGGAGAGAATGAGTCCTTGCCAGCACAGCCCGAGGACACACACCCCCAGGGAGGGGCGGGGTGTCCAGCGTAAAGAATATAGCTCAGGCCGAAGTGTGGAAAAAGGCAGGGGAACTCACCAATCACACATGTGGTGGAGGCAGACGTGAGCACAGTCCCGATGTGGTACCGTGGTGGCGGCAGCGGTGGCTGGCAGTTGCAGGTCCTCGGAATAGGCTTCCGAATGCTCAGCCTTGGATGCAGAGTGCCCAGAATTTCATATCCAAGTTACTGCACCAGATGATAGGTAACTGGGGCTGGTGGCTGTGCTGGTTATCGGTGGAAAAGTTACGAGCCACGGCCATGACTACCAGAGTTACAGATAGCTTTATTGGAAGGAAGAAGGGGATAGGAGAGAGGAGAGCAGAGACAGAGCTTGGGGTCTGCATCTGGCTTTTTAAGGTGCACGTGTAGTCACCAGTGCCCCCTGGTGATGTAAGACGCAAGACCCGGAGCTTTTCTCAGGTACAAGATCTTAACAGATTTCCCACTTTAACTGCAGCGGAGGATCAAACCCATAGCCTTGCACATCCTAGGCAAGCACTTTACTACTAATCCCCACACCGCCATCTTCAAATACATGTGTACACACACACACACACACACACACACACACACACACACACACTCACCCAGACCTAGTGGAACACTGAGTCTCTTGTCATCTGCTGCAGCCAGCTTTGTGAATCACTTTCTGCCCAGATAAATGTTTCAAAAGTTAAAATGCCTAAATTTAACCCTCATTTACTTATGACTTAACTAATTTTTAGTTAGTGAACATTTTCATGTGTGTGCATGTACAAGTGTGTGTGTGTGTGACTGAACTTTGCTCATATTTACCTCCGTCACTCTAAGAGTCCCCTCACTGGTCCCCTTCCTTCCCTAAAATAACCTGCTTCTGCTTTCTTGTCATATCTAATATATAGATTTAGATTCTACATTTCTCTCTCCTATCTCTACCTAACCTTCCCTTTAGAACACTCCCTCCCCACATATATAGCCCCCCCCCTCTCTCTCTCTCTCACACACACACACACACACACACACACACACACACTTCTTTCACGAGAACCAATAAAATCTGAAGGCATCTCCTGAGCACTTACAACATGCAGGCACTCCACACTTTCATTTTAAGTGAACTCACAACCTCCCTGGAAAGAGACTCTGTTGTCATTCTCTGTTTACAGGCAAGACACTCCCAGCACCCACATTAAACTACTCAAAGGTTGCACAACTCACATCCAGGATGTTCGTGCTGGACACAGTCTCGGAGCCTAGACTCTGTTACCCCGTGCAGTCCCTCCCCATGCCATTGTACTGCCTGATTCAACATGCCAGCAGCTAACCAGTGTGTATTTCTTGGAGTTTTTGTTGCTGATGTTGTATGTGTTTTTCTTGACACATTTTGTCTTTTATCTTTTCCTGCCCAATAGGTAGGAAACAATAGTCTCTCTCTCTCTCTCTCTCTCTCTCTCTCTCTCTCTCTCTCTCTCATCTTATCTAAAGCAGGGGTCTCCAAATTATCTCAGGGCTAATCCCCAATCTTCCCTCACTCTAAAACTATCTGAAATGAACCACCCTTCATGGGTGACTCTCAGAGAACTGAGTAATGGGAGCTAAAGACTCCAGTTCCATATAACTGGGATTACAAAAGTTTTCCATGAGTCTGTGTGGGTGGCCAACTGGCGTCCAACATTTATGGAGCCTAGAGCAAGAACGGTAATGAAGGTTCACCAAATCATTTTTGACTACGTGGAATTATAAATCAAAGCTAGTAAATGTCTACAATAGAGTCTGGTTTCCTTTGGAGGCTAAGTTTGAATCTGGAATTATTGAATCCCTCAGAGTTCCTCTCAGTGGGGCAGGGAAAATTGATCCTAACCCACCCGTGGTCTCTTTCCTCCTTCCCCGGTTCAGTCTTGTCTACAAACATTCCACCCCATACAGTCAAGCTAGGTCCCCTCCAAAACAAACAGCTGCTCTGGCCACCTCTTGGGTAGACACACAGGGCCATAGCCTGTCCCTAGGAAGACAGACCTAAGGAGGAAGACTTCAAGCCCTGCATGTAAACTAGGTGTTTGGGCAGGCAATTCCAGGGCCCATGAGTGGGAAGAGATATCTTGAGACTGAAAGAGCATCATGGCCTAGCCTTCCAAAACACAGAGCTCAACATCCAGGGCCCTATTGTGCAGTATTCCTGTGGGAGTACCGTGAGCATGCTCTCCTGGAGGCACAGCTTGAAACCTGTGGGTGATCATTTTCAATGATTCGAGTATTTGACAAATGGATGAAAGCTAAGTGAGGAAGGAATCTCACATTAATATTCTAATTACATCATTATGAGGTGATCACTTCCTAATGGCTAAAAACTCACCTGTTCAGGCCCTGATGACTAGACCAGTGTGAAAGCTAATGCAATCATTTGGCTAATGAGTTATAATAAACGTGACGTGGTTCCCCAATGCTCTCCTATTTATGATCTGAGTTACCTGGAGCTTTCTCCTCCCATAGATCCAATCTCAAATATGCAAATCACACAAGTAATTTTCTTTATTTAGTTCACCAAGTGTGAAAGCAAATGATTTCCTAAAATTTAAGCTTTAACACTTACACTTTCTAGATTCTGACAGAAAGGAAGGGGAGCAAGCCAGTGACTTGGTACAGACACGAAAAGCCTGAGCAGGAAGCCCTAAGAGCTCAGGACACACCTGACCAGCCACTGTGCTAGGAGGACTCAGTGAGCACACCAGGCCTGGCTTGCTCTAGAAAGTTCTGGAACTTCCTAATTTAGCAAGTTACCTGAAGGGCTTGTTTAACAAGCAACAGAATGCTGACTTTCCCTGGGAGTTTCTTTCAGTAAGTCTGATTTGGGATCTGAGGCTGCATTTTCATCCAGTGCCCAGAGGATGCCGATGCCACTGGTGTGTGGGATTTTGTCACTTTTGGAAGTTTCTTTCTTGGGGTTCTCAAGTCACTCTTGCTGCATCCACAGCTTAATTCTAGTCCATGAATGCTCGCCCTTCCACCTTCCTGAGAACATAATTGGCAGCTCATCTCTGCAGCAGGAACCCACACCAGACATTGAAACCAACAGTAAAACTAATCTTTGCAAGAAGGGAGGGAGAGAGGGAATAAGGGGTGGGAGGAGATACGTGCGCTTTCCCAAGGCAATAATACATTCCAAGGGTCTCAGAGATCATACCATCTGTTAATCTTCTTCCTACAAACATCCTATCCATAGCCACCACACCTGGTGTCTACTTCGCACATAGTCCTAAGTTCACTTGCTCTGGGTTTTACAGGACCACTTCTCCTATTTCTACTTATTTATTAGGACACCAATGCTCAGTCACTTCACATTTTGGTCTAAACTATTGAGAAGAAACTTCAGAGAGTCTTTTCCCAGGAGGCGCTTCCCCTGTTGGGACCATGCCTGGTATGGGAGCAGAGAGGCCAGGATGAGAAAAGAAATGGGAAGAGATACAGACTGAGTTCATGGGGAGCACAGGAGTGAAAATATTTCATCTGTCCTCAGACAATGTCTTTTCAACTCACAAATGAATGGCTATAGAATATACATGATGTGGACAGTGGTAAATAGAAATAGTTTTATGAGTTTTATGAGTGCATTACAACTAATTATCAAAGTTTTATAATAGGGTTTGAGTATTAATATTGCTTAGTTTTGTGCTATATCTTGTACTGAATAGAAGAATGCTTGTGGATAAAAATAGTCATTATACAGATTTTAACTATATGATTTATTCCATCAAAGAAATAGTATTTTTGCATGTTAATATTTCTGATAAGAAATAGACAGAATAAATGACCTGTGAGGATGTGAGCATGGTGTGAGCATTGGGAACATCCCATGATAACCTGGACAGGTCAACTGGTCACAGCGGTAACCAAGGGATGCCTGCAGATATCAATAAGAGTTTGCTCTAGAGTTGCCTTATGTAGAAACCTTTGAACTCAGGCCTATTTTGGATATATAAACCCAAGCTAGACTCTTCTGTCTTCAAATGGTCATGGGAATCCTGAAATGTCATTTTTTGTTAAATATATAATTTCTTTTTTTAAAGATTTATTTATTTATTATGTATACAGTTTTTCTGCCTGCAGGCCAGAAGAGGGCACCAAACCTCATTATAGTGGTTGTGAGCCACCATGTGTTTGCTGGGACGCGAACTCAGGACCTTTGGAAGAGCAGTCAGTGCTCTTAACCGCTGAGCCATCTCTCCTGGCCCTGTTATATGTACAATTTCTATGCTATACACTGAGCTGGTGTTTCTGGAATACTGAAGGCCTGGAGTGGGAAGGAGACTTGCTTTTCATTGTTTGTCTTTAGTTACATTTGATTTTTGTGTGTGTTGGGGGGATCAATTTTATTTGATGGGCTATAGTAGACTTTCTTCTGTATGTCCCCTTTATAGTCTTGGGATTTTAAATTACATAGGTGACAGAATGCTGACACAGAGAGTTCAAAGCCTTTGAAAGAAGAATTTGTCAACCATTTTTCCCAGTAGGAGTATGTCATATTATTAAGGACCAACAACTGTGGTGGCTGAATTATGAAATCTGTCCCATAAGCTTGAGATTTGAACACTCAGTCCCCAGATGGAGGCACTGTTTAGGAGAGTTATGGAAACCTTTAAGAGTTGTTGAGGAATATTCCTTTATACTATGAATATATGTCCTTGTGATTGGTTTACTAAAGAAGCTGACTGGCCAAAAGCTGAATAGAATACAGTTAGGCTCGAGAGCCAAACTGAGAATTCTGGGAAGAAGGACAGGGATGGAGGAGTTGCCAGCAGGTTCAGGGAGAAGAAGATGAGCATGCCATACTGAGAAGAGGTGCCAAGCCATGTGGCAAAGCAATGATAAGAAATATGAGTCAATTTAAATGGAAGAGTTAGCTAGTAGCAAGCCTGAGCTACTGGCCAAGCATTTGTAACTAATATTAAGACTCTGAGTGGTTATTTAAGTGTTGGAGCCCACTGAGGTTTCCTAGTGACATTACCTGGCAGGACTGTATAAGAGGTTGATTGGACCATGGGCCTGAGTACCAGGTTTTTGGAAGTACCAAGTGTAGACTTGGCTGCATCTAATAAGGGGAGGTCTTTTTGCCCCTCCCCTTGGCATTGTTATTTTTTAAAAAAGCCCTTTTGTTCTGGGCCAGTGGATAAGGATCCAGGCCCTCCCGAGGCTGGATTTCTATCTGTTTCTAAATCTCTCATCCCTCACTTCTCAAGAGTCCCTGAGCTAAATAAATGTGGGGGCTGGTTTCCCACATCAAGAGTGGCTGCCAGCACAGGAAAACTCTGCCTACAAATGGTGTTCCAACATGGAGCCCGAATTTCCACCTAAGACCTGACAAAGCTTTAAAAAGCATTCTAAACATACAAAAATGGAGTCAAGCACAGCTTCTTGGTAACTGCCTTTTCTTGGTAGGCTCTGTTTGCTAGCAGGGACATGGCTCCTTTAAGAGGCGGCTCCCAACTCAGTGTGAGCAACAAAAACTGTGTGGCTCTTTTAAGAGGCCCTGCTACCAAACACTTAAATGAGGTTTATGAGCAGTCGGTGGTACACTATTGGGTGGCAGCATGAACTCAAAAATTCCTGAGAGCCGAGGCAGTAAATATGGCTCTTGCTGGTACCTCTGCCATGAAGCTAGGCTCTCGGGGAACCAAGGGGGTGAAGTCAGTCGCCAAAGCAAAGGCTTTGGTCCTAGCCACACCACTTAAAGGCTCATATGGTCAGAAAAGGACTACAGATATGCAATAAAGAGAGATTCAGACAGAAAAAAACCTCTAAAGAGGTTAAAGTGTATTTAAAAATATACATAGGCTTGGGAGAGAAAAGATTAAGTATAGACATCATAAAAAAAATATAGCTTTAAAATAATAAAGTCCTTAAAAAGGGAGTAAAGAAATATAAAATAAATAAGCCACATAAAGATGGAAAATACACAGAGTCTGGATCCTATATGTTATTGTATTGTCTTTAAATTTTTTGGTTGCTAAGAGACACTGGATTATAAAAGATACTAGATTAAATCAACCTATATATTTAAAAAAAATCTTAACTTCAAAATTTAAGTCAAAGGATATGTTACTTTGAGGAAGAGGTTATGTTTTTATTTCCACAGAAAATGAGAGGTTATGGATTCATTCAAGGTTAAAGATGATCAGGTTTGATCAGGAAGACACCCTGAAAATACTGACTATAAACATAAAGAAATAAACCTAGAAGAACTACAAGACACATGATGTGTATTTTACTTGCTCAAAGATAAAACAAAAAAATCATCTTTGGCTGACTTGTGTACAGTGCACAATCTATACTTGTATTAATACAGATAGGTATGTTACCTTTAAAAGTTTATGTATTTTCAGAACAAGGGGACCAGACACCAATAAAAATGGATGGCCCAGGTGATTCAGCATCCAGAACAGCTTCAAGCCTTCTGGCTGAGATGGTACAGCCTCAAAAACTATTCCAGCCAATACATAACAATTATCCTGATTTTCTCAAGGTTCCCCCAAAGATTACCAGCACCCTCAAACAACAGAAAGTAGTCTAGAGCACAACATCCATATTCCTAAAAGATGGGTTATAGATATTATTATCATTTAAGGGGGATTGGCTACAAGTTGTTATTGGTAATAGTCAAGAAAAAAAGCTAAACAAAGGAGTTAAATTCAAATATCTTTTTCTGAAAAAGAGAAAGGGAGAATATAGAAGTGATAGGATAAAAGAGTAAGATTACTGAATCTTCTTTAAAAAAAATAATAAAAGCAAGCTACTAGTCTTAAATATTTTACATTGGTATGGATTTTATATAGTGATACAAATTTAAAGTTAACTTTGTTATACTGTATGTATATTTCTACTCTTATTTGGGGTATTATGTCTATGCAGCTCATTTTAAAATGTAATGTATAATTAAGAAATACAGATTACTAGTCATCTATAATAGTCAAACATAATCATGCTAGGTATGTTTTCAAGATCATACACAGATATATTTAGATGGATAGATAGTCTTCAAACACTTCAAAGACCTGCAGAATATAACATTTAATATGTTTAATAACATCAGGCTTTGCATGACAGTGAAACACATCTGCTCCTGATAGCACCCATTTACTTCAAAAGAAGATGACAGGCATTGAAGAACCTCTGTATGGAGTTTGCTTTCTTTATGGCAAAAGTTAGCCATTTGGGGAAAGAAACTGCCCTTGCCTTAGTTGCTGACAATATACTGTCCAAACTGGACCAGCAGGACAAAAAGGAAAGCAATTGCCAAGCTTTGCCAAGACAAGGTAGGAGAGCCCTTCAGAATTCCCTGCTTCTCAGAAATGTCTGTCAGATATACCAGGTCTGTAGGCCAAAGTTGGATTCCCCAATGTTCCAGAAGAACCTAGGGTGACTGTCTAGGCAGCCAGATGTCCCTGTCATTAGGTAACATTTCACCCTTCTTTGATGAAGTTGAAGACTAGATAGCTATAGTTTTCCTTGGTTATGATAGAAGGTAAATTAGGTACAAAACTTTGGAGTCAGAAAGATAAGATAGATAACAGAATATTTTCTTTAATTTTGTCAAATACAAATAGACTAGATATTGTAACTGTAATTCTTAACTTGATAACTGTTTTTGTTGTATATAATTTTACTGTATTAAAGTTAGAACCTTCCTTTTTGATTAGACAAAAAGGGGAAATGTGGAATATTCCTTTACACTATGAATATATGTCATTGCAACTGATTTACTAAAGAAGCTGACTGGCCAATAGCTGAACAGCATAAAGTTAGACAGGAGAGCCAAACTGAGAATGCTGGGAGGAAGAAGGGTAGGGTCAGAGGAGTTGCAGCAGATGCAAAGAGAAGCAAGATGAGCATGCGCACTGCAGAAAGGTACCAAGCCATGTGGCAAAGCATAAATAAAAAATATGAGTTAATTTAAATGTAAGAGTTAGCTAGTAACAAGCCTGAGCTATTGGCCAAGTATTTGTAATTAATATTAAGACTCTGAGTGGTTTTCTAGAGTGACTGCTGGCACAGAAAAACTCCACCTACAAATTGTGGCCTTGCTGAAGAAAGTATGTCCCTGGAGGAGGGCTTTAAGGACCTATAACCTCACCTTATATCCAGTTCACTTTCTCCTTCAAGTGTATGGATGGAAATGTGACCACTAAATGTTATCATGCCTCCCTCACCATTAGGGACTCTGCCTGTAGAAACAAAAACCAAAATCAGCTTTTGGTCATGATTTTTTATTTCAGCATCAGAAAATATAATTCATACAACAGGGAAACACCAAGTTTGGCTAAAAAAAAAAAAAAAACAAGTTTGCCCCATGGCCTGCATAGCCTGAGTGGTTCTAGAAGTGTCTGGGGTATCTGTAAGTCTCTGGTGGTTTCTCTTTGTCAGGTACCTGGTTCTGAAAAGATTGAGGACATGAAAGATATGGGGTTGGTGCGTGAGAACAAGATCCTCACTATGTTAGAGCTAGTGAGCCCTGGATGGGACAGTCTCTTCCTAGATCTATAAAGGCCCTAAATATCAGGGCATCAAAAATACAGAAGATAGGAAAATATAGTTAATATAATTAGCTCTGTGATAAATAGATACCAAGTAGACTAATACAGAATCTGAAAAAGTACAGTTGAAATAAGATGATAGAAAGGTAATCATTTTTGGTGCAATTAAATATTTAAAATATCCACTTTTGTAAATTCTACTCTGTTGCTATGGAAATGGGTATAGTATAAATGTTCAGATAACACTAGATTTACATATTTCATACTGAACATGTTGTGATATTACAGGCTTGAGCAATTACAAGGTTTCAATAGTTTTGATGTTGAAGTTATACAAGCCTACATTTGTCAAAGGAAACACACAGCAAATGAGTTCAGGAGACAGTTTGCCAGAGTCAGTTTTCTCCCTCCACTCTGTGAGTTTCAGAGATCAAAAGCGGGTTATCAGGTTTGGCAGCAAGCTCCTTTACCCACTCAGCCATCTCGTTGGCCCAGAAGTTACATCCTTTGTATAGCCCAGCTTCAGATACCCACATCATTATACTCCAGAAACTCAGAATTCACAAGCCCCTGTCTGATCCAAAGACAGTAAATCAAGATCCGTCTTGGTGAGAGCAATGTAAACCATGCCACAAGTACATGGGCGCAATAAATCAGACACATGGCCTGTTACAATCAGCAGCCTGCTTTCACTCAGCAGGTAAGCTCCAAGTCTAGCCCAGCTTTGGAGCTCAATACGCTCCTTCTAAGTCATGAGCCTGCTGGGGTTACTTTCATAAATAAATAAATGCAACCCATCACTAAGTAGTTAGTACTATCTGGGTTGGAAATAAAGACCTCTTCTGACTCTCAGTTCTTGCTCTTTGAAGGTGGTCATCAGAACGTGTGCTAAGGACAAGCTACGTTTCTACTGCATAAAAGGAACTCTGGCATGGCTAACTAACCGGGACTCTGGGGTTGAGCAGCAGCGCTGAACTCATGCTGGCCTAACAGACAAGAACTCATTGTTCCGGGAGTCTGAAGTATCCAAGGCTCCAAAGGGACCTGACTGCAGCTGGATTCGGGCATTCAAATATGTCGTCAGGCCTCTGTCATCTCTTCTCATCCCTTAGGTTGTTTCCCTCTGCACTGGTGGAGTCCCCAGGATGCTCTCTCCCCGCGGTCATAAAGGGTCCCAGCTTTTCTACTCAAAAGGTGTGGGGCATTGGTTATGCGTCTCACTTACACACTCGGAGTCACTAATACGTGTCTGTGTCTCGTTGAAGAAATCAGAGATTTCCTCCTGAAATGGTTTAACCATGAGCAAGCTGGAGTTTGAATTCTCCACGTCCTGGATGCTGTCTTGTCATAACCTGTACTGTCTGTCCCTAGCAAAGGGCTTTTGCTCTGTATTTACTGAACATCACAGAAAGTGTCACATGTGGAAAGAATGACGGATGATTTACAGGATCCTTTAAGAGTTTTACAAGGGCTTAAGTCACTGGCTCCAGCTGACCCCAAATGTCCCAGGTAACAAACACGCAAACACTGTCAAGCCATATCCGTGTCTTGTTTTCTGTATTTATAGCAGATATCTGTTTTATAAGGCAGCTTTCACTCACTTGCTGTTTTCAGCAAATGATTTTTATAACACACCTACAAACACACATGTATTGCCCTCTGGATCAGGAGCATGGAAGAATGCATAATTTAAGATTAAAACTATGTATTAGTTTGGGTTGTAAAAGTTCATCACAGGGGCAATCCAAGGCACAGTAAGATTGACTGTCATATTGTTCTCTTAAAGGCAGGTTACACAGGCTGAGTACAATGCAAGATAGCAGTCCTAAGTGACCCCAAGAGGTGTTAGCAGCTGGGCTGTGAGGTCCAGCAAAAGTTCCAGTCTCTTAGAATGTAAGAAGAGGTGTCTCCATAACACTGCATCACCATAGTGTGTGTTTGTGGTACCAGGAGAGCGCTCCCCAACCTTCCTCCTCAAATCCCTAATAATTCCTGAAAAATGATTCTGACCTCAGGGGGTCAGCTGTCCTCCTCACGCCCCTGGCCAGTCACTTCCCACTGGGAAACCGTGATTGGTCAGCTCTGAAGACAAGGATGATGAGAACATGGTGAGCGACTGTGTGGCGTGGGAGCAGGGATCCTTGAATGGAACACAGAGGACTCCAGCAATAGAAGGCAGAGCAACTGGCGGTGAAGCCACAGCCACACGTAATACTAATATAAGCTTTACTTCAGCAAAGTTTTGGCTACAATCTTGGAAAATTGAAAGCAAGAGGCATCAATTGAACCTCAAATTAGGAGCACCCACTGGGGAGCTTCCAGGCTCTTCTTCTACCACAAAGTAGGGCAACACAACTGTTTTTTCTTTCTCTTTCTTTCTTTCTTTCTTTCTTTCTTTCTTTTCCCCTGAGACAGGGTTCTTTTCTTTGTGCAGCCTTGGCTGTCCTGGAACTAGCTCCATAGACCAGGTTAGCCTCGAACTCACAGAGATCCATCTGCCTCTGCCTCCTGAGTGCTGGGATTAAAGGCATGTGCCACCACTGCCCTGAGACAACCATTTCTACCCAACAACTATTAAATGTTTGTATTTATCTTGCGTGTGAACACGAGCCACGGTGCCTGTGTAGGGTCAGAGGACAGCTTGTGTGTATAGCTGTGTGGGCTCTGCAGATGGAACTCAGATCATCAGACATGGAGCAACTGCCTTTACCTGAGGAGCCATCTTACCTGCCCTGGGATGTCACATTTTTAGTGGCAGTGTGGTCGCAGGCATGTTATCCTGGCTGGATTGTTTCATCTTTGTCTTTAGCCTAAACTGAGGTCTGTGGTCTCCTCGGTGACAGCTAAGTTTAAAGGCTACTCTTTTTTTTTTAAAGTCTGCTTTCCCTTAAATCACGCAGGGAAAGTAAGTGCCTCAGTCACTGTTAGACTATGACTTATGAGTCCTTGCTTCGAGTTTTTATTACTGTAAAAGAATACTTTTTATTAATACTGTTTCCATTAATATTGCCAGCCATGAGCCATAAAATTGACTCTGAGTTTATCCACAGGCCTTTCTAAGATTCTTTCTGAATCACTAGTTTTTCTCTAAACCATGTAAAACATTTTGCTAACAGGAATGATAACCGACTTGGGTTCGGTTTTTCACTTTCTTTTCCTGACGATTAATTTTTATGGTCAGCTTGATAGGACTCAAAATCAGCCGGGAGACAGTCCTCTGAGGGTGTCTGGGACGGCGTTTCCAGAGAGGTGTGAACGTGAAGGAAGGCCCTCCCTGAACACGGGTGGCATCATTCCACGGACTGGGGGCCCGGGGAGAATAAAAAGGGGGGAATAAGCTGAGCACCAGCGTGCCTGTCCCTCTGCTTCCTGAGCACAGGTGTGATCGGCAGCCTCAAGCTGCGCCCCCCCCCCATGCCCTCCCACCGTGGTGGACTGTGCCAGCGAGCCAAGACAAGCCTCCCCTTCCCTCGGCTGATCTGTCCCAGCCATGAGAAAAGTAACGAAAATAACTTTCCTAGCAGTAGGTAGAATCATGGCTGCCATTCTTAGAAGAACACATCTCTTCTCACTGCCTGCCTGTCAAAGAAATGAGTCTTGGGTCCTGGTGAAATTATTACCTCACAACAGACTGGAGGCGTCTGTTTGCTTTTCAAACAAATTCTAGTGATTGGAAATTATCCCTATTTTTTCTCTTTGATTCCCCCACAGAATTAGCCTAAATAAGGGGGGTCCCAAACGTTTTCCTCCTGCTTTTCTGTGGGTGTTCTGGGGCCCTTCTTCTCCAGGCTCCATGCGCCCCATTCTGTCTGCCTTCCTGGGTACGACGCTGGGCCTCTCCTCTCAGCACTGTTTTGGCCTAATTCCGGTTCCTTTTGGACTGTCCATGGTGACAGATAGCCTCTTCTCTGGCTGCCATTTCTACATCTTATTTCTAATGCTCTCAGAAGATTTCAGACGCTGTTTTGTCACTAATTTTTGTCTAGTGAAGACAAACTACAAAAAAAGGAAACAAGGTGAGTTTTCAGGAGAACTGTGTTTTGGGTGGTCTGCCTGAAATTGAGGGAGACCTTATGTCTGCCTGGGGACATGTCCCACACCCAGTGCTATAAAACCAAGGCATGTGAGTGGGACTTCGGGCCATTATTAATAGGGCATGTTAAGTGGGATCTGTAGAACGGCTGGAGCCCACAAGGCTTGTTATTTTGAAAGCACATTTAGGTAATTAAATTATTAAATACTAGTGAATCAAAAGAGAGTGGCGTTTTCCTAAAACCTTACTCAGTGTTCTTGTCATTGTTCCCAGTCATGAGCCACACTGAGTATATCTGAAAGCTTTGATAACATTCTTTCTTTAATTAAAAGAATAAAATTCTTTGGAACTTAGGGTGTTGAGTGGTTTCTGCACAATCATGAGGGCCTGAGTTCGAATCCTTAGAATCCACATAAAAACCAGGCACAGTCACATGTGTGCTTGTAACCATGGAGACAAGAGGGGCTGAGAGACCCTGTTTCAAGGGAATAATGGAGAGAGAGAGAGAGAGAGAGAGAGAGAGAGAGAGAGAGAGAGAGAGAGAAGCAGGGAACTTGACCTCCTCAGGTCTGAGTGAATTGGCACAAATACTTACACACATGCGCGCACACACCATACACACACCTTTTATAACATTCTTTGCCCAAAAGCCTTGTGTGGCCTGTGAGAAAAAGCAAGTGGTTCAGAGAGCCGTGGAAAATGACAAGGCAAAGGAGACAGGATCTCAGTGTTTTATATATATATATATCCCCCATCATGATCTCAGCAACAAGCCAATCCCAGATTGCCTTCACATGGAAAGGAGGCCAACCCACTGTACCACCTCATTTGTGATCACGTTCCGAACAGAAGCTATCCTGACACTATCAGCCACTGAAAGAGCCAGCTAGGGCCAGCTTCATACAGTCGTGCCACAAATGACGGACAGGGCCTAGGACATGAGGAAGAGCTGGGCCAGAGCAAACACGAGTCGGTGATGCACAGGAGGTAATGAAATGCATAGGGTAGTGTCAGCCATGTCAAAGAAATCAAACTGCAGTGATCACTCCTCTCTGGGTCCCACTCCCATGAGCCCCTGGGGTCGAGGTCCAGGTGTCTTTCAGAGTTCACTGTACTGCACAGTTTCTAACCTTTTTTAAATTTCTGCTCCCCAGAGCAATATTTCAGGAGATACTCAGGTTATTTGCTAACATTTGGACGCCTTATTTCAATAGCCCCTGTCCAAGACAAACTATATATGGGAAAAAAAGGAGGCGAGTTCCTTGGGCGCTCTCCCTACCTATAATTGGCAGCACCCTCTTTCTTTGTACTTGAAAAGTGCTGAACCTTTCCCCTGCCTTTGATCATCTATGCTTCTTCCATTTTCCATGAGCCATCAGAAACTATTACAAGATTTCATCGCTCTCGCCCCCAGGTCCCGTTAGTGTCCTCGGATGTAACTGCGGCAGGATAATATTTTGAGATGTTATCTGAGATTCCTTCTCTGAATTTATTTTTCTCTTTGTCCTCGATTCATTTAATCAGTCCATCCATTGCCTCGGGGAAGGGTGCTACAGCAGAAAAGCAAAGAAAATGATTTTTTTAAACATCTGAAGCATGTAGCTTAGGACATTAAAAAAATATAACTTAGGCCTGGAGGGAAGTCGGGTCATAAAAATTATATGAGGGATAAACGTCTCTGAGCAGCATTGTCTGTTCTCTCTGATCCTGCGGCACCCCTTCATCTTTCAACTCTGATCGTGAAAATTTACTCACATGCTGGAGGGAGATGCTCTGAGTCTGTTTGGAAACCCAAGCACAGACAAGAATGCTCCTGAGAAAGGATCAAGTCAAGAATTTCCTCATGCCCAGAAAGCAGCACATGGGTTGTAACAAGAAAGTCTAGCAGTCAGAGACATCCTCATCCATCCCTGCAGACAGACTTCCCAGGAGCCCAACAGTGGCATGGGAGTGAGGGAAGCCATGCGCAGATGGAGGCCCTCATGCATCTCTGCATTCTTCCTCCTAGACAACACCGTGGGACTTCATCCTTGGCCGATGCTGATAACCCCTGCCTGCTGGGGACGTCAGCTGAATTCTGTAATTCCCTCACCCACATTTATGACCCTCCCAGGACATGACCGCGTTCTGTAACTGACTGCTGTAAGAAGACAGTGGACGTGCTTCTCACCTTCACACAGGACCACTCTGCAGACACAGCTCAGGAACTCTCAAGAGGGGACGAGTCTTCAGTTACAGCTTGCGTGATGAACCATGCTCTCTCCCATGCTGCCTGCTTCCAGGCCTTCCAGGGGTAGCTCTCTGGTGTGACTGTGGAGAATGTTCCAGCTCTCTGGTGTGACTGTGGAGAATGTTCCAGCTCTCTGGTGTGACTGTGGAGAATGTTGTTCTAGCTCTCAGGTGTGACTGTGGAGAATGTTGTTCTAGCTCTCAGGTGTGACTGTGGAGAATGTTCCAGCTCTCTGGTGTGACTGTGGAGAATGTTCCAGCTCTCTGGTGTGACTGTGGAGAATGTTCCAGCTCTCTGGTGTGACTGTGGAGAATGTTCTAGCTCTCTGGTGTGACTGTGGAGAATGTTGTTCTAGCTCTCAGGTGTGACTGTGGAGAATGTTGTTCTAGCTCTCAGGTGTGACTGTGGAGAATGTTCTAGCTCTCAGGTGTGACTGTGGAGAATGTTGTTCTAGCTCTCAGGTGTGACTGTGGAGAATGTTGTTCTAGCTCTCTGGTGTGACTGTGGAGAATGTTCCCTCAGCTAACACTTAATGCCCACACCTCATTCCATTTCTGGGGAATCAACCTAAATCAGATTACTCAGCATAATGACATGTAATGTGCTAAACCTCCATGACCCTGATATGCACTCACAACCTTCAACTTTAATAATAAACCTGATTTTACTTTGTGCTTTTCCATATCTAACCCTTGTAACCACTGACCTGAACCTTGCATTTATCAACCTTTAGCTTAAAAAAAAAAATTGTCCTTTTTGTTTTGTTTGCTTTTCCAAGACAGAGTTTCTCTGTGTAGCTCTGGTTGTCCTGGAACTGGCACTGTAGACCAGGCTGGCCTCAAACTCACAGAGATCCACCTGCCTCTGTCTCCCAAGTTCTGGGATTAAAGGCATGCACCACTACTGCCCATCCAGGTTTGTCTTCGTTTTAATTATGTGTAAGTGTGTGTATCTATGTGTATGCACATGAGTATGTGTGCCTGTGTGTATGTACATGAGTGTGGGTGCCAGCAGAGATCAGAAGCATTAGCTCCCCTGGAGCAGGAGTTAAAGACATTTGTGAGTCACCTGACATGGGCGCTGGGAACAGAACTCAGGTCCTCTAGAAGAGGAGAAAGACTTCTTAACTGCTGAGCAGTCTCTCCAGGCCCAGACATCAACTGGAAGTAATGTGCCACAAAGTTCATAGCATACGATGCAATGAGAAAGGCCCAACACAACTGGAAAGATGCAGATTACAGGGGAATGCTAATGGTGACTTGTACTCAACATCAGAAAACTATGGATTCAGTACAGGGGCCTACTAATTTGTTCAACGGATAATTTAGATTTAAGGACAATATCACAAACTCAAACAGCAGGGTAATCATGCTTTCCAATAATAAGCATTTAAGAAAATACATTACCCACTTTATAAACCTAGTATCCAGGAATGCCCTCCTCTTGCTTCTTTGGGTTGTTTGTGATTGAGGAACGTCTTAGAACATTGCATTTATTTAATAGGGTGCATCTCTCTGCACCTGAAGCAATAATATGGAAGCTACAGTAAGTCAGATCCACTTGGTTTAGATGCCTGAAATAAGCTCACTGAAAGGTATAAAATCTTTGCTTTTTTTTATTTTAACAAAACAATAGAACAGAATCTCCAATAATGAACCTTTATTTGGTAAGAAATGAAGGAACTTGTGATGCAGGACATGTAAGCGTAGGCTAGAGAGACCGGTCGCTCATATGCCTAGAGAAGCCACTAATATGCCTGGAAAAATAACAAAAGGCTGGCTGTTTTATCAGGACAGAGAGAGATCCACACATGTCAGTGCACTAGGGGCTGGAGAGATGCCTCGGAGGTTAAGAGCACTGGCTGCTCTTCTGGAGGTCCTGAGTTCAATTCCCAGCAACCACATGGTGGCTCCCAAAGCATCTACAATGAGATTTGGCGCCCTCTTCTGGCCTGTAGGCAGATATGCAGGCAGAACACTGCATACATAATAAAAAAATAAATCTTTAGAAAAAAGAAAGTGCGTTGGCACTTTTGGTGCTGGGAGGTGGCAGGGCACCTGGAGAGCAGCATCAGTTACTAAGGAAAACTACTTGGAAGTCAGCAGTCCCGTGGGCAGTTGCTGAGGAGGAAAAACTAGTCTTAAAGAACAAAGCATGCTTTCTCTGTGTGGGCCCAGCAGAATTCCTGAAACAAATGTAACCTGGGAGGTTTTTGTTTGCAATGATTTATTCTTATGTGACTCTGTGTGTGTGAATATACACTCAACATATGTGCAAGTTCCCAAGGAGTTCAGAAGACCGTATCTGATCTCTTGAGCTGCTCTTCCAGGTGGTTGAGAGCCACCCACTCACTGTGGGTGTTAGGAATCAAACTTGGGTCCTCTGGAAGAGCAGGAAGTAGTCTTAACTGCCAAGCCATCACTCCACCTCCGTTTTTTTCTTTAATCCTAGACACTACTTTAGATTGGGTGTGACAAGAATGTTTTTATTTGTATGTTCAATTTTCAGACCTTCACAGTTAACTTTGGATTGTGTTTAATATGACACAATTATATCACAATACATGGCTCAACCATGAAAATAACTGAGAATACATCATTAGATGATTTTATCTTTGTAAACGACTTACACAAACTACAATGGCTATGACATCACAGGTTTACAGGTAGTCTGATCCATCTCGTGGGGCCATACTGACACTTTGTTTAATGATGCGTGCCTGTACTGGGAAAGGCCAGTTTGCATGGAGAACAATGAAAGCTTTCACCTTATTAATTTAAAAGCATTTGGCCAAAAGCACCCAATAGTCCCCTGAGGCAAATCAGAAGATCTCCCATTTGGATGTGCCCAGTTTTTGGAATAATTTTCTAGAAGCTCTGTACACTCATTCTAGCGCTCACACAGAGCATCATCCTAGCGCTCACACAGAGCATCATCCTAGCGCTCACACAGAGCATCATCCTAGCGTGCACACAGAGCATCATCCTAGCGCTCACACAGAGCATCATCCTAGCGCTCACACAGAGCATCATCCTAGCGTGCACACAGAGCATCATCCTAGCGCTCACACAGAGCATCATCCTAGCCTTCTCGCAGTGAGATGAGTGCTGCCATTTGCTCGTGCCCATGAGGCGATGTTCCAAAGGTGCCTCGTATTAATGTCATTGCTTTAGAAAATGCAGGTGTTAAGATAACAGACTCTGGAAGAAAAAAATTGCATGGTCTTTATCCTGTGTAGGCCTAGCCTATGTTTATATGGATGCACATAGGTGGGTGTGAGTGTACATATATATGGATGTACATAGTTGGGTGTGAGTGTACGTATATATGGATGCACATAGTTGGGTGTGAGTGTATGTATATATGGATGCATAGGTAGGTGTGAATGTACATATATATGGATGCATATAGGTGGGTGTGAGTGTATGTATATATGGATGCACATAGTTGGGTGTGAGTGTATGTATATATGGATGCACATAGGTAGGTGTGAATGTACATATATATGGATGCACATAGGTGGGTGTGAGTGTATGTATATATGGATGCACATAGGTAGGTGTGAATGTACATATATATGGATGCACATAGGTGGGTGTGAGTGTATGTATATATGGATGCACATAGTTGGGTGTGAGTGTATGTATATATGGATGCACATAGGTATGTGTGAATGTACATATATATGGATGCATAGGTGGGTGTGAGTGTACGTATATATGGATGCATATAGGTGGGTGTGAATGTACATATATATGGATGCACATAGTTGGGTGTGAGTGTATGTATATATGGATGCACACAGGTAGGTGTGAATGTACATATATATGGATGCACATAGGTGGGTGTGAGTGTATGTATATATGGATGCACATAATTGGGTGTGAGTGTACATATATATGGATGCACATAGGTGGGGTGTGAGTGTACATATATATGGATGCACATAGTTGGGTGTGAGTGTATGTATATATGGATGCACACAGGTAGGTGTGAATGTACATATATATGGATGCACATAGATAGGTGTGGATGATGGTATATATGGATGCACATAGGTGGGTGTGAGTGTATGTATATATGGATGCACATAATTGGGTGTGAGTGTACATATATATGGATGCACATAGGTGGGTGTGAGTGTACATATATATGGATGCACATAGTTGGGTGTGAGTGTACGTATATATGGATGCACATAGTTGGGTGTGAGTGTATGTATATATGGATGCACATAGTTGGGTGTGAGTGTACATATATATGGATGCACATAGTTGGGTGTGAGTGTATGTATATATGGATGCACATAGTTGGGTGTGAGTGTATGTATATATGGATGCACATAGGTGGGTGTGAGTGTACATATATATGGATGCACATAGTTGGGTGTGAGTGTACGTATATATGGATGCACATAGGTAGGTGTGAATGTACATATATATGGATGCACATAGGTGGGTGTGAGTGTACATATATATGGATGCACATAGGTGGGTGTGAGTGTACGTATATATGGATGCACATAGGTGGGTGTGAGTGTATGTATATATGGATGCACATAGGTAGGTGTGAATGTACATATATATGGATGCATATAGGTGGGTGTGAATGTACATATATATGGATGCACATAGTTGGGTGTGAGTGTATGTATATATGGATGCACATAGGTAGGTGTGAATGTGCATATAGGCTATGAAACTAGAAAGAGAACCATTGATCCAAGTGCTAAGTGAGGTAGAGGGCAGGGGGCTCATGGACACAAGAACATGAAAGCAAAAAGGTTCTGGGTCTGTAGGTGGAAAGGTACAAGGTAGGTCAGGGACGGAGAAGAGAATACTAAAAACAAATCTTGTTTGAAATTGCTATAATGAAAACTTACTCTGATTTTTAAAAAAAGAAAGAAAGTACAGGTTCTGTAGCAAAAGGAATGTGTCGACTAATCTAAAAGTCACAGTAATCTCTGTAGATTTGGGACTTACATTTTGTTCACATAAATTCAAAATTATAAAATATGGTTATTAAAATATCCAAATATCTCTGAGCCTCTGAAAACAGAGCCTAACCAAGGAGAGACATTTAATCCCATATCTAGAAAAGCCATCAGAGTATCATGTGTATCAGTGTGTTTAGGGGATTATAGTCTATGTGACCCAGGCTGGGTTCAAACAACCCTCTTGGCTTAGCCTCCCAGTACCAGGTGACAGTTACATTCCATGGTGTCAGGCTCAATGCTTGTCCTTTTTAGTCTTCCAGTGTCTGCATAACACCCAGTAAGCATTCAAAACTTCCTGTTTGAGGACTAGATAATGAGTATTAAGTAGGTAATTTTTTTCTTAGTGTCTATGTGCCTTCTGCAAAAACGAGACCATTCTAACTCATAAGAACATGAAGGTTGTTACCCAAACAGACAGTGAAACAGAGAGAAATCTCCAAAGATTGAAAGATAAATGTTGGAAGTAGCTAGTGGTCATTGGGAGAAAAAAATCTAGCTGGATCTACACTCCTGTGCAGACAAGGTCCAGAGAGTGGTGGGCAGTTGCAAATGGACCTTTATCCCATTGTGTTAGGGCTCTCCCAGTTAAATACTAACTACCCTGCTTCGAATCTCTAATTGACTTAGATTTTTGCCTTACCTCACAAAACCTGTACAACATTTGATACTTCATGGATTGATACAGGCTAACACCAAACATAGCTCCTTTTCCAAATACTACTTCTTCCAGGAGTTGGAATCATCTTAGGCACTCATTGGTTATGAACAGATAAAAGAAAATGTAGCATATACACAATGGAATACTCTTCAGCCACTAAAAATATTGAAATTCACTGGGACTGGTGAGATGGTACTGGCTGCTCTTCCCAAGGACCTAGGTTTGATTCCCAGCATGCACTGGCTCACACATCTATAACTCCAGATCTAGGGTGTCTGATGCCTTCTTCTGGCGTCTGTAGGTTCTACATGCATGATGTGGTGCATAGACAATATAACAGATAAAACATAGACAATATAGCAGATAAAACATCCACACACATAAAAATAAATAATAAGTAATAAAAAATTTTGCAAACTATCAAAATATTATAATGTGTGATAATACAGATGGAACTGGGGACATGTAAGCTGGGCACAAGAAGATAAGCACTTCCTGATCTCACTCATCTACAGACGCTCAGTCACTTGATCTGAGAGCATGGAACTGAGGTCACCAGAGGCAAGAGAGGGCAGAGAGAGGTTGGTTGATGAGGTAAAACATATGGACAGAAGGGAAAAGCTCGGGTGTGCTCTATGCTACAGGGTGACCACAGTAAGTAGTAATATATTATAGACTTCAAAATAGGATTTTGAGTGTCCCCCAAAGAAATGATAGATGCTGGGGAGAGTGGCTATGCTGATTACTTTGATCTGGTCATCACACACACACACACACACACACACACACACACACACACACACACACACACACCATACTGTAGTTAGAGTTTTCCTGCCTGGCCCACAGTCAGGACAAATCTCTCTTATCCACCAGTCCCACAGTCGGCAGACCCAACCAGGAAAGCACATAGAGACTTATATTGCTTACAAACTGTATGGCTGGGGCAGGCTTCTTCTTATCTACTTCTTTTATCTTAAATTAACCCATTTCTATAAATCTATACTTTGCCACGTGGCTCGTGGCTTACCTTACATCTTGTCGTGGCCGCGCCTGGCAGTATCTCTTTGCCCCAGCCTTCCACCTCCCAGAATTCTCTTCTCTCTTGTCCCGCCTATACTTCCTGCCTGGCCACTGGCCAATCAGAATTTTATTTACACAGAGCAATATCCACAGCACCATATCTCATAAATATGTATGTACATAAGGATAATTAAAAATTCTTAAATATCTGCTTCTATACAGTTGCTCAGGAACCACCTTGGAGTATATGCACTGGATATGATGACGTCCTCCACAGTGAAGTTTCAGAATCCAAACGCCAGCTGTCAGTCTGTTCTCCGGTCCCTCCTCCTCCCCTGATGCCTGCTGGGTCCTCCAGACCTCTCTACCTGTTTCGCTAGGACTGACCGTGCACTCAGGCCAACCTCATTCCCACAGTCAGTCTGAGATTCACCCTCACATGACTGTTCTATTACATGACCCACTCCGTTCCAGTAGTTAGTGACAGAGCTTGGCCAGGGCACAGCCTGTGGTCGCCGTGGTGGCCAGGCCACTACAGAGTCTGTGTCTTGGGGTCACAGTGAATCTTATTTAAGTTGACACAGGTCCAGGAATGGCCAGCACCTGGAGGCATGCAGAAGCTATAATGCTCAGCTGGCTCAAAATACGTCTTAGAAAAAAGTATGAACAGCAGGGGGTT
Source organism: Onychomys torridus (assembly GCF_903995425.1). Lineage (NCBI taxonomy): Eukaryota > Metazoa > Chordata > Mammalia > Rodentia > Cricetidae > Onychomys > Onychomys torridus. The sequence goes on along the minus strand of NC_050446.1, from coordinate 48,877,008 downwards.
GGGAAAGAACCGTGTCCCTCAACCAGATCTCATTTTTTAAAAAATGAAGTTTATATTTTTAATGTTCAATTTGAGGGGCTTAAAATATAAGCAGGCTGACTTGAACTTCAGGCTGGTTTAGAACTCTCCTTTAAAGAAAGGATGTCCTGGAGGTAGTTTGGGTGACCTGGTCCTACAGGCTTACTTTCTTGGGTTTTCACTCTTAGATTATGCTGCTGTAGAAATAGCCTGCAATACTGTCTGCAGGACTAGATCATGCTAGAAAACTGGCATGGCAAGAAGAGGAAACAACAACAACAACAAAACCCTGCTCAACCTGGTCCATGGTTTACTTTGGGGGAGGGAAAATGGAGTCTGTTCTGGAAATAGGTAGAAGTATGGTTATACTCCATTACACAACAAAATGCTACCAAATTACACTTCAAACCACAGCAATCATCCCCGCAGGCCAGCAAGAGGGATACAGGTAAGACACTTACCACCAACCCTGAGAACCCGAGTTCAATTCCTGGAACCCACAGTGGAGAGAGAACTGACTTCTGAAAGTTATCTTCTGACCTCTACACACACACACGATAGCATGTGTGAACATGCACCCAAATAAATAAAAATTAAATTATAAATGATCCCTGAAAGTAAAATGTTTGAATTTCACTTTTTGTTTTGGCTTACATTTTAAAGTGGTTAGTTTCACATTATATAGATTTCATTTAGAACTACACCATCTGCCGGGCAGTGGTGGCGCACGCCTTTAATCCCAGTACTTGGGAGGCAGAGGCAAGCGAATCTCTGAGTTCGAGGCTAGCCTGGTCTACAGAGTGAGTCCCAGGAAAGGCACAAAACTACACAGAGAAACCCTGTCTCAAAAAATGAAAAAAAACAAAACAAAACAAACAAACAAAAAAAAAAAAAACGACACCATCATCACCAACACCTGAACTCCAGAACCAACACTCTTTCTGTATCAGGAACCTGACCCTGCAACTAAGATGCCCTTGACGTCGGAATTTCTGAAAGCACATTTTTCTTGTTCTGCCTGTCAGATGCTTCTAAATGGCCACAGAGTGTTATGCTCTGTGCCCCAGCAGCCAAGCGGTCCTGGTGAAGCAAGACACGAGAGTTTTCTCGGGCATCCAAGGCCCTTTGAGATACTGTGAGCCCCTCAAAACAAGCTTTCAGTACCTCCTTCTAGGCGCTGGGGATACAGAATAAGAGTGTAAGTGTAATGTGACTGCATGAGATTGCATGTGTAGTGTGTGTGTGTGTGTGTGTGTGTGTGCGCATATGTGCACGCGCTCACCTGTGCATGCACATATAGATGCCAGAAGTATCTTCCTCTATCACAGATGTTATCACCCTGTGGGTTGTGACCCCCCCTTGGGGTTACACACCGGATATTTACATTATGATTCATAACAGTAGCAAAATTACAGTTATGAAGTAGCAACAAAAAAATTTTACAGTTGGAGTCAACACGTGAGCAACTGTATTAAAGGGTCGCAGCTTTAGGAAGGTTGAGAAGCTCTGCTCTCTCACCTCCATTTTGTTTTTTGAGATGGGGTCTCTCACTGACCATCAGCTGGTCTGAATCAGCCCCAGGGGTCTCCCTGCATCTACTCCCCAGCACTCGGATTCCACAGGTGCACTGTGACACTCAGCTTTTCTTTCTTTAAGGCTGGGTGCTGGGATGCAAACTCAGGTCCTCACACTTACACAGATGCCCTTTACCCACCCACCCTTCCCCATGATTCAGTTCTAAGAGAGAAATCTTTGCATCTTTCACCTCCCAGAAAGCGTGGGCACAAGCTTGCATAGTAACCCCTTTGCTCACTAAACTCTAACATGCCCAGCTTTCCAGCAGGACAGTCGGCCTGTGCTGTCTACTTAGCTTGTTTCCTCCTGGGCATCATGTTCTACTGGAATGTGACTAGACTTGACTCGTTTAGTCTCAAGTACATGCTATTCAAGAAGTGACCCCCAAAATGTCATCCTTGGCGTTACCAGCAGGACAGTATTTATACATCTCCGCCCAGTGAGTGTATGCTTTTGTACTTTGAACATCCTCATGGCGCTGTCCACACTCTTCCCATCTTTTTCATAGTTTATCTTTCCCCTGCTTCTCCTCATGTTGGTGACTATCCACGGCTTGCTCTGCTTTCTGACCCATTTTGAGGGACCACTGGGAAAGGACGGCGTTGTTAAAACATATTGCATTACACATTTGGCAGATGCAAGAGCCTACCAGACAAGGCACTGGGGGAGCTATGGAGAATAAAGACTGGACCAGTTCATATTAAACCAGTTATTTTTATGCTATAATGGTGGGGGGGGGGGGGGAAACTGCTTGCCTCTTCTATTCTATTTCAGACAGAACATAATACAAACTCCATTTTAAAAATGAATTTTTGCACAAATGATTTCATATTGTACTGTAGTTGCACAGTACGCTAGCTGCTAAATGTACGGCATTCTTCCTATACACTGCCATAGTAAGAATGCCACCAGCACATCCATCTCAGGCACCTAGGACAAAACCAGAGAATACTGCAGCTTTTTATGTAAATGTAAGGCTCATGTGCTGTTTTTAAAGGGACTTTTCAACATTTTCTAAACTTCGGATAACCAAGTGGCAATATTTCAATCACAGCTCTAAATTTCACCCACTGTTCTGTGATAACTGTAGGCCCATCCAGAATCTTAAACAATAATTACTGAGTTTATTACTAGGTAAAACTAGAACATTTTTGCTCAAGAATCCCTAACAAGGTAAAAGGGCAGTTGCCACTACTCAATAAGTAACTTTTTTTTTTTTTTGGAGACAGGGTCTTAAATATCCCAGATGGATCTGGAATTCATTATGTAACCAAGGATGAGCTTGAACTTCTGATCTTCCAGCTTCCACCTCCCCTGTGACCCAGAGAGTAGAGGCATGTGCCCCTGGACTACTAGCCTCTACCCGCTACGTGGTACTGGGTCTTAAACGCAGGGGCCTCATGAATACAAGGCAAGCATCTACGTCCCTAGCCGAGTAACAGCTTTAGGAAGTCAACAATAGAGACAATCTTGTTTTTTCTTATTAAAAACTGCTAAAGAAATATGAAGACTACAGGAAAAAAAGTGGGCAGAAAAATGTTTAATTCTTTCCAAACACAAAAGTAGAGCAAATGGTACAGTATTTACGAATAACAAGATTAACAAAATAGGAATGCATTCACTTCTGAAATGAAAAAATGCCACAAAGCACTAGTTTATTATTTTTTGAGTGTCTTGGGTTTGACTATGGGAAATTTAATAGTATTGAGACCAGAAGTTAATCAGATACAATGAGAAGTTCCTTCAGTGAAAACAACCAAGTCTAACCACCTATCCTCTGGAGCTTCACATTTCCTGTAAAACTGACGACACAGACTCAGTTTACTGGCTAGTTCCTCCCTAACTGGTCATTCACAGAGCCACACACAACTCTTCCCACCCCTCTGTAGTTGTTAATGGACTTCATTGATTTTAAAACGAAGAAACAAACACCACGGGGACTATGTAGTCCTGGCTGGCCCGAAACTCCCAATGCTGGACCAGGCTGGCTCAAACTCAAGAGATCCACTAACAGGTGTGCCACCATGCTGGCTGGACCTTACCAACTTCGCACAGTGAGAAAGATGTGGTGCTTCCGTGCTATCAGTGAGGGATAGGACAGGATCGGTCTTGACTATAAAAGTTCAGGCATTCCATTAGTATTAAGTGGAAGGTAGTGCTGGTTAAATTAAGGCCTTCCCTCAGTATTTCTACTGTGGAAAGTTACTCAGATTTATTTATACAGCTTTTCAAAATTATCCATCAGTTCTCCATCTATGCAGTAAATGTCACTCACTGGTAGTACACTAGATAATGAAAATCTAGGGTAACTCAAATCATGCAAACTCTACTACCTGCTTCCCCATTAGACTATATACACTGGACACCTGCCTCAAACACCTCTTAAATTACAAATAGTTAAGAGCGTGCACGACACCTAGCTACAGCTGGAGTTTCGTTTTATTTTGTGTGGTGCGCACATGTGGGGATCCAAAGACAACTGATGGGGAACTGGTTCTTCCCTTCCACCCTGTGTGCTCTGAGGCAAGAACCAGGTTGCCAGGCTTGGTGGCCATCGCTTCTACCTGCTGAGCCAGTGTGCTGGCACCTAGTTCCAAGTTCCTGAGCTTTTATAGAATGTTGAGCCTTGATGAAAGAAATCGCTCCTCAAAAGACATGGGCATATTTCTAAAATTCCTTAAGTGACTCAAATTTATTTAAGAAGAGCTGACCCATGTTTTCCGTTTACTGTCACCGAGACAACATACTTCAGGAAAATTCTGCTTCAGTATCTCCATACAGGAACCTCACAGTGGAAGACACTGACCACTAATAAGTGTAAAGGCATCAAAACCAACAAGCATCTTAAACTTCAGTGCGGAACATTCTCACACTCCCTTTCCCGCAGTGCACTGGCATACTCATTAACTGCCCAGGTTATAAAAATCACTTGCTATCCACTCCCCAACTATCAATCTATTTTTACACCTACACCACATAAAATTAATGCTGACGGACAAAACAGCTCACCTTAAGAATCTATAAACCTTTTAGGTATCTTTAAAAGTAACTCTAAAACCCCAGAACATTTTCACACACAATTTTCCATCCATAACCATGATAACAAAGCAAAAAGGTGCCACACCTTAAAAAGAGACTAAAGTAAAATCATTTTACTTATTGTATGAGAACATTTCTTAGCTCTTAAATGGGGGGGGGGGGACTTTTTAATTCCTTGGAGAGGGAAAAGTATTTCACAAGTAAAAATAGTACATTTATTGACAGTTGTACAAAAGATTCCAAAATATTTCATTGTTGCAAGAAAATTTAATTTAAAGCTAATAAGTGTAATACATGGAGTAAATGTCACTCATGAACATAGTCTATTATTTCTTACAAAGTCCTCAATTAGGAACAGCAGGTATAAGGTGTGTCTTTTCCAACATTTGGTCATGTTAGCTAAAAATTTCTGGGCCAGTAAGTCCTGAGTTTCAGCTCCCTCACCTCTCACCTGAGGATCCTGGACTGACCACCCTGGAGCATTCTCAATCTGCATATTTCTATCGTTTGGTACAAAAATTCTATTTTGTGCCATGTTGCATGATTTGGCTTTTGTATTAAATATGTATATATTTATGGGACATAGTGAAGTTTGATAAATCCTGTCAAGAGTGAGATGTTTTAACTCATAGCATTTTCCAAACCAAACCCCCAAACCCCTCCAGTTCAGTGGCAAAGCACACTCAAACACCTTTTCAAAGTATTTCCTCATCACTAACAGATGTGGTAAGAACATCCCTGACAGTGATCAGAAGGGGTAGCTCAGGCTGGGGCTCTAATTCTGTGTGACTTTGGGTCACTCTGAGTGAGAACCAAGCTGTCACAGGCTGCTCCACAGCGTTGTGTTTTGACACAAATAACGTCCTAATACTTCAAAGCATTTGCAAACTTTAAATTACCATACAGATACAAAGGATTTTTGTAATCAATCTAAGAGGACTTTTCTGATTTAAAAAAAAAAAATCTGAGTATTTTTAGAAAAATACATGTCCTTAGAGTCACCACTTAAAACCAAGGTGACTAAAATCATCCTAGTCTCCCTGCTCCTGATACTGCTTTCAATTGTACCACGCCTGAGATTCAGATTACATCCCCTAACATCTAGCAATCTCACCTAGAAACAAGGAACCAAAGGCTACCAATCCAATCTGTCACCATAGCAGTGGTGTTCTGACTCATTCTGAAGGGTGGTTTCAGCCAGGCCATCCATGAGCCTTTCCTAGTTTGAGAAACTCATCTCTGGCCTTCAGCCTCTGGATGCCTGGAGCAGACCCAGAGCAGACCCAGAGAAACTAATTCTTTCCAAAGCTCCATCAGATAATCTCAACAGCCAATGGCTCAGTCGGGGGCACTTAGTCAGGCTTTCTCTCTGGTTTACTCTCTGATTCTCCTTTGCCTGTTTGAGGAATGAACAATTCTCTCATAAGCCAGACACACTCTTCTGGGGCAGCACTCAGGAAGCTAAGAAAGGGCATCGTGTTCAAGGCCAGCTAGGGTGACACAGTGACACATTATTTCTAAAGAAAATCCCTTGCATTGATCCTGAGCACAGTGTACGTGATCTGGACTTAGCTCTGTGGGGAACCATCATCATTAAAATGCACTGCCATAAAATTATGCCATAGCAAGTAATTTCAGCCGACAATGCATGTAGATGCTGAAAGGTCCTACTGGTACCTCTGTGTTCTCCTTTCATGGGAGACAAGAAAACCACCTGATTCGGCATTACTACTAACAGAAGACAGAACTCCAAAAGCAGGCCACTAACCAGCTACTCCGCTTCCTTTAGAAGATGTTTCTAGCAGAAATAAATGAAAACTTAAAAAAAAAAACAAAAAACAAAAAACAACCCTCAACTTCCTACAGAAACCCAGAGACTTCACACTCCATAAATCTACCACACACAGGGGAATTGGCCAAAATTATGAGTGTTTAAAAGTATGTCCAATTAATCAAACATACAGAATAAAGTTGGTATAACTGATCCTTTAGGAGCTTTAGCAAACACAATTGTGAAATCACACGTGACATATTTGGTACAATGTGGCTCCAAACACATCTCTTCCAAACCTAGCAAAAGCCACATTGGACTGTCCAGGCATCCCATGTGCATCTAGGAGCTTCGGAATGTGGTCATGTCTTTCGGCTCTCTGCTGGGGACACACCAGTCATCAGCCTCATGGTTGGTTCTGTAATGCTTCCAGGCAGCTTTATTATACACAGGGAGTCTCTCGATGGATTCTGTTGACAGAGCCTGGGATTGAAAAGAAGTTCTCTAAGTCAGGCTTTTTAAGAATTCATTCCCGGAGATAATATGTGGTGGCAAACATGAATACAAAGTAAACAACATCCTACTGGCATCTTATCAACTACCTGCTAATCACACACCGTCTTCAGGGTGGACATATTTGAAACATGCTAGTTACTACATCTGTTGCACCGACAGCACAGTGATTGTGTTTGATGATTCATTCATTCCCTAGCCAGCCAGTCTGGAAACATCTACCAAGGCAGAACAGACACCTCTTACAAAGTGCACACCAGACAGGAGCCAGCTACTTCAAAAGGCTGGCTAAGTGTAAGAGCATAAAAACGGGCGTATCTACATTAATATATGTATACAGATTGAATGAGGGGAGAAACCCAATCTTCTTCACTGTATAGTAATGTATTATTAAAAACATTAATCCATTATAGGGATGGCGATGGCTCAGTGGTTAAGAGCACTTGTTCTTGCAGAGGACCTGGGTTCAGTCCCAGCATCCACATAATGGCTCACTACCATCTGTAACTTCAGTCCAAAGAACCTGATGCATTCTTCTGAGCTCCACACACATCAGGCAGGCATCTAGTACTCAAACATACATGTAGGCAAAACACTCATATACATAAAACAATCTTTTAAAAAAATGAAAAACTGAACATACCAATCTGATCATCATTAATATTAAGCTAATCTAAGACATCTTGGGTTTCCCATGAAGAGTGCTTGGTCCTTGTTTGGATCTTCTGCCCTACTCCCACCCCATACCCAGCACTGGAGACTGAACACAGGGTCTTGTATAGGAGGCAAGTACTCTATCACTGAGCAACATTCCAGTCCGAATACTGTGGTTTCTTCTTCCTCCATTAGAGTCAGTTTAGGTCACTGAACATGTATTTCTGTTTCCTAAACACAATCATTCGTTCACTGCCCTACAGCTTCTTGTAAACAATGGAAACCAGCGAAAAACTACACTTTCTGTTACTGTCTTCACAGTAGGAATTTTCAGAGTTTTGACAATAGGCCATTGTATTTCCCAAGATGTTGACAATAAGAACTGTCATTTCCTTCTGACCATGCCCAATGAGGTCTCTGACGAGACTATGTACGATGACTCCTCCTTTAAAATGCCAGTACACTAGTTCTTCCCAAGTAGAAAACCTTCCCACCTGTGTTCTCTTTGAGTAGTCTAAACATCCACCAAAACACTACATTTAGTGCTAAAAATACTTCACTGATATTTAAGTTCCTCACAACATGTTAAAAAATAACATGGTAGTGCTGGAGAGATGGATCAGTGGTTAAGAGCACTGATTGCTCTTCCAGAGGAGCTGGGTTCAATTCCCAACACCCACATGGTGGCTCACAACTGTCTAAAACTCCAGTTTTGGGGGACCCAACACTCATGCATGGCAAAACACTAATATACCTAAAACATAAAACACAAATAAATAAATAAATAAATAAATAAATAAATAAATAAATAAATGAATGAAATGAAATGAAATGTGGCTATGAGAATTTAATCTTTTCAGGCCAACTTTTCCCCACAAAATTCTTGAGCATAGCCTATAAAATAGGTGCCATCTAGTGGCCAGAACAAGAAACTAGAGCACCAACCATGTAACTAGTGCTTTTAAAATATTATTATTACATTTATTTATTTGTGTATATGCATGGCTCAAGCAGGTAAAGACGCTTGTCATCAAGCCTAAAGACCTGAATTTAATGTCCAAGACCCACACGGTCAGAGGAAGGGACTCCAACATTGCCCTCTGACCTCCACACACACATGCCCATACACAACACACTCTAAATAATAAATACATATTTTCAAAAGAACTACTTTAGGTGGCTGGGGAGCTGGCTCAACAGTTAAGATCATTTGCTGCTCTTGCAGAAGACCTGGGTTTTATTCCCAGCACCTACATGGTGGCTCACAGTCATTTGTAACTCTGGTTCCAGGGAATCTGATGCTGCCTTCTCCATGAGCACCAAGCACATATGTGGGGTATACATACATGCAGGCAAAACACTCATACATAGAAAATAAAAGTAAATTTTTTTTTTTAGAAAAAGAATAATTATTTACTGGCAGTTGGGGAGTACTAGCCTAACATGTGGAAGGCCATGGGTTCACACACACACAAAGGCTGTGTGTTATTATTGCCTGGCAAAATGGCTTAGCAGTTAAAGGTGGTTGTCACCAAGTCTGATGACCGTGGTCAATCGCCAGAACCCACATGGTGAAAGGAAAGAACTAATTCTGGAAAGTTGTTCTCTGACACCCTGCATGTGCACACCCATGAACACACACATAATAAACAAACAAACAAATGTAGGTTTTTGTTTAGTTTTTTAAAGAGCAGGTCAATGACTGGTCATATAAAACCAATTAAAACCAAATGCACTTTTTTTTTTTTTTTGCAGTTGTAGAGTGAACCCAGGGTCGGTCTTGCACACTTAGGATTTCTACTTTAACCTAATTTTCTGTTTCTTCCCCCACTGCCCTCAGCTATCACTACATTTATTAAATACCATTATACTTTTTCTTTGGTACCTTTCTTTACCATTAAAAAAATTGGACAAGGGGCTGAAGAGATGGCTTAGTGGTGCAGAGCACTGGCTGCTCTTGCAGAGGACCCAGGTTCAGTTCCCAATACCTACATGGTGGCTCACAACTGTCAGTAACTCCAGTTCCAGGGGATCCAATGCCCACTTCTGGTCTCTAAGGGTACCAGGCACATACATTGTACATAGACATACACGTAAAAATTAAAACAACAACATATGTTTCAATACAGTTTCAATAAATCAGGAAGCTTTGGTTATTACCTTAATATAGATAACAGCATCAGTCCCATAGCCCTCCAAGGAATACAGCTTTAGGTCTCCCTGAAAGTACTGTGCATACAGGCGTGATATGGGCAATCCATAACCAAAACCAGCCTGTTCAACAAGAAAACAAAGTTCTGTTACGAGACCTGCACCCTGAAACACTTCTAACTAAGACAAATGCCTCTGCAGAGCCACTGGCCTCTGGACCCGAGAGAGCTTGTAAAGCACAACCACACGGAAGGATGGAAGGATTACGCTGGAGTTAGGCTGAGCCCATCAACGCCTCCTCAGTTCTGGACCCAAAGCCCTTTACTGTCTGTAACGTAACTGTGTGGTCTGCAGAAGGCACACTGCTTTCCTTTGCTGTCATGCCCCAGGGTGCCCCAGGCCATCTCTTGGCAATTTCATATAAAGCACACGGTTTCACTTAGGAGCAAGACTAAGAAATGCTTTGTTGCAGCTTTCCCAGCAACAGGTAAGAATCTCCGGACTTCACACCACTGATTTCCAGCCTTTGTTCTGAACCTGAGATAATGTGAAACAGTCCACTTTCTTACTCCCCCCTGCTCCAAAGTCTTCAAAGCAAACCCTACTCCACCACCCACTCCCTGCCCTGGAGGTAAAAAGCCCAGCTTCTAGAGAGCTTCTGTGACAGGAGCAGGTCTCTGCCTCCTGCTCTCCAATCTAGCAGAACCAACCTCCTTCTGAGTTCCCTAAACACAGAACTTCTGGATCTTTGTTCACTGTTCAACATGTTTCCAGTATCTGGATAGACTTCACAGACACTTGGATAAAGGTAAAAATGGCTTCCATCTCCCAACCATGCCTTTGGTGGCATTCCTCACAGATGTTAGTGTTTGTGTGAACAGAAGAGTCACTGCACCAACATGCTTAGGCCTTGGCTTCTTCTCCCACTGATTCTTTCTTATTTTACTTGTGTGTTTATGAGTGCAGACATGTGTGCATAATGCTGTAAGTGTGAGGGTGAGGACAGCTTCCAGGAGTTGGTTCTCTTCTGCCATCATGGGGATCAAATGATGTCATCGGGACGGTAAGGCAAGAGTGTTCCCACTGAGCCATCCCACTAGGACGAATGATTTCACAATTCTAAACTCTGTGTGTCCCTCCAAGTCAACTGCCCAATTTCCAACTTTGCCCTGCCCTAGGGCTGAGCTGTATTCGTGTTTCAGCTCTCAGAGGGTCCTGCTCTGGAGAATCAGCAGGACAGAAGGAGAAGTCACAGTAGTCGTTCCCCGCTTCTCCCGTTAGGGCGCTTTGTTCAGGGGGTACCTCTGAGAGTAAACAGCACCTAAACAACGATAATTTGAGGTTCAGACTGGTGAACTTAAAAGATCAAAACCTGGAGGCTGGCGAGATGGCTTAGCAGTTAAGGATGATCCAGGGTTGGTACCCAGTACCCACATGGTGACTCACAACCATCTATAACTCCAGTTCCAGGGGATTCAACAGCCTTTTCTGGTCTTCGTGGGTGCTGCACATGTGGCGCACTTTCATACATGCAACCAAAACACTCATACACATACAATCATAAAAATGAATTTTTAGAAAATGTAAAGAGCTGGGTGGGCGTGGTGCCATATGCCTTTAATTCTAGAACCCTGGAGGCAAAGGCTGGTGGCTCTCTGTGAACTGAAGGCTAGCCTGTGCTTCATAGTGATACCATGTCTCAAAAAAAAAAAAAAAAAAAAACAAAGGGATCAGAATTTCAGGTGAGTCAACACAATGGGGTCTTTCTAAATACAAATACTTGAGGGGGAAACATCAATATTAAAGATTAAGTGAATGTTGACCAATTATTACTGCAATCCATACTTTAATCTTCGTATTGAAATAGACTGTCACATAGGGTTTACCACAGAGAAAACCGCCCAGAGTAGCCGGAAACTATAATCTCTCTTGTACCTATTTCAATCGAAAATTAATCCCAGGACTGTGTAACAGAAGTTTGTCTCTAAGGTTTCAAAGCATTTTCCTTCCCTGTGAGCCCCTGTGCAATTGGCTTAGCTAGTTTGGTGGAACCCAGCCCGATGATGGCTGACGGACACCACAGCCTCCCTGAGTCACCTACCAGGGGCACTGCACGGGATGTCTCAACACGAGGCCGGGGTGCAGTGGAGTACATGTAGTTGAAGAGTCTGTCAATCTTCCTCAGTGGAACACCACCTCCTCGGTCACTTATCTAAGAGGAGAAAGAGCACGCGGTGATCAAGCCCCACACATTATCGTCTCACAACTCAACCGCTTCAGGGAGAACGCTGTCCTCGGAAACCACAGCCCAAGCTGCAAACGCAAACACTGCTCTGGACGGTGCAGCTAACACAAAGCTAATCCTTCCTGGTGGGCAACATGACAACCAGGATCAAAATAAATAAAAAAGGCAAGGACACGCTACACAGCAATAGCACCTCCTAAGTTTATCCTAAGAAACTAAAACATGCAAAGTATACATGAGAGTATCTGCCATAGCTCTAAGAAAAATCAGAGAGTAACCCACATGAGGGAGTACATAAAACACACTCTAAAACAGAATTATGTAGTTGTTTAAATAATCTGTAGTATTCTATGTATTAGCAAGAGAGATGGCTACAAAAAAAGCAGGAGACAAAGAACAAGTCAGAAATGCTCATAATTCTAATTTTGTAAATACATTATAGAACCTAAGTTTGAAATGGGCTGGAGAGACTGGTCCACAGTCAAGGGCACTGACTGCTCCTCCGGAGCACCTAGTCGGTTCCCATGCTGGTTCTAAACAATCCAGCTCCAAGGAATCCTGCACCTACTTCGGGCCTACATGGGCACTGCACAAAACCTATAAACACACACATACATATAAACTAAAATAAATCTTTTTTTTTAAACGAATTGAGTTTAAAATTGAATCTCAGCATGTAGGAGGCTGAGGCAGAAGGACTGCCACAATTAGAGGCCAGCTTGTGCTATAATGTAATATCCTATCTGAAAAAAACCAAAAAACAAAAAACAAAACAAAAAAACAAAAGTAAGGGCCAATGAGATGATGGCTCAGTGGCTGAAGACACTTGTCACCAAGCTTGACACTCTGAGTTCAATCCCTGGGTGCACACGGTGGGAATGGGAATCACCTCCTGCAAGTTGTCCTCTGCCCTCCACACCTGTGTGCTCAACAGGCACAGACACCACTAAAGAAATGCAACTTTGTAACACAGGATCCCAGACAACATTTGAGTGAGTTCAAGGACAGATCTTTGTACTATTCTATCATTTTTCAAGTCAAGTACCCATATGGTAGACTGAATTAGTAATTAGCTTACACATTATTTATACTGTTTTCTTTTATAATTAATATGGACTATTTTCCTAACCTGCATTCTAATTTACTATAAACATTCTCTTGTCATCTAAGTTGATGTTATATATTAATAAGTATGCTTTTAGCATATGCATGCAATGAGTAATACATCCAAAAAAGCTATAAAGTAAATGGTTTATAGTTGAGTTTTCATATAGTATTTAAGATGATAATGTATGTATACTACCAATATACTAAAAATTACATAGCTGTTTTCATTTTCTGTGAGGTGCAAAAGACTGGACCAAGCGCCGCCTCCCACATACTATAAGCTACACTCAGAATCCTATTCTGATTTTCAGACTTAAAAAGTCTGCCCTGAGATATCATTTGAAGATCTGCCTCTCATACAGATAGAACTAAGTAATTACAGTATCAAATTACATAAGGACTTTATAAAGAACCAGTGTGTAGAATTATGCTTAAACTCCTCTTGGCTCTGAACTCAAAGGCCTTGAAATTATTTATTTTAGTACAATAAATAAAAAGCTCTTGCCAGGGGTGGTCATACACACTTTTAATCCCAGCACTTGGGAGGCAGAGGCAGGAGGATCTCTGTGAGTTTGAGGCCAGCCTGGTCTATAGAGTGAGTTCCGGGATACACAGAGAAACTCTGTCTTGAAAAACAGTTCTGGGATGAGTATTTATTTTCAGAGGCGAATTCCATGTTTAGCTGTCCTTCACTGGTGAGAAGTGTGGGTGTACTGAAAATCCTGACTGAGTGGTCGTCAGAATAGACAGTAAGGTGGGGGAGGGGCTGCAGAGAGGGCTCACAAGGTAAGAGCACTTGCTGCTCTTGCAGAGATCCTGGTTTGGTTTCTAGCACCCACATGGTGGCTCACAACCATCCATACTCAAATTTCAGGGGATCCAATTCCCTCTTCTGATGTCCAGGGGCACTAGGCACGCATGTATCACACAGCTATGCATGCAGGCAAAATACTCACATACATAAAATAAATAACTCTAAAAATAGAATAGTAATATTAATAATGAAGATTAAGGGGGAGCTGCAGAGATGGCTCAGTGGGTAAAGCCTCGATGTACTAAGCATGAGGACCTGAGTTTAAGTCCCCAGAATCTGCACAAAGCCCGGCACAGGAGCACATGCACGTAATCCCCAAGCTTCTGCAGCCAGGTGGGAAGCAGAACAGGGAGGACTGCAGGCTGGTCAGCCTGGCTCACACAGGACTGGAGGACTGCAGGCTGGCCAGCCTGGCTCACACAGAACCGGAGGATTGTAGGCTGGCCAGCCTGGCTCACACAGGACCGGGAGGACACCCACAGCTACAGCTGTCCTCTGTCCTCCAAATGAGCACACCTGCTCTTAACTTACAAACATACCCACTCACCCATCCACACATGTGTGCACGTCCACCCACACATACAAGTGTACACACACCATTAAAAGGTAGTTCTGGGACTGGAGAGATGGCTCAGAGGTCAAGAACACTGGCTGTTCTTCCAGAGGTTCCGAGTTCAATTCCCAGCACCTATATGGTGGCTCACAACCATCTGTAATGAGATCTGGTGCCCTCTTCTGGCCTGCAGGGATACATGCAAACAGAACACTGTATACATACTAAATAAATAAATCTTTTAAAAAAAAAAAAAAAAAAAAGTAGTTCTGAATAAATGTTTTCTGATTTCTTCTTTTCTAGCAAAACATGAACTTTCTAGCCAAAGAGACCACACAAAACAAGAAGTGATTCCTCAGGAGAGCATGTGAGCTGAGCAGAAAGGACTGTGGGACTGTGAGAAGTGGCTTGTTACTAGAGGCTGACAGGCAATCTAAGCCGGGGAACACCGTGAGGCCTGAGGAACCACCTTTGCTTTGCAGCCAACACGGGGCACAGCATGGTGGGCTATATAAGGTATATAAAGTATCTCGGAGCAGTTTAAAAGATCTGAGTCCTCCAGGGAAGGGAAGGAAGGATGGTGGGGAGGTGGATCGAGGTGTGGAGACTCAGGCAAGCGGAAGAACGTTCCGGAAGCAACCACACTGAGAGAGATGTGAAAACAAAACAAGGCAACACGGAGACAATTGTGAGCCTGAGTCTGTGGCAAGAAAAGATCAGGAAAGAGACAGAGGTGCTGAGAGGAAGGCTGGGGAAACAAAACGTACCAGCTCACCTTCAGTGCACACACCACTTCATCTAGCTGCCGCTGCCGCCACCACCACCTCCAGCACTACCCACCCACCCCTGCCTTTCTTCCCTAACACTGACTCTCTGAGCTAATTCAGTGAATCCAGGCCCAGAGGAAAGGAATCTTCTTGACTCTGATCTGTTTGTTTGTTTTAAAAATGAGGCTGGAGAGATGGCTTCACAGTTAAGAGCACTGGACGCTCTTGTAGAAGACCTAGGTTTGGTTCCCAGCACCCTCGTGGTAGTTCACAATTATCCACAACTGCAGTTCAGTTCCAGGGGATGCAGCACCCTCTCCTGAACTATGCAGGTACCAGGCACACACACAGTATATAAACATACATGCAAATAAAACAAAATATACAATCTGAAAACAATACAACCTTAAAGTAAATACATTGAATTGCTATTTATTTATGAATAAATAGCCAATAAAGACAAATAGAAACATAGGGAGACAGTTTAGGTACAGGGAGCAGAGAAAAATAAGTAAATAAATTGTTAATTTTAAATAAATAATGGTAATTACTACCTCTGGGGTGACAAAGAAATCAGAACAGAATAATAAAATGTGGTATGGAATAATTTAAAAATAATTGATAGTTAATAATTTTAATAATAGAATGTGTTACAGAATAATTAAAAATAATAAGAGTACTTAAAAATCTGAAAGAAGCTGGGCGGTGGTGGCGCATGCCTGTAATCCCAGCACTTGGGAGGCAGAGGCAGGCGGATCTCTGTAAGTTCGAGGCCAGCCTGGGCTACAGAGCTAGTCCAGGACAGGCTCCAAAGCTACAGAGAAACCCTGTCTTGAAAAAAAAAAAAAAAAAAAAAACAATCTGAAAGATACTGGAAATAAAAGTTCAATAGAAGAGCAGGGAGGGAGTCTGAAGTCAGAGAAGGGTTGGTGAGATGGCTCAGTGGTTGCTGCCAAGCTTGCTGACCTGACTTCAAACCCAGAACCCATACTGCCAACAGGAGAGAACTGACTCCCTAGGAAACGATGGGACGATGTTTAATACTGACTATCAACCAAACAGGATCTCGACTCACCTATAAGACAGTCTCTGGGCATGCCTGTGGGGGTATCTAGATCAGGTCCTTCTAGTCACGGGGTGGGGGGGGGGAAATCTAGATTAGATTACTTCTGGCAATGCCATGAGAGATTTTCTTGATTATGATAATTAAGGTGGAAAGACCCATCCTAAAAGTGGCTGGCACCACCCCCTGGTCTTGGACTAGCCTGTAAAGGAAAAGGCTAGCTGAGTATTAACATCCTAGCCATTCCCTGACCATGGACGATACAATGCAGCACGTTACTTACCTGTGGCTCCTCTGCCATGCCCTCCCTAACACGATGGACTGAACACTTTGACGATCAGCCAAAACAACCCTTTCTCTTCCAAGTTGCTCTTCCCAAAGATTTTACCACAGCAACAAGGGAAGAAACAAAGACAAATGGTCCAGAGGTCCCAGAGAAAAACAAACGTCTATAGTGACTCTGAGCACAGGGAACCCCAGAACACAATCCAGAAAAAGATCTAGGAACTTCTGTTAAAATAAAACCAATCACACAAAGAAAGAGGAACTGCAGCAAAACCTTCTGAACCCCAGGTTGTCCTCAAAAGGAATAACCGGGATGTCATCTGCAAAAACAGCAAAGGATGGATGGACCCCAAAGTCACTCTTCCAACAGAGCACCAAGAAAAAGGCAAAAACTGTAATTCTGTCAGGATCGGGACCCTGAAAGTGAACCAGGGGGGAGACGTTTGTTCACGAAAAGCACTGAACAGTAGCTCTCTCATGCGCTCTGGGCCTAGTCTCATCTAGTCTGCTCCCGGCGCCACTCCAGCCACTGACAGAGTTCCCCAGCACCCTGCCACTAAGTCTCGGGTCCCACTGGAAACAGCTGTCAGAAACAATTAGAAGTAACTGTGAGGGCTTTGAAGATGTGGGTAAGCTAGAACCAAGAGTTTAGGAATAAGATGGCCATCAGGCTTCGGAAACCTCAACCCTGGGAATCTAGAAGGCCATACTCTGAGAGCAATGCTCCCATCCAGGAAAGCCTCCAGAAGGCCTGAGCTCTCAACCCTACCTGATGGAGAATGCCTGCACCCTGCACAAAGTTACTCCATGCTGTGTAAAACCGTGGTTTTTCAGACTGTACCTTGCCCTGAGAGACTCCATTTCAGGGAGGGAGGGCGCCTGGCGCCTGGGGACATATAATGGAGAGCTCTGGAAAGAACTGCATTGTTTTCCCAGTGTCGAGTCCATACAGGAAATTGTAGGTTGCAAACGATCATCTCCGGAGTTCTGTAGGTACCTGGTGGTCCTGTCAACTGGTACTTGAGCTGGGTAGGGAAGGGACAAGAAGTGTCCCACTGCTACATTCAAGAGAGCTCACACCTCTCTACCAACCATCCCAGAAAGCAGTGCGTGCTATTTACAGTGTAAAAGCCTTAGAACGAGCAATGCCAGAACACTCCTCAGAAACGCAGTAAGTACAAAGCAGCTAAGGCAAGCTGAGAGCAGCATGCATAAATGGCCAGAAAGGACCGCTGACTATCACACTCTGTGTGTCATCTGATTGAACCTAAGCAAACAGCTCGAGAGCAGGGCAGGGAGGCCCAGAGGGCTGGATCGCAGGACCTGTAGCTTTTATTCCCCACGTGACCCTAAGCTCATCTCCAACCCTTAGATTCCCACAACTATAAAATACTGCTAAAATCACATTTGTGCTCTAAGAAGCTGTGATGAAATGGAACAAAGCGGATGGAGAGCACTGCTTGAACCTGAAGTAAGATTAACTCCCCATCACGCTCCAGGTGCCCAAACATTTGCGATTTCACTCATCAAAGTCTGTCTCCGGGTGTTCCTTCAACCTGAATCATCTGGATTAAGGACCAGAACAGAAACAGACTCAAAAGATAACCTGCCAGGTAAACAAAGCAAAGTGCTTATTATCTACTTGACTGAAATTCTTTCCCTTAAGAATGAACTATGTATTATAGAAATTAGACTTACACTATTTTTGCATGCCTGCACATCCATTAAAAAAAGGAATTACCTTCACGGTCAAATCCTCCTCCCCCAGAGTGACATGAACTTGAATCGGGGGATAGACACCTTTGTCAGCGTGGTGCTCCATGGTTGCTCTCATTGCATTCTGAAATACATTAGGATTACATTAAAGTACAGTTAATTAAAAAAAAAAAAAAAGCAACTACTTATACTTCTAAACATAGGCACACTATTTGAATTTTAAGTTTTCTTTGTCATTGGTTTGAAGCTAAGAGAATTTACACTGTAAAATGTTTGACCCGTGTCTAAAAGACATGAGGCACACAAGGCCAGCACTGCCTAAGCATGGAATAGTAACAGGACCTGTGGCACTGGTGTAGATCTGAGGAAGGCCAGAGAAAGCTGCGACCAGATGTGGAATTAAGCGTGAGAGCCCTGGCCACCAAGGACTGAGCAGACCTGGGGAGAGGAGACTGCACAGTTTAAGACAAAACCCACTGTCATGGGCATTATATAATACGTCACCGCTTATATAAAGTTGTATTAAGTATCATAGGTACGATCTTTACATGGCTGAAATTTCAAGGGGAAACAGAGTTCTAACATTTTTTAGCCACTGGTGGGTTTCTGTAAGTGTTAGGTAGGTTCTTAATTTGCCAAACAAAGTGCATTCTCCCACCCTTACTTTCTTAGCTGTGTTATGGCACGCTGTTCTTTCTTATTTTTCTTTTTCTTTTGGATTCCCAACCAGGGTCTTGCTAGGCAGCCAGGATGGCTAGTGCCTGCGCCCTTCCTGCCTCCACTTCAAAGCACTGGGGTTATGGAGTGTGCCACCACACCTGGCCAGCCTGTTGGTATTTTGTATGATCTAACAGACAGCCATCTCTCTCTGCTCTTCTGATCTGTTGCTGGCTGGAGACTAGGCAGCTAAAGGAGGAGGTAATACAGGCCTGATCTAGGGTAGTCATTTTCAGCTGCAGGAACCACACATAATTATCAACCACTTTCTTCTGACTAACAAGTGGGGGGTAGGGAGTAGGGGGTGGGGAACAGGAGACACAATTCTCAACGTAACCAGCCTGCTTTGATTGAGTTTTCTCAATCTGTTATAAACAGCAACTAGTTCTCTAGGTCCAATATAAACAACTTTCTAAGGAAAAAAACAGAACAAAGGTATGTAAGTGGGGCTCAAGGGTAGAAAGTTGGGAATTACTATTCTAAATATTTTGGTTTATGAAAATACGAATATAACTCTACTAAGCAACGATGGCATGCTCTGCTACTATGGCCATTCAGTACATCTTTCCCAATCTTCACAAGTTTCCCTGGAGAATATTACCCTAGTTTCAAAGAGGACACCAAGGTTCAGAGAAGTTGAGTCAGTTGCCCAAGGTCACATGTTATGCAACAGAATAAAGATTCAACTGCAGTTCTTTCTGACTCCAGGGCTGTGTGGAGGCACCCATCTGCATAGACACGGCTCTCTTCCAGCAAAGTGGCAGGCTACTGACAGGAACCGGCATGAACCGGCACATCTTAAGGAAACAGGAAGTCCAAAGGAATACGGGTCTTAGAAGAGATTCCTAAGCTCAAGAAAGGACTGGCAAAGGTTACGCAATACTATTTTACAAACCTTGAACAGTTCAAACACCATGTGATAGAGATGGGATGGTACATAAACCACTTGTATTGTCTGTCCTGGTGAAATCGCTACAGAGCAGAAGAGAAAAATGTGAAAGTACAGAGAGACGGCCGAAAGCAGTCCTAAGAACAAACTGGGGTGACCTGGAGGAAACGTCAGCTCTGGAGGGTGGCACCATGGGCGGGGAGGGGACTCTCACAGCCCTGAACTCACACTCATGGATGACAGGGGCAAGAGGCCTGCTGCTCTCCTCAATCTGGTGTAGGAAGTTAGCCACCCATCCTCCCACGCTTTTCTATGACAGCGAGTGTCCAAAGAATTCAATCCCTACTTCCTAAGATGGACATCTTAGGAAAAACAATGTTTCACCTGGGTAGAACAATGTCTATTTTACTTCAGATATTTCTATGGACATAGCACTGGACTAAAAAAATTTAAAAAGCTAGCATCATTTCTCAAGGGGGTCTATGTAACACAGACCTCTGGGAGAACAAAGGGGTAAGACATCATACCTTTAGAGCACTTTGACCAATAAGCAACTGGGCTCTAATTCAAACAATAGACCAAACTCTCCTCTTAACACCTCCCACTCAGAAACATGAATGGGATATCCTGAAACTGCGCATACAGCGCAAGCTCCAAAACCCCCATCTTCCTTACTGGGTGGCACCCATCAGAAGAATCAGCGTGGTAGGAAACCACAAGAGATTCTACCTCAACTGGGTAGTTCACATCTCGGAGGTCCAGAATGCAGCTTAGTTAAAGCCCATTAAAACATATTTCCTCCCATTGCCTTCCCATGGGATTATCTTAACCCAGGAGAGGTTATCCTTATTAAACTACCACCATCAATCTCCTTCCAAAACCCTGAACCCTTTATCCAAAGGCAGGGTGGAGGCCATCAGAGAGACACGGGTGAGCGGCTTCCTTTGTCTTTCACGCCCGGTCTCTGACTTCAACAATAAAAACTGATTTACAATGCAGGAAGTAGAAAAAGGGTAAACTTTGCTATGAGGAACACACAAAAATTAAAAATAATTTTCTTGGTATTGTTTTTCCTGTCTCTGAAAAAAAATAGCAATGAATCAAAATTATCAGTTTAAAAGAGAGCAAAAACAAAACAAGAAAACATTTATCCTGAGGGTCAGACTAAATTCTGTAAGTGTAGATGTGCACCGCACACATGTATCTTCTGCCTTCACACTTAGTGAAGACGTTGACGGAAGAGTCCATTACTGTTCAAGTCAATCTCAACTTGCTCCTTTGGTCGTCAGAACACGCATTACTGAGGACAGACGCCACCAGGCAGGCTTACCATTTAGTTCTTCAAGTTCTAGTTCAGGAGAGTTAACATAATACAAATCACAAAGCCGCCTAGCATTTTCATAGCCATCTAGTGTGAATCAAACAAAACAAAGAAGCATTAAATAAATTTACTTCTGTCTTATGCAACAAGAGGCCAACAGCAATGACAAATGAAAATTTAAAATTCTCTGCAGAAGAAAATATACTTCAACAACTTCGTGAGGGGAAAGTCTTCTTATGTGACAGAGCCCTCTGAGCCATGAGAAAATAGTGACAGAAAGGGCCACAAAAACTCTAAAACATCAGCGTGGAAACACATACCATAAACAAAGCAAAAGAAAAACAGCAGGCTAAAGAGATCATTATTTGTACATTAACTATACATTTAAATTATACATTTGCTTTTGAAACATCTCAAAAACAGTTGGTAAGGGTTTAGGAAGTGGACACCTTTGTTACTTGATAACTTTTTTGAGAAGCATTGAAAATTTAAGTGCATAAAAATGTTTTTAATTGGAGGATTTATTATTGTTGTTGTTGTTAAGGTAATGGTCTTACTGTGTAACCCCAGCTGGTCTGATCTCAAATTCCCAGGCTGGCCCTGAACTCACAGAGATCCACGTGCCTCTGCTTCCTGAGTGCTGGGATTAAGGATGTACACCACCATGCCTGGCAATTCTAAAATTCTTGCCTTATACTAGCAAATCACTATATATTTAAGAATGTTCACGGAGATACTGTGAGTAACAAAAAGGAAAAAATGAAAACAACCTAAGTGTATATTATAAGGAGGCTAGGTTATGGCACTATGTTACATTCTACAGAGCCATTTAAAATAGGAGCTATGTCCATATGGCTGTGAGTTTGTAGCAAAATGTCTGACACTCCATTTTCTAAAAGCAGCAAACACGGTGACTAGAGATGAGCCAACTGTCAAGAACACGGGCCGCTAGCCGAGTACGGTGGCCCACGCCTTTAAAGCCGGCACTCAGGAGGCAGGGGCAGGGGGAATCTGAGTTCCAGGTCAGCCTGGTCTACAGAGTCAGTTCCAGGACAGTGAGGGATACACAGAGAAGCCCTGACTCAATTTCCAGTATCCACATGGCAGCACACAACCATCTTTAATTCTAATTCCAGGAGATCACATGTCTTCTTCTAGCCTCCAAGAGCACCAGGCAAGTACATGATGTACAGACATAACTGTAGGAAAAACACCCATATACTTAACATTGTTTTGAAAATTTAAAAACAATAAAAACCATAAAATAACTTATATACAGATATGCATGTGATGGCAATAAAAAAAAAATGCTTGATAAGATGCAAATTTCTAGTTTCATTGGGAACTAGAAAGGCCAGACTCAGAACCTGAATATTTTATGACACTGATTTTCTTGTATGTGTGTACATCTGTGGGCATGTGTATGTCAAGGAGGTCAGAGGGGCAACTTTTGGGAGTCAGTGCTCTCCTTACAAGTAGGATGTTCTGGGGATCAAATTCAGGCTTTAAAGCTTGGCTACATGTGTCTATACACTGAGCCATTTCGGTGGCCCTTTTTGTAGGGGGAATGGGGGAAAGATTTAAATTTCTGAAGCAAAACAGATTAAATACACTTAGTCATATCACCAAACTTTACTTACTAACAGAGGACTCTATCAGGAGGGCGTTTACCTCACGTACTGCACAATTCACGTCATGAAGTGCTTTCCAAACCTAACGTTTGTTCCTAACATCTTTCTCTTGTGACATAAGCAATAGTTACAAGAGAAGGAACAGCACTCAGCACTTGGGGGTGTCCGTGTCCTTCTAGAAAGGACGAAGCACTTACCTTTAATAACTTCGACTACATCGCAGTTTGGATTTATGCTTCCGATGTGTTTTCGGTGAGATGGGCTTCCTTTTCCACCAAACAATAAAGCTATCAAAAGTGAAAAGCCAGATGAAGTGCCTTTACCTAACACCCCTTTCCAGAGCTAAATGATGTTGCTCTAAATGGTACCAAACAGTAGAACAAATACTTTCCTTAAGCGTAAAGATGACATTTTAAAGTCAATAAAATGCCTTCTTTGTACAGCAGTAATGTTCACTTTACAGGGACATTTTCTAATACACACATCAACTAACTACTACTTTCAGCTCTGGGACACTTACAGTGCTGGTTGAGTAACATTCTAATTGAAATGCGACTCATGTAGAATCGGTCCAAAAAGTACTGGACGTTTTGACTGGTGACAGGATCCACCCCGAAGCTCTCCTTGTATTCGGTCACACCCTGGGCCATGGTTGGAATGACATCATTGTGCCGGTTTCTGATCCTTATCACTGTGTCTGTGAAGCTAAACAAACCTCTCTGTCAAAACATCCAAATATTTTGACAAGTGACTTTAAGATACAAGTTGTAGATACCGAAAAAAAACTAGTTCAGAGAAAGGAGCGTCAGTGAAGGCTTTCCCACGTTTGCATAACACATTTCAGGTCATAAAATACACCAGATCTACAAGGTACAAGGATCTCCAAATATAAAACCCATACGGCTGTCACACTACTGTGAACAGTTTAAGAGTTTCCCTTATCCATTGTTATCTAAGCATCTGAGGCTCACTAAAGAGGACAGCATTCCAGAGACACACTGCCAACAAAACGGCCCTTGCTTCTAGGGAAACACTCCACAGTGAGTCAAGATGAGAAAGCCAAAAGAATCAGCTGTGCATCTCTTCCCTAGAGTTCAAAGAGAGAAGAAACCATTAGGGACAGAAAAGAGAAAAAAAAAACTCTGATTTCAACCACCCTGAATTTACAAAGTGGATGAGGACGAGAAAAAGAAAATTGTTGAATTAAAAGATTTTTCAAATCATACTGTCTTCTTATTTCTGTCAATTTAGGGAATAAGATAAAAGACGGAAGTCTTAATTGTGATGTAACAAAACCAATCTCATAACCTAGCCATTAGGATTCACACTTCCAAATGAGTGCTTTCCCAAGGCATCAGCTTGAGTACTATTTAACTTACTCCAATGATTTTCTCACTGCTTAAAACACTTGGAATTCTTAGTTGATAACAAACTTCAAAAGCAAGCTATTAAAACAAATCATAATTTTAAAAAATTCCTCAAAACCAACAAACAACTGGAAATTATTATAATCCCCTCCTTGTTTGTTTCTCTTTAAAACAAAAACTGTTGAGCAGGGTATAGCACATTTTGTAATTAATACAAGTTTTTGTGTGTTTATTTTGGACCAGGCAGTCAGGACAAAAAGCACTGTTTACATATGACACTCCAATGTGGTGCACGTACATCCACACAAAGCCTGAGAAAGCTTTAAAAAGAAAAAGGGTTCTAGATACAAAGACAGAGCCAAGTGGGCCACGTTAGAGACTCACCCCGGCTGTGGCATTTGAGCTTGACCTGCAGTACAGCCCATGCCCACAGTCTCACACAGGCCACGGCACGAAGAGGTGTCTCCCAGCCGTGCACTGCATGGCAGCTTTAGGGGTTTTGCTCACGCACACAGAAAAGGGTTAGAGATACACAGTAAGGACAGATTCAGACAGAAAGGCCTCTGAATGGGTCACAGTGTGTTCAAAAAAATGTGTGAAGGCTTGAGAAAAGAGAAGGGGTAGAAACAGTCATAGATTAAAAAAAAAATATTTAAAAATAATAAAATTCTCAAAAAGGGAATAGAGTAAAAAAATATGATAAGCCACATAAAGATGGGAAATACACAAAGAATCTGCACTCTATATTTTATCGTGTTGTCTTTGGACTTTTTGACTGTTAAGGGGGGAATGATAACTGCTGAGAGACTTTTTTTTTTTTTTTTTTATAAAGCATGTTCTTTTTTTTTTAAGAATTAGTTATTACGTATACAGTGTTCTGCCTGCATGTCAGAAGAGGGCACCAGATCTCGTTACAGATGGTTGTGAGCCACCATGTGGTTACTGGGAATTGAACTCAGGACCTCTGGAAGAGCAGTCAGTGCTCTTAACCTCTGAGCCGTCTCGCCAGCCCCCTGAGAGACATTTGATTGTGAAAGCTACTAAATTAAACCAACCTATATATTTTAAAAACATCTTGACTCCAAAATTTAAGTCAAAAGGTATGTCCCTTTGGGGAGAGGAAATGAGAGGCTATGGATTCATTCCAGATTAAGGAAAATCAGGTTTGACCGAGGAAGACCCCCTGAAATCCTGACTATAGACATGGGAAAATAAACCTAAAGTAACTACAAGACATGTGATGTATATTTTACCTGCTCAAATACATAACAAATATCTCTTTGGCTGACTTGTGAATAACACAGTTTATATTTGTATTAATACAGATAGGTATGTTACCTCTAAAAATTTATTTTCAGAACAAGGGCACCAAACACCAATCAAACAGTCCAAGTGATCCAGCATCCAAAACAGCTTCAAGGATGCCAACTGAGATGACCCAGGTTCAGGGAATACTCGAGCCAAGACTTAACAATTATCCTGACTTTTCTCAGGGTCCCTCAGAGATTACCAGCACCCACCAATCAACAGGAAGTAGTCTAGAAAACTATGTTCACGTTCCAAA
Source organism: Onychomys torridus (assembly GCF_903995425.1). Classification (NCBI taxonomy): domain Eukaryota; kingdom Metazoa; phylum Chordata; class Mammalia; order Rodentia; family Cricetidae; genus Onychomys; species Onychomys torridus. Next base: position 48,851,248 of record NC_050446.1, on the reverse strand, counting down.
AATATTGGTTATAAATATTTTTTTTTCATTTAAGGGGTGTTGGTTAGAAATTGTTATTGGTCATAGTCAATTGCTTTCTAAAAGAAGAAAGAGGGATATGATGTAGAAATGATGGGGCAAAGGGTAGATTAATATGATGGGGGAAAAGGGTAGATCATTGACTCTATTTTAATCCAAAAAACAATAGTTAATCTCAAAATATTTTACATTGGTATGGATTTTAGTTTATTGATACAAATTTAAAGTTAATTTTGTTACACTGTATGTATATTTCTACTCTTGTTTAAGGTATTGCATTTATGCAGCTCAATTAAAATGTAATATATAATTAAGAAATACAGATTAATAGTCATCTATAATAGTCAAACTTATCGCCATGTTAGTTAGGTTTTCTAAGTATACAAAAAATATTTCAGGTAGACTCCATATGGAGTTTGGATTGTTTTTGTTTTTTTTTAATGGCAAAAGCTAGCCACATGGACAAAGAAACTGCCCTTGCCTCAATTGCTGACAGTTACTGTCCAAACTGGACCTGCAGCACATGAGAAAGGTGACTGCCAAATTTTGCCAAGACAAGGTTGGACAGTCCTTCAAATTTCCCTGCTTCCCAAAATTTCTGTCAGATATGCTAGGCCTGTAGGCTGAAGATGGATGCCCCAGCATTGCAGAGGAACTTTGGGTGACTGTCCAGGCAGCCTGATGTCCCTGTCATTAGGTAACATTTCATCCTTCTGGAGTCTTTGATGGAGTTGAAGACTAGATAGTCATAGTTTTAATTTTTCTTAGTTATGATGAAAGGGTAAATTAGATATAAAACTTCAGACTCACCAAAATAGGATGGATAAATTTTGCTAAATACAAACAGACTGGATATTGTAATTCTTACTTGATAGGAAAAAAAAAAAAGGAAATGCTATGGAATAATCCTCTGTACACTGTGTGAATATATTTCACTATGATTGGTTTAATAAACAAGCTGAATAAAGTTAGGCAGGAAAGCCAAACTGAGAATGAGGGGATGAGGAAGGGTAGAGTCAGAGGAAATGCCAGCCAGACACAGAGGGAGCAGGAGATGAACCCATCATACTAATAAAGGTACTGCCATGTGGCAGAGCATAAATAAGGAATATGGGTTAACTTGAAAAGTAGGAGCTAATTAGTAATAAGCCTGAGCTATTGGCTGAGCATTTGTAATTAATATTAAGCCTCTGAGTGATTATTTGAGAGTGGCTGCAAGACAGGGAAACTGCCTACATAGCAATTCGGCTGCAATCCCAAGCAGAGACTGAAGCAGGCAAATCACTGTGGACTAGAAGCGAGGTTGGACTAGAAGCCAGGCTAAACTACACAATGATTTCCAAGAAAGCCTGTCTCAGCATACAAAAGCTGGTCTGGGGAGACAGCTCAGCTGATAAAGTGCTTGTTGCACAAGCATAATGACCTGAGTCCAATCCATACACACTCATGTAAAATGCCAAGCATGGTACCACACATCTGTAATCCCAGTCCTGGAGAAAAAGATAGGATTCCTGGAGTTCACTGGCCAACCAAAGTAGCCTAATTGACTCACTAAGCCACAGTGGGTGCCAGATACTGCAGACAATACACAGATTACTGATAAAGGAACTATTTATTAAAAATATTATATTGAGAACAACTCACTAAATAGGATAAGGCAAATCCATTGCAGAGTCCTAGAAGGCCGATCCACAGTCAGTCCCCACCATCCAAGCCCATGAGGGAGAGAAGAGAAGGGCCTGCATACCTGACCCTCAGGTCTTAAGCTAGCTCTGAGGCCACACCCTAGGGGCTGGTACCTCAAGGTCATAGGTGGAACAGGTACCCACTACAAGACCCCATTTCAAAATAGGCAGATGGCAAGCATTCTAGATGTTGACACCTGAGGTTGTCCTCTGGCCTCCACGCACATGCAGAGGAACCTGCCTGTGCATGAACATGCACACACAAACGTAATTTTAAAAGAATATAGGCCAGGTGGTGGTGGCGCACACCTTTAATCCCAGCACTCAGGAGGCAGAGGCTGGTAGATCTCTGTGAGTTTGAGGCCAGCTGGTCTTAGAGTGAGTTCCAGGACAGGCAGGACTGCAACACAGGAAAACCCTGACTCAAAACCTCCACTCTCCCACCATAAACAAGAATATAAATGATGGATGTTTTCAAAAGGTTCTACAGTAGCATTCTATCATTTACCTTTTGCTTTGTTCCTAGTCCCACCATTTACCAGCTACAAGACCCCAAGCCACAACCCTATTTGTACATAAATACGATATCTCAGTAGTAGAGTTGTTTTAAACACAAAATGATGTCACTCACCTAGAGAGTGATCTTCTGCTGAATATTACTTTCAAACCAAAACCACGTTTGAAAACTGCAGTAGTGCCATCCTTTTAAAAGATGGTCCAAAAATAAAGTACGACATACTCTTGAGGACAATGGTCTTTACACTCTAATAACATTCATTAGAAGCAGATCACTGCCAAGTAACTAGCTGGGTTTATCAACTCTGGTGTGTGGGCTATGAAGGTGAGCACAGGAGTTACATTATCTTATAAACCACAAACCACAGAAACCCAGAGCTGTTTGTTAATAGCCCTTCTAGATAACAAAAGAAGCATAAGCAGTTGTCATGTTTCAAAATTAGAGATCTTACATGGAAAACACAGACTTGTAAGCTTTTCTTCAAAAACAGAAAATTTCCAATTATCCGGGTAGCATCTGCACACATCAATGAGCAGTGGGAGCAGAGATGGCTGTCCCTTTGGAACTGGCATGCCCTCCTCAGATTAACAGACAGGTGACATGCAGGTCACATCTAGACTTTCACTGATCATCACATTTGAATTGCCTCTTCTTACTGTAAAAGGGATATGGAGTGTGTTTTACATCCAGGCCAGCTCTGTCGTCTATACTGTCTTCTTTTCTTCTGTACCTATGTGGGCTGCTATAAATGGATCAGTAACTATGCTATAAAAGAAGCCTTGCTTTTTATAGCCTTTAATCCCAGCACACGGGAGGCAGAGCCAGGCGGATCTCTGTAAGTTCGAGCCCAGCCTGGTCTACAGAGTGAGATCCAGGACAGTCACCAAAACTACACAGAGAAAGCCTGTCTCAAAAAACCCAAAACAAACAAACAAACAAAAACAAAGCCTCAATATTAATCAGTTTCCTTAAAGTGGGCCAATGGCAAATTGAGCTAACCATACCAACACTTTAAATAGCATTTAAAGGGTATAAAACCTGGGCAAAAACAAGTAGATCTGTGAGTTCAAGGCTAGCCTGGTCTACAGAGCAAATTCCAGAACAGCAAGGGCTGCACGGAGAAACCCTGTCTTGAAAAACCAAAAAGATAAAAATTAAAAAACCAAAATATATACACATATAAAACCTGTATTCAGAAGAGGATCATCCAATTATACTTACTCATAAATAGTTTTAGCATCTTCAGCACTTTTGTCCTTAAAATCAAGCAGCTCCTGAAGACTCTGGATATACCTAAAACACAAATCAGAGAGCTGAGTTTATTCACTCTATGAAATTAGCAAAAAGGGTATTTCTAATATTTTATAATTTTAAATTTAGAATACTCCTATAAATTATGGTTGAAGTAGGATTGCTGGTTTTTTCTTCTCTTTCTCTCTCTCTCTCTCTCTCTCTCTCTCTCTCTCTCTCTCTCTCTCTTTTGTAGTTGTTGTTTTTTGAGACAGGGTAAAATGCTTGCCAGGCATACACCACCAAGCCCTGCTTCAGGTGGTACGGGGAATCAAATCTGGGCTTTGTGCACTATTAGCTGAGCTACATACCAGTCCTAAAATAGGATTTTTACCCCCATTAGCATTTAAACAAAGTTCTAGGTACATGGTAAAAAGTATATATTTCAGGCTGGAGAGATGGCTCAGTGGTTAAGAACACTTTCTACTCCTTCAGACATTAAGTTCAGTTCCCAGCACCCACAGAGGGGAGCTCACAACCACTGTGACACCAGTTCCAGGTGACCCAATTCCCTCTCCTGTTCTCTGTGGGCATCCACACACTGCATACAACCATGTAGACAGACAGACAGACACACACACACACACACACACAAACTCTTTACAAAAAAAGGGGGGGTGAGTGCACACATATTTTTATCATTAAAATCACAGATAAGGGCCAGGTGTGGTAGCCTTTTGCACTTGGGAAGCAAATAGATCTCTGTGAGTTCAAAGCCAGCCTGGTCTACACAGCAAGTTCCAGGACAGACAGATCTAAATAGTGAGACCCTGTCTCAAAAACAAAAACTAAAAAGCAGATGTTAGTGAATATTTGTTTATAATATAAAGATGTGTCTCTGCCTAAGGCGTCTTCTGATTGGTTTAACAAAGAGCTAAATGGCCAATGGCTAGGCAGGAGAGAGTAGGCGGGACTTCAAGGCAGAAACAGAGACTGGGAGGAGGAGCCTAGGCGTGCAGATTCAAAGGAGACAGCGGGAGAACAGGATGTACAGTATGGAGAAAAGGTAACACTACATGGCAGGATGTAGGTCAATAGAAACGGGTTAATTTAAGTTCTAATAGCTGGCTGAAAACAAGCCTAAGCTAAGGCCAAGCTTTCATAATTACTAAGTCTCTGTGTTGTTGTGAGCTGGTGGCCCAAAAAAAATCCAACTACAAACAGATAAGGACTGGAGGGTGGAGTTTGGTGGTAAAGCATTTGCCCAGTATATGCCCCTCAACACACACATAAGCACAGGTCAGTAGGTCAGATTTGTGTTAAGAGTTTAAGATTTACATTCTAAACCCTACAAGTTCTTTAATCTTTCATATCCCACTGCATATTAGATTATAAATACCACATCATGAGAACTGAACTGTCACTCCTAACTGTGATCATGGGTAAATGTTTGTCTTAGTCACAGCAATATGAGGGGTACACCTTGCTCTAAGAATCTAACTTAAGTGTAAGTGTTTGTGTTTTAAAACTTTAGTTGTAAATGTTTAGATCCAGTCAAAAAGTACTTACCGAAAGCCTACAATCTACCATAAACAAAACACAAAAACCATTAAGATGTAAATTTTTAATTTACCCAACCATTCAAGACAAAATGAGAAAGGCCATAATAAAGGCACCACAGGGCCAGGGCTGAAAATACCTGCACAACCATTTGGGTATGTTTACAGTGTGAATCCCGCACGGTGTGCCTGGAAGCATTTCACACTGCCCCAACTTTGCGAGGATGGGACAAGGAAGGGACCTTCGACATCTGGAAATCCCTGAGCCAGTCTGACAGTGGCCTTGCTGCAGTCAAAAGCCCAGTGGTTCTCATAACTACCACCCTGCTGTAGCCCTCAAATGTCTCTGCGTTGGCAAGAGAAAGCCTTGTCTTTAGGAGGAATTTAAATCTCTCCCCCTTGTGAGGCAAAACCAAATTTCAAAAGTAAGCTAGTTTTCATGAAAAACTGTAAGGAATGGGAAAGGCTTCCTCAGAAGATTAAATTTTCTCCTGTGTATCCCAAAAATACCCTCTAAACTACTTTTCTCCCTTAACTACATGAGCTAGCCAACCTCTGGGGACCGACACGAAGCAGTCATTCTTCTGCTTATTACTATTTATTTCCTGTGTGTGTGTGTGTGTGTGTGTGTGTGTGTGTGTGTGTGTGTGCGTGTGTGTGTGTGTTCCTTCAGAGGCCACAAAAGTTTGACAAATCCCCAGAGCTGGAGTTACAGGCTGTTATGCATGGTCTGACCTTGGCCCTCTGGAAGAGCAGTGAACACTTTGAAGCCAATTTCCCAGGCCCTTGTTTATCTCCTTTTGATAATGACTTATTTTTAATTATGTGTACGTATGTTGGAAAGTATGTACACATGTGGGTGCAAAGGTCCTCAGAGTCCAGAAGAAGGTGTTGGATCCCTTGCAGCTGGAGTTATAAGTGATTGGGAACCCCCCAGTGTAGGTACTGAGAATAGAACTATAATATCTACAAATAGAAAAGTAGCATCTCCATCGATCATAATTGGGAAATGTTTGGCAGTTACTTTTTTTTCCCCAATTAATACTTGACTCTGGCCATTCATACAAACAAAAATTTTGCTTAATATTTTCCCCCTGGCATGGCAGCTCATGATTCTAATGCCAGCACTGGGGAGACAGAGGCAGGAGGGACCTCTGTGAGTTCAAGGTCAGCCTGGTCTACATAGTGAGTTTCAGGCTAGCTAATAATACACAGTGACCCTGACTCAAAAAAAACAACAGAAATTGGCTTTTAGTTGGACACGGTAGCATACACCTGTAATCCCTGTTCCAAGGAGGTAGAGGCAAGAGAATCTCTGCAAGTTCAATGTCAGCCTGGTCTGTACAGTGTAACTAAAGTTTTTTGGTGTTTTTATTTTTGTTTTTGTTTTTGCCAGAGCTGAGGACCAAACCCAGGGCCTTTCTCTTGCTAGGCAAGCTCTCTACCACTGAGCTAAATCCCCAACCCTAAAGTTTTTTTTTTTTTTTTTGTCCACCCGGCTCCTGCAGCCGCTCAGACCCAAGTAAACATACAGAGACTTATATTACTTATAAACTGTGTGGCCGTGGCAGGCTTCTAGCTATCTAGTTCTTATATCTTAAATTAACCCATTTCTATAAATCTATACCTTGCCACGTAGCTCATTGGCTTACTGGTATCTTTACATCATGCTTCTCATGGCAGTGGCTGGCAGCATCTCCTGACTCAGCCTTCCACTTCCCAGAATTCTCTTCTCTGCTTATCCTGCCTATACTATACTTCCTGCCTGGTTACTGGCCAATCAGCATTTTATTTATCAGTCAATCAGAGCAACACATTCACAGCATACAGAAAGACATCCTCAGCACTTCCCCTTTTCTGAGAGGTGGAAACTTGAGCTGTTGAGTGCCATTTGTGGCTGGAGTTTTCTCCAGTCCCACCTGGGCCTGCAGCCTCTCAGACCCAAATAAACACACAGACACTTATATTAATTTAAACTGTTTGGCCTAATGGCTCAGGCTTCTTGCTAGCTAGATCTTACACTTAAATTAACCCATAATTCTTATTTATGGTTAACCAAGTGGCTTGGTACTTTTTCTCAGCTCTGCCTTCACACCTTACTTCCTTTGTGTCTGGCTGGCAACTCCTGACTCAGCCTTCCTCTTCCCCAAATTCTCTTTTCTGCTTGCTTCACCTATACTATACTTCCTGCCTGACTACTGGCCAATCAGCACTTTATTTATTAACCAATCAGAGCAACACATTCATAGCATACCCAATGACATTCACAGCAGTACAGTGAGCTCCAGGCTGCCCAGGGCAGTGTCCCAAAACAACAACAAGGACCAAGGACCAGAAGATGGCTCAGTGGTTAAAGGCACCAGCCTAACAAAAAGTTTGATACCTGAGACCCACATGGGAAGAGAGAACTGACTCCTGCAAGTTGTTCTCTGACCTCCACAGGAATTTGAGCACATGGGCTTGTGTGTGTGTGTGTGTGTGTGTGTGTGTGTGTGTGTGTGTGTTCGCATTCACTCTCGCTCTCACTGGTGCATATGTGTTCTCTCTCTCTCTCTCTCTCTCTCTCTCTCTCTCTCTCACACACACACACACACACACACAGAATGTTTAAAATATAATTTAAAACAAAGTTAATAACACTTTAAAATTAACAAGTAGGCTGTGGTGATACATGCCTATAATGCCAGCACTAGGGAGATGAAGACAAGAAGACTGTCTCAAAATAAATAAAAGATTCAGACAGGTGGCCACATAAAAAATATATACCCTTAAAACTTCTATTATCAGGCTAGAGAAATGGTTTCAGTGGTCAAGAGAACTTCCTGCTCTTCCAAGGACCTGGGTTCAGTTTTCACTACTACCATCGCAGCTCACAACCACCTGTAATTCCAGGTCCAGGGGATCAGACGCCCTCTTCTGGCCTCCACAGGCACCAGGCACACCTTCGGTGCACAAATGTACATCTAGGCAAAACACCCATACACATAAAAAAAAAAAACTTAAATTTTAAAACCTTTTATTATCATTTTGGGAAAATTGTAGTGCCTATATAATACAGTAACTTCTACTTATTTTTAAAAGGGAGAAAGTGTCAGTGCACACACTACATCATCACACTGAACTCACTAATACAGATGTTACTAAAAAGCAGAATAAGAGTTGTAACTTTTGTGATTTTTGTTGTTTGAAACAGGATCTCACTTAGAGGAGTCTGGCCTAGAACTTGCTGTGTAACCAAACTTGACCCTGAACCTCTCTCTGATCCTTCTGCTTCCACTTCCCAAGAGTGCTGGGAACACAAGTGTGCCCTACTTCCTCTGGTTTATGTAGTGTTGGGGGTCGAGGCCAGGACTTAGTGCATGCCAGCAATCACTCTATCAACTGTCCTACATCTCCATCCTCCAGTCTTTATAATTTAGAAAAAGATGTACTTCACCAAAATAAACTCACTTTATAATAAAATACATGCAGCCCTGAATTCATGTCATCATTCTGAAGACACCATGGTACAGCAGCAACAGACAAATCCAGGTTTGAAACCCAGGGCTCCACTGCTGTTCATGCTCACACCCAGACAAAGGACTGTATAGTGTCTTAGCTTTCTCACCAGTAAAAGGAGTGACTCACGCCTACCACGCATGGTTAAAAGAATAAAAAGAAATGTATGTAAGTATACAGCCATCAGTAAATGGTAGATACCTTTCTCTTTAGAATATAACACTCCAGCAGAGACTGTAGCATAAATCTTAAGCTTAGTAATGGTATTTCTGTGCAGGCCTGATTGGTTTTCTCAAAACCAAGGAATTTTAATCAAGTACAGTGTTGAGAAGACAAGATACACAGAACAGAGGAGGGCCTGGATTGCCTTAAGATTCTACTGAAGAGCATGTGCAGGGCAAGAGAGGTGGCCCAATAGTTAGGAGCACTTGCTACTCTAGCAGAGGACTCAGACTGGGTTCCCACCACACATAGTAGGCAGCTCAAAACTGTAGTTCCTGGGGATCTTGTACCCTCTTCTGGCCTGCACAGGCACCTGCACATGTGTGGTACATCTATACTTACACATTTACATAAAAATAAATAAATAAATAAATAAATAAATAAATAAATAAATAAATAAAGGGCATGGTGGTACAAACCTTTAATCCCAGCACCTGAAGGAAAACATCAAGCAGATCTTTTTGATTTTTGAGACCAGCCTGGTCTACATAAAGTTCCAGACCATCCAGGACTACATAGTGGGATCCTATCTCAGATAAATATTAATCTACAACACTTGGAAAACAGAGATAAGTGGACCTCTCTGAATTTGAGGCCACCCTAGTCTACATAGAGAGTTTCAGGCCAGGCAGAGCTATATGAAACCCTGCCTCAATAAATAAACAAACAAACAAATAAGAGACCCTGCCTACATACATACATACATACATTCATACATGCATAAAAGTGTTTCTTTAACCTTGAACAAAGTCCACAAGTCCACTGAAACTGTAAACACAAGAAGGGACTCTTACCAACTTTGTACCAATTGTACGGACGGGGTCCTGAGGAGATTGTCTGGAAGGAGGCTTATTTCTTTCATGATATTTGCCAATCTAACAGGCAGCTCTTGTCGCAGAAACATAAATGAGGTCTTTTCACAAGCATTTACTGATCCTGAAACCAAACAGCGGAGAAGGCAGTAAGTAGAAGGCACAAGCTTTCAGGAGCCAGGAAGCAAGGAGAAAGGGGAGGGAGTCCCTTGGCAGGACCAGATGGTAGATTGACCATAGTGAGAGGAAGGGGCTGGAAAGCAAAGCCAGATCCAGGCAAGGTTGAGCTAACTGGTTACAAAGTAACCCTGACTCCAGAACGACTTTCCAATTCCTGCTATTCCAATGGTTCAGTACAACAACGTAGGTATTTTGTTATACTTTGCACTTACTATTTTAGGGTTGAGATAAACTGCATGTGTCTGCTAAGGCTGGGGACCTGAGAAGAGGTGAGAAAAGCCCATTCATTCTATATGCCTCACTGCTGCTAGCCTTGAGACATTCTGATCCCTGACTCTGGGTAAATTTTGACCTAGGCATGTCAAAATTGACTGGACACAAATACAATTCACTAGAATAGAGTCAGTGCGGACAAGGTTTTCAGGCAAAAGGAGGCAAAACCACCAGCACCATGTTAGCAACCACCAAGTAGAACCTACTCAATTGTCTGATTCCTGGGAAATTCACCTGCCCCCTTCTCCACTCTTGTATCCAGATATTTGGCAGAATAGTTGATGATGCCATCCCTTGACAAACAACTTCACTGGAACTAAAGTCTTATTTCAGCGATCCACTTGAAACTAATTCAGTCTTGTAAATGAAACCTTAGCAGAAGCTATCTTGTCAACCGTAGGAGTTTCCTTATGGCGAGATGCGTGCACAAGGAAAACATCTTGCAAAAATTTAACAGTATATCCATGAACAAGGTGAACATCATTGCACCACCACAGCACAGACATTTAAAAAAAGCAAAAAAGCAAAAAAACAAAACAAAACAAAACAAAACAAAAACAAAAAAAAACGAGGCCTTGCGTACTCCCTCCCTTAAAAAAGAAATACAAGAAAACCACCTGCCACTGCAAACCACAATTTTAAGATAAAGCATCCAGCCGCCACTTAATCTCTTAGGCCAGCCAACCATCTTATAACCTGACAACATGACACAGAGATAACTTTTTCTACTCCAGAACTTTTGGATTTCAATGTTAGAATTTATATCAAGCATCCCGCCCCCCCCCCCCCCCCCCCCCCCCATTGCTCCTGATGAGAAGTCAAAGGACTAACTCTGCAGTTCTGCAATCTGTTACACACAGACAAGATCATGCACTTTACACGTGCTTGTGGCTGACTACTGATGAAACGAACTTGCTCTCGGTGCAAACACTGCCGAGGAAAGAACTGGGCCAGTAGTAACTTGTTTCCCTGCCATCACGCCACTCTGGATGATCATCGCAGGGCTGGCACTGATCTCGCCTCTGCAGAACGCCACCCTTGAAGCAGTGTGCGCTCTGGCCTTGAACCGGAGCGAGGCTCCCCGGAAGACACCGGGTCCCGAGCGCGCACCTGCGCACGTGCGCGGAAGGCTGCAGCCCGCGGGCCCCCTGCTTTGTTTTGCTCGCACACTGTGGCCTCAAGCCCCGGTGACGTGCCTGGCCTGCCAGCGCCCGCACCCTCCGGGGAGGAAGGAAGCACCTCAGACACAGAGGAGGCGACAAGAGGGAGGAGGGGTGCGCCTGGGAGGACGGGGTCCCGTGCACAAGGCCCAGCCGCCCTCACCGAAGTCCAGGAACTGCTTCATGGAGAGCGGCGACGGCGAGAAGCGCGCGTAGAAGTCCACCTGGCCCGGAACGCCGCGCTCGGACTCCGGCCCGGAGCCCGAAGCCGAGCCAGAGGCCAGACTGCGGCTAGCACTGGGGACCGCGCAGCGCGGCCTGACGCCCCGGCCGCCTTGGAGCAGCCTTGCCAGCCTCATACCGAGCCCCGCCGGAGGACCCGAGCCCCCGGCACTAGCCGACTGCCACTCGGTGCCGCGGCCCGGGCGCTACGTGCGGGACGTGGCGGGCCACGGGGGCGGGGAGCTGCTGTCAGCGCCTTGGCCACCGCCCCTCGCTGGAGCCACGCCCCCGTGGGCGGGGCTCCTGGAGGCTGGAGAAGAACAAGACGGAGCACTCTCCAGCCCCCCCACCCCCGTTCCTTCCTGAAGCCACGCCTCCACGTGGGCGGACCCTCGAGAGGACGGAGACGTGAGTTAAGAGGGAGCGCGAGCCACTGCCACTCATTGAAGCCCCTCCTCCTCTGGGCGGATCCCGGGGAGGACGGAGGCGGGGAAAGGGAAAAGGGGAACGCAGCTCAGCCTAGCGGATGGGGCCGCAGAAACCACCCCGAGCTAGCAGCCGGAATCCTGGCTGGCACTCGGAAGACAGCGAAGATTTGGCTAATTCCCAGGGAGCCTGAGGGTGGCTAACCGGATCTTACGATCCCCCCACCCCCGCTATGGTGCACCCCCTTTCGCACGCCCACTTGCCTGTTTCCTCCTCCCAGTCCTAATCGAAAGACGCTAGGACGTGCGTGGTCGCTGGCACTAAGCCTGTTCCAGAAACGCCCCTGAATCCTGTAAGCCCCCACGATTTGCATGTGAAGAGCTTCGAGAGCTCACCCCTGGCCGAATAGTGGTACAGGAGTTGATCTTGGGGATATGGCTCTAAAAGATACCACGACCACAGTCCTCCGAAGAGCGCATTGGCAGCCCAGCTTGAAGCACTCTCTGCAAACAGTCTTACACAGTACTTAAAACTTCTCTCCACTCTCTACCTTTCTGTTAACTCGTTATCTTAAAGTCACAGTGTGCCTGCTCTGCCTTTTCAATGTCTAGAAATAGTGAATATAGGATTAGAGCATATTTAATATTTAATCCCACAGAACTGCACAGGCCTTAAATTCCATCTTGGTGTGCCTTTTTTCTTCAACTGACCCGTGCTACACAGAACACCCCAACAGGTGTGAAGTTTATCAATTATGTAAAGTACACAAAATAGAGAATAACACTTAACAACTCCATGCTGGTCATCCTTGGGTTTTGTAAAAATACATAAATAATGAATACTGAGGACATGGCTTAATTGGTAGAATGATTGTCAATCTGCCAAAGCCCCTGGGTTCCATCCCCAGCACCCCAAGGAAGAAAAGAAAACCCCAAACATTGTGTTGTCCCAAGCCTGTAACCTCAGCAGTCTGCAGATGGAGGTGGGAGCCGGGGAGGTCAGACGTTTTCGGTCATCATCCAATATAAGCCAGCTCCTATCTCAAAACAAAGAAACAAATACCTGCCCCCAGAGGGGGTGGAGAGAGAGAGAGAGAGAGAGAGAGAGAGAGAGAGAGAGAGAGAGAGAGAGAGAGATTGATTAGATGCTCGACCCTTTGAGTAAGCTGTTATTCTGTATCCAACAAACTGTGTAAGGCACAAAGGGGAACATTGTCCACCTAGAAACAGGTGCTTTTGACTACAGAGGAAGAGGAACGGTTTTTCCTGATGATACAGCAGAAACTGTGGTCCCTCTTGGGGTTCGGAGTCTCGTTTATAAATGAATTAACTAAAGTGGAAGGTCAAAGATAATTTTATTAGAGTTTAAAAGAAAAAAACTCCAGGGGAGATAAACTGTCCATCTCAGCAGTGGCCTGGAGGAGGAAGAGGAGGCTGGAAGAAGAGGAAGAAAAAAACCCATACTCTTGGCTTACCAGCATGGAAGTCAAGCCACATGGTGGGAAAGGGGACCTGAGAGAAAAGAGAAAAGAAGCCCCAAATACCAGGAAAAGCATACTTAGGTTCCTTCTGGCCAGCATCACAGAGGGAGGGAAAAGTTAAAAGCTGTGCCTTTCTGACTCTAGCCTCAGAAAGGCGGGCAGACCCAGCAGAACCTCATGGTGATCTGTAGGGACTGTGTTGGAGGAGGAGGAATTCTGGGAAGGAACAGTACAGTATCTCATTAAAGGAAAAATCATTGCCTGTATGTCTTTAGCACATCTTAAGGTGATTCTGCTTTCCTAGGAGTCCTTGGCCAGGGGACTGACCCCTGCCCAACTGGACTGTTAGATCTCCATCCAGGCCAGAGGTTCTATTCCCTTGGCCAGATGGAGTTTTTTCTTCATGGGGCTTTACTTCTACTGTAACATTAAGTGCTTTATTGGAACAGTCCCTGTAAAGAAAGACAGAGGAATGAAAAAAAAAAAATTCATTTCATACAGTTGTGGTGTATAGCCAGGGAATGATAATTCTCAAAAAGTGGCCTTGAATTCCAGCATATAGCATCTTCAGCCCAGTACAGTGAACTGATTGTTTAGAGAAGTGGCAGGTCATTAAATGAAAATGTCCTTTACAAAAGGACCTGTTTTTACAGCTACTCCTCTGTCTACTGCCTTTTTTTTTTTTTTTTTCCCAGTTGCCTGTAGCTCAAAATAATCTATCTGCCAAAGGGGGCGTATTTGGGGCAGAATATTCCGGTACCTTCAACACCATAACTTCAAACAAGAGAGGCTGTTGTAGGAAAGGATTAGGTTTGTTCTGGGTGACCCCAGAAGCAGTTGGAAACTATGGAGCAACAGATCTGATTCAACATGGAAGGTTATTGTTGATTACAGTCACGTCACTGAGAGGGCACCATAGAGGAGGGGCTGTCATCAGTGACCTTTAGGTAAGAGTCTAGAAAACAGCCCTATAAGGATAGCCTGTAACAGACGAGTCTTTCTCTGTCTCACTGGCCAGCTCCCAAATAATGACACAGAGACTTATTAATTATGAAAGCTTGGCTTTAGGTTAGGCTTGTTTCTCACTAGCTCATAACTTCAATTAACTCATTTCTATTCATCTATGTGCTGCCATGTAGCTCGTGGCTGTGACCTCTCCTCCTGCATGCCCTGCTTGTTCTGCATCTCCTGAGCACCTCGATTCCTCCTCCTCTTCCTTTCATTCCCTGGAAGTCCCACCTATACCTCCTGCCTAGCTATTGGCTATTCAACTTTTTATTACACCAATCAGAGCAATACATCTTCACGCAGTGTACAAATATCCCACAACAGTGGCCCAAGGAGACTGTAGGTAGGCAAACAGTGTAGTGCAATGAAAAGAGCCTGGGTTCTGGCTTAATGTTTTGACTGTGCTGTATTAGCTATATGCTCTTGTGCAAGTGTCTTAATCTCTCAGAGACTCAATCTAGTTACCTAGGAAAGGTACAACATATGTCTTCCTAGGTTACTGTAGCATAAATAATATACCAATACATGTTAACACAATGCCCAGGCCTTACTAAATAGCTGATCAATGGCATCTCATTATTAGGATTTTATGAGAAGCATTCACATATATAGTGTGCTTGCTGTAGACTTTTCCAGAGGCTTAGGAGAAAACAATTTAAAGTTGAATATTAAACATCATTCAGATGGCCTCCTAGCTGTTTCTTTATCTTTTTTTCTTCTTTAGATTATTTTATCTTACTATGTGCTTGGGTGTTTAGCCTGTATCTATGTATGTGTACCATGTGTGTGCTGTGGATGTCAAATGAAGGCATCAATATCCTGGAACTGAAATTCTGGACCATTATGAGACTCCATGTGCATACTGAGACAAAACCCAGGTCTTCTACAAAAGCAACAAGTGCTTTTAGCCATTGATCCATCTCTCCAATTCCTCTCTTATCCATTTCTATTAATTTTTTGTTGTTTTTTGTTTGGTTGTTTCTTTTCTATTTGAGACAAAGTTTCTCTGTGTAGCATTGGAACCTGTCCTAGAACTCACTCTGTAATCCAGGCTGGCCTCGAACTCACAGAGATATACCTGCCTCTGCCCCAGCCGCCGCCGCGGCCCCCCTACTCCTACCCCCCCCCATGCTGGGATTAAAGGAATATGCCACCACCGCCTGGCTTTTTTTTTAAAGACAGGATCTCACTGTATAGCTATGGCTGGCCTAGAACTCACTATACAACCCACACTGGCAAATTCACAGAGCTCTACCTGCTTCTGCCTCCCAATTGCTGGTACTAAAGGTATGTGTCACCATGGCTGGCCATTTCTAAAGCACCAACTTCAACCTCTCTAGCTGCCTTCTTTCTTCTTCCTCTTCTTCTTTCTAGATCATTCCCTGAGCTCCAGATTCTTCTACTGGATCAAGCACAGCATCATTCAGCTCCCTCAACCTGTCAACATGGTCTGGAGACCGGACTCCCTCCATATTGCCTGCCATAGCAGCCCAAGAGTTCTCCTTGGAGAACTTAAGTGACATGGGGATTCTTGACTTTGCTGCAGAAAAGAATTTCAGGATAGGCCAGAATGAAGCAGAGTTGAAGTTTATTATGAAGAAAGTTTAACACAGCCTTAAGCATGAGGCTTATTAGAGAGATGTTCAAGGAATGCATAAGACACATGGAGGTGTGGGCATGGCCTTCTCAGGAGAGAGTCCTGCTTATTGGCAGTAACCAATTATCGGATTTAGTGGCTCTTAAGTTATATCTCTAAGAGTTTCTAAGAAATTTCTTCTCTCTCTCTCTCTCTCTCTCTCTCTCTCTCTCTCTCTCTCTCTCTGTGTGTGTGTGTGTGTGTGTGTGTGTGTGTGTGTGTGTGTGTGTGTGTTTTGATGAATCACACTCCAGGACAAAGGGCCCCTCCCTTTTTATGTTCCTTTACTCTTCTGTATCTTTCTTTCCTGCTTCAAACCCACTTCCATCTCTGCTGCTATTATCTGAGCACATCAGGATGTCTAAATGACATTAACCTGTGTGGGAGCACAATCGAATAGCAGAAACAAGGTTATCCCAGAAGGCAGTCATCTTTGTTGTTGTTTGTTTTATGTTTGTGATTATGTCTGTGCATGTTCGTGTGTGTGTGTGTGTGTGTGTGTGTGTGTGTGTGTGTGTGTACATGTCCGTATGTGTGCACATGCCTGTGGAATGCAGTGGTCAGCCTTGAGTGTCATTTTCTATTGCTCTCTACCTTATTTTTTGAGAAATGGTCTCACACCAAACTTGGAGCTCACCATTATGGCTAGACTAGCTGGCCTGCAAACCCCAATGATCCTCCAGTCTCTGATCCCCAGAGCCCGAATTAACAGGCCACTTAGCTGTAAACATTTTTTTGTGTGTGGGTTCTGGGGACCTGAACTCAGATCCTCATACTTAGATGGCTCAAACTTTGCCAACTGAGACATCTCCTCAGGCCCAATTACCAGCTTGGGGTATTATTATTATTATGCTTGGAGTGTTATTATTATTATTCTTTTTCCTTCTTACTTTCTTTCTTTCCTTTCTTTTTTCTAGCATGTGCACACATACGCATATGTACACACACACACCCTCACCCTTGGGGAGAGGGTCCAGAGGGTGGTTGTAGGGGTGTACAGGGAGGGTGCCGTGGCACATTTGTGGAAGCAAGTGGACAACTTACAGGGACTGCTTCTTCTAGTGTAGGAGTTCCAAAGATCAAACTCAGGTCACCAGACTTGGCAGCAAGTGCCCCTACCCACTCACCAGCTCACCAGCTCCATCACTACTTTACAAAGTGGGTTTTCTCTTCCTCAAAGTAGATTCTTTATGCTTCCATACCATACACAGGGAACAAGGCTGCGGGTCATACATGGTATGTTAAATTTCCCTTCCTTCCTTTCTCTCCTTCCTTCTCTCCTGTCCCGAAGCTGGAGAGGACCTTACAGAAGAGCTGTGTTACTCGTCCATGCGGGTGTCTTATGTAATCACGCTTTAAAGTTCTCTACTTTTTTCTTTTGGAGACAGGGTCTCACCAAGTATGGGCCCTGGCTGGTCTCAGACTCCAGAGATTGACCCACCACAATGCCCAGATCCTTACTTACACTTCTGCCATACACACACACACACACACACACCTTAATTTAGTGGATTTGAGCCAGACTCTAACTACACCAAGAATTTATGATCCATGAAGGATGCGTTTAGCAGGAGATCGTGGGGGAAGCAGCAGAAAAGAAGCTGGACAGTATCACCCTGTCTCCCATGCTCTCTGCCTTCATAGGGCCGGGAGTACAAAAGGAGAGGAAGGTCACTTATTCCCCTGTCCCTTGCTGCTGCTGGCTGCCTTTGTGTTCCTCCAGTGTGGCCGCAGTTCCCAGTGGCTTAACTCAACTCACACCCCTAAAAATAGTTCCTTCACCAAATCCCATTCCATTTCCCTTTTGAGTGTGCTGTCATTTCCTGTCTGTTTAATGCACAAGAAAGATGTTTTTCAAGAAAAAGGATCGAAATTAAGATGATCATGCAGCAATAAATTGCCATGTGTCACACTTCTCATTTACACACCAACTGAATAAAAGCACCAGAAAACAGCAACAAACCGTATCGCCAATCCTAAGAGCTCAGCCAAAGTTGAACAGGGAATAGGAAAAGTAATTCACAAAGGCTGCAAAGTTGGTTTTTGCTGGGAAGCAGCAAGGGTGGTCCCTAGGCTAACAGGTTGGCTTTTAGTATCTGTTTTCTATGGTTTACAGAGTTAGGAAACAGCTGGAAGGCAGTCAGTTCCCCGGGGTGGGAGGTTGCCTTATAGAACATCTAGCATTTCACAGTTTCATCACACTATGAGCCTTCTTAACAGGAAATGCAAGTGTGCATGGTGTGGAGGTCATCTATTCATCAGGATTTGTTTGAAGGAAAACATTGCTTTTGTTTTGTTTTGTTGAGACGGAATCTCACTATGCAGTTCAACTGTCCTGAAACTCACTCTGTAGACCAGGCTGTCCTCAGACTCACAGAGATTCACCTATCTCTGCCTCCAGAGTGCTGGGATTAAAGGCATGGACCACCTCACTGGCCTCGGAAACACTGTTCTTTATTTAGAGAAAGTACTTTGAAGCAGAGTGGGAGATTCTTTACCCTGCCCCACCCCAACCCCTGACAGGGGGGGACTCAGGGGGGGCCCACTCCACCCCTCCCCTCACACACCCCCAGTAAGGTTCGCAAACAGGAAGTTTGCAGGGAGCCTTGAGAAGGATCCACTTTGCTAAGCAAAGGGAAGGGCAGCAGAAGGCTGCAACAGGATGGTTCACAGCATTGAGTAGTCTTTTCCTTCGGGTCTTTCTGTGTAGCTTTGGTTGACCTGGAACTAGCTATGCAGACCATGTTGGCTTCGAACTCACAGAGGTCCCCCTGCCTCTGCTGAGATTAAAGGCGTGTACCACCACACCGGACTGTGAACAGTCCTTTAATGCCCACATTGAATAGTTTGAATTTTTTTTTTTTATTTTAAAATGCATTTGTTAAGACTAGTTTTGTTTTGTTTTTAAGATATATCTATTATGTATAGTGTTCTGTCTGTATGTAGGCCTGCAGGCCAGAAGAGGGCACCAGCTCTCATTACAGAGGGTTGGGAGCCACCATGTGGTTGCTGGAAATTGAACTCAGGACCTCTGGAAGAGCAGTCAGTGCTCTTAACAGTTGAACCATCTCTCCAGCCCTGGAGACTAGATCTTTTATGCCTTTGTAGAAATTGAAAAAAAAAATTTTAAAAAGATGAATTTTCCCTTAAGAACTGGAGCCAATAGGGACATTTGCACATGAATCTAAGTGAAGGTGTGGTCGGGAGATAATAAAGAATTTATAGCTGGCCACAGATACAGAGCACTCTGAACACACTGGGATTGGAGCTGGTAAAAGATCAATTTTGGGGGCAAATGAGACAACTCTTTCCGCCAACTTTGATGGCTTGAGTTCAAGCCCCAGGACCTATTTGGTGGAAGGAGAGACCTGACTCCTGAGTGTCGTCCTCTGGCTTTTTCATAGATGCTGAGGCATGTGTTTGCATGTGCACCTGCATGTGTGTACACATACAGATAAATAGGTAAGTGTTAGAATTCCTAGCCACTCGCCCAGCTACATGACTGCACATGTGCTGTCCAGTAGCCAGTCAAGATGCTTAGTCATCCCAGGGCCTTACATCCTAATCTGTGTGCTGTGTGATCACGTAATTTCCAAGCAGCAGCAACACATAATCTATTCACATGCATGGTGCAGCTACCTAAGCCCATATGCACATGTGCAGGGGGAGGGGGAACCTATAAAATGAGTTCCATCTCTTTCCTCTTCCTGCATGATCATTCCAAAGGCCTATGCACACCCCTTCTGTTCCCTTCCCTTAATAAACTCTTATAGTGGGTTTTGCTGTGCCTTGTGGTTTCTCTCGTATGATAAACAGTGCCACTTAATAAATAACAGTAAGTAAGAAAATAAATTCATTGAAAACAATATAAAGGAATAAACCATGAGCTTGGGCACATTAAAAATATAAAGGTTTGACTTGAGCAGGTAAGCATTATGAACTGAATAGCTCCATTGTAAATGTGGCTCCGGGTTCCACAGAAGGGAAAGCAAGATGGAGAAGATCCTGATTAAATTAGAACAGTGACTTATTTGGCTCATTCCAGTGAGAAGACCCTAGTTAGAGGCTAGTTGGTAGGTTTTTTTTTTTTTTTTCTTTTTATTGACTAGGTCTAAGCCTTGTCTTACTGTTTATCCTGGATTGGGTTGTGGTTTGCTGGCTGACTTGGTCAGGGTTTTTATTGCTGTGATAAATAGCATGACCATGAGCACCTTGGGGAGAAAAGGGTTTATTTCCTCCTACACATCTGTATCACAGTCGGTCAGTGAGGGAAATCAGGGCAGGAACTTAGAGGCAGGAGCTAATGCCTGAAGACATGCTAAGGAGATGGGAGGAATAATTATCCCCTTAGAGAGCTAGAGTACTCATACTTTCTAGAAGCCTCTCCCATGAGGCAGCTGTTTCCAACATCTGCCGTACAGCACTGTGAGGCCTGCCTGTTTTTCTCAGTTCTAACTCAAAAAGCGTAATTTTCCCTTTCTTTCTCTTTTTCAGATAATTACCACAATCCTAAGCATGCTGTCCCTGACACTCTGGGCTTCCTTCTTATTTCCTTCACTCTCTCCACTCTCCTTTCAACATGCAACTTCCTACCAACTCCACTGGCGAATATGCCTGCTCTTCCAGACCTTAACTCAGAGGGCCTGGCCTTTTCTCTTCCTATGTCTTTGAGGGTCAAGATGAATGTAAGACTAGGATGTTTCTCCACAGGGTCAAACAATCTCCTGCTGAGTTCTGAACTATCGAAGAGTCTAAGACTGGAACATGCTTCCCCACAATACGATGGAGTGATGGAGTGCTGAATGGAAGGAAAAGATACAGCATGGCGGTCTGCCTTCCCTGTATTTGCCTAAAAGTAGGAATAGCTTTTAAAGATATGGTTTCCTTTGTCTTCTACAAGGGAGAACAAAGGTATTGACATAAAACACAACTTTTCTTTCTTTCTTTCTTTCTTTCTTTCTTTCTTTCTTTCTTTTTAATGGAGCCGAGGATTGAACCCAGGGCCTTGCACTTGCTAGGCAAGCACTCTACCACTGAGCTAAATCCCCAAACCCTTTTTTTGGTTTTTTTTTTTTTTTTTTTTTTTGGTTTGTTGTTGTTTGTTTGTTTTTGAGACAGGGTTTCTCTGTGTAGCTTTGGTGCCTGTCCTGGACCTCACTCTGTAGACCAGGCTGGCCTCGAACTCACAGAGATCCGACTGGCTCTGCCTCCCGAGTGCTGGGATTAGAGGCGTGTGCCACCACTGCCCAGCTAAAACACAACTTTTATCCAAAGGGAGTAAGAGTTCATTTCTTCTGAGCCAAATATGAGTTATCAAGGTCTGTAACATGGATTCACCTTGCCCTGCGTAAAGTACTTCACTCTGAGAGGCTATATAAAATTTCATAATCACAGAACAAAAGAAAGCCATAAATCACTCCATTTACCAAGTATATTGGTGAGGGCTTCAGATAAGAGGGCTAGAGCAGTGTAGGAAACTCTCAGATTGCAATAGATGGCATTCTTAGCTCCAGGGTGGTAGACACTAGAGGTGGACTGTTTAATAACATAATCCAAAGTTTTGTCTAGTATTCTTAAGGCTGTAAAGGCACACTCAGAGGCATCCTGGGCAGGTAGTCCTCCTGGGGTGTATAAGAAAGCAGACTGAACAAGCCAGTAAGCAGCATTCCTCCATGGCCTCTGTTTCAGTTCCTATCTCCAGGTTCCTGCCCTGCTCAAGCTCTTGCCTTGACTTCCCTCTATGGTGGACAGTAATCAGGACATGCCAGCCACATAAACCCTTTTCACCTCAAGTTGCTGCTGATTATAGTGTTTATCATAGCAACAAAGAGCAAACTGGGGGGAAGCAGAGACCAAGGAAGACGCCACTGTAAACTCTGGGCCTCCACATGCACCCACACACGTGTGAAAAAGTTAAGTGTCATCCAAGTTGACTGGCTCATAATCTCTCCAGTCTGGATGGTCTAGCCACTTAATGAGCCTGCAGTCTTCAAAACAGATGTGAGTTCAAAACCAGCTTTCCAGTCTCACCAACTTGGAGGTGGTACCAGAGGAATGTGTGTAAACAAGCTTTCATCTGTTATTCATTTGCTGTGCACAATAATGCTACCCCTAGACTTCCACGCCTTTTTCCTGTGCCTGTCTCTTCTCTAAGAAAAATGTTCTGCTTTCTGTTGACAATGCACTGTTACAGGTCCCCAAGAATGCTACAGCTTTCACTTTCCTTATTGCAAGTACCACGTGTGTGTGTGTGTGTGTGTGTGTGTGTGTGTGTGTGTGTGTGTGTGTAGAGAGAGAGAGAGAGACATGGGGCGGACATGTATGTGTGTGTGTACCCAAGTGAAACAGTAGTTCATCTCTCACATATACATATGGAATTCATATTCTAATAAGCTTGTTTTTTTCTCTTATTAATCTCTTTTTTTAGCAGGAGTCCATCCATTCCAACCCAAACACTCCGGAGTGTTTTGTCTTACACTTACTATCAAAGTTGAAGTTGAACTTAGTGTGGCACACACCTGTAATCTCAGTACTCAGGATTCTGAGGCCAAAGGATCACAAACTCAATGCTGGTCTGGTCTACATAATCAGTTTATGAGCAGCCTGAGTTACATAGTCAGACTATGTCTCAAACAACAAACAACAGCAACAACAAAGAAAACCACACCAAAAAAAAAAAAAAAAGTTTGGGCTGTGTAAATGCTGTTTTGCATGGATTTCTATTTCTTCCTTTTCATTGAGAAAGTGCTATAATATTCTTGGTGCTGTGACCAAATACCAAGCAGGTTTCTGTTGGGTCACAGTTTCAGAAGGTCACAATTCATCCTGGCAGCAGAGGCAAAGTGGAGTGGCTGAATCTGAGGCAGAGGGAGCTCCCTCACATGGTGGCAGACAGAAGTGGGGATAGGTGTATCCCAAAAGGGCATGTCCTAAATTAAGGGGGGGCCCCCCACACCTTCAAGTTTTCACAACCTCCTGAGACAGCATCACCTGCTGAGAACCGAGCACGCAGAACACACCAGCTTAGAGCGTTGTGCATTCAGACAACAAGAATCCCTGGCTGCTTCTATCTGTAATTCACTCCAACAAGAACCTTCTTAGGCCATGCTATTGAGACAGATCAGAGATCCAGTGCTTAAGGGAATTTGGCTAGGGGTCAAAGTGTTGTTAAGAGTGCTTGCTGCTCATACAGAGGACCCAAGTTTGGTACCCAGCACCCACATCAGATGGCTCACTACTGGCTGTGAGGGTATCCAACTTTAGGGGATGCTCTCTTCTGGCTTCAGGGGGTACATATGTGACATACACTTACAAAGATACAAACATAAAAATACATCTTAAGAAGTATTAATATAAAAAGATTCTTTAAAAGATTTTAGCTATTTTATGTGTATGAGTGTTAGTCTGCATGTATATATGTGTACTAACTGAACGTCTGATGCCCTCAGATGTCAGAAGAGGCCATGTTGGATCTCCTGGAGCTAGAGTTATAAATGGTTGTGAGCCACCGTAGGGTGCTAGGAACAGAACCTGGGTCCTCTACAAGAGCAGCAAGTGTTCTTAACCACCAAGCCATCTCTCCAGGTCATAACAAAAGAAATATCTTTTTTAAAAAACCCAGCAAGCATGCAAAAGGCATTTTTAAATATATTTCAATTTCAGAAAAAAAAGAAAGCAGGAATAAATCAGCCATGGCAATTCAACATGCCTGCTTTATTATCCTGGCACATTGACTTTTATGCATACCCAGACCCTAGCCCAGACCCACATTATGACCATTATCTCAATGGCTGCAACAGCCTAACACTGCTCTTATTTCTAACAGAAATAAGTCAGTGTTGATGTTCAAACTGACTTATGTTGGTAAGTACATAAAAGAGTTGGGCTCATAATTACATTCTTAAAGACGGGTTTTCCTTCTATTGCTCAGGACGACCTTGTAGTCCTAGATTCAAGACCTCCTCTTGCCTCAGCTTCTCAGGTAGCTGAGATTATAGGCATGGACCACCACACTGGCTCAAGTGTGACTTTTAGCTGGTGGAGGGCACTTGGGTTTGTGGATCGCGGCTACCACACTTAATAGTAAATCATGGGCCGATAATGAGAAGACAGGATGTTCTAGTAATAAAAAGTAGCAGGTTCCCCATCTGAAAAAAATTACTTACACCTCCATTTCCTCGCTTCCTTCCTACTTGAACATTTTAATTCTGCACAAAAAAGAGTGTAAGTAAAAATTAGGTAACACTAATAAGCACTTCCAAATGGTCACACTTCCTCCCTGTAAGGACCTCTGAGAGGAATCCTCTTACAGATTTTACAGATGAAGGAACTACATCCCCAGCCCCAGGGTCATAATCTAAGAGGTGAAGCTGACTCACCTCAGATTTGTGCTCTCAGGGACCACCTTCTGGTCTGCATCGAGGATGACACCTCTGACTGCCCATCCAGGTACAGAAGTACCACTAACAAGAGGCACTTCTACTCCATGGCAGAGCATGGAGACACAGGGCACTTGATGATCTTTAAGGACGTCCCCACTGTGGCTGTACTCAGAAAGCTTACTGGAATGGGATTCCTTGCAGGTGTAGGTGGACTTTTCTGCCCTGCCAGCCATCTCCCAAATTAATGACATGGAGACTTCTGAATTATAAAAGCTGGGTCAATAGTTTAGGCTTGTTTCTAGCTAGCTCTTATAATTTAAATGAACCCATTTCTATTCATCTATGTCCTGCCCCAAGGCTTGATGACCTCATCTTAGTACTGCCCATCCTGCTTGCTCTGCATCTCATAGCTTCTCCTCGAAACTCCGCCCTTCTTCTTCCCAGTGTCCTCGCTGCCCTCCAAATCCTGCCCAGCTACTGGCTGTTCAGCTTTTTATTAAACTAACCCATGTGACAAATCTTCACAGTATACAAAGACTATTCTGTAACATTTCTCCCTTTTTGTCTAAATAAAAAAGAAAGGTTTTAACTCTGACAAGATTAAGATTCACCTAGAAAGGCTCAGATATCAACCTTATACAATTCAACTGTCAGTATCTTCATTCAGGGTTTTAATTCTGCTAATTATAAAGTTAGTTCAGGGCTGATATTGAAGCACAATTGATAAGTCCTTGCATAGCATACATGGAGAACCCCACACTGAATAAAACTGAGTGTGTAGGCATATGCCTGTAATCCCAGCACTAGGGAGGTAGAATCCAATGATCAGAAGTTCATGTCATCCTTGGCTACCTAATAATTTAAATGTCAACCTGGTTCCATGAGACTGTCTCAAAAAAACGAGCAAAATAGTTGTTACACTTATCAATACTATCTCCATTTTTTAAAATGTATATGAGTGCTCTGCTGAATGTTTGCACACCATTAACGGCATAAGATTCCGTTACAGATGGTTGTGAGCCACCATGTGGTTGCTGGGAATTGAACTCAGGACCTATGGAAAAGCAGCTAGTGTTCTTAACTGCTGAGCCGTCTCTCCAGCCCTTCTCTTTGTTGTTTTTTTGAGATAACGTCTTACATGTAGCCCTGACTGGTTTGAAACTTTCTATGTAATAGTCCAGTCGGGCCTAGAACTCAAGAGATCCTCCTGCCTCTCTTGAGCACTGGGATTAAGAGTGTGCCACCATATCTGGCTAATACCATCTGTTTTAGCTTATATTTCTTATAAAGTGTCAGAGAAAACCCTTAAGTTTAGGAGTCTGAAATATAATAGTCCTTTAGGAAGGCCAGACCAAATTTTATTTCTCTGTGTAACCTGGAACCTAATGTAACATCTCTAGACATTTTTTTTTAATTAAAACTTTCAGCTGGCAAATGATGGACTTTAATAGAACACCCACCTATATCTATCTACTGGTTATTGGTGAATTGAACTTACCAGCTAGGCTGAGAACAAAAGCAGTACATTCTGACCCTACAATCGAGAACTTAGGGCAGATGTTCTAGAAGGATAAAGAGTAAGAATTGTGTCCGCCCTCCCCTCATCTGGTCTGCTTCCTCGCCCTGGCGGAGGCTGCGTGACTAAAGTGCATCAGGCCAGGACGGCAAGATTGAGGCACTTAGGCTCTGCTCACAACTACAAATTGCACTTGACTCCTTCATTCCTGAGTAATCATGACCCACTGCCTGGTTAGTTCTGCCCTGTGGGCACCTGGCCCACGGAGGTGCTAGACGGAACCAACTTTCCTGGTCTGGGTTTGTTTGTAACAGCCTATGTTCAGAGTACTTGTCATGCATCCCTTTATGACTTTCCTTCTAGATGAAGTCTGTTGCCAACTCCTCTACAGACTTTGGCCTCGAATCCTAATCAAAAACGCTCCTTACAAGTAAACAATTTTTTAAGAAAGGGCCAGACACTTGCAGATGAAGTGGGGATTAATTCCCAGTGAATACCAACTATAAACACACACACACACACACACACACACACACACACACACACACACACACACAGATGGCACAGGAGTAAAGGTGCTTGGCCCCCAAGCCTGATGACTTGAGTTCCATTTCTAGGCCCCACATGGTGGAAAGAATCAACTCCTGAGTTGTTCTGACCTCCACACCTGTGCTGTGACCCGCCTATGTCCTTCACATACACACACACATAGAAGTAAATAAAGAAATTAAATTAGTAAAAGGCGCACTCCTATATTCAGGCAGCTGGAAGTAGGCTGTTTGTCCTTGACCATAATCAGGACCAGAGGGAAGAACAGACTTCTACTGGCTTCGCAGAGCCACTTCTGAAGCCACCAGAAGTCTGTTATCTACTCTCTGAACAGTCTCTTCCTCCCCAGTGGCCCCTCTCCTGTGGCCTTTAGGAACTGTTTTTAGATCACCAGCCCTGAGAACACACTAGCTGGAAACTTAACCACATCCAGCATTTCTCTCTTCCTCATTGAAAACCCACTACTCTCTCAATTCCTCACTGTCTTCACACGCTGTCCTTCTGTGTGTGTCTCATTAAGACATGTCATTTAAAAGCTTGGTCTCAGCCCTGCTTTCCTAGTCTAGAGAGGGTCGAAAGTACCTGCTACCTAGATCCTCTCCACATCCTGGAATGTTAAGTCTTAGCCACAGGGCACATCATAAACCGGTTGTGTGTGACCCATGACATTTGGGCAAGCAATCTTCAACAGGAATAACGTGTCCCTGCTTACAACATTCCCTCTGTGGTAGAGAACCCAGTAATGCCACCATTGTCCATGGGCATTCCTGTGTGACTTCTGACATCAGGACCTCTAGTACATGTGACCTGTATCACACAGCTCTAGTGAAACCACAGCTAATGATAGACTCAACGGCTAGAATGATTGCTGTGGCAGTTAAGTATGGCAGATCCACAGCAGAATGGAAATGTGAATTGGGGCTATGAAAAGGTCATAGGCATTGACATACATCATTCAGAGTACCTACCAATTACATATTTCATTGTATGTACTGCAGTAGCACCTGTTTGTTTTCAAAGAACCAAGAAGGGCAAGGCTCAATACATAACAATTGCAATGAAAAGTTAGTCAACAGAGCACGCAAAGAATATACAGCAGATAGGAAACGTATTCAGGTCAGGGTATGCTACATTGTCAAGACACTATCCATGCACTTTCTTTTCTGTATTGATTGTGGTAATCTAGAGAAGTTTTAGAAAACTGCTTAAGCCTAGATGAAATGCCCTTTCGGACTGGTGGATTCTGGGAAACCAGCCCTAGAGATGAACTGAACGTCACATCACTGCTGGACTAGCCTCACACTCACACTGCATTCTAAGAAGGAAACAACTCGGCTACAAGAATCGATATTTTAAGCCACAGTGTCATTGCAAAATAATACCTTGCTAGGCTTAAGCCTTTGAAGTACAGTATCACAGAAAAGGGACAGCTCCCACTTTGTAGGTACTGTGAATAAACCACATATAAGGCTATTTTCTGACTTATAAAGCTGACATGCCATCAGCCAAATAAGAGATTCAAAAGAAGACTAAAAACAACCACAAAAACATCCCCCAACAACTCCAGGGGCCAGTGAGATGGCTCAGCAAGTACTCGCCACTAAGCCCAAGAACTCAGGCTCGATAGATGGGCAGTGCATGGCAAAGAAAGAACCAGTTCCCAAAAGTTGCCCCTGACCTTAGCACATGCTCTGTGGCACATGTATACTCACACACATGCAAGCATACATACATACTAAAATAGACAAATTAAAAAACCTTCAATCACATTTATATTGTACCACCTCAGGTACCGTTGGCTATTCTGAAATTATATGGGACACTAAGAAAATATTGCAAACTTTACTTTGGCTTTGATAAAATACAAAGGAAGGCAACTCAGGCTGTCATTTATAATTTAGAGATTGTTTCACATACATAATGCTGTGTTAATAAGCATGAACACTTTCATAAAAAATTTATTTCACACTTTTATACAAATATCCACAGGTATTTTCTAATTATGAAATAATTTTACAATTCTAGTTAGTATAAAAACCTATCAAATGCAAACAGACCAGTGACTTGACTTGAGATGACATTTTTAACAACTATAAATTTAAACGACATCACATTCTTGTTTTCTCTGCTGTTGTCTCCCTCCCCACCCTCTTCTGGACATTCACTTCTAAAACAGAGGTCTACAGACATTGTCAAGGTATCAGCTTCTTTGTCGTGTCCTTCAAAGCCAGTACGTTTGGCCCCGAGTTACCCACGCAAGAAACTGAGACTTTAAACGCTATTAGGACCCGTGGAAGAGAACTTTTTGTAAACAAGGTATCATTGCTAAAATTATTTTTATGAGTGAAAATGCCAAAGTAGAACCAGAATAAAAGGTTTTAATATCTGAAGGGTATAATGTTTTATGAAAGAGAAAAAAAGAATTAAAACTCCAAAGCAACAACGGGACACTTAGCAATGTTTTGTTCTTTTAAAAGATGGGGAAACAACTTGGATACAGCTCAGTTGGAAGAGTGCTAGCCTAGCATCCTAGCGTGCACCAAGTGCCAGCATCCCAAGCACCACATGAAACCGAGCGTGGTGGCAAACACCTCCAATCCCAGCCCTGGGGGGGGGGGGGTCAAGGAGGAGAGGCAAGAGGATCAGAAGTTCAAGGCTATCCCCAGCTACTTAAGTTCAAAGCCAGCCTGGGTTACTTGAGACCCAGACTTGAAAAAGACAGAGAACTGCTTATACAATAGCCAAACAAATTAGCACCTCTTTGCGCTGCTTCCATATAACTTAATTATTTTAAAGCACAATTTTTAAAAAAAAATCAGCTTTGATAATATAGTCAATCTCTGTTGAATATATAGAGAAATAACGGTTTCCCCCTCCCATCACTTTAACAAACAAAAACCAAGGTGGGCCCAGGCATACTAGGCAAGCACTCTAGTAATGAGCTAAACCTCCTGCTCTTGTTAAAGTAGTCGAAAGGTCTTGTTAAAGTAGTCACAAGTCATCTGGAGGAACTTAGGCGACTGGGGTGAACAATTTAACAAACTCGAACATGGACTCGCTGGTTGAATGGTTCCGATGTTATTTATGAAGCTAAGCGCCATGGCTCTCCATCTGTCTGGTGCGGCTGTTTTGGCAACAGATGCTCTTCAGTAGTCTCACACTGGACTGGTCTGGATCCACACACGCACTCACTTCAAGTCCTGAATATACAGTGTTGACAGCAGTGAGCTCACAGACCCTAGAGTTCAAGGAGGAAACTCGCTTCCTCTAAGAGTTAGTTCTGAAAGTTACAGCTCGAAGTTCAGAAGTTCCACACGGGGCTCACGACCATGGAACAAATGCTGGGTAAGGATGAAACATCTTACAGTCAACCCTTTGTCAGACTTTCTGGGTTGAGGGAGAGCCTGCCAGAAAGGAGATGGTATCATCTACAATAAGTTTAAGTTGTTAAAACAACCCTTGCATGTTTATAAAGAACTTTCTTTTTGTGGTGAATACTCAAGGTCAGAACAAATGACCTCCCAGGTTTTCATTCTGATTGCTTAAACCAACCTGATGCATCTTTGGCCTATTAGTCAATAGCAAGATGGCTTGAAGAAGAAAAAATAAATATATATCAACAAGTGTAACTAGTGTTCAAGTCTGTCACACCTGTGCTTCAGTGACGAGGAAGAAGGGAACCTGTGTGTGTTTGGCATCAGCAAGGATCCTCACTTCTAAGGACATGGAGAGAAAAGGCAAGATGGCAACATCACCTTCTATTGCACATTTAGGACAGAATTTTCAACAGAGACACAGCTATCCATCGGCAGAGTCTTGAGCCAAGGGGCGACTGACTTGCAGGTTCTCCGATCTTCTGAGAAGGATGCTTGTGGGGGTAGACTGGGATGGCCACTCATGGGCCCGGGGGATGGTGGGGCCTTCCTTCTCCTGTGCTATCAGGAGAGAATGTCCCAGGAGTGCAGGCCCTGCCCCAGTATATGTAATGGAAGCCAGTCACACCAAAAACAAAGGCAATCTGGAAAGTTAAATTAAGGCAGTTAAAGAAAAATCCACACTAAAAGTCTTAAATTTGTCTGTGCAAAACAGGAGCCTTAGGTGTAACAATATCCACCGTGGAAACTGTAGGTCCACACTGGGTGTGTAGTCGGTCTGAACTCACACTGCGGGTGCTGAGTGAGCAGGCTTCGGACCCACCTGATTTCTGAGTCGGGAAAAATAAAAGGGATTTGGGGTCATGGGACACTTTCCTGGCCCTCTAGGAGTAACTTTCATTTTCATTCCACTTTGTGATCCACTGCTTTTTTTCGAGGTTATTATCATTGTGTTTTTCATCTTGGATCTCACGCTCTTCTTTCCGGATCCGGACAGCATGGTATCGGGGAACACTGTCGTCGTACCTGGAGCGCTTAAAGAATCCACACTGGAAAAAGCGGGGACAGAAGCACAAGGCAGAAGTTAGCCAATCTGAAGACAGGTGTACTACACCTAACACTTCAGCGTTCAGTTCAGCTAGCTCTGCCTCTGCATCGCTGACCACAGACACTGTTTTCCTGAGGAAAACAGCAGCCGGTGGGGATCAACAAGAACCGATGTGGGGCTGGAAGGCACGTCAGTTTCATCTTCTCCACATTTTACAGCTTTAGCTATTTCTGGACCAACAATTTAAGTACTTTGTAAAACAGTGCTTTTATGAAAAAAGGAAAAAAAAATCACCATATAAATAAAAGATCTAATTTTCATATTACTAGACCATTATAAAACAACCTGCCGGGCGGTGGTGGCGCACGCCTGTAATCCCAGCACTCTGGAGGCAGAGGCAGGTGGATCTCTGTGAGTTCCAGTCCAGCCTCCAGCCTGGGCTACAGAGTGAATTCTAGGACAGGCTCCAAAGCTACAGAGAAACCCTTGTCTCGAAAAACCAAAAAAAAAAAAAAACCTATGTGTGTGTGAGAAACCGGAACTGGGCCGGGCAGTGGTGGTGCATGCCTTTAATCCCAGCACTCAGCGGGCAGAGCCAGGTGGATCTCTGTGACCTTGAGGCCAGCCTGGTCTACACAGCAAGACCCAGGACAGGCAACAAAACTACAATGAGAAACACCACACACCCCCGCCCCGCAAAAAAAGAGAGAAAGAAACCAGAACTTGCTATGAAGCCAAGGATGGCCTCAAACTCAACATCCTTTTCCCTGACCCTCCCCAGTGCTGGCGACTGCCATGTGCATACCATACTCAGCTTAAGAGCAGTTCTCTAAAGGCTGAGAAAAAAAGTTACTTTCTATTCCTCTCCCACCCATAAACTGTAAATCAGATCACAGGTAATTTTACAAATACTATTTGGCATGCCAGGTTCCTAGGGGTCAGTTTTTCCACTGTGCCCTCCCCCTGAGGCTTTACATCTCTGAGATGGCTAGACTCCCTGGGGTGCTTCCAAGTGAGCTGCTCTGTTAATAAGTTACAAAGTAACTGTGCTGTGTAATAAAATCAGTCAGTCATGAACGCATAGGACTCAAGGGCGGCATCACCACATTTTGAATTTTGGAGTACTCCCCAATTTCTCCTCCTCCTTTAAAAACAGAAGGGGTTTGGGGAAGGGGGGAGAAGCCAAATTATTAAAGCTTATTATTTACTTTAAAAAAATCAATCTGAACTATAGTACATTTAAAAATATACCGGAAATTTCCGAACCAGATTAAAAATACTTATAAACAAGAAAGACACTTTTTTCTTTCTTTCTTTCTTTCTTTCTTTCTTTCTTTCTTTCTTTCTTTCTTTTTTTTTTTTTTTTTGGTTTCTCTGTGTAGCTTTGCGCCTTTCATGGATCTCGCTCTGTAGTCCAGGCTGGACTCGAACTCACAGAGATCCCCCTGCCTCTGCCTCCCAAGTGCTGGGATTAAAGGCATGTGCCACCAGCGCCCAGCATCTTTCTTACTTTTTAAAAAGGAGCATTTTCAGATTTAAAAGTGCAGCTTAGAAGTGGGATCTAGGTGGAATGGTTGGCCAATGCCCTTACTTTGTGACAGCGCAGGAATGATGTGCTGTGTTCTAAAACTGTCGGGGGCAAGACAAAAATTACAAGTCATAAGGCCAAATGGGCCAAGAAGTTTTGTTTAGGTCATCTCTATACAGACTCATCTGTACTTCTGCGCAGAAAAGCCAATATGCTTATTATAAAACACGATTGCTGTCTGCCCCATTCAAAAACAGAAGGAAATGAAGTTTGAAATGTAAAATCAAAACGGCTACACTGGGCTCACTGTGTCAACACCACGGAAAGGACCTGGAGCAATAACTGTATGCCCTCTCGCTGGCAGAAAAGAAAAAGGAATCACCAACAATTCCTGTTTCCATGGGTTTACAGACTGTAGGAGAAAAACATGAACTTAAAACTCAACTGAGAACCAAGGCGGTCAAACTCCATTACAACATATTGAAGTATAAACTCCCCACAACACTTTGGTCCTAGATTTTCACTTGGGCAGGGGACCATCTCCTGGAGCACTCTGGAAGCCCACTGTGCTGACAATCACTCTTTGTTGTCACGGGCTTTGGCCCAGAAGGGGTTCAAAGGAAAGGGGGAGTTACATGCTTAGCCAGCATAAACCACGTCAAGCAACAGTAGGAAGCACCCAGAGCAAGGACAACAAAATGCTAAGTAGAAGGTGGTCTCTCTCCAGGAGAAACACAAGGTCTCCCACATGCAACAGGTAAAGCAGGCAGTCAACAAAGCTTCTATCCCTGGGAAATTCCAAAATGAACAAGAAATCTGGGCCGATTTCTCATGCACCTTTGAAATTCCGAGCGGGATGCGACGTCACACATGGCAAACTGGGCTGCTACGGAGCTCTTAACACCTCATCAGACAAACAGTGTGATTGCCTTCATTGCTGTGGGTATGGCTGAACAAGAGCACAAAATAACTCACCTGCACAAAAGCCTCTGTGCATTAACAAAAAGACAATGGAGCTTTCACGTGAAAGGACAAAATAAGCAAATCAGCACATAAATAAATAGGTAGATAAATAAATAAAGAGATCCAAGCAAGGCAAGCCAGTGTGGACACTTGGAAACATCTGTTAATGGGGCACACACAGCAAGCTGTCGCTCTTAAGTTAGCCACCACAACCACAGCGGGTCCCACAGCTAGCGATGAAAAACACTGATCAATTACCAATTACGGAAGTAGATCAATACTATGCATCGGAAGTGAGCCTCTCTTTATCAGACGGCTGAGTATGGATCTCAGCCTTGTGATAGGTGGCATCGTAATGATCTTTCTTATTTCTCTTGAAGAAACCACACTACAAGGAAGCAAGGTATTCAGTCAATTTTACAGTTCTGTGCTTAAAAGCTAAAGAAAAGAACACCTCAGGTTTTCACCCAAGTGAGCAGTCACTGCGCTGTCACCTTGTGCCAGCATTGAACGGCCCATCACTCAGCGTCTCTAGACAAAGATGACACACACTGGCTAACTGACTTTCTTATCTACAGCAGAAGTCTTGAGGTCATCCTAAAAAGAAAACGCACGCACATTTGACTCGAACTTCGGGTGAACTGTTTTCTTGCACAACATACTCTTAAATTAAAAGTCAAAACATTCACTTCTGTAGTCTACTGAGACCAAGAATGGAATATAAATCCTGTAAAATTCAGCACAAGTCAAAATAAAATATAGATCTAGTGTATCTATTTGCTATTGCAGCTATGGAACAATATTGTCTACTGGAGGCCTCTGAACCAACTGGTAAGGAGAATCACAGAATAAATTCAAATGAATGAACACTTGCTGCCATTTCCCCTGAATTCTGAACCACCATGCAAGCCTTAAATGGGAGGAACCCATGCTCCTCAGTGTGGTCTCCCTGAGTGAATATAAAAGTGTAATTAATTCCACTCCCTGCTGCTATTTCCTTCATTCAACAATGGGGAACTTTCCCTACTTACTTTCATTTACTTCATAGGAACTATCTTTTGAAAGAAAATTTGGTCAAACCAATCTCCTGGTGAAATTATGCCTCCTAGTCTGGCAACTCGTGAAGATCTGGATTATCAGTCACCGGGTTAGGAGCCACGAGCTACATACACATGGCTATTCTCAAGTTTAGATGAATTTAAATTGAAGCTGGGACTCCGCCATTGTACCAGTCACAGGTGACTCCTGGCTGTCATGGGATGGTACCACTCCAGAACATTTCCATATCACAGAACCCTCCACTGGGCTGCATTTACACAGCCTAGTAGTTCATACGCACTTGTGGCTGGCTATCAGGGTCCCACACAGTGAATGCACACAGCCCAGCTGCAGTCCTAAGTAAACAGGGCAGGAAGAAAAGCTAACCAAAAATGAAGAGTCTTAAATAAGAGTCCGAGGACTCTTCTCCTTTACTTCCAAAAGAACTCCTGTGCATAAGCCAGTATTTAAAAAGCAGATAAAGCCAGGGCTCCTCTGGCTGAAGTGGAGTCCTCTGTTGTGGCTTTTGACACTGATGCAGATGGGCAAAGCTCAATGTAAAGACTGCTGAACTAGAATCCATCCATCCTCTCTCCTTCCTTCCCCTCTTTCCACAGTGCTGGAGGCTGAATCCAAAGCCTCATATACCAGAAGGCAGCTTTAGAACCCTAGAATTATTTCTGATCCTAAAATTGCATGGTTTTTAATACAAATAATTTTGTTTATAAAGAAGAGTATGAAGTAATACGGCTGACTTCCATGTGGAGTTTGAGGATCTAGAATCCACCTCAGACTCTGAGAATTAACATTGTCAAAGAACCCAGTGAGATAATTTAGTCTCATCCAATTAGAGAACTGAATTTCAGGGAGGTGAAATGATTTGCCCAACATCACACACAGCTCAGGCATCTAAACTCTCCATCTACTGCCATGGTACACAGGACTCAAGGCTGCCGCCAATAAGATCTGCTCGGGGGAAAAGACTGACCCTGGGAGCTCTTCCAGAGAATACAAGATCTTCCTCAAGTATCAAAACCCCAAATTAATTTTTCTCTATCAAATAATCGTGGCAAGAGCTCTAACAGTGATCGGCTGTATTTGCCAGATAAACCTACTGCTTGTAATACACCTGAGTAAAGCTGACTAAAATCTACATGTCAGGAAGACTACTGGAACAGACAGATACTAAAACTCAACACCAGTATCCCAGCCTGGAGAAAGGAAGCTGTTCAGAAGAATGGGTGGGGGCACACTGAAAATCAGAAAGTCGGAATATCCCTCGTCTGTTTTACTGTGGGACACAATGAAAGAGAAAGGGTGGTCTGAGCCTAGCACATTTTTACTTCACCCCAAACCCGCTGGAACAGACATGCTTGGCACTGTAATAAGAATGCTAGCATTTCTGCAAAGAAACTCATGTAATAAAAGAACAAGACTGTAAATACCATGTCTTCACAGCATAGTTCTACCAAGTCAGTCAGACTTGCAATTTCCAGAGTTTTTTGCAATCTGGAATTACAGAAAAAGACTGTGAACCTCCATTGCTCCATGGGACTCCCATAAGACCTACAGAGGTTGCCATCTATTGACAGATGTTCATAACCATCTACTGCATAGTCTTTTGATGGTATGGCCTCTCAATAGGCGGCAGGGCATGACATCACATACTGTGCATGGTCAGAAGACCAAAGTCTAATGACAAACATTATACTGAACCCAGATGTTCATCACCTAGATGTTCATCACGCTTGCTACAGGCCAAGGACCCGTGAGATGGAGTGTCATGCTTTTTCTGTCCCCCGTCTAGCTATAAGGGTAATGACTTCTCAGGGGCTGTCAGGAAGGCTTCTTCACAGAAGGGGAAATTCACAGGAACTTACATTGTGATTAAACTCTTATCTGTCAGTTTGCCTTAACTTAAAGGTAGATCTTAGGTACAGAAAATGCTAAGTAAACTAGTAAAATTCAGATTTGTTATTTACCAAACACACTGAATTGTACATTAGACCTCAAAAGTACTTTTTCAGATACTTCTTACATGCAAATAAAGAATCTCTAGATATAACTTATTAGGTAGATACACGGATATTCCTTGTAAAATTCTGCAAAGACTTGCTAGATATTGGAAAAGTTTCATGATAAAGTATTGGGGGAAAAAGAGAAACAATGAAAACACGAACATGTTAATGTCAATCCGTATTTTTTACAAACACGAAGTAAAGTTTACATCCGGAAACTCAAGTAACAGATGTGACTTACCTTCCACAGTAAAAACACTAACAGAGCCAGCATCAAAATCCCAGCAAGGACAGCCAGGAGGATGATCCACCAGGCTATCCCTGAATACTGAGCCACAGTCTTGGAGGGAAACACCGTCACCCGAACCTACAGGACACAAAGGAGAGACCACTATAAACCAGATGTTAGGTGCCATCGGGCAGTAATGGCTTCAATTCTGCTCAATTTTGCTCCTGAACTCGTTTTAAATGAAAAAGTGTATGGATGGACAAGTCACTTTCTCCTGAGAGAGCCTTTTTGTCAGTAACAGAAATTTGCTTCAACAGGCTTTTCCTGAAGATCTTTATCCAGAACCTGGAAAAATCTGGGTTGTGTTTCTTTGCTAATTTAACTCTTGGTTTTTTGTTTTGTTTTGTTTTGTTTTTTGAGATGAGGACCGAACCCAGGGCCTTGCACTTGCTAGGGAAGCGCTCTACCACTGAGCTAAGTCCCCAACCCCAGCTAATGTAACTCTTAAATTACGTGGTTTGGTTTGTTTTTTAGAAGAAAAGCAGAGAAAACCATACAATGAATCGCCAAGTTTCCATCATGCCCTTGAAGTCTGAACAGCTATCAGCAGATGATTGTGTTTCACCACAATCACTTCATTTTTGTTTCGTTTTGTCTGTTTTTCTAATCTTGCTGTGCTGGGGTCAAGCCTTACACATGTGTAGTAAACACTGTACCTCCAAGCTCCACTTCCAGCCTTCAACCTACACCCTTTTGAAACCGATCACATGTTCTTCTAGTCAATTTTCAGCAACAGAAAGAAAAGGGTTGGTTTGGGTGCAATTTCTCTACAAACCTCCGATTCCTACGTAGCTGTAAAACAGGGTGGGCTATATAACAAACAGGTACCGTTACATTCTTTTTCTTAGGCTATCAAATTAAAGACCCTCATAGCAACACAATTTCCTGAAATGACCTGTTGCCACACTCTAAAAAAATGTGTACGGACAAATTAGGTTCCTTCGGATGTAGCCTAGAGCTGAAGCTGTGGCAGAGAGACCTGAACTGTAAGCATGTGACCGCTGACAAACACCCGCCACAAAGCTTTACTCCAAATCCTAAAGAGTTGCCTCAGCAATTTGTCACAACTCACTAGAAATGTCTGTAGAGCTTTACAATCCCTAAGACCAATTTTTCCTTTCGGTTTCATTAAACTTTATGCATTTCCAAGGGGGTGCCTTTCCACAGATACCTCGTTCACCATGTGCCAAAGGCAGAAAGGGCTCACGCTCAACTGGTGTATTCAATTGCATCGCCAGTGACCAGTACAGAGACCACATCAGCTTGCCAACTGCCAAAACACCTGCCCCAAATTATTCGACATCAGCAAGGCCACTCTTACTGAACAGCGGTATACATCGCCCAGCAAAGGGGCTGTCACACCTCTTACAAAACTTGGTATCAAAGGCACCATCCGCCCCAGTGAGCACTCTGCACATACAAGCCCACCTTCTAAAAGCACACGTATCTCAAGTTCTCTGAGTTTAGAGGCCCCAGAAAGAAACTCTCACTGCCCTGAAAAACGGGGTAGCTACTTCTACCCATTCTGATTTCTATCTTCAGAAGGCAAGAAACTTGGATATTTATTTACCTACCCGAGGCTTAGGAATAAAATGAGGCCCGTGCACGCATGGACACAGTCCTCCCTTCCTTCTTGGATTAATCTAAAATTCTTGACACTCAGTTTTATTCCACTTCGTTTTAGCGCTGTAGCACGGGAGGCACCCATGTGTTTTAACAGGTGTTGGTTTACCACACAGACTTAAATGAGCTGGTGTCAAAATACAGTCATCTTCCCTGGCACAATTGTACGATTTCTGCTTTCACAGTTTGGCACTATCTAAATTTAAAATGTCTTACTGAGTGGCAAACACTAAACTCTTGAAATTGGGCAATAATAAACATTTTTTTTTAAAAAGCAGAATTAGAGTTAAAAAAAAAAAAAAGACTGAATTACACAATGTATTTTGCTTCTATTGCCAAAGAAAATGACCTTCAGACTAGAAAGGGGGAGCTGAGAAGATGATGAAAATGTACCCCACGGTAAGTGAGGGGACCAATAAGGCATCCCAACACTCACAGTAACCTCCAGTCTTCAGGCTGAACCACTGCGCCTTCGGTTACACAAGGGATGCCGGCATGGGGGCTAAGCTATTGTAGCCCAGAATCACAGAAAACTGGAGGCGGCAGCAGACTAGCGATAAGAAAACGTCTCCACTTTCCAAGAAACGGGTTCTAGATATAAGGCAGAAATCATCCACCCATCTATGAAGGATTAAGCAAAGGAGGGTCAGGTGGAGACCCCATCTCCACCTGGAGTCTGGTTAAAATAGAATGCCAGAGATAAGGATTGTCCTCTGGGACTAGGCAGCCAGACCTGCTATCAGGCCCCCTCAGTTCTATCACCTTCCAGAAAAAGAAGAGAACTTGAGACCCCAGTCACAGGACAGTTAGGTGTCCAAGGAGACAGGACACTGTCTCACTGTCATTGGAATGCTACATGGCCAAGGTTTGTTCCAAAGGACACACCAGGGATTTTTTTTAAAAAATTCAATTCTAGACCAATGGACTGATGGACAATTCATTCATTCACAGGGATTTTGAGATAGGGTCTCACTGTGGTCCACCTTAACCTGGGGCTCACTATGTCACTCAGACTGCCTCAGACTTGTGGCAATCCTCCTGCTTCAGCCCCTAGGTGCTGGGACTGTAGATGTGAACCTCCATGCTTGGCCCACATATACATTCCAGATTTATAGAAATAGAGACATAGCTTTTCTAGAAACTGTCATGGGCCCCACATGGCAAGGGCATTCTGAGAATGGCTGCAGCGTCGGGGATGGGCCCGTCTCGTTTTCGGCGGGGCTGCAAGCTCTTCCTTCTTCCTCTGCGGGGCTCCTCACCCTGGCACTGCTCTGCAGAATGGAGGACTCCACGCTTCCTTTTCTCAGTGCCTGTGCTGCACGTGGGATTGAACCCAGGACCTTGTGCGGTAGCAGGAAGCAGGAGCTACATACTAGCCCTTTCAACTTCAGAACAGGGCCTCATGAGATTGCCCAGGCTGGCCTTCAAACTCACTCCGAAAAATCCAGACAGACTAAATCAGTGATCCTTCTGCTTCAGATTCCCGAGTAGCCAGGACATCAACAGGACTGCATTACTAGGCTGGCTCAGGTTTACCTACATTTTCAACAATTCTGTTCAAACAGAGCTTCATGTGGCAGAATCTAAAACTGTCCTTTAAGGAACAACAGGACCTACGGGGTATGAGTACCGAACGTGACCTCAGGCTGTGGGCTTTGCGTGGAGGAAGAGGTCGGCTGAGGGAACCAGCTCTCCTCACCTGAGTGCCTGCGTGAGGCAGCTTGATATTCTGAGCAGCGGATGTCACATCGATGGAAGCCCGCACGAGAATGTCCAAGTAGTTCAGCTTGGAATACTCCTGTGAAAAATGAGATGTGTTAGGAGCGTGACAAGTGTCCTTGGCGGTAGCAAATTCTCCCGGGGGTAGGGCAAAGCTGCATACCTCTAGAAATGTACTGTTCCACAGCCTGGAGCGCAGAACGAGAGAGGCTTTGCTGTCCAGCCCCCGCAGCGGACACCTGATGTTCACACACCCCACGTTGACGCTGCAGTTCTAAAGAGGAGACTGGGGGTGAGAAGCCGTCCTTCTGGGAAGCCATTCCTTGTTTATACAGACCACATTCACAGCCCGGAAAAAAAAATACTCACGAGGGTCTGGTATTTTCGTTCAGAAAATAAAGAAAACTTCCTGCTGTCATCTATTTGTTTTTCGGGAATTTCTCGTTTCTTTCTTGAGTTGTGAGACTCCTAAAACAGATATCCAAAACAGACCCACTTGTGAAACTCTGTCACTGTCCCATAAGTCCCACAAATAAAGCCAAATTTGCACCATCAATTAATATCTTGGCTGCTTCTCCTGTCCTGTGATAACACACCCCGACATAGCACCTCACAGGAGAAAGGGCTGATCTGGGTTCAGTCCCAGGTTACAGTCCCCCATGGCGGGGACGGTAAGGAGCTGGTCACATGGCAGCCACAGCCAGGAAGCGGAGAGCAGTGAACGGTGGGGCTCAGCTCACTTTCTCCTTTCCAGGTAGATCCCAACCAGGGATTGGTGCTACCTACTTTTAGTGTGGATCTTCCCACCTCAAGAAACCTTATCACAATGATCTTTCACAGGTATGACTAGAAGCTAAATAATCCCTCTAGATGTGCATAGAGTCTCAGGGGTTCCAAATTCTGCCAAGGCTACATAATTAACCATCACATCTTCTCTCCTACCAGCAAAAGCAGAGAAAGTCTAAAACCAGCAAGGGTTATGGCCATTTTAGGTTCATCCATGGTATCCTAAGTCTGTTTATTTAAGTAGCTTATTCCTAGTGTGATACTGAAACTCAGGGAAAGAAAAAGCTACCTTTGTTCTTGTGTCTCCACTGAATTACCAGCACATAGCACCCAACAGTCTACTGAGACCTGAGATCCTCACCAGCACTTAGCTCCATGTCTAACTCACAGGAGACAGCCAGACACAGCACCCAACAGTCTACTGAGACCTGAGATCCTCACCAGCACTTAGCTCCATGTCTAACTCACAGAAGACAGCCAGACACAGCACCCAACAGTCTACTGAGACCTGAGATCCTCACCCACTCAGTTCCATGTCTAACTCACAGGAGACAGCCAGACACAGCACCCAACAGTCTACTGAGACCTCAGATCCTCACCCACTCAGCTCCATGTCTAACTCACGGGAGACAGCTAGCACATAGGAATCATAAAATGATAGCAAGGACCATAAGGAAGCACAAGACCCTTTGGATCATCAACTCAGAGAGAAGTATTGAAAACTAAGCCAGATATGAACTTTTAACCTGTGCCTTCCTTATACAGGGTGAGCCTCCCTTATTAGAAAAATGCTGAAGAGTTTAGAACAGTTTGGATTTAGGACTGGTGGAAAGGGAATAGCCAGTCAACTTGTAATTAACAGTAGGAATAACAGGCCATCATGTTTTCCAATGTTGATGCGTTAAGGAGCATGCTGTAAGCCTCCGACTGTGAACACCCAGAACACCCAGTTACCGTGGAATTTAAAACCAAAGAAGGCTGGGGTATGCAGCTGAATTGGTAGCATGCTTGCCTAGCATGCTTGAAGGCCTGGGTCTGAGCCCTAGCACTGCATAGTATAGCACTGCATGGCAGGCAGCAGATGTTGTTATAGCAGCACTTGGGAGGCAGTGGCTGGAGGATCAAGACTTCAAGGTCATTTCTGGTTACCCTAGAGTTCAAGGCCAGCCTGGGCTACATAAGATCTGCCTCAGAAAGAAACAGCCAAGTGACCCACACCTTTCATCCAGCACTCAGGAGACAGAGGGGGACGGATCTCTGAGTTTGAGGCCAGCCTGATCTACAGAGAGAGTTCCAGGACAGCCAAGACTACACAGAGAAACCCTGTCAAACAAACCAGCCAAACAACCGACCAACAACAGCCCAAACCCAGGAATTTATAATAAATGAAAGAGCCATCCACAGGTACTGCAACCATTCATCCCACTGGAACTCAAGTCATCCAGGTACATAAGCATGCTGGAACAGGGGGTGGGCTTTTGTGGTATTATGCAAGCTAATAAACTTATCTGGGGTCAGAGAACAGGACGGCCACAATATTAAACTTGAGGATAGGCAGTGGTAGCACACGCCTTTAATCCTAGCATTCCAGAGACAGAAATACCTCTGGATCTCTGAGTTCAAGGCCACATTAGAAACAGCCAGGCATGGTGACACACGCCTTTAATCCCAGAAATCCAGCATTTAATCCCAGGGAGTGAGGCAGAAAGTAGAAAGATATATAAGGCGTGAAGACCAGAAACTAGAAGCATTTGGCTGGTTTAGCATTTGCCTGGTTAAGCATTTGGCTGGTTAAGCTTTCAGGCTTTGGAGCAGCACAGTTCAGCTGAGAGCCATTGGGATGAGGACACAGAAGCTTGCAGTCTGAGGAAACAAGACCAGCTGAGGAACTGGAGAGGTGAGGTAGCTGTGGCTTGTTCTGCTTCTCTGATCTTCCAGCGTTCACCCCAATACCTGGCCTCAGGCTTGATTTTATTAATAAGAACCTCCAACCATTTTGCTACGGGCTCTGAAATCGGTGGGAGCTTAAACGCAGCATCTATCATCTCTTAACAGCTGAGTCACTTGGAGAAGGTCACTTAATGTCTCTGATTCTCAATAAACTCACTCATCTGTGGAGAGGCGGATAATAAAAAACCATCTCACACAATTGTCAAGAGACTACACCAAGTGCTTAGTCTGGTACTGGCAAAGCAAGGGACTCGGTGAGCATTTACTATTAACGAGGATGAAAGTGCTCCACGTCATCTGCTAAGGCGCCAAGGCCTTGCTGATGCCTGCCCTCCTAGAGCTCCCCGCAGTCTATGCTGGCTGCTTCATCTCCAGGGGATTCGCCCAGTTTTCCTTACATACCGTGTTGGGTCGTAACACTTAAGAAAATGTCCTTCATCTCAACAAGTGGATGTTCCACAACAGTCATTCATTGGCAAAAATGCCTTAGCCAGTTATGGGGTTACTCAGTTATGAGTGAGAAAACCGTGACAACCAAAGGAAAAGCCTACACGATGTGTTCGGCTTCCCTAGCAGAGTCAAGTTGACCCCTCAAAGGTCGGCAGCGCACACCTGGGAAGCGGCGGGGAAACTTCCCATCCACGTACCTTCAGCTTCAGGTAGTTTATTTCACTGTGTGGCTCACAGATGACCTGCTCCAAGCCTTTGGATTCGACTTTCACCAAATAAAGCAACCATTTGCCATTGTTAATTTCCTTGGGCCACTGTATATTCAAGGTCGCTGTGCCGAGGTTTTTAAGAGGTTTTCCTAAGTTAATCACCTGTCAGAAAACAACATATTTTGCTACAACATAATCCTTTCAAAGATAAAATTAAGGAGCATTTCTTACTGCCTACAGGCTAGATACCCAGCATCATCCTACAGCAGTTGTAGCACAAGTCTCCAAAACGGACCAGGAATAGGGTGTGCTTAAAAGATTCTTGTCATAAAAAAATAGAAGAAAAAAGAAAAGGTCAAAAAGAGAAAGGATTGCTAGGTCAATCCAGGATTAAATATCATACGCAACAAAACCCACAGTGCAGGTATGACATGTTCCCAAAAGTACAAGGATTGTGAACTGCTCAGTGAGCATCCTGCCTGGCAGATAACAAAGCCTCTGCTTCGGCACTGGTACCCACATCCTGCTCTGAAAAACCTCTCTACTGCGAGACTGAAGCAGTCTCTGTCATCTGTACATGGGGAGACTGTGGAGAAGCACAGGACAGCCCAGAGCGAGTGCTGGGAGCGGGGGAGCTCTGTACAGCAGGCCCAGGGTGAGAAGGCGGAGGGAGCGGCCTGCCTGAACTATGTATGGTGCAGAGCTGCAGAACCTCATCTGACCGGCGCACAGAGCTCACACCAGCTGGCATTCCTTGAGAGAACTTGCCTCGTTAGTGTGCTGGATTAGACCAAGTCCATTCTTGCCATTCCAGGGTTTAATCGTAATGCTCACCAGCATTTTAGGAACTCAGTTTGCACCAGGGAGACCCCAATCCATAGGCATCATAGGCAGACACCAGAGTCCGTGTTCAAGTTTGTTAAACTGGCCCAAGTCGCTGTGGTGGCCTACTGTGAGCCCGTCATCGGCCTTCTTTGCTGGCCTATACTGAGACTACTGTCACCATCACAAAGTTGGGCTTGTGAGGGGGAGTAAATGTGGATATTCTTTCAGCCCAGAGCATCAGAAAAACGACTTCCCAACAGAGGAAGAAATGAATTACACATTCTAAGGTCAACTACAAATTACTCAGAACTTTTTCTTTGTTTTATAGACTGAGCAAAAGATGAAGTATTCTTTGTGTCTACACTACACATATATTCTAGTTCTATAAGGGCAAGCAGGACTCGATTCCAAACCAAAAGTCTCTGCTGAGTGATAGCTGCTCTCTTTCCTGGGAAGATAAAGTTTTCACTGTGAAAAACCAGCAGACACGGTCAACTGAGTATTTCCTTAAGATGTGTGTGACTGGTCATGGATTAAAATGGCATATCAAGACTGTATCTAGGACCGAATTGTTCCGACTTACCCTGAATTCATA
This sequence comes from Onychomys torridus, assembly GCF_903995425.1. Lineage (NCBI taxonomy): Eukaryota > Metazoa > Chordata > Mammalia > Rodentia > Cricetidae > Onychomys > Onychomys torridus. Next base: position 48,806,461 of record NC_050446.1, on the reverse strand, counting down.
CTCTATTAGACTCCCTACATCGTCTTCAGATTTCATAGCCTGCTCACCAACAACTGTACCTCCAAAATACACCTGTGAAGGTTTAGCGACTCTGTCAAATTAAAAAACACCCGTTTTAGTGAGAATTATAAATGGTTCTTTCAGACATTGATTTGTTATGCCAAACACAACACTTACCCGGAGACCGATAAAAGCAGTTCAATAACCACTTTTGCTTTCGCGGTAATTGGAGCCAAATTATCTTGATTGCTTGTTCTGAAAATGAAAGGGGAAACAATGGGGTTTTATTTCAACAGTCAGTTTCCTCATTACAATTACATTTCTTTTATGAGTTAGATCAGTGCTAATTCAGTGACTCCAGGGTTCTCACGAAATAAGTATGAATGGGGAGGTTGAAGTAACTCTTACGTTTCCAACTTCAGATTAATATCCAGATCTGTGGTGTCAAAGGTGACCTCAGTTGTACTTAAAATCAGATAAAAAGTAACCTAAAAAAAAAAAAAAAAATACAGACAAACGGCTGTTACCAAGGGCCAGGCCTCTGGTACAGTGCCCGTATTCAGAACAGTACGGCAGAGCAGTGGAGGCATCACCTACACTGGAATTTCTCTTGAAAGGATTCCCGAGCTCGCAGTCAGCCTGGGAGCCGTTCTGGTTGGCGACACAGCTCAGCTGCTTCTCCTGGGGCAGAAAAGGCAACCGGGTGGGTCAGGGTTTGTTCACCACCGTGCGGTCTCTTTCTCTCCCTCCCCGCTGTCTTCTCAGAGACACTTACGGGGAAAGCCCTCAGTTCTCTGTACGCCGAGTACGTGAGGGTGTCCGGGAACGTGGCAACCAGTTTGGCTTCGTGCGCGTCCTCGCCGTCTTTCCTGGGATTCCTTGGATCAGAAGGGCCGTTGGTCACGGTTATTTCCAGAGCGATATCCTTTTGATCTTTCAGGACTAATTCTGGGATGCCTTTCTGACTATTAAAAAAAAAACAGAAAAAGAGAATCTCAACACACATGCAATCCTCCTTCTAACCAAAGCCTGGAGGTCAGAGTTACTTCCCGAGATGCTTACATCGGAAGGTAGGAGAATTTGTCCTGACTGCCTTCTCGGGTACAGAATTTATACTCTAGCTTAAGGTTGCTGTTACAGATGTTGTCGTCTCCACACCCTTCCTTTAAGAAGTGTACCTGTAAGGAACCAAACGCAGAGGTCAGTTCCTAAAGGCCTTCACGGCTCGCTTCCCTGTGGTATTTTACCCTCCTGTGCCACACCCAGCTCCTGCTCTGTCCTCCAGCAAGACACTTTGACCATGTCAAAGCAGTGGGATATAATTCCCAGCACCGAACAGTATTCAAGATAACAGTAACAGCTGGGTGGTGGTGACACATGCTTTTCATCCCACCATTGAGGAGGCAGAGGCAGGCAGAGCCGCTGAGTTCAAGGAAGGCCAGCCTGGTCTACAGAGTGAGTTCCAAGGTAGCCAGGGCTACACAGAGAGACCCTGTCTCCAAAAACAAAACAAAACAAACAAAAAATAATGATGATGATGCCAGCTTAAGATGTCATACTTCTCTAGGCTCAGCTCGAATCTCCACTCTTGGCCTAGCACACAGAGCCTGCCTCACATGACATGTCCAGCAGGCCACAGAATATACATTTTCTTCCTATAATGACCTAAAGTTGCATTATTCACGTAAGTGTTTCATTGTGAATATTTTTCTTTTGCTTTGCCAACCTTCGCTATTCCATGAATTTAATGTTTGAATAACATATTTAGCACACTGTGCTGTTCTCTGTGGTAAAATAAAGTATGTCAACTATAGGAGGAAACAGCAGGAGAATCAAAGTTTGGCTAATTATAGTCTCAAGAAGGCCCAGGGGCCAAGAACAATGAGGATAAATACTGCTCGACCCCCAAATTCCATCTCATAGGCTAATTACATATATAAAAATAAGCAGTAGCTTTTTGTTTTTGTTTTTTTTTTAAAGATAGGGTCTCATCATGATCTCTGGTTGGCCTGGAACTTGCTGTGTAAGACCAAACTGGCCTTGATCTCACAGAGATCTGCCTGCCCCTGCCTCCTGGGTGCTGGGATTAAAGGCACACAGGACACCACCACATCTGGCTGTGAGTAAGTAAAACAAATCTCTGTTTCTATTGCCTTCAGAGACATTTGGTTCCACGTTAAGATATGGTAAACACTGGCAAAAACAGAAGCCAGGAAGGCTTACATCTGCCTGGACAATTTTGGCTTCATTTGAATTCAAGATGGGAAGAACTTCCGGAAGTGAATTCACCCGCCGGCGAGAGCTGGTCTCCCGGATCTCCACAGAAGCAGTGATGGGGATAGGCCGCAGCTTATCTCGGATGTTTTCCTGCCAAGTGCAAAGGGACAGAGGTGAGCGTGGCCAAAATGTGGACCTCCAAAATGATGGCAGCACACTGGGGGGGGGGGGGGGTTGTTGTTCAGAAACCTAAGCACGGGAAAGACACCCAAGTTCTGTCCTATCCATCATGGAGATGACGGCCACACGCTCGCTCACCTGCAGCCAAAGGGTCTCCTCCATGCACGCCCGCTGATTCTGCCTGTTCAGGGTCAGCTCCTGAGTATACTTGGGCTCAGAACCTTGGTTTCGAAACTGAACCCGTGACGACAGCCCAGACTTTCTTCTTTCCTTTTCAGCTTCAAGTATACCCAAAATCGCTAGGTTGAAATGAACAGACTTGTCTTAACTTAAAGGTGCATGAGTTCTCCTACAGTCTTTCAAACTCCACACAATAGCACTTTGCTCCCCAGCCTTTGTTTCTCTTTATTTCCCGGTAGGGGACCTTCTGGTGAGCTGTGTTGTTTTAAACCCAATCGCTCTTCCCACAGATGTTACTATTTTAAGTTCCGTTTCCACTGGTCCACCTGGGGGAGCTCAAGAACAAGCTAGAGCCTTCTGCAGCAGCTAGGAATCAGTTTCTGGCTGAATTTTAGGAACGCTAAAGACAACCGGAAACACCCAATGCCCTTGCCTCAGGACTCTTTCAGCCTGTGCTTCAGGACCAAGGGTCTTTGCTTTTTGAAAAGGTGTCTGGGAAAGCAGTCTCCTGCAGCTGAACTGGTATGAATTCAAGGCGAGTTTCAGCTACAGTGTGAGTCTATCTGAAATACCGGATGGATGGATGGATGGATGGATGGATGGATGGATGGATGGATGGATTTGATTGACATTTCTCTCCATAGCTGGAAACCAGTTTGTCAGCCTAACTAACAGCTTTCATAGGTAAGTCTCCAGCCTGCAGCAGAGGTGTCCTGGTGTTGACTGCCTCTGCTAATGCAGCTTGGAGGCAAGCCAGGATCTGGACCATCAGAAGCTCACTTCTGGACTCTGGAATGCATTCTTCAATGGGTCACTGGATGAGGCTGCTAAATATGCTTTTCATGGGCCAATATTTAAATAACTTACATTCATTAAGCACTCGCTGAGACCATCAGAGGGGAAAGAAAGCAAAGGACCACGTACAGAGGGTCAGAGAAAATAGCCTCCAGGGCAAAAAAACTCTGCTCCAGAAAAACGTAGAAAACAATTTACTATTCAAGCTTTGGTGAAAGAAATCTTCTTGAGAGTTTGCTGTTTGTTTGAGACAGATTTCATATAGCCTAGGTTATATGGAACTGACTATGAAGTAGAGATGACCTGAATGGATCCTCCTGCCTCCACTTCCTGAGTGCTAAGATTACAGGCATGCACCACCATACCTGGTTTTATACAGTGCTATAATCAAACCAGTACTTTATAATTACACAGCTCTGGGGTTGGACCAGGACTTTGTGCATATTCCGCAAGCACTCTACTGACTGAGCTACCTACATCCCTAGCCAGGAGAATGTTCTAATGTTCTCTTTGAAAATCAAGGAGGTTCTGAATCATATATATAGCAAGGGGCAGACAGAGGTATCAACAGTTCTAAAACTACCTGAAATACGAACGCTGGCTGCTTTATACACTGGCCTGGATGCCAGGCCTCACTGCCCCTCCCCCTCCGCACTGGTCCCTCTCTTCCTCTTCTCTGTCCTCACCAGCTCTGCGCCTCTATTCCCTCTTCAGATCTTGACCCAGACATCACTTTATCCAGAAAGCCTGTCCTGGTTCCTCCTGAGCCACTGAGAAAATTCTGTCGCCAAACCCTCGGAGGCCACTGCACTGGGACTTGTCTGGCTTCCACAGTGTAGAGGAACTAAGGACAAAGACTGCATCACCCTTGTTCACCACTGTATCCCTTGGAACTACCACAACACTGGACAGACAAATGGAACGGGGTCACCGGCTCCATGCCGCTGTATGCACAGCGTGATGTGTGTGCATGTGTACACACAGTGTGATGTAATTTTTACATGGAAATGGTAGTTATTCAGATACACAAGATACCAAAATTTCGAAGCACTGACTGTTTCAATAGCAATTTCTCTGTCCATCTGAAATATTCTTAAGTGTCAGAGCTGCCGAATGGAATGCTCATTTCTGGCCTTGTGCGGCTTTGACATCATCCATTTATCAGTGACCTGCTTCTAACTTCACAATGAATCAGATGAAGGCTCCCACACTGAGTGCCCCTCATGGCAAAAGTACAGGAGGGTATGGGTACATTAAAAACGTTTATCTACCAAACCCATGCTAACCTCCCGTAACCCTCCCGACAACTCACATCATCTTAAAATCCTTGCAGGTCACCTTTGCTGACCTCCTGGGGGCAAGCCAAGAATACTCATTAAGGCTCAATTATAAATATCCAAGTGTATGCAACATTGCAAGCGAGGCTGGCCGAGTTAAAACATCCTGGCCCAACGGTAAGCTCACTTGTGGGATGATTCTAAATGTATTAAACTGGGGCAGTTTTGTGGAAAATTCTGTTTGATTTCACTTTAAAGTTCCTAGTACCATGGAAGTACAATGCAAGAGCTCTTCCAGGTGAAGAGGTCCACCCATCATAGGCCATCAAGAAACACCTGAGTAATGGAGTCGTTATGTCCTATAAAGGAGATGCACAGAGCAGCAGACGTTGGGTTAAAGCTAGGAGAAGCAGCTTGTCATTCTTCCCCTCTCTCTTTCTCTCTCTCTCTCTCTCTCTCTCTCTCTCTCTCTCTCTCAAGGGCAGTGGGGGGTAGGAGCACACCAGTGAGACCTGACATTTACCTAAACAATTCAGATAGAACCAAACGTTTTCTCGTTTCTTCTCCCTGCTCAAGAATCCAGTTTATTCTCAATTCTCAAATTCATTACAAATACAGATAAAAGGGCTGGCATCCAAGTGAGGAAGGTGTGTGTTTTCTCATCATTGAAAATCATGCAACATCGAAAAACCAAAAAAAAAAAAAAAAAAAAAAAAAAGCCGGGCGGTGGTGGCGCACGCCTTTAATCCCAGCACCTGGGAGGCAGAGGCAGGCAGATCTCTGTGAGTTCAAGGCCAGCCTGGGCTACCAAGCGAGTTCCAGGAAAGGCGCAAAGCTACACAAGGGAAACCCTGTCTCAAAAAACAAAAAAAACAAAACAAAACAAAATCATGCAACAGCCAGGTGGTGATGGAGCACACCTTTAATCCCAGCAGGGGCAGGAGGATCTCTGAGTTCCAGGACAGTCAGGGCTACCCAGAGAAACCATGTTTCAAAACACAAAAATCAAAACAAATAAAACATGCAACAAGGAGCTGGGTAAATGTCTGTTTGTCAAGTGCCACGCAAACACGAGGGATGAATTCAATCTCCAGACTACTGAGATTTTAAAAAGCCAGGCGTGGTGAACAGCCTGTCATCCCAGCACTAGAGAGGTGAGACATGAGGACTCAGGCTCAGTCCATAAAGCTGCAACTGTACAATCAATCCTAAGGGCATGAGTGTGGATCCCAAGAACCCACATGAAAAGCCGAGAAAGCAAGGCAGCCTGTGCTTATAAGCCTAGCCCTAGGGCTCACTGGCCAGCCAGCTTTGTGAAAGCAATGAACTTCATTTTCAACCAGAGACCTATCTCAAAGAAGGACAGCCAGCAATTAAGGAGATCACTTTGTACACATGTGCACGCACTCATTTTAACAAGTATGTGTACACACACACACACACACACACACACACACAAATATCCTGCTTTGGGTACCAGAGAAAGGAAGTAGAACAATTTAAAAGGCCAAGAGCCTTTGTTTTGCCATTGATCAGCTTCAGAACCCTAGACCATGACTCGGAGACATCGTTTTATCAGACGGGAAAAGGAAAGTCAAAGGCTACGGTCTTGTCCTTTGCTGTAGGTCAACTAGCGTTACACTGAAGCCAGGAGCAGCCGCCAGGTCCCTGTCCTCTGGACAAGGTTTCAGATGCCCCGGAGCACTTGGGAGCACGGTTTGGGTGATGGGGGAGGGGCAGTGAGGCTAGTTAACCGGGCAAGCATGCCAGCTGCAGCTGTGCTCCGGCTCCCAGAGCTGGCTTTCCACACCACCACCCACCACCTCAGAGCCGCCCGGCCAATTTTCCACAGTGCTTTTCAAAGACAGACCAGGAAGACGCTGTTGTGACAGCAGATAAGTGCTTTTCCAAGGCTTTCTGTCCCAAAGCATCTGCTCTGGAAAATTCAAATGGGGACCAAGTGGAGAGCATCCCTTCCCTCACCATGCTGTGCCCTTCCTAATTAAAGGGGAGACCATGGGTAAACTTCATCCTCTAGACAAGAATTTATGAGCTCACTTTGGCCACTGTAGTTTTGTTTTCCTGTTATTTATGCAAAACTTTCAACCTGGCAGAGAGAAAACTTGTGGTTTTTGTAAATGTACTAGGCACTTACATATTGGAGGATTATAACCAGAGGGCTTCGCAGTATATTCAAAACAGGCTTTAACCTTGAGGCTGCATAAAATCAAACACATATTTCTTAAAAGATGCACTGTAGCAGTGGAAAATCCCCACCCTGTCCCCCCAGCCCCCAATGTCCCCATAGCCCACTGATGAGTAAATGATACGTTCCACAGACTCTCGTCCCTTTGTGAAGCACACCCTTGCTTGACCTTGCCCTGTGGCCCATCAGGTCAAGTGGATCGTCACAAAGCAGAGAACTGAGACTGCCCCCAGAACCACAAAACAAACTCACCATATCCCGCTAGGTGACCCACACAGCGATTTCTGGCGGAGGTCAATTCTGCTAGGGGTCACTGTGATGGTTTTCAGGATGTTAATCACTGGCCGGGATCTGAAGACAGAAGGATTGAAGAACCTAAGCCTTTTGCTATCTTGAACATATGGGTCATTCACACAGTAGGCAGTATTTGCAGTAGTCCAAAGCAGCTTTAAAAACACAGGAAAATGACTATGTGTAGGTACTACTTCTTCCCCAACTGTTGGAACAAAGCAAACAGCTAATGGATATAAACTTACGCTACTTAAAACACACAAACTGAAAATTGTACTATATTTAAAAACCAACAGACTTGCCGGGTGGTGGTGGCACACGCCTTTAAATCCCAGCACTCAGGAGATAGAGGCAGGCAGATCTCTGTGAGTTCGAGGCTAGCCCAGTCTACTGAGTTCCAGGATAGCCAGGGCTACACAGAGAAACCCTGTCTTAAAAAAACAAAACTAAACCAAACCAAAGAACCAATAGACTTAATGCATGCAATGTCTTCAAGCAAATTCTCTCTCCATTATAAAATACTCACATCCAAGTAATCTTTTATGTTCTTTTCAGATATGTTATTTGTTGCTGTTTCTGTTACAAATATCATCTACTGTCAAACATAAAAATAAAGTTTCAACTCAACAGTAGATTTTATGTTCACTGTTCTCTGTGGAGGTATGTCTTATTCCCTAACATTTGGGGGGCTCCTCCTATCACATAAATATGATCCATTACCCTTCACCTGTAGTGATGCTGAACTCTAACAATGTAACGGCCTCTATATACTCAATCATCACCAGCAGTCATGGTGAAACACCACAGAAATCTATGTTTACACATGAGTTTACTTATGGTAAGTTCCCAGCAGCAGAGCCTTCAGAGCATTCAAAGCATTGTTTTCAGGAGGCAGAGGCAGGAGGGTTGCTGTAAGCTGAAGGCTAGTCTGGCCTATATATGGAGTTCCAGGTCGGCTGGGGTCATACAGCAAGAACCTGCCTCAATACAGAGACATATAAATATACTTTGTTTTACTTAAATTTTAAAAACTAGTGTGTGTGTGTGTGTGTGTGTGTGTGTGTGTGTGTACAAAACAGCCAGGCATGATGGAACATGTTTGGAATTCCAGCCCTTAAGAAGCTGAGGCCGGAGGGCTGCAAATTTGAGGACTTCCTGTAAGTTCAAGGCCAGTACTCAATAGGATGCAGCAGGAAAACTGCAACCTTAAAGCTTGTTTCACATCAAGTTCAAGGAGTTTACTGAGACTCTGTCTCAAAATAACACACACACACACACACACACACAGACATGCGCACACAGCTGGAAATGTCGCTCAGTGGTACAGCTGATTGCCTAGCATGCATGAGGTCCTAGGTTCAATCCCTAATTACCTCCCCCATATACACAGTTTTAACTGTACATGTTTTATGGGGTACCTTATGATTTTCTACACATGTATATATTGTATAATGTTCTAAATCAGGGTAAACATAGCTATTTCAACACAAATCATTTTTCCTGGTGGCAATATCCAAAATCCTTTTTCAAATATCCAATACATCATGATGTTCCAATCAGCTACCCTAGTGTACAGCAGCTCCTGACCGTAACTCAGTGCTCACTGATGCCCCTCTCCCTCCCAGGCCCCCACCACCCCACGGTAACCACCATTCCATCCTCAACTGCTGTTGAGTTCAATCATGTTAGATTCCATGGATGAATGAGGTCAGGTGACACTTGTCTCTCTGTGTCTGGCTTGTTTCACTTAACACAGCAACCTCCGACTCCATCCATGCTGTCACAGATGGCAGAATTTCATTCAATCACTGAATTATGTTCCACCGTACATGTGTACACTGCCCATAAGCTGATGCTCAGGTTGTGTTTAATAATGCTGCGGTAACATGCCAGTGTGGATGCTTGTACAGCATTCACTTCATTTCCTTGGCTAATGCATCTGCTGGGTCATAGGGAACGACCTCCACACTGCTTCCCAAGATGGCTGGACTAATTTAAATTCCCACCAACATAAGCATCCCCTTCTCTACATATCCTTGCCAGCACTTATTACCTCTGTCTTTCTGGTAAAAGCTATTTTTACTAGACTATGGTAATATATGCATTTTTAATTATAAATATTTTAATGATAAATAATTTTAATAAACTCCAAAGATTTATACCAAGAGACACCTAACACTTGGCTGCTACCAGATGTCTTCCCTGTATGCTAATTTTAGTAAGACTGCCAATCCTGAACTTTTTGTTTATGTTTTTGTTTTTGTTTTTTTGAGGCAGGGTTTCTCTGTGTAGCCTTGGCTGTCCTGGAAGTGCCTCAAACTCACAGAGATCTGCCTGCCTCTGTCTCCAGAGTGCTGGGATTAAAGGTATGCTATGACCACTGGGCAATCCTGAATTATTTAGTCTCTGTCTCACAAACATTTGCCCTTCTTTATCCACTAGAATCTTTCACTCATAACCTTAAGAATAGACAAACATCTGGGTATGGTGGCACACATCTGGTATCTTAGCAGTTGGGAGGCTGAGGCAGACCAGGATGTGGTGGCTGTGTGCCTGGGGGGCTGGAGGGACATGAGGGGGAGATCCTGGCTCACCTCTCACCACTACTGCTCCCCTCCAGAACTGAGAGTAGGTATACGGTTTCATGACCATGAGGATCCAGTCAGGACTCTAGTGAGCTTGTGGTAAACACCGACATCCTGGAGACCGTGGTTTTAATAGGAACATGTCTTCCAAAGCCCAGACAGCTAGCTCAACCTTCTGGAAGCAATCTACTGGGAGCTGGAGAGGATATGCGCCCATTCACGGGGAAGGCGGGCATAGTAACAGGGTAACTACCTCCACATCTTCACTTTCCTTACTGACTTTTTAGCCTTCTGTTTCTAAGGTACATTTAGACAGCTGTGGATTTCTAGGACACTGACTCGACTCTTTTTTTTTTTTTTTAATTTTCTGGAGCTGAGGACCGAACCCAGGGCCTTGTGCATGCTAGGCAAGCGCTCTACCACTGAGCTAAATCCCCAACCCAACTAGACACATTTTTAACTTGAGTTTTGGTAGCATACCCAAAAGGTTAAAAATTTGTATCTTTCTATTTACATACTTATTTATGTATTTTAAAATAAGTTGCCATATAAGGTTTTACATATCACAGTATTAATTTGTTAATATATATATTTCAAAATATTTGAACACACTTGGCTGTAAGTCTGCTTGAATGTCTGTTTTTCAACATTTAACACATACAGGGAAACAGTATTAAGCATGATGGAAAACGTCTTCTCATGTGCAAGGCAGCATTTACTGGCTGATCTGCCTCATGGTTAAACTTGCCTTTTACTAACTACTCTGAAGGGCTACCCTGACTCAGTGGGAGGAAGCCTAGGACTTAGAAGATCTGCCTGCCTCTGCTTCTTGAGCACTAAGATTAAAAACTAGCGCCACCACACCTGGCTTCCAAATGGTTCATTTTCAAAGAAATATAAATGAAGTCAAAAGGTAAGATCACTTACCTAGAAAAATTAGAGCCATCATATTTAATGCTGGTAAGTCTGTGAGAAAATAACCTTTCAATGAATATAAACTAATACAACTTTTCTGAAAATGTATGTATTAATGCAAATGGCTGCTAGCCTGTATCCCATGAACTTTCACTTTTCTTTTAAAAACATCATATAGGGCTTATACAATGTTCCATGTCACATTTCTTTAAATAAAAATCAGACACTATCTATATTTTCTATCAATTTTTACAACTAACTCAGCATGTTTATAACAGGCTACTATTAAGTCACATGCGGCACGTGGAGGTCACATATAGACCTCCACATGTAGAAGTCACAGGACAACTTATAGGGATTGACTCTTCTACCCAGGGATGGACCTCCAGCTGCCAGGCTTGGTGGCAATTGCCTTGATCCACTGAGACAGCTTGCTGGCCTAATTTTTATACATTATTCTTTAAAAAACTTGTAGCCCTCATTTATTATGTAAATCAGGCTGGCCTCAACCTCCAAAATCTTGAGATTACAGGCATGAGCCGCCACGCCTGGCTAGACATGAAATTTTCACAAACCAGATTAGGGACCGGCAATGCCTGTGGTCTTTTACTGATCCTAAAACCGCGCTGCTCAAGCCCGTTAAGCTGTTTAGAGGGAGATCGGATTATATAGGAACTTGATTTTCTACAAACGAATTAATACTGTCAGTCAAAACAACAAAACCCCAAGAACCTTCTACTTACAAATCAAACTTTGTAAAATGGTGACTTCCAGGAGTGCTGGAAACAGGGAAAGGAGACTCTGAGCCCCGCCCCATCTCGAAGCAGCCAGTTCAGCCAGGCCACCACCTTTGGGCAGGCAGAGCTGGGGTGTGTGTCTGCATGAACCTAGATCGAGTCTTCAGATGCATACAATTTCCCTGTCAGAGACCCAGTATAAGGAGCTGGCTGTGCAGCACGTTAGGAGGACATGCTACAGAAACTTGCCGTCAGGAAATGACCCACCAGAAGAGTGTTTACCACTGCTTTCTGTACCAGGGGTTGGAGGGAAGGAGGTACTTTGCCAATGACAATGTTAGCATGTAGGCATCTGTGCCAGCCTGCCTTTAGGGTCCCGACAGGATAGACCTCAGCTGCACCTGCTACATTTCCTTATAAAAGGTGAGCCTTCCTCACCTCTAGTCTCCTGTCTCTTCCTCATCCCCAGGGACCAGGGACCGGTCTCTACCCCTTTCTCTGCTCCTTCTCTCCCTCCCCTCAATAATCCTCCTACGTGGGCCCTGTTGTATGGTGTGACTCCTTCTTGCCTTATTTTTTACATACAACAGACAATACTGCAGCTGGTTAGATAAAACACAAACCCATTTATCCACAGCTAAGGACTCAGTGGCAGGCCCAAGCCTCCTAAGGCCACACAGGGACAAAAGCAGGTTGCAAACACTATGTGCACCATGAAGTGTTTATGTATGGGAAGTGGACAATCAGAAACACTAAAAATCCACCTTTTAGAGTTGAAGAATGGATGGGAAAAACTGACTGGAACAAAAGGGGAAAAATGGGGTAAATAACAAGAGATTTTCTTCTTTATGTGTTTGCTTTCTCATCAAAAGGAAGGGTGCTTTTTTTTTCCATGTGCATGTGTGCATGGTGTGCATGTGTGTAAGTGTTTGTGCATGCGGAGGACCAAGGCTCACTCTGAGGACTCAAGAGAGTCAGTCCTTGACCACTTTTTCACCTAATTCACAGAGGCAGGGTCTTTGATTAACCCAGAGCTACCTGCGGGCTAGTCTCACTGGCTAGCTGGCTTCAGGGTATGACAGAGGTGAGTCACCACACCCGGCCAGAGCAGTGGCGCCTTCAGCCATCTGTCTCCCTTAAGCCTCTCTCATAAAAGGCTTCAAAGGCACACAGAGGAAGCCAAACCTTCCATTAATTCTGACACGTTTTTTACTTCAAATTAGTTCAACATTAGCGAGATCTTACACGATTTTTATCATATAACCCACCAAAAGAAAAATCTTCAAATTCATACAACCCTTTGCCTCAAAGAGTCAAAATATTAGTGGAAGATCGTTTCGGAGCTTGCTTAACTGAAGTCAAGGACACACACACCTGAAAACGGTAACTGAGTCTGAGAGGGAGCCAACAGCAACGTCAGGGTAGGAATTCCTATCCAGGTCCATGTTCCCAGCGATTGAATAGCCAAAGTAAGGCGACGTACCCTCCAGAACCTGAAATACACAGGGCGTTAGAATGAATGTGTGCCACTAAATGAGCTGGCCATCCACACACTGAGAAAGACACAATAGGAACGGAGCTCGGTGGTACAGTGTGTCCCCAGCACAGACAAGATGGGAGTGCTGTCCCCGGAACCACAAACAGAGGAAAAGAAAATAAAGCAAGGAAAAAAAGGAAACCAAAGTTTCAGTTTATATTATTTATAAATGTACAATATCTATTACTTCGTATAATTCATAAAAAGGCATCTGATTCACACAGTATTTCCAAAGGATAAAAGCCTATTTTTGTTTACTAAATTAATCAGTGTAGTTTAAAACCAAATCTAGTGCCCCCCTCCCCCAGCCTTATTTTAAAAACCAGCTAGAAGTTTTGGTGTACCAATTCTCCGGTAATTATGGCCTTCTACTCTGCCCAGTTTTGAGTCTATTAAGTGTGCTGCTAAAAGAAACTGAGCACAGGCCATGACCTCCCATTCCCTGCTTAGAACAGTCTTCACATTGGGTCACACTGATTTCCTAACTAACTAAGAAATCTTACAGTTAAAACAAGCAGGTCACTGCATCTGTGTGAGTGCATCAAAGCCACCTTCCAGGGGTACTCTGCAATTCATACTGGGCTGGAAAGATGGCTCAGAGGTTAAGAGCATGGACTATTCTCCCAGAGGACCCAGGTTCAATTCCAGCACCCACACATGGCAGCTCACAACTGTCTGTAACTCCATTCCAGAGGATCTGACATATTCACACAGACTTACATGAATGCAAAACACCAATGCACACAAAATAAAAATAATTACATTATTAAAAATTCATACTATTGTGTACTTGGAACTGAAATATGTGTGACAATTTACTTAAACCTACATAGTATACCACTAGGAAAAAAGGTTGACACTATAGTAGAGATGGATCTGGTTACCTGTGTTGGTTTGGTATTTATGCCAGTTGGGGATCCATGATAGATAAAAACCTTCCCCAGATCATCATAGGGAGCTCCAACAGCAATATCTGTTGACATCACATTTAAAAAAATATCATTTAAAAAATACTCCAATGTCTCAAAGATGCCACAAACATTCATTACCCAACCAACTGACCTGTGATGGTAACCATGTCACTACTACCTACCTGGATAGCCATCTTGATTAATATCTCCGATATTTTTTACCGAAATTCCAAACATAGAATCTTTGGTCCCATTAAGACGAATGGGCTTCACGTTATTCCATCTGCCTTGCTGGTTAATGTAGACATACACGGCACCCCCAACTTCACCATCCCTGTCAAAATACTGTGGGGCTCCAATAACTATGTCTTGCCACCTAAAAACATAATGAAGGGAAGAGCTATGAATCACCGGCTAAAATGCCAACAGTCTAGGCTCCAAGAACACAATACAAAGGGCCCCAAGTCAAGAGCTTACTTTTTTTAATCTCATCAATTAAGATACGTAACAGAAGAGCCGTATTAAGCCAAGGAAGACAGAAGGTAGCAATGCCAAGGTAATTTCTCAAGTCTGAGCCACAGCACAGGAGGACTGCCAGCGAGGCCCTGCGAGGCCATTACTATTTCCAGCTGGCACCCAGAGCTTTGAGTCCTCTGCACACTGGTGTGGTCACCACTCCCGACATTCTCCAAGACATCCTGGAAGCCCCAACAGCCCCCATCCTCAAGAAACCACAGAACAGTCAAGGCAGCTCATGCCTTTTTCTGAGTGTTTTTTTTTTTTTTTTTCAAATTTAAATTCGCAAGAAACTATGATCCCCAAACCCAAGTGAAGACGTAACATTTAGAAGTGATACTGTGCCATGGGGAGGGTAAGAGCTGTCATCAAGACGTGACAGGATGGCAAACTTTTCAATCAACTCACCTGTAGTTCTTCCCTAGACATACAGAAGAAGCCAGTCAGTAGCAACGTTAGCCGCGCATGATAACCAAAGACATGCTTACCCATCAGCATTGAGGTCCACCACCGCCACATCATAGCCAAATGAGGAAGCCAGGCCTTCTCCATCGAATATATACTCAGGGAGAAGATGGGCGGACTTCATGTCTCTCTTTAGCAGAACTACAGCCCCGCTGTGATTGGCTCTTGGAGCACCAGATACAAAAGTGATGTCATCTTTAGAAACAATACCCTTCCCTGAGTCCAATGAAAAGCCTAGAAAAAGAAAACCGTCTCTCCCATCAATCCTGTATTTCAGAAGGGACACCCCCCAGCTCTCCTCCTGGCCCTCCCGTCTACCTTCACATTTACTACACAGCACTCAGGGACAGAGGGAAGGACAAAGTGTCACAGCTATCGTGCCGCTTGCTATGTATGGCTATTAAAACTATTAAAGAACAAGTTTACGGGGTTGGGGATTTAGCTCAGTGGTAGAGCGCTTGCCTAGCCTCAGCTCCCCCCCCCCCAAAAAAAAAGACAGACCAAGTTTATGCTATTTAGGATTGGATAGCTGGAACTATGATTCAAACGAGAGCAAGCTAGCTACGGAAGTCACCCGAGAATGCTGGATCACATGCTCACGATTAAGTGCAAGGTACAGGGTTCTGCGCTGGCCAGTAGTTCACGTGCACAGCACCTACACTTGTCAGTCTAGTTGGCAGTCAGGTGAGAACAAATGTTAATACTGCTAACATACCCTAGGCGGCATCTCATTACTTTGGACCAACTCAGTTCTCAGACACAAGCATGCAAAACAAAACAAAAACATGCATGGTGATTCAGTTAGTTGAGAACCTCACATCAACAGTGGAGGTGAGTCAAAGGTCATTGGATCGGTGACACACTGTTCAAAGGGCAGGAATGTCCAATTATCACGCATGAAGTAGCCCTTTGGCTTATACACTGAGATTTGCTAGAAAAGCAAATAGAAGTTTATCCATTGCCAAAACTCCTCAAATTAACCCCACCTCTCTCTATAAAAATGGCAGAGGCAGACTAATGTGAAGTTCACCCTTTTTATGGGGTTTTATTTATAAAATCGTCACCACTACTGTTGCAGTTCTCAAATTGTGAGGTGAACTGAAAAATATGATGAGCCCCCAAGTTTAGAGCAAGGCAATACAATTGAACCCAGTGCTGAAAACCATTGGGCAGCTGAGCTCGACCATGGCATGCTTTTTTGTATGTGTTTCATTTGAAATGAAATAAAAAATAAGAAGATTTATGCTCTATATGGATCAAAAAAAATTTTTTAAATGACCATGACCAAGGCAATTTATTTGTCATCTCAGAGGTCACAAACCTAGGTAGCTATTCATCCTCACATGAGGGGATGTGTCTGGCCGCTCCCTGGGAGGCCGTGTTTTATAAACAAACTGATCGGGATCTGTATAGGAAATGCTGGTCAAAAACAGCAGGCCTGTACGCATGCACGGGACAGGAGAGATTGAAGAAAGACAATTATGCTTGGGAAGAGGCGGGGCCGAGCTCCTTGCTAGCTTCCACAGGCAGACCGGACACTCACTGATCTTTTAAATGAGACCCTCCCAGCACAGACCAGCAAAGTGTCACAACACACATTTGACTTCTTTCCCAGACATCGACTTTTGAGGAACCCCATGCTGAAAAGAGGTTAAGGTGTTCGAGGAAACAAAACCCTTCACATCTCCCGACCAGTAACTCTGTTTATAAACCCCAGGGGCATCTGAAAGACCAAACTACTGTCTTCTTAGCCATAAGAATTAATATTAAATATAGCCCGTCACAAAATAATCCCTAAATGGCACATATGAAAACCAGAGGTTGCTGGTTAGTACATGTTCAAGGAAAATATTGGTTTGTTGCTATTTTCCTTGTCAGAGATCCTTTCTTGTCCTGCAAATCCACTAACAGACCTCATATACCAATCATTTCTTGACTATTTCTCTCTTGGTTGGAGAATTATTAATGATATGACCTTGAGCTAGAAAATTAAGCTCCTTCAGTAAACACAGGGAGAGGTGACCAGCTTTATAACAGTATTGTAGATATGTAAAGCAATGAACATAATACCTGACTCACACACAACAGGTGTATAATAAGTAGCTGCTATAAATGTTCTGTTCTACACTGTCTTATCAAATCTGTACAGGGGGTGGGAATGGTATATGAACTGGAAAGGGCTTCTTTTTTTAATAAGCAGTACTGTTCACATGTATTGACACAATTAGAATAATTTACATGTACTCCGGCATACTATTTAGAATTATTTACTTATCCATATCTGCTTTTTTTTCTTCTTTTTAATCTTCCATTGTTCTAGTAATATCTTTCTAGTACATGCGTGTTTTGCCCCCACATCATCTTTAAAAATAGGTTACTATGTAGGTTTAGAAGATTTTTTACATTTTTTTCCAAGAAATGTACAGTAATTATTCTTTATGTCAACTCCCACCAAGAATTAAAGCTTTTAAAAGCCTTTGTGTAATTACCATAATGCGCACGAATAATTTAGGACACCATTAGTAATGCAAACAAGCCTCAGGAGTTAAGGAATTGGCACTTAGGCCCAATCTGGGTGTCCTCCAAGCTGTGTTAGCAGTCTTGGTTGGCCTGATCTGGGGAAGCCCTGTGCCACCTGCTGGGCCCTCTGACATGGAGCCCCAATGCAGTCACAGGGCCAGGCCTTACAGAATGGCAATCACCAAGGACGGACCGGGGAGTCCTGACCCGCCAGTTAAAAGAGTAACTTTGTAAGTGGAGCTCTTAAGTAAGTGTGTGTCTAAAAGAGGTCCTGAAGGGAAAGGAAGGGCCACTTAGCCTACACTGAACACCCAAGCATTTCCTTGTGGCTTCGTGAAGGCCCCACAGGCTGCCATCAGCTCAGAATACATAGCTGCCTTCCAAAGGGAATGATTTCCAGGTGATGGCAGACTCTCCCTGACTTTGCGGAAGCTCAGTTGGCAGGCAGCGGGCTTCCACATCACCAGGGTCAAACTGAAGCAGGTGGCGAGGCCCCTGGCCTCTTCTCAGCTGTGGGCCCTCAGAGGGAGAGTCACCCAGTGTCTGAGAAGGCAGGTATGGTTCCTCCGCTGGCTCCTACCTAGGTAACTGTTAGCAGGAACGGGCACAAGACTTTCATCGTGGTCAGTCTCTCCACCAACTTCATAGGGCCCATCTTCAAAGATGTTCATGTCAAAAAAAGTGTTATTCTTTTGCTCTACGCGGACAATCCCTAAAGGAATGAAATGGAAAACAAAAACAAAAACGACAAAAAAATAAAGATGAAACAAAATAAAAGATGGTTCCTAATAAACACCCCTCGTGTTATCAAGAATAGAAGCTTGGAAGAGAGACAGACAGGGATGGAAGAGGTGCTGTTAAGATTGTTTGACAGGGTCATGCAAGTTTTTATGTCATAGAAATCTGTGCTAGGAGTCTTAAGATTGGCCCGTGCATTTTAATGAAATATCTTTATAACACCAAGAAGCTAGATGGAAAATGGAATGTTTGCTTAGTCAACAAAAATCTGCAGAAGGCTAAATATGAATGACATGAACCTGAAATAAATGATTATTTTCTTTAATCCTCTATCAAGTTTCCTCTTCTGTAACGTAAAGTGAAATTAATATATCCATCTGCTCTTCAAACTGCTTTAACCAAAACTTCATCTTTTAAAAATGTCATAATTCCTAAAAATATTTCAGTACATTAAAACCAAAACCACAATATAACCTTTTAAAAGAGACATTTTGCTGGGCAATGGTGGTGCTCGCCTTTAATCCCAGCACTCAGAAGACAGAGGCAGGCCGATCAGTCTGGTCTACAAATGGAGTTCCAGGACAGCCAGGAGGGCTGTTAATACAGAGAAACCCTGAGTGAGGTGAGGTGGGGTGGGGTGGGGTGGGGTGGGACAACAAAGCCCGTGACATTTCAAGTCAGTGTTGCTAAATCAGAAGATAGATTTTCCAAAAAATTAAAATGGACCTAACTAGTGAGTGTTTTTATTGTTTTGTTTTACAATATAATGCCATCTGCTCTTGCCAAAATAAAACAATTCCTAAATACAAAATGTTCCTTCAATGAGGTCAAAATAGCCTGATATGTTTGGTTATATGAAAGACTCCATCAGAGACAGAGTGGGGACAGAGGAGATAACTTTCCAGTGTCATAGGGAATGGCACACAGAAGGTTCTCAAGAACCGCTTTGTTCTTTTAAAGATTTATTTATTTACTATGTATACAGCATGTACAACTGCAGGCCAAAAGAGGGCGCCAGATCTCATTACAGATGGTTGTGGTTGCTGGGAATCGGACTTAGGACCTCTGGAAGAGCAGTCAGTGCTCTTAACCTCTGAGCCATCTCTCCAGCCCAAGAGCCGTTTTTAATAACAGCTGAAACTAGAATTTGTGTGTGCGCATGCATGCGTGCTTATGTGTGTGTGTGAGAGAGAGAGACAGACAGACAGGACACTGGAAGGGACTGAGCCCAGGACCTCACACACATTATGCAAATGCTATACACTGGGCTACACCCCTGCTCTTTTCAAAATTAAATTGTTTTAAAAGAATTCTTTTACACACACACACACACACACACACACACACACACACACACACACACACACCAATAGAGTCCAGAAGAGAGCACTGGATCCCTGCAGGTGGAGTTACAGGCAGTTGTGAGCTGCCCAATGTGGGTGCCAGGAACCGAACTGGAGACAGGTATGTGCTCTTAAGCACTGGGCCATCTCTTCGCTCCCACCCCCCCCCCACCCCAGGGCTTTACCCTGAGACAGGCTCTTCATGAAGTGTCAAGGCTAGCCTTGAATTTTTGGTTTTCATGCCTCAACCTTCTAAGTAGTAATCTTTCCCTGGCTATGGAAATATGATTAATTTTCATATCTCAAAATTTTTAATTCCACATGATCATGGATTCTTTTCATCATGGATTCAGGCTAAGTTACCTGATGACACAGCAGTTTGCCATATACATCATTAATTTTTTCAGAGAAACTTACATTTATAAGGGAATCGACCGCTCATTTGATTATGAAATGGGTCATTTTCCTTCTTCTCTCTCAGTTTCTCCTTTTCTTACAATCCTGCCAACCAACCTTACTCAAATTGCCTCAAATTTTTGTCTCAACCCCTCCCCCAATCTGCCAGCCATCTGTCCTTTTAGCTTACTATGTTATTGGGAGAACATGACCTTCTAAGATAATATACAATGGAATGCTCATGTTAACAGAGTTCTTTGTGTATACCATTTACTCCAATTCAGTGTTCACATTGCTGACTTAAAATGAACAGTTCTTCAAGTAACAAATACAAAACAGCAAAAGGACCCTATTAATTACTATATTAGAGAAAAACTCAACCCTAAAAAACATTTGCATTACCACTAAAATTCACAGTAGAGCTTTGAATATCCCACTCACTTTTATAAACCCTTATAGCCCATTAGAATATACTAAATCATGGGGCACATTAGAGGAATTTTATTGCTTATTTTAATGTGTTTCTGTAAGTACAGATGTCATACCTTTCCAGTTGTAAGTACCCGGGGCTCCGAACACAATGTAATGGAAGTCTTTAGTGAAAGTAGCCGCTACCCCTTGCTGACAAGAGCCAAACTTTTCATGGCCTCTCAATCGGCCATCACAGAAACTCCAGTCTCCCCCATCCATATCGTCTTCAATCTTGAGATTCTGACTGAGGACGTAACACCTTCCGAAGATGTCTCGAGACTCCTGCTTTGTGTTAACGTGCTGACGCTTTTCGTAACGGTGTGCACACGTCTGCAAATAGTACCACCTTGTTATTTCAAACTTCACAGAACCGAGACACTTAGCCATACTAAAGAGGATGGTTCTAAATAGGATGGGCATCCTCATCCTGGGAGAGGATCCCAAAGCAAACCAGCAAATTCCTCACTAGGAGGCCATGAGCACCACAAAGGACCCAGGACTTCTGCCTTACTCTCAGAGAACAAAGGCCCATTCCAAATATTAAGACACCACCACCTCAGTGCACTTTCTTGATTTTACTGGCTTTTAGTGACTGTAAATAACGGCTCTGGACAGAAGCACGGACACTTGCTCTTAGGAGATAAACAAAGACATTTCCTTTGTACTGGTACCATCAAATACTCTCCATTTCTACAGTCTTTACGCTGCCTTCCATGTAACCAGTCTAGCAGCTGAAGAGGTGAGGGGCAAATGAGAATAACGTTAGTGTTACTGTCCACCATTGAAGCCCATGGTGTGCAATAATTTTGTCTCTAAAAACCAAAGAGTTCCCAGGGCAGAAACTGTCTACTTGGTTTTGTTCTTTTTGTCTGAAGAGCAGCTAGTCTTAGGGAAATTCAAAACATGTTTATTTATTAAGTTCTTTGGCTCTGGGAGTTTTAAAGATACACAGGCTGCTGGACCAACTCACAGCCTAGCAGGCATCGTGGGAGAAGTGAAGTTTTGGCTTGTCTCGGCATCAGGACCTATGTTAGGGCAGGGTGCTCAAAGGTAAACTGAGGCAGGAGTTCTGTGTTATGTCCACTGCTGTCAGTTCATAACCAGCCAACACTGAGGAGGGTGCACTTTTCTTTCTTTCTTTTTTTTTTTTTTTTAAAGATTTATTTATTTATTATGTATACAGAAGAGGGTACCAGATCTCATTACAGATGGTTGTGAGCCATCATGTGGGCGCTGGGAATGGAACTCAGGACCTCTGGAAGAGCAGCCGGTGCTCTTAACCTCTGAGCCACCTCTCCAGCCCAAGGTGCACTTTCCAACACTTACCACCACTTTACCTCCAGGGCCTTGACTCTGGACGGTGACCCCCATCCACTGATCTTCCTTGCTTTCTGACATGGGATCGGCTGTGGGAAGTAACATGGTTAGGCAGACAGTTAGTGCGTCCAAGTG
Organism: Onychomys torridus; assembly: GCF_903995425.1. Classification (NCBI taxonomy): domain Eukaryota; kingdom Metazoa; phylum Chordata; class Mammalia; order Rodentia; family Cricetidae; genus Onychomys; species Onychomys torridus. Next base: position 48,784,729 of record NC_050446.1, on the reverse strand, counting down.
ACTGAAAGGCTATCCAAACCAAGACACTAATACAAAACAAAACAAAACAAAACAAAACAAAACAAAACAAAACAAAAACCTAAGAAGCAGTTTTCAAACTGTCTGGACTCCAAGCCTAGCTACTCAGGAAATTCAGTTAATCCAGAACAATTTCTTATCTCAAGGAAACAATGAAACAGTGGAGTGAATCTTTCATAAAAATTCTGTAATAAGACATCTGAAAATTGTGTAATTAAGAGGGAGCCACCCAACAGCTGCCCTCTGATGCAGTAATGTGAATTACGACATCTAAACTAACAGAGAGTGGGCCTTTCTCTGCTCACTCCCTAGTTCTGTATACAACAGTGCAAACTATTCTCTTCTTAGCTGGAAAGAGCGGGAGAGAGAAAGCGCAGAAATATCACCACGTACTCATTTTAGCATCGATTTTAATCTACTCTATGACCCCGTATTTTTGCCTTTCTAAACAAGAATCAATAGGTTGGGGGAGTGTCTAGACACTAAGACTACCAGTGACATCTTGGCTTTTCTCTTTATATATCTGTGCATTTTTACGTTTTCTGCAATTAACATGTAATATCTCCTACCCATAAGATCAGTACATTACTCCTAAAGGACACAGACGGGAATGTAAGCATGAGCCTGCATGTCTACTTAGGCCAATAACCAAATTGGGTTTCTTAGAAGCTTCTCAGAACACTAATGGCTCTGTTCAATCACAGGAAACCAGGTAAATTAGCTGGTGACACATCTGGACTCCATTACGGCATCTTCCAGCTACTCAGAAGCTTCTAAGATGGGATATTAAAATAAGAAGGAAAGGGGCCTGTCTTTCAGGGTTACCCTTTTAGCTGGGTAACCAGAGCCTGATGTTTAAAACACCTTTTCATAGAACTCCACAGTGTATGGGACTCCACAGCAGAACAGGGGACACTTTCAACATCCCACGGGGGGAAATCATCACATTACATGTAATAAGTATATCGATTTCCAATACTGGCCACTCCTGAAGTTCTTCGAAAATTATTTTGACTACATCCTATCTCATCAAATAATGTATCCCAATTTTAGGGAAGACTTCACGCTGATCAGTTCTCATTTTAGAGTACTCTCATAGTTAAAAGCTTTGGGGCGCACGCCTGTAAGCCCAGCACTCGGGAGGCAGAGCCAGGCAGATCTCTGTGAGTTTGAGGCCAGCCTGGGCTACCAAGTGAGTTCCAGGAAAGGCGCAAAGCTACACAGAGAAACCCCGTCTCGAAAAACCAAAAAAAAAAAAAAGAAAAAGAAAAAGAAAAAAAGGTTTTTCAGGGCCAGAGGTGCAGCTGGGTAGTAGGGAACTCGCTTAAGATACACAGGCACTGGGCTAGATTCCCAGACATCACAAAAACAAAATAAACACATGAATAAAATAAATAATAAAAACGGACAAAATAGTCTTTCCCTCAAATATTTTAACAGCAGGTAATGTTTTGACTGCTTAGATATACGGCAGGCACATTTAATTTTCTTCACAGCTATGAATTCAGTTTTGCAATAGTCTCAACATACCACTAGGTGGCAACATAAACACACCATTTTAGTTAAACCCGATTAAACAAAGGTAGCAAACTGACCCACTTCAGTGGGTTTTAGTATTTTCAGGGCCAGTAAAACAGTCAAGACTGACACAATTAAAAGTGGTCCTTTCTGCAAGATGAAATGCTTGTGATTCCTGTCCCTGTGGCTCACAGCAAGCAAAGCACAGTACAGAGAGGTTGGCCACATGAAAAAATGAGAGCAGAACACACACACCATCATTATCAAACTCAATCCGTGTGCAAGGTCCCCGGGAGGTGATGTCACAGCTGTACAGGCCCCCTGTCCTGTTCGCCCTCTGTAGGGGAAGAGCTTCTGCCCGAGGTGCCCCCACAAGCAACCTGGAGATAAAAGAGAAGGAGTTTAGGGACTTACATGGAATATACTTTGAATGTTTAAGCCAGAACCCAGAGCTATGGGCACTATTCTGTCATGCGGTCCATCCATAACTGAGGGGTTGGGGACAACAGACGCTCTTGCAGCACAGGCAGATAAGCCTCACAGCGGAGGACAGTAACGCCCAATATCAAACACAGCAGTTGAGCCTATCCCTCAGAACTGGCAGCAGAAGCTGGGTGCAATTCTGGCCTTGGAAGACACTCTTCCCAGCACAAGAGAGCAAGCCACCCTGTGGAGAGAGAGCAAGCCACCCTGTGGAGAGAGAGCAAGCCACCCTGTGGAGAGAGAGCAAGCCACCCTGTGGAGAGAGAGCAGGCCACCCTGTGGAGAGAGAGCAAGCCACCCTCAGAGCCAGGTGCAGAAGGAACCCACAAACCCCATCCGAACGTTCCCCATCGCTGGGATGGATCCCAGAAATGGAGTCACTGTACTAGCAGACACACACTGCTGCAGGTGCAACCAGTGGAAAGCATTACACCCGCCCAGGAGAATCATGGTGGCTTCCGTGGGGACCACTGGCTGCCCTCCCTCCCATACCCCAGGCAGTTGGCACTGCCAGCTTCCACTTCCAAGTCTGTCCTACACCAAGGCGGAACAGCGCAACCCAAGGCAGAGAACTGAAGCAGAGGCTTAGGAACTGTGCCCCGTTCCTCAAATTTCTCAATCAATAGGGAGGATAGGCAAGGGGTCTGCAAAGACTGCCATGTATCCATCTGAGTAACACTGCCCCTACTCCCTGGAGCTCCCACGAAGACCTGAGAGATGAGCGGCCTAGACTGTGACAGGTTAGATACTTGCCAGATGGGATGGACCCCAAGCTGGGGAGCAGGAGAAGCAAGCAAGGAGCTGAACCACAGGCACAAATGAGGCTAAGGAGCCCGCACCCTCTGATCTGAGAGGAAACAGAGGCCTAGATAGAGGCTAATTATGAAGGCTTTGGGTCTCACAGCCAGGTGCCAGCCAGGACAAAAATCACCAATCCTTCAGAACGCTTCCCAAAAAACAAAACTCAACACCTGGAAAGATTAAAACTGAGCTGAAAGAGCTGACTTATAACAACGGCACACTGAGAGAAAAACTGCCCTGTACATTGACAGACCTAAGACCGATTCCCACCAGGCTGAGGGAAGAGAGAGAACCCAGGCCCAACCGTAGCCAGCGGGTAAAGGTAACCAACTGCCCAGAAGAGGTCCCAAAGGGCGGTTCAAACAACCCAGACTGTTTTTTCCTCTTCTCTAACCACTTCCTCTTATACACACCCAAGGAGGCTGCTAAGTGTGGCAAGGAAGGCTGCTTCCTGTTTACCCCACTCCTTCAGCCTCCCAGGTCCACCTCTACACTCAGGTGTGGGAGTGCCTGAACCATAAAAGGACTTGGAGGTAGAGGCATCAAGAGGGCAGGTGCTCTGTGGAAGGAGTGTCACCAGGAAATGACAGCGGAGTGGACAAGGGGAGGCAGCCCACGACAGGCGAGCTGGCTTTGCTTCCAGGAAAGGAGCTAGTGCAGTGGTTCTCAACCTCCCTAATGCTGTGACCCTTTTAGACAGTTCCCCATGTTGTGCTGACCCCCAACCAGACTACCTGCAACTCCAGCTCCAGGGGATCCAAAGCCCTTTTCTGACCTCCATGGGCACCTGCACACGAGGCATACACACACACACACACACACACACACACACACACACACGACAGACAGACAGACAGACAGACAGACACACACACACACACACACACACACACACACGCGCGCATAATAAAAACACACTGTGGAGGCTGCTCCATGCACAGCAGCCAGCCTTCAGCCATGGGCTTTCTCCAACCCTGAATGAAGGAAGGACGGAGCAGGGCCGCTGGGGGAAAGAGACAAATCTGAAGAGAAACCACGAGATAAGAGACATGTATCTACAGAGACTAATGCCACCTGAAACAGTGCCTACTCCGGGCTCTGCCTGCATGGGTCCTTAAGCAGTCTATCCTCATTCGGGATGCATTCTGGAAGGGATGGGAGAGGGGATCCCCTGGAGGCCTTCCGTGGATCCATGGGAGGTTGCAGGGAGGAGCACTCGTCAGCAGAGGGCGCCCTCTGCACCGTTCGCATTCCAAGGCTGCACGGCACTGATCCTTTACAATGTGGATCCCAGGAACGTGTGAGTGAAGTCACCCCAGCACTCAGCAGTCCTTTTATGAGCTGCTTATGGTTCAGGCACTCCCACACTTGAGTGTAGAGGTGGACCTCGGAGGCTGCCTAGTTCAGAAATGAGCAAAAAAGGCTAATCTTAATTCCACTTGGAATCAGTCTTAAACATAGAAGGTCGTCACGGTCTATTAGCCAAGGCTATGTCTGTCAAGAACAAATGAATGAACGGAACTAGACCAGTATGCAAACAATGACATTAGGGGACAGCCATCTACTTCTGCTCTAAGTCATTTTAGGTCACGGTGTGGGTTAAATGCTGAGCACATGTCGATTCTTGAGCTGCCAGGTGCCTGTAGGTTTTGGAGGGACAGCCCGTTCCAATCAACCCCTCAAAACATGCCAATATCTGGCTTTTGCATTAATCCCACCTTCCTCCCAGTTCCTCCCAGTAAGGGCCCCAGGCTGCCCAGATGATTCATTGAGAGAGTCGTGTGCTCTGTGAGCACCACTGCCCAGGTCAACACCAAGGGCCAGGGCTGCAGGCGTCAGGTGGCTCAGATCCTCTCTGAAGCAGAAAAGACAGCCCTGAATTCAGACAGGCAGAGAGTGGGGGGCTGGGGTGGGGAAGTGAGTCAGCCTTGTAGGGAGGGAAGTGCTGGAAATGAACAGAACAGTATCCAAAAGTTGATTCCTCTATCAGGTCCAAAGAAGGAAAGACCAGGAACATGGTGCAAGCATCTAGTTTGGCACCAGGAAAAGTCACTTCTCAAACTGCTTGCCTCGGAGCTGGAGACAGCTACTTCTGCTGGGTTTATTACCACCCCCCTTTTCTGGGGGGGGGGGGGTAAGATTTGAGACAGAACTGTCCTCTATTTACCATCTCCCCTCAGCCTCCCAGGGCCTGACTAGACTTGAACCGCCATGGTCACCTTCCACCGAGTTCCAAAGTCGTGCTGAAATAGCTCCCTGAAGATTTCAACACACTGCAAAACATTTAAAGACGACTCAAGGAAAGAGATGGCTCAGTGGTTAATCACTTCCAGAGGACCCACACCATGGCTCACAACCAGCCATAACTTCAGTTCCAGGGGATCCAACGCCCTCTTCTAACACCCAAAGATACCAAGCATACACTCAGGGCATTTTATACATGCAAACTAAACATTCCTACACATAAAAATTAACTAAAATAAAAAAACATTGAGGGCTGGAGGGATGGCTCAGAGGTACTGAGTTCAATTCCCAGCACCCACATGGTAGCTCACAACCATCTGTAAAGAGATCTGGCACCCTCTTCTGTATACATAATAAATAAATAAATGTTTAATAAAAAAAAATCTGAAGATAAGATACAAAACCACAGCATCATCTCTAACAGGAAGAAACACACTTGGTCACAGTGAAAGGCAATGTCAGAAAGTATGGCCCTAACTCAGAGTAAGACATAAACTGAGGTCTACAAAGGAGATCTCAATTACAGGCTAAGGACTGCGGACCCACTTCCACGGTGTGAAGGAGCTATCCTAACGTCTACCAGTGAGCCACACAATCACCTGGATTTTCACATCTCCCCCAGCAACCGCTGGTCGGTCTACTTCTGTGTAACTACTTCAATCAAATGCTCCAAACACTGGGTTCTCTTTAAACTTAAGGACAATAGCAGCTCTGCTTCATTGTCTTTGGCAATAATTCATTTCCTTAAGGATTAAAGGTTGTGCCTCCAGCTACTCGCCTCTGTCTCGGGAAATGTGAACTATTGCTTTGTTAGAACAAGGGCACTATTATTGCTTAATTTAAAACACAGCTTTCTCGGTTCATTTCAGTGAAGGCCTGAAAAATCAGGAGACAGCATTACCCAGGGAACTGCGTCACCAGCATGTAAGCCATCTTTAAATTCAATGTCAAAATTTTAGTAAAGTAATAACAATGGTAAGAAGTAAAAAAAATAAAGAACTTAGGGTCATAACAGATTCTAAAGTCATCTCATGCCCCCCAAATTGGGCAGGCCTCTTCCTTTTCTTCTAGATTCAACTCCTCCTTAAATATAGATTATGATGCTTCTTTCTTGATCGATCAGCTCTGGGCAACGTTGGGAAGCTAATAAGCCTGTCGTTACTTCTGGTTCTGTTTGCTAAGTTTCACATTCTTGAGGTTCTATTTTCTTTTCAACGTTTGATAAAAAATCTCAATTTCTCCAGTGAGTGAGCAGAGGCTACTAGCATACTGGCCTTCCTCCCAAACACTCCTCCTGATTTCCCAAGTCCTACATCCTGTCTTTCTCACACAGTCAGAGCTAAGTCACCTTGTAACTTCCATTCACTCGCCTCTTTTTCACATAGCCAGGTAAGTATTATCCAGTGCTGGCCCAAACTACAAATGGATGGAGGACCAGAGCAATCAGATGTCCGTTCCTCAAAGGGAGTTGTAGCTAACACTGAGGTCAAGCAGGCCTGCTTTTCTCCCATCCTGTCAGTGTGGTGTGCTTCAGGGTTAGACTTCTATTTTCCTTGGCGTTTCTCAGTGCCTCTCTTGTTTCTGACAGCAGTCACCTTTTTGGAGTCTGGATCTCTTAAACTCCCAATCACGCTTTGTATTAAATCAAGAACATGTCCTTGCTCAGACTCCTCATCCTGTTTACCTGTCCTGTTCTCTACAGGAAATGCTAAACGCCCCCTTCACTGTCACCCTGGGATGACGCACTCTGACCTGGGATCCCATGCTTTTCCCTTAGTTGGGTTTTCTTACTGTTCTAATAGTATGATGGACAAGCCAAGCCTACAGATACAAACTGTCTTTACTGGATCTCACCTCAGATGGAGTCAGGGCACAGGACTCATCTCTTGAGAACCGTGAGGGTGGCTTTTCAGCTCCCCACTTAAGCTCAGGCATCCTGGAATGCAGTAATCTGTATAAAAGCCTTTATCAATATCTAAGTTCTATACAGCCTCATTCACACTGTGGACAACGCATGTACTCTCAGGACATGCCTCCTACCATGCATGAATCGCGTCCCATCCTCTTTCTGGAATCCCTGCTACGTAGGTGGTGGACATCTGGAGTGATCAACCTTTCCCCACACCTTCTTCTCAGTGAGAACTTCCAACGTCATTTCCTAGAGTTTCTACTGACATCTTAGATTTCTGTAGTCACGTCTGTCTGTAACCCTTGGAAGCCCCCTCTCTTTGAAGTGTGCTTTTTTGTTCTTTTGGTATGTCCACAAAATTCTGTGTGTTTTATCTGCAAGCTGTCCTGAAGCTCCCTTTGTGCTTCTAGAAGGCTCCTTCACCCTTTCCATTGCTTCCTCCCACCCCCTGCTTTATAAGCGGCTAGCTCTCATCTTGTGCATCATGAGAGCACAGAGGTTTTGTTGGTATTGGTATTTGGCCTTTCCTACCTAAGAGCATGTTTTTGGCCATCTCCTACTCAGTATCTGTCACTGGCCACCCACACTTATGTAGGCTCCAGATGGCCCTGTGGCATCATGGCTAACCCCCAGATTCTCATGAGGCAACAACAGAGAGAGGACCCAGAAGTTCATCTGGCATCAGTCAGACTGACACATCAGAATGAAGTGTGGTAGTACACCCTATGGTACTGCCCATAGGATGCAAGAAGACTCAGGGTCAGAGCCTCATGCTCAGTCCTGGTAGTACATCCTATGGTACTGCCCATAGGATGCAAGAAGACTCAGGGTCAGAACCTCATGCTCAGTCCTGGTAGTACATCCTATGGTACTGCCCATAGGATGCAAGAAGACTCAGGGTCAGAGCCTCATGCTCAGTCCTGGTAGTACATCCTATGGTACTGCCCATAGGATGCAAGAAGACTCAGGGTCAGAGCCTCCTGGTCCCGGGGGCAACAAGAAAACAAAGCTCACACTGCGTGCACAGTAGCTTCCAGAAGGTCCAGCTGCACAGTGTCGAGGAGCTAGAGGTACTCTCGATGTGCAGTGAAAGCCAAAAAGGGTTTTCGAGACATGGTTTCTCTGTGTAGCTTTGCGCCTTTCCTGGAACTCACTTGGTAGACCAGGCTGGCCTCGAACTCACAGAGATCCTCCTGCCTCTGCCTCCTGAGTGCTGGGATTAAAGGCATGCACCACCACTGCTCGGCTCCCAGCCCCATCTCTTATGGTTTGGGGGCAAGGTCATTACAGAGCAGACCTCTTCCTCTAACCAGGCCCTGTTTAAAGGGTCCAAATTTAACCAGGTTCTTCCTTGTTAAGGTACCAGATCCCATCTGCTTCTGCCTTTTTAGTATTTTGTAGCCTCTGCAGGGTTTGAGGAGCCTGGGACAAACCTGGACAACCAGTTAGCTATCCAGGACCATAGGCTATAAATAATACACTCATATTATAAGGAATCTGATCATGCAGCCTTTTTCCTCAAGGTTAAATAAAGGTCAGTATCTTTCTCACAGTAAGTACATATCAAACATCTAAATGAATGCCAAGTAAGGGGAAAAATACCAAGGCATCTTGGCCAACATCTATATACTAAGCTCCTGTGGATGTAAATAAATAAAATAGTCAATTGAGACATCTGATTGGCCATTCAACTTAAACATTTAAAACTATATTCACTTACTGACACTTTTATTTATATCTTATGAATTAATTTTATTAGGGATCCATAAACTTCTTTGACATCACTTCAGAGAATACCATCTAGCCCAATTTCCTAGAACAGTTTATATCCAAGCTTTACAATCACAGTGTCAAAACCTTGGAATTAGTACTGACTGCAGCTAAGTCTGAACGTGTGCCGCCGCCGCCGCCGCCGCCACCGCCTCCTCCTCTGAGTCAATCTGGGGCATTTATTTTTATTTAAAAGGTTTTAAAAGTTAGCCTCTATACTATACACAATTAAGAATGACTGAGGTGTTCGGGAGCTAACATGTTCATTATGAACAGAACTTCATGATTCAAAGGGAAGTAATCTAGACGACAGTCATCTCACAGAAAAACAAGTCCAGCACTCACGAAGCTGAGGAAGGAGATCTTAAATTATGATTTTGAGGTCAGCCTGGGTCATTCTCCTAAGAGAACAATTTTGTAAGGGCTAGAGCAGAGAAATAATTTGGGAGTAAAATATAAATTCTGCATGCTATCCAAGGGCAAAGGAAAACATCTTTCCAAGACCCTTCTATGAGCTCTCCATGTGTGGAGAGGCATGTTAGGAAGGAGGGGGGCGCACTATGCCCTTCCACACAGGCTGCATTTGTACTGTGGTCATTTTGGGTCCCCAAACTGTCCCATGAAATAGTTCTGCTCCTAGGCCTTACCATGGCTGGCTGAATGTCCAGTTTTCACCAGGGCAGGCCTTGATTACACCTATGGCCTGAAAGCTCATCACCAGGGCAGGCCTTGATTACACCGATGGCCTGAAAGCTCAATACTCACCCCCCCCCCCCCCCCCCCCCCCCGCCTTTTTCTCCACTCAAAAAAGTCCCAGGCTGAAGACCAGTGATGGTCAGGTCGGTCCAGCCTCAGACATACAGCTGGCTGTGGCACGTGCCCCACATAACATCTCTTCTATGGTGAGCACCATGAGCACCATGCCCAAGTCACAGCGTGGGATGAATTTGGCTGTGGGTTCACAGGCACTGGCAGCGCTCTGCCAGGAGTCCTGAGGCCAGGCTTCTTCGTGATTGGACTACCCAAGGGTAATTTACCTAGTCACCAAAGCTCCACCGACCTTCTACGAAACTCCCCTTCCCCACAGCTGAGCTCTTCAGGAGTCCAGCAACCGAAGGACCAGTGGCTATCAAGAAGGACCCCACCTCTTCCCCAACCCCTGGCCATTGTCTGCATGTATACACTGGCCTAATTAGACTCAGGGGAGGTTTTGCCTTTCTTTGCCTTTCTTGCCCAGGGGGAAGTAAGGGAGCCATGAGAGCGTGCCCACACCAAGCCATACACATTAGGCTTCCCAGCCACCATACATATTTTTAATTAAACTTTTACTTTTGAATTGTTCTGAACTTTAATGCTTCATGCTAACATTTTCATACATACGTCATTTTACCTTGTCATATTCCCCATCCACACTTCCCTATCTATTCCTGGGTCCCTTTCCTCCTCCAAAACAGTCCCCTCCCTGCTTTTACATAATTGTGAGAGTATGCATATACACACACACATACACACATTCATTTGCATACATGCACAAATTCACATTTTTTAAAAAATCTAGATTACACATTTCTTACTTTTAAAAGGGCTACAAAATCACGACTACCCCCATGCTGGTAACTGTCTATGTGGAGGTCTGAGATTACATCTGGGAACTCTGCACTCACAGAAAGATATATCCAACAGCACAGGGCTATGCTCCAGCAGGCATTATTCCATTCAGTTTGTCTTACTTTATCAGTCCGAGGAAATCATTTCAAAACACCTGAAAGGGAACTAAATGCATGTAGATATTGGCAAAACTCAAGTTTTCCTCTCGGGAAAAGTCATTGCTGCTCTCAACTATGGCGTAGTGACCACTGTGAGATGCGGCATGCAGACCCGGACCTGCCCCCTCGCTGCCCTTGGCATGAGTCAGGTTACCATGCACATTCAAAGAGACACTGCGTTTGTTTGTTTTCTATGGGGCTGTAACACACTGCCAGCAGCTAAGTGGCTTAAAACATGCTATCTCATCCTTTCCGTTTCCTAAGCTCCCCCCACCTCCACCCCCCGCTTGTGGCCCCTCTACCTGCAGGGCCAGCAGCACAGTTTCAAACTTCCTTTCTTCCCCATCATGAAGGTCCTTCCCTGGAATCGCTGAGCCCATCCGGGTCACTGTTCTAATTGAAGGCAGCGAATCTGAGAACATTTAACTGAGCACATTCACAGTCTGGGTGAGTCAGGACACAGGCACTGTGGGGGTTACTCTACCCTTTCTAAAGTTCTAAAATGGCCCCTTCCTCGGCTTCACATTGGTTTCTCTCTGGTGCCAAGAACTTGAGTTCTGATGATGACCTGAATAGAAAACACTTTGGAAAGGCCATGCTTCAGGCTGACCCTGCCCTCGGTCTCCACCCTCCGACCACAGTGGCCCTGCCTCAAACTGCACTGGCCCAGGACCTTTGCACTCAGGCGCCTCTTTCTCTGGCAGCTCTTGACAAAAAAAACCTTCCTGTGCCCGCCTCTTATTTCTCATTCACCTTCCCTTCACTGCAACCGGTCAGAAACAGCTGTCCACCGTCCTTCCCCCCAGCCCAGAAGGCCACCTCCATGGGCCACACATGCTCCTCACTCCTGTGTCCCCGGCACGCAGCTGAGTGTCTGGCACACAAAGGACATTCAATGAGGAACAAACCAAACCAATTAAGCTATACGATTTTTTAAAGTCGTTTTAATAATTTACAGATTTAAAATTCTGAGAAATCTTTACAAGAATGTCCCTCTTTTCACAAGGATGGAAGTCCCACCTCGAAACCTCCGGACTTTATGTCTAGACCATCTCACTGGCTATACGAATCTGTTCAAACACTGGGAGGAGGGAGTCCCCTTCACTGCCTCAGAATGGGGCAAAGCTAGCCTGCTACAGGCAGTGGTCCAGGCGAAGAAGCAATGCCTACTCTCTAATTTTGGTTTTAACTATGCCAATTTAATTCTCTGTGTCTAAAATGCTGCCTTTTACTTACAGAAAGGCATTTGGATAGTTTATGTACAAAATCAAATAAAAATTTATCTCGGCCGGGCGGTGGTGACACACACCTGTAATCCCAGCACTCGGGAGGCAGAGGCAGGTGGATCTCTGTGAGTTCAAGGCCAGCCTGGTCTACAGAGCTAGTCCAGGACAGGCTCCAAAGCTACAGAGAAACCCTGTCTCGAAAAACAAAAACAAAAAATTTATCTCTAAAGAAGAAAAGAAAAAATGTCAGCACATTGGGCATTTGCTGGAGCTCAGAGCAGTGCTAAGGCCCCCCTGAAACAAACATGAAACAGGGGACCAGTGGTGAGCTGGGCTGAAGGGAGGGTAGCATTGAGAACAAGTGTCAGGGCGTGGCTTCACTGAGGGCTTTACAAGTGGTGACACACCGTACCGCACAGACAGTACCTTTCCTACTCTCTGTCCACTGCTCCAACACAAAGTCCAACCAGCAGTCAGGAGAACATCCTGTCCACTTTGATCATCCCACCGTGCCCCATGAGAAGAGGGTTAGGCCATGCTGGAGAGCCAGGAGACCTACAGGTCTGTCCTTGCCTTCCCTACTGAGTTCAATTGGACCTCACAATCCAATTCAATTAAGAACTAGACTGGGGGCTGGAGAGATGGCTCGGTGGTTAGGGCCTCTGCTCTTCCAGAGGGCCTAAGTTCGCTTCCCAGCAACCACATGGTGGCTCACAACCATCAATAATGAGATATGATGCCCTCTTCTGGAATAGAGGTATATGTGCAGACAGATCACTCATATACATAAAAATAAATCTTTTTTTTTTTTAAGTTGAACTTGAAAAAAAAGAGCTAGACTGGGTGAGAAAGGAAGGATATCGGCGCTGGTGTACGTGTTAAATACTTGCCAGATCGGCCCTCACCCTGCCCGGTGCTGGCAGCCTCTCTCCACTGTACAGTCCTTTTCCTGGGGCCTTCTTCTGGCTACTAACCATTCCCATTCACCCATGCTCCTATCCACTTCTACACTTCTTTGCATCCCAGACCACTCCTCTCAAACACCCATACTCAGACACCCAGAAACCTATTACCCCCATTTTGCACCCCTCAATGTCCAAAACAAGCCAGGCTTCTCCATGTGTTCTTCGTGTGGTGATAAACGCATACTGACTACCCAAGCCTCGGGACAAAAGCCAGGGGCCAGCTTTGACATGCTCCCCATCACATCAGTACAGTCTGCCTGTTACTGGGTATCTGGCCCCTTCTCAGGGGTCGCTTTGCTGTGACAAGGACCCAAGCTGCCACCGGCTCAAACCTGACTCCGGCAGAATGATTTGAAGTGGTCAGTTTGTCCCCACCTTTGCCCCACCCAGCTCAACACCCACAGAGAAGCCCTGTTCTTCCTGCACCTACAGTCAAGTAATGCCACCGCTCTCTCTGTTCACAGCCCTCCAAAGGCTCTCCACACTGGCTTCTAGAAGGCTGTAAGCAAGCAGCCCTCACCTGCCCTTCCAGCTCCAAGGGCCTGACTGAGGTGAGCAGACCTTCCCTGTCCCAGAAGCCACAGTCCTCAGATGCACTGCCGTCTTTGAGAACATTCTCGCCTTAGATTTGAGAGTTGCATTGTGTCCTTCTGTCCCCCTTTGGATACCTGAGGACAACTCAAACAACCCCTCCTCAGAGGATCCTTCCTCCATGACTCTGGCCACAGCCTCCCCCCACATCTTCCTGTTGAATAATCATCCCATCTTTACCAGTACCTGGGACGATGCTATCCGTCTTTCCTCTACTCGAATGCTGTCAGTTCCATGATGCAGGGACTCTTGTCCCCTGAATACAGTACCTCGAGTGGCCCTGAGCACTTCCTTGGCATCCGGCATAAACACAGGTCCATGTTGCTCATGTGTCCCTATATTTTTCTGGGTATGGCCAACAGAAACCCCAAATAATGTACAGACTACCCACATTTAGTAGAACACTGGACCATTACAAATGTTCACAGACACTCTTATCTCTAAGATGCCCGAGGGTAGCCATCTCCATCTTACAGATAAAGAACCCAAGGCATTCCTGACATGGGTAGGCCTACAGGCCCAAGGCCCTTCCTGCTGAGCCACACTCTTCCTACTACAGCTGGGAACAACTCCTCCATGATGGAGCCACACCTTGCCATCCACCCTAGGCACCCTGCTCTCTTTAATTCCTAGGCACACCCTGGCAGTGGCGTCTCTGTTTGTTTCCTGTTATCCACCAGCCCTGACACACACACACACACACACACACACACACACACACACACACACACACAAAGAGGCGTTGCCTCTTCCATCCTCAGGCTACAGCTACTGGCCTTACCTGTGAGTCTGCCTTCCACACCCCACCCTCATCTCTCCCACCACACCCTAACTCACCAACACCTCCTTGAGGGCAGAAATCTGGTCTTAGTTTGTAATAACCTCCAGGGCCAACAACAACAATTTAAAAAAAAACAAAACTCTTTTAAACTACACTAACTGGCTGATCTAGTTGGACAAGTATGAGCGAAAACTTGCACTAGAGCAGATCTGTCTACCCTGGTGTGTTTTCATGTCTACACAGAGGCTGACAACAGAGTTAAGCCACAGCCTCCCATTTCCAAACATTAGACCCTCCCACCAAGAACACATGCCCACCTCCAACTCAGGGCAAACAAGCTGTTACTGCACTAATATATAAGCGGTCCTGTTCCCGAGTTCTTGCGATACAGGCGGTGCGGTGCTCTGCTCTGAACCCAATGGACCTCAGTGCTCATCACCTCCCGCTTCCCTATTGTGGACCCAAGTTTAAAGAGGGCAAGAACCTACCCAGTCACGGGCTGGAGAGACTACAACACGGAGCTGTGCCCAGCACTCCCTAGATGTCAGAGCTCGTGCTGAACCACTAAATCCCTAGACTACTTTTAGCTTGGTTTGATAGCATCACTCAAAACGCCAACTAACCTTTTAAAGGAATATTTCTTTATAAGAGGTGGTTATAATTAAGGCCTACTAAGTACTTTATGACCTACACACCAGGAGCCCCAAGACATGACCTGTCTTTAACAACAACACCAGACCAGTAATTTTGTTGTGGCCTTTTCAAAAATTCTTAAGAGCCCTTTCTCTGTCTCCCTGAAAGAACATGCCAGAACAAGCCCCTGATGCCAGTGACCATGAGATACGTGTGCCAGCTAAGCCTGGCTGACCTGTGCTGTTTCCTACGGGCGTGTCTCTGAGTAACAGCAATGGAGCTTGGGCACATAGGGTCACCAAAGGCCCAATCTGTTTCACTTCCCTACATCCCCTGCTCAGAAGTCCCTACTGCACACCGGGTGGGGTGACGTCAGATCACAACCACCGACTCCTCACAATTAAAGGGGCTGGGGGCACAGAGCTCTAGTTCTACCCCTGCATCTGCTTTTGATGTGACCCTGGACCACCAACACCTGCTTAGGCTATCTCTAGGAAAAGGAATTCATCAGAATATCCACTGGCTATATTTAAAGTGGTCAAGAATTCCACTTTGACTCAACACAAACCTAAAAGTGTATTATAAACATAAAGCCAGTTCATTTAAAAAACAGATTGAGCCAGGCGGTGGTGGCGCATGCCTTTAATCCCAGCACTTGGGAGGCAGAGGCAGGTGGATCTCTGTGAGTTCGAGGCCAGCCTGGTCTACAGAGCGAGATCCAGGAAAGGCGCAAACACAGAGAAACCCCGTCTGGAAAAAAACAAAACAAAACAAAACAAACAAACAAAAAAAAAAAAAAAAAAAACCAGACTGATTCGCTGAAAAGTGTCCTTCAGCTGACAAGGTGACTCGGAATAACAAGACACCATCCTGGGTCTGCAATGGGAACGCCGTCTTCTGGAGTCAGGAAGGGGAAAACAGGAAAGTCCCCAGTTGTAGGACTGTCTCCGAGCAACCCTGGGATTTCATTTAGAGAGTGGCTGCCAGAGCTTGTCAAATGTGGAATTTAATCATGTCCTAGAGATCGGACGCCTGACTTTTCAGCTCACAAATCACATTTGTCCTTTACCCAAGTCCAGCCTCTGAATTTGCCTTTCAAGGAACCAGACTGGAAAGCCGTGGTCACACTGGACCTGTGACCTTCACACTTGATACATGGTGGCTGCCTAGCAAACATCTGCCCAGGGAATATTTACATTATAATTACTCACCACTTTTAATATTTTATATTCAAGTATATAACAACCAGGAAATTTTTATATATGCCAATACATAGCAGCAATATAATCAGTGTTAGCTTTCTTAGCAGATGTTAGCAAACAGCTCATATTTCATTGGCAAAGGAAGAAATAACTAAGTTGCATCATTTTTCAGTAAAATGTTTTTAATAAAAACCAGGAAGAGATAAAGTCTATGTAACAAGCTCACACCCGGCTGACTGTTGTACCCACTCTAATACCTTCCAGAAGCTTAGGAAATCCAAATTTTTCAGTGTTTTAAAAAGGAAATTAATAGGATCACATAGCTTATTTTCTAACTGTGATAACTAAAGCAGCAGGGTTTGCAGCTGGGCCAGAGGCCGCTGGCCCGGGCCAAGTACAAGTTTTTTTGTTTTTTTTTTCCCATGGTAAAAGGCTTTTTCGCTGGGCATAAAGCGGCACCCAGAAAACAACTGCTCAACCCCTTTCCCACTGGACATGCCACACTGGGTCCTGCCGAATGAGAAGTCCATGGCTGCTTCTGAGAGCCTTCCTTAAGAGGCGGTACAGTGGACATGTGCCCATTGCTCTGTTCTTCGCCCCTCTCAAACCCCTGGCCAGAATATACATGCTGCCATCTTGGATAACAAGGCTGAAGCCCAACAGTGGAACAATTAGATGATAGTGAGTCTCAATACTGAAGACCCAGGAAGGCACCAAGCAAAATGCAAATCCAAAGAGGGTTTTCCAGATTTTTCTTTTTTGCTATGCTGGGCATCAGGCCTTGCACACGGTAGGCAAATGCTCTACCACTCTGCTATACCCCCAGCTGGGCCTTATTTCTCGTAAACCTAGATTTAGAAGTAGAATACTGTAAAGAGAAATTTAAACTATATAAACGTGACAAAAAACATAGCATCTAAATAATTAAATACTTTTTTTTTTTTTTGGCTTTTCAAGACAGGGTTTCTCTTGTGTAGCCCTGGCTGTCCTGGAACTCTCTCTGTAGACCAGGCTGGCCTCGAACTCACAGAGACCCGCCTGGCTCTGCCTCCCGAGTGCTGGGATTAAAGGCGTGCGCCACCATGCCTGGCTTAAGACTCCCTTCTCCTCCTCCTCCTCCTCCTCCTCCTCCTCCTTCCCCTTCCCCTCCTCCCCTCCTCCCCTCCTCCTCCTCCTCCTCCTCCTCCTCCTCCTCCTCCTCCCCTCCTCTTCCTCCTCCTTCTTCTTCTTCTTCTTTTATTTTTTTTTTAATTACATTACTTACTACTCTACTGAACTGGGATATTTAGAAACTATTTAGGTACCAGAATGGTTTGAGAACCAGTTCAGCAGCCCAGAGTTACCTACTGTAGACAGACATTCCCCTTTTAGTGGCTGGGTTGCTGGGGGACCTCGGGGTTAGGAGTCAGGGTTGACCATGCAAAGAGTGGACCGGACAGTGCGGAGGGGCAGTCAGGCTGTCTGGGCAATATTTACCAGAATGGAAACAGTCCTGGATTTTCACACCTACTACTACTCACTCATACATCCTGGGTTGTCTGTGGGCCTGTTATTACTGAGATAATGTGGTACATGACTGTAAGAGCTACTATTTCCAGAAAACCTGCACCTTGGCATCTGCACCATAACAGCCAGGTAGAGCAAGACCATAATCAAAAATACCAAGGGGGTTCCAGGAGCATGTGTACTGTTAGCTAGGTACTAACACAAGGGGGTTCCAGAAGCATGTGTACTGTTAGCTAGATACTAACACAAGGGGGTTCCAGGAGCATGTGTACTGTTAGCTAGGTATCAACACGGGTTATCTGAAATGGTCTAAACATTTTAGCAGGTGCTGTAAGGATCAAGTGAAATGATCCCTAATCACTCTGCAGAGGACCACATTTTCAATACAAGTACCCTTGGGGGTCAAACCAAGCCATGTTTTACAGGAATCTAGTGAAACAATGGCTACCTCTAGGACCAGCAGGGTGACTATACCGAGCACAGAAGTGAGACTTTCACTTTACAAAAACCCTTTGTACCACACAACTCAAAAATGTCATTAAAATAGACTGTCAGTTGAGAGACAAAGGAGTCACTTGCAAAGTGACTTGCAAAGAAGACGGCACAGGCCATAGAGAGAGGTAAACCTTGTAATTGCATAAGACAAGCTTGCACATGCTACCTCCGTGGAGTCAGCTACAGGCAGGCAAGTCAAAGATTAATTTTTATGGCCCATCTCCTAGAGGCATGACAACCGGCTAGGAACACACGAACACATACCTGCTCGACACAGGCGCTGTGCTGACAACCTGGTCCTAACAGTGACGTGCACATGTAAAGCACAGCTTGAAAGATACTGAGAAAACAAATGGCCATACTTTAAGGGGCGGGCGGGCGGCCCGATGGTGTCCCGCAGCCAAGGGAGGTGCAGCTCAGTCCAGCACTGAAGAGAGAATCCCCCAAAGCCTGAGCCCCCGCCCCCAACACACACCCGGAGAGCAGCTCAGCTGTGGATAAACACTCAACACAAACTCCTCTTCCCTCACCTCCCCCTTCTAGGGCAGTCAGACAATTCAGGGAGCCCCATGACAAGGACGTGTGTGGAGTCCTAAAAGCTGTCTTTGGAGGCCATGGACACTGCCTGGGCTGATGGTGTCATCCCTTCCCAGAGGAGCTGAGTTTACTTGGCACAGGGTGAGTCACCAGCTGAGTCAGAGGCCCCACCCACCCACCCTTCATCTAATCTAAAGCAAGGTGGGGAGGGGAAGACTCCTTGATCAGAAAGGTAAGAGAGACCAACAGGACACGCTTGGAACATTTCTCATCATAAGACAAAGCCAAGCCTAGCTCCTGAGTAAGAAGTGCCTGTCATCTCCACGACTCTCAAGGAGATAAGTTGATTGGGGTTTGGACGGTGTAAGGACAGGGTACAGAAGCTTCCAGAGGCTGAGAGTGCCTCTGTTCCGGAGTAAGGTGGGGCCGGGGCCTGACTGGGAAGAACGGTAGAAACAACTTTCAATGTGAAGGGGATTGTGGGAACAGTTTGGTCTGTCGGGAGCTAGATTGATGGCCTGGAGAACTCTCAAGCCCCCATTTCTTTATCTATCAAACAAGGGAGGAAATACCGTTTTTTGAGCAGGCCCCAACTTCACCCACTACCTGGGAAGGAGATAAATCATTCTAATGGTAATGAAACTCTCCCGAAGCTGGGTAACAGTGCTAGAAAATTCCTGCTCAACACACAAGGTCACCTGAGTCTTGCACCTTGGGCTGCAACACGTGTCTTGTCTTAAGCTACATTTTCATTTCTGAAGAGCGACAAAGTGTCAAGTTCCAAGGTAAGGTTCTAAGAAAACAAGCTCCCCATCGGATTTCACAGGCCTCACATTTTGGAACCCTCAATGCTTTTTCCTGACAGGTACCAAACATCTTCTGAGAAATCTGCCCTTGAGAACCAATGGACAAAAAAGTCCCTCCCAGGTAATGTATTAGCACAGTCTAAAGGAAGTGGGGTGGGGCTGGTGAGTAAGAAAGAGACTAGCCGGCTAAAGATGGCCTTGCTGAGCGAGGGACAGCTGCCACTACAACTGGCGAACCCTGAACGGATAGGGACTTTCTCTCGACATTTGACCCCTGAATGGGTCACTGCTGCATTGCACCCAGCCTAAGCCTTCAGTGTGCAGTCAAAGGCACATTTCGGTTTCATTTTAAAGCCGGCCACCGCGAGCTAGGAAGGTGCAGTATGGAAATATATGAGCAACCAGCCAAGACGGCCAGACTTTTTATCAATGCGGTTTTCACTTTAACACAATAAAAAACTTGTTAAGCCAAAAGCTCCTCATTTCTCCAAGGATGCCGGGGTCCTCCACGGGTGAGACCAGGTTGCCGACTTCAGCGGGTACCTTTATCAACTTGGCAGAACAGGTTGGAAAGTACGAGACTGAATTCTGACTTCTACCATAAATGTACTAAGCTTGATTTTCCTGCCACTACATCAGACACAGTAGCAGGTAACAGGTAATTCCACACCCTCTGCTGAATTAAAGTTTAGCTCTGTCATTATGTTATGGTCACCCGTCACTCCTAAACATCCCACACAGTACAGGAAGTACCCAGGTGGGGGAGCTGGGAGAGGGCTCAGTGGATAAAGGGCTTGCAGCACAATCATGAAGACCTGAGTTCTGATCCCCAGCACTCACATAAATGCCAAGAGCTGTGTGTTCAGTAACACCAGCAGCGGCAGGGGGGTGGAAACAGACAGACCCTGGTAGCTTGCTAGTCTGGATTAAATGGCGAACTCTGGGTTCAGTAAGACCTTGACCCAAAACATAAGGTGTAAAGGGACAGAAGACACCCACATCAACTTCTTTTCTCTACACATAAGATGCACAGGCACACATATCTGCACATACACGTACACCATGTGTGCATGCACACATGAAGTTTACAACCATGTGAATATACGTGACACTATCAAACTGCACACTGAGAAATAGTGAGGGTGAAAACCTTTTTGTCTTAAGGTTCATTGTATCCTTCTTTTAACTGGGGGATAAGTATCAGGTTAAAGATCTGGTCAGCCCATTTTCTAGATGTATACAAGAAATTAAATCAACTCAAAGAGCCCTAGAAATACCTAGTTGAGGATATATTATTAGATTTGAACCAAAAATCAACAACAAGCCTTGCTCTTCTGAGGTTCACAAACTGGCAGTGGCCGTATCTATGCAGAAGACATTTTCAGAGTGCTTTTCATGTAGAAGGGTTTCAGGCAAGGCAAGCAGGCCCGTTCTGTTCTGTGCAAACACTCCACAGCAGCAGAGCCGACCAGTGTGAACCTGAGGAATCCTGCCACTCAGCAGAGCAAAGTGCTGTGATCACTCAGAATTCAGCCGGGGGGGGGGGGGACGACGGGGGACGGGGGGGGGGGGGGGACGGGGGGGGGGGACGGGGGACGGGGGACGGGAAGGTCGGGACGGGACAGACAATGGACGGACATGGATGGACACACTGCCTGTGTGCCTGCACTCTCTCTTCTAGGTCATGTGGGGACATTTTAAGAACGAAGATATTATTCCACAGGCATGATTACAGAGCCTAGGTTGAAACCTAAAGACTGGCTTTTCCATCAAAAGGCAGACGGATACCTATGGCAGTGGGTCAGGCGGGGGAGGCCTCAGGCAGCTGACGACAGGGCTCATTACTACTACCTCCTGCCTTCAGAAAAAGGTTAGACCGGACAATGCTTCTCAACTCATTTCAAGAAAACACTCAATGACCCAATGATGAAGACAGGTGAACATGCATGGGTGATAGCCATAAGTGACTGTCAAACACTGAAAATGTCATTAAAAAGCTTCATGTTTCACATCCAAAAATTCACACATTCCATTCTGCACTATAATGACAAAGGCTTTAAAAAATAAAACCAGTGAAACACTATGCCACTCCTGGAAGATGTTCCACATTTTATTTGTGTCATACCCAGGACAACAGATGCCAACATCCTGATTATTCATGCAATTTGAAGCTATTGTTTCTTTTTGAATTACTAAAGGCCCATGCCATTTATTTCAATGAAGAGACTGAAAAATGTCAGTAGGAGGCTGGGTGTGGTGGCGCACGCCTTTAATCCTAGTACTCAGGAGAGAGAGGCAGGCAGGTCTCTGAGTTCGAGGCCAGCCTGGTCTACACAGCAACTTCCAGGACAGCCAGGGCTGCACAGAGAAACCCTGTCTTGAAAAGAAGAGAAGAAAATGGCAGAAGGACGGAACCCAACGTGCTGGTTCATGCGTCCTCATTTTCCACCTCTCAGGCACCTCAGCCAGGTCACAAGTCATTTGAAAAGGACAGTATAAGTGCCATTCCTCACACCAGGACAGGGAGGCTTCTGATGTGCTGGGCAGCAATGAGTGCTGGCTAAATTGGTTACAAGCTGAGCCATGCAGCTCAGGAAGCAAGGCCGGGCCTGGCCTGGCCACACAGGGTTACCATACCCGCTTTACAATGTGCACAGCATGTGCCCACCATTGTACACCCTAGGTACACCCTAAGCTTGAAGAAACCATCAGACTGTACCAGCCAAACAGTGCCAGATGCTGCGGCTGCCACTACCTCCATTCAGGGGAAGTTCTCGCCACCCCTCAAATGAGTCTTGTAGGAATTCAACTCAATAAAAGCTGTGCCTCTCTGTGGTTCAAACACAGCCTAAGGATATGCAGACCTGCAAACACTTTTAATGTGTTCCTATTTTTTTCCCATCTTTCAAGTCCCATCATCCGTTCAAGCAAACAATGTGATGGTTTCCATCTGCCTTTGAACTCCTCCAACCTCTAGCTTTAGCCTTACCCAGGGCAACATACAACCTTCAACCTGACTCCCCAAACCTCCCCCTCTAGAGGGACACCGTCCACACTTTAGGGGGAGCACAAGAAGGCTGCTGTTCACTGCACAGGACAGGCTCTTTATAAAGAGCTCCGGGACTCACAGCCTTAGAGGCAGGTGACTCTCGATACAAATGACTACCGACTGGTCAACAGACACCAATGTGTCCATCAGCCTGTACTACATGGTCTTTCTCTTACCAGTATCCTAATCTGCCTTCTCTGGTTGTGATAAAGACCATGGCCAAAAGCAACTGGGGAGGAGCGGTGGTTTGTCTCAGTGTATGGCTGTAGTACACGAGACAGGGCAGGAACTCGAGACAGGAACTGGAGCAGAAGCCATGGAGGACAATGCTCCTTGGCTTGCTCCCCATGGCTTGCTCAGCCTGCTTTCTTACATCAAATCAGGCCCACCTGGCCACAGGTGGCACAGCCCACAGTGAGCTGGACCCTCCCTCATCAATCAAGTAAATGTCCTACAGATTTGCCCTAAAGGCCAGTCCGATGGAGGCGATTTCTCGACCGAGATTTCTTCTCCCCAGATCTGTGTCAGTCTGTCGAGGCGACAAAAACCATCCAACGCACCAGGCAAACTTCAACGCAGGTACTGCATAAGCAGGCTCACGAATGAATTATCTGCTGAGGAATCCCAAGCCCTCGTCCTACCTGCCCCTGTGCCTTTCACTCTATTTTCCTTTCTTGCGACAATGAGCCACCAGTGCTCCAAATACAAGGCCAACCCTTCACCCCCCCCACCCTCCCACCCCCCAACCAGCGTGCTCCCCTGGCAGTAGCAGACACCACACCTGCAAGCTGCCCTCCCTAAGTTAACCTCCTTTTTTTTCTGTCCATGGTCCTCAACAAACTGAAAAAACAAAAATAAACAAAAACCCCCTGCCATGCCATTTCCTGGAGTCAGCTGGGCTCTGCTTTCCTGTACAACGAAACAGGCAGTCTCCAGCTCCCCTCCTCATCTCTAGCCAGCTACCACCCCAACCTCCCACCTGAGCTAGAGAGTCAGCCAACTGCCTCCGGGGAACTGTGTCTCCTACTCACACACTGTCCACATGAAATCCTGCTCCCTCCACTTTCAACTCAGTCAGAATCCACCTACTTGGTTGGTTGGTTGGTTTCTTCTTGCTATGCAGCCCCATCTGGCTGCAAACTTGCAATCCTCCTGCCTCAGCCTGATGAGCACTCGCAATACAGGCCTGTGCCACCCTGCTCAGCTCCAACTGTCTTTTACTGTCTTCACCCTGCTACCACCCTGGTCCAAGCTGTCATCTCCTTTGTATTATTACAGACACCTCCTAATTAGTATGATTGCTTCTGAGTTTGCTTTTGGTTTTGTCGTTTTGAATCAGGGTCTCTGATGGAACTCCAGACGCTCCTGCCTCAACCTCCTGAGAGCTGGGATTGCAGGGGTGTACACCCACACCCTGCAGCATAACTTTACCCTGGCTTTCACCTAGTCCATACTCAATGGAGCAGCCAGAGATAACCAATTAAATATGTATCAGAATGCTCAAAGGCTTCCTACTTCACAAGAGTGACCTGATCTCTAAGGCCCAGGTGATAAAATTCCAAGGAGACCAGTGGTCCCCAGCTTTCTCTGAACATGCCAGACATGTGCCTCTCTCTGCCTCTGCCCACATTCCTCTCTCCCTCCTGGAGGCTCTTCCTCTGTAGTATCAACTTCTCAGTGACCTTACACCTGGATGACCCGCTGCCAATCACCCCTACCCTATGCCCACTCCTAACCCCCTTTCTCCACTTTCTCATTTATTACACCTACGAAACACCTATTCGCGTTATTTGCTGTTTCTCTTCTCCCTCAGAAGACACGGGGGATTCTTGTCTGTTTGATTTGCTGCAATATCTCCATCAGTAGAATGGTGCCTGATACACACTAAGTTTTCAGTGGAACGAACCACAGCTAGAGGAAAACCAACGTACGTTGGCTATGATGTTTCTGACAGGTCCAGAGGACATTCGATTCTCAGGTTCAAATGAGGATAAAATCTTTTGTCTTTTAGACTGAATCGGAAAACAAATGAGAATCAAAGTATGTGTAGACTCACACACAAAAAACCAAATGACCTTACAGAGCTCATGTTCTTATCCTGTGGCATTGAAAAATAGTTTTCCTCAGTCAGTCTTCAGAGGTTGCTGCTAAGCTAGAGGAATAGTGTGAGTGTGTATGTGAGTGTGTGTGTGTGTGTGTGTGAGTGTGAGCATGTGTGAGAGTGTGTCCTCTAGGAGTTTCCCCTGAATAGTAGGATGCCTCTCCAAACCCCACAATTCTTTCTCAGCAGCCCTAGGCCCTTTCTAAACACACTACAAGCATTTGAAAGGACTTCTCTTTCTAAACAACCTTATCTTACAGGGATCTGAGATGGCCTTACTGTGTCCTTGGCATTAGGACACCTCTCAGATACCTAAAAGTTGTTCTGCTAAACTTTGGGCTATTTCTAGAAACAACTTCATTCCTTCCCAGACTCCCTGCTCCTGAGCCTCTAGAAGGGCCCAGAAGGGTTCAGAACCATCTCTGTATTCCAAGTTCATGTAGCCTCTTCATCAGCCTGACTGATACAGTTTGCATCTTAAATGCCCACAGGCCCAAATCTCTCTCTCTCCTCTCTATCTTCAGTCTCTTGGTAGTTTTGAAAAACCGCTTCAACACCTTCACTCTACAGAAACAAGCACCTATAAGCAGTAGGTTAGGCCAACATCTGATGTGTTAGAAGCAGAGAGGCTTCAACAAAAGGATAAACAGAAGAGCCTCACATTCTCAGACCCATTCCACAGGTCTGCCTATAGTCACTTGATGGAGGGCCTCCAGCATGATGATTTATATAAGAACCAGGAAGACTCAACTTAGTCAAAGGCAGAGTGTCCTGAAGAAAAGAGCAAAGTTGGGACTTAGCTCGGGAGTCTCAAGGATAGTGACATCCTACCCTCTGGGCCTGACACTCAGGCACACAAATAGTCAAGGCAATCTTAGTACCAATGAACAGGCTTATCAACAAGAAACCATGGTGACCCAGATATCAGCAAGCAAAGTAGATTTTTGGTAAACAGGCAACACCTTGGGCTTCCTTTAATTATCAAGTCTCCGTGTCACTAACTGTCACCTTCTCAGATCACTTCTAGTATTATTTTTCCTTTCACTTTCTTAGGCTTAGAAGGCATATTTCTCTGAAGTGTTTTTCTTATACTTTATCCAATATGGGTTTGGTTGTGTGTGTGTGTGTTTGAACTCAGAACAGTTTTCTTCCTTAATTAGCTGGTTTAGAAAATTTTCTCAGCAATCTTTTCGCAGTGTGAAAGTTTAGAAACAGCTCTGCCAACTAGGAATTGAGTAACACGACCAGAGATTCAAACACTAGAACACAGCAAGAAGTCGGCCGGGAGGGTCCGCTCCCATGAAAGCCACTGCCCTGTGAACTCATCAGCACAGCATCACCATGTTGATTGGTTCATCTTGCCTTATTTATCTAAACAGAAGAGCCAGATAGCAGCAGATGCAATGCTGATGATCCCATCCTGCAATTAGGTTGACAGGGACTGAGTTGGACACCAGACCCATCTATCTACCTGCCCCAGTTCGTAACTCACTCACAAGTAGCCTCTCACGTTGGTTCTAAGAGATCACTGCTTAAAGGCTGAATGCCAGGTTAACAGACAAATCTCAGAGAAGGCTGCTTCCTCACTTTCCCACACATCCTTCAACCTTGGGATGACAACAATTAGATGCATTTTTTTTTTTTTTTTTTTCACAAGTTCCTTCCTACCAAACACTAATGACGAGTGAAGGACTCTGAAACACACATCAGCCCTGGTAAGGAAGAGTGTAAATGGCTGAGGATTCCCACCCCAAATAGAGGACAGGGCTGTCACAGTTAGAGGGTTGGCAATCCTTACTAATGAGCCCGCCCCTCTTGCTGCCCAATCCACCCTCCAAGGGTGTTCTCTGCAGTCTCCTGGCCACCCTGGAGCGCTTCATGCCTTCCCACACATCTGCCCGCTCATCTCCTAGGAATTCTGAGGTGTCAAGAGGATTTATTCACTGCTTCCCAGCTACAAGACAGGGCTCTTCTGGGATGCTCAGGCCAGGACAAGGTAACTGTACAGGAAGGAAAAGGAAACTGGGTGAAAGAAAATGGTAATGAACACACCAACACTAGCCAAATCAAAGCCAAAAGGACGCACGCTCGTCCCAGATGTGAAATTAAAGACCAGCTCTACCTGACTCACCATGCTCACCTCTCACAACCTGGGTTTCCAGGTGTATTTCACAAGCACAAAGTGTTTCCTCCGGCCAGAACTGGTCTAAGGCAGCCAAGATTAGACTTGCTATTATTACAGGAGAGAAAAGGGACAGAGGTTAACTATCCTACACACGGCCATGGAGAGCAAAGGACAGAATAGGATGTGATTCCTGCTGGCCCTGAGCTCTGTTCTTCTCTACTTCACAAGCTACCTCCAAATAAATAAGGGAGGCAAACCCAGAGATCCGTGGGAGCAGACTCTAGGGTCACGTGTACGGAAATTGATGTCATCAATCTGGGACAATCCCAGAAGACTACTTTGTAGAGAAGAGCCCCCAGGAGTTACCCTGATGATCAGCCATGTAAGAGGCCCTGCGTGCCTTCCAGGTTGAAAGTTATCTGATTCTAGGGCTGCACCCAAACCCAAGGGAAAGACACAATAGGAACTGGAGCTGGCTGCATCCCCCTCTCTCACAGCACTCAGTCCTCCCCAGAGCCTGAAGGCCACTAAAGGGATGAGCAGGCAAGGCAGTCAACAGTGCGCCTAACGAGTTAAATATACCCAACACCACTCACTGTCCTCACTGTTAATCCCCAAGTGCCCCCCATGGGCATTCCCATTTGGTCTCCAGTTGCTCTCAGGAGGCTGATTCTAGTTGTCTGGCTGGCTAGACTCAACCAACCAGGCAACTTAGCAAGCCCTGTGCACTTACCAATGCAGCTCAGAGCAGCTTGTCTTGGGAGGTTAGATTCTAAAATCTGCCTTCAGGGCAAAAGACAAACGTGATTGGGGGGGGGGGAAATCACTCCTGAAAACCCTTAGCTGGAACTTGGCCATTAAAATGGAAACTAAGAACTTTAATATTTCTTTGCATCAAGCCTATAGCTTCCCTTTCCCCACAGACTGCAGACCCCAAGCCCTGAGCAAAGCAGATTGCTCCCTCTCTCTACCCTTAGCGGGAAGAGTTGATTTCACAAGTTAAACCTCTTTGTATCTGGAAGGCGTAGCTAGGTGTTCTCTGGCAAAGAGGAGCCTAAGGTCCCTGCCCTCACAGAACCTATAACCCAGTTAGAGATTACATCATCCCCTGAAGATGAATAAAGCTTTAAACCTCAGAACTGCCAGACATGTGCTGCCCACATTCAAGGGATAAAGTAATTGCTCTAGGGTAGGATATTTCTTGGGATCTGATTTTTTTTTTTTTTAAGATGGGCTGACTCAACACAAACCAGTGTTTCATGCATACCTGGCAAACAACAATATTTTTTTTTTTTATTTTAGCTCCACTGTCCCTAATTAAAATGCAGAATTCATAAGCCCTATTGGTCACAGAAATATGTTAAACCCAGGTCTTTAAGTCCACATACCACAGACTTCCAGTACTTCCCAACTGTAAAAACTTAAACAGTGATGTATTGTTCCTAATATTTCCTCAATGTCTCCTCGCCTACTGTGGTTGCTTCTCCTGCATCTCGAACCTCAAGGTGACACAGCAGTTCTCAGAAGATGGCCCTGAGCCACCCGGAACTCTGTTGGAGGGAATGAATGCAAGGAAGCCAGTGCTGGGGTGCACATCCTCGGACCCCTGGGTAGAGACGGTCACACCACTGGGCCATAGCCAGCTGCAATAAGGGTAAATAGGAAGAGAGTCCATCTACTGATACTTAAATAGATAGCCCTGACCTATATGGGAAGCAGTTCAATGAATCAACACACTAGAATACATTTCCAGAACTCAGCAGCTTGCCAGTTTCTCTACATCTGAAGGACATTTCTGATTTATCCTCTTACGGATAGCATAAACATGAGCCAGAAACACCATCTTCAAATCCAGGTTTTGATTAAGATTCTGCTCATGGAGCTCTAAGACTCTGGGTAAGACGTTTCATGACCTGTTTCTTCACCTATAAAGGGGACAAAAGGACTAGATGACCTCTAACTCAGAAAACATGATCAAGCAAAACCAACAACCAACTCCTAGCAAGAACAGAAGTAACAGGAGACCTGGGAAGCTTCTGGAAAATAGTGAGGAGAGCAAATGACCTAAAGACCAACCCAGAAGAAGAAAATGAAGATTAGGTGTGAAGTGGACTCTCTCCAGGAGTGCACCTCTTCCCAGGTTCCGCCTTGGGAGCATACACAGATCCATACCTTCCCAGAAGAAGTGAGTGAGTCACAGGATGGATTTACCCAGTCCTTGCCATGTACCTTCCACCTCTAGAGGTGACTCAACCCCACCTACCCAGGAAAGACTCACACCCAACCCTAGTCACTCAGCTCTCTGCTCAATCACCTCTGGGAGTCTACTGTAATTTATCTCCTAGACACCTGGATGGTGCTTTAAGTGCCTAATCCAATCTGAGCGCCCCCAAACCTCAGCAATACCCAGGGTGTCTGGTGGCTTTCAGATGCAGTGGTATTCCCTCTAAAAATCTTAACTAATGGTGTTTCTGAATATATAAATGGCACCATAGAAAGTTTAAGTTACAGAGGGGGAAAAACTTATGGAAGGTTTTCTATAACTGCATTTATCTGATATTCTCACATAACCTTGTTTCAAAGTCACTGTTCAGGAAGTTTGTTTCTGCAAGGACGCTAAGCCTGAGGTAAGCTAAGTTGCTCTGGAGTTCATAAATGTGATCGAAGAGCCTGGGATATTAATTACCCAAGCAAGAGCCTTCGGTTTCAAGGTGGTCAGTCTTAGAATCACAACACACTCTCTAGTACCCAGCACCTAACACAGTAGGCCCACAGTTTCTGCAGTTAAATGCATCCTCATCACCATTTCCCATCTAACCAGCAGGTGTCCAGGCCAGGGAAACACACGGAGCAGTTGGCAGGTTCTTTCCATTTTCACAACAACCCAATGAAGCACGACCATCTCCACTCTACAGGTGAAGAAACCACACCTTCAAGCAAATGACGAGCTGCAGCATAAATGGCCAAGAAGAAACCTAAATTCAGCTCTCCTCCACACCCCCTACCACCACCCCCACCCCCAGCCAGTTCCCTGAGATGTTCCCATTGGCTTTGGAAACTGGGCCCAGTGTCCCACCAGTCTCACTGGCTGTCATCTACAGCCAGTGGGGGTGATAACGGGGCTGTGTTTGCTGACTCCTTTGAGGAGCTCCGCTACCCTTGAACCCGGGATACTTTAGGACAGGGTGAGAGAGGTACTAGATACAACTCACAGCCTCCTGGGTGCAGTTTCTGCTTCTGGGTTCTAGGATTTGACAGAGTATCCCTTTCAGTGGCTCTCTACTCCTCTGAGGGTCTGGCCAGCTACTCCCTCCCATCAGCCACATGGAGTTTTTAGACGGCATCCGTCTCTGGTCCTCCTCAGTCTCAGGAGGACCTGTAGCAGCTGTAATAGCAGACAAGCCCGGTGGCAGTGACAAGTTTCAGCAGGCCCAAGGCTGCTCGCCTTAATGACAACACAGATTCCTGGCTAAAGGCACGATTTGCAATCTCCATCCTAAGGACATTTCTTGCTCCACTTATTCCCCATTACAATGTCTGCTTGGACTTGTCTGTCTGTCCAGGAAATCCGTCTCTGTGTCCTCTGATACACAGAAAATGCCAAAGGGAATGAATGCTTTTCCCTCTGTCAACCCACAGTCACTCCTATACCGACACGTTCAAGTCCTCCTTGTGGGTAATGTGTGTCTGCCGCACAGTGTTTTGGACATGACATGAAATGTCATCCATTGAGCTGACCAAAGAAACAACTTTCACTTCAGAGTTGCAGCTAACCGACAATTATTTTCGAGAGAAAGCAGAGGCTGGCTCAGGTCTGCAAGACTCAGACCCCCTCCCTGCCTGGAACCATCCACCCGCAGCACATGTCTCTGCTTCACCTAGCAGGTGTTATCAGAAAAATCTGGCCTTAGGATTCTGAAGTCCACAAATTTCATTGTTAACTAGCTGAAACCGGGGCTTTCTCCGGTTTAAAATCACATTGGCCCCCCCCCCCCCCACTGCCTGCACTCTGCTCTCTCCGCTCTGCTGGTCCTGGTAGGACCTGGGTTCAACTCAAGGCCTGGGAGGGGAAGAGGATCTTTTGTTGTTAGAATCAGCTTCGGGAGCATGCATCAAGAATGCAGCCCCACTGCGACTCAGGCAACTAAGCTCCAGAAAATCTTCCCCGATCAAAAGAACTGGGTCATGTGGGAGCCAACACTGTTTAAAAGGGAGAGCCAGCCGCTTTCTCATGGGAGAAGCACTTGTGAGGGATGACTGTCACTTCCGAACCTTCCTTGCTAAGTCCCTGCTCTGATGGGTCACTGTGGTATAACTCCTCGGTGGGGCCCACCCGGGACTGGGACCCATGGATTCTTGGGTGTTGCGGAGCGATCGGGGAGCTGGGAGGGGGAGCTAGCAGCACACCGCTCGAAGAAGCTTATTTTCACAGCTGATCTAGTCCTGCGGAACAGGTGCTTTTTAAAAAGCCTGTGAAAGTAGGGGAGCTCACTCTGCAAAAAAAAGAGAATCACACAGGACACCGAAAAAGTGGCTTCCCAACTTCCGCGGGGCGCGCGAGCCAGGGAGGGGACAGGACGATGGGAGAGTTTGAGAAAGGCCTGGGTCCCCCTGAAGACTTCCCTCAACCCAGCGTCCCACCACCGTCCCAGGCGCACACGTGAGGCTCAGCAAAGCGCATGCCACCTGCCGGGGTCTGTGCAAAATATGCCCGGAGAGGAGGACCGCGGAAAGCACTTCGGGGGAGAAGAGGGAAGGAGTTTCCCGGAGCCGGGCCTGGGGTCTCCCCACGGCGATCCTCGCTCCTCGGAGGCGCAGAGCGCGGGGCGCGGAGGGCGCGGCTAGCCCAGCCCCGCAATTCTTGGGCCGGAGAAGTGCAGGCGGGCAGGGCAGGGCAGGGCAGGGCAGGGCAGAGCCCGGCAGGGTTGGCCCGCGGATGGGCTCTGGGCACGCGGGACGGGAGGCAGCAGGGTGCGCCCTCGCTCCCCCTGGCGCAGCGCGGCGCCCCGGTGGGGGTGGGAAGAGTCGGGGAACTCACAGGCGCTTGTCCTCCGGCTTCAGCTGCCAGTGCATGGCGAGCGAGAAGCCGAAGAGGCTCCCGGGATCCCCCGATTTCCGGATCACGTTCTCCTCACGGGTGTCCAGGTTGAAGGCTGCGCCCAGACGGGCCAGAAGCCCCGCCGACAGGTAGAGCAGGCACAGCGGGCCGGCGACCGCCATGGGCGCGCGCGGGCGGGGAGGGAGGGACGCGGGGAGCTGCAGCGGCTGCAGTGCGCGCGGGCTCGGGGCCGGGGCCGGGCTGCCTGGCGCGCCGCTGCTGCGGCCACTTCGCCTCGGTCGCCCCTGCGCGCGGCCCCACCCCCGGCCGGCTCGCTCTCTCTGTCCCGCGGCTCCCCCACGCCCGCAGCTCGCAGCAGCCGCTCAATGAGCCCGTTGTTCTCTAGAGACTCTCCGGCGTTTTATCAAGTGACGAGGGCGCCGGCCCCGCCCCGCCCCGCCCGAGGCCCCGCCCGCCATGGGCACCTTCCCTAACCGGCCCCGCCCCGCAGCGGCCAGCCCCGCGGCCGCCCTCCCACCGTCCAGCCACCTGCCCGGAAGCGCCCCCTGCGTCCCGGAGCCCCGGAATGCTACCCAGGCGTCTTCCTACCTGTCACACTCCCCCTCCCCCAAGTGCGGTCCAGGGCGCCTGAAGCCGGGCCGATGTGCAAAGTCTTACTTGGCTCATCCATTCTCCAGGAGTTCAAGACGCGCCTAGCCGTGCTCAGCTCTGGAGGATGGATTGATGCTGTATATACTTGCTAGCTCCCCAGGGACCCCCAAGTGCCGAAGACGTTGCACTAGCACACTTCGATAGTGCTCTTCTACTTAAAAACACAGTCGTCCATCGCGTTCAATCCTAGGAAGTGGGATTCTCTTTGCAGATGGTGGGGGAAGAAAAGGAAACTCAGCCTTGTTCTGACTCTGAGTCCTCCGATTTGGAGCCCTGGAGTTCGGCTGTTGTCCCCTTTCTTACCCGTGTTTCCTGGTCTCCTTAGAAGGAGAACTGCCTAGAGACAGCTCTGAGGTCCACGTGGGTGGCTTGAAGGCTTGTGCCTCCCGGGCATAGGGTGGGGCTTCCAGAAAGGTGTTGGCTTTTGAGGCGTTCTTTTTTTAGTATAGGAAAACTTGTTTCAGGGACACTCAGGACTTTACTGAAAATGAAATAATGTACATTTTACTGCCCCGTTTTTATTACCTTCTGACATTTAGCATTGTTTTATTATGAATGTAGACAGTAAACCACAGAGGCAGGAGAATATGCATCAACAACTGGATCATCAATAGAAAATATTGTTTTCTCTGGGACATTTGGTTGTTGCAGGTGTCTCAAATTACAGTTGTTATCATGTAGCCCCTCTGCTAGATCTTGATGTATGTCAATAAAGAAGTGATATATTACTATAGGGAAAAAAAGTGAACTTTTTGAGGTATTTTAATATAATCTGTTTTCTTCTGTAAAAAGTATATGTTGTGCATTGGGTCTTGATTTTCAGTAGTTTGCTGAAGGGGCTTGGTTCTACTCTGCTTCCTGTTGCTGTAGTAAAATATTCTAACCCAAAGCAACTTGAGGAGGAAAGGGTTTATTTTATCCTCTATTTCCAGGCCCGTCACTGAGGGAACTCCAGACAGGAACCTGGAGCAGAGACCGTGGATGAAAGCTGCTTACTGGTGTGTTCCTTCTGTCTGTGTTGAGCCAAATATAAGCCAGGACCAACTACCCAGGGCAGGGTAACGTTCAGAATGGGCTGGACACTCCCGAAGCAGGACAGTGGCCTTTCCTTGGAAGCCAACATCCAGGCATTGGAAGGGGGTGGGGGCTGCTTAGAAAGCTGTGTGAACCCCATCTGGGGTCTTCATACACATCCGGATGAGGCTGAGAAATTGTTGGAAATGACCATCTAGTAAAGTGGGAAGTATCAGCAGTGTGGTTGTTGTTTTGTTTTGTGTTTGTTTTGGTTTTTCAAGGCAGAGTTTCTCTGTGTAGCCCTGGCTGTGCTAGAACTCACTCTGTAGACCAGGCTGGCCTCAAACTCAGAGATCCCCCTGCCTCTGCCTCCCAAGTGGATTAAAGGTGTGCACCACCACTGCCTGGCTTATTCCAATCAGTTTGAGACTCAGTTATTATTTCCATTCAAAACCTGAGCTGGATATTTTGTAGAGGTATACTATAAAGTGGAGGTCAAAGGTGACCCTCTGAGGAGATTGCAGTCTCTGGGGTCAAAGGAATGAAAGCAACTGAGACCCTTAAGAACTATGAGGTACAAACGTGGGAGGGAAGCACACAGTTTTAGGGAAAAGTTGAGGCAGGAAGGTGTGTCACAGACTGTTAACTGAGGTGGGAATACCTAACCCACTCTGGGTGCTACCATTCCCTAGGCAGGTAGCCCTGAGTTGTATAAGAGAGCTGGCTGAGGGAAAGAACAGAAAGAGATCAATAGGGCTTGAGGAGGAGGGTGAGAATGCAAACCTGGTGATAAAGGCTTCCTAACTATCCAGCTCAGCGTGTGTGTGTGTGTGTGTGTGTGTGTGTGTGTGTGTGTAGACATGTCTACAGAAAATAAGATGTGCACATTGCAACAAGGGGCTCTGTAAATCCAGTTACCTGGTAAAACTACTTTGTTTAAATGAAGGCTAAAAGAAATTGGGTATGGTGGTACACACCTGTAATCCCAGCACTCACGAGGCTGAGGCAGGAGAATTCCCATGAGCTGGAGGACAGCCTGGGTTACATAGCATGAGCCTGCCTCAACCCCTCCTCACCTCCAAAAAGGCATAGTAAACCAAAAGAAATATGAGAATCTAATTATAATATCTCAGAAGAAAATTTTACAAAATGAAAACCTTCACTGGAAAGGCAGTGAACGCTATTAGTGGAGATGTTCACTCCAATAAGGGTTTTGGAATTCTTAGTTTTACTGGTACCTTAGTTTTATCCATATACTTGCCAAATAAAAATTTTGTTTATTTAATATCTCACAGTTAGTAGGTGTCTTAGGTTTTCATTGCTGTGAAGGGACACCATGACCATAGCAACTCTTATAAAGAAAACATTTAATTGGGGTAACTCAGTTACAGTTTCAGAGGTTCAGTCCATTATCATCACGACAGGGAGCATGGCGGCATGCAGGTGCTGGAGCTGAGAGAGCTACATCTTGCAGGCAACAGGAAGTCGACTAACAGTCACACTGAGGGAAGCTTGAGCAAAAGAGACCTCAAAGCCCACCTCCACAGTGACACACTTCCTTCAACAAGGCCACACCTCCAAATAATATCACTATTAGGAGCCA
Organism: Onychomys torridus; assembly: GCF_903995425.1. Lineage (NCBI taxonomy): Eukaryota > Metazoa > Chordata > Mammalia > Rodentia > Cricetidae > Onychomys > Onychomys torridus. The sequence continues at coordinate 48,749,876 of NC_050446.1, read as the reverse complement.
TTTTCTTTTAAAACTACAGTAGAGGAATTTTCCAATACTTTAAAGAACTGGTCACCCATAGAGAAGTATGGAGAATCTGTGCCATATCCAACATTGTTTCTACTTCCTAGGAACTTGCATCATTTTGCTATCAGAGAATATCCAATTTGCTGCTTTATGCAACATAGAAACCCTTGCATTTTGGTGAAATATTTTAACCCAGGCTTACACTTCCTGGGAGCTCCTCAAGGAGAGGCCATATGTCAGAGGTTAGCACAGGGGGACCTTGTCCTTGCCTCACAACCTGCCTCTGCCTTATGACCTTTCATCTCTTCATTTTCCCAGCTGTCCAGTGGGAATGAACTGCCTCGCAGTTGCATTGCTATAGTAGGGTTAACAGAGTTGATGAGACATAATATGTCCATAATGTTGCACTAGAGCCAACCTCCACTCAGGCTCAGGCTTTCTGATGTGACGGCTTTCAGGAGTTAGGCAGGCGTTTGGACCCATCTTACAGCTTTGTAAAAAAAAAATGGACATTTAACTGTTTCAAATGAGGCTATTCTCAATGACAGATGTTTGTTTGTGAAAAAGACAGTTTTCCCTTGGTGCCTTTTTCCTCTTGATATAGTGTTAGGAGGTTTTATCTCTCATACAAAACTGGAATATTTTTTAAGTCATTTTATTTGCTCTAAGTTACATTGTATCTTACTGGGGCAAATATCTCTTGTTGGTTGAAGTCAGAAGAATCCCAACTGCCAGCTGTCCCTTATTTTAACACCCAGATCTATTTTAAAGTAAACTGTATTTGAATGTTTCTAATTCACTTACAATGAGGTCATTAAAATGTTGTAGATTGTAGACTATTTCATGGTACCATTTTAGGAGGAGATTTTTTTTTTTTTCCAGAGAATTTTTCTAAGCCAGGAAGTCACGGTTTGCCAGCCAGGAACAAATTTAAGCCTTAAATAAATCACATTCGATGTAACAGTGAGTTACCAACTCTGAGATGAGATCTCCATGTGGCAAACTTGGTTCTTCAGCCCAGAATATTAGAAAGAAACACATCTCGCGTCACATATAATGCAAGTTTTGAAAAGGCTAAGAATGAGTTATTTTAAAATTAAATTCATTGAAGGCAATAATTGCTGTGCCAGTCAGCTTTTTTACTCCGTGACAGACTGTTGGAGCAAACAGCTTAAGGAAGGAAGGATTTACCTTGGTTCACCATTCAGAGACTTCAGTCCACAGTCTTTTGGCTTCATTGTTTCTGGGCTCTGATGAGGCAGAGCGTGATGGTGAAGGCAGAGCTTTTGACTTCATGACTACCAGGAAGTGGGACAGAGAAGGGTCCAGAACAAGAAAGAGCACCAAGGACAAGTCCCCAGTGACCTACTTCTGTGCAGGCCCCACCCCTACAGGATTCCATCACCTCCAAAGAACTTCAAATAATGAATCTGTCAGTGATTAATCCAGTGATTAAGTCAGAGCCTCAGGACCCCTTCACCTCTCAGTGACAGAATCACCTCAGGAACAAACCTTCAAACACATGAGCCTCTGGGTCGGGGTCAGAGCCAAACCAACATGTTCTTTCTACAAAAATGTGCTCTGTGAAAAAAAACAGGTTGGTTGTGAGTTAAGTCTTAAAGCACCATTCTCTGTGGTGGGTGTTAGTTCTGGGAGGGCGGCTCAGCCTCACCACTGCCCACCTGAGAGCCTGGGATGGATGAATTCTTTAGCTCTCAGGTTTCTTTCTTTCTTTCTTTCTTTCTTTCTTTCTTTCTTTCTCTCTCTCTCTCTCTCTCTCTCTCTCTCTCTCTCTCTCTCTCTCTTTCTTTCTTTTATAATTTATCTTCATTTTATGTTCATTGGTGTTTTGATTGCATGTATGTCTGTGTGAGGGTGTCAGAAGCCCTGAAACTGGAGTTAAAGACAGGTGTGAGCTGCCATGTGGGTGCTGGGAATTGAACCCAGGGCCTCCGGAAGAGCAGTCAGTGCTCTTAACTGCTGAGCTGTCTCTCAGCCCCCGTTTTCTTTTTGAGAAAATGTTTAATTTTACTCTTTTATTTAAGTGTGTGTGCACCACACATATGGAGGTGCCTGTGGAGTCCAGAAGGGAGCCTCAGATCTCCTGGAACTGGAGTTACAGGTGGTTGTGAACCACCTGATGTCAGTGCTCGGACCCAAACCCCAGTCTTCCACAAGAGCAGGAAGAGCTAACCCTTGCCCCTGCCCTCCAGCCCCCAAGGACCCAGGATTCTAATCTGTAAAATGTTCAGAATGCTTCCCCTACCAGACTGTGGGAGAATTAAACGAGACTGTGTATGGGAGATGTGTAGCCCAGCATCTACTCTTAAATGCTCACTGACTACAGCAAGAGCATGAAAAACCAAGGTGCAAAAAGCGCCCTAGGACACAAAATGAGATTCTTTAGCCGCAGGCGCTAAACACAGAGAATATAGACATGAGATCACTTAGACCCACATTAACTTTCCCTAAGTAGAAACCATCCGTTGTGGTTAGAGCTTGCACACAGACCCATCAAAGCATCGTTTCTCAGTGCCTGAGGTTGAGTAGCAACGAGCTTGTGTTTCTCTCTGGTTCTGGACAGCTTCCATCTTGCCAGTGTTTGAAGAAGCAACAAGGCACACTGGACTTGCTTCCTAACTGCAGAAGAGACGAACGCTCGGGGGACCAGCTGGCTTGGTGGGAGAAAGAGGTGAAAGCAGAAGGGTTTCTCTAAGTAGCTCCCGGACCTTCCTCTTTTCACAGTCCAGTCGGCCAGGGGAAGAGTTTATGCAATGCGATGTTCGCGCAGCTAACTGAAAAATCATCCGTATTTTCATTGGAGAGTTATGTTACTAATAACGTATTGTTGCAGATATCGAAGAAGCCTACGTTACTAAAAGAACATACTATTGGATAGAGAAATCAGACCTTACACTTAACGTTTCTTCAAAACCTTTGAATCTGAAGCTGGGCTTAAAGACAGAGGCCTTAAATCTTAACACTCACGTGGCAGAGGAACAGGGCTTTGAGGCTGGCCTCAGTGCATAGTGTGAGGCCACTTGGGCTACAAGAAACCCTCTCTCAAAATCAGAAGTTTAAAAAAAAAATGAATCTGGAAAGCAAGCCACTTGCTTGTGAGTAATTGAGTTCTCAGTAGGTACTTAACAGATCTCTTCTACAGACACGTTAACAAAACATTCAAAGACAACACAATAGAGTCTGTACTGTGGACTACACAGAACAAATAACAAAGAGAAGAGGGAAGAATGCAGAAAGTTGAGCCACTGACTAGCTAAGAATGTCCCTATAACAATGGCTTTGCTGTCTTAGACCACATGACCAAAAGCAAAGGGCCAAACGTTTCTATATTAGACGATGCATTTCTGGGCATTCCCTGGTGACAAAGGAGAGAACTTGGCTCCCCGGTGCTTATATCACATTTTAGTTTTAAAAATCTGTAGCAGTCAGGGCCTGGTGGTGCATGCCTGTAATCCTAGCTTCTAGAAGGTAGAGGCAGGGGGGTCAGGAATTCAAGGTCATCCTTGGCTATATAGCAAGGCAGCCTAGGCTACGAGAAATGGTCTCAAAAGCAAACAAAAATCTAAAGAAACCCTGAAGTCAGTGCATGTCCTCAAGGCAAACACCACTATCCTCAGCTCATGTCTAGAGATGTTGAAACTGGAACGTTTGGTGAGAGACGCTGCCTGGGTCTAACCAAACTAAGAGCCAGGATTTCCTGAGGTCTGGTTTCATAACCCAGACCCCTCCCCCAACCCCTCTTCAGCCTTGGCAGGCGAAGAGTCCACTGAGACCCCACTTCCTGCTTCCAAACATGGAATTGTACCCGCTTCCCAAGTGTGATCTCGATTCAGAGTACTTTCTGACAGGGGAAAAAAGCCACCAGCAACATGGTATATTGGGATGTTTGCATATAAACACATGCTCTTCCCTCTGTCTTCCTGCTCAGAGAAGGATATAAACTGAGGAAGCCCACACAGGATGTGCACCATCCTAGAAGAGGGAACTTAATCATTCTCGGACTGTCCTAGGAGAAAGAGCTTCCAGTCCGCTGTTCTAGAACCTTCCCTTCCTCAAATAAGCACCCCACCCCAGGTTGCTGTCGGTTGCAGGAAGGTTGGATCAATGACTCATCTGTTGACATGGGGGTAAAGTACTGGAGACAGAGACACTTGCCTCTTTGAGTTTGAAGGGCTTTTAGGGTTTACTTATTTCTACTCTGAAAGAAATCCAAATGCCATCTGTTTCCCTGCGTTTTTGGTAAGAAAGCCAGTGATAGGTCTAGTGGTCATAAGCAATTTCCAACTGGGTTTGCTTTGTTACTGTTTTGAGACAGGGTCTCACTGTTACCCCTGAGTTTATGATCCTCCTGAATCTTCCCAGTGCCAAGATTACAAGAGTGTTGTCACCACACCCAGGCTCCATCAATATTTTTTTAATAATTAAAATTCAGGAAATGGTGTTATACATTATTTTATAAATATATTCCAAAATTCAAGTCGCTTCAACATTCTGTGCACGTATGTATATGGGGCGCATGTGTGTTCCGGTTATTCTCCGCTTAGGATAAAAATTCAAAGAGAAAAGTCCGTAATAACTAGGTCATCTCTCCAGGCTCTTCATTCTTGGACAGGCCATCATAGACAAGCTGGGTACCTCTTATTGAGTGGTGTGACTTATCTATTTATGTGGCTTCATGCTAGAAAAATGTCAGTTTGGGGGACTTGGGACCCCATAAGTCATTTTTGTATCCACGGCGCCCAACACTGGGCTGGAACATAGAAATTACGTCTAAGAATGAGTGGCTATGGGATGTGCAAGAAGGCTCGCCTGATAAAAGTACTTGCTGCAAAAACAAGATGACCTGAGCATTTGGTCCCCAGACCCCAGTGGGAAGGTAGAAGGAAAGAACTGAGTCCCCAAAGTTGTCTTCTGGCCTCTACACATACTCTGTGACAGGAATGTCCCCCCACACACACACATCATGTGCACATACACATAACACACAAGACTTTTAAAAATGAGTGACTATGGTACTTAAGAGTTTTCACGGGTCATTTTTACACTAAAACTTCTTTGAAGTTGGTGGCAGGGTTGTTGTCTGTTTTAGGAAATGCATCACCATTGTATTATATACTAAAAATGGAACATCACCAACTGTATCCAAAGGGCATAGTGTCCCTTCCCAGGTCAGTGATTCCCAGAGAAGTGGAAAGCCCCTGCATCGAGTCAGCCTGTTAGCTAGGCGCCGTTAGGGACTTGGTTCTCTGAAGCTTTCATCCTGCCAGCAATTCAAAGATGCCTAGGAAAAAGTGGAAGTGGACCTCTAATCTGGAGTGGAAACTCTTAGCACAGAGTTTGGGGAGTTTGGAAGGAGAGTGGAGAAGGTGAGGGTGCTTTAGAAAGGGTCGCTGTGTCTGCAAATCCAGAGTGGAACAGAGCAGCAGGATCTTGGGAGGGCCTGTCTTTCAGTCTTGAGTCTGCTGTGCCAGAGTACCCACAAAGCTGCCAGCTCAAGTGTGTATTGCATACTCTCCTCATCAGCCAAAGAGAAGACCCAGAGACACGATGTAGGAAGGAAATGGTTCCAATGATGGACTCCCTAGACATCCCCTCACAGATCACCCTACCCAACAGTAAATACCAGGCCTGTCCCCGCATCCTGCCCCGTCCCTATCACAGCTGCACAGGCCCAAATGGAAGGAAGCTGGGAAAGGCTTCCTGGGAGAGAGGTGCTATGAGTCTCAGAGCAATACAGCTGAGCTTGTGAACTTGAAGAACATTACAGACGAGACTTCCTACTGTAGTGACAGACTGAAGGGACTTCTGCTCCCATCTGCAGGGTGATATGATGTTCAAAGCCACAACTGTAGCCTGCACAGAATTCTGGGGACCCATGCCGTGAGTGACCGTAGTGTGGTCCCAGGAATAAGATGGCATACCACGAGGAAAAGGGTCACAAGAGCCAGGCGGTGGTGGTTCCCGCCTTTACTCCCAGCACTCGGGAGGCAGAGCCAGGCGGATCTCTGTGAGTTCAAGGCCAGCCTGGTCTACAGAGTGAGATCCAGGACAAGCACCAAAACTACCCAGAGAAACCCTGTCTCAAAAAAACAAAAAGGGGAAAAAAAAAAAAAAAAAAGAAGGGTAACAAGAGCAGGCAATGTGTTAGTCCCAGCATTGAATCCAGACTCAATTTTCTTGGTGATTTACTCAAGGCCAAGTGTAACAATTCAAAGCGGGTGTTATCTATTAGAAAGCCGTGTGGTTACTCTGAGTCATGTATTCTTAATGGATCTTGCAAATGTTACTAAATATTATTAAGTACTTAGTGTTTATCGGGATTAAAAGCCATGATGTCAGGAGAGGGGCCTCAACAGAGCCAAATTTAGAGCTTTTGTTCCCAGAGAAACTTAAACCAAGCCTGGCAAGGAATATAGAATCTTCTGAAAAAAAGAAGCATGCCTTTTCCCCTTGGGGCTATGTAAAGGATTCTTAAGAATTTCCTTCTGTCTTTTTCCCATTAATGGGTAAGAGATTGGAAAAGTCCTGAATTCTTCTTCTCAGGCCACAAGAAGAGGTTTGTAGCGATCGAGTTAGACAAATTATATGTATTCACTCTTCTTCTGGGTTCTGACTCTGTTCTTTAACCTGAACTGGCATTGGTTGTTTTCTTGGCCAGTAGAAGCCAATGTGAAGGAGATTTTCTTTTTGTTTTTGTTTTTGTTTCTTGTTTTCAAGACAGGGTCTCACTATGTAGCTCTGGCTGTCATGGAACTCACTCTGTAGACCAGGGTGGCCTTGAACTCACAGAGATACACCTGCCTCAGCCTCCCGAGTGCTGAGATAAAAGGCGTGTGCCACTGCACTCAGCTCCTGGAAGAGACTTTCAAGGCTACAGTGTAAGGGGACTTTACATTGTAAAAAGCCTTATAACTTAGTCTAGCACTTCTGGAACACTGACTCATACTCAGAGCCATCATCTAAGAGGTCTGCTTCCCATGGTTGAGTAGATGTGAACTATATGGAAAGAGAGAGGCCCACTGAGCATAGCCTACCACTTGTTCATGCCAGGATCCTGGCAGTGAACTGGAGCTGTCTTGGATCCCACAAGCTTGCCTAGCTACCAGCTAAATACCACTGAGTAACCATGGCTGACACTAAATGGAGCAGAAGAAGTACCTAGCCAGACCCTATCTGAAACTCAGACCCACAGAATTATAGTATTAATAAAATTATTGTTCTTTCGGTGGATAACAAAAACAGATGTGTGCAATGTTCCCATAAGGGCCTCCTCTCTCTGGGAGGGTCTCAGCCTCTGCCTCATTGGCCACGTCCTCTGCCCTCTTCACAGAAGGATTAAGTCCATAGTGCTAGACTAGTAGACTGAGCTATTGAACTACACTCATGTATAAAAAGTGACTAGACAGAGTTTGGGGGTGGTGATTTCATGGCTGCCTGACTAATAGATCCAAAGCCTGTGCCAGTGGGGTAGGTTTTGTTCAGTTTCCCTCAGTCTGTAGCTTAAGGTTGGGTGAGAGAGGTGGAGACAAAGGCAATGGTGTGGATCATTGTGTGGTTGGTGACGGCTTCCACAGACCCACCCAGTGCTACCCACCCCGCTTCATTTCTAAAGGGTCCTGTCTTGTCCTTAGTTGTACCCAAGTCAAACGCACCCATGATGACATGCTGGCGAGATGGCTCAGCCAGTAAAGCTCTTGCCGCACAAACATACAGCCCTTATTTTGAACTCCCAATACTCCCATAAATCCGGGTATTAAGGCATGTATCTGTGACCCTAGTACCAAAGCAGACTGTTGACAGGTAGATCCCTGAAGTCCATCACCAGCCTAACTCAAGGTCCAGTGAAAAACCCTGTCCGGACAAGTAATATGGACAGACTGGGTGCGCTGACACACACCTTTAATCCCAATGCTTCCAAGGCAAAGGCAAGTGGATCTCCGTGAGTTACGGCCAGCCTGGGCTACCTCATGAGTTCCAGGACGGCCAAAGGAAAACAGTTAACTTCAAACTCTGTTCTCCACATGCATTCACACACATCTGTACCCACACAAACACACGCATGCAGCACACACGCGCACACACACACATGCACACACCTATGATTATGAAGTATTAAATTGCCATTGCAGCCTTAGTGGTAAACAAGAAGGCAAATCCTCCAATGTCATTTCATCACGGAAACCAAGGATCCCAGCATGGGACAGCCTTTTGAAAAACCTCAGTGATCCCCACAGAAGCCTCCGTCTTCATTAAATGATTGTGTGTTTCCCCCTCTCCAGCCGTAGCTTCATTTTGTGAAAGGGTTCTCTGCCTTCTGTGCCATGAGCAGACCAGTTTATCGAATGAACTGTAAATCTAATCAGTTTGGCACACGGGTTCCGTGGGAGCCATGGAGACAATAGCTGGAGTTATGTTCAGCTTCACTGACTCCAACTGATTCCCAGTTTGGTTCATTTGTGCGGAACAGTTGGATATATAAAGCCAAGCCATTCACTTCCAGGGAGCAACTCTCCCAGAGGAATGAGCTGCTGGTCCCTGGTGGTGGGGGTGTGTGTGTCCACGTTCCAACTTCAGCATTTTATTATGAGAAAGAGCCTCAGTAGGTTACTCAATTTCCTTCTATTTCCCCAATACTCTGTATTTCTAAGGAGATTCGGCAATCATTTTGAAATTGGCATACTAAGAAGAAATGAACAAAGAACTTATTCAAATACCTACAGCCCCTAAAATAGTAAGGGAAGTACCATCCAGGATTGTCTACCACAAAGGGATGAGCTCTTTGTTTGTAGTGTGTTTCCCAGATTATCACGAACAGTGGACTTCCAGTTCTATTTCTCACTCACATGCATCTACAAAAGCACCCAGTTTAGAATAGGAATTTCACTGTCAAGGCTGGAAAGTCAAGGAGGCTACAGTGCTGGAGTCCTCTCGTTTTCAATCTCTTGAATTGCACATGCTTAGCTTCCAAGTGGAAAAATGAATGAATATTCACCACAGTTCCACCAGGAATGCCAATTTCCCATCACTCCCTGGCACCGGGCAGTGCACTTAGAATGCTGTGTTAATTTAGGACATTTTCTGGCCCTGTGCATCTTGTATTTACACACTAGCCAAAGCCACAAGTAGAAATGAGTGAGGCTGATAATATTTGCCTTGCCCTTTTTTTCCCCCCCATGAGAAGGGGGAAAGCACGTGTCCTTGAACTCAGCAAATGTGAAAACATTTCTCGCTAATCAAAATGTTTACCACTAGTTCAGAGTGGCTGTCTGGGTATCGACGGGGAATCTGCTGTGTGTCCTCTGTAAGACGAATATACTCAGTGTGACAGAACCTGGGAGCAGCTGAGCCCAAGATGACCACTAGACACACCACATTTCATTGTTGAGGAGACTGTCGACAGCTGGTGAACTTGAATCCAAGAATTCATGCTGCATCTATTTTCGCACAGACTTTCCCACCAATAAACTAACCTGACAGCTTCAAGTCACTGTATCTAAAACTAATGGATGTGTGTGTGTGTGTGTGTGTGTGTGTGTGTGTGTGTGTGTGTATACAAAGAATGAAATCACTACAAGATTCAAAACATTTGCTTTGTAAAATATTTCATATTGAATTAAGGACATTTGAACTGGAATAAATTAAATTAAGTCTGTAACTACTCTGGAAGACAACAAAAACCCATGCCATTGCTCCCAGTGTGATCCCAGGCACTTGTAAATATTCATAGCAGGAAAGTTGCAAATAGATATATGAATCTGACGGAAATTATCAGTGTGGTTCTGGAGAGACGTTGGCATAAGGGCTGGTCTAATTTCTTTTCATAACAGAATGAGGGTCACATAGATTGGAAGAAAGTGGTGTGGGAGGGATGGGGGGACGGCTCGGTTGACAAAGCGCTTGCCCCACAAGCGTGATGACCTAACTGCAGATCCCCGGAACCCACATAAGAACCTGGGCATAGTACCATGCACCTGCAGTCCTAGCTCTGGTGAGGCAGAAACAGGAGGATCCCTAGAACTTGCTGGGCAGCTATTCTTGCCAATTCGGTTGGCTCCAGGTCCAGTGAGAGAACATGTTTCAAAAATTAAGGTGGACAATAATCAAGGAAGATACCTGTCATTGACTTCCATACACACACAAACACACACACACACACACACACACACGGGAATACATGAGTACATTGCACACATGCACACTCACACATGGGAACACATAGGTACATAGCATACATGCACATGCACACACTTGAATGCATAGGTATAAGGCACACACAGAAAGTAGCCCAAGAGAGCAGATGTGGCAGTCCATTTTTACAAACCCAGCACCCAGGAGGCTGAGACAGCAGGATTAAGACTTTGAGCCTGGACTTTATAATGAGAACCCCTTCCTTTATTTATTTATTTATTTAATTTTTTTACCAGCACAAGCAATCCATCTGTATTTTCTCAACAAAGAACACTCTATTATCAAATTCACAGAATCCCACCTAAACTAGTTTAAGCAATATGACTGGAACTCAGTGGTAGAGTGCATGCTGATCATATACATGGCCCTAGGTTTGAGTCCCATCTCTACAGAAAAGAAAAAGTTTTGAAATCAATTATGACAATAAACACTAATATCTGTGGAGTATTTTCTGCATAGTAGATTCTGTTCAAAACACTTTACATTGTAAATTGATGGATTTTAAAACCTTCACAATGTCCAGTACTATATACTGTACTACTATTGGTGGTCTCGTCTTATACATTAGAGGAGTGAGGGGTATCAGGAGTTTAAAAGTCCCTCAAGGCACACAGTTCAGAAGTACTGGAGGTCATATACAGCTGAGGTGTAATTTGAGGGAAATTGAGTGGATCCTTACTTCTCAACTATTGCTAGTGAAGAGAGACTCAGTTGTAGCCTTGTCTCCAGGATGAAGCAGGAAGCAGAAACCTATACCAAAGTCTATGTTTGTTCAGGAGAAACTCTAAGTATGCTGTGTCTGTCAGCTCTCCCATATCCATCCCTGTAAAGAAAGTTAGACTTCAGCATATCATGTTATACATTAGATACCTGTAACTATCCATCTACCTGAGTTATTGTAGCTAATTAGGTTGTTTTTTGTTGTTGTTGTTGTTTGTTTTGTTTTGTTTTGTTTTTGATGACAAAGGAACTGTATGATACTCACGGCTTAAAACTTTTGATTTAGGGATTCTAGAGGTAAGAGAGGTTTCAAGCTACAGGAGGTGTAGAGATAACACAAAGCTCAGTGTTGTGTGTGTTGCCTTGAGGAAACTAATGCCTATAAAGAATGATGAGCAGATTGAGGACCAGACAGTCCATTACCTTCATCTCAGCAAATGTCTTCCCCAGAAACCCCAGTCAGGATGGAAATAGCATGCCGGCTTCTCAATGGCAACCCGACCCCTAGAGCCCATTGGGTCTGCAGTAGACCACCACCATGGACGCCTCTGCCCAGAAACCAGAAAGCTGCAGAGCAGATGCATGGTGAAGGGTAAGCACCTCATGGCCAGTGTTTGGGGCCTCCTCACTAATGCTGAATTACCTGTTTTCACAGGGCACAGTGACCGAGTGCCTTGCCAGGCAATGTACCATAATACGTCTCAACTCAGGGGGTCAGATGAAAAGGAACATAAAAAATCAGCCTTTCTGTTTGTAGAGTCTACCTAGGTTGCATAATCTGTTTCCTCTGGTCCCTCCTAACATCCATCAACTCAAATCAACTTATTCTAATGTTCCTTTAGTCTTATCTACTAATGGTATTAGTGTGGACCCAGTTTAGTTTTTTTATAAGTAAATAAAATTACTTTAAAGGAAACCCATGTTGCTTTGTAAGATATGAGTCACATATTCATTATTAAACAAAGAAACCTGGACAATAGAAGTATATAAAACAGAAAGTGACATTTTCTACCCTGTCCAGTACTACTTCCTTCAGATAAGCATCGTTAGCAGTTTAGGTTTACACCCTCCCTTTTGTGCATGTCAGGACATATTTATAAATATTTGGCTTTCCAACTTTGACTAATATCAAAAGCTCCTTACTAGACATTGTAAGTCAAACTTTTCCCTTACAGTATATTGAGCCCCACTCTGGGAAGCCTAAAAATACAAGCAATAAGTACAGGATGAGGATGAAGTGGCTAGGCTTCTGCAGGTAACCCAGCCCTGCCTGCAGACAGCTCAAATCTGATCATGTAAAAGCAAGGCCTCTAGCTCTTAGTGATGTTACTAGTAAGAGCCATGAAAATGTTTTTTCCAGTTCCTGTCTGCTGAGTTGCGGAAGAGCCTGAAGCACGGGGAAAGCAAATATATTTAGTACTCTTTATTATCTTATTTAACACTCACAAAGTGATTTTGCACAACCTCTCTGGGGCCCTGTGCTCTTCTTTTGGTTAGAATTGTAACTATGGCTAAGGCGATGTTTTCTTGCTATTTAGGGAGGTGGCTAGAACTTGGTGTGATCTGAAAAAACAATCTCTCCAGTCTCTCTATGACTAAGACGAGTTCCCACCCAGATACCTGAGGGTTGTGCCTCCACATGCCACAGCTGAGGCAATGTATCCCCAGGTGCTGTTTATCTGCAGGGCTCCACAGGCCGCTGAGGGACAGCTGTACTTGGGAAAGACCAGAAGCTTCCCACGGTAAGCATTTGCCTCTTGTGGGCCTGTAATTAGAAGAGGTAACATCTTGCAAGCTGAGGGCTTGGCTCTCCTCATCTCCGATTATCAGTTTCTCTTTAGACCTCTGCAGTTGAATAGGGCATGGGAGGGTGAGGTGCAGAGAGGGTGCATTTAGCACAAGTCCCAGATGACCCTCTTCCCACTGTGGCCCAAAATATGAATGAGTTTGATCCTGCCCAAAAGAAGAAGAAAAGGGGAAAAAAAAAAAGGTAAAGTCAAAAGGATAGTTAGCAAGTTAAAGGCTGACCAGCTTCAGTTCTTGTACCAATTCACCATCTCGGCACAGTTTTGACCTCTGACCTGAATTCCTTCAGCACTTTCAAGATGCCCTGATGTACAGCTGTCTGCCTCAATAGATGCACCTATAGCATATGTCAGCAGAGCCGCTCCCAACAGACCAGCAGTGCCGGGGACTGGTACTGAAACACAGATCAGATCTCAAAGTTTCGTTTTGGAACAACTACAAAAGGTTCCCTAGTTTCTGCTACTATATTTAAAAAAAAACCAACAAACAATTACTACTTCAAATAAGGCAGAGTGGCATTTCTCAAACTCAGATGAATACATTCTGAATGAATGAAAAAAAAAAAAGTAAACCTGGGGCTTTCCTTTGGATGGTGATCTGAGAAAAGTAATCCACGAACGTTCTAGGCCATCGGGATGACCAGCTTGTAACCATATGCTGCCTGGAGTTCATTATCCACATTTGTGTTTCAAAGGAAATTGTGTTAAACTGTCGATGCCACATTGTACACAGCGTTGTATACCGGACATGCTAAATTGACCGGACAACGAACACAACCGATCAGTAGGTAAAAACAGAACATCAGCCTTGACAACAAGGAAGAGTACAGTGATGGCCCATCATATTCCAGATCAAAAGAATCGAATCGTCAACTGGGGTGCAGAGGGACACACTTCCTATTGTTCAGCCCACACCAGCAACTTTGATTGCACAGACCCGTCCTTCACAGTTAGGTGTTGCTCATTTCAATCTACTGATCCTAAAGTTAGGAATATTTAAGAGAGACTTTGGAATTTTATCCAAGAGTCAAAGACCAAGAGATATGTAACCAGTTTTATGTTTATATTTAAGTAATGTTGTCCATAAAACAATTTGAATTGTTATGTGGGCTAATCAGAATTTTTTTCATCAAAAGCATTCTATAAATTTATCAAACCTGAGGAACACTGAGGAACATTAGCTGGGATTTGATTCTATTTAAGAGATGCTGTCGGGTGGTGGCAGCAGCAGCGGCGGCGGCGGCGGCGGCGGCGGCGGCGGCTCACACCTTTAAGCCCAGCACTCGGGAGGCAGAGCCAGGCAGATCTCTGTGAATTTGAGGCCAGCCTGGTCTACCAAGTGAGTTCCAGGAAAGGCTCAAAGCTACACAGAGAAACCCTGTCTCCAAAAAAAAAGAGAGAGAGAGAGAGAGAGAGAGAGAGAGAGAGAGAGAGAGATGTTAACTACTTAAAGGTATTTTCTTCCCAAGTAGCTGGACTAGAGGCATAACTCAGCAAATTTTTTTTTAAAAAATTGTATTTTTATTATTCTACTTGTACGTGTGTGTGTGTGTGTGTGTGTGTGTGTGTGTGTGTGCATTCTGCGTGTGTGTGCATTCTGCATGTGTGTGGGCACACTCGTTTGAGTGTATTTGCATGTGCATGCATTTGGAAACCCAAGGCTGATGTCAGGAATCATCTTGGACGCTCTTCCAACTTATTCTCTGAGGCAAGGTCTCCCAAACCCAGAGCTCACCATACAGATGTGGATAGTCCAGCCAGCCTGTTCTGGGGATCCTCTGTCTCTGCCTTGGAAGTTCTGATGACGAGAAGGCTGCCAAGCCCACCCAGTATCTTCCGTGGGTTCTGGGGATCTGAACTCAGGTCCTCGCCCTTGCCAAGTACTTTAACCTCTAAGCCCTCTCCTCAGTCACCTAAAATGTATTTGTCATTACTAAACATAGTAACCAGTTTCCTAGCAGGGGCAGTTGCAAACTAGTTCAGTGGTTGGGCGTTTTGGTTGATTCCCACGGACCTCCCTGGCCACCTTCCCTCATTACACCCATGGGTCCTAGCATTCTCTCTTTCGTTTTTCTATCACATGTGTTCTATTATCCTCCCCACCCCTCTCTCTTTAAGATTTCCCTTTATTTCATAAGCCCTTTCTAGTTTCTTGGCCTCTACTCACACCCACATAAATCAGCACATATAACAATCAGAAGCTGGGAACTGCATGGGGGAGAGAGCACGCAGTACTTGTCTTTCGGAGTCTCCTTCATGACTTTCAAGCAGAGATTTAAAGCTTATAGACTTTCCTAATATCAGTTGTCTTTTTAAATGCACACATTTCATATATTCATTTACTTACTCAGCAAACATTAAGTTCCTGCTGTTTACATTCTAGGCACAGTGGAGATGTTAGGGGCAGCATCCAATTAATCTACTTCGGTAAGAACCTCATGTGGAGAGGGGCTGGAGAGATGGCTCAGCAGTTAAGAGCACTGGTGCTCTCTCTGTGCACCAGGCATGTGCACTAGGCATGCTTATGGTGCATAGACATACATGTAGGCAAAATACTTGTATACGTAAAAACAGATAAATAGTAAGAGAGAGAGAGAGAACACCAGGGTATTGAAAACAAAGTAATGTTACAGTGCATTTTCAACCTGGGGGCCTCCTGCCTGAGCTATTCTATTTTGTCTCTCAGCACTTTCTTAAATATGGATTTTGTTTACAGATGCATGCTAGAATATTCTCCTTATGTTCTTTCTAAAATCTTAGGGGCTTTTTTATTAGCAAGCTGTTAAAAATCAAAGCTTAAGGGTTGGGCATTTAGCTCAGCGGTAGAGCGCTTGCCTAGCAAGCACAAGGCTCTGGGTTCGATCCTCAGCTCTACAAAAAGAAAAAAAAAAAAAGAAGAAAAAAAAAAGAAGAAAAATCAAAGCTTAGCCGGGCGTGCTGACACAGGCTTTCAGTCCCTCTACTCAGGAGGCAGAGTCCTGTGGGTCTCTGTGAGTTCCAGAGCAGCCAAGATTACATAGTGAGACCCTGTCTAAAACACAAACAACAACGACATCAAAAACAACCAAAGCTCAACTTGAGAAGTTGACTTAACAGTATTACAGGCTTACACGTGCAAACATAGTATGTGTCTTCCCAGGTATTTACATTTCCTATTACAGCAACACCCCCCCCCAAAAAAAAAGCAGAAATAAGTAACAGAATAGGGAACAAAATATTTGCTTTTTGCCCACGTGTAGCCTTAGCATTCCTGAGTCTTGGTCTCATTTAGAGTTCTGGAACAAACATACTGTAAAAATACTGTAGACCAGGTGGCTTACATACAACAGAAATTTCTTTTTCTAGAAGCTAGAAATTCCAGACCAAGGCATTAGCAAGTTCAACATGTGGTGAGAACTTGTCACTCCCAGGCAGTGCCTGCTCACAGAGTAGAAAGGACCAGTGGGTTCCCTGGGGTCTCTTTTCTAAGGCCACTAATCCCTTTCATGAGGCTGGAATCATCGTGTCCTGGCTCTCAGTCCTAACCCTGTCAAATTGGGGCATAACACTGAATAAGTAGAGAGAGAGAGAATCTATGGATGGATCCTTATTTTGTTATACTTTATTTCTTCATATAGAAACAGTATTGATTTGCATAATTATTGCATAACTGATCCCTCCGGATGTTTATTCGTTCTGGGAACTGGGTACTTATAGTCCTTTTCACTCAAACGCCATTAGTGGACAAAGCCATTTTAAATGATGTCACTTGCTAAGAAAGTTTTTAACTCTCTTATTTTAGTAATACATGCACTTAATTTTCTTAGAGTGATAATTGTCATAATATAAATATCTGGAAACGCACTCTGACAGGTGACACCACTACCTTAGAGTGTCATGCCTGCCTATATCCCAGGACACTCATCCTAATTTGACACACATAGTTTCTTGGTTGCTTCCCTTGGTATAGACACTCTAATGGTATTTTTTTCTAAGATGGAATTATTTTATTTCCTTTAAATATTTGTATCACATAAAATAATGTGTCACCTAACAGCAATGTCACTGGCGTCAAACATTACACTTCTATTGGTTTCATCAAATGTCATCATTAACTTTTTGTTCCGTGATAACATAGAATGACAGTGGGCCGTGCCCCTCTCCAAACAGTGACAGGTCAGAATGGGAAATCTGGTCACTAATCTCTGCTGGTGCCGTGTCAAACCCTTGGTCTGTGGAGCTCTGGAACGAAGACATTTTTGTTCTCTTTGCTCACTGCTTTGGCCCAAGGAAATGAACTGGATGACTGCCTTCTTTTTTCTTCGGAGATGCCATAGATTAATTTTAAAGACTTTCTTTCATCTGCATAACAGAATGAGTTCAGATAGCCTTTTAAGCTATTATCTGCACTTAAGAACTTTGTGCGGGGAAGTCATACCAGCCATACAAAAGGGGCCTGTTAGGAACACTGAACAATGAGAACTTGGCATTTTTTCTCCTTCTGCCTCCAGAAAAGAACCAAAGCAACTATTTCATTGCATTTATGTATTTCATAAAAGAATGTGGGGTTATATTTATATGCCAGCAAACTGCATGGAAATGCCCAGATGAAGGCACTTTTTCGGGGTGTGGGGGGAGTTGGGGGTATCCTATTAATACCCTGTTCCCATTGGGTTGCAGATAACTTTGTGTTCTCTTAGGCACTTAGACTACACACTTATTTAAATTTAAGAAAAATAATATTTTGTAGGCAAAGAGCACTGGGGAGGCAGGCATTATAAACAATGTGCAATCTAGTTCACATTTGGGCCAAAAGATGATACTACGTACACAAATGTTTTAAACAAGAATTAAATTTTAAAAATTATTTTGCTCTTCCATGTAAATGCCTCTTGGTTACATTTTTGTTTCTGTTTCCTCTTTTGACTTCATTGATTTTGGTTGGGCCCGTGTGCACATTCTTTGAATAGAAATTGCTTTAATTAAAAACCACCTGAGCCAGAGAGCTTGCCCTGGCTCAGGAAGCCCTGTTCTTAGCTTAGCAGAGAGAGGAGCTGGTGGAAGAGTTTCATGTCCTGGTTGCCCTTCCAAAGGAGCTGCGGTTTTTCCAGGACAATATCTTCTTTGAACCTGACATGAAAACACATTAGCGCTCTTTTTGGAACAAAGAAATATACATAGGAAATAAAGACATTGTTTTATCAAAGCCTCATCTTCTACACTGACGTAAGCTGGCTGGAAATGAAAGCATCCCCTTCCGAGAGGAAGGTGGCTTGAGTCTGGTCTCCCCACACTTACAACTTCTACTTGAGAAGTAAGTCGAGGCCTGGACACACCTTTCGTCCTTACACGAGTTCACTCCAGTCCTTCCTATAACACGCCAGGTTACGAGTGCCAGCCACTTCATGGGCAGGGATAGCTGCCAGGTGACTAGAGCGTGCTTGAGCTGGGACCCTTAGAAGCAAGTGACATGTTTTCACCAGAGTGTTTGGAACGGATTCAGCCTCATCCCAAGTGAGGAGGAGTTTCTGCTGTTGAGAGCAGGAGGGTGTCAATCCCCATCTTGTCCTACAAAGACAGCCCTGAGGGCAGCCAAGGGTGACTCTCTACATCAGTCCTCAGCCACCTGTGGTGTGTCTGAGGATGTCCTCTGCCTGCCACTGCATGTAGCTAAGAGGGCAGCTACTTTCTGTCCCAGATGATCTCCCCACTCCCACAACTCAGGTGAAGGTGAGTCAGTGACAAGGCTCGAAGCATCCATTGTCTGCAGTGACCTTTCTAGCATCCCCTTCCAGGGCACTCTCTGGTTTCTTCTCTCTTCTGGATCCTCTTCTTGGGATCCCATTACTAACTCTTCACCAGTGCGGACCTGATGCTACTGTATCCCCATTCTTGGATCAAACACGGCGCCATTCACTCGTATCACCACTCAGAGGTTTGGGCTCAGAGTCTCTTTCCAGTCTCCAACAAGACATAACTCAGGATACAACAGGACTGTGGGATACAGAGGACACCCGGACTGTGCTCATCAGCACTGGATGTGTTCTCATCTTAAGAGCAGGAAGTTCAGTTGTGCTACTTAATCGTCTGGAACTAGAAGATATTTAAGGAACATCCAGGCCAAGTGTTGACTAAGGTCATGTGGCTTTCATTAAAATTAGAAGAGCCGAGCTCTTCAGGAGATACAAACAATGGGGCTTCGGCTCAAAAGTCTTTTAAAGAGAGGTATAAGTGTACAGGTCTTTTATACTCGTAGTGAGCACCGTCTGCATTGGATTAGGTGACTAGTAACAGAAATTAATAAAAGCACAGCCAGTCACCACAGGAACTTCACCATGTACAGAGGAAGTGAGGGAAACCCACAGATGGCAACAGGGCACTAAAAAATATGTGTGCTGGGGACAGCAGGGACCTGAGGATAAGCTCAAGAGACACTGAGCACGGGGTGGGGGGTGGAGTGGGGGGGGTGTAGATCCTCCCCTAGAGGCATCCTATGTCCCAGGCACTGGGAAGAGGGTTGAAAAGATCCTTCTTTTCCAGTAGTCTCCTAATTCCGAGGATAGCAGCAAAGTAAGCAAGTGCATGATAAAAACGGGTCAGCAGCCAACAGGTATTCATTTGGATACAGTGGGGGGAGGGGGCGGGGAGCAGGTTCAAAGCACAGGTGATGCTCGTGACTGTCCACTGTGCAGCTGGACCTGAGCCCTCCATACTCACAGCCTCATAAATGGCTGTACTGTCGCTAGGCCAGTGCAAGACAAGGGAGCTTCCTGGAGGAAGTGAGGCCTGGTGAGACACTCCAGGGCAAGCAGAACCTGGAAAGACGAAGGCCTTTCAGACAGAGACAGCAGCAGAAGCAGATAGATGCTCAGTGATTTGAAAGTCCTGGACACATCCTAGGAACACGGCTTTCCTTGGCCAGACACCCCTAGGAAACACCCAGGTCATGTGCATGGGGGGCTTATCAGAAGCAGGCCCCACAGAAGTGACTAGTGAAGATAGCCACAGCTCAAAATAACACACACACACACACACACACACACACACACACACACACACACACACAAATGATGCTGTTACTACCCAGGAGCCCAAGACACACTCTGGGTGATGAAAACCAGCAAGGGAGAAGCAAGGACGAAAAGGGAGGGACCGGTAAATAAGGAAAAGCAAGCCCAGGAGAGGGTGAGAACTAAGAAAGCAGATTGCCCCAGGAAAGGTTTCCTACAGTTTGGACAACAGAAACTGCTCCAGGGATGTCCTCATGAGTGATGTGTGAAGATGACTTAGGGAGATTGATTGCTGTCCAGGGCAGCATAACAATACAGCGGGAACGATGGATGGTCCCCTTCACCCTAGAGCTGCATTCTTCCGAGGAGCCTTTCTCTCCTGGGGTAAAGGCAGAATACACAGGCCAGGTGCGTGAGACTCTTTCTTTCCTTTCCTATGCCACCAGTGCAGGATGGTGACCAGGCCCCTAGTCCGTTAGCCCTGTGATGCATTCACAGCGCATCACTCAGTTGTCCTCAGGACCGTCCGGTGCAGTTGCTGCAGAAGCATCCTTTACCTGGTTTGCAAAGCAGCTCGATGTGCGCCCCATCAATTATTGACTCCATCCGGAAAAAGGAAGGGCTCCTGGACTTCTCTGCTACATGAGCTAATTCTCCTTTTCGCTTGGGCTGAATGAAGTCTGTCCAAAAGGTCCCGATTGAGTCAACAAAAGCTTTCAGCCACCAAAATAATGGTCTCAAGTGACAGGCATTCTGCTCAGTGACTAAAGACTTCCTTATATGGCCAGATTCTATATATGCTGGACTCTCACAAACAGAAATATTGTAAGACAGGGCTAGTTAGCTTTCACAGAAAGCATTCAGTTTTGGCTTATTAAGGAATTTCTGGCACAAAGTTCATGCTAACAAAAACACTGTAAAAAAAAAAAAAGTGTCTTCCAGAAATATTTTACCTGAGCCAAAAACATTGCCCAATTTCTTCTTTTATTCCATTTATTGGGCAAGTCCAGGCCAGGCACCTGCTTCGTACTAGGGAGAAACAGCAGGGCAACATCCCTGCATGAAGAAACTCAAGGTTCTGGGGGGGACAGACATGAATCAATCCACTTGTTAAGAACTAACTGTGAGCCAGGAGATGCGAGGTGCCAGGTAGCGCCACCCCCACAGGCTAACAGAAGAAGGAGCAGCCTTTCCAAGTCAAGGGAGACTACATCTGCAGGCATGCCCTGTCCGCAATCCATTACACATATGAATCAAGGTGGGAAGGATTCCCAGAGCTTCAGGGCATTTGCACACGCTGGAGCAGCAGACAGGAATCCTATCTGGCCCTTCGCTGAGTTTTGATCCTATGCTAGGCACTGTTCTCGATCTGTTTTAACTCAGTAGAGGGGACACATCCCCTCTGGGGGTTCTGGGGCTGGAACTCAGGTTGGCAGGGTTGGTGGGAAACATCATTATCCACTGAGGCATCTCGCCAGCCCTTACTTCTTGCCTTGCTATGTCAAGGAATTATTTAAAGACTATTAAAAAGAGCCGGCAGGAGCTCAGCATCACTGCAGCCAAGCAAATTGAAGCTGGTTGTGATCTGAAAGCGATCACAATTTTTGTACCAACTGGAATCTTTCCAGAAAAATCTAGGTCTAATGCGGGAACTGGGGGGGGGGGGGGAAACGTTCATTGGGAAGCATGCAGACTTTATTGCTTTGCTCTGATGTGATTTCTACCTAAGCCAACTTGAAAAAGCAGTATGAAAAATAGGTTGGCCGGGCATGCCTTTAATCCCAGCACTCGGGAGGTAGAGGCAGGCGGATCTCTGTGAGTTCGAGGCCAGCCTGGTCTACAGAGCTAGGCTAGTCCAGGACAGGCTCCAAAACTACAGAGAAACCCTGTCTTGAAAAACCAAAAAAAAAAAAAAAAAAAAAAAAAAAAAAAAAAGAAAAGAAAAGAAAAATAGGCAAAAATATCCCCCAAAGGAGCACCCTGACTGCTGTACATGAGCCCATCCTTGAGAATTTGGTCTTCCCAAGTGAAATTGTAGGAAGAGGATCCTTGTGAAATTGGACCTCAGTCAGCTAGCTCATAAAGGATGGTTTAAACAGAGCACCAAAAAATAACATTGTTCACAAGGCCAAAATGGTTTCTGATCTGTACAAGAATCCCACAAACAAGGACATTAGTTCTGAATTCCCAGAGTTTCAATTATAACAAAATGACTAAATAAAGTATCATTCACCGTTTTTTTTTTAAGACTACAAATAAAAATGTTTTAGGTACAAGAAAATTTTCTGTATATTTAATTAGATAAGTTTTCACAAATTGGTTTTTATTCACATTTGATTTAGGAGAAGGTGGAGGGCTTCTTGGAATTGTCTGTGATATATACTGAATGCCACTGTTATCTAAATGGAAAAATAAAAATGCTAACATTCATGGGCTACATAGTATAACATGTGTCTATTAACTCATTAAAAGACACAGCTTGTCAGGTGGTGGTGGTGACACATGCCTTTAATCTCAGCACTTAGGAGGCGGAGGCAGGCGGATCTCTGTGAGTTCAAGGACAGCCTGGTTTACAGAGTGAATTCCAAGACAGGCTCCGTAGAGAAAGCCTGTCTTGAAAAACCAAAAACCAAAAACCAAAACAAAAAAAAAGACACAGCTTGGTTTGATATAACAAAATTCAAAAGTTAAAAGGTATTTACATTTACTCATTTATTATGAAACTTTTTTATTAAATATTTATAGGTAGATAGTGCACACACAGTTTAAGCATTGTAAGATTACTTCAACACAGAAAGCTTTGAAAACTTATTTATAAGACACAAAGTTAATTTAATCAAAATTGTCATTATTCTAGCAACAAAAGTTAACTCTGGCTCTAAAGATGCAGTCAAATATTTGTCCCTTGCTGCTGTCTTCGGTTATTAACCTCATAGTTCTTAATATTTTGACTCTCGGTGGCCTCACTTTTCCTGGAAAATGACTCAAAGTTTGTTATGTTGTGTAGATGTAACCGGCTTGTTAAATAAGAAACACAGAGGCAGTTGCAGAGTTAAAAACCACCAGGTCAGAGCAAGAGCAGAAAACCTTACCCTTCACTGCTTCTGCGGTTCCTCCTCTCCGCAAGAGACCTACTTCTGTGTGTCTGTGGGCCTGGCCGGTGAGAGAGATTTGTCCTGACTGTGGGCCAGGCAGGAAAACTCTAACTACAAATGGTACCAAACGTGGGGCAAGAGTTTCCACCTAAAACCTGAGAAAAAAGATTCTAAAACGGAGCTAAAAAGAACTTCCTAGTTGTCTCTCTCAAGTTAGCGGCAGCCTGCCGGTTTGAGCTACTAAGGCGGGTTCCTGGCGTGTGCATCTGACCTGCAGTGTGGCGGGAATGAGGAGTCTACAAGCGGCACTTTACTCTGCTGCGTGGTGGATTTAGCCTTTGCTAGTTTAAAAAAAAAAAAAAAAAAAAAAAAAGGTTTCTGGGCTATGTGCTGCTTTGACAGAACTGCTTCTGATAGTTGATGGTATACATGGCTCCAGACCCAGAGCTGGCGGTAAACTGTACCACTGCCATGTTGGGAAGCTGAGGTGGGCAGAGCCAGCAGCCACAGTGGCATTTCAGTCTTACAAAGATGGATATTACACAGAGAATCTGGTTTGTGTTGTCTTTGGGATTTTTAACTACAGAAAAAGATTTGATCGTAAAAGCTGTTGAGTTAAACAAATATATAAATTTTAAAGGTACCTTGACTTCAAAATTTGGATATAAGGATATGTTGCTTTGGAAAAGAGTCTCTGCTTTTGTTTCCACAGAAAGCCAGAGGCTGTGGATTTGTTCCAGATTAAGATACATCAGGTTTGATCAGCCAAGACCACCTGAAAGGTCTCCGATGACACCATGGCCCAGATGATCCAACATCCAGAATGGTTTCAAGGCAACTGGCTCAGAGGTTTACCTTCACGGACTACTCCATAATTCTAAAATTTTCTTTATGTCCCCCCTCCAGCAGGAAGTAGTAAGAGAAACTATGCCCAATTTCCCAAAATTATCAATCTGGCTTTGGAGATGGAATTGGCTCACTCCTTCTCTAAACCCAGACATATTGTTAAAAGAAAAGGTTAAGAGATTTTTATGTCCCAAATCAGAAAAGCCCTCTGGTGTGGGACAGAAAAAACCAATATTTTTATTCAAAGCAGGTTGATTATAAATGCGATCTCTTTCTAAAGAAGAAAAAGGGATATGATATAGATATAATAGGACAAAAGGGTAGGTTAAGAAACTTACTTCTAAAGAGCAACAACTTATTTAAAATGTTTTACATTGGTATAGATTTTAGTCTATTGATACAAACTTAAAGTTAATTTTGTTATACTATGTGTATATTTCTAATCGTGTTTAAGGTATTATGTTTGTATAGCTCATTTAAAATTGTAATAGATAATTAAAAATAGATTAATAATTAATCATCTGTGATAATCATACTCATAGCCATGTTAGTTAAGTCTTCTAGGTATACATAGAGATATTTCAGATAGACAGGTAATCCTCAAACACTTCAAAAGTCTACAGAATATGGCATTTAAAATATTTTTAAAATTTAGACTTTCTGGACAGTGAGACATGTCTGCTCCTGGCAGCACCGATTTGCTTCAGAGAGGAGGATGGGCATTAAAGACACTTCATATGGAGTTTATCTTCACCTTGGCAAAAATAGCCATTTGGGCAAGAAACTGTTCTTGCCTGGACTGCTTGATCAACTAGACATACAGGACCCATAGAAAGGTGACCACTGAACTTTGCTTGACAAAATGGTCCTTCATGTTCCTGCTTCACAGAGGAAACTGCCAGACATTCTACAGGACACTGAAAAAACTGACCAAGAGACTCTAGCCCTGTGGGCTGAAGACAAATGCCCCAACTTTACAAAGGAACATTAGGTGACTGTCCAGGCTGCCAGCTGTCTCTGTCTACCCTGCAAGACTCCCGAAAGTTGCTTGCATCCTTCTCAGGTAATATTATATCCTTCTGAGGTCTTTGATGTGGTTGAAGACTAGATAGTTATAATTTCCTCAGTTATAATAAAAAAATAAGTTAGATATAAAACCTTAGACTCACAAATATAAGATAGATAGGATATGTTCTTTAATATTGTAACTGTAATTCTTGTTTGATAATTGTTTTGTTATATGTAATTTTACTATGTAAAAGTTAAAACCTTCCTTTAAAAAAAAGAAAAAAGAAAAGGGGAAGTGCTGTGGATATCACTCTGTGTAAATAAAATGCTGATTGGCCAGTAGCCAGGCAGGAAATATAGGCGGGAGAAGCAGAGAAGAGAATTCTGGGAACAGGAAGGCGGAGGCAGAGACACTGCCAGCCGCTGCCATGAGAAGCAACATGTAAAGACACTGGTAAGCACAAGCCATATGGCAAAGTATAGACTAACAAAAATGGGGTAATTTAAGATAGAAGAAGTAGATAACAAGAAGCCTGCCACAGCCATACCGTTTGTAAGCAATATAAGTTTCTGTGTGTTTACTTGGTTGGGTCTGAGCGACTGTGGGACTGGCGGGTAAAAGAGATTTGTTCTGACTGGGCCAGGAAGGAAAACTCTAACTACAATGTTGTCCAGGCAAGCGACCATTCCAACAATATACCTGCAGCATGCTAAGAACTTCCCACTGTTAACGGCCAAGTACATGAGGGTAAGTAAGGTGCTGTTCTGGCCCTTCTGATAGTTACTAAGTGAGAAGTACACAAATACAAACAGATGTTCTTCCACTTATGATGGAGATGTGTGCCAGTAAAACCATCATTAAGTTGAGCCATCTTTAAGTCAAAACTGCATCCAATACACTCAACCTACTAGAAGCATAGTTTAGCCTCGCCTAGCTAATTAGATTAATTAATTTGATTAAATTAGCCTTAGAACACTGAGTTGGACAAAATTATCCCATACAAAGTCTCTTTTATGATAAGGTTTTGAATATCTATTATAATTTATTAAATACTGTATTAATAGAGAAAATAGAATGGTATGGGTATGCCTTCACACTGTCTTAGAATTGAAGATCAGAACCATGCTCAGCTGAAGCATTGGAAGTTAGGGACTACCTGCTATTGAACTATATGGGGGCTAAACAGATGGCTCAGCAGTTAAGAGAGCATACTACTGTTTCAGGGGACCCACACTGGTTCCAATCACCTATGTCAGATGGTGCACAACCACCTGTAACTCCAGCTTGAGGAATCTGACTCCCTTTTCTGGCATCTATAGGTGCCTGCACATACCCACACATATATACATAATTAAAAAATACAATAATTTTTAAAATGTATACTATATACACAAGTGAGACCTGTTCAACCTATATATTGTTCCCTGGATGTATGTTTTTAGGGCTGACCGTTTGGATGTGTGTGTGTGTGTGTGTGTGTGTGTGTGTGTGTGTGTGTGTATAAAACAATTAATGAAAAAGATGCCATGAACTGGAAAGATAACAAGGAGGGAATATGGGAAAGTTTGGAGGGAGGAAAGGGAAGGGTTAAATGATGTAATTATATCTCAAGAACTAAAAGAAATCACATATATGTATATATATTATATATATATATATATATATATATATATATATATACATATATATATGATACATGGCAACAGAGGGGTATACACAAATGTCAATACTGTGGAAGCAAGGTATATATAAACCATGGTTTCTAGATCCTTTGCATTCTAGAAAAATGTAGAAACCCATGTTATTATAACTGAGGGATGTTTTCAGACTAATAACACAAAGATCTCTAGCCAAGTGTACAAGTGTGAAGAGGGGGTGTTTGGAAACCCTTCCAGGAAGTGGGATTATCACACTCTTGAAAGATGTCTCTATTACTCCTGGCATGCGTGTCCACTGGAGTCAGATGGCAAAATCAATCACTGAGGCAACAGATTTCAGAGCCAGCTGGAGTGAACTGGCTGGATCCTTCCTCTCTGGAATGACCTGGGAGGGACACTGGCCAGGCATGTCTATGTACCTAGTGCAATAAGCACCCTCTGGGCTTGACTGGCCCATCTCTGCCCCTGTGACCTCCAGATTGATTCTACTCCAGGGGAAAATGGGGGAAGGAACAGAAGCTCCCCAATAAGTTAGGAAATGAATTCTCTGTCTCACTAATCTCCCTAAGCCAAGGGGAAAGTCATTTCATATGCCAAGCTTACACTTAGGAGGCAGTGATTTCTTCCCAATTAGCCTTTTCTTTCTGCCAAATCTCCATGAAATAAAAGAATTGGCATCTGCATAGGTTCAAGTCACTTGGAAAGTGCCCCCTACCATTTTTCCCAATCACTGTAATTAGTTCCCCACACAATGTCATTTGAGGGTTACTGACCTTCACTAATGAATAATTTGATGGACTGTAAAAATATTGCTAGAGGAAGGTCGGTACCCAGCCATGGGAAATGTAAGGCCCATACAAGCCAACTGAGTACATAGAGCAGCAACCTAAGATTTGGAAGACCATGGTGAAACTCTGGATTCCTTGCTTGTCACAAACAATCTCTTAAGTATGCTATAGCGCCCATCCTGGCCAAACATACACACACACACACACACACACACACACACACACACACACACACACACTGAAAGCAGTTTATGCTTGTGCAGATTTTCTGTATCTTAATGAACTTCCAGGTACATATTTCTCTTGACAAAGCAAATGTCTACTGACCATCAATCAGCTCTTTATTGTGCTTGAGTCTCTGCGCTCTGGGAAAGCCACCCCGTGACTTGCCTTGGGCTCTATCTATCTACACCCACCTACCCAACGGGATGCCTCACACATACTCATTGCAGAAAGTCTGTCTGGAAGCAGCCCAGGGCCTGTCCTCCTGAGGGACAGGGAGAGGATACCACCCAGAGAGCTTGGGGAGGCTCCTGGCGCATCGCATCTGTTCCCTGCCCCTGGCAGGGACCATCACTGGAATTCGGCAAGAAAGCTGAGGGTAATTATGATTGCTCTGGGGCTGACAGCTGTTGAGGACTTGTGAGGGAGTGTCAGTTTTCCACAGGCAACTGCATTTCTGAGAAAGGGCCTGAACTTGAGGGGGAAAAAAACCTAGCAGTTATTTCTCTTTCATGAGAACAAGCTGTTAACCCTGAAGTGGAGAGAGAGTTCGTGAACCCCTGGATCTCCCCTCTTCACACATTCCACACACCCTTGACTAAAAAGTGGGTCTGAACTATAAATAAGCCATTGGTGGATCTTCTTTCCCCTCCTCCCAAACACATGCTGAGAGCCCAGTGAGCTGCCTTAAAGATTCTTTATCATCTGGGAGGAAGGAGCAAAGACACAGATCCAAAGGACGAGGCCAACCCACTGTGGCACATGCTTGGATGCCCATCAATCACTTGTGTCTGGGGATGCCAGCAGATGCACACACAGTGGCTGGTACTTAGAAAGAAATGAAACCAGCCCTGCCCATAAGGAACACATCATCTGGAATAAGAACTCACCTTACAACCTCAACTAAAAAAGCGAAACAAGACAGAGCATTGCCCATAACTCAGAGATTACCATCCGATGGCTGGTTGTTGGGAGCGGAAGTTGCTGAAGCTGGAGCATTGTGTCCCGACTCTCCTCCACCCCAGCCTTCCCACTCAGGCTACCTCTCTCCCATGTGAATGGTTCCTGAGAACTCACTGTGGACTGCCTCACGGCCCCATTGTCCTCATGATGGGCTGCTAGCTTGAATGAGCTTAAGTCAACAGGTGTCCATCTCAGCAGCATATCAGGACCACCCAGGGACCTTTAAAGGTGACCCAAGTCTGAGTCCAACCTTGGACTGACCAATCAAAGTGCCCCTAAGGGGCACCTGTATCAGTCTCCAGTGGCCAACCAGATTGAGAACCACTGGTTTAAGCAATGAAGTGTCATTTACTTTCCCAATGGAAAAAAAAGCTCCAGAAGGGCCAGCTGGAGCTGCCCTTAGAGACCACAAGAAGCTCTGCTTAAGCATGGTCAATGTCCTCTGTTCCACCTCCCATGGACCTACTGCATCTTAGACCAGTCCCCATGAGCGGAAGCATTGTGGTGACTCTGACCTACACATTCGTGAATAGAGGATAGACCTGCCGGGTCTTGATTCTTTATTTCAAACCTGCTCCCTCTATGGGAGTGGGGGCAGAGGATAAAATAGAAACAAAACAAACAAACCAAACAAAACTCTGATTGCTCCCTAGGGGCACATGACCTTCCTTTGCTGTCTGCACTGAGATGTTAGCCTTGGTC
Source organism: Onychomys torridus (assembly GCF_903995425.1). Lineage (NCBI taxonomy): Eukaryota > Metazoa > Chordata > Mammalia > Rodentia > Cricetidae > Onychomys > Onychomys torridus. Next base: position 48,720,864 of record NC_050446.1, on the reverse strand, counting down.
CAGCTTGTTTCGTGATAACCATCATTCCCAGGAAAGACTAAAGTAAAACCTAGTTATTCCAAGGGTCGTTCATGGACCAGCTGCTTCAGCACCACCTCAGAGAAACTCTGAGGGAAAAGGAGAATTCTAATATGTTCAGAGTTTATGCACACACACACATACAACAAAGTTTTGTTATTGTTTCCTCTGTTTAGTGAAAGTATAGGTATTTCTTCCAGCCCTCAAAAACAGAGATTACCAGGGAATGGGAAAGGGAGGGGGAGGGGGAGGAAAAAGAGGAGGGTTGGAAGGAGGAAGGATGTGATGGATGTGTGACAGATATGCACGTATGGACTATCATAGTGAGTGATGTGCAGTGTAGTGTGTGTGTGTGTGTGTGTGTGTGTGTGTGTGTGTGTGTGTCACAGCAAGTCCATCTCATTTATATAACTAAGATGTGTTGATAATTATAATTTGAAAAAGAAAGAATAGATCTCTCTCCCTGCTGGGGCCAAGCCTCTCCTCCACTACTTTTGGCTGCACTGCTACTGACACCAGGTCTGGGGAGCCTGGGTGCCAAGAAACCCAGTCACTCTTCTGTTCTCTCCTTCTCAGGAGATGGCCCTGGTCAGGTTCAGGGACAGTCTGAGATTTTGCTGCTGTAGCTGATATGGAGGAGCTTGTGCTTCGGGCCGAGCAGGGTCCTGCAGCTGGTGCTTATCAGCCACACCCTGCCACACACAGATGTGTCCACACTGACCTTCCTGGCTGAGGCCGTGTGGGAGCGCAGAGCTTCCCATGAGAACAGAGGACAGAATGATGTAGGTGGGATGGCACCCCGCCAGCTGTTTCAATCTTCATTCTGGCATCCTCTCGGGTCACTGCTCCTCCATGCTCTGGGTCCTTCTGTGAGAAGACAGCCCACCAGCAGTCTCTCTTCACGTCTCCCTTTGCCCAGGCGTGCCCTTTTCCATTCTAAGGCGGAAACCTGTCCATTTGTGGGTACTCAATAAATATTAGTTGAAGAAATAAATAGATGAATGAGTAAACAAATGACTTCTTGTTCATTTATGGAAGACAGGGCTCAGCTTGGTTTTCCTTTGCTTTAGTAGACACGGAGCTTCACTTCTGGACAACGACATGGACCTTCTGCTGAAACTCATCGTTTTTTTTTTTTTTGTTTCGATGGCTCCTGCACCTCCATCCTTCAGAAACATGAACTCCTCCATACAGCTGTGTTCTCAAACTCCACGTTTCTGTTCTCCCACGTAAGGACTTCAAGAAGAGCCCGTGCTTTGTCTCTGTGACGGCTTGCCAGCAATGTCTAGAAAACATGAACACAGTTTCCCCAAATTATTCACGTACTTTCATCTTAAGAAGAAATGAGTTTCTAGCACTTTATGACATCTGAATCTGAGCTAAGAGAAGCATTGCTTCATTTGATAGAGAAGCCGACAGAGCCTCAGGGAAGAAATGGCTCTGCCTGAGGTCACACTGTGAGGAAGCCCTTAAGCTGCTTGCCTCTGGATCCAGTTCTCTCTCTCTCTCTCTCTCTCTCTCTCTCTCTCTCTCTCTCTCTCTCTCTCTCTCTCTCTCTCTCTCTCTCTGTCAACTCCCACCTCTGACTCTGTGCTGCCTCTTTCCTGGGACCAGAAGGAAACCTTTTTGTTTTGTTTTGTTTTGTTTTATGTTTTTCAAGACAGGGTTTTTCTGTGTAGCCCTGGCTGTCCTGGAATTCTCTCTGTAGACCAGGCTGGACTTGAGCTCAGAGAAATCTGCTTGCCTCTACTTCCCTGAGTCCTGGGATTAAAGGCATGTGACACCATGCCCCGCTAGAAGGTAGCCTGTTAAAGAGCATCCTACATGCTCAGTCCAGTGGCTTCTCCTCTAACTGGGTTCTGATAGAAGATCCTCTGTATGGTTCCAGAAGCCACTTCCACACTGACACAAAGTTACAGACCTGGTTTTCCCAAAGTCCACTTATTTCTGTCTCCCTCCACCAGCCCAAGCAATCAGAGAGAGTATTTTTCTCAAACTTTCCAAAGTGACTTCCCCTTTGGGCTGACACTAAGCGTGTGCCGCTTCAGGCCAAGGAATACTGAGTTTATGAGCCACTAAAAATAGACAGTTACAACAGAAACTCCTTCCTACGCCTGCCACGTTCCCTGCTAGCTACACACAAAGACAGACTCGCCAATGAAGAAGGGTGGAAAATAGTGCATACTCCAAGCTACGGTACCAGATGAGAAAGAAATCTAAGAAATAGCAGTGCCGTTGCAGGAATGGGTCTGACTCAAGTATTACCATTGGAAACTAAAAGGTCTATCAGTGCCTTCTCTGGGCCTGGATTCTGCTTCCCACAGCCAAGGGAGGCTAAGGCAACAGTAAAGGCAGGACTGACTAACAGCCAGATTGGCAAGCCTGCCGCAGGTCTGTGCTCAGTTGCAGACTCTCATCTCTCTTGTGAATGAAAACTAGGTTTAATGCATGGTGTCTATTCAGGATCATTCCAGAACAGTTGCAGCAGATAGGGAGAGGACCATTCTTTGTCTTCCTGTACAGGGTCTGCATTTGGCCATTTTGAAGGGTCTGTTCACTTTACCGGATCGGGAAAACAGCCAAGTTAAGTGTTAGCCTTATGTTTCAGTGTTTCCGGTGTCAAGTCAAACATGTACCAGGAATCTCTAAGCCACACCCCACTGACGGAAAGACGTTAACTTCTAGATGTGTTCACTAGGCCTATATAACACTCTAGATGGCGCTGGGATGGAATTGTTGACCACAGCAAGAATGGAGCATCCATGTGTTTTTGAGAACATAGTTGTGTGCTTGGCTAGTCCTGAAGCAAATGACTTTCATGGTCCTCAGTCTATGCAGATATCATAAAACACCTGAAGTTACAAAGGAACAAGAAACAGTGACGACATGGAGAAGAGAAGGGATGTCTTTTCCGTCTAATGCATCCAGAAGGTGAGTGGGGCTCCAATGTGAGTCTCAGGATTCTGTGGTCTCCGGAAGAAATGCATCAAGTTGTGCCAAGCATCGTCCATGCATTTCTTATACTTCAGCTCTGTGTTGTTCATACCGCACTGAGGACGACATGCTATAAGGTCACACTGTTCTTGTTTTCAAGGCTCCCAGGGAAGAACCAGAGTCTTCCTTTATTGGCCATTTCAGCAGCTAAAAATTGTTTTTAGATTTATTTATGGTGGAAGGGGGCACAGCACTTCCCTGGAAATCAGAGGACAACTTCTGGAATGGTTCTCTCCTTCCACTATGTGAGTTCCAGGGATTGAATCTGGGCCTTGGGCTTATAAACACCCTTACCTGCTGAGCCATCCTGCCAACCCTCATTTTTTGATGTTTTAACAGCTCTTAGGAAAAAAAAAAGAAGAAATTCATTTCTAATCCAAATTTCATGTCATTGGGTTTAAATCTGATTGTATGTGTTGTCTAGGGTATCTTTTGTTTTTGTTTTTGTTTTTTGTTTTTGTTTTTGTTTTTGTTTTGTTTTGTTTTTTCGAGACAGGGTTTCTCTGTGGAGCCCTGGCTGTCCTGGAACTCACTCTGTAGACCAGGCTGGACTCAAACTCAGAGATCTGCCTGCTTCTGCCTCCTGAGTGCTGGGATTAAAGGCATGCGCCACCAAAGCCAGTTCTAGGGTGTTTAATTTATATTTTGTTTACCTTCTTATCCTCCTCAGTCCTGTATCAATTCTTTAGCTCTCTTTTCCATCCTGAAGCCATGATGAGTAGTCACCATTCATGGAATGGGACAGAGCATCCTTGTGGTGTGCGTGTGTGTGTGTGTGTGTGTGTGTGTGTGTGTGTAATAGTTCTTCCTGCTCATTAGCTCATGTTGTTAGATGGATGACCAGGTATTACCATTATTTCTATTTTGTACATGAGGAAAAGCGTTGACATGAATTTCCAGGAATTAGAAACCTATTACGTAGCCGGACACAGCCAAATGGACACCCTGTGACTCTCACTGTGAGGCTCTTTTCATAAGAGCTGCTTCTCATGTCTTAGAAGGACCCAGGGAAGCAGGTCCTGTCAGTCAGGATGGAACTCTCCCTCTGTTGTTCCCACCCACCCACCCCCTGCGCGTTGGCCACGCTTGTGTCAGAGTGCATCAGACATTCCATCTTATTGGTGTTCTTCCTCCTGGAGAGTGAAGACTGGCCCCATTCATCCTGAATTCCTCGTTTCTTCTACAATAGCTCAGTCCTTTGTGGGAGTTCGATGAGGTGGGTAGGTGTAGTTAGAGTTTTCCTGCCTGGCCCAGTCAGGACAAATCTCTCTCACCTGCCAGTCCCACAGTCGCTCAGACCCAACCAAGAAAGCACACAGAAACTTATATTGCTTATAAACTGTATGGCCGTGGCAGGCTGCTTGTTATCTACCTTTTCTATCTTAAATTAACCCATTTCTGTTAGTCTATATTTTGCCACATGGCTTGTGGCTTACCAGTGTCTTTACATGTTGCTTCTCATGGCGGCGGCTGGCGGTGTCTCTCCCCAGCCTTCTTCTTCCCAGAATTCTCTTCTCTCTTGTCCCGCCTATACTTCCTGCCTAGCCACTGGCCAAACAGCATTTTATTTGTACAGAGCGATATCCACAGCAGGTAGGATGCGAGAGCAGTAGATGAGTGAATGCAGAAGCATCCGAGAGATGCTCAGAGGCGTAGAGGTGGGGCTTACACTGCCAGGTTTACTACTATGGGGCAGCTAAGCCCAACTGAACAAAGGGTGGCTTCACAAAGGCCCTCCAGAACTGAGCCTTGTACCTTGATGCATTTGTAAAATAAGCTTTACTACACAGCACATTGGAAAGCATCATAACATTCAAATTGCAAATATGTATTTCTGAAGTTGTCAATATTATAAATGTATGTAAATGATGCCAAATATTAAGACAACTATTTTGAATTATCCAAACATATAAAATTCTTTAAAAAAAAAAAAAAGACAAGGTTTCTTTCCTGGCTGTCCTGGAACTGTTTCTGTTGACCTGGCTGGCCATGAACTCACAGAGGTCCACCTGCCTCTGCCTCCCAGGGCTGGAATTAAAGGCATGTGCCACCACCACCCGACTTCTTTTCTTCTTTTAACACTAATCTCTATTATTCTCCATGATAAAATGACTCCTTTTCCCCCAAACACAACTGTCTAAATCTACCAGTACTTATATGACAAACATTTATCCCTTACATTGGCATGTCATGTTTTTGGTCCTTACTTCCCACAGGAAAGCTATGTAGAATAAACCAGCTTAAGATATACAGAGTGTGAGGTTAATAACACTTACTGCTCTGCAGAGGACCGGGATTCAGTTCCCAGCAACAACATGGCAGCTCACAACTGTCTGTAACTCCAGTTCCAAGGGATCCTGTTGTGGAATACTAGTTTAAAATGTGTTACATATGTTTATGCTGTGGAATATTTGTTTAATGATGCAAAGATGTGTTGCATTCTTTTATGTTGCATTTACTTAACTCTGTAAAGCTGTGCTATTTTGCCTGTATAAAACACCTGATTGGTCTAATAAAGAGCAGAAAGGCCAATAGCTAGGCAGGAAAGAGAAATAGGTGGGGCTGCCAGACAGAGCGAATAAATAGAAGGAGAAATCTAGGCTCAAGAGAAGAAGAAAGTAGAGAGGAAGGAGGAGGCCAGGGGCCAGCCACACAGCCACACAGCCACACAGCCACACAGCCAGCCACAGAGTAAGAAGGAAAGAAAGATATATAGAATAGAGAAAGGTAAAAGCCCAGAGGCAAAAGGTAGATGTGATAATTTAAGAAAAGCTGGCTAGAAATAAGCCAAGCTAAGGCTGGGCATTTGTAAGTAAGAATAAGTTTCCGGGGATTTATTTGGGAGCTGGGTGGTGGGCCCCCAAAGAGTAAAAAAAACAATAGGATCCAAAGTCCTCTTCTGGCCTCCATGGATATTAGGCACATGCATATATGCAGGGAAAATGCTCATACACAGCTGGGCAGTGGTGGTGCAGCACACCTTTAATCCCAGCACTCAGGAGGCAGAGGCAGGAGCATCTCTGGTCTAGTTTGAGGCCATCCTGGTCTACAGAGTGAATTCCAGGACAGCCAAGTCTACACAGACAGATCCTGTCTCAAAAACAAAAACAACCAACCAACCAAACAAAATGTTCAAACACATAAAATAGAACAAATCAACCTAAAATATTTTAAAAAGAAAAAAAAAATTTTTCTTTCTTTTTTCCCAGAGTTTCTCTCTATACTCATTGGCTATCCCAGAACTCACCTCAACAGAGATCTGCCTGCCTCTGCCTCTGCCTCCCAAGTGCTGATCAAAGGCATGGACCACCATGCCTGGCTAAAAATTTAAAATAAGACAACAGCAGGTTTGTATGGCTTGGGGAGATGTGAAAGTTCAAATACTCAGAATGAAATCATTAGCGCTGCCGCTCATGATGGACAGAGTGTTTTAACCCAAAGACTTCTCATTATTGAGAGAGTTCTATTCAATCATTGTTGCTAAAATTCCTTCCTTGGGGGAAACACAGAGCAATATCTGCCCCACTCCAAAGTTCCAAAGGCAAACTGAGGCACAATTCTGTCAAAGGTCACTCTGGAGAACCAACGAGTTTATTGAACTTTCTTACATAGTCTAGGTGAGGGATCACAGGAGTGGGGGCCTTCCTGTGGCCACAGAGATGGAATCATCCCTGGTCCCCCACCCGCTAACCCGCCAGGGCACATGCAGCCTGGGCAAGCAGCAGGGAGTAGCGGGATACTCAGGAGAAAGTCTCATGCCCTTTCTCCTGTGCACCTATAGGCTGAGGTGTCAACCAGCCTGGCTGGGATGATTGTTAGCAAGGGAGCACAGTGGAACTCGCCAAGATGGTGGATGCTTGGCTTGGAGGACAGTCACTCACCACAGTCACCCACTGTCACGTGGTTAAATCCTCTGTAGAGGGAAAGCAGTTTGTCCCCAGTTGCCTATGGCCAGACAGCTGAGCAGAAAAGCAGCCTGAAAAGGTGAGCTAAGGTCATATAGGACTTTCCTGCCCCCTCCTCTTCCTCAGTTTCTCATCCTTCCACCACAGCTCTGGATCTGGGGGTAGGGGTAGGGGTTTAGGGGAGGGGGAGCTTGCCTCCCAAACCCTTGAACGTCAAACCCAGTCCATGTTGCTCTGCTGAACTTTAACCCTCACCACTGTCTCAGGACGCAGTTCCCACAAGACCCGGCCTGAGAGACTGGATGTGGAGTCAGGCTGACATTGGCTTCAGAGCAATCTGCTCTTTCTCATCAGCCTCCCAGATTCCTAAGACCCCATTTTCCTGCACTAAGGACTGAACCTCCACCAGCATGGGAAACAAGCGAAACCTCCCTTCCATTAAGAGCTTTCAGCACCAAGATGGTCACAGGGAGGGGAACCTGGGCCCCATCAAAACCAAATAGCTCTGCCTGAGGTCTTTCTAAAAGAGTTATCCCTTTCCAGGGGGAGAAGCCATCACCTCCTATACCACTTATTATGGGCTTCAAATTGTTGACTGTGATGAAGCAAGATTATGTACAGGAAACAACCACTTCCCTTTTCCTTCAGAGGGCCTAAAAGTTTTTGATCTTAGATAAGGAGCCATAAATAATCACATAAACAATTACTCAGCCTTTGCCTTTTTTTCTTTTAATCCTAGAATGATACTTTAGCAATAGCATCAACAACAACACCACCTCCCTTCCATTTTCACAGTGAATAAAAAAGGATGAAAACTTAAGTACTTGAAGCTCTTTGCTTTTAAGAATTCCCTTTAGCCGGGCAGTAGTGGCGCACGCCTTTGATCTCAGCACTCGGGAGGCAGAGCCAGGTGGATCTCTGTGAGTTCGAGGCCAGCCTGGTCTACAAAGCCAGTTCCAGGAAAGGCGCAAAGCGACACAGAGAAACCCTGTCTTGAAAGAATTCCCTTCACTGTGAGAAGGCACTGATGCAAATTCATGGTGGCTCCTAACTGGCTGACTGTGCCTGAGTAGGCACCTGGGGACAAACTGCTCTTCCCCCAGCAGAGAATATCACCATTGGACAGCTTATAACTGCCTTGAATGACTCTCCTCTGAGCCAAGCAACCACCATCTTGGGGAGTTCTACTGTGCTGCCTTGCCACTTCGCTGAAGGAACTAGATTTTCTTAGCTTTCTTCTGGGGGCTTTCCACACTTGGGCCTCTGCCTAGAAGACACACAATCACCACATGCCACCTTACACTTACTCAGAAATCACTCTCTATGGGAAACCTTTCCAGAGCCATGCCACACCCCCAAGACTGGATTAAGTGTCCTTCCCCCAAGCATGACCCCACAGCCCCACAACAGTGACACCACAGTAGTTACTGTACCCCCAAACCCGGATAAGCCTTCCACCATCTTTCTAATTTGTGGAGCACTTGCAAAGGACTCTTACTCAGAACCCACTGTAAAGTAGCAGATGCTTCCAGGAAACGATGGTTGAAGGAAAGAGACCCAACACTCAATGCCATCTGCAGTATACCCACTCCAACTAAGATCCTCAGGTAGGAGTATGCACATATCCTTGCACTTGTACTTTCTCATCGGGACCGCCAGCCCACAAATAATGACATGGAGACTTAGTACAAATTATGAATGCTCGGCCTTAGCTTAGGCTTGTTCCTAACTAGTTTTTTATGACTTAAATTAACCCATATTTTTTCATCTCCATTCTTCCACGTGGCTCGTTACCTCATCTCCGTATTGCCCATCCTGCTTCCTCCATGTCTGGCTGGAGACTCTGGCTTTCTTCTTCCCAGAATTCTCCCTTTGCCCCGAAGTCCTGCCTGCCTATTCTCTCCTGCCTATCTGTTGTCCGGTCAGCTTTTTATTACACCAATCACACAGTGTACAACTAGTCCACAACATATCCTTGGGGAAATTTCACTATTTGTTGAAAGAATAGGGGGAACCTAGAGATCTGCACCCCAGGAATGGGAATGGAATGTTTTATGTGAAGGCCTCATCTGTCAATTTTATAGGACCCATTTTTAAAATCGGTGGCCTTTTAACATTTGTCTACCTTATCCATTAAAGTATCAGTTCCTGGGCTGGCAAAATAGCTCAAGACATAGAGGTGCTTACTTGTCAAGACTGATAATCTGAGTTTGATACGCTGGTGGGATATAGTGGAAAAGGGAACAGACTCCCGCAAATTGTCTCCTATCACAAAGCCTGCATGCCCTCTTCCAAATAAATTAATGTGAACTCTAAGTTCCTTAACGACAGTATCCCTGAACCAAAGACAGCTTGCAGGATGGAGGGATGGACCAGGGGCTTCGGGTTAAATGAAGAAATCACACAGACAGACAGCTTTGGCACTGCAGGGATAGGAGACCTGGGACCAGGGCACAGTGTGAGGCCCAGGGCTCTCCCAGAGTCTTAGGGGAGAGGAGTGGGAACACACTGCTTACGGTGGTAAGGTTTCCCAGAAAGTCAGGGGAGGGACATCCGAGCCTGACGCTTAGTGCTCTAAAGATACTTATCAGGCTCTGACATGAGTGGCTTTTTCAGACCAGAGAAAGAACACAAGCAATCTGAACCGAACTTAATTGGCCTGGACAGTGCCAATAGTAACATACGTTACCATGGCAGCTAATGCACACACTCCTTCTCAACAAATAAGACCTCCTTATCTGCTTTCTAAAGAAAGAATAAGTGGCCAAAGGGAAGAAGGCAAAGCCACCGTCCTGCAGAAGATGCCCATTTCCTCGTGCTGTTACTTTTCTGGATTCTGCCTGTTGCCTGAAAAGCTGACAGCTCATTACTTGGATCCCAAAGAGCAAACAACCCTCACTTGATCACAGGGGCTGCCAGCAGCCTGCAAGGAAACACTGCGCTCCTCGGTTTGACTGCTGGACGGTGGAGGGCATTTTGAGGCCCAGAGGGAATTAGGGGAAATATTTAGAATCCATTCCTGACGACATAGGTAGTAATTACGGAAGAAGAAATGGAAACTCGAAAAAGCTCTAGGAAATGAGTTCTGCCTTTAAAGGCAGAGGATGATCTTATCATATTTTACAGTGACATTACATGCGGATGCTTTGAAAACTTCTCTGGTGGAAATGATCTGGAATCGGGGCTCCACTGAAGATTAAAGGGCTTGGGGCGGGAGAGGGGATGAACTCACTTCTTTGTTTCATTGGTTCAGCTCCAGCCTTTCTCCTTCATAGAAAACAGAAGCAGAGAAAAAAGCTCTGAGGTCATCTTATGGATGCCCTGAGGGTCAGCACCAGCCTGTTCTCTGCGGGGCTGGGTGAAGCGCTTGGTTCAAGCAATTTTGAAAGAGTTTAAATAATGCAGCTCCCTCCCACCACTTCCTTCAGCAAATTTTAGTATTCATGGTCTAGAGCAAAGGTTTTTTGCTTTGTTGTTGTTGGTTGTTTTTTTTTTTTTTTTTTTTTTTTTTTTTTTTTTTTTTTTTTGTGTGTGTGTGTGTGTGTGTGTTTGTGTGTGTGTTTTAAACAAAATGACAGCAGACAGTGAGTAGCTGGCTGTTGCTTTCAGGTCAGCAAGCTGCAGATCCTGCTGTTGTCACAGTATGATACTGACCATGCTAAGAGCTGGCTCCCAGGATGCTACATATCTGTGGCACTTTCAGGGTTTTGTGGAGTAGTATAAAGTTTTATTTTCTCTCTTTTTATACTTTTTTTTGGAGGAGGGGGTATGATCTGTGTATATGGGCAGGTGCATGTGTGTGTGTGCACAGGTACATGAATGTACCTAGTGGCCAGAGGACAATCTTGGCTGTCATTGCTCTGGTTCTGGTACTGCCCACCTTGTTTTCTGAGACAGGGTCTCTCACTTGGCCTAGAACTGACCAAGTAAGCTAGGCAGGCTCTGCTTCTCCAAAATTGAGATTACAAGCTCACACCACCATACAGGGCTTTTTTTTTTCTTTTTCTGGGGGGATCAAACTCAGCTCCCCCTGCTTGCAAGGCAAACATTTTTCTGAGTTATCACTCCAGCCATTTTTTACTTAGACATGTGTCCTAGAGGAACTCATCAACTAAGGCCAGCCCACACTTATCTGAGATTATCTTTAAACCTTGCTGAGGGACACCCAAGCAGGGAATCTACAGGTCGGCAAGAGACTCTGTGTGACATTTAGACAATTGTCCGCGTCAAAACAGGACCTCTTAGAGAGTTTCCTAAAAGGTAGAAGAATGGCGGCTGGCAGGGGGCCCTGAGATTCCTCATGTAGAGCAAAGATGTTGAGTGCCCCTGCACTGGAGTCCCTGACAGGAAAAACAAAAAACAAAACAAAACAAAAAACATGTAAGATGGACTGTTCCGCTGCTGGTGGGGGATGCTGGGAGAAGAAGATGGACTGTTCCGCTGCTGGTGGGGATGCTGGGAGAAGAAGATGGACTGTTCCGCTGCTGGTGGGGGATGCTGGGAGAAGACAAAGAAAGGTGAGAAGTCTGAGACAGTCTAACGAGGGCAAGGCAAAATTGTCACTCAAGGAGAATAACAAAATAAGCCATGGTGAAGTTCTGCATGGTCCCAGTTGGTAATCCATTTTCTGTTCTGCAAGAACCATGCATCCTCCCGGGTGGTGGTGGCGCAAGCCTTTAATCCCAGCAATCGGGAGGCAGAGCCAACCTGGCTACTAAGTGAGATCCAGGAAAGGCGCAAAGCTACACAGAGAAACCCTGCCTCAAAAAACCAAAACCAAAAACAAAAAAAGAACCATGCATCCTCCATTTTGGGCTCTGGTGAGATTTCGTATCAATTCTTGTGTCGGCCACCAACACATGATGCAGCCTGAAAGAACCTCCAGGTCTGATGAGCCAATGGTCCTAGAAGGTGAACTACACCCTGGACATCACATGCATGGACTTGGACCACGTAGAGAGACATCTTCGAGCAGGGAAGGTCTAGTGGAAAATCTCCAGGATGTAGAGTTTAAAAGTTCAGATTTCAAAAGCGCACACTTCTTCTTTGGTTATCAGCCTGTATTAGGGCAATAGGCTAATCTGCCTGATGTTTCATATGTGGCAAAACCACGAAGAGTCTATTTCTCGCCCTGGACACATCTTGACCTTCGTAGACCCAGTCCTCTGCCCACAGCTGGCTGCGTGACTGACAGAGTGTGAGAAGAGATAAGCATTGCGCTTGGGCCAGGGCTGGGATGTGCAGGCTCAGTGTGCGAGAATTGCTCAAGTCCCAGAGTGAGTGGGGCTGGAGTCGTACACAGCAGCCCCTCCTGGTGGCTCTTTAGAAGCCCCAGTGGCAGGAATGCATGCTTCTTCCTCCATAGCTGCAGATTCCCAGTCTATCCCTCACCAGCTCCTGCATCTGCCAGTTATGCCATCCTTGATGAACTTCCGAGATGTATTCCCAAGCTGGCCCTTCTCAAACATCACCAAATCACCCTACTTACTCTTGGTTCCCTAGGTCGTAACAGTCCGCGGGGGATCCCTCCTGCATCGTGCTTGCGAAGTGTCTGTCTTAGAGTCTCCTAAGGAAGCACCAGTGACTGTAATTTCCTCTCTTCCCTGGGGATCTGGTTTTTCTCGTTGACCAGAAGAAGCAGAGGAGGGTGTTGAGGAGGACGCACCCTTAGCAGTTTTCTGTACCAATCACCATCACCGAATAAAAGGGAAGACGGCAGGGTCGCCTCGAGAGCAAATGTGCGACCTCCTACGGGCAAGGTCATTTGTTGGTTGAGTCCTTAAGTCCCAAGCTCTGCATTCACAGCAGGAACCCCTTTATAATAGTAGGAGAGTTGGCTAGCCACAGTGCATAACATAGGGGGAGATAGTTCAGGATTGTCTTTCAGTTGAGACTTCTAGAATAAGCCGTTTTACAGGTTTCCTAGAATCTCTAGACAAAAAGTAAATGGGGCAAAAAGGAGTACCCCTCATCTCCTGTACCTCGAAGGTTCCTGCCGTTGTTCTTTAGCTAAAATTCGGATTTCTTAAACTCTACCTATAAGTTTTGTTTCTGCTCTGTGGTCATGTGTTCAAGATGGCCCAGGTCTCAGACCCTGCATGTGGAGGCGTTCTGTGTCTGAGGATGCTGGAGTCAAAACCTACAAGCGGCATCCAAAAAGCTACATCAGAAGAAGGAGCCAATGCGAAGGTATTGGGTCCCCTCAGGCTCGCTTCACAGAATTTGCATGTGACTGACTTACCTGCGTCTCAAAACCAAAGCCAAAAATCTATGGGAATATCTGTAAGTTACAGGGACACCCCTTGGTTCTGAAAAATGGGGAAGGAGAAAAGGCGCCGTGTTCTAAGAGAATAAAGCCCAGGCGAACCACCAGCTAACCAAAAGGAATTCTTGGCTGCAGTTACTCCTCCCTCCCCACCTCATTTAAAAGACATAAGTGAGATGCTAGAGGACAGGTGAACCTCTGTGAATTTGAGGCCAGTCAGTTCTATATAATGAGTTCCAGGCCAGCTATGGATACTTAGTGAGGTCCTACCTCCAGAAAAATAAAAAGGAAATAAGAAAGGGTAAGTGAGATGCTTTCGCCTGTTGCAGTGAAGCTAGCTAGAGCTTAGGAAGCTAGCATCTAGTGCTGTGATTTGGGGTAAACACTCCCTTATCTCCACCCCCACCTCTGCTGTGCTGGTTAGCCATAGGCTTGGCAAGGCGAGGTTTTCCACCCGTGCAGCTCCGTTCTTCGGCTTGCTGCCTCCCAGTTTTGCAAAACAGTGTCTCAAATCCCCGGCTCCCTCCCAGTCCTATTAGGATTCGCTGAGGATTTAAAACAAAGCTTGGCATTCACCGGAAGCCGGGCTTTCTATTCTCTCTCCCGATTGCTATGTTAATGAATCCGTTGGATGTCACTGTGACCTACAAGCTCCTATACTGGGAGTGAGTCCTGCATCTGAGCTCCTAATGCGTCCCTCTAAGAAGAAAAGAAAGGACTTGGGAAGACCTAGGGGGATTAGAGGATTTGGGGTACCTTCTGAGACCCAGATCATAACTGTGAGAAGATGGGACAGATCACAGCCATCCTTGTCATTGAGAGTGAGGAATGGCTGTGGGTGGTGGTGGTGGTGGGGCGGTTCTGCATCACAAAGATTGCTGAAATCCAGGCGGCTGAAGAGGAAGTGAGAGACCAATGGCAATGTGACCTCAGTGACAGAAAAGTCTGTGTCACATTGCTGGGACAGTTTATGGCAAACGTCTCTTTGTCTAGGGTTTGCCTCTAAATAGAAATGCTGACATTGCCAGTCTAGTGAACACAGTCCTGTCATGGGGAGGGCTAAAGGGATTTGGTGAACTTTATCTATTTGCATCTACTAATCTTTTGTTGTTGTTGTTGGTTTGTTTGCTTTTTGGGTTTCTCTGTGTAACTTTGTGCCTTTCCTGGAACTCCCTCTGTAGACCAGGCTGGCCTCGAACTCACAGAGATCCGCCTGGCACTGTCTCCCAAGTGCTGGGATTAAAGATGTGTGCCACCACTGTCTGGCTACTAATTTTTTAAAGGCTGAGGAATTAGGAGTTAGGTGTATTTGAGCAGTTTCCCGTAGAGTTTAATTAACTTGTCCCCGAACATGAATTTGTATGAGCAGCTTAGATGTTTGGATTGTTTCTTTGAGGTTCCACCCACAGAGACCTTCCCAGATACCATAGGCATGAGCGGATGAGTAGATGTGGAGTTTCTGCAAAGACACCACAGCTGTGGAGAGTGACTGGTATTGTGTCAGCCACACACATTCCCTAGTGTCACCTCCATTGCTCCACAAACAATACTGATAAGGATGGCTGAGGCCTCCCTTCCACTCTCCACCGCAGCTAAGGAAATGACCAAGGCTGGTATTTCAGAAGTGTGATGTCCATGGCGGGAGTCTGGCTATGCAGAGCACTACACTGAGAAGTAAGCAGAAAGTATTCAAAAGCTCTGTGTCTGTCTGTGTCTGCTAAAGGGCATGGCCAGCCATGGGATGGGCCAGGGGAGCTTCATCTTTCATAAGCTTTTTGAACAGCAGTCACCCTGGCCCTCCAGGGCATCTGCCATTCATAAACTTGTCTCCCTTCCTTTGGACCTTAGGAAATGTTCTATGCCATTATTTCCTCACAGAGAATGGTCTCCTGTATAGTTTGAGTAGAGGAAGGGCTCGGCTGATTCATTACAGTTTAAATGCTGTGTTTTTCAGTGTGTCTTCACACCCCTCCCCCATTCAAAAAGGCAACGTTGATGGCCATCAGGTAGCTGGTGAGGCCAGGGCTCTGGCTTATCAGGCCTTTAATGAGTCCACAGAATCCATTCTGCTGATATGCAAACACCTCACCGGTTTTGGATCCAAACAAGTTCTGTTATAGGGAACACACAGACAGAATTTAAAATGTAGATTATCAGAAATTTAGTACCAAGATCCAGTAGCTCAAAATAAGTGTAAATGACCCCAAAACATAGGTCACAATTAGAAAGGACAATATAGTGTTACCACAGAAAAATATGTCAAAATGTAATCAGAAGTAAGGTTGGGTGCTAGGGCTTATACATATGCATAGGCACACACAGACACATATACCCATGAGTATAGTTTTGCATGTCTGTGAGTTTGTGTATAAATGCATGAGTGTGTTAATGTGAGAAATCCTTGGAGTCTGCTTTAAGGGCAAAGGAATTTATTTGGGGGAATTTGTTGTAGGATCCCGGAAGGATGTGGCATGGTCCCTCGCTGTTATTCTGCCTGGGATCTGCCTGGTCTGTCCCAGGATCCAAAACCACGAGCAAGCAAGGAAGAAGTCACGTACATACGTGCACCTCAGGTCTTAAGGGTCCCCAGCGGCCATGCTCAAGGGGCAGGTACTTCAAGGTCATAGGTAGGTGTAGCAGTAGCAGTTGCCTGTGCCTTACTAAGGGCGTTGCTTCAAGGCCATAGCTGGAACAGCTATCCACTACAGTATGGAGAGATGGAGAGAGAGAGAGAGAGAGATGGAGAAAGGTATCCTGGTTGCACTCTCTCTATCATTTCCTATTTCTTTCTTTCTTTCTTTTTTTTAAATGATTTATTTATTTTTGTTTTCTGTGCATTGGTATTTTGCTTACATGTATGTCTGTGTCAGGGTAAAGGGTCCCCCAGAACTGGAATAACAGACAGCTGTGAGCTGCCTTGTAGGTGCTGAGAACTGAACCCAGGTCCTTTGGAAGAGCAGCCAATGATCTTAACCACTGAGCCATCTCTCCAACCCCAAATCTAATGTTTTTTGTTTGCTTGGTTTTTTTTTTTGTTGTTGTTGTTGTTTTGTTTTGTTTTGTTTTGTTTTTTTCCTCGAGACTGAGTTTCTCTTTGTAGTTCTGGCTGTCCTGGAACTCACTCTATGGACTAGTCTGGCCTTGAACCCACAAGATCCGCCTGCCTCTGGCTCTCGAGTTCCAGGACTAAAGGTGTGTGCCACCACCACCCTCATTTCCTATTTCTAACAGGCAAAGAAGATCCAAGATTCCAGTTCTAGGATGAGTGGACCTCTGAGGACATGAGACAGGACACCGCAGCAACTCGCAGCAATTCTTGTGACTTTTCCCATGACACGTATCCTTTGTCTTTGAGCAGGGACCTAGTGACCCGGCCTGTCTCCTGCTGACCTCCTGATCCCTGGCCACAGCCTACAGAGGTAGTTCAGGCTGCTACAGAGGTAGTTTGCTGCAAAGTCCCATAGACCTAGTCTGTTGCAGTGCCCAACAGGAAGGCGAATTCTTTTCTGGACAGCAGGCAGACAGGGGAGCCTGGAACCTGGATGCAAGGACACATTTGCAGAGGCAGCTGTTTAGACCACAGCTGTCTGTCGCAGGCAAAGTAGCAGAGAGACTCAGATGACAGAGCAGTGTTTCCAGATGGCATCTGAGGCAGCGGGGTGTCATGCTTGCGAGCCATTCACGGAAGTTATGCTCCACCAGTCAAGGGACTCTTTCCTCACTTCCGGAGACAGGAACTTTATTCTAGGAAAGTACGACCTCCCTCAAGCAAGCTTTGCCTGCAGGTTGCCCCTTGTGATCAAGGGTGGGAGAATCTCTAGGGTGTTTAAGTTAGAATGGCTGACCTTTCCATCTCAGGCATTTGCCTGCCACCTTTGGGTTGCCAACATCCTTCCTGCATGTTCATGGGACCATAAGGAAACCAAACACAAAAGGACAACTCTGGGCTCAGGGGAAAGCTGGGATGAAGGAGCCAAGCTTCCTACTAAGAACATGCTGAAGTTGGTAGATAATTTTCAGGCATTTGGTCCAAGTGCCTGAACTAGACAGAGGGTAATTTATTCCTTCAAAATAACTTCAATGCTCATTTGTTTTATCCCCTGATGGATTTCATTCAAAGTTATTTACTTATTGCAATGAAAGATTCAAGCTCAAAGATGCTTAATTATGCCCAACCTTGATCCCATTAAGCAGATTAAAAGTCTTAACATATTAGCTGGCCCCTGTACAGCTAGTCCCCTAGATATGCATGTTCAATTGCACTTTGCAAAAAGCAAGAAATTACATCAACCTTAAAACAGTATTTATTCAGGATTTGGTTCACTTCTGAGCTTATTCTTGGCTTAATTGTACTCAGCAAGGGAATAATATTACAGTGACAGCCACTGAATTCATAAATACATTTCGGTTAGCAAGAAAGGCCGAAAGAGTCAACCAGTGTAAATTATCCTTGGCTTCTGAGCAATTACTCTTTCAAGGACTTGGGAAATTGTTAAGTCTTCTGGTTCAGCGCCAGCAGTGTTCTTCAATGTGGAGCTGGATGAAAGGAGAGAATAGCACACCTCCATGGATGAGCCTCTCATAATACGGAACTCCTTAAAGGAGAGCCCCCCCCCCCCCAAATCTAAGTACTGTGATGTCTGCTGATGATACTTTACTTACCACACAAGGCAGGCAGATACATAGCTTGGAAGGAGGCTGTAATTATGAATGATGTATATAATACAATATTTTGATGCATGACCAAGTTTTCCTTGACATGTTGTACTGAGACATATAGTAAAGGTAAAGCCATCTGTGTTTAAAAATATGCAAGAGGTACATCGGAGCCTGTGCATGCATGTATGTGTGTACAGTGTGGTATGCTGGTAAATGTTTAACAACCAAAGCTAGGGAATAAAAGGCCTTGTTGTAGTGCTTGCCAATTTCCGTGATGATGTAAATAGTCCTACCATGGCCTGTTTTAATCTACCAATGTGGATTCACTGAATACAGAGCCGAGGAGAGAAGTATAGGCATAGCAAAACTTATTATACAGGATTCCCAGCACATAGATCTCACAGATGCAAATTATTATGGAGGAATACATTTCGATAATTTATTTTATTTTCTGGGAACATCATTTATTTGCCGTTTATATGAATGTTAATATAACTCTGGAGCCACAGCTCTTTGGGTAAGAGCACTTGATGTTCTTGCAGAAGACCCAGGTTCAGTTCTCATCATATGACAGATCATAATTGTCTGTGACTCCAGTTCCAGGGATCTAATGCCCACTTCTGACCTCCACGGAAACTGCGTGTACATACATGCAGGCAAAACGTTCATATGCATAAAATGAAAAGAAATAAATCTCTAAAACAATAATAACCGTGTTTAACTGCTGACTTGTAAGTCTTTTTTTTTTTTTTTTTTTTTGGTTTTTCGAGACAGGGTTTCTCTGTGTAGCTTTGTGCCTTTCCTGGAACTCGCTTTGTAGCCCAGGCTGGCCTGGAACTCACAGAGATCCGCCTGGCTCTGCCTCCTGAGTGCTGGGATTAAAGGGGTGCACCACCACCACCACCACCCCCCCCCCCGGCTGTAAATCTTAATATCGGTGCTCAGGAAGCAGAACCAGAACTGATGTGTGTGTGTATGAGTGTGTGCAAGTGTGTGAATAATTCATTGATATAAGACTATCTCCAGGTCAAGGAAAGCATGGATGCTAGAGCCCTTTCCTCTGAGTAGAGAAGGACTGCAGAGCAAATCAGAATGCCCACTAGGTAGAGCAACCCTCGCCGTGAAATCCAGACTATATACTCCAAATCTAGGTTATAAATTAGGTTAGGAATTCAAGAATGCCTAAGAGTTTGGTGGAAGCAACATTAATGCCAAGTTGCAAGGGATGAGATGTTCCTACTGTGGCTACCTCTATCCCACAGAGCGGCCGGTGGTAACGTGGACAACGGCACAATCTCCTCAGAGAACTACTCAAAGGCTATTTTGCCCTTATAGTCCTTCATTTCACAGCAAAAACAACAAAACAAAACAAAACAAAATTATCTTTATTAACAAATTTTTTTTTCTTGTTTGTGAACCAAAGAGCAAAAGAAAAGGTTGCTGCAATCCTCACACACACACACACACACACACACACACACACACACACACATATACACACACACACACATACACACACACATATACACACACACACACATACACACACACACACATACACACACACACATACACACACACACACATACACACACACACATACACACACATACACACACACACATACACACACACACACACATACACACACATACACACACACACACACACACACACACACACACACACACACACCCGCCAGCTCCCCTTTTGTACCAGCTCCCCTTTTGTAGTGTGCACTGGTCATAGACTCTCCTTTTGCTCTAACCCATTATTTACCTTCTTTGTTTATCAACTGACTTATCAGCTCTTCTGCCAAGGAGTGGGCATAGGACCCAGGCCTGGAAAACTAGACCATCGCCTCCCTCTGGGAATCGGGAAGCCAGGAACGCTAAACATGCAGGGTTGGCTCTTCAACAGAAGAACTATGTACCTTGTTTTCCACCCAGAGTGTTAGGACTGGATGTGATTACCAGCATGGTGACCTGTGCTGTCTGTAGGGCCAGGACACACCTGAATCCCCCGGACTATGCCACCCACGCCTGGACTGCTCAGCTCTCAGCAGCTCATGGTAACTTTCCGCCATCTTTATCTTCCTCTTTTCGCCTCGGTCTTCATTGGCTCCCCCTCCTCCTGTTTCTTCTGTCTTTTGTTGCCTTTCCTCCCCGCTGTTTTCCCTCCCTCTGCCTTTCTTGTTTTCTCCATTAGGCTAGTTTCTGTCATTTGCAACCAAGGATTCTAACTAATTTTAGAGGCCAAAAATGTGAATCCCTTCCTCCTCCCTGCAACAAGAAATCTGTTGAGGGAGACAGGTGGACGGCTCATTTCTGGAACTTAGAAAATTGAAGCAGGAAGATTATGAATTTGAGGCCAGCCTGGGCTACATAGAAAGACTTTTTTTTAACAAACAAACAAACAAACAAACACAAAATCACTGGGAAGAAGCTAAGAAGTAAGAGGAAAACCAAGGGCCAACTTAAGGAAATTATGCAGAAGGTGTGGGGAGACCGGCCTAACGGACTCTTGGTGATTAAGGGTACATCTTTATGTTCAACCCCAAACTCTTTAGCAATACACTTGTTGCCGGGTGGTGGTGGTGCACACCTTTAATCCCAGCACTCGGGAGGCAGAGCCAGGCAGATCTCTGTGAGTTCAAGACCAGCCTAGTCTACAGAGCGAGCTCCAGGACAGGCACTAAAACTACACAGAGAAACCCTGTCTCGAAAAAAACCAACCAACCAACCAAACAAACAAACAAACAAAACAAAAAAGAAATACACATTTAAAGCACTCTACATTTCCCGCACAAATGATTTGAAAACATGTGTTGTTAATTAAAAGGAAACCCAGGAACAGCAGCCATTTGCTCAGTGTCACTAGGAGATGGAACAAGAATGTCTCCAGGTCCCATCCAAATGTCTACCATTACCTGCCACGGTCCCGAGTCAGGGTTTCCCCTTGATCTTTTCACCTCTAATCATTTTTATCATTTTAATTTTTCTATTATAGAAACTGTATTCGGATATCATCTTTGTATTGTATGCACTATACTTACATCAGTTATCTTTCATAATGAAAATTGGATCGTGCACAAATAACTGTGAATACTTAACTATGACCCACGTCTTTGCCCTTGACTTCCCAGCTTCATCAGTTGCCACGCCCATCTTGTACTCTGGCACTCTCAAATTTTCATTGGTTTTCCAGACACGAGGGTTTTCTTTCTCACTGTTGTGCTTCTGCTGAGGCTGGCCCTTCTCCTCCTCCTTCTTTTGGTTTTTTTTGAGACAAGGTTTCTCTGTGTGGCTCTCTCTGGCTGTCCTGAAACCATGCTATGTAGACCAGGCCAGACTCGAACTCAGAGAACCAAATGCCTCTCTCTGCCTCCGGAGTGCTGGGATTAAAGGTGAGTGCCCAGCTTTGAGGCTGTCCCTTCTTTCTTGAGATACTCATTTCTCTATTCTCTGTACAAAAAAGTCCAAAGCTTCCATGTAGGAAGTCTGCCTGGAACTCTTCACCCAAGAAGCTCCCCAGCTCATGATTGCACCCTTAGATCACGTTTGCACCATTGCTATTGTTATAACCAGGGGAAAATGTGTATTGGCTCCCCCGCCCTGAACTTCCTTCTCGGGAAAACACAGTTACTTATCACTACGATTTTGTCCATTATTTGGTACATGTTAGGCACGAGGCATATTTCTAAATGGATGATTACATGAATGAGTAAGTGAGGATAACAGATATTCTTTAAGCGATTATGAGGCACTATGTATTTTACCTGCATTATTTTGTGTAATTCCCTCCAGAACCCCATGAGGAAGAGTCTATTAATGCAGTTCACCCACAAGGAAATGAAAGCTTAGCTTTTTGAGTCACACCCAACAGTCCTACAGGAAACAGTGGTACAACCAGTATTTGGCCCAGGGCATTGGTTCCTTCTCCTGTTCTTACACTAAACTGCCTCCCACACCACGACTCTGCCACTCTACATATTCACTTGTTCTTTCTTCTGTCTGGGGTTCGGGGTTCTACACAGTCAGCTCTTATTCTGGAAGTTATCCAGGCATCTAGGTACACTCACCCCACAATCCTGGTTGTACTCGCCACTGAGTTTTGATGAAAGAGCAGTCTGACCTCAGCTCAGAGAATCCGTGTGAAGGGGTCAGGGTCCCCATGCCCCAGAACAAAGCCCTTTGGGGGGATTCATTTCTGTCCTTCCAGGTGGGGCTTTTTGATTTAAAGAGCTCGTTTCTTAATTAGAGCATTTCCCAGCTAAGTAAATAGGAAACCTAAATTCAGCTACGCCTTTGGTTAGCAAGTCGTAACTTCCATGTTTCTTCCCAGAATCTTTGTGGGAAAGAGGAGAGGGGAGGAAGGTAAGGAGAAGCCATGGTCTAGGGACCGAGGTGACCCAGTGAGTGCTGACAAGGTAGAAGCTGTGCCAACTTAGGCTGCAGACTTATTAAACCCAAACACTGCCACCCTTCCAGGAGTTAAGTATTAACCAGCGGGGCTGTTCCTTCCGTTGGGCATTAATCAGACCTTGTTCAAATAAGTAATTCTGGGAGTTACCTTCCAGGAAGTCTGCCTGAAGCCTGGTAAGGATTTCTGCACATCCTACGAAGCAAAGTCCATGGTTTTCACAAGGAGGGAAAAAGGACTCCATAGAGTAAGGTGAAGATGGAAATGTCTTCAGATTTAATTGGGTGGAACACCACCTAGAGGACCAGAATGAAGTCTGCATAGCAACAGAGCCTACCTCCCTGAGGGCACAGGAGGCTGTTGGACTTCCTAGGGACTTGATGACTTCTTTTTATGTGTTGTGTGTATGGTTCTGTACTTAAATATCACAGAGAATTGAAGCCTGGAGGCAAGGTGGGCTAGACAGACATCCCCCCCTCCCAAGATGCTGAATGAACTGAACTGGGTCTTTAAGAACACTATGGGTTTTAACCTAAGAAAAAGGTGGACAGTAGGAGATTGAAGCTAAGGATTCCCTGAGACTGGGGATGCAGATAGTCTCAAGTCACCATGGGTGCAGGACTTAGGGGCAGACTAGATGAACCCCTAATTATTCCAGCTGGTAGATATTGAGTGTGCTCAAACACTCTCTCGTTGACACCCAGTAAGACAAGAAAGCTGTGAGATCAGATGTCACATGAGCAGAACAGTGAGGGGTGGGGGGGGACGACACAGGACTGTGGTCACCAACGTATTTCTGTATTCTTTAAATCCAACACCTTTACCTCTGAAGCTTGGTCCTAGATCATGAGAACAACAGGCCCAGCAGTCTACTCATGGGTTTTTCAAAGCGATGCTTCCCAGACCAGACAACACAGACAGTTATATCCTAGTCTTTGTTCATTAGTTGTACTTAGGAAGATAAAAACCACTAAGATAAGAGTCCAGACCAGGCCTGTCCTGAGCGTGAAGTTTCCTGGATGGTCTGACCGGTAATCTTCCCGGCATAGCCCATGGCAGTGTTACCTGGGGGCATGGAGAATAGAAATTCCTGTCCTTCTGAGTCACTCACTGCATATTCTTGGGTAACTTGCTGAGCCACCCATGGCTAACTGGGGATGAGGAAACAAGACACCCAGGGCATCAATAATTCCAAGGAATGAAGGAGAGATTAGCGGCAATATCTGCAGGATTACAAGAAGCCACAAAGCCCCTCTTTTTGGCACGAACATTCTTAACCAGAAACATAAATATGCTTGGTCACTTGTATTCTTACTAAGATCATTTTACAGAGGCCAGTGAGATGTTACTGAAGACACTACACTGGGATTTTAACATCAGGTGACGGTCACCATGTTCTCATACTTTACTGCCCCTGAAGTATAGAAGTGTTTTACATCTTTAATTTTCATGCTGCTGAACAAGAGGTTCAGCTTATGATTTTTTTTTTTTTTTCAAGACAGAGTTTCTCTGTGTAGCTTTGGAGCCTGTCCTGGAACTCACTCTGTAGCCCAGACTGGCATCGAACTCACAGAGATCCACCTGCCTCTGCCTCCCGAGTGCTGGGATTACAGGTGTGCGCCACCATCGCCTGGCCAGCTTATGATTCTTAATTAAGTATGTATGCATTAATTTTCTCAGTAGGAGTATGGACACCTACCTCCATTGTCCAACTGACTAGAAGAAGAGATGGCTGTGCTGGAGCCCAGAATCTTCCCCAAGACTGACGTGCCAGAGACACCCAGCAGTGCTTCTAGACAGTAAGAGAGGTCCACTTCAGCCACACCTCCTTCGGTGTTCTGACGGGACACACAGGAATGTATGAGTCCCCCCAGCCCTCATGAGCAGATAGGAGAGCTCTCTGGAAGACTGTTGGCAGAAATGGACCTGAGTTGTTGTTGTTGTTAAAAAGGATTGGTGTTTCCAAGAGCAACACTGCTTAAGATGTCAGCAGTCCCTTGGTGTTCCCCCATGGTTTGTTATTGTTTTTTTTGTTTTTAGATGTTTGTTATTTGTTTATATGTGTGCCAGTGTGTGTACATGTATTTTGGAATGTGCCCTGCATGATGTGTATGTGGTGCTCAGAGGACATCTTTCTGGAGTTGGCCCTCACCTTCCACCTGGTTGTGAGTCTCTCTGGCTGTTTCTGCCACCAGGCTGCATGCTCTAGGCTAGCCGGCCCAGGAGCCTAGGCTGTCCTATAATTCACAGTGGTCCTCTTATCACTTGGCATACTGAGTGCTGGGATTACAAGCCTATGCATACATCACACCCCTCTTACGGTCTTCCATCATGTCTGCCCTAAGGTAGGTACAGAGGTCTCCAGAGAGTTAGTTGTGAAACTTTGTTTTGGGATCTTTGATCACACGGTGACACTCCAAGACTATTAATAAAGTTTACCTTGAATCAGGGGGCAGAGCCAGCAACTAGCCGACTGGAATTAGCCACAGAGAAGCCAGTGATTTGGATTGAGAAGATGCATAGGAAGGAAAGGATGGGGATATGGGTTTGGCACTTCTTTTTGGTTTTGGGATAATGAATGAAGAGACATGCCTCTTGCTGGATCTCTAGCCAAAAAGCAAGGTCAGTTGGATGCTGGTTCCGCCCCCTAGTTCAAGGTGAACTTTATTAACAGTCTCAGAGTGTCACAATGTGGTCAAATATCCCACAACAAAACTTTGATAACATTTTATTTGTGTGTGTGTGTGTGTGTGTGTGTGTGTGTGTGTGTAGAGGTCAAGAGAACAACGGAGGGAGCTAGCTGTCTCCTTCCACCACACAGATCAAACCCCTTAACTCGCTGATCTCCTGGTTCAGCCCATTGATGACATACACACACAACAAAGAAGGAATTTTATGTCTCCATTTTATTGAATAATAAAAATTGGGGAATACATTTCATATGATAGGTTCATCTCCCTGGTTATTACTTTTATTGTAAGTAATGGCCAAGATTAGATTGAACATAGTTTAAAAGCCAAAATGAATTTGTGTTTTAACCTCAGATCCTTGGAAAAATAGTGCACTAGAGACAGGGAAGGGCGAAGCTGTGGGGGAGGTCGGCTGTGTTTGTAAGTTTCCTGGCTGAGATAGGGAAGGAGGGAGGAGCCTAAGGGCTGGTGATTTGTTCCAAGCCTCCCCAGGAAAAAGGAGGAAGGTCACCACCATACTGCAAGGAGATTGGCCTCATGGTTGCTGGTCAAGGGCTCCTCACCTGTTTAATAATTCATTTTCATGGATTCTACGGTGGACACTGTTTGCTGTGGAGGTTTTGGCTGTCTCTCTCTCTGTGTAGGATGTGTGGGCGTGTCTGCCTCTGTGCATGCGCACATGGGGTGGACGCAGGAGGCTCACACCAGATGTCTCTCTGCTGCTTTCACCAGATTTTTCTCCTTAATTAAGTCATTTTTTTATTATATTGGGTGTGTACACTTATGTGCTAAGGCATATATGTGGAGTCCATAGAAGAACTCTGTGAACCAGCTCTCTCCATCCATATTTTCGTGGGTTCTGGGGATCACACTCAGGTCACCAGACTTGTGAGTACTGGTAACTCGCTGAGCCATCTCACTAATCTTCCTTTTTGTTTTTTTGTTTTTGTTTTTAGAGACAGGGTTTCTCTGTGTAGCCTTGGCTATCCTGGAACTCACTCTGTAGACCAGGCTAGCTTTAAACTCAGAGAGATACTACTGCCTCTGCCTCCCAAGTGCTGGGATTAAAGGTGTACCCCACACTTTCACTTTCTGCCTGTGTCTTATGTTCACATCCCAAGAGGACACAGCTCTGCCTGGCCCAGCTAGTTTCTATTCTTTCCCTTTATCTGGTAAGCTGACTGTCCAGTCTGTGTGGCGGGGCCTCTCCTTGCCACATCAACTCTCACATACACCAGAACACGCAGAGTGAGAAGCAGAGAAGCAACCTCAGGCCTCACCTAACTGGATGGGACAGTGATTTCCCAAGAAGGTCTAGGGTTCCCATTGCAGCGCCATCAGGCCCCGAAAAGCCAGCTCTTTTTCTTCTGGTTCCTCAGCTGCTATCCAGAGTCACTGAGAGAGCAGACCTATAGCTGATCGCCTGACTCCTCAGGTTTCTCCCTGCAATGCCTTCTAGAAGGCACCAATGACCAATGTCAGGCTACTCCTCCACTTTACTTCCTGGCATGGCGATGGACAGATTCTATCCATGCAGAACTTTCCCAAACATTCGCGTGTAGAGTGAGCGAGCTTTCACGTGGCAAGTAATGTGTTTAAAGGGAGTTTTGGGGTTTTTTTTCCCCATCTGCTTAATTTGGCTGCCTTAGCTTTCTGAATGAAGGTTGGGCAGTCATCTAAGAATGCAGAAAGATGAGTTCAGAAATCTGGGTGATTACATCCGGACTTGGCACTTATGGTTACAAATACAGAGACATCTGTGATTTGTCAGCCTCGAACTGAAGTAGGCACGTAGCAGCACCTGCCTGGTCAAATTCTTTCAGCTTTGGGCCATCTGGGTGTGGGTTTTGCTGACACCACATAAATTTCATCTCTGTCTAAAGCAGTCCCCCTGTGAGGAACAAACACTCACTCGACAGAGACCAGGAAACCACATAAAATGTTGGCTCCAGCTTCTGCCAGTGAGATGAGGGGCAAGCAGAAACAGAGTCCAGGACAGAAAAAACTCATCCTGATGGGCTTCCCAGGAAACAGGGCTGCTACCTGGATAACGAACTGAGGGGCTGCTCCATCCAGCCATGGAGGGCATCACCCTCACACACCAATCCCCGTGTGACAGGCTGCATTAGGACATCTCGGATGTCAAGAACCAAGCTGTTGAAATGGCAAGCCCCATTTCTTGGGTCAGGGATACCCCTGGGGTTTCATTTAGTTTTTGCATGGAAGCAAGAAGCCAGGAGAGAGGGAGAGGGATGAGTGTGCACATGTCACTGGGAGAAAGAGAGATGGGAAGCTGGAATTGGGGGTGCAGAGGCTTGGAACAAGTGTCCAGAGGTTTCCCGAGGCCACAAGCATGAGGGTCATGTCACAGTGCTGGGGGACTCATGTGATAAAACAAGTCCACCTTTACTGTTCCCTAAGAGGGAAAAAAGTCAAGATACAAAGCTGTCCATAATCATCTCAATTATGAAGCTAATGCCTCAGTTCCGCTTTTTTTTTTTTCTGGTGGCAAAATAAAAGTCATAAAGAACTATCAGGCTAGGAAGGACAATCAGACAAACTGTGTGCTCTTTCAGTCACCTGAATATAT
The DNA here is from genome assembly GCF_903995425.1 of Onychomys torridus. Taxonomy (NCBI): domain Eukaryota; kingdom Metazoa; phylum Chordata; class Mammalia; order Rodentia; family Cricetidae; genus Onychomys; species Onychomys torridus. Next base: position 48,693,321 of record NC_050446.1, on the reverse strand, counting down.
AGTCACACCCCACACATGTACCTGTTCTCTTGGCACCATCTAGGACATTCCAGACATACTGATCTTTTTTCCATGCAGGATCACCTCAAGCCTCAAGTGACATAGTTTCTTTTTCTGGGGATCCTCTTCTGATGGTCCTTTCACTTCTTTGATCAAGGCCTTTCTCTCACATTTGCAGGTAGCAGATTCGGCTAGCCGTTCCTTAAGATCCATTCTCCCTTTCCTGCACATGATAAAGTGGTATCTAAACATGCTGCCACCCAGCCAGAGACCAACTCTGCCAGTCCCACCTCACTCCCAGCCTGCACTTGTGTGTGGGAAGTGTGAGTTCCCGTGATTTATACCCCTTCCAAGCCGTCCTGCACCGCCCGTCTGTGCTCAGTCCCTTCCAGCAAACAGAAGTATGAATGTGATAACGCCATGAGCCAGTTTTGACTAGTTTACCAGTGAGCTGTCCCGAGGTAACATGTGATCTGTGTTAGTTTTCCATAACTGTCACAAAAGACTTGAAAACTTCGGCTTACGTACAAAGAAGAAAGCTTTCTTCTAGCTCATGGCTTGAGTCTGTAGTTGACAGACTCCACTGTGGAACTCTCTGTGACAGTCACGTTTGAAAAAAGGACTTAAGGAGGCGATGAAGCAATAGACACACAGCGACTTGAAAGACAGTACTGCGGAGAGGAAGCGGCGGCGCCAAGTCTTAGGGTGGGAAGCTCCTTCCTGTGGTTGAGGAACGGCAAGGACGCCCATGTGGTTGGCTCTGGCTGCTTACCACCTGAAGGTAGCAGAAAAGGTTCCTAGACACTGGATTTGCCAAAAAACCAAATAAATAAATAAAAGAAAATAGAGCACCAGGCAGTGGTGGCGCACTTCTTTAATTCCTGCACTGGAGAGGCAGAGGCAGGCGGATCTCTGTGTTCGAGGCCAGCCTGGTCTACAAAGCGAGTTCCAGGAAAGGCGCAAAGCTACACAGAGAAACCCTGTCTCGAAAAACCAAAAAAAAAAAAAAGGAAAGAAAGAAAGAATAGCTAATGCCCAAATAAGTTTGACCTCTGAGGTCTGTACAGCTTGGCCATTCAATAAATGCTCTAGCAACAGGTTTCCGTGGCTGTCCATAAAGCTATGAAACCCTCGCTGTGAAAGTGACATCTGGCATCCTTGCCTGAGCACCTCTGTGAACAGCAAGTGCTCTGTGGAGCACGCAGGAGCTCGGAGCTTTCGCCTGAGGACAGCCTCTGGCTCCTGCCCGCACTCCTGCACAGTCTGAGGGAGCCAGCATCGAGGGTTGGTCAAATTAAGTCCAGCAGGGGTTTCCAGCATAGTCCTAACACATGTTCCTGCTTCTTCCAGGGCAAGGACGAGGGTGGCACGGGGTGGGAGAAAGAGGCCGTAGTCGGGACCATTCCTCCTGACTCCTGAGTGTATCAGCCACACATGTCTTCACTTAATCTGAAGCTGGTCTGCGTCTCTGCCCTACCCTCGTCTCCACCCCATTCCTCTCTCTTTTCAAAGGAAGACCATAGCTGTATATTCATTTTTGCTGTTTTAGTGGACTGTGAATCAGAGGAGAAAATGTCTCAAACAATGAAAAAAAGTTAAGAGCTTCTGAACAGATTGTCTCCAAACAGCCTCCTGAGACGTATTAAGTGATTAGAAGGAAGGAAATGTGGGTTGGAAGGTGGGGTTGATGCAGTGCACCCCCACCCTACCCGCCTTTTTTAGGCTCTAGAGGAGCTGGTTGGATACGGACAGTCAAACACACCTTTCAAGCTAACCCTATAAAAACATCATCAAGACTGGGGGGATCCCAGATGTGGCAGGAATGTGGGGAAGGGTGTGCTCCTCTTCTGGATCCTGACCTGTGTTCTAGCTGCTGTTGGAGAATCTTCAGCCCTGTGCCAGTGAGTCTCCAGGCTCTGTGCTCAGAACCAGTGTCTCCGCTCCCGAAGGGAACTGGCCTTGATGCTGGTGATGTATTAGCCTAATAAATGATCATTTTATTTGTTCTGTCAACTAGCCGCAGTTCAGATTTTTATTCGTTGTGTACCATGGGCACTATGAGATGCTGAATGCCAGGAACTTAATTGGATTACAGGAAACCGAGAGAAGAGCCAAAGCTTTGTGCTAGTATATTGCAGTGAGTTTTCCTAGGATCTTATCTAAATAGGAAAGCTGAGGCCTTCTCCTCTGCTCCATCTCAGAGAGAGGGTCAAGCAAGCAACACCACGTGGTCAGAGACCCTTCCTGAAGCAAGTCATTACAAGGTCTTCCAGATTCCCCCCACCTCAGGTCCTTTCACCAGGAAGGGGAAGGATGGGACCTCACATGTGGTAGGCAAGTGCTCCACCATTGAGTCACAGTCATATTTTAATTGAGTCAGTTTAATGTTAAAGAAAGAGCAGGCATGTCATAAATATGAGAAATGTGGGTTAAGCACACCTGTCAAGCTGAAGAACATGGTATCATCCCCATCTTAACCCATCAGGAGAGGGCCTCCAGTGGTGTGTGTGTGTGTGTGTGTGTGTGTGTGTGTGTGTGTGTGTGTGTGTGTGTGTAAGCCTGTGTATATGTGTGCATTACATACAGAGACACATAGATGCAGACCTAAACAGATGGCAGTGTGTACATGGCCCTTTTAAAAGGCAATAACAAAACAACGTGGTGCACTTGCTTTCTAGTCCAGAATAAGATGGCCTCAGAGTGAAGAGGAGCTGCGTTAAGACCTATTCGGATGGAGATGGCCACGCCCTTAGCTTACCTTTTACCGCCTTGCCTGTGAACGCCTCTAACACACCGCTGCTTAGAAGAGGAAGGAACACTGCTTTGACTAAATGGTTTGTGTTCACACCAGTCTGTGTTATTCAGAACAAACTGTCTTCTGCTAGCAGAGGTGAGTTAGCTGCAGGGCCTTTCAAGCTATCATTAAACCAGGAAGTAATCCAGTCTTGACGTCTACAAATCATACATTTAGTAGCCTCACAAATCTGGTAAAGTTCATGATGACATCTAGACATAAACCACAGACAATATTACAGGAATCACCGATGAACTCAATGAAACAGACGGCGGTTTGGGTTCTGCTTGGTGAACGGCCATTTCATGGCCCATTTCGAGTCATCTTTGTGTATTCCAGTTGTTCACTGGCCAGGCTGTCCACATTTTTTCCTGGTTCCCTCACTGCTGGAGGTGGGTTGCTGGCATCAGGCACGAAGAGGAATTCATCTTCTCTGTAATGTCTTTCTCATAGGGATGGGAAGCCGTGCATTCAGGACAGGTGCTCAGGATGTCTATCCTGGGTCTCAAGCGTATGTCCCACTACTTAGCCACTCTCCGTTGCTACTAAGTGTCCACTGTGCCTTCAAGGCTCACAGCTCTATCACAGAGCATGTTGAGGGCAGAGGTTTTTTTCAACTTCATTAAGTTCTGATCCACAAACTCAGTCAAAGCTGTCATACATCATCAGATGTAGAGGACTCATGGCTATCAGGCCAGAACAGAACCTACTGGACTGGGTGCCAGGGTGGTCACCCTCTCCCTCACTGTAAATTCAAGTACACAGGAAAAAAAAATGTCACACTTGTTTTAAAGATTCTAGGAGGCCAAATGCCTACTGTGATTATAGAGAGTTAGAATGTTGCAGACCAAATTATCTAGAGCTATTTTTAGTTCCTTTGAAAGCCATTCATTGCCTACTCCTGCACATTTGCCCTAACCTCCTGTTCTCAGCAGAACTCTGGCTTCCACCAATCCAAAAGTCAAGCCTGTCATCAGATAACATCTGAAACCTACGTTGGCGCTTACATGTGGTCTCCACAAACGGATTTCATATTGGATAAATGCTTCGATTTATGGCTTTCTTTGTTCTGTAACTAATAAACTGTCTGTAACCACTTCTACAGTGGAATACGTCTTTTGAGATAACCTGAGCCTGTGGTTTCCCCCTGTTCCCTTGAGGTCCACACACCCACACTTGAACTTGCAGCCTATGATACCGTTGGGGCTGGGACACAAGCCTCGCTCAGCTCCACAAGGGCCTAATGTTCTTGTGGTCAGTCACACATCCTGCCTGGCTCCCCTGGGCTCAGGACTGCTGCAGGAGTTGGGTGGGGGGCAGGGATCTTTCCCCATCTCTATCAGTGAGCTGAAGAGCTGCTGTGGTCAAACCACAGGTTCGCCCATTTGAAACTGTGCAGAGAATCTCAGCAATGCTGCTAAGTCACCTCTCCAGAGTCTCTTCTGCAAGCTCAGACAGAACAGATGGAGTCACAAGCCTGTAGATGTAACCGGCTTGTTGAAACACAGAACCAATTGCAGAGTTAAAAACCACGAGGTCAGAGCAAGAGCGGAAAACCTTACCCTTCACTGCTTCTGCTGTTCTTCCTCTCCCCAAGAGAGCTACCTCTGTGTGTCCTGTCTTTTTTATAGATTTTCTGTTCTGTTTTCTCATTCGTTGTAAACACAGCCACATGACCTCCTCGTCACTGCCTGTCTGTACAGACCTCCAGGTCTTCTATGGTTGGTATTGAGATTAAAGGCATGTGTCTGCCATGGTGGCTGTATCCTTGAACACACAGAGATCCGCCTAGCTCTGCCTCCCAAGTGCTGGGATTAAAGGCATGCACCACTACCACCCAGTTTCTGCTCTGGCTTGCTCTGACCTCAAGGCAACTTTATTAACATAAATAAAATCACATTTCAATACAAATAAAATATCACTATACAAGCCTGCATTCATTCAGGAAGTCCTGGTGAGCTCTACAGCCGTAAGAGTCCTCACATCACACCGCTACCTCAGTGCTTCCCTGCACGCACACTTGGGCCCCACAGCAAAACATACAGAGCCGAGCATCCCTGGATCCTCAGAAGCTACAGTGGAGCCTGAAGGGGTGGCCCCAGGCTGCCTGCTCTTTATTTTATCTCAAGTGTGGAACTTGCCCTTCTTCCATACCTTTTCCTCCTATGACGTTCAGGGCAGCATCTGAACCTGCAGACACGTTCTGGTTTGTAATCACGCACTGGCTGTTCTTTTCAGCTTCTTGATCTCCACACATTCAATAGGCGCGGCTCCTATGTCTTCCTTGTAACTCCCTGGTAACCAGTGCAACCCAGATGTCAGCTGACGTCACCCTGTCCTTCGAAATTTAAATGAAGTTGGCTGGAGCCTAGTTGGTACACATTCCAGGGGAAGTCAGCTGGCCTGGGGTTTATAGTCACCTTATTCTATGGTCCTCCTCTGATGGCCTGGGACTCACACATCTCCACAGCTGCTCTCTCGGCTGGGGTTCATGTCAATCAGGCCCTGTCTTTAGCCTTTGAGAGACTATTCAGATCATGGGAGAGGTGGGATGGTAGATTTTGCTGAGTGGGCTCTGCCTGGCTTTCTTCTGACGGGGCAGTGGCTGACCTGGAGCTGCCGTGCCAGGGTCTAGCCTGGAAGCGTGCAGCTAATGAGCCAACAATCTTCCCCAACCATGTCTCCATTATCTCCTCTCTCCCCTCCACCTGAGCTAAGAGGTGAATGTCAGTCTTAGTCTATAAACTGCCTCTGAGATCTGCCCTTCACAGTACCTGCCACCCCCCACCCTCCCTCACCCCCCCCCACCCCCGCTCACTGTGTCCACGGGTGGGGGTGGGTGGGGAGGTGTAACAAGTACTCAAGTCACTAGACTGAACAGATGTTCCTTTCTGTCCTTGAAAGCTCTTCAGTAACCACAGCAGAGCCTGCCTTCGGCCTCCTTTACCTAGGTGCTCCTCTTGAGTACCCACAAGATAGAGGGCTTCCCAACACAACAGACTGTCTTTGCCTTTCTAATGCCTATATGCATATGTTTATATAAATATGTATGCTCATAAATATCTTGTGTTGTAAATAACTCTAGTTTCCTTAATATTTGGAGTATTTTTCTGTAACATTGTTAGTTCTTTTTTTTTTTTTTTAAGACAGGGTTTCTCTGTGTAGCCCTGGCTGTCCTGGAACTCACTCTGTAGACCAGGCTGGCCTCGAACTCACAGAGGTCTGCCTGCCTCTGCTTCCTGAGTGCTGGGAATAATGGTGTGAGTCACCACACCCAGCTGTCAGTTTCTTAAAAATATAGTTTCCCACAGCTGTGCCATATCCCATATGGTATCTCATATTCCACTGCAGACACTCAGGCAACTTCCAGTTTAACAGAAGAAACTCCTAGCCATCATTGCCGGAGACAATCACCCCTGTTCCGTGGGAGGTCATGAGTTGTCCATGCTTGGAACTATTATTCCACCACAGGGGTAGAGTGGAGGGACACACATCGAAGAGGACATCTCCAACCATGTTCCTCAAGATGCTACTGACAGGATATGAAAGAGATGAAGTGTGTGTGTGGGGGTCACTGTATGCTAATCAAACACGCCCCCCTTGCTTTGTCTTCTCTGTCCCCGCTGCTCAGGCACAAGTCGGGATGCCACTGGAATTCTGCAAAGCACCTTCAAGGTCGTCGCTCCAGCCATCACCAGTTCTCACAGTCTCCTGTCCAGAGAGGAAAGTCCAAATGGCCTCCACAGAAGCCAGCAATAGCCATGCTTTATCTGAGAAGCGGTGCAAGGGACTCAAAGCTGGACGAGACAGGCTGAGAGTGGAGAGGCTTTTAGACACCTGTGGCTGTTGACAACATCCGGCCCCGCATCTCTGCCACCTCGTGCTGTTAGGAAGGCCTGTTTGCGGTTGTTCAGCATGCCACCGGACAGTCAGGGGATGGGTATTTTGGTCCTGATTGTCATCTCCAGGTTTAGCAGACACCTCTAAGGTCATGTAGGTTGGTGAGACGTGTCAGGACTTCTAAGAGAGTGTTCTGGGGGAGTCACAGGTGCAGAAGTCATGTCTGGGACAAGACAGACAGACACCTGCCTTATCTGCCAGGGTGTGATGTTAGCCTTATGCTGTGAATAGTTACATTTCAAGGATGAATCTGACCTAAGTCTGTCTGAATGTTATCAATGAGGTCAAACCTGACACTATATTTTCCTTCCATGGAACTGAAAAGTCTTAGTCTCTTGAACAAAGTCAGTATACTAAGACCCAAACTCGAACTCAGAACAAGGTTGTTTTTCTTTTGTTTTGTTTTATTCAAGCAACCTGCAAGACGACCACCCAGTGAAAAGTAGCAACCACTGTTGTTTGCCAATTCTTCACAACTATCACTCACCCACCCACCTCTCCCCGAGGCAGGAAAGAAGCTTATAAAACTCAAGAAGTAAATAAAATGTAAAAGGCCCAGGAAGTAACTGAAACTTACAAGACTCAGGAAGCACAAGCCACTCCCCAAGGTTATATAAGCAGTTGCAATGGATAGGGAAGGGGACACCAATTGGCTGAGCTGTCTCCTTGCTACCTGTGCAGAGAGCTCCTGGGGTACAGTTTTCATGAATCATCGAGGCACTGAAACAGTTCTCCTGCCTCCTATGAGACTCTTGCTTGTCTTGCCCTCTCTAAAAAGGAAGTAAGTGAGCTAACAGCCAAGGGCATACAGACGAGGAAAGCTTTATTAACTAAGGCTTAGCCACTTTAAATGGGAAAAACAGATTACAATGTGGCAGGGGCAACTTGCATGGGATGGTGACATTTGAACTCCTGGTAGCTGGAGAATGCCAGCCAAGAACTGCCACAAGTGTTTCAGTTCCTGAAGGTCTCTGGAGTAGTGAGGAGGTCTTAGAAGCTAGAAACAGCTGCAGGAATGAATTCCTTTCTGTGGTCAGAGCTGGAGTCTTGGAGGCTGAGACAGGAATGCGTCCCCTTGTCTGCAGTTCTGGAAGCATCTGCTGGAGCAGATGGAGCCTGAAGGAGGTCCCTCCCTGAGCTCCTGCCTCAGGCACAGCGAGCCTCTGGCAGTCTATCTCCCAATGAGTGTTGAAGGCAGCCTTCTCTTCCTTCTCTGAAAAGTAATCCCATGAATCTGTCCAGAGCTGGCACACTCTTTTTTAAAAAATAATATTTTTATTATTTTACATGAATGAGTGCTTTGCCTGCATGTGTGTCTGTGTACTAGATGTGTGCCTCATGCCCCAGGATGTCAATTCTGAAAATCGTAGTTACAGATGGTTTTGATCCATCAGGTTGGTGCTGGGAATCAAACCCAGGTCCTCAGAAAGAGTGGCCATTACTCTTTGAATGAGAAAAAAAAAAAAAGAAAGAAAAAGAAATAAAAAAGGAGGGCATGACTGTTCCTAAGGAATTAAGGTTTTTTTATTATAGATATAAGGGAGAATACAGACAGAGGCGGAGACATCTGGGAGAGTCCAGAGTAAACACAACCAGCAGACTGAACCTGGCCATGTGAGGAGCTGGGGGAAGGGAGAGGCGAGAGCCAGGAGCCAAGAGACAAAGGGCAAAGAGGCCAAAAGGCCTGGTATAGCCAAAAGGCCTGGCATAGCCAAAAGGGCTGGTTTATACAGGGAAGAACATCTGGGGAAGGTAGCCCAGCCCAGTCCCTGTGCTGAGAAGTTTAGGGTAGGGACAGGGTATGCCAGCCAGGAAGACCCTGTAACAAGTAGGTACTGAGGGATGCTGGGAGAACCTGGCAGCCAGGTCCACCTCAGCCGTTTGTCCCAAGTTTGAGACATAATGCCACCTCTCCAGCCCCTGGCATGCTCCAGGCAGACCCTGATTGGCCAAATGTGTGGGCAAGCTAATGAAATGTAAAATGGGTGTGACTGGAGAAGTGCTCCCAAGGTGGAGAAGACGCTGAGCCAGATAAAAGCAATCCTAACCAGACCAGCCAGCAGTCTGCCTCCTGCTGATGCCAGGAAAGCAAGCACTCAGTTGTCCAAAGGTGCCACAGCACAGTTTACACCCAGGACTGTCTGTCAGCTTCCGGTTGCTATGGTGCTGTTTAGAACACTGTCACACCCTGGGCTGCCGTCTACTGGCTCTAATAGGTGTGGATCACAGGTAGGGCTGGTTTTACTTTGCCTGTCCCTCTGGGCTGCACTTGATCTCTGTCCCCACTGGATTCAGGGTTTTTCATGTCCATTTCCATGCAGGTGTGGGGGCTTTGGACTTTTGCTTCCTGTTGCTGCTTCCCCTACAGCTAGGGTCATCCAGTTGACCATGGGGGTTAGCTGTCAGACTCAGCCCACCACTGCTCCTTGCCCCAGGGGCTTTAGCTCCCAGTTGTCCTAAAGCTCTGGTTTGGGGGTCACCTTGTAAACCAATCATCAGCACCCATGCTGGGGTGCACCTTTGGTGGGCAGTTGCTTTCATGTTGCCCACGTTCTTCACCCATATTCTCTTAGTAATCCCAGTAAACATCCTGGCTTGCTAAGCAAGCCCTGGGTGGAACTGTTTCTTTGGTCTGACATTGGCAACATCAGGGTGAATAGAAGTTTGTTGGCCCCTCCCCAGGAAATCACACAGCGATTAATACCTTTATCAGTTTATTCTCAGATGAATGGAGCTTGCCTCTTCCAGAATCTTACTCTTTAGATGGTTATAATATTTAAGGTCAAACAGTTTCAAGAAACTTTAGACACATATTGCTACTGTCAAACAGAAAACAGCCAAGTTTAATGGATTTCAATAATTTGGCCCCTTCTCAAAATGGAGCTCTAGTTGCTTCCTGGTTTCCTCCAATTACCAATATCACACAGGGTCAGCAGGCACAAAGGGTCACTTCCAAACACCACATGACACAACCTTATCTGGACTAACAACTACAGAGGGAGACACCAGAGGCCAGAACAGGGAGCCTCAGCAAAGGACCTTGCTTGTGTATCAGCTCCGCCAAGTGCTCTTAACAGCACAGGAGTGCATAGAAGAACTGCTGGAGCATTTGGTCCTGCAGATCCAAAGCTGCAGGACCTCCATGACACAGGACAACAGGATATCCAAGAGGAGTCCCAGTGAGGATCCAGTATTGATAACGTAAAAGAAGCCAGAGGTCACAACCACACCAATGACTCATTGCAATGAACAGTTGCAAGTAAAGATGTACGGGATGTAGGGACTAAAGGGCACACTGTGTGACTCACTGTGACACACTACAGCTTCCACGGTGAGATGGTTTTTGTTGTCGTATTTATTTATTTTGGAGGGGAGGTTGTAAGGGCAGAGGGTAGTAACGAAGGGACAGGGAGATAAGGGGCACTGGGGTCCGTGTCCTGACAGGGCATAAACTCATCTCTCCCTCTCCCTGCTCCACGTCACCTCCCTCCCATGCTCCAGTGAAGTCAAGCTCATCCTGACACATCTTTCTGGGGAGGTGATTTTCCTGACAGCCACAGGACAAAGGCAACAGCCTGGGGAAAGAAGACGACTGAGTTCTTCCAGAAAGGACTTCGCCATTGTGCCTCAGAGGCTGCATCAAGCAACAGGAATTCAACAGTGACTAAGGACTTTAGTGGCTTCCTGACCACAGAGGGCTCAAGGGCAGCTCACAAATTCTGGTGCAAGAGCCACTGAGAGAGGCACCTGTTTAAGCAGCCAGAGGAGAGCGGGCGTGGCGGTGCACACCTGTATTCCCAGCACTCGGGAGGCAGAGGCAGGCGGATCTCTGTGAGTTCGAGGCCAGCCTGGTCTACAGAGTGAGTTCCAGGACAGGCTCCAAACCCGGTCTCAGAAAGAAAAAAAATAAATAAATAAACAAATAAATAAAGAATTAAATAAAATGGCCGGAAGAATAAAAACCCTTGTAGGAAAAAGAGAGGAAGGGAGTATTCGCGGGCTGTCAGGATGTCCGGGTGAGGAAACGGTGCCAAGCTGGGGTGGGCATAGGGATGGATTGGGGGGTCAAGGGTCCTGAGGGCAGAGGAGGGCTCTGATTCCTGGAAATAGACTCCACCAATTTCACTTGAGAGACTTGTCCAACCCAGTTTTCCTCTTGGCAGCTCCTCACAAGTAAAATTATGTGACACACATACACACACACACACATACACACACACACACACACACATACACATAGACACATTCACAGACATACACACATGCTCACAGACACATACACACACACTCACAGACACACATATGCACACACAGAGACATACTTGTAAACACACACAACACACAGATGCATACATTCTCAGACACACTTACATACTCACAGACACACATGTCTACACTCATACATACACACAGATACTCACAAACACATACACTCACAGACAGACACACGTACAGGCACACTTAAACATATATACTCACACAAAGACACATAACACATATATACACCCACACTTACACACCCACAGATGCACACACAGAGACATACTCTCTCATATACACTCATGCCCTTATAGACACACACACACACACACACACACACACACACACACACACACACACTATGCTAATTCTCCTATGTGTCCTGATTCCCTCATCACTATCCAACACATACATGCTTCATGTTCATGTACCTATTAAATTCCATGGTAACCTAGGATCCCTGCTAATGGTGGTGGGGCTTCTGGTTTACCAAGAGCTTTGTCCTGCACCCGACTTCATTCAATCACAAAACAACAAGGTTTAAAAATCCCTTCTAACTGCAGCTGAAACCACAGTTTCTAACATGGATACTGCCAAGTCCAAAGGCAAGGGCTCCTCGCCTGGGCCAGGTTTCTTTGTCTCTTGTCTAATGGGTCTGGCCAAGCTCTCAGGCTCAGAGTGCCAGGTTTCGCCAACAGGCCTACAATGTCTAACAGAGAGGCTGCCAAACTCAGGCCCAGCCCTGGCTCATTATCCACAGGCAGGGCTCTCCTATGACACCCTGGCTGGCCTTGCCGTCACCTCTCTTTGTGGGAGCACTGTAACTTCTTGGCTATCATGCACCCAGTCACAGGCCCTGCCTTGTTTGGTAGATAAGCATGGTCGAGTTCCAAACCCTACCACTAAGACAGGAGGCTTCCCAATTCTCCACAGAGTACAAGCTGTCTTAACATCGGTACTCTGGGCCTGGGGTGGTTCACACCTGAGAGTCACAGACAGAGTCACAGGACGAGGAAGTGTGGTCACCAGAGCCCTAGCACTGGGCTTCTCTCTCCAGTACAGTGTCCTCACGTTTCCCTGCCAGTTGATTCCTCTGTTTTCCTTTGTGCCCTAATCATCTCAGTTCTCCATGTCCTGCAAAGCCTCCTTCCTGAAGGACACTGAAGCATCTGGAAGAGTCACTCAAGGATGCTTGGAAGGTCTAGGTCAGTGTGAGGTCCACATCAGAAATGCTGAGTGCTTGTTAAAGAGGAGGCTGGGTGTGGAGGTGGGAAGAGCTCATGAACTCTGACCCCAAGCTGAGGAGCTAGTGACAGTTGATTGCTGGGGACAGTCAGTTTTCTTAAGGACGTGGTCTCTGGTAGGTTGACCAAGCTCAGTGGATGGCCCAGATGAATGTGTATATGGACAGTACAATCTGGGCTCGGTGGGTGTGGTAGTTTGAATAAAAATGGCCTCCATAGCCTCATAGGGACTGGTACTATTAGGAGATATGGCCTTTTTGGAATGGCCTTTTTGGAGTGGGTGTGGCCTTATTGAAGGAAGTGTGTCACTGGGGGGTGGGCTTTGAGGTTTCAGAAGCTCAAGCCAGGCCCAGTGTCTTTCTCTCTTCCTGCCAATATAGAAGTAGAACTCTTGGCTCCTTCTCCAGCACCATGTCTGCCTGCATGCTTCCTGCCATGCTTGCTGCCATGATAATGGACTAAACTTCTGAAACTGTGAGCTATCCCCGTTAAATATTTTCCTTGGGGTTGGGGATTTAGCTCAGTGGTAGAGTGCTTGCCTAGCAAGCACAAGGTCCTGGGTTCGATCCTCAGCTCAAAAAAAAAAAAAAAAAAACAAATATTTTCCTTTATAAGTGTTACCATGGTCATAGTATCTCTTCACAGGAATAGAACACTAAGACACTAGGTTACAAAAATAAAAATACAAATAAAAGAAGATACAAAGTTGGGAGGAGAGGTAGGGATGGACCTGAGAGGAATGGGGTGAATAGACCCAAAATACATTCTAAGCATGTATGAAATTCTCAAAGAATTAATAAAAATATTAGATTTTTAAAAAAATTCAGTCTGGGGGTTGGGGATGTAGCTCAGTGGTAGAGCTCTTGCCTAGCAAGCACAAGGCCCTGGGTTCGGTCCTCAGCTCCGAAAAAAAGGTAAAAATAAATAAAAAAAGTTCTTTAAAAAGAAAAAAATTCAGTCTGATTAAAAAAGAAAGGACAAGGCTGAGGCCCCACCTCAGCCTTTCCAATTTAGAATGGCTTGGAGCAAGGGTTGGTTTCTACCTATCCAGCCCCCAGGTGAATGCCATGTGCACTTAGGTTATCAGACTTAGGCAGTCTACCTTAATCATATCTAGCAGCAAGGTGTGGTGGCCTGAGTCCTTTGTTCTAGTCTTTGGAGATTCCTGCAGAAAACAAGCAAAAACTCCAACTTTGGAGATGTCAGCGTCATAAGCACGATAGGAATTCTTAGAGATGGGACTTTAGCTCTTTCTCACTTTATCAAGCTCTACGAGGAAAATCATCCATGGAAAATGTGAACCTGGAGTGATTGATGTTGTGTTCTTGTTGTTGACATGGCTAAAGGTTCCTAGAACCATTGATCTCTGATTTAGTTATTTAGAAAATGAAACAGCCTAAAGTTTCTGGGAACTCGGTTCAGTTTGACATTCAGGAAGAAACCCCTGGCAATGCAGAGGCCTCATCCACTAGAAAACCAAATGCCATTAAGAATATCAAGATAAGAGCTGGGTGGTGGTGTCACACGCCTTTAATCCCAGCACTCGGGAGGTAGAACCAGGTGGATCTCTGTGAGTTCAAGGCCAGCCTGGTCTACAGAGAGAGACAGAGAGAGAGAGAGAGAGAGAGAGAGAGAGAGAGAGAGATATCCAGGACAGGCACAAAAACTACATGGAGAAACTCTGTCTCGAAAAAACCAACAACAACAACAAAAACCTGTGTTCATTCTGCCAAAACCTGCCTATACCATAAGATGTATTAGAATGAAGAACCTACAGTGGCTGGTGGAATGAATAAGTGGGAGCCTGCTGTTCTTCCAGAGGACCCTGGTTCAAGTCCCAGGTCTGGCAGCTCACAACTGCCTGTAACCCCAGCTCCAGAGAATCCAATGCCCTTTCTATGAGCACCAAGCACACATACACATAAAAATGATTTCTTTCTTTTAAAAGACTTCCTTAAAAAAAATAAAATAATGAAGACACTATAAAACAAAGGCTTAAAAACATAATTTAATTAGCTAAACTCTGTCTTAAATAAGCCCAAAGAAGACTTTTAGAGATCTAGAATTACAATGTTAAATAAACTTGTAAAAATTGTCTCTCCTTGGAGACTTCCAATACAAACCGAGATGAAAGAACAGATACTAGATTTATTCTTCCGCTCCAAGTAACTGGAAACTCAGAAACAATATCTAAAACATTAGCTTTTGAGACGTTACACATCAGGCAGTGAAGGTTAGTGATTCCTGGAAGAATGGGATAAAAGATGAGATGAGCCCTGAGATTGCCCCCCACTAGCCACATCGAGAGAGTTTCCAAGCCCAGCACCGGAAAGGGAGTCCAGACAGCCAGACAAAACACTACAAGAAAAGAAAACTACAGACTTACATTCCCCATAAACAAGATGTAGGAATTCTCACCAAAATTTTAGCAAACTGAATCCAACCATATAAAAAAGAAGGATATATTATGACTAGGAAGAAAACCAGGAATGCAAGCATGGCCTGTTCATTATTCAAAAGTCAGACAGTACACTGAAGAAATATTATTGTTTGGCTATGAAGTGTCCTCCCAAAAGACTTATGTGTTTGTTGAAGGCTGCCTCCCCACCTAGTGCATTCAGTCACTGAGGGGTGAGTAGGTCCTAGGGGTTATGACTTAATCAATGGACTAATTCATAGATAGATTAATAACCTGATGGCATTATTGGAAAGAAGTTGAAACCTTTGGATGTGAATCTTGTTGGAGAAAGCAGGTTGGCAGGGGTGGGTTCTACAGGCCTATATTATTTATTTATTTATTTATTTATTTATTTATTAAAAATTTTTTCATTTTACATACTAACCCCAGTTCCCCCTCCCTCCCCTTCTCCCACCTCCTCACCTCCCTCTCACTCTACCTCCATCCACTCCTCAGAGTGGGTAAGGCCTCCCATGGTAGTCAACAAAGTCTGGCATACCAAGTTGAAGGAGAGCCTAGCCCCTCCCCATTGTATCAAGGCTGAGCAAGATATCCCACCACAGGGAATGGGCTCCAAAAAGCCAGTTCATGCACCTGGGATAAGTCCTGGTCCTGCTGCTAGGGACCCCACAAACAGATCGAGCCACACGACTGTCACCCACTTTTAGTGGACCTAGTTCAGTCCCATGCAGGTTCCGGAGCTGTCAGTCCAGAGTCAGTGAGCTCCAACTATCACCGGTCAGCTGTCTCTGTGGGTTTCCCCATCATGATCTTGATCCCTTCTTCTTCTTCTTCTTCTTCTTCTTCTTCTTCTTCTTCTTCTTCTTCTTCTTCTTCTTCTTCTTCTTCTTCTTCTTTAATTAGGGCTATATCTTGCTCTGAACCTTCTTTCTCCTTTTCTCTCTTTGCTTCCCAGATACCTCAAGGTAAAAAGCCTCATGTGTCATGAAGTGTTTATCTAATTATTGTCAATAAAAACTCAGGAGTCAGATATCAGGGTAAGAACCTGATTGATCAGAGAACCAGCAGAAAAGTGACCAGTGACCTCTCCTCTCTCTCCTTCCTCCATCCAAAGGGCCTAGAATCTTTCTAAATCCCTTCCTAGTACCTCCTGTGTCTCTGTATATGTCCTTGGTCCTCCAAAACCTCTATGGTTAACTTAATATGTAATACTTAAGGCTAAAACTAACAAAAATGTAAGACCTGCACATTCAAAATCAACTGATAAGGGCCAGAGAGGTGGCTCATTGGTTGGTTAAAGCACTTACCACCTTTCCAGAGACCAGGGTTCAGTTCCCAGCACCTATATCAGGCAGCTCACAGCTGCCTGTAACTCCAGTTCCAGAGGATCTGACACCCTCTGGCCTCCATAGGTTCCTGCATGCCTGTGGTGCACATAAACTCATGCAAGCACACATACATACACACAAATAAAAATAGATGAATTTTTAAATTTTTAAATTTGAAATTTTTTGAGTTTTTTTAATTTTAAATTTATTGAATTGAATTGAACTTTTAACTTTTTTAAAGTGATGCTGAGGGGCTGGAGAGATGGTTCAGTTGGTAAGAGCACTTGCTATGCAAGCCTGAGGACCTGAGTTCAGACACTTAGCATCTATGAAAAAAGCATTCCTTTCCTTCCCTTCCTCCCCTTTATTTTTCTTGAATAGGAAAATGACATTCTGATTCTAAAATTAAGGTGGAAATGCAAAGGCCTTCAAAAAGTCAAAATAACTTCCAAAAGAAGAACATTAAAAGATCTACACCATCTGACTTCAGAACTTATGATAAGGGCCAGGGATGGGATGTAGCTCTTAGTGGCACACTTGCCTGGTGTCTTAGTTAGGGTTCTATTACTGTGAAAAGACATCATGACTATGGCTACTCTTATAAGGAGAACATTTAATTGAGGGACTTTCATACAGTTTCAGAGGTTCAATCCATTATCATCATCATGACGGGGAACATGGCAGTGTGCAGGCAGATGTGGTTCTGGAGCTGAAAGTGCTACATCTTACAGGCAACAGGAAGTCGACTGACTCACTGGGCTCTATTCTAAGCATAGGAAACCTCAAAGCCCACCCCCATAGTGACACACTTCCCCCAACAAGGCCACACCTCCTAATAGTGCCTCTCCCATTGGGGACCATTTTCTTTCAAACTACCACACTCCACTTCCCCCCCAAAGGCTTATAGCTATATCATAATGCAAAAAACAAAAACAAAAACAAAGTATTTAGTCCAACTTCAAAAGTTGCCATACTCTATAATAGTCTCAACTTATTTTAAAGTATGAAGTCTCTTCTGAGACACATGGCAATCTCTTAACCATAACTGCCCTGTAAAAATAAAATCAAAAAGCAGATCACATATTTCCAACAAATCATGGCACAGAATATACATTACCATTCCAAAATGGAGGAAAGGGCGCATAGTGAGGAAATATTGGACCAAAGCAAGACGGAAAACCAGCTGGACAAGCTCCCAACTCTGCATCTCTAGGTATGATGTCGAAACGCTCTTCGGGTCTCCAGTCCATTCCACACTGTTGACTTGGAACACACTTCTTTCTCTCAGGCTGCTTCCACTCCCTCTTAGCATCTCTCCTCAGCAGGTAGCTCATGACTCTGGCATCTCCAACATCTGGGGTTCGCCGCCAAGGCAATCCAGGCTTCTACTTCACAGCTTCACACAATGGCTCCACACATTCAGGGACACCCTGACACATGCCTGGCCTCAGAGGCTTTCTTTAGGCATGGAGGCAAATTCCATAACCCATTTCTATCCTTAATGCTAAAGACAGAACCACATGGCTGAAGCTGCCAGGTTCTGATGCTTGCTGGGGCTGGAACATGGCCCCCCTTGTTCAATTATATCTCCACTAGCTTTCTATCCCTCACTGCCTAAGCTTGGCTGTCCTGAGACTTGCTCTGTAGACCAGGCTGGCCTCAAACTCAGAGATCTACCAGTCTCTGTCTTCCCAGTGCTGGGGACTAAAGGTGTGTACTGCCACACCCCAGCTCTAAGCTTTTCTTTAGTTTCTTTCTACAAGTTGGAAACTTAGCTGGGTGGGATCTTGCCCTGAGGTCACCACTCCCTTTATTCTACTTCTTAATCCATTTATCTCCTCGAACACAGGATTTAGTTCCATTCTACTTCCTGGTGCTCCTTTTCTCCTCAAAATTGACTTTTTAAAAAATTTACCCTGCTCAGCTTGCTCTTTTTCATTATAAATCTTCATTAGAGTTACCACTAATATCCACAAGGCAGAGTTTATCCTAGGCTGCTTTGAGATTTCTTCTGCCCATGGAATTAACCCAAAACTCTTCACATTGGCCTCAGACAGACTCTTCAGACAAGGGCAAAAGGCAGCCACTTTCTTCACCAAAATAACACAAGAAAGATCTCTAGGCAACACACTAAAATTCTTATCCTCTGGAACCTCTTGAGTGAGTCCCCTGACAGTTCAAGTAACTTAGCACCTCTGTCTTCCACGCTCCTACTAGTATGGCCCATTAAGCAGTGCTTAAAGCATTCCACTGCTTTCCAAACCCCAAGTACCGAGGTCCAAATTCCTCCAAACAGGATCAGGCCTATCACAGCAATGTCCCAGTCGCTACTACCAACTTCTGTCTTAGTTAGGATTTTCTATTGCTGTGAAAAGACACCATGACCATGACAACTCTTATAAGGAAAACATTTCATTGAGGAGGCTCGCTTACAGTTTCAGAGGTTCAGTCCATTATCATCTTGGCAGGGAGCATGGCAGCATGGAGGCAGATGTGGTGGTGCTGGAGCTGAGAGTCACATCTGGCATGAGAGAGGTCCTGGGTTGTACCCTCAGCATCCGAGGTGGGGGACCTTAAGATAAAGTTATACCAAGCAAGGCTAATCAAGTGTGATTTGGGTGTCAAGATATACAAACAGCCTGGTGGAACAAAATGGAGTCCCCAAACAGACCCAAAGACATGCTTCTTGAAGATAGAAGCTGGTTCTACCAAGAAAGAATAGTAATGTCAACAAATGTCCCTGAAGCAATTTGTTATTCATAGGCGGACAATGAACATCAATCAACATCTTTCACTGTGTAACAGATTACTTTTTAAGAAAAGATCAAAAACTTAAATATGAAAAGTAAAATCACAAAACTGCCAGGAGAGGACATGGGAGAAAGATCTTTGTGCTTTTTGTGTTTGGCGAAAAAAGGTTTTTAAGGTATAATATGAAAGGTCTAATCCACATGAGAAAAAATATATCATCAAAATTGAGAACATCTTGAAAACAAACCTGCGGGAAATATTTGTAAATTATCCATCTGATGGAGGGCCTATGTTTGGAATATACGAAAAACTTGACTTAATGCTGGCTAACAGGAGGCTGAGTGTAAAAGTGGTCAGAAGATCTGAACAAACATCTCATTACAGAAGGTATCAAAAGAAGCACACAAACTCTGCACCTCCGTGTACATATAATTAACAATACTAAATTGTACACTTTAAAGTGTGAGAGGGTGGATCTCATGCTGTATGTATTTTATTGGAATAACAAAAATAAAAGCCCAGGAAAAGATGACCAATATAATTGGTATTAGAGAAACAAAATTAAAGCCACAACAAAATTCCACCACATCCCTTAAACATCTAAAATTAAAAATAGTGAACATACCACTGGTTGGCCACCTGCTGACGGGGTAACAGCAGGGACACTGGATGTCTTATACTCTGCTGGTGGGAACGCCACATGGCAGAATCCTTTTGGGAAATAGTTTGGCAGCTTCTTAAAATGTGAATCGTGCACCCTAACCTCTTCATCCAGCCATTCTGCTTCTAGATATCCACAAAAAGAAAAATGAGAGCTTGTCTACAAATAAGGCATGCACGTCAGTGTCCAGAAGACATTTATTTTAACAACCTAAATCTAGAAACAACTCAAACATCCAGTAACACATGAGTGAGTAAACAAAGTGTGGCCCATTGTTTGTTTAGTAGTCATGTATCTATGTAATTGAAAGCTATTTAGCAATAAAAAGGAGGGAACTTGATACATGGAACCACTTGTGTGAATCCTGGTTATGAACAATGAAAGGCAACAGATAAAAAGGATTCAATGCCTAAGTCCATTTCCAGAAAAGAAAAAAAAAATCTAGAAAAAGAAAGGTCATCTATGGTGGCAAAAAGCAGTCTAGAGGCTGTCTAGGCTTTGGAAAACCTGGGGACGGAAGAAAGAGGGAGATTGCCAATGGGCATGACGAAACCTTAGAAGGACATGGATACACACATCCTTTCTGCATAGTGATGACTTTAAGGATGGGTTTGACAAGAAAATCAAAGTATATGTGCAGTTATCACCTATCTTTTAATGAATAAATAAAACACAAAAACTCTATGTTCTGGGAAAAGAAGCCCATTGTACGGATGCCACCACTCTCTGCCCAAGGCAGACATTATCAATCAGTCACACAGCTACACAGGCAGCCATCACTAATCATAGTCAGATCTTGGGATAAAACTTGTTTTTCATCTCTGATCAAGGGCAACCATTTGGTTTTACAAAATGAGGCTCAAGAGCAGGGCAAATTATCATCTAATCTGATAAAATGTTGTTGAGGTTTCCTGATCGCTACTGCACTGGGCAGAAGTTTAGGAAAAGGGCAGAAACTGAAGCCAGTCTAATAAAGACAGGCTGCCAACAAAACATTACAAATTTGATTAGGATATCAGATGTGAACTTCTGAAGAATGTTAGTAATGTGCTTGTGGTTGCTGGTTTAAAAATAACATCAATGTTTATTTACAGGATGAATGGTTTCATGCAAAGGAAAGAATTATCTGCAAGAAAACTGGTGACATCCTTATTTATTTTTATCTCATTAAAAGCATTTTTTATTTGCATGTGTATGTATGTGTCATGTACATATGGGTGCCTGCAGAGGCCAGAAGAGGGTGTCAGATGCCCTAGCGTTGCAGCTACAGGAAGTTGTCTACAGGAAGTTGTCAAGCAACCGACGCGGGTGCTGGGAACCAAACGCAGGTTCTCTGGAGGAGCCATAAGTGCCCTTAGCCACTGGGTCATCTCTCTAGTCCTATCCTTATTTTTGAAATAATTTAAAACATGAAAGATGTTAAAATGACTCAAACTGTTTTTGACCTAAAATTATTATTTTTATGACCAGAAAATTGCCTTATTTTCTAAATAAGGGCAAGAAGCAAAATGATGTAGGAGTATGTAATGATATAAGCTGAACCAATGAACTCAAATGTAAAAACACTGAAATAATATTAATCTTGATGAGAAAATAAACCCTGAGTTTATAGCATGAGTAATGTTTCTCTTAAGAGGCAATGACTTCTTTCAAAGCTGTTTGGAAGCCCTGTGTTCTTTAATAATAATCATATGTGCCCATTAAGATAAAGGCAGAGGGAAGATATGTAGCTCAGAATAGAGCATCTGCTTAGCATGCATGGAACTTTGAGTCCCAGAACTAACATAAGATAAAACAAAACAAAAGGAAAACAGGCTGAATGCCAGCTGATGGTAAGTCATAAACACCTAGCTATGAGGCAGAGTTTATTGCTACAGCAAGCTGAATCCCCGGATTTCTTTACTGCCCATTCTTTCTGTTTCCAGAACTCCTGTGAGGTAACAGACAGTCAAGATGAAGTTTTACTTAAAAATTGTTTTGAAGGGGTTGGGGATTTAGCTCAGTGGTAGAGCACTTGCCTAGCAAGTGCAAGGCCCTGGGTTCAGTCCTCAGCTCTGGAAAAAAAATTTGTTTTGATTTGATTTGTGTGTGTGTGTGTGTGTGTGTGTGTGTGTGTGTGTGTGTGTGTGTGTGATATGCGTGTGTGTGATGTGTGTAGACAACCCCAGAGAGCAGAAGAGGGTGTTGCATCCTCTGGAGCTGTTACAGTTGATTAATGGACCGCCCCATATGGGTACTAGGACTAAATTAGGCTCTCCTTAGAACAGCAAGTGCCTTTAACCACCGAGCAGGCTCTCAGCCCCCAGATGACGTTCTCTCACTGGCAGCCACAGAGAGGTTGGGTCGGATGTAACCATGGCCTGAGTCTGTTTCCTCAGCAGTGGAACAGGGATAGTCAAATTGGCTTCACAGAGCCTATGGCAGTCAATGAAGTAGTAATACACTCAGAACCCCCTTCACTGTGCCTGCTCGGGAGAACTAGGGGGTTCGAGTCCCTTCCCTCCCCTTTCCTTTTCTCTGTTGGGGAAATTTCACTGTAAATATTAGGGAAGGAGTTCCATGTTACAAAGGTGTTCCATGTGTCATCTGCTAAACCTGATGCTATCAATCTGGAGAGAATTATTACATTAGCCATGATTTTTCCTCTCATTTTTGTTATTGTGAAACTCCTCAAAAGGATTTATTCCAGGAAATGAGTTTTCAAAGGGTCTGTGAATGGAAACCTAAATTTGCAACACGAATGGCAAGAAAGAAAATGGCTGAGAAATCGCTTCCCTCCAGTAAACAAGCCTTGATGCTGAGAGCCCAGCAGCTGGGGCCCATTTTCCTTCCATGGTGATTTTTAAAAAGAACTTTTTATTTGGAAAATGTCAAACTTACAGAAAAGTTGCAATGACAAAAAACAAGGAGGCTAGGAACACCTGTACTTCTGTTACCCAGATTAAACAATTGTCAGCACACTGCCCATCGGCTCTGTCCTTTCTGTCTCTAGACTGACAGACAATACATATGGAAATATATTTCCCATACATATTAATTTTTTTCCTGTTAGGTTTCCTTTTAGAATTTAAACATTTGGAAAAAGTAGACACCTGTATATGAGTTGTTCATGCTACAAAATTCATGTTTTTTTATAAAGGTGATGGAGTTAGAAACAAGCTTTCTGAACTGGGCAGTGGTGCTGCACACCTTTAATCCCAGCACTTGGGAGGCAGAAGTAAGAGGATCTCTGTGAGTTCGAGGCCAGCCTGGTCTACAGTGGGAGTCCCAGGACAGGCTCCAAAGTCACACAGAGAAACCCTGCTTCGAAAAACCAAAAGAGAAAAAAAAAAAGCTTTCCTTTTTAGGAACTCGGCTTGAGAATGTATAATCCATTTATAATTTAAGAAGGACTAGGTTATAGTTTGAGTCTGAAATGTCCCTACAGGCTCACACTTTGAAAGCTCAATCCCCAGCTAAATAGCACTATTTTAGGAAGCTGTAGAACCTTTAAGAGGCAGGACCAGGTTGGAGAAAATAAGTCACTAGGCTCAGGGCTTTGAAGGCCATACTTGAAGCCTGGTCCTGGTTCCGGTCCTGCTGTCTGTCTCTTTGTCCCTACCATATGAATAGTTGCCACCAAGTATCTGTCATGTCTTCCCCATTATGATGGACTGTAACTGTGCAATTATGAGCCAAAATAGGTCTCTTCTTCTGTAACCGTTTTTATCCAGTCATTTGTCATGGTAAAACAAAACAAAAAGCAACCTAACTAGTCTGGACAGCAGGTCCAAGAGACATAGGGCCATTCCTCTTATAGACCTGACCGTGTGGAAAGCAGGAATCTTAAATGGTCTTATTAATAAAATCAAGCCTGAGGCCAGGTATTGGGGTGAATGCTGGAAGAT
Source organism: Onychomys torridus (assembly GCF_903995425.1). Classification (NCBI taxonomy): domain Eukaryota; kingdom Metazoa; phylum Chordata; class Mammalia; order Rodentia; family Cricetidae; genus Onychomys; species Onychomys torridus. The sequence continues at coordinate 48,670,077 of NC_050446.1, read as the reverse complement.
CAGAGAAGCAGAACAAGTCACAGCTACCTCACCTTGCCAGTTCCTCAGCTGATCCTGTTTCCTCAGGCTGGAAGCCTCTGAGTCCTCATCCACATGAATCTCAGCTGCACTGCGGCTCAAAAGCCTGAAGCTTAACCAGCCAAATGCTTCTAGTTCCTGGTCTTCACGCCTTATATATCTTTCTACTTTCTGCCATCACTCCCTGGGATTAAAGGCTGGATTTCTGGGATTAAACGCGTGTGTCACCGTGCCTGGCTGTTTCTAATGTGGCCTTGAACTCACAGAGATCCAGAGGGATTTCTGCCTCTGGAATGCTAGGATTAAAGGGGTGTGCTACCACTGCCTATCCTTATGTTTAATATTGTGGCTGTCCTGTTCTCTGACCCCAGATAAGTTTATTAGCATGCACAATATTTTGGGGAACACAATACCACCACAGTGTGGTTTTGGGGCCTTTGGAACTGGTTTTCAAAAAGAATTCACAAGAGTTTGGAGATACATGGGTGACAGAAACCCCAGAACACTGTAATCAGTGCTTATTGGGAAAGTAGACGGGAGTTTAGGAGACTAGGGTGTCAGTAGATATGTGTGGAGTAAAGAGTGTGCCCGTGAACATTCAGACAGAAGCAAGGATTCTGTTACCAACTGGCGGTGGACATCAGTGTTACTCTCTTAGGAAAGGAATTGTCTACATGTGCTCATGTCTTGGAAATCTGAGTGAAGCGGGCTCTAAAAATAGTGGGCTAACTTGCTTGTTGGAGGAGACCTCCGTGCAGCACAGCATTTAGATTTCAGCATGGTTATTGCTGGCTTTTGTTTGTTTGTTTGTTTTTTAATATAGTTGTAAACATTTTTTAAAACTAATAATTAATTAACTAATATTTCCCCTCCCAATTACAGTTTTCCCTCCCTCCTCTTCTCCTCCCATCCCTTCTCTCAGCCTCCCCTCTTCCCTTCCCCCATTCACTTCTGTGGTGATATGTTGTGTACTCTAATAAAATTTGCCTGAAGATCAGAGAATAGAACAAGCCACTAGATTAAACATAGAGGCCAGGCAGTGGTAGCACACGCCTTTAATCTTAGCACTCAGGAGGCAGAGATCTGTCTGGATCTCTGTGAGTTCAAAGTTACACTGGACAACAAGAGATTGACTCAGTCTAGGAAAGAAACAGAGCCAGGCAGTGGTGGCACACACCTTTAATCCCAGTACTTGGGAATCACACATCTTTAATCCCAGCATTAGGAAGGAAGTGATATGGCTGGGCAGAGAAAGGTATATAAGGCATGAGGAGTCAGGAACTAGGGCCCTTTTCAGCTGGTCCCCTTTCTGCTGAGAGACCTTCAGTCAGAGGATTGATTCATGGAGTTGGCATGGTGAGAAGCAGCTGTGGCTTGTTCCTTTGTCTCTCTGATCTTTCAGCATTTACCCCAAGATCTAGATCCAGGGTTTGTTTGTTTTTGTTTTTGTTTTTGTTTTGTTTTTATTAAAAGACTATTTAACAATTCATGTTACACACTCTGAAATGAATGATAAACGGCACTGGTTACCATGAGAAAGGGTGATGAGCCACAGTCCCAACTACCCAGTAGCAGAGCTTTATTAGGCAGAAGGGGGGGGGGCGGCGGCAAAAGAACCAGACCTGGGAAAGGAACACATGCAGAGAGAGGGAAAGATGGTCAGGGGAAGAGGGAAGAGAACAGAGAGAGAGGGTGGGGTCTGAGTTCCAGCTCTTTAAGGCGCAGGTGGGCCTACAGAGCTACACCATGCATGTGCTGATTGCGTGACCACACCATGAGCACATAGTCACCAGTACACATGGATGAGGCAAGATGCAAGACCCTTTGCTTAACTCCTGAACTGCACATGTGCAGTCTTGCAGATGGAGTGAGGGCAGAATTCTAACACACCCCTTCTTCTTTCTCTTAAGAAGAGGGCAGGCCTCCCATGAATATAAGCCAGCCATGGTATATCAAGTTGTAGTAAAACTAGACACCTCCTCTCCTATTAATGCTAGATGAGGCAACCCAGAAGAAGGAAAGGGTCCCCAAAACAGGTAACAGAGTCAGAGACAGCCCCCAGTCCCACTGTTAGGAGTTCCACAAGAAGGCCAAGCCACACAACTGTAACATATGTGCAGAGGGCCCAGGTCAGTCCCATGCAGACTCGCTGATTGAGGGTTCAGTTTCTATGAGCCTCTATGAGCCCAGGTGAGTTGATTCTGTGGGTTTTCTTTAGGTGCTATCCTTTAGTTTTGTTGCTGACTTTTTCTTCTATCCATATCTATTTTTTAGTTAACCTTTTATTAGCATTTATTAGTTATGCACAATAATGGGTTTCATTGTGACACTTTCATACATGTATATATTTTGATTATACTGACGTCATTACCATATCGTATTCCCTTCTTACTTTACTGATGAAAGGGTTTCTGCTCCTGTTTTCATCCCCCCACCCTACCCCCAGCTCTGTGTGTGTGTGTGTGTGTGTGTGTGTGTGTGTGTGTGTGTGTTCATGTGCATGTACCAATGAGTTTAATTATAGTTGCTTACAGAAGTATGGGTAAGAAGCTATTTATAGGAGCATGGGCAACTTGCCAGCGGCTACACCACTGAAGAAAATTCACCACTAGCTGCTTATAGATCCTCAAGGGAGGGCAGAGCCTCATGAGGCCCTCTCCCTCCATGACAGAGTATTGACAGGCCCAGTCTGTTGTAGGCTTTGTGTGGATAATCATAGCTGCTGAGAGTTCAAAATTGTAGAGGCCATGCGGTGCCCAGAGGACAGCATTCTGCCACTTCCCACCCCCTTCCTCTAGCTCTTCTGCCCTTTCTGCTCCCTCTTCTTCCCATGTCCCTTGAGCCTTAGAGAGCTGACACCGGTGTCCCATTTAGCGCTGAGCATTCAACACTCACATGTTGTCAGCACTTCGAGTAGCTAGGAGTCTCTGCACTGACTGCCTCCCCTTACAAACACAGACTCCACTAACTCAAGCTGACAACACTAATCTGTGGGCATGAACAAAAGGCATTTAGAAGGCAATTTGACAGACACATCATCTCCGTTTAGCATAATAATAGCAGTAGCTTCCCCACGAAGGCCTATGGCTTCCCCAAGGGATGAGGTTGGCAGAACCAGATGTGCACTCCATCTTGGCAGGAACCTCAGATCCAATCAGAAGATGGCTCATGACCCCACAGCTGTATGGCATTGTCCAGCCAGCAGGCACAGGTTGGTGGTGTATCGTGGGGGGTGCACAGCTGAGTGAGGCTGCTGATGGACGGTTCTCCCCCAGCAGCCTGCACAGCGTGTCCTAGCACTGTGAATGCTATACAGCTGCTTCCTTTTAGCCAAGTTTACCATGAGACTTGCCAACAAAAGGAGAGAGGGAAAAAAAAAAAAAAAAAAAAAAGCAAAACTCACAGTTGGAGAGCACAGGTGAGCCAAAAGCCATGGACAAAGCCAGTGCAGACAAAGCAGTAGCAATTGTTAAGGAGTTTAGCACCATTAAAAAGAAGCCTCACAGGTCACACCACCGGGACCATTAAGAAATCAACCTTGAGGGCTATCGGACTAAAAATGCAAACTCATTTGAAAGACTTTAAAAAGAGAAAGCCCCAGGGGTTCCCAGCTTGCAAAGGGGGTGCTTAGAAAAGTCTCTAGAAAACTGTTTTCCCGTGTTTCACAGACACTCAGGGACTGCCGCAACTATGGTCCACAGAGCCTGGAGTTGCCCACATGGTGCTGTTTTCTAGGTGTGCGGGCTAGAGTTCTGTTGTTTGTTAGATCCAACTTGATACAGCTTGGTGATCTGGGAAGAGGAATCCTTAACTGGGAAAATATCTCCATAAGTTTGGTCTGTAGGACTTTTTTTTTCTTCCCATTAATGACTGGTGTGGGATGGCCCAGTCCACTGTGGGTGGCGCCACCCTTAAGCTACTGATCATGGATTGTATATGAAAGCAAACTGATTGAGCCATTAGGAACCAGCCTCCACTGTCTCTGCTTCAGTTCCTGCCTCCAGGTTCCTGCCCTTGGGTTGACTTCCCCTCATGATGGACTGTAAGCTGTGAGATGAAATAACTCTTTCCTCCCCAAGTTGCTTGTGGTCATGGGGTTTATCATGGCAATAGAAAGCAAAGTAATACAGTGGGTATGCATGCAATAGAAAGCAAAGTAATACAGTAGGTATGCATGCAAAGTACAAAAAGCCGTAGAGGCTTGGCCCGAGAGTCTAGAAAAAGCCCTGCAGGACCAAGCAATAAATATATAGCAAGGTCATATATCTTGCAGAGAACCCCTGCTGTGTAAAGGTCTGGAGATGAAGCCTAAGTTGCAACGAGCCTCCAAAATGTTCACAATTCCAGTAATGAAGAGCATCTACCATAGTAAGCTGCCACCAAGTAGAACGGGCCCAAGAGCGAGGCCATATGTAGGTGTACCTTTCTGTCCTGCCAGCAGTTCCCAAATAACACAGAGATTTATTAATTCTACTTAATTGACCAATAGGTTAGGCTTGTTATTAACTAGTTCTTACAACTTAAATTAACCATATTTCTTATCTATGCTCTACCACATGGTTCAGTACCTTTCTTCAGCACAGAATGTTCATCTTGCTTCTCCCTTTATCTCCTTGTGCCTCTGCCCTCTTCATCCCTGTGCTCTCTGCCTGTCTGCAAGTCCCCCCATCACCTCTTCATATTAGCTATTGATCACTTAGCTCTTTATTAAATCAATGAGAGCAACACATCTTCAGAGTTTACAAAAAGATTATTCCATAACATTTTCCTCCCTTTGTCTAATTAAAAGTGAAGGTTTTAACTTTAACATAGTAAAACTATATACAACAAAAACAGTTATCAAGTAAGAAGTACAATCATTCTGGGTGGTGGTACTGCATGCCTTTAATCCCAGCATTGGGAGGCAGAGGCAGGCAGATCTCTGTGAGTTCGAGGCCAGCTGGTATACAGAGAAAGTTCCAGGACAACTAGGACTGTAATATAGAGAAATCTTGTCTCAGAAAATCAAGGGAGGAAAAAAAAAAAAGAATTGTAGTTACAAAATCTAGTCCATTTGTGTTTGGCAAATTTAAAAACAATACTCTTATCTATCTTATCATTATGAGTCTAAAGTTTATACCTAATTTTGTTTTTATCACAACTAAAGAAAACTATAAGATTAGCTCTTTTGTCTTTAATACCATCAAAGACCCCAGAAAGATGTACTATTACCTAATGACAGGGACATCTGGCAGCCTGGACAGTTACACCAAGTTTATCTGTCTGACAGACATTTTTGAGAAGCAGGGAATATTGGCAAAGTTTAGCTGTAGCTGGAGAGTTTCCCACCAAGCTCTGGCAGTCCTGCAGCCCACTTATAAAATGGATACACAGATGCTTATATTATTTAAACTATTTGGCCTAATGGCTCAGGCTTCTGCTGTGGGATGTTCTGTATGTCAAATATGTTGCTCTGATTGGGTAAAATAAATAAAGTGATGATTGGCCAGTAGCCACACAGGAAGGATAGGGTAGGTGGGACAAGGAGGAGGAGAATTCTGGGAAGTAAAGGCTGGGGGAGAGACACTGCCAGCTGCCGCCATGACAAAAAAGATGTAAGGTACTGGTAAGCCATGAGCCACGTGGCAAAATATAGATTAATAAAAATGGGTTAATTTAAGATAAAAGAAATAGATAACAAAAAGCCTGCCACAGCCATTTAGTTTATAAGTAATATAAGTGTCTGAGTGATTATTTATACATGGGTTGGAGTACCGCAGGGGCTTGATGGCACCTGGAGAGAAGCTCTCCAACTACAGGCTTCTTGCTATCTACTTCCTGTATCTCAAATTAACCCATATCTATTAGTCTATAAGTTGCCACGTGTCTTGTGGCTTACCGGTACCTTACATCTCTCTTGTCATGGCAGCAGCTGGCAGCGTCTCTCTGCCTCAGCCTTCCACCTCCCAGAATTCTTCTCCTCCTTGTCCCACCTACCCTATCCTTCCTGTCTGGCTACTGGTCAATCAGCATTTTCTTTATTAATCAATCATAGCAACATATATTTACAGCATTCAGCAGTCACTTTCTTTTGTATTCTGTTTGTTCAGTTTTACCAGTATACTGTCAGCAATTGAGGCAAGGGCAGTTTCTTGTCCAAATGGCTAACTTTTTCACAGAGAAACTATACTGAGGTTCTTCGATGCCTATCATCTTTTATGAAGTACATTGGTGCTATCAGGAGCAGACATGTCTCATTGTCATGAAGAGCCTCATGTTAGTAAACATATTAAATGCCACATTCTATAGGTCTTTGAAGTGTTTGAAGACCATCTATCTTAATATATATGTTTAACCTTGAAAACATACCTACATATGACTACAATTTTGATTATTATAGATGACTAACTACTAACCTGTATTTCTTAATTATACATTACAGTTTTAAATAAGCTGCATTAGCATAATACCCCAAACAAGAGTAGAAATATACATATAGTATAGCAAACATAACTATAAATTTGTATCAATATACTCAAATCAATAGTTGTTTTTTGGATTAAAATAGATTCAGTAATCTACCTCTTTCTCCATCATTCCTATATCCTCCCCCCTTTTTAAATTTAGAAATAGGTCTTTGAAATTTAACTCTTTTGTTTAGCTTTTTCCCTGACCATGAACAATAACAACTTGCAACCAGCCCCCCAACAAATGATGACGAGCATCAATGTCCCATCTCTTGAGAATGTGGGCATTGTTTTTTCTAGACTGCTTCCTGTTGTCTGCAGGTGCTGGCATCTTCGGGGGAAACTTGAGAAAATCAAGATAGTTGTTAAGTCCTGGCTGGAGTAGTCTGTGAGCCTGGACCATCTCAGACAGCAGCCTTGAAGCTGTTCTGGATCCAGAACTCTGAGGAAACTATAACAGGTGTCCTGAGATGCTGGATCACCTGGGCCAAACAGACAAGAAGAGAAAGGAGAGGCAAGGCAGATGCTGCAAGCCACTGCTAGCAGAAGCAAGATATAAAGGTATTGGTAAGCCAAAGCCATGTAGCAAAGTATAGATTTATAGAAATGGGTTAATGTAAGATGTAAGAGCTAGCTAGCAAGAGGCCTGTCACAGACCATACAGTTTGTAAGTAATATAAATCTCTGTGTGTTTAATTGGGTTCGAACAGCTGCAGGACCTGGTGGGATGCAAGAAAACTTCCAGCTACCATGAGCTACTAGGGTTAAGCCTTTAAAGGTTATAGGTGGCCCCTGGTTTAAGCCGTCTTGCCCTCTGCTTCCTAGTCTATCATCATATGAACAGCCAGCCTCCTTCACGCCCTCCCACTGCCATGGACCCAGCCACTCTACTGTGCCTTCGTCACATGACAGAGCTCAAGCTTCAGAACCATGACCCCAAATAAGTCTTTCTTCTATAAATTGTTTCTCTCAGGCATTTTGTCATAATGACACAAAAATTAATTTAATTTTAAGATCCTGGAAATCCACTTCTTTTCCAACTCCCATTAAAAGCTCTAGCCGGGGTTGGGGATTTAGCTCAGTGGTAGAGCACTTGCCTAGCAAGCACAAGGCCCTGGGTTCAGTCCTCAGCTTAAAAAAAAAAAAAAAAAAAAGCAGCTCTAGCCACAGAGGATGCTAGAGAGCAAAAAATGAGTTCAATCACAAGTCAGGGCAGCAAGGTTCTCTGGAGCTCAGGACCAAGACCCAGACCTATTTCTCCTTAGATGAGCCTAGGAGCTGAAAGCGGGCTTCTTCAGCTCCTCAAATCTTTCCTCACAGCATCAAATGGTGGTGGGAAGTCATGAGGTCTCAGGCTCTGTCTAATTTTGTGACACTCAAAGAAGTCAAGAGGGACAAGAGGTCTCCAAATGTAGTCCTGTAGAGTCAGGGTGCCTGTATTCCTTCCTCAATGGTCCTATGCTGATTGTTTAAGAACAATGTTAGATGAAGAGGGTGCACTCGAACTTCCCTGTTCTCGATTCCTTTGCAAGAAGTAAGGAGTGATAAATATTTATACCCTGTTACAACACTGTAGAAAAGAAACATAAAACTGCAAGATTCCTTTTATACACTATGCTATTTTTACCTAAACTATCAGAGCCAAAGTCATGTTTTAAGTTTTAATTACTATGCCTACGAGATCCATAAAACAACAATGCCTCTAACCTGTAAACCCCTTGCTTAAGGACAGATACTTCCTGAAATGCTGGAGGCTATTCTTTGTGTAAGATAACAAGCCACATGTTTTCACTCTCCTAACAAGTTTATTTGACTCAACTGCCTGGGATGTGCTTGATCACGTGTAGGAAGGAGGTTCATAGGCAGGAAATACATCAAGATGTACGCTTGCCCCTGATTGGACAGAAGTGGGAGGTATGCAGGTAGAAAGTATTTCAGGATATGTGCTTGTCCCTGATTGGACCTGATGGAAAACACATAGCCTTGCGGGTTTGCCTTTATAAGCTTCTGCAAAATATGACTCATAGCCATTTTCTGGGAACCCCTGAATGGACTGGCCAGAATCCATCATGCATTTAATTAAAAGCTTGCTTCAAAAGTTATGGTAGTGATCTTATTCTGGACCAGTGGGTATTAATAAAACTACAAACTGAGAAACTAATTCTGCCTGTGCATGTATGTAGGGCATGTATGTGGTGTGTGTGTGAGTGTGTGTGTGTGTGTGTGTGTGTGTGTGTGTGTGTGTATGTGTGTGTGTGTATGTGTGTGCAGTCAACTTTAGGTCCTTTCTCTTCAGGTACCATCCACTTTGGTTTTTGAGGCAGAGTCTTCCACAAAGTCCACCCTATGCTGACTGACCATCCAGCCCCAGGGATCTGCCAGTCTCCACCATTGAGAGCTGAGATAACGTGCATGTGCCATTGTACTTAGCTCAAATTCAGGTCCTCCCTCTTGCAAGGCGAGCACTTTACTGATGGCACTATCTTCCCAGCTTCTGTTTTTCAATTTTATGTAAGAATACATGGCTTTGGCCAGACACATGTTGTCATGGACATGAGAAGGTAGGACTGGGCAGTCTCAGAAGAGAAGGGTGGTCCATAATTTCCACTGCATGTGTTGAAAATTTCTACCAAACCGCTCTAGCTGGGCAGCTGCTGAAAGAACAAGGCTTTTGTTTGTGGTAAGCACTACAGAAACACCAGCATCTCCTAGATGTCTCTAGACAACCTATTGTACAAGAGATGAGAGTGATGGATTTCACTGACCAATGTGAAAGCATGGCCAGGAGAGGACTCTTCTGAAGAGAAAAATCAGGGCCTGGGCAAGCTTCCTGCAACCAGACAAGCAGATGCAGAATGGAGGCCTGGGTTTGCTTTCCAAATGTTAATGGGTGTTCCTAATCAGATAAATATGGCTTTCACCAACTTCTGCACCCACGCACTCTGGTTTGAGACTGGACTAGGCTGGTGTGTACTTGATTAAACAGAGCCAGGGTCTAATTCAAGGCACCCCGGCATTTTCCCTCTTATAACATTAGGGGTGTTGTAAATAAAACAGATTCAGAAAATATGGATCTCCCATCTCCTCCAGTTCCAACAAAATCATATATCAATTGGCCCAAAAGATTCAGTACTTAGCTGAAAAAATAAAAACAAAAACCTGTGTTTACCAGATCACAGAAAAAATGGAGGGAGGGAGGAGAGAGAGAGAGAGAGAGAGAGAGAGAGAGAGAGAGAGAGAGAGATGAATCCATGCCTCTGTGGACAGTACAACAGTATGACCTGGGGCATCTTATTGAGAAGTGCTTTCCCCCAAGCCCTGAGATGCTGGATTTGAAGTCATTGAGAAAGAAAAGCCAAGGCTCAGCATGCAGCAGAGCATCCTCACCACCTACCCTAGTGTCTGGATCTTTGACAGCCTCCTCCACTCCTCCCAAGTGGCCACATGGCTGTAGCTGTGTACAACCTCCTACCTGACGAAAGTCCAGGGAAGCAGAAGCCTCAACGAGTCTGTGAGAAAACAAATCCCAGACATAGAGCCCACAGCACATATTTTAATTCTTTATTTTCTTTTTCTTTCTTTCTTCCTTCCTTCCTTCCTTCCTTCCTTCCTTTCTTTCTTTCTTTCTTTCTTTCTTTCTTTCTTTCTTTCTTTCTTTCTTTCTTCAAGACAGTGTTTCTCTGTTTAGTTTTGTGCCTGTCCTGGATCTTGCTCTGTACACCAGGTTGGCCTTGAACTCACAGAGTGCTGGGATTAAAGGCATGCACCACCACCGCCCACTAATTCTTTATTTTCTGTGAACATTTGCAAGAGCTATCTATGTCTCTTGAAATCTAAGTCAGGGGCTCTTAGGACTTAGAATATAATAACACCAACAAACAACAGCCCCACAGACAAAGAACACAATGGCTGTTGAGAAGGAAGTTAGGCCATTGCCTACTCTAGTTTCCTTGACTCACTGCAACTTTAAACAGGGTCTCATGTAGCCCAGGTTGGCCCCAAACAAATTATATAGCCAAGGATTACAGTAAACTTCGGAACCTCCTGCCTCCACCTCCCAAATGCTAAGATCACAGGCAAGTACCACCACACCTGGTTTGCCACGCCCACTTCCGCAAGCATTTGTTGCCATTGTATCCAACTCCTTATTTAAACTTTTGCTTGTCATAATTGAGTTCCACTGACTTTTAAATGGCTGAAGTCATATCAATATCAGGGAAAAACTATTTCATCAGTAGGACATCTGAGGCAAGTTTGGCTTTACCCGCTGTCCAGAACACCTGCCGGTACAGTTGCTCCTAGGTTATAGAGTATGGGTGTGGTCACAAGGGAGGGGGAACAATGAGATTCAACCATTACTCACCATCTGAATTTGTTCAGCCTACAAACCCTGCCAAACAATATACCGCAGGCGTAAAGAGCTTTGCCTACATGTCCCCATGAAACAAAGGTGGTCCTATATTTTACATGCCTGCCTGGGCTTCAGGCACAGCTTTGCCCTGGAGGCTGCTTCTTTCCTCCTATTACGTCAGCATCTTGTACCATAAGGCTCTGCATCCCAAACAAGGGGAAACACAGATCCCCTACCAGTGGTACGGGAATGAGCGAGCTGGGGTGAGCCTGCCTCCTACAAGAAAGCACCACCACCACACTGGACATGGAATGGAAACAGGATATTTTCTGTAGCTTACGTCACATAGCTCATTTGGAAAGTTCAGCCTTCCAAGCTTTGCCACCAGCGCTCCGTCTCCCTCCCCTGACTCATTCCTTTAGGTTGTTTCCTGTAGCTTCCTTTGGGTGTTTAATAACATGCATGTAGTGCTCTTGATCTATTCTTTAAGGATATCTGAAATTGTTTGTTTGGTTTTTCCCCCCACTCTTTGTTCTTTGTTCTTTTGGGGGCCCGCCACCCAGCTCCCAAATAATTACACATGGAGGCTTATCATTACTTACAAATGCCCTGCCTTAGCTTGACTTGTTTCTAGCCAGCTTTTCTTAAATTATCCCATCTTCCTTTTGCCTCCGGTTTCGTTCTTTTCTTACTTCTGTGATCTCACTTTCACTCTTACTCTATGGCTGGCTGTGTGGCTGGCTCCTTCTTTTTTTCTCTTTTTTTTTCTCCTTCTGTTTATTCTCTCTGCCTGCCAGCCCTGCCTAGCCTTTCTCCTGCCTTGCTATTAACTGTTCAGCTTGTTATTAGACCATCAGGTGTTTTAGACAGGCACAGTAACAAAGCTTCACAGAGAAAAACAAATGCAACATGAAAGAATGCAGCACATCTTTGCATCATTAAACAAACGTTCCATAAAAAAAAATGCAACACATCTCAAAATAACATTCGGCAACAGATATCACCGTTGACTTCATAGAAGACTATGACCCTTCTTCCTGTTCACTTCCCTCTATTCTCTCAATACAAATACATTAATCATTTTGGTTAAATGAACCGACTCTGAAGACAGAAACACACCATCATTTCCCTTCCTTTGTCTTCTGGCACCCAAAGTTGCAGCTTGAAGTCCCATGTCATCCCCATTCCTATTTGAACAGAATCTGTTTTTGTCTCTCTAAGAAGATACTTTGAGTCTTCTTTGCGCCCACAGCTTTGAAATATCAAGTGGTGGAAACTGGTGTGGATCTTTTCAAATACACAGGAAGTTTCCTGTATCATTTCTTCACTTTTCCTCTCTTTAGTCTCTGGAATCCCTGTCAGTGAATGTTAGCCCTTCCAGATCAAGGCTTTCATTTTTGTATGATTTCTTCACTATTGGCCACACCTCTTTTTTTGTTGTTAATTTTCCTGGGAGGTAGTCCCACTTTGTTCATTTAAAAGTTCTTCTAGCTGGGCAGTGGTGGAGCACACCTTTAATCCCAGCACTCGGGAGGCAGAGGCAGGCGGATCTCTGTGAGTTCGAGGCCAGCCTGGTCTACAGAGTGAGTTCCAGGACAGGATCCAAAGCTACACAGAGAAACCCTGTCTCAAAAAACCAAAATAAATAAATAAATAAATAGATGGATGGATGGATGGATGGATGGATGGATGGATAGATAGGTAGATAGATAGATAGATAGATAGATAGATAGATAGATAGATAGACAGATAGATAGACAGATAGATAGATAGATAAAATAAAAAATAAAAGTTACTCTATTTTTAACTTCTCTAGGCTCGTTTTTCTTGTTCTTCGGTGGTCCTTGAATCAAAGCATCCTGCTTCTGATGAATGAGCATCCTCTTGTCTCTCTAAGAATATTAAATGTGTTCTCTCTCTCTGTGTTTCCAAAGTTTTATTCTGTTGCCTGCATCATCCCCACTTCTACTAAATCTCTTTTTCCCACTTGAATGACCTGAATCTCTTTCATATTGAAAGTTTTCCTCCAGAATCAGATGCTGATGCCTGAAAGCAGCCTGCTTATACTGAATCCTAAGATCCCAAACCTGACTGTGGATTGCTTTCAGGCTAGTGGACTTGTCAGCTGGAGAAGCAAATTGGCTGCAACGTAGTGGTGTTGAGAGTTTTTCATGGCGGGACCCTGAAGCAGTCTTTTCTTTCTGTCTGTTGGTTCTCCCAGGGAAAATCCTTGCCTTCCCACCTGTAGGATGTACACTTGGATGCAGTGACCATCAGCAGCGAGGACTTTCCAGCAAGAGTCCTGGATCCCACTCCTGTTCTCCTCTGTGTATTCTGAGGCGATGCCCAGAGCCCTTGGGGCTCAGTATCTCTGAGAAAGAAAACTTCCAACTTTATTCAAGCAGGTGGCAGAGGAAGTCAAAGGATCTAGACCCCCTAAGAACTGTCTGTAGTTTCTCAGCTCCTTCCAGTGTGCTGTATGTAGCACAAGGTATTAGAGAGCCTCAGGCTTTCAGGTTTCAGCTGTGGGTGGTTCATTTGGCCATAGAGTGCTCCACAGGTGAGCCCAGCCTTCCATCCATTCTGCATCCACCTAAACAGAACAGACAATTAAAACTCTGCACAGCCCCTCTGTCCACGTGTCTGGTTCTTGTATTTATACCCTTTCATTGCTGTTCTGAATCTCTAATCAGAGTTTAAGTCTTAAATCTTAAGGCTTAAGTCTCCCATGTTTAACCAGAACATGTTTTCATTACATAGATTTCACATTGCTTTGCAGAAGCCTCCATGCCTGGAGTTCATTCTCTGGGTTTATAAAGGTAGACGGTCTGAACTTAGATCTACCAGGTACTGGCTATGTGGCCTTGGGCTAGTTAGTTCACCCTGTACCTCCTTCCCTTGAGTATTAAATTGGTTTTTGGTAAACTTGTAAGGGTTAATCTTTGTTGTTGATACTTGGGATCAATTACCGAGGGCAGTTGTCTCTGGGTATGTCTGTGAGAGTCCACTTCCCGGGAGAGTCAACTAGGAAGGAAGCATGTGGGCAGGCCCATCTCATTGCCTTGACTCCCAACTGAGTAAAAGGAAATAAATAAAGGAAGAAAGAAACAGGAGAGCATTAGCTGAAGACCAGCATTCCTCACTCTCTGTTTCCTGACTGCAGACACAGTGTGACCAGCACTCACGCCCCGCTGCCATGCCTGCCCCGCCCTGATGGACATCCCCTCAAAACAAGGAGCAGAAGAAGCACCCCCTCTCCCAAGTCGTTTCCTGTCAGATATTTGGTCACAACAACGAGAAAAGTAAGCATATAACCATCAATCACCTTTAACACAGAATTGCCTGTCGTGTTCAAGACGCGCTAATGTCTGTGATGATAACGAACAGGGTAGGTACAATAGCAGCTCTGATTTTGAGATGAGTTCTACAGAAGAAAGTGACTGACTTAGATGTGGTGTTGGGAGAGCAAAAGAGTCCTGCTGGGTTACTTCAGTGAGAGAGAAGGAAGGAAAACCAAGACTCCTGACCTGCAGAAGGGAACTGTCGCTCCTCGGTGCTGCCGCACCTGGACTGTAGTGCTCTTTCTTCTCTTAGACATCCCCACAGCTGGTCAGACTATCAGACCTTCCGTTCAAGGAACAAAACACCAGACGCAAACAACTTAAAGGAGGGCAGACTTGTTTGGGCTCTTACAGCTTCTGATGGCCCAGCTCACAGGGAGGGTGCAGAGGTGAGGGTGTAGAGGGGAGGGTGGGGAGGTGTAGAGGGGAGGGTGCAGAGGTGAGGGTGCAGAGGTGAGGGTGGGGAGGGTGTAGAGGGGAGGGTGGGGAGGGTGTAGTGAGGCAGAGCATTGACAGCATGGTGGCCAGGAAGCAAAGGGAGAAATTTCCTACACTGGTGGCTTCCTCCTCCTTCCTCTTTTATTTCATCCACACCAAGAGCCCACAGGACGGTGCTGCCCATCTGCAGGTCCACTCCATCTTCCTAGACTGATCCTCACCGGAAATACCCTCACAGTAGCACATACAGCTGTGATTTGCTGATCTGCGAGGAAACTTTCCGCCCCCTCGACTTGACAATTAAAGTTCGTCATCATAACCAAATTACAATTCAAGAAGACTACTTCCAGATCTGACTCTGTGTGTTTTGAGGCAGGATCTTTCTCTATGTATCCCAGGCTGGCTTACAACTTCCTCTATAGCTCAGGCTGGCCTCCAACTCATGATTCTCCAGTCTCAGCCTCTCTATGCCAGCAAGTTCTGCTCATGTTTTTAAGTCAATACCCTTTTCATTCAAGAAAGTAAACCATTTTCTCTGGAGTATTTCTCATCTGTGTAAATGAAGTATAATTGCCTTCACATTTACCTGCTGCATGTTGACCCCTCTGAGGTTTTAAAATTGTTCCCACTGTCCTGTCAGTCACAGCATCTGGTGCATTGGAGCTACAGGAGATCTGAAAGTTTATGTAGTCCAGCTCCCTCATTCTAGTGATGATTTTGATAGGCTCAAACAGATTAAACTACTTCCTGATAGTATGGAACTATATCCCAGGCATTGCATGGCTAATGATATCTTGAAATCGGAGCACCTGAGATTACCCACCTGAGATCCTCCTAAGACTGGGTTCATAAACATTCCCTCATCAGAGTGAGGCTCACAAAGCTCAAAGACCCCTCAGCAAGGGTATGAAAGGGTTAACATTGCAGGCGTCGGGGACCTTTCTGCAGAGGTGTAGCTGTTCACACATTGTCCATATTTCTGCAAGTAACCCTTCACCCATACTCTGGTTAAACTCACGGGTTCAACAAACTAGACGGGTAGAATCAGTTCCTTGGTCCGTGGTTGGTACCCTACCTGGAGTGAATCATCAGTATTTGTTCATGTCTCCTAGGAGAAGTCAACACCCAAGGACCTCAAGGAAGAGTCAGAGTCAAAACTTGACCTGGCTCTCTCCACTGTACTCACCCGCTTACCCAGAACAGACGCCCAATAGGTAGCTGGTGTCCTCATCATGAACTAACCTCCCATGTTCTCTCCATTGGCCATTAGTCCATTTTCTGTTGCTAAGGAAACAACCAAGACTGGTACTCTATAGGAAAAGAGGTTTATTTCTTTCTTATAGTTCTGGAAGTTCAAAGGCATGGCATTGGTTCTGGCTGAGCTTCAGTGAAGCTCTTATACTAAAGAAAGCAATTCCATGTTGTTGTTGCCATCACTGGTTTGTTTGGTGTGAGAAAAAGTCCCTCACAACTACTATGGGGCCTGAGAAATAAGAGTGCTAAATGAGAGAGTTGGCTTGGTGGTGAAGAGCTCTGACTGATGTTCCAGAGGAACCGGGTTCAGTTCCCGGATCATCTGGAGTCTGATCATGCCAGGATTAAAAACAAACAAACAAACAAACAAACAAACAAATAAAAAAATAAGTAAGAGTGCTAAAGAGACCTGAAGGAATGGTGGTGGAGCTGAGCATGAGTGCCCTGCTGTGTGCCGCACACATCTATTTATGGTCGTGATGTATGGTAATGAGGTTGGGAAGGACAGGTGTCAATGGAGCCTACAGACATACAAGCCATCTTAGGAGGTATCAATCTACATTTCAGCATGATGTTGAACTGCATTAACTCCTTTGGTTGAAGTAACATTTTAACCACAGTGAGCCATTCAGTGTACAGATACAGGGGCATGCCCTGGAACTCTGGTACAGAAAGATTAGTCAGGCAGTCCTAAGAAACTGAAGCATGTAACCAAATAGCTAGCAGGACTTAGGCAGCTTCTTGTTGTCTGGCTCTTGCTCCCTCATAGTCTCATCCTGAGGAGCCTCACAGTCTCTGTGCTGCTTGCTGGTAGATGTCTTTCCGTATGCTGTGAGTGTATGTTGTTCCCATTGGTTAATAAATAAGCTGCTTTGGTCTATGGCAAGGCAGCTTAGAGGCAAGTGGGAAATCCAAGGAGAGAGATAGGAAAGAGAAAGGCAGAGTCTGGAGAGATGCCATCCACCACTTGAAGGAGCAGCAAGATGCCAGCAGTCTGGTAACACCATGGCTACATGGCAACTAGTTGAATAGAAATGGGTTAAATTTTAAGATATAGCTAGCAAGAAGCCTGCCATAAGCCAGACAGTTTGTAAATAATATTAAGTCTCTGAATGGTTATTTTATAAGTGGCTACAGGACTGTGGGGCCAGGCAGGACCTGAGAAAACCTCCGGCTGCGGCTACACTATGCTGCTTCTGTATACACGTCTACTCCTTCTCTTAGCCGATCTACATCCCTGACCATCCACATAGCTTCCTCATCATTTCTGGGTCAACATGACCTTCATTTTAGCAATAAGTAGAACCAAAGTCTGATATTGTTCTGTGTTAATGCCAAATTGGCACGAGAAAGGGTCTGATTACCATTGTTTGATCCATTGTCTTTCCCTGTTCTATCAAATATGGCAGCTGAGGTGCTGTGGGATATTTGTACACTGTGTGAAGATATATTGCAGTGATTGGTTTGATAGAGAGCTGAACAATTAATAGCTAGGCAGGAGGTATAGGTGGGATTTTTGGGTAGAGAGAGGAAGTAGAAGGAGATAATCAAGGTGTAGAGGAAACACCAAAGAGACATGGAGGGAGTCAGACAGATAGAATGAAAGAAAGGTAAGAAGCCACACAGTAACATGTAGGTTAATAAAAGCAGGTTAATTTAAGTTATAAGAGCTAGTGGGACAAGCCTAAGCTAAGGCTGAGCTTTCATAATTAATAAAAAGTCTCCATGATGTTATTTGGGAGCTGGCTGGTGAAACAGAAAAAGACTCACTACATTGACAGTCAACACAAGTCAATTCAGCCATTCACTCCTGTCTCATGATTTTTGATAGATAATGGTGATTTCCAGCAACGGACACGGAAGCTATCACTTTTCCCAACAATGCCAGGATGTGAACACGAAGTCTGTCACATATACAACCCTGTAAATTAGCAAGCACAAAAAATAATGTCATGCTGCCTGAGCATGTGAGTTCACTGAGGTCATGGCTCACATGCCTGGCGTGACATACAGAGTTTACTAAAGAAGCCACGGCACCCAGCAGCAGAATCAGCTCAACATGCATGGCTGGCACCTGTCAGGGCATGGAAGGTAACAGAGGCCTTGGTGCTCAAACCTCTCAGAAGGGGTTAAACTGGCAGGCCCACTCTAATACAACACCAGTTCAAGGGCAAAGGCACTGTCACAACACCTGTAGCTAGTCTACATCTTGCCCAGGTCAGTTCTTTCTGGTACCCCTTGTGCTAACTAATGACTCTAATGGAGACTCAAGTGTCTATTTTCAGTCACTTTAGAGTGTGAATCTCTCACTAGTGTTCTTCAAAGGCAGTCACCAGGCCCTAGGCTTCAGATGAAAACTAGCATATATACACATATGTATGCACACAGATGCACAGGCGCACGCACACACACACACACACACACACACACATTCACACATACACTCGCTCACTCACCCTAGGTGCAGTTGCAGGTTAGTTGGTGAAAGGGATCTGCCAGATAAAAATAGGTTCTCTTTAGAGGGCTGTCCTGCAAGCCCCTCTCCCTACCCATAATGCAGCTGACATGTCACTAATTAGCCAGCCCTGCCAGGAAAGGAATCTAGAATAGTCTTTCTTTGCCTGGCTATATATTGCTATTGGATTAATACAGGGGTTCTGTTGCTAAGGAAAAAGAGTATGTTGTGAGCGGGCAGCCAGTGGCCTCTGGGCACTCACTGTTTGGTCTGACTCCAATCTCTTAACCTTTATCTTGGTTTCCTTATCTACAAAACAGGCTCATCAGCTCCTCCAGGGTTTTATGAGTACCCAGTGAAAACTCTTTGGAAATGGAAGCCTTGTTCAAATAGAAGGCGTCATTCTGAGTGTTTATCTCAGAAACCTTGGGGCTGTATAACAGTGCAAACAACCAAACGTAAACATTCATTTTTCATCTACACCAGATGAAATTGTCATTTTTCCCCACAGGCCTCCATAGGGCTGTTCCTCTCAGCCATGGAGCTACCTGGATATACAGAGACTAGAGGGTGATTGTGCGGCATTCTTGCAGCTGGTCCTGTGTTACCCACTGACTGTACTGCCCACGATTAAATTTGCTAATTCCTCACACAGTTATTGGTGGGCACCCCATGACACCACTAGCTGATAAAGGAAGCAGATATTGAAGGTAGAGAGCCCAGGCAAAGGGGGAGCATGGGTAGGACTTGGCTCTTCCATGTGTCTAAACTCCTCTTTAATTTCAAAACACTGTAGACTGTAGTCACCATGTTGCTGGATTGAGTGCAACCCTCCTCCATGCCCCTGACAAAGGCACGTTGACGCTCTAGCAGCTGATGCTGGGACAGGGACCTTCTCTGAAGAGAATCTTTACTAACATCCAGATAAGGGGCTGAGGTGTAGCTCAGTGGTAGAGCATGAATTTTATCTGACAAGGTCCTGGTTTGACCCAGCAACACACACATACATACACGCACACACTGGATTGAAGTTAAGATGAGGCCACCGTAGGTTAGGGTGACTCCCAATCTTATGACTGATGTCCCTATGAGAAGAGGGAACTTTGGGGACTAGGGAACTATAGGACTTGGGTAGGGTGCTTACTTAACTTGCACAAAGCCCTGGTGGTTCACACTTGTAATCCCAGCTGGAAGGAAATGGAGGTAGGTACCGTGAGAAGCTTAAGGTCATCCTGGGCTATATATAGCTGTAGCTCAAGGCCAGCCTGAGATACATGAGACCTTATCTCAAACAAAAGAGGTAAGTTTGGATAGAAACACAGAGGATAGGGCCATGGGTAGGCAGATACACTGACTAGGATGCTCAGGCTGAAAGCAAGAGGCATGGAGAATCGCTGGCACTCACCAGAAGCTGGAGGTGGCCTAGAGTGGTTTTCCCATGAGCCTCCAGAAGGGTCAGTGCTGCCAGATCCTGGCTTCAGAGTCTGGCCTCTCACTCACTCATTGCTACAGCTGCCACAGAAACTAAACACAGACAAAAATGTGCAGAGCCTGGTGTGGTCTCTACTCCCTCCATCCAGGGCACAGGACACTTGCTCCAGGAACCACAAGGGCCTCCAGAAAGCAGAAGGTTTGGCTGGGGAGGGCTAGACCCTTTTGCATACTCTACATTTCAGTGATTCCACCTTCAAATAATGTCAACTTAATTGTTACCTCCGAGTTTCCAGAGACGATTGTAAAATGGTCCTCAAATGGAAAGGCAAAATTACCAGCTGTAGACAAAAATTAAAAATATTAAGGTAAAAAAGTATTGATCTGTTTGTTTTTTCTAGTAGTCATAAGCCACAGTGTGAAAGAAATGTGGCACTGTAGACCTTATTAAGCCGCTGTGAGGATCTCAAACCACCACAGATCCAGGTGTTTGGCCCAATGCTCTGTAGGGAGAAAATGCTGGCATGGAAAACATTAAAGACTTTAAAAAAAATATTTTACATATATATATATATATATATATATATATATATATATGTGTGTGTGTGTGTGTGTGTGTGTGTGTGTGTGTGTGTGTGGTGTGTACTTGTGCCATGATACACGTATGAAGGTCAGAGGACAATTTGTAGAAGTCAGCTCTCTCATTCCATCATGTGGGTCCCGGGGATTGAACTTAGGTCATCAGGCTTGGTGGCAAGTGTCTTTTCCCACTCAGCCATCGTGTTTCATTTTGTTTTGCTTTAATTATTTTTATTCCATGTGTTTGGGTGCTTTGCCTTCACGTGTCTGTACACCATGAGCGTACCTGGTGTCGAAGGTGTTGCAGATGATTGTGAGCCACCACATGTGTGCTAGGAACTGAACCTGGAGCCTCTGGCAGAGAAATAAGTGCTTTGAAACCATGGAACCACCTCTCCAGCCCTTGTTTTATTTTTGTTTTTTTAATACAAGATCTGATATATTATAGACTTCCCTGTGCACCCCAGGCTTGTCTTGAACTCATAATCCTCCTGCCTCAGCCTCTGAAGCTGTGGAATTACAAGCATGCACCCTCATCCTGAGGCCTGCCTTGAGCAGGCTTTTACATCCGCAAGTGCCATCCACATTTACGAGAGCAGCTGCTGGCCTCTCAACCCGGAGAAAGGAACAGAATGGACATCTCCCATTAGCACAACCTTGTCAAGTGTCGCTTTATTACCCCAGATCATAACCACGATGTGTCCTGAGTGGAGAAAATAAATAAGACCTTCAGGCTGAGAAGAGGTCTTTTCATTGTGCTGTTCCAAGGAGAAATCTGGAAACCCAGCCAAAGAACACAGGCTGACCTTTGTTCAGACACTGGCGTGAGGGAGAGTGGAAAGGGCTGTTGGGATAAAGAGATATTTGTGTTTCCGACTTGCAAGGGCTGTTGGGATGTGACACTCCCCAACACACAGGCCCTTGTGATAAGACTCAACATAGGAAAGAGTGTCTAGTGAGGTCTAACTCTGTTCCTCTGGTAAGTTGTAAAGACCCCACAGGGATAAAAGCCCAGTATACAGACAGAAGCCTGAGGGCCTAGTGTGCCCAGGAAGTCACCCAGACCACTGGGTGTCTCAACTGTTGACATTTAAGAGTTTGGCCAGGGTGTAAAACACCAATTAAGTTGTACACGTTTCCTCCCCCATCTTTTTCTCTGGCACAATGCCGTCTGTAAGCATGTTCCTTACATGCTACGGCTGGACAGATAGATGGCTCTGTGGGTCTTTACTCTTGCTGAGCAAGAGTGAGGATCTGGGTTCGAATCCCAAGAACACATACAAAGCCACAAGCACTTGTGATGCCAGAGCTTCTGCAGTGAGATGGGAGGCAGAGACAGAGAATGTCCAGAAGTTCAAGGGCCAGACAGCTTGGCATACGCAGTAGCGAACATCAGAGACCCAGTCTCATTTAAGGTCTAAGGACTCACACCTAAAGTTGTGCTCTGACTTCCACACACATGCTATGGCATGTACACATACGTTTATGCATGCACGCCATGTGTGCACACACATGCACGCACACTTGCATACAGATCTGGAGTTCACAGTGTGAAGTCAAGGCATCATCAGGGCCAGACTACGCTGAAGATGCTGGGGAGACCCTCTCCTAGCTGGGATATAGCTACTGGGTTTGTGACAGCTGTCAGTCAGACTGGAGTACAGCCTCATCTTAACAAATTACAGCTGCAAAGACCCTCTTGCCAACCAAAGCCGCTTTCAGTTAGACCTTCAGCACAGGGATTTTGGTGGGTCACGGCTGAATCTACAGCATACCTCTCCCTGTGATGAGGCAGGCTGCCGAGGGCTGGCTGCAGAGTCCAGTAATGGCAGATGTCAGTGGTACAATCAGGGCCTGGCTGGAAAACAGCTGCCCCAGCCTCTTTCTCAGGCCATTCTCTGGGCATCAAACCCTCCTGTAAGATAGGCGAGAGGGCAAGGGGATGCTGGGGAAGTTAACCCTCGCCAGCACGAGGCGGAGAAGGGAGAAGACTGAGTGTGCGTGTGTATGTTCCCGTAGGGGTAGGATGACGGGGCGGACAGCTGAAGACCAGGGTCTGGATGGGTTAGGGACAAGTTGTAGACTAGTGAGCACAACACAAGTGATTTGGATGCCTGGAGCTATAATGAACTTTTGCCCTGAGGACACTGGCCACTTTTATACCTATTGGCATATTGTTTTCATTTTCTTTTCTTTATGTGTACAGAGGAGGAGGAATCGAATCCAGAGTCATCGGCATGTTGGACCCTTTGCCACTGAGCTGCAGCCTCCATTCAGCATTCTGCTCACCTACCTATATACTGATGCTCTTCAATTCATAACATCTTACTCGGTTCACCATTGACTCGTGTGCTGGTTACTTTTCTAAAGCTGTGATAAAACTCTATGACCAAAGCAACATAAAATAATTTAAGTGGGCTTGGAAGTTCAGAGTTAAAGTTCATGATAGCTGAGCCAAGGCACGGTGGAAGGAACAGCTGAGCACTTGTACCAGAAAACCACAAGCAGGGGGCTAAGGGTCACACTGGGAGTGACATTTGTCTTTTGAAACCTCCAAGCCCATCCCCGGTGACACACCTCCTCCAACAAGGCCACACCTAACCCTTCCAAACAGTTCTACCAGCTGGGTACAGACATAGGAGCCTTCAGAAGCCCACCAGTCAGTGATTTAAATACTATCTTTGATAGCCCCTTACTTTACGGCTCTATCAGAGCCATTATTTGTATCCTTTTGGAAAACATTATATACAAACAACTCATGTGGTTCTCAGACTGGACTGTGATCTTATGTCTTTGTACAAGCTATGGGCACTGTCCAGAATGTCTGTCTCCATCTGTTTTCTCCCTGGAGAGCTCCTAACCATTCTTCAAAGCCCAACTAAGGAGTGCCTTTTCTGTGAAGCTTTCCCTGATTTCCTCAAGAAGTTAGATGTTCCCGAGTTGAGCAGCACTTTGCACACGCCTCTATTCCCATGCTTTGCGCACTGTTGTCTGTAGTTTCTCGGACGTGCTTATCCCAGGACATTTCACATTACTGAATATTTGTTCAACACATTCACTGAATGTGGTAGGCTTTTGGGACTAAAGCCCGTGAAAACAACTTAAGGGGGGACGTTTTTATACGGGATCATAGTTTGGAGGTTTCAATGCATTATGATGAGGAGGGTGTGAAGGAACACAGCAGCTCTTGTGTGGTGGTCAGGAGGAAGAGAGAGAGAGAAGGAGAGAGAGAGAATGCCTTCACTAGCTGGTTTCTCTTCATTTACCTGGGGCCCTAGACCACTGGATGGTTTCATCCACATCAGAGTAGGTTTCCCTCAGTTATAATCCTCTCTGGAAACACCGGCACAAACACTCCCAGAAGTGCACTTTACAAATCTCCCGGGAGCTTCTCAGCCCAGACCTATTGACAGTATCAGGCATCCGTCCTCCCAATTGACTGATGAACTAGGTCCTGTTTGTGTTTTCTTTCTTACAAATGAAGAAACTAAGCTTAGAGAAGGCAGAGCTCACCTCCCCCTGCCCCCCCCCAAATAAAACATTTTAAACTTTATTAGTTTTGTGTAAATGTGGGTGTGTATATGATGTGTGTGTGAGTGTGAGCGTATGTTCCACAGCACACATGTGGAGCTCAGGGAATGACTTTGTGAAGTGAGTTTTCTCTTCCATTCTTACACTGTGTCTTACAGGGTTTCTATGGCTGTGAAGAGACACCATGATCACGGCAACAGTTAATTAGAATGGTTCACTTATAGTTCAGAGGTTCAGTCCATTATCATCATGGTGGACCATGGCGGCATGCAGGCAGACATGGTGCTGGAGAAGTAGCTGAGAGTTCTGCATCTTGTAAGCAACAGGAAATGGTCTGTGTCATACTGAGCAAACCTTGAGCAAAAGATCTCAAAGCCCGCCCCCACAGCGACACACTTCCTCCAACAAGACCACACCTACTTCAACAAGGCCACGCCTCCTCATAGTGCCACTTCTATGAGATTATGAGGACCAGTTATATTCAAACTACATGGACTCTGGGGGGTGTCCAGTTGTCTCAGGTTGCTAGACAAGCAGGGCGAGTGCCTTTATCTGCTGAGCCATCCTGTCCATCCAGCAAACTGGACACTGAATTGCAGTGTTCTACTACAGCAGAACCTCAGCCCCCCACTTGAACAGAACAAAAAAGGGGGGCTCTTGTTCATCAGAGAATAATGTATTTCCCAGATTAAGACTGAGGTGATTTTTACTCCTTAGGTTTTTGATCCTCAGAAATTAACATGTAGCAACCAGACAAGCTCCTTGGTTATTACTGTACAGCGTAGCCTAACTTAAAACAAGTCTCCTGATCGTATGGCAAGCGCCACACTTGACACACAGAGGAGGTTGGCAAATATCTGCCTATAGTTAGATTGTGCAATGGCGTTGGCAACTCTGGCACCAACTGCCCTACAAAGCAGCCAGTGGTTCCCTGGCCCTGGCATCACCTGCCCCTGCCAAAGACGGTCCTAATAAGGGGGTACTTATTAGGGTGTTTGGAGTTCACAGAAGCCTCTGTGGTGTCTAATGCCTCTGTCTCCACTCTTTGCTAGGCAGGGGAGAGGAAAGCAAGCGTGCTCCCACTCGGGAAGTGTTCAGCTTCTTACGGGCTTTAGGAGTACCTTACCTCCTCCCACTCTGGGATGGCATACACAGGGCACAATGCCAGAATGAGGCCTGCGGGATGAAACTGAGCTTTGATTACCTGGGATGGTGTGATTAACGAACCTTTGATGTTGATAAGCAGCTGGGGAGCCCTTCATCTCAGCACACCCCTGTCCTTGGAGGCCTGGGATCCAGCAAAGCAGTGGAATCATTACCTAGGGCCCCAGACTGAGTGAAAGCTGGAGCTGGCCTCCAGGCAAGGCCAGACGGCTGCAGATGCTTTTCCTCCTATGCCAGGAAAGATTCGAATGCAAAAACAAACGTATTTATCACTTCCAACCGCTCTGCAGGGCAGGGCATCCTGCTGTAGGGCGGGGTGTCGGTGTGCACTGGGAACAGTGGCAAGCAGCCAGAGGAAACTTACACCACAGTCCCCACCTCCCTGCAGCCATTCTGGAGGCCAGCATTACACCAGGCTCAGAAGCCCGCCTCCTGGCCAGCCCTGAAGACACAGGCGCCAGGCAAGGGCTGGGCCCCGAAACCACCAGCCAACCAACTACTGCCCAAGGGAACCGGGCATTGAGACCAGATGAGCTGTCCCCACTTAGTCACTAAGGTTCTTCCTAGCCCTGAGGTGTGGGCCAACAGAGAACTGGAACATGAGCAGGCAAGTGAGGATTTGTCTTTGCATCCTGGATGTACACACGCCCTTGGGCTCCCGGATTAAGCAACAGAAGGGCTCTCTGCTCTAAGACAATGCCACCCTTGCCCAGTGGCCAAGGGACTGACTGGCCATTTCTGGAAATGAGGGAAGTTGTTGCAGCTCACAGCCTCTGGGTCATTCAGTAGTGCACTCACACAAACACACACCAAGCCAGACTTCACAGCTAATGGAACTCCTTTAAAAATCAGATTGGAGCTTCCCGGGAAGGCCACACCCCTGTGGAGGCCATTCCAGACTCTTCCCTGTTTTTGCTGTACTAATCTGTCAATCTCCTCCACCTGACCTGCTTCACACATTGGCCCACATTTCCCCAAGCAAGCCACCTGCTTCATGCCCAAACTGCCGTTCTTAACTTCTCCACGTTCTTCTGCTTCTGCTGCATGGGTTAAAGGTGTCTCTTGGGTGAAATTTTCCATGCCTTTTTTACCCTCATCCACATAAAACCTGAGTGTCTTCCTGCCTGGGCCTTTGTAGTTCTGTGTACACACCATTAGGCACAATAAACCAAATTGCAGCTGACTTACTGGCATGTGACGATATACAACCATATCAACTGAGACCTGACTATGAACGTTATTGAGTAAAGTGCTATGTGTGTGATAAAAAGACTCTCAGCCAGGCCGTGGTGGCGCACACCTTTAATCCCAGCACTCGGGAAGCAGAGCCAAGCAGATCTCTTTGAGTTCGAGGCCAGCCTGAGCTACCAAGTGAGTTCCAGGAAAGGCGCAAAGCTACACAGAGAAACTGTCTCGAAAAACCAAAAAAAAAAAAAAAAAAAAAGACTCCCTCTCTGTGTATGTGTGTGTATTATATGCATTCATGTGTTTGTGTGCATGTATATGTATAGTGTTTGTTCATATATGTGCATATGAGTGTGGAAACCACAGATTGACACTGGGTGTCTTTTTCAATTGCTTTTCACCTGATGCTCATACATGAATTAGACCTGCTAGCCAATGAGCCCAGGGATCCCCCCCATCTTCTTCTCCCCAGTGCTGGAGTTACAGGCACATGCTGTGCCCTGATTTTATGTTGGTGCTACAGATCCAAACTGAGGTCTCCATCCTTTGTGGCAAGCATTTCACCGATTGAGGCATCTCCACAACCCCAATGGCTCCTTTATAATTTCTCCATCTATTCTCAGTCCAGTCACTGGTACACAAAGGGCACCAACTAATAGGACAAAGAAATGACTAAATGTCCTTCCTTTTCCTCATGTAAAGTAATGCAATTCTTAAGCCTTCTAGGAGCAAAAGGACATTTATTATCTGCAAGAAACACTTCACTCTAGACAGATTCCACCATCCCCGCATCCCTTGAGCAGCTCTGAGAGTACCAAGAGCGATGTGTGAATTAACTGCTTTCAGACCAGTGAACTCCCAGATGCGAACCAAGGCACTGCATGTTCAGAGCACAGCCAAACCACACACAGAAATGAAACTTCCTAAACTACCCACACTCCGAATTGCTTTTACTGTTCCGGAATCTTCTTCTGAATAGAAAGGAGCTCCAGAGGAGAGGAGAGATTTTAGTGGTTCTCTTATGGCACGTCTTTGGTTTTCTACTTCTGGATGTACTGCTTCCCACAAGAAGGTAAGATGGGTAATGCTCCTCACTGATGGCCTTGAGTGGGCTGTCCCTGTAAAATCCACAGCCCTGAACATCCTCATGAGGCTTTGGGGTTATTTTGTTTTCAAAAGGATTATTGTTTGATGAATTGTATTGTCCTTATTGAGTCGGTTGTTATTGAACGATCTCTGCAAATATTACTTGAAGCTTCTCTGAAAACAAGACACACCAAGCCCTGAAGCAGATATTTCAGCTTTCTCAGGGAGAGAGCCCATAGTTCCCACGTTCTTCTGATAAAATCAAATCACAATAGAGAAGGTTGCACCAGCAAGTCCCCTGTGTAGACAGACTCTCATTGGTAAGAAATGCTCTGATGTCTCAGTACCCTTGGCAAAAGAAGGCCACAAGGTTAACACTTTTCCTTCACCCTCACTCTACAGAACACCCTCTCTTGCCCACATGGTTGGAAAGGACACCAAAGATTCATTTAGCTCTTTTTAAAAATTTTAGTAAAATATAATTACATCATTTTCCACCTTCCCTCTCCATCCTCTAATCCCCCCATGTTCATCTCCCTCTTCCTCTCAAACTGATGGCCTCTTTCTTTGGTTATTGTTACAGATGGTAGGTAGGTAGGTAGGTAGGTAGGTAGGTGGATGGATGGATGGATGGATGGATGGATGGATGGATGGACGGATGGACAGATGGACAGATAGACAGACAGACAGTGTGGTGGTTTGCATAGGAATGGTCCCCAGAGGCTTATATATTTAAATGTGTGGTCGTTAGGGAGTGGCACTACTCTTGAGAGGAATTAGGAGGTGTGGCCTTGTTGGAGTAGGTGTGGCCTTGTTTGCAGAAGTGTATCATGGGAAGTGGGGCTTTGAGGTTTCAGAAGCCCAAGCCAGGTCCCATGGCTCTCTTACTGCTGCCTGTGGATCTTGATGTAGAACTCTTGGATCCTTCTCCAGCACCAAGTCTGCCTGCCATCATGCTTTGGGACTGATAATGGACTAAACCTCTGAACCTGTAAGCCATCCCCAATTAAATGCTTTCCTTTATAAGAGTTGCAGTAGTCATGATGTCTCTTCATAGCAATAGAGCATTGACTAAAACAGAGAGATAGTAGATAGATGATTGCACAACTATATAAATACACCCTGCTATGTCTGTTTTTGTTGTTTGTGTGTATATGATGACCCCTTGGCATTGGATAACCAACTAGAGGGCTCCTTCCTGGGAGAGGCTAGAATGCTCCCTTCCTCAGCAGTCATTAGTTGCCTGAAGTTCTTTGTCTAGGGTGCCGTGCATTTGGGAGAGCTGTAAGTAGCTTGCTGTGGGGGAGGCAAAGAGAAGCACGGCATGGGGGCACCTTGCTTTATCCTGCTAGGGACCTGTGAGATTCTCCCCCTTCTGTGTTAGCATGTATGTTGATATTGTAGTTGTTCATGTCTTGTTTAGGTGGCCATTTCTAGGAGACACAGTTTTACAGCAGACTTCCTGGTCCTCTGGCTCTTACAATCTTTCTAACTCTGCTTCCCTGACCTTTAGGTGTAGGAGCTGTAGTGAAGATATATCAGTTGGTGTTGAACTCCCTGTGATCTGTTGATCTCCGCATTGTGTCTGACTGTGGTTTTTCCTAATGGTCTCCATTTACTATAAAGAGAAGTTTCTTTGATGGGGCTGGTAAGAGCTATATTTATCTGTGGGTGTCATGGCCTGAATGTAAACGGCCCCCAAAAGCTCATACATTTGAATTCTTGGTCCACAGTTAGTGGACCTGGTTGGGAAGGATTAGGAGGTGTGGTCTGTCATGTCACTGGGAGTGGGCTTGGAGGTTTCAAAAGATTCATGCCGTTCTTGGTGTGCCTCTCAGCTTCCTGCTTGCGGCTTTCAGAGGTGAGCTCTCAGCTGTTCCTGCCACCATGCCTTTGGGTCACCTTCATGGACTCTGACCCCCTGGAACTGCAAGCCTAATTAAACCTTTCCTTTTATAATATGCCTGGCTCATGGTATCTTACCACAGGAACAGAAAAGGAGCTAATCAAGTGGTTATAAGGATGAGTTTTATAATGCCATTAGGAATTATGCTGGTCGGGTAAAGGAGCAGCAGTAGATTGTCTGCTAAGACCCATGACTTCATAGCCCAGGTAGTCAGTTAGGCTTCTAGTACCAGGCATGATTTTCTTCATTAAGTGGGCCTTAAATCCAGCTAGATGGCTGTTGATTACCACCGTTGTACCTGTAGGAATATCTTGCCATGCTGGCCAGAGTTTTGGTTCATAGGTGTCACAGATGGATAAGGCTATTAATCGCAATACCAGAGGGACAAACAGTATTACAATTGTTCGATAAAGTCTCAAGGAATCATATTACTTTATATTTACCTAAAATCATATAATATACATATAAGTGTGAGGATGTGTGTGTGTATACGAAGGTATGCCACCTAGACTGACAATGCTCCCCACTGGAGCCACAGACTACCTAACAAAAAACCGGCATAGCAGGCATGAGAAAGCTCCATTTGAATTGTTGGTCAGGGTAGCCAAGTGACTCCCCAAACAATGTAGGCCATGGTTGTTGCCATTGGCTGCCTCTCAGAGATTAAAGGTCAACACTTAGGACACAGGGCTGCGATGATCCAGCTAGACCTTCTCTAACTCCCAGGGGTCTAGTTTCCATAATACCAGAAAGTACTTTGTAAGCTGCCAAGGGAGGGAAGCAATCCCTTTATCTCTAATGCCCCAATTGCCTTTCTTGGAAAAGGTGGTCCCTAGTGGGATAAAGCGAGGTGCCCCCACGCCTTGTTTCTCTTTGCCTCCCCCACAGCAAATGACTCACAGCTCTCCCAAATGCACGGCACCCTGACACCCGCTGTACCTCTTCCTAGCATGGACTCCTTCCTCTCTCAGGCAGCACCTCCTCCCCAGAGCCTTTCCCTTCTCCAAGGCTGACTCGGGCCCTTCTAAATTGCTTGGGGCCCATTTTCTCCTCTCCTTCACCTGACATCAATCACACACTTAGGGAAGGGATTGGGGTGCTCTCCAGCCATATGTCTCTGTTTCAAAATTCCTAGAGTTTTTAATGTTAGAAGTTGTTCATTCATTTTGTCTTGGCAACAAAACATTGGGGTAAGAAGAAACGATGTCAGCATTCCCCAAACCCAGCAAGCACCTCCACGAAAAGCCAAAGGGCCCCTGAGCACTGCATGATGGTTTCCTCCAGAAGCTACGTGGGCTGAACTACAGGTGTGCCCAGTGGGGCTGGCTTCATTCAGGGTAGTGTGTGCTCTTTAGACAGAGGTGCCTCTACTTCACAAGCCTGTACCCTAGTGTATCAGCCTGGGGCTGTGTGTGCTTTCTTTCTGAGTCATATAGACAACCTTTGAGCCAGCAGGATGTCTAAGTCTGTTGTCCAATGCCAACACCTAGTGTCTTTACAGCACCCAGCAGTGACTGCAGCCACAACCTGTCATTGTTCTTGAAGGGGAAAGCCAGCCGTGGGTTTGATGGGTCATCATTTGCTTATCCATCATTAGCCAGTCAACAGCTGTCTGGGTCTTTCTGGAACTCTAACTATGCCCTCAGCAGTGGCTGGCCCAGCAACAGTCGGAGTCTTCCTGGGAGAGTTCGACTAACTTCTCTGAGAAGGATGTATAAGCTATGATCTCCCTGCAGTACTTTTCTGGAAAGACTGCTTCCGTAAAACATATTTTTTCCCCCACAGTTGATGATGGTTTTCCAAGAATAATGGCTCCATGGGGCCAGCAACTGCCCAGATGTCCAGGCTGAAAGGTTCATCCAAGGGGCGGATAGCCTGGTGGCACAGACAGATGCCCCGGTGAGGATGTTCTCACACACGCTTGCCTCCTGCTTCCTCTGACTTTTCAGTTTTGACCTAGATGGACTCTTCTGATGGGCTGTGTCGGGGCAGACAAAGAGCTAAGGAGAGGGTCATTAGACCCACTGCTAATCTCAGATGCATCTCAGGAGAGTGAAAGACAGCCCCTTTCGGCTGCTGGCAGCGAGGAAACGCAATCTGGGCTGGGCTGGAAACTGGAGATGTGCTACAACATGGCTCATTGTTCCTGGGTAGAGAGGCAAAGAATAGACAGGGATTTGCAGCTGTAAGGAAAAAGAGACCCAGTGAAAAGCTGGAATCTGAGCCTGCCTCCACTCACTCATGGGACAGCTATGAGGCTCCTGTTCCCATCAAGTGACAAGCATTGACTGCAGAGGCTGGTCTCTCAAAGTGCCACTCACAGAATTTGTTTAGAATTGTAATTATGAACCACAGGTGGGGGGGGGGTCAAATGTGGCACATAGCAAGAAAGAGACAGAAGCAAGGAACTATGGGTGTACTAAGAAAGTAAGGCCCCAGAGGATGATGGGAAGCTCCCAGAGTGAGGGTTTGGCACAGAGCAGAGAATGTCTGCAGAAGGCGGAGGGGACATACGGATACTGCTTGAAGGATACACTTGAGAGGAGAGTGGCCAGAGACACACAGGGAAAGTGGCCTAAGGCCGAAAAGCACCTTTGAATGATGTGATGAATGATGCAATCAAGTTTCTCCATGCTGAAGCAGTTTCTGAAGGATGAGCTGAGATCATCTCAAGGTTTTGTTTGATTTTTACTTATTTAAAAACTGAAGTAAGCCGGGCCATGGTGGTGCTCGCCTTTAATCCTAGCACTTGGGAGGCAGAGGCAGGTGGATCTCTGTGAGTTCGAGCCCAGCCTGGTCTTCCAGGACAGCCAGGGCTACACAGAGGAACCCTGTCTCGGAAAAACCAAAGAAGACTGAACGAAAACAGTAGCTAGAGAGAAGGCTCAGCCAATAGAATGGCTTCCCGCCAAGCCTGAAGACTTGAGTGTGATCCCAGAACCCACACGGTAGAAAGAGGGAACTGATTTCCACAAGTTGTCTTATGATACACACACACACACACACACACACACACACACACACACACACACGCCATGTCCACATACATACCTACGTACACATATAAATGTAACATTTTTTTTTTATTTAAAAAGAAAACAATGCATCTTATGAACATGATGACGAAGGCCACACTTCAAAGTACAGAGTGATGTTTTTCTTCCCAGAAACAAGTCTCTCTAGTTTTACACACCACCCACCAGGAGCATCACAGACACAGTGCTTCTGTATATGATCAGAACATCAACATGCTACTGCACAGGTGCATACTACATACTACATACTACATACCACCCACCAGGAGCATCACAGACACAGTGCTTCTGTATGTACACAGAACAGCAACATACTACTGTGCAGGTACACACTACACAGCACCACCCAGTCGAGGAGACTCAGGAGAGAAAGTCATTGCATAATTAACTGCTTGCTAAATTGCTCTTTGGAGGGGTGTACATTTCAAAGAAGGGCATCTTTTCCTAATTTTTTCAAGGGCATGATAATGCTCGCCAAGAACACTTACATGCATCGTGCTCACCTAGGCACAAGCACCCGTTCTCACAGATTTTTATTTATATTTATGTATCCTGTAGTAATTGTATGGCACCTTTACTTGGCAGGGTACCACAGGCATCATTTCACATGGGCACCCGTGTATCTACTTGATTTTCTTCTGTGGTTACTTGACATCCTTCAGCAACCAAGATCCTTCTGAGGACAGGAAGAAAACAGCTTGCTTCCAACCCTATCGTGATGGCTGGTCTCGGTCATCAGCTACATCTGGAATCCACTAACACACAAACTGTTGGGCACTCCTGTGGGGAGTTTTCTTGATCACGTTGTTTGAAGCAGGAAGAACCACCATCACTGAGGACAGCACCCCTGGTGGCAGCCTAGGTAAGATGGCATGGGAGAAGGAAAGTCCACTGTTTGCCTGCCGGCCCTCACTCACGCTGGCGGGTTCAGTTGTCCTGTGACGGTGCCATTCCTTCACTGATGTTAAAACTAACGTTTTCAGCCTTCAAAAATAGACCGAAGACCAGCAGCTCTCTGGGAATCTTCCAGACCTTCGGTGTTAGATTGGGACTGCAGAGATGTCCAGTCTCATGGCCTGGACAACTATTGAATTCTTGGCCTCTCCAGTGTAAGACAACCACTGTTGGGCTTCCATGGCTACATCTTGTAAACCAATCTAATCCCTTCAGGATATATATTCATTCTATCAGTTCTTTTCCTTTTGAGAATGCTAATACACCAATCCAAACCAAGAGGAAGCTCACCCAGCTATAGCATACTCCCCAGTCTCACACCAACAGGGCCTATCCTCAAAGACCTGTTCGGTAGTAGAATATTATTTTCAGGTGTGTTATTTTGTTTACGTTGCATTTGTTTAACTCTGTGAAGCTGTGTTACTCTGCCTGTCTAAAACACCTGATGGTCTAATAAAGAACTGAACGGCCAATAGCAAGGCAGGAGAAAGGATAGGCAGGGCTGGCAGGCAGAGAGTATATATAGAAGGAGAAAATTGGGAGGAGAGGAGCTAGGAGCCAGAGAAGGAGGAGGACTCCAGGGGCCAGCTGCCCAGCTACACAGCAAGCCACAGAGAAAGAGTAAGATTTACAGAAGTAAGAGAACAGGAAAAGCCCAGAGGCAAAAGGTGGACAGGATAATTTAAAATTAAAGAAAGCTGGCTAGAAACTAAGTTAAGCTAAGGTTGGGCATTCGTAATTAATAATAAGCCTCCATGTGTGATTTATTTGGGAGCTGGGTGGTGCCCTCTTCCCCAAAAGGGTAAAAACACAATAGCACTTATCCCTGGCTTAGCTTCCTGACTCAGGTTCCTGGAAACTTCAGGCTCTGTTCATGGCCATAGCTGTTCCTAGCCTCCTGTTCATTTTGATTCTTTCTGATGAGACAAGATTTCATTATACATAAAAGAATTACTGTAGCTAGAGGAAATTGATGGCCTGAACTCTATCAACAGGGGCTTCATTTCTGGAAAAAGAATGGGTTCGGCACCAGTCAACTTTTCGGGGATGAAGGCAAAAGTAGTAAGACTCCCCCACGTAACTGGATGGTACTTATCAATGTCCTTTGGCTCTGACTCATATCTTATCTTTATAAACAGTTCTCCGGTGGATATCTTTACTCATACATATTTGCATATGCAAGATTATAAGTCCAGCTGCTGCAAGCAGAATGTTGAGTCAAAGCACAGCACAGCATCCTTGCAACCTTGATTGATACTACACATTATCCTTGGGAGGGGCTGCACCCTTCAGAACTACGGCCACCTTGAAGATGCTTGCTTCCATGCCTGGGTGGTGTCAATTAGCTCAGATCTGTACCATCAGAGTTCAGTTTGACATTACAAAGTCTACTGTAACTGACTAGCAGGAACAAGGGTAAAGGGTGTGGTTGATATATTGTGCACCCCAATGAACGTATCTGGGGGTCAGGGGGAAAGGGAGCTATGAAATGAGGAAGATACAATAAGGAGCTGCTGAGGGAGCTGATGGTGTGTTTGCAGGGCTGAAGCAGGATCAAGGCACGGGAGCTGCCAAAGCAACATGGCAGTGGAGGACCCAGTTATGTTCCTGAAAAATTGGCACTGAGGACTCCATTAAAGAAAGAAAGAGCTAGGCATGGTAGCACACACCTTTAACCATAGCACTCAGGAGGCCGGGTGTCTAGGAAAGTGCAAAGGCAGATAGATGGTGTACATAGTGAGTTCTAGGTCAGTTGGGGCTACATGAGACCCTGTCTCAAAGAGAGAAGACATCATCTATAAAGACTCTGCATTTAGAAAGAGAAAATGAGCATGCTAAAATATCAAAAACCTTAACCCAGACCCTACTCAGCAAAACTGAGTTAAGCATACTTAGGTCTCAAAAAGCAAACCTAGAAACGGAATCCTGTGTTATTAGAACACACAACAAAGGAGCACAAGACAACATGACAATAATGGCCAGCTATAATCCCAACTCTCTGGAGATAGAGGCAGAAAGACCACCTATTCTTTCTGGAGTTCCAGGTTAGCCCGGAATGCATGAGACCCTGTCTCAAAAATAAACAAGCAAATAAATAAGCTGATATTTGAAAGAAATATCAATTTGTGGAGATTTGAAAGAAAATGGTCCCCATAGGCTCATAGGAAATTGTACTATTAGGAAGTGTGGCCTTGTTGGAGTAGATGTGGCCTTGTTGGAGGAAGTGTGTCACTGGGGAGTGGGCTTTTAGGTTTCAGATGCTCAAGCCAGGCCCAGTGTCACTCTCTCTTCCTGCTGCCTGCGGATCCAGATATAGAACTCTCAGGTCCTTCTCCAGCACCATGGAGAAGTCTTCCTGCATGTCACCATGATTTCCCTCCATGATGATAATGGACTAAACCTCTGAACTGTAAGACAGCCCCAAGTTAAATGTTTTCCTTTATAAGAGTTGCCATGGTCATGGTGTCTTTTCACAGCAATATGAACTCTAACTAAGACAGTCATGTGCAATGCATACCCTGAGAACTCCTATCAAGCTAATGAAAAACTTGCTTCCCCAGGCCCTTCCTCTTGGATCCTAGGGGCAGTTTTCTGTTGGCAATATTCTCAGGTCTAGCATCAGGCTTTGACTTGTAGACTATAGGCACCATAGGCTAGAAAAGCCAAGATCAATCTCTGAAGCATTTTCCTGTTCAAAAACAATGTCTTTATTTGTCCATCAAGTATAAGGCCCTAGTTCCGTGATCCCTAGCACCTCAAAAATATTTTTTGACGATTTCTTTAGTCTTGTTTTATTTTATGTGTATAAGTGTATGTAGGTCATTGTGTACATGCCTGGTGCCCCCAGAGGTTGGAAGAAGGCATCCGATCCGCTGGAACTGGGGTTGTAGATAGTTGTGAGCCAGGTACGTGCTTGGAATAACACCCTTGTCCTCTACAAGAACAACATTTACACTTAACTGTTGAGCCATCTTTCCAGCCCTTCTGAAGATGTATTCTTGATTATTTAGAAATTCTTCTTCTGATTATAGGTGGGACTGTCTCTGCTACAGTATTTTGTTGTTGTTGATACTGGGCTGCGTGGGCCCCTCTGCCTCACTCACTTTCCTCTGGATACCTGAAACAATTTCTCCAGCGACTGCAATGACAGGGCCAAAGATTCATTTTTCTTCCTAGTCCCTAGGCCCCCAATCCTGCTTTCCTCATTATCCGAGTTCCTTCTTTCCTGTAACAGTTTTGGAGGAGGAAAAGAAACCAACATTTTTGAAATATCTACAAAGGGGTGGGGATGGAGCAGAATCAAACAAGTTCCTCCAAGGTTTAGTATGCTGATGAGAAAGGGGTCTGTAAACAGTTGGTGGGTGGGGGAGGTCCAGGACAGAGCGGTCAAGGTCACACACATGATGCCTCCCTTGGTAGAAGAGTGACTTGGAGTCTTGTGGCGCTGAAGTCGAACGGGGAGAGGTCGCTGACCATTGCAAAGCCAGCTGGCACCTGAGGAAGCTGCCCTCTGGGTGCTGCCATATGCTGAAGTCCAGCACGGCCAGTCTGGGCTGCTCTGAGCACTCTACTTGTTCAGCTTTCTCCAGCAAAGGGCCGAAGCAGAGGCCTTGCATCTGAAGTGCGAGCAATGCTTGTTTCCTGGGCTCCCGTGGGGGCAGCTTAGTCCATCCCTCAGTTTCCCTTATCTCTCAAGATTAAGTATTTCATCAGAGCTCTTTGGCTAAAGGACTCTCAGCCACCTGCTTCAGCTTCGAGAACTTTCAGTCTTTCTGGAGTTGGACTGTGGTTTCCGTGAAAGCATAAAATGATGCAATCCATCTTGGTTTGCTAAAGGCCCCTTGCTTTACTCTGAGGAGAGTCTGAGAGTATGGCGGTGGGAGGGCTGGAGCTTCTGCTGGTGAGAGTTCTTCTGTCACCACTGAGAAGGCAGCAGGCAGGGACAAATGGGGACCCCCAGTGGGTGTCACTCCAGGAGGCCTCACAGAAGAGGCAGGTCTCCCCTTACCTCCTGGGGTAGCAGGATAGGAGCAGTGATGGGGACTTAGCGTAGGACCTCTGAGGACACAGCATTACAGTTGGGTCCAAAGGTCACCAGGGGATGGTGAAAATCATGCTTTCATTTCTGGGAAGTACAACCTTCCACTGAGTATGAACTGCTGCATTCACTGCGGGGTCTGACTGAAAACCAAGAAGCCCTGCTGGCAGCCTCTTCCCTTCTTCCTTCCTTCCTCTGCCTTTCTCCACCCACCCAGGCACCCCAGCAGCAGCAGCAGCAGCAGCAGCAGCAGCAGCAGCAGCAGCAAGACCCCAGAAGATGAGGCCTCTGAGCCCGCCCTTCATTCCTGGGGAGCTGTATAAACTCCTTCTCCTTTGTTAGGAAATCAAACCTCTCAGTCTTAGTTACTGTTCAATTGCTGTGACCAAACACCATGACCAGGGAAGCTTCTGTAAGAAAGCATGTAATTAGAGCTCATGGTCCAAGAAGGTTAGAGTCCATGGCCATTATGGCAGGGAGTATGAGAGCAAGCAGGCAGGCAGGCATGGTGCTGAGGCAGAAGCTGAGAGGGCTTACATCTTGATCTACAAGCAAGAAACAGAGAGGAGAGAGAGAGGACTCATAATGGTGTCTTTTGAAACCTCAAAGCCCACCACTAATGACACACCTCCTCCAACAAGGCCACACCTCCTAATCCTTCCCAAACACTTCCACCAAATGGGGACCAAGTATTCAAATATATGAGCCTATGGGGGCCATGTCATTCAAACCATCACATTCTTGATTACAAATATGTAAGTTTTCAACTTACCATTATTCCTTAAATGAGGAAGAGGTAGGCCAAAATCGGTGAAGGGACACATAGGCCTCATAACAAACCAACAAATTAATCCCTCTGGGAATTCCCCTGAGCAGTCTGGTTAGGTTTTATTGTAAAGTACCCAGAAGGCTCATGTGTTAAAGGATCAGTTCCTGGTCCAGGACGCTATTTGGAAGTGATTGTATGACAAGGATGTTAACCTCATCAATGGCTTATGTCCAAGTCCTATGTCAGCTGCACAATGATGGGTCTACAGCCAGCAACCCAGGGTGAAGAAGAGTTCAAGGCAGAGTTCAGTGCCCCCCCCCCAAGACCTGGTCACAGGGGCCTGAGAGGGCAATAGGGAAGTAGGGCTTCACCTGGAGGTGGTAGTTCACAGAAGGGCTGACAGGGTTGGGTCTATTGTCTCCCTGGACTGGCCTTTTGTACTCATTCATTCAATCTCTCTGTATGTCTGTGCTCTCTCTCTGTCTCTCTGTATCTCTATGTCAACGTCTCTCCCTCCCTCTTTCCTGTCTACCACGAGATGAGCAGCTCTGCCATCCTTCTGTCCTGATGTTTGCACCTTACTGTAGATCTGAGAGCAATGGCGCCAGCCAATCATGGTCTGAAGCTCCCAAAATCATGAGCCCAATGAAGCTCTTCCTGTCTTAAGCTGTTTATCCCAGGTACTTTGTCCCTGTGGTCAGAGACAACGCAGGGCCTGCACAAATGAACGGCCCCATCACAGAGGTGCCAGGTCACCTAGGAAGTCGTGGTCATGAGGCCAGTCCCCCCAAAAGGCCCTTGTTATGCTGCTGGCCCAGGCAGGGCAGGGCCTGGATTCCATTCCACTCCTCCATGGCTGGAGGCAGGAGCTTGTGTGTAGGCAGCCACCGGGCTCCAGCGTCCTATCCCACATGTTTTCCCTTTGCTCACAAAGCTGCTTCCTTGGCAGCTCCAATGAGGAAACCCCTGAGTAAACAGTGAGCATGACGTTGGCCCTGAGGTCTCTCTGAGCTGCACCCAGGGGACACACTCCGGGGTCAGGCCTACTTCCGGCCCTACTTTCAGCCTCCAGTCAGCCACCATGTTGTTTCCCTGAAGTATTTCTTCTGACTACGTGTACTCGGCCCTTGAAGGAAAAGCCTGTCTCCAAACAGCAGAGCAGAGGAACTCTCTGAGGCAGATGTCTGCTGAAGGCCAGCGCCCTCTGCCCTCCCTGCCAGAGGCCCTCCCCGGTCCAGAACAATGGCTGCAAGTCACTCCACAGACTTCCAGGTTGGCCCCCTTTCAGCATCTGAGCTACTCAGATGCTCCATCTTGTGTGATGGGTGTGGAGAAGACCAGAAGTAGCTGACAGGAGAGGCCCCGAGACAGAAATGCTATTACCCTCTTTTTATAGCTGGGGAAGTAAAGGTTCGGAGGTCACATAGCTGAGAACTGGTATTCAGCCGTTAGTCTTTGTTTCGGGAGCGTGGGTGGGAGGCTGGGCCCCGAACTGGGTCTACCAGCTGGAAAGTAAAGTCCCTCCATCTATTGCCAAGTTCAAGGACTTGTTCAAGAAATACCTGGCTTCTCTTTAGGAGGGGATCAAAGAAAGTAGGTTTTGGCAACAGCAAAATACCACATCCTTTGACACTATTATTGCTGCCATTTTTAGCCCACACACCTAAGACTTAGTAGGCAGTCTCTCCCGCTTACAAGCTCAGTTTTAGGCAATTTATTCAATCTCTCACATGCCTCAATTCTCTCATCTGTGAAATGGAAAGAAACGAGCCCCTCCATTACAGGACAGTTAGGGTTAACTGAGTTAGTACATGCAAACGCCTTCATGGTGGTGAGCACTATGTATTACTGATGGCATCTGCATCCTTAGCCGGGTCTGACTGCTCCCACAATTCTCTTACTCATTGCTTTATAACCTTTAATGACACCTTTATTACAATTCTTATTGCTTTGCCTCTGAGCTGGGTAGGAATTGTGACTTCTTACTGCTGTCTCTTCTTAAGAGACTTATTTTTTTCTTAATTATTTTATGTGTACAAGTGTCTGCATGCTTGTGTGCATGTAAGTTCACCACATGCATGCAGTGACCACAGAGGCCAAAGAGGGTGTCAGACCCCTTGGAACTAGGGTTGTAGATGGTTGTGAGGCATCGTGTGGGTGCTGGGAACCAAACCTAGGCCCTCTGCAAGAGCAACAAGCACTCTTTACTACTGAGCCATCGGTCCAATCCCCCATTGCTGAGTCTCCAGAGCTCTTGTACAGGGCTTGGCACACAGCAGATCTGCAATCAATATATGATAAATGAATATAAAAGGATGCCTAATTTTAAGAATAAGTCTTTCCGGTTAATCACAAAGGTCATCAGGTTTTTATAAGATTTAGGGTTGGGGATTTAGCTCAATGGTAGAGTGCTTGCCTAGCAAGCACAAGGCCCTGGGTTCGATCCTCAGCTCCACAAAAATAAAAAATAAAAAATAAAAAATAAAAAAAAAGATTTAAAAATATGTATCCCCTCCTGCTCATGCATTCTTAGAGATGATAAATAAACATAAGGTTGTGTGAGGATGAAATTAAAAGGGCTGTGAAGTGCTAGACATACAGCAATTCCCAACAAGTGAACTCGTGAACATTACCCCAAATCAGGCGGTTCTCAACCTGTGGCTCCCAACAATCAGAAAACATGTATTTCCGATGGTCTTAGGGACTGAGACACTGTCCAACAGCAACATTATAGTTATGAAGTAGCAATGAAAATAAATTTGTGGTTAAGGGTTCCTAAGACCATCAGAAATACATGGTTTCCTATGGTCATGACCCACAGGTTGAGAACAATTACCCTAAATGAAAATTTGTCAAGGAATCCCCCCTTGTGTAGAATGTTTAAAATGAACATTTCAAAGACATACCCTCAAAATCAGCACTGAATACTAGCTGAGCACACACTGCATGCCAGGCATTGGGCCTACCAGTAGGGGTCTAGCCCAATGCTGCCTATCCTGGAGAACACTGTTCTCTTAGAGTGGCAAAGACAGCCGTTCATAGACAATACATAGAGTGGTCCTCAGAGGTATGCCCATACTATCCACACTACAGAAGAGGGGTCCCATTTGCAAGTATAAAGCTTTTAAGATGGTCAAGGGGATTGACCTGATTGCGTTTTTAAGTTCTTTCTTGGGTAGCCATGTTTAGAGATGCCAAGGATGACTATACACTTGG
This sequence comes from Onychomys torridus, assembly GCF_903995425.1. Classification (NCBI taxonomy): domain Eukaryota; kingdom Metazoa; phylum Chordata; class Mammalia; order Rodentia; family Cricetidae; genus Onychomys; species Onychomys torridus. Next base: position 48,628,879 of record NC_050446.1, on the reverse strand, counting down.
CTGAACAGTAAAAAGCCCTACTTGGGTGGGTGCTGTCCCCTCTGGGGGATGGGCAGGGCACATCCTCCAATGTCAGCCTGTAGTCTTCTGCTCAGACAAAGCCAATTCTCTTCCTGACTGCCACAGGCTCCCAGCAGCCCGCAAGCTCTATAAATAATAACTGGACATCTTGAGTTCACCTTGAACATGCTCAGTGCCCTAAGGGATGAACATTATTCTGGTGTGTTTAATGATTTCCTTCCTGCCACCCAGGCCTGGACTCCCTCTGGTTATCACGGATTAGCTTCTGGTGGTGACAGAGCCACTCTGTGCTTGGGTCATTGTTTATACATAAAGGAGGTAGGATGGCAAGTGGAACTATGGGTAATAATTTTTCTCATGGAGATGCATAAGGGAGCCTGGGTGTTAGGCCAAGGCTTCACTTTCTGAGGACAAGATACTCCAGCTCTGGCCCCTGCAGATGAACATGGCTGCTGAGATGTGGGCCTCCTGCCCAGGGCAAGCCGTGCAGCCTCTGCCATGAACTCACTGGAGGTGGGTAAGACCAGTTGTTCCATGTCAGGCTCCTGTGTTCTCAACTCATTTCCCCCCAGGCAGCTCTTTCCTTCTGCTTTGGAGGCCTGAGGAGCTGTGCAGTGTGATCCCTTGTTCCCTCCAAGGTCCTCTGTACTGTGGGTCCTAGGAAGGGACTACAGGAAGAAGCTGTGTTTGAGAGAGGAGCAAGCCTTGGCAAACCCAAACTGGCACCTGAGGCTTAGAAAACTAAACATAGAGCAAAAGGCTGCTTTTGGAAACTGTACAACATCCAAAGGAAACTCCACGACCTTGAGGCACTTGCTGAAGCCGATGAGGCAGAGGAAGGAAATACCAGGAGGCTGTAGCTGATAAAAGTTTGTCCCATAGAAGAGTCCCCCATGTGTAAAGCGGAAGCAGTGAACACTTCTAGAATAGTAGACATCGTCTGCAGCTTGGAACACCTAGCCAGCAAAGGTATGAAGTGAACTTGTGTAAATAATGGAAATGCACCGATGCCTTTCTCATTGTAACACATGCTGACTGCTAAGTGTTTCAAAAACTGCAGAAAGTACAGTAAAAAAAAATCAAAATTGTCAATCATCTGTCCACCCAAGAACAGACACACTTCACATTTTGGTCACCACCTCATCATCCCTTCGACTTCCTCTCTACCTATCACCGAAGGCTGAGAGTCTCACCGTGTAGCCCAGGCTAGCATTGAATTGGGCGTCTTCCTGCTCCAACTTCCCAAGTTTATAGATGCTCACTGCACCACCACATCTGGCTTAAGACTTTTTAAAATCAACATCTCATGATATTGTTAATTATAATCACTTCTGTAACTCATTGATCTCATAGATATTCATTGGTGGCCTGCTATGCGTTGAGTATTTGGCAATGAGCAAATCATGCACGTTCTCTGTCTTCCCCACAGGCCTGCACTCCTCACGGGGAGACAGGTGACAAAGTTATGTGGCAAGCAACAGTAACTTCTCCAGACAAAAACAGGCCTTATAAGGGGAGCAGAAGTGTGGGGGAGGCTGCGGGTGGGGCGCAGAGCCCACTCTTGATGCGGCACAGCCAGGGATGGTTTGGCCGATTTGGAGGGAGTTAGTTGGCTAACGTCTGAAGGAAGGGGAGGTGCATCCGCAGTGTCCAGGAACAGCTGCAGCAGCCAAAGGGACAAATACACAGCACTGAGGCTGAGAACGCGGGGAGGTGGGAGACCATTCAGGGGTCCATGGTGGCAGGAGAGGAAGGGTTCCAGCGGTAGGGTATGGGGTCCGAGTAGGGATTCCTCTGCTCGTGAGGGGGTTGTGGGCCACACGACGGCCTGTCTTCTTTCACTTACTACCATGGAGCATTTTCCTCGTGCTATAGTTCAAATGTGAAATGTGCCCCCAAAGGCCCATGAGTGCAAGCTTGGTTCATAGCCTTTGGGCTGTTAAGAATCCATGGAGCCTTTAAGAGGTGATGCCCAGGAGAGAAATTAGGCCATCAGGTGTGTCCTAAAGGAGAACATGAAGGCTCCAGCCCATTCCTGCCCCTCACTTTGCCTCCCAGGTATCACGAGGACGAAGGCTGCCTTTGCTGTGTATTCTCACCATGATGGGTTGCCTCTACCCAGGCCAAAAAGCAACAGGCCACCAGAGCCTGGGCTGAATGACTGTGAACCCAAATAAGGTTTCTCTCCTTTTAGGCAGATTTCATAAATGTCATCTTTGCTAAGCATGGTGGCTCCCACCTGTAATCCTTGTCGAGAGGGTAAGAGAGGCTGTGGCAGATGGATTGTGAGTTGTAGGCCAGCCTAGGCTGTATGGTGGGTGACACATGGTGATTCAGGCCTATGATCTCAGCTACTCTACAGGCTGTGGCAGGAAGATTAAAATTTCAAGGCCATCCTGGGCTGTAGATTGAGACCAGGCTAGTGTAGGCAAGTTAGTAAGATCCTGTCTCAAAACAAAATTAGAATAAAGGGGTGTGAGTGTTGCTTCGTGTGAGAGTGCTTACCCTGGCTTCGATCCCCGGTACTTGGGGAGAAAAATCTTGGCATATTTGCTTCTCTAAAGGACTGGACTGCTATAAGGAAAATATGTCACGACACAATGGAGAAAACCAATTTCCTCTGTCATGTAACAGTCACAAATGAGATGTCAGTCAGGGCAGCTGCATCTCCAAGTTAATCAGAGACCCAAATGCCCTCCAGGCTGTTGCTTCACAATCTTTTGGGGCACAGCTCTTGTCCACATGGCACAATGAAATGGCCTCTATGCCCACGTGGCCAGCAGTGTACAGGGAAAGGAATATTGACAGGTCACGCTAATCCTTCAGGTTAGGTCTCGGGATGCTCAGATCCCACTGGAGAAAGCTCAGTCATCCTTCCACTTACTTGCAAGAGGAATGAGGAAACAGTGACTTATTGCTGCCTGGGGGACCAGCCTCCAGACAGCCCAGGGTTCGAAATCCATGGTGTCAGTGCGAACTAAGACTTTTCTGTCTGAGGGGGTTAGGGAAAAGACACTCACTCTCTTGGTGGTCTCCTTCAGACCTTTGCTTTATCTTTCTTTTGCATTCTCTATTCTTTATTTTCCTGGTGAGTTTCTTCTCTCATTCTTGATCTTTTCCTCCTAGCCTATTTTAACTCTATCTTTATTCTTTTTCCTAGAGCTTATACACCCCAGTAAAATCTTCCAGACGATATAAAAATTACAATGTGGTTACATTCTGTTTTTCAAGTGAATGATTACAATGGATAAAAGACAAACAGTAAAAACAAAACAAAAAAACCAGCATGTTTTCCATATCCCTTACTTGATTAAACATTTTATATATTACAGGTGAAAAACAAGTTATCCTAAGAGCCCACATACATTCATACCCAACCAACTTGTTATGAATTAACTGTGTATGCAAGCAAGTTATTTTTCTTAGGTCTTTTACTGGCAGGCTGCAGTTTGCCCTACAAAATTATTTTGAAAGGTAACCTTCAAGGAAATCACAAACCTAAACTTCTATATATGTAAAAGAATCAGTTAGCTCTACTTTAAATCTTTTGGGTGCATACCCACTCATCAATAGTTGACTTTTCCCTAAGAAGGGCTAACAGTGTGGACTGATCACTCTCTGGACATACACATTCCAGGTATTTGGAAAACAGCCTCAGGAAAGGCTTTCTCTGGAATTAGATATCTCCCTTAGCCACTCTCAAGGACTAACAGTAATAACAAGTCTCCTGATTTAAGATAAATTCCACAAGGAGACAATACCTAGGTCAGGTGGACGTTAAGTAATAGCTTTACACAATTTAGCTCAGACCCTCCTTTCTTACAGCCTTACTAACTTTCTAGACCTTTAACTCCTTACCTAACCACTTCTAGGAATATTTAGATAACTTTCTGTGCTGACAGCTATGCTCAGCCAGAACCCCAGTTCAAGCCTCCCTGTAATTATCATCATTGGCAGCATCTGGCCAGGTCCATTCTTGGAGGAAAGTACCTTATCAGAGACACCTCTGTACTCTCTAAGAACAGACTTAAGCATCCAGGCTACCTGTTTGAGAATGCTTGACGGATGTGCCAATTAAGCTTAACTTCCTCCTTTCCCAAATCTTACCTCCAGTTCCAGATCTCCCTTTAACTATCACTAGAAGCATCCAACTGTACACAGGTTGCCTAGCAACTGAGCACACTTTCCCCCCACCTTGCAGAAAAACAGCAGATAGCTTGGACAGATAGGAGCCACAGGAAAAAAGAAGGCAGTTTTATTTTCTCCCATTGACCTAGCAACTTATAGATTCTTAACATTTTCTACCAATCACGTTTGAGGTTATAGTTGAGCACATAAGATCCCTCTTCTTAGATATTACCTGAATTTAGCCTTTAGTTAATTCATTTCCCCATTGGTCACTTCCCTTTGGGGTTGCAAATGATAATTAATGGTTACTGCCTCTCTCTGTGATTCTTATCACCCCTCCGTTTGACCCTGGAAGCCTGGCTTTGTACTGCTAAGGGAATACTGCTTGTAGGTGTATATATACCAAGACTTCCAGGGCACGGGGGTGGGGGTGGGGGAGACAGAGAAGAGAAAAGAGAATGGAAGAACTAGATGGGTAAGACCTTGAGAGGAACAGAGATGGGGAAGAACTTGATTGAAGGGCTAGAAGAGAGCACTAGAGGGAATAGATGGAAGACAAGGAAGAACCAGCTGGGTAAGAATAGGATAAAAAGGACCTAGTTGAGGCAGAATTAGGATGAGAAAATTAAGATAGAACTTAGAGGGAGTAATAGATAGGAAATCAGGCAAGAAAGGATCTAGGCACAAGAACAGAACTGAATCTGCATATATAGGATGTTATGCCAGAGGAATTAAAGCAAGTGGACTATGGAGTTTGCTGTGCTGAGATTCTCTTTCCTGAAAATAGTCCTCACCATTAGTAGTTCTCTCTCCTGAGCCCCTGGGATGTATATAATATTAAGGCTGGTCCCGCTAATATTATACAAGACCAAATATCATGAGAATAATTCTGGTCCTGGAGTGGGAGCTGTCTCTCTCGTGGCATGATGGCACAACAGAGGTGCCATGGCATAGAAATGACTTGGAGATGACCCCGGTTTTCTTTTATATAAAATTGAGATACTAATGGTAACTCCTGCTGTAGCTTTGGAGAAGAATATCATAAATACTATGTCTTTGTGAAACCTCTGGTTCACTAACTAGCTTGTGAGTTTGCTGAGGACTCTGACACTTTCTGGACTGTGTGCCACACTCTACTTTGAGAACAAGAAGTGGATTTTAGTAGGCACCACAGTCTATGTCATGTTAAATTATAAAGACTGATCAACATTAAAATGTCATTCAACAAAGACACCCAAAAAACCAAAATGATGAGCAAGAAGCAAGAAAACAACATGTTGGCCACATATAAAACTAATATAAGTGGTATCCCAACTCTGTGAAGGATTCTTTCTCAAAATCACATCCCCTGCCAGGTGGTGGTGGCACATGCCTTTATTCTCAGCGATCAGAAGGTAGAGGCAGGCGGATCTCTGTGAGTTCGAGGCCAGCCTGGTCTACAGAGTGAGTTCTAGGACTGCCAGGGCTGTTACACAGAGAAACCTTGTTTTGGAAAAAAAAAAAAAAATGCACATCCCATGACATCCAAACACCCATACAAAGAGCTCCATAGCCTTTCTGGAGCCATGTCCCCAACAATTGATTGGCAGCCGCTCTCCAGTGTGATGACTTGGGAAGTCGGTTTCCAACAGAAGGGAGTGGGCTGCCAGAGGTATCTGTGCACACCAGCCTCATGTACTTGTTCTGGAACTTCAGTGGGAAGCTAGGCACTGGTGACCCCATCTTACACCCCTACAAAGGGCAAAATTCCTTGCCTTCTTGTCCTCAAACTCATGGCTGAGCAGGAGCTTTGCTCTATGACACCCCTGTCCCAGGAGTCCTGTAGGGAGCTGTGTCCCTCTGCTTGTCAAGCAGTTGCTAGAGCTAGGTGGAAAGTCTCTGAGCTCCAGTCACAGCTATCACTCAGGATGGAGGTCAGCCCTGCAGTATTGTCCACCACTGTCCAACAACCACCACTGGCTGTCGTGGGAGAAGGTCCCCAATATGACCATATGTGTCCCCCTTCGCGAAGCCACTGAAATAACCACCATGATGCAGCTCCCCCGCCCCAGCTCCAGCTCAGAAGCCATCTGAGCAGCCCAGTCAATAAAAGTTCATCTGCTGCTCATCAAGGTAGAGAGAAGTCACCCCAAGCCTACCTCTGGCTACGGGGAGCGGATAGCTTTTTGCCCTGGTTTTACCAGAACTGTGATTCCACAGCATTCAGGCCTGTCCCTCTGCCTTTCCCAACACGCGCCCTCTTCTCTTAAAAGTCCTCTGTTCCGTTATACAAGTTCTTTCCACCACACAGTATCTGGCTACTGGCTCCATTTCATCTAAATCACAAATACCTGTGGAAGATAAAGAAGATGAGAACAGCATGCATGGTGGAGACATGGAAGAGCACCAGGGCTGAGGTTCTAAGGCTGTCAATATCCCCACCAGCCATCTCTGGTCCTTGGGGACCCAATCCCTCCCACTCACAATGACGCTTCCTCTGTGTCCTGGAGGGCAATTTCTTTTCTTTGTTCCTAATTTTTGAAATAGTAACAATCACTTTGTTTGTCATCTCAGAAACGTGGGCTGTTGTCATGGGAGCCAAACGTCAGGGTTGGGGTCCTCACATAAGAGATGCTTCACGTGTGTGAAAGAATCAGCTTTAATTTCATCTCTGGAGTTTACGGTGAGGATTAATTACTTAATCATGGGAAAGAGGGAGGTATTGGTGGAATTATTAAGGCCACTCCACGTAGTTAAAAGGGAAGTTTATTTTGTGGGGTAACTTACAAATGAAGGGGTAGGTCGCAGAGTCTGGCAAGGTAGAGGGTAGTCCGGCGGCGGCGTTCTCTGGAGAACTCTGCTCAGTCCACCTCTCGCGTCCGGCGTCCCGGAACCAAGAGGGTGAGTTCTTCCCCATCCTTCGTCTTCTGCTTCCTCCTCTGCCCCGCCTTGTGGGTGTGACCATTACCGAAGCCTCAGTGGGGGTTGGAACTTCCAGGCCAATGCTGGGATGCCTATCCACTACATCTCCCCCTTTTGTCTAAATAAGAAAGTTCTAACCTAATACAAGACTATATACAAAGAGATGGTTATCAAATATTGTCCAGGAGTAATGAGGGATAATGACCTAGATAAGTTGGAATTACAATAAGTACAAACAATATCAAGCAAAAAACACATAGTAAAATCCAGGGAAGTCTAGGGCATGGATAGGTGGCGTGTTACAAAGATCATTCCAAAAGGTGTCCTATCCTAAAGAACCTGAGTCTAATACCTAATATATCCTATCTAAGATATTATATATGTATATATACTAAGTTGTAACTATAACTGCTAATCTCCAACCTCATCAAAGACCTGAGAAGGAATATAATAATATCTGAGAAATGAGAGAAGGACGCAAGCAACTTTCGGGAGTCTTGCAAGAGTAGACAGAGACAGCTAGCAGCCTGGACAGTCACCTAATGTTTCTCAGTATCGTTGGTGCATTCAAATTGGCTACAGGCCTAGAGTATCTGACAGACCATTTTCAGAAGCAGGAATTCTGAAAGACCATCTTACCCTGTCTTGGCAAAGTATAGTGGTCGCTTTCCTTGTGTCCCACTTGTCCAGAAAGGACAGCATTTGTACTGTCAGCAGTTGAGGCGAGGGCAGTTCTTTGCCCAGTAGGCCATTTTGTGCCAAGAAGACAAACTTCCAAATGGAAATGTCTTAGAAGCCCAACATTCTCTCGGGATCAAATTGGTGCTGCCAGGAGCAGTTATGTCTCATGTCAACAGAATTCTAAGTTATTTAAATGCCATGTTCTCTAGGTCCATGAAGTGTTTGAAGATTACCTGTCCATCTGACCTATGTATTTATAAATCTGGATAACCTAACTAACATAATTATAGAGATGACAAGCATAGGTGACAATAACTATGTAAGTCTTATCTACCTAAACAACCTAAGGACTAAGCTTCCTATAAATAAGGCAAACAGTCTGTGAGCAGATGTACAGTAAAAGGACAATGACTTTAAATTGTGACAATACACAAAATAACTTTAACAGAGGTAGGAATGTATAGTGCAATATGCAATATGATAATAATCCTAAATATATATCAGTATACAGAATATCTTAAACAGAAGTAGAACATACATACAGTATGACAGATATAAATTCACATTTGTATCAATATACAAATATTTCACATGAGAGTAAAAATATGTGTACAATATAACAAACATAGTTCTGTATTTGTATCAATATACAAATTATCTTAAATAGGAATGTAAAAAGTTTATAATTTTATCAACATATAAGAATTCATAACAGTGCAAAGGCTGCTATATTACTAAATTTGTTTACTAATGTATATGACAGTCTACCATAATATCTTATACCTATTCATTCCATTTCTTCTTTTCCCATTTTTTTTTTTTGAGACATATTTTCTTTCCTTAAGGAGAGTACTGAGTTTAACAGTTTCTTCCACCCCCAACCCTAGAACCATAACCCTGAGAAATATGAACCTTAGGGAGAAGGGGCGTCGTTTTCTTAGAATTGCTTCCTGCTGTTTAGGGAGCGATGGTATCTCTGTTGGGTATTGTGAGAAAGCTCAGATAGTTAAATCTCAGGTAGACTAACTGTAGATTCTGCAGCAACTCTCAGAGTAATGGGTAAGGCTGTCTGAAATTTTGGCAAGAAGTGTAGTATGATGATGATTACCATGGCATCATTCTGGATTGGGTAGAGTTGTTGTCGTTGTTGGGGCCCCATCTTCCTTCTGGAGACTTCAGAGATTGCTATTGGAAAAAACTTATTTTTTATCAGAATGGAAGGTTTGGATTTAAAGATGTCATGACATGTAAGAAAGGATTCCAAGAAATCAAGAGTAAGCATGGAGAGAATTAGAATCTTGAAGATAATGGTTCCTTATAATTGGTTTCCTTCTGTCTCACGCCAGAGGGCTCTTCTGATATGGGACTGAAGAATCTCTCAACCTTTTCTTTTATCAATATGCTTGGGTTTAGAGAAGGAGTGAGCCAGTTCCATCTCCAAAGCCAGCTTGGTTTATGATTAAATTGGAACCACAACTATTCTAGATTGATAGAGATATAGATGTTAGACAGTGATATCTTACCCTGTGTAGATTGGTACCAATAGATTCTTTCTTTCTGCTGTAAACATCCGGATATCCAAGGCCTTATGATTTCTGGAAGATGGGTATTTCCATTATCCTGGAAAGACAAAAACAGAACCCTACCCCAACCTTTGATTGTTAAATTTTTCTTACAACCTGAAGAGATGTCATATTGGTGGATGATCTTTTATTTCTCCTCATCAAGGGGTTTCTCCTGTTCGAATCTCAGTCGGTAGAGCATGAGACTCTTAATCTCAGGGTCGTGGGTTCGGGCCCCACGTTGGGCGCCAGATATTGGTGGAATTATTAAGGCCACTCCACGTAGTTAAAAGGGAAGTTTATTTTGTGGGGTAACTTACAAATGAAGGGGTAGGTCGCAGAGTCTGGCAAGGTAGAGGGTAGTCCGGCGGCGGCGTTCTCTGGAGAACTCTGCTCAGTCCACCTCTCGCGTCCGGCGTCCCGGAACCAAGAGGGTGAGTTCTTCCCCATCCTTCGTCTTCTGCTTCCTCCTCTGCCCCGCCTTGTGGGTGTGACCATTACCGAAGCCTCAGTGGGGGTTGGAACTTCCAGGCCAATGCTGGGATGCCTATCCACTACAGGGAGGAGTTATCCAAACGCTGGAAGAAAAGCATCTCTGAGCTTATTGGTCTGCTGGAGGAGGTGGAAAGAGGGTAAGAGCCAGTGGGGATGGAGGACATCAAGGAAACAGGGCCTTCTGAATCAACAGGGCTAATGCACAAATGAACTCACAGGGACTGTGGCAGCATGCACAGGACCAGCATGGGTCGAAGCCAGATGAGTTCTCAGCACTGAGCGGAGAAATGTACACGAGCCCCTATCCCTAACCCGGAAGCTATCTCCAATTGGTAATTGCTCACCAAGGAAAAAATAGTTTTCTCCGACAGAGTCTCACCGGGTAAACAAACCGCTCTTAAGGGCAGGTCCCATGCCCAGCAGTAGATTGCCAACACAAATCGAATTCAATGTCATTTTTGGAGGTTCTTTTCTTTTTAACCTTCCGGGTCTTTTGTATATTTATTATGGTTTCCGGTTTTGTGTTTTTATGGGATTTTTGTGTGTGTACGTGAACATGTGTACATCTCTGTGTCTATACATGTTTCTTGTGCTTTTTCTTTGGCTTTCTTCTGTTTGTTTTGTTCCGTTACAGTTTGTTTTTATTTTATCTTATTATTATTCTTTTAGATGCCTGTTTGTTTTCTAATGAGAGAGAGAAAGAAAGGATTTGGGTCAGAGGGGAAGGATCTGGGAGGAGTTGGGGGAAAGGAAACTGTAATCAGAATATATTGTGCCAAAAAATATATTTCCAATAAAAAGAAAATAGAGGGAAAAAAATGCTCTTCTGATGGCTGTCCTGTCTCTCCGCTGTCTCCCAGACCGGAATGTCAGTGAGGAGCCTGAGCGCAGAGGTAGATCAGTGAACAAGAAACACTCAGGGTCCAATTCTGTTCTTGCTATTGACCCTGATTGGGTCCCATAGAAACAGGGCATGCTGACCTGCATAGAGCTGCCCAGGACAACAGGCAAGGAAACACCAGTGGGCTCCACAGCAGCCATCCTTCATGCTCATTCTTCATGTCCTGCCCTGTAAAATAAAAAACAAACCACATACATGTCTAGGTGTTGCAGGCCTTTTCTGCGTGATGCCACATAGTGCCTGCTTCTTCCCATGCGTTCCCTCCATCATAGAACAGCCCTGTGAAAGGATAAGGCATTTCCCACCCTCCAGAGCTGGGAAGGGAGCGTATACCAGGTGGTTAGATCCTATGACTACTGTAGCCTGAAGCTGACAGTCTAAAAACTCTTGGTTAATAATCTCTGTAGCCATGAAGAATGGCAGCATCGGGGAGCATCTGCTTTTATTTATTTTTATTTTATTTTATGTGCATTGGTGTTTTGCCTGCATGTGTCTGTGAGGGGGTTGGGTCCCCTGGAACTGGAGTTACAAACAGTTGTGAGCTGCCATGTGGTTGCTGGGAAGTGAACCCTGGTCCCCTGGAAGAGCAGCCAGTGCTCTTAACTGCTGAGTCGTCTCTCCAGCCCAAGCATATCTTTTAAATACCAAATGGAATTCTTTGTTCTGTTCCACAATGTAAGCCTGAGATCTTAGAAATAAATAGCTCCGTTATTCTTTCAGGCATCTGAACCACTAGAGAATCTGACAATAAAGAGATTGTGAGTGCAAGCCCTCTCTCCCTGCGCTTTTAACTATTGAAAGTGAATTGCATGTTGCTTCTAAACCTAGACTGCATCCTCAAACTGAAATCATTGTTTAGACAACGGTGCTTTTGGCAGCCTCTTAGCAAAACTAGCCAAATACATGAACCCCAAATGCCAAGCTTATCTGGCTTGCAAAGGCCACTTGGAGACTTAAGTGCACTGATTTGGGTCATTTTCCCAGGGACTCCTTAAAAGGAAAGCTAAGCGTGAGGATTCTTATCTGTTCTTGCCTGAATCCCTCCTCTAATCTAGCCACCAGTGAACTGAGTGACATGCAGCCGATATCTGCGTGAGGCACCAGAGAAATGAGAAACAAGACAGCGACAAACGACAATTATTCATTTCAGTGTCTGGTTGTCACTTGTACTCCCCTAGAGTCTCTCCTCCTCCTCCTCTTCTTCCTCCTCCTCTTCCTCTCCCTCTTCCTCCTCCTTCTCCTCCTCCTCTTCCTCCTCCTCCTCCTCCTCTTCTTCCTCCTCCTCCTCTTCCTCCTCCTCTTCTTCCTCCTCTTCCTCCTTCTCCACTTCTTCCTCCTCCTCCTCCTCTTGTTCTCCTCCTCCTCTTCCTCCTCCTCTTCCTCTTCCTCTCCCTCTTCCTCTTCCTCCTCTTCCTCCTCCTCCTTCTCCTCCTCCTCTTCCTCCTCTAACTCCTCCTCCTCCTCCCCCGACTTCTTCTTCTTTTGGTTTTTCAAGACAGGGTTTCTCTATGTAGTGCTAGCTGTCCTGGAATTCACTCTGTAGACCAGGCTGGCCTCGAACTCACAGAGATCCACCTGCCTTTGCCTCCCAAGTGCTGGGATAAAAGCACCACCACTGCCTGACAGGATTCAGTTTCTTCTAAAGCAAGCCATGGAAGTCATAAGTGGACAGAGGGGCTAATTGTTTGGAGTCACAATTGCCCATGGGAAAGCCTACAGCTTCGGAGTCCAGCACCTGAACTTTGCAAGCCAGTGATGTGCCTGAGGACCTTGTTAATGCTGCAGATTCTGATTCTCAAGACCTTTCTAGAGATTTCCAGTAACTTCTGGTCATTGCCAAGGCTGCTGGTCTTTTGACATGCTTTGTGTGATTAGCTTTTACACCTCACTTGAGGAACAGGAAGAGGTGACTGCTTGACAGGTAATGAACAAACCAACCTGTGCAGCATCCCAAACAGTGCTGTCTTTGTAACGTAACTGTGAGGGCATGGTTGTGGGTAGACTCCAGTTTACAGAAGGAAGAAGTCCAGGGACCAAACATAAAGTAAAGCTTTATCCTTTTGTTTCCGTAAACACCAAGACCTTGAGAAGAAAGGTGTTTGTGTGTTCTGTAATTTGTTAAGGACTCTGCTGGGGCTTGAACGTCCCTCCAAAACTTATTGATGTTCCACTGCCATGGCAACAGTATAGTTTTTAAACAGTATAGGTTTTTATGTATATGGGTATTCTGCCTGCACAGATGTATGTGTACCATACCATGTGCATTCCTGGTGCCTACAGAGGTTAGAAGAGGCCATCAGATCCCCTGGAACTGGAGTTACAGATAGATGTGAGCCAGCATGTAGGTGCTGGGAATCGAATCTGGGTCCTCTGGCAGAGCAGCCAGTGTTCTTACCCAATGAGCTGCTTCCGCAGCCCCACTCCTGGAGTAATGGTAAGAAGGGATTAGGTGCCATGTGTGGTGGCACACACCTTTAGTCCAGTTCAGGAGGCAGAGACAGGCAGATCCCTGAGTTTGAGGCCAGTCTGGTCTACAAATGGAGTTCTAGGACAGCTAGGGCTAAACAGAGAAACCCTGTCTCAGGAAGAAAAAAAATAGAAAGGGATTAGGCTAAGTGTGGTGGTACACATCTCTGATCCCACCACTGGGGCAGCAGAGGCAAGTGAACCTCTATGAGTTCCAGACCATCCAAGCTACATAGAGAGACGCTACTTCAAAATTAATAATAATAATAATAATAATAATAATAATAATAATAACTTGTTGTTCTTAACAAAGAAGTGATCCAGTCATGAAGATTCTGCCCTCGTGAGTGAATGAAGGTCATTACCCAAGAGAGTAGGTTCCTGGGCACACTGATAGATTTGTCTCATTTCCTCTCATTGTTTTACATAGGCTTTGTCCTTCCATTTTAAGGTATAGCCAAAGGCCCTGCTAGATGACAGCTCCATGCTCTTGGCTTCCCCAACTCCAGAACTGAGACACACATTCCTTTCCTTTAGAAATTACACAGTGGTACTCTACTACAGCAATAGACCAAAGGGGACAGGAATCAAGCATTCAAGGGAGGAGGTGAGAACACCCTGAGGGAGCCAAGGAACATGGAGATGTTGAGGACCAAGACTGTCTAGGATAAGTAAGGTTAGAGCTGGAGGTCCAGAGGAGTCTCCACATGCAGCAGCTTTCGCTGGCTACAGTGTTTTGGAAATGGCTGAAAATGAAGCCTCAGAAAGATGCTTTCTAGAGAACTAAACACAGAGCATGGCGACTCCAAGATGCTTGTGACATGGGGAAATGGCAGCAAGGGAACTCCAGGGAGGGCCTGATAGCACAGCCCACTGGTGCTCAGGATGCTGACTGGCCATATCCAAATCTCCTCTCGGTCACCACATGATCAACTGCCTGTCCTTAAAAGGCTAACTCTTTAACTGCCTGTGCCCCATTGACTCACTGGTCAAGAGTAATGTGGAGAAACTGTTGGCATCTACTCTGGTACCTACTCCAATATCTATTCCCATCTTCTCCGAGCAGGACTCAGATACTGAGTGGTATTACATCACCAACCAGGAAACAATATCCCAGCCTTCCAGTAGCTGGGTGTAAATAGGTAAATGCATAGCATCTGAGTTCCATTTTTTATTATTACTGTTATTTTTAATTTTTTCTTTTTCTTTGAGACAGGGTCTTACTATGTACCTCTGGCTGTCCTGGAACTTGCTCTGTGGACCTTGAACTCAGAGATCCGCCTGCCTCTGCTTCCTGGGTGCTGGGATTAAAGGTGTGTGCCACCATGCCTGACTGTTTACCAGAGGACAACACAGGGCCGTTGACTCTTTCCTTCCACCATGTGGGAACTCAGGCAGTCAGGCACCTTTACCCACCGAGCTGGACCAACAAGCACAGATGTGGGATTCAGTCTGAGATTTATCATTGAATTTCCCTAATAGTTCTTCTTCTGTTTTAAATTGTGTGTGTGTGTGTGTGGGTGGGTGGGGGGTAATCTGGGTGTTAGTGCAAGTGCCAATGGAAGCAGAAGGCATCGAATCACCCAGAGCTGGAGTTACAGGTGGTTATGATCTGCCTGTTACGGGTGCTGGGAATTGAACTTGGGTCCTCTGAAAAAGCAATACATACTCCTAACCAATGAGCTATTGCTCAAGCCCTTCTAATAGTTCTTATGTGACAGTAGGCAAGTTATTTTTAGCACCTTAGATGGCTCATCGATCACACAGAGGTTATAACCAGAGCTGTCATGCCCCATAGACGTTATTAAACTTCGAGGGAGGCATGACAGTCTAGTACCTTCTCTGAAGACTCTAGCTACTCTCAATGTCAGCAAACCCTACCACCCTCACTGCCTCACTCGACTCCCCAAAATCAGTGTGTTGGGATTCTGTCACTCCAGCTATATGAGCAGTTCAGTAGCTAAGCAAGGGGTCTTATGTCTTATGTCGTCAAAATGTGCTGCGTGATTGTGCAAGTGCGCCCAGCGCATGCATGCGAGGCGTAGCTTGGTAAGCCCACATGCGCACATGTGCAGGGCAATCCTTAAAAAGCTGGACACAGACTTCTCCCCTTTCTTCTGCTCCCACCCCACCCCCTGCACATGTCTCTTCCCGGGCCTGGTCACTCTCTTCTGCCCCGCACCTTTCTCTAATAAAGCTCTGTTAATGGGTTTTGTCATGCCTCGTGACCTTTTCCCCACGGTAACCACGCCGTTTATTTAATACAACACAGTGGGTCTGAGCAAAACTAGTTGCCACCTCATAGGTTTGCTCTAAGAATTAAATGAGCCTGCCACACGGTGACGCCTCAGCAAATGTTAGTCTTTCTCTCTTTGTAGCGGGGTAAATTTCCTCAGTGAAGACAAACTTGGCTCTGAACTTGTCTCTGTGATTGAGACTGTGTGTGTCCTTCAAGGCTCCCAGGATTACACTTCTGTCCCTTCATTCTGAGGAATGAAGAGGAAGGAGGCTGGGGAGGCGTGCTTAGCATGTGTGAGGCCCTGGGTTCGATCCCCAGGGGAAAGAACAGAAGCAAGCCCGAGGATGCTAACAGTCTGTGGTATTTAGAGAAGAGGCCTCTGAACAGGATTAGGAGGAAAGGGGCCACAGTGGAAGCCCTGGGGGATCCTGGCGGCTTTATACAGGGAGCGATGGGGGCACATGCCTCTAATCCCAGCAGCCGAGAGACAGAGGCCGTGGTCTACAGAGTGAGTTCTAGGACAGCCAAGGCTACACAGAGAAACGCTGTCTCAAAAACAAACAGAACAAAACAAAAAAGAAGAGCGAAAAGGGCGGGAAGTTAGTTCTAGTCTCCCCTCCCCCTCCCCCATCTCTTCCGACACAAAGCCCTATACCACCCGGGTGCTCTTCAGCAAGCTGGTTTTCACCGCTTGGAGGCACTCCGCCTTGCCCTTCCATAATTTGAGCCCAAACAAACCTCTTCTTGTTGGAACTTACTCTTTCTGTGGTACCGTGCCATTAGCAGCCAAGGGCTGATTAATACACTCGCATTGGGGATCTAGTTTAATTCACGTTATTAAATGAAACCTCCTCTGGTGACTTTTGCAGAGTGAATGACAATCAGCCTTGTGTGCATGTGGTTTGGAAAGACGCTGGCTTTGCCAGACCCATGCAGGCAGCGTGCCTGATGTGCCAGAGTGCAGGATGTGTACCATGGGCACGCTTCCAAACCAGCAGCCGTCTGCCCGGAGCGGCAACTCAACACATAGAAAGGCAGACAAGTCTCCCAGAACCAGGATCCGCAAATGATGATCCTGTCTCATCCCAGGCCTGTGCTGGCTAGACTCCCCTGCCATTAAAAGTGCTCCATTCCAGCTGCTTCGAGAGAAAGGAGTGGTGGTTTATTTTGCAGCCTGCCAGGCCGTCACAGCATGGAGCAAGCATTCAAACGCTGGGTTTCCTCTTTCCACAAAAGACTCTGGGCAAAACAAAGCCGGGATGAGCAGGGTCATGGGCCCCTGGGCCCTAGCGGGTCACTTACATGCAACAAAGGCAAACCAGAGCCTGGCTGGCTACAGCTCTGTGGACCTGGGGAAGTATGTTGCCATGGTGACGGTTCAGCACTGGTCCCAGTAGCTAGTGCAAGAGACTCCAGGTGCAAGGTGCGTTTCCTGAGTGGCAAGAGGGAAACTCAGAGGGAACTCACAGCAGTTCGTAGGATTTCCATGTTTTGTCTGAAAGGGGTATTTCTAGCTCATCTTCTGTTGGAAAATTGTGCTCAGAGCTCTGAACTCTGAACACAGTAGATTTACCACATCCTGAATGTCAGAGATCATTTAAAACCGGACCAGAGGGAAGGAAGTGAGGTTGAAGCTTGTGCTGTGGTCCAATCGGAGTCTGATAGAAAACGTTCGATAACAGTCTATTTTTAGAGACATGTGGGATACTCATTAGGAGGAGAGGCCAGGGTTCAGCCCCGGCTCTATGAAGGGTTTTGTGGAAGACAGTCGCCAG
The DNA here is from genome assembly GCF_903995425.1 of Onychomys torridus. Taxonomy (NCBI): domain Eukaryota; kingdom Metazoa; phylum Chordata; class Mammalia; order Rodentia; family Cricetidae; genus Onychomys; species Onychomys torridus. The sequence goes on along the minus strand of NC_050446.1, from coordinate 48,611,710 downwards.
TGTGGAGAAATAATTTGATCTCTTGGTATTTCAGATTAGATCACTAATGAACATGAGTAAGAACTGTGGAATTTTACGTTGAGGAGAAAAGCAGGAAGGGAGTTCATACATTCATTTGCAATACCAAATATATTTTATTTTATTTATTTGTTTGTTTGCTTATTTGGTTTCTGAGACAGGGTCTCTCTACAGAGAGTCCTAGTTGTCCTGAAACTCACTAAGTAGATCAGGCTGGACTACAGCCTGCCTCTGCCTCCCAAGTGCTGGGATTAAATAAAGGCATATGCCACCACAGTGGGCATCAAATCTTATTTTAAAAGCAGACTACATGCAGAGACAATGGAGCAATGCATTTATTTATATTTAATTCCTAGTGCTGACAAAGGATCACTAGGGGTTCTTATTTCCGAGCCAATGCTGTACTTGAATGAAAATGTAGTTTTTGCCAAGAGAAAGCTCATATGAAACAGCTCTCTGAACTTAAGCCCAGACTCATCCCTGTGCCCTGTGAGCCATGTGCCTCCCTCTTCCCACAGAAACAACAAGAAGCCATTAATTGGCAAGATAGGAAAAGTCCAGCACAACATCCGAGGGCTGTGTCTGCAACCCAGCCAAAAACAGTCCCTTAACTACTAGAGGACATAGGGAAAAGAGAGGGTCAGGGAGCTCCATCGGGGAGCGCACTCACTCCCCTTGAAGAGTTTGTTAGAACCACAGCATACAATTTCAGGAGCTAAATGGACACTTGGGTTTGGACCCTATGATGGTCACTACCCATGGTCAACTTGATAGGCTCTAGAGTCACCTAGGAGACGCACCTCTGGGTGTGTCTGTGAGGTTTCTAGGCTGAGTGAACTGGGAAGACTTGTCCTAAATGTGGGTGGCACCCATCCCATGGGCTGAGGGTGCTGGACTGGACCAAAAGGAGAAGGGGAGGTGAACGCCAGCACCCACCGCTGCTTCCCAACTGCAGAACAAATGACCCGGCTGCCTGGTGTGTCGTGGTAATGCCCATGCTACCACCATCGGTTCACCAAGTCTGAGCAAGGGGCTGTGGATCGAAAAACAGAGACAAAGACAGCAGGTCTTTTGTCTCAGCAGAATGCCATTTATTGAAGGCGGGAGGAAACTTAAATACAGGCTTACAGCACAATGGGAGAACCCTGGAGGGCAGAAGTTCGCTATCCATGTTTTACAATCTTGCATCTAAGCTGTTAACGCCCAATATGCAGGATACACAAACAAGGAACTTCCCTTAAGCATTCAGGAGGGAGGAAACTGTCAGGGGATCAGCATAGGGAGGACATCAAGGTCAAGGTCAGCAAGCAAGGCAACAGCTACCCAAAATGGGGGGGCCAGGGTCCTACACTCAACTACAACAACTACCTGTTGCCTGCCTTCCCGGCCTTCTGTTCTCCTGAACTGTGAGCCTAGTAAATCCTTCCTTCCTTCGGTTGCTTTAGTCAGGCATTCTGCTTCAGCAACGTGAAAAGCAATTGGCACAGACCAGCAAGCACAGCTCCTGTCTATACCTGCCTATTGACTTCAATGCTCACACCACTTTGAAAAGCTGGCAGTATCTCCATCTTACAGAAGCAGAAACACCATCACAGAGAACAAACTGTGTCTAAGGCAGCTTTGCCACGGAGACAATGCAGCCTGTGAAGTTTTGTGGTCACCAAGCAGTGGAGCCTAAACCTAGGTTGGTCCACCAGTTGGTAGCCCTGTTCCATCAAACCTTGGGACATGACCAGTCCACCACCATCTGCCAACTGAAACTTTCTGTTCAAACATTAAAACCACAATAATAGCCATAATAACATTGTAAAGAATTTTTTTCCTCTGAAATTTTACTCAGACATTAGTTACCCAATAGCATTATAAAATTTAGATATGAAAATAATTGGTATCTACAATTCTTGGTTTATAAAAATATGAAATGGAGAGACACAGAGGTTAGATAACTTGCCTGGGGTCATACAGCTTAAACTGCTTGTGACCTTAGTTAACATCAATTCAGTCAGCTAAACCTGGAGGCACAGGCCAATAATCCCAGATATTAGTGAGGGTGAGGCAGCAGGATCACAAGGCCCTTCTGAGCTACCAAAGTGAGTTAAAGTCCAGCCGAGGTGACTTAGTGAGACCTCATATCAAAATAAAAAGTCAAAAGGGGGGCTGGAGAGATGGCTCAGAGGTTAAGAGCACCAACTGCTCTTCCAGAGGTCCTGAGTTCAATTCCCAGCACCCACATGATGGCTCACAACCATCTGTAATGAGATCTGGCACCCTCTTCTATGTACATAATAAATTAATAAATCTTTTTTAAAAAAAAGTCGAAAGGGGACTAGAGACCTAGCTGAAGGGTAGAGCACTTGTCTAGCATGTATAAGGTCCTAGGTTCAATTCCCAGTACTGGGAGAAAGAGGGATTAGTTCAGTCATTTCATAGTTTCCTAAAAAACAATGAGAAAACACCCTCTCTACAGAATGTGAGTCTCGGCCAACTGTGGTGGTATTATGTTCCCCAAAATATTGTGCACCCTAATAAATTTATCTGGGATCAGAGAACAGAAAGCCACTAGATACAGAAAATGGTGGCACTCACGCCTTTAATCCTAGCATTCTAGAGACAGAAATCCCTCTGGATCTCTGTGAGTTCAAGGCCACACTGGAAACAGCCAGGCTTGGTGTCACCTGCCTTTAATCCCAAGAAGTGAGCCTTTAATCCCAGGGAGTAATGGCAAAAACAAAAAGATATATAAGGCGTGAAGACCAGAAACTAGAAGAATTTGGCTGGTTAAGCATTCAGGCTTTTGAGCAGAAGTTCAGCTGAGATTCATTCTGGATGAGGACTGAGACGCTTCCAGTCTGAGGAAACAGGATCAGCTGAGAAGTTGGCCAGGTGAGATAGCTGTGGCCTGTTTTGCTTCTCTGATCTTCCAGCATTCACCCCAATACCTGGCCCCAGGTTTGTTTTTATTAATAAGAACTTTTAAGATTCATGCTACAGCCAACCTTATCTTTAAGGAGGCAATTAATTGATTTTAATTTGATTTGATTGTCCTAGTTCCTATGTGACTCAAAGTTAAAAATTCATAGCACATATTCCAGATGCAAGGAATGGGGAACCAGTCTGTCACTTGAGCTGTTACTAAAGGCTCCCTGACCAGATGGAGCACCAACCATGATAAAGGTGTCTTGTCTTCTATGAGAAGCCCATAAGCAGGGCAGCTCTGTTGGGGGATATTTGATCACACTATGAACCCCAAGTTAACATTTGTGTTAATTAAATAAAATTAAGCTTGGTTCAGGAGGCTGAGTTAGCAACTAGTTGACAGAAAGTAATCATAGAGTATCAGAGGGCAGGCATCTGGAAGAGATAGAGAGACTCACAGGAAGTAATAGGGAGGGGTTTGGAATGGTGCAGTTCTTTTGTTTTGGCAGAGGGGAAGGACATGCTTTTGCAGGGGAACAGCAGCAAGGAGAGAAGGTTGCTATTCAGCCTCTCTGAGCAAGCAGGTTTTCACCCCAGCCTTTGAATCTCAAGTCTTACTCATAAATAGAATAGCAGAGGTTTAGTTACAGCTACCTTTAGTGGCAGCGACAGAGCTGGTGCCTGTGGGAGCAGAATTCCTGTCAGGCTGTGGCCTGAGTGGTGGGGCCACTTCCGGTGAAGCAGGCTGGTAACTTCAGAGTCACAATTGCTGGCTGAAATAGCAATAGATTAAGACAGAGCCACTGTGCCAAAGTTAAAACAACACAGCTCCACATCAGAGTTCAGTGGCTCTATGGGGTCCATGGTGGGCTCTCTCCCTCTGTGGCTCTTGTTCTATTGAATAGTGCCCCCCACCTCCCAGTCACAAACAGACCTTCCCTCATTTGCTATCCTACATGCCAATCAGCTCTGGAGCACCCTGACAGACACACCCACAGCTGTGCTTTGCTAATGTCTGAGGCATTTCTCTACCCAAACAATTTGACAGTCCCAGCTGATGGTTGATAAGCCATAGGGGGTTTCTAGTGAAGAAGAACAGAGAGTGACAGAGCACTTTGCATGTGAAGGTGAGTATTGCTTCAAGAAACTTAGGCTCTAAGTAGTGTGTGTGTGTGTGTGTGTGTGTGTGTGTGTGTGTGTGTGTGTGTGTATTGCACTGTAATGTACATGTGCATGTATGTGTGTACTGCGTTGCAATGTTCCCTGTCAGGGGTAACAATGAAGTTAAAAATCCACCGTAACAAAGGTGTGCATTGCTCATCCTGGATCCTAGGTGTCTGCCATAGAAAGTCCTTGGGAAATGTCAAATGTTTTTAGAATTGAGGTTTGTGCTATATCCCACAGTTGCCTCTAGCAAAGATTCACATGCTAAACTCTTTGACAAACTTCAGACGTTTGGGCAAGAGCTATTTATCAATAGCCAAAATGAGCATGCCTCCTTTTGGCTAGGAATGGTAAGGGCATAATATGTGCCTCATTTCATCTAGTCTTCCGAGCAAGTGCCCAAAGTCAGCACCGTGACTCCTACTTGTCAGCTGAAGCCACCCATGATAGTTTTTTTTGGTTTTTTTGTTTTTTGGTTTTTTTAAAGATAGTTTTTTGTTGGAGTCCTAGAAGTTCAAGCGACAGAGGTTTGGGACAAGGCTGATCCAGTCCACACACTCGGGCCTTGGTCTCCAGTGGCAGTGACGGTGCTCACTGCCATCACAGTCCTCTGGAGAGGAAGGTGCAGGCACAGCAAGGGAGCCACTCATTTATGGGTGAGCACTCTTTACTTCTAATTAATACAAATATTTATACACATTCATGGGGTACATTATGCTAATTTGATACATGTATGCCACGCATCTGATCAAATCAGGGTAATTGGCATTTCTACCTCATCAAACGTCAATCTTTCCTATGTGCTGGGAAACTTCGGATGTTTCCGGTTATCTTGAAATATATAACAAATGGAGGTGAGCACAGTGATTGCCTCCATATGGACACCTTGGGCTCAACCAGATCCAGAGACATGAGTCTCATCTATTCCACAATTGTTGCCTTCCAATTCCAGCAGATCCAGTCTGCGTCTCTGGTGACCCCAGACAAGAGACTGCACTCTGAGCTCACACAGAGCACCCTGCAGCAAAGGTCTCCCTCAGGGGCAGACGGGCACAGTCACTTGAGGCTGTGTTTTCCAACAGCCCCAACCAGCTTCTCTGCTTCAGGCTTGACAAGTTTGACCTGAGGGATAAAGAACTTCAGCTGATAGCTACCGTAGCCTTATGAATCACCAGGCCCCTGCCCACCACATCCTTAGGTACCTGGGCAGTTTCAGGCCTTCTGGCCCAGAGGAATGAGCTCCTGAGATGTAGCAATTACTTCATTCAACTGGTTTCACATTACGTGCTCTATGGGAGAGAAGAGAAACTGAACTGTCTGTCCATGTCCTGCTGCATGCTGCAGATGGGAGGGGACAGGGACCTGAGCACCTGAAGGGTTTGTCAAATGAGTTCTTGTTCCCCGACTCTTCAGCGATTTGCTCTTCCATTTCTAAAGTACATCTGAAGGGCCAAGCCATTAAAAGAAGCTGGCTTATATTCTCAGCTAGGCACTGTGCCCTCCCTTCGATTTTTTTCTTAGTATTTTATTTGTTTTTGTTTGTTCATGATAGGGACTTGCTATGTAGCCATTGCTGGCCTGGAATGCTGTGTAACTCAGGATGATCATGAACTCATGACAATTCTCCTGCCTTAGCCCTCTGAGTGCTAGGGTTCCAGGCGTGTACCACCCTGCCCACTCTCCTGCACCCCTTAAAAGTCCAATCCAAGTAGAAGGACTGAACCTGACTCCAGAGAAGCAGGTGTCTCTTAAATTCCAGTTCGATTTGTGCAGCTATACAACAGTACCCACTTTGGACGGGTGCTGAGAAGACACTTCTCTCCTGGGGATTTCCCTAGGCCAATGACACACATCCTTTAAATGCAGCCTTGGCATGTGCAACTCTCCTGGCAAACCCACACAGAACAACGGGTACTAAGAGGAGGCTGACCACCCTGCCACCCCAAGATATGTGTGTTATAGAAAATACACCCACATCAAATCTGCAGCAGCAGCATGTGCCTTTACTGAACTGGCCTCCACAATGCACAACACCACAAGGACATTTTAAATACTTTTGCACACCCATGCTAGCTGGGGGGCAGCACTGGTTCCTGTCTGGTGAACTGCACAGAGACCAAAGGAATAAGAGCTAATGTAATTGGTAGAAGTCATTTCCAGAAACGCACTGTTGGGGACACATTAGAAGGAATCTGCGTTCTGAACAGGAAATCATAATACTCAAACCAATGCAGCATCCAAATTACTTTAGGGAAAACGATTGCTACAAAATCAGATTACAGACACACCAATGCTCCTGTCAGCTACTGAAATGGGCTTCCTTTTTCATTACACATCATTATTTTGGTCAATTCCCTGCTTATTCTAGAATGCATCTTAACTATTCGCCATCTCTATAATTTGCTCATAAAACAGCCCCACTATACTTCAGCCTCCTCTGAAATACAGCTTGACCCATGGTAGAGGACAAAAGGAGCTATATGTTTTACTAGCAGGATCCACACAGTCCCAAGTGAAACATGTAAGGACCTCCAAGATTAGAAGAAGTCTAAATTGGGGCCAGAGGAAGGAAATGCATAGGCCTCCTAGGTTGATGGAAATCAGCTTTGCAGCGTTGTATCTCAAGCACCCAGGGTCCTGACGTTTACATAGGAATAGCCTTGAGAGTGAACGGTCCAATGCCATTAACAAGCAGCAAGATATGGAATCTTTTTGCTTTTGCAAAAAGTGACATGTAAGCTATCTGGAAAATGCTGGTGAGTTGTAGGGAAGAAGAAGCTAGGGCGGGAAGGATGATGGGATAGGATGACCTTCACTGGGCTCTGCCACTGGTCAGGAGCCCGGGTTGCACAGTTCCTTCAGGGAGTTGATGGGCAGCAAGGAGCTTATTCTGGAAATTTCTCCATGGCTCCACAGAACTCAGCATCCTCAATACGGTGTCTTTCATTTTGCAGTGGTGTGCCTTTCTGTATTTTTCTTTCCTGCCTCCTGGCTTGCCTTGTTTGTGATTAGCTGGAAGCAAGTACATTATCATCATCGACCACTGACCAAGCAATAGCATATCTTCTGTCCCTGGGCATTCACTGGCTACCCCATCAATCACTTTCTATTGACCTTGAACTAAGATCCGTGAATTCACAAACTGCACTGTAAAAATTGTATAGGCAAACTAATGACATATCAATTTATAGAGAGCTGATTTCTTGATAGCGTGCTTGAAGGGCACTGTCCCTGTCACTGAAGGCGCTCCAGATTGTAGGTTTTTACCTACAATTACTAACCCTCTGGTATTATGTGTGGTGCGTGCCATGACTTCTGTCAAGTCTAAGTTGCTGTCAGTTGTAATCCGTTCATTATTTTATTTGCTGTAAAAACAAACATATTACCAGCCAATTAAAAGTGCCCACCACAATGCATTGCTTGTGAAGCTCAGAGAGCTAGAGGCTCAAGGCCCCTTGCTTGCACGGCCCCTCCAGCGTAGTCACGTGGTTATCTTTTTGCAAAACCTGCAGAAAATATTTTAGCTCTATCTGCTGGCCCGCCATCTCTTTCCACCCTGACTTCCCCTCTGGTATACTTCTGCTTGTGTTCAATGGCACTGGGGAGACCACAGGCAACACTGGGGATCCTATTAAGGGGAAGTTGACAGGAAAACACATTTTGTCTATCTTGGGGATATGTTCACATGGTCACGGTCATGTCTGCAGTGAAGCCACTTCTCACCCTTCTGGTATAAAAACGGCTTCTTGTTTTTCTACTTTCCATCACACTAACTCCCCTGCAGCCAGACCCTCAAGTGTGGGCTTGGAAGTTGTGTCCAAGAATACAAACATGCCTCATTGAGCTCATGGGAAGACTCCGACAGGGGTAGCAGGAAAAAGGAACAAGGTTTGCGTCAGAAAGTCTGTGGGAAAAGCCCCCAAGCCTCACAGCTCACATATAAAAGAAACTTCATAAAGATTTTGCCAAACTTAGCAACATCCTGGCAATTTCTATGACATTGTCAAAGATAAATGATGAAGTTGAAAAACACTTTTGTAAATTATCAATAGGAAAATACAGCTTTCCGTCAACCATAGGGATAGCTGGGTGGTCTAACTATTCTCTTGGTAGAAAAATGACATAATCAATTCATTGTTGTAGAGACAGCTTTGACGAAAACAAATCAGCACAGAGACATTACAGAAGTGGGTCACAAAGTTAATTTTTAAAATGTCATGAGGTATTTGGGAGGAGTATTTATGTTGTCTGTGACTTCTGTGCCCCTCTAAAAAGTGGGTAGTTTTGTTTTGTTTTGTTTTGTTTTGTTTTGTTTTGTTTTGAGACAGGACTTCTCTGTGTAATAGCCCTGGCTGTCCTAGAACTCACTTTCTAGACCAGGCTGGCCTCAAACTCACAGATATCCACCTGCCTTTGCCTCCCGAGTGCTGGGATTATAGGTGCGCCACCACCACCCTGCTATAAGTGGGTAATTTTATTGATTCCTCGTCTAAGCCAATATGCTGTTGCCTAATTTTTAATACATAGCTTATACTCTCTTTTTAATTTTTTGGGGGAGAATTTCATACATGAGTACTGTATTGACATTATTTTTATTAAATAATATAAAGTTCAGGCCCCATAACCTAGATGCACTCTGGGATGCCACCCCAATTTCAGAGCACATTTTAGCATATAGGAAGGAAGTGTGTGTGCTGGAGTTGATAAAATATATAGTATATACTATTTCATTTAGTCCCACACCATGGCACTGTGAGGTCAGAATGATCATTTTACAGATGAGGAAAACTGGGCTCAAGAAGTTGAGAACATTTCCCAGAATTGAGGGCTCAGGATTAATACTATCACGATTTCACTGACAGTGTTCAGATGTTGATGCCACAATCAGCGCTCGAGTGGGATCACTCTTTAAGGAGCCCTGGGTTCTTTTATTCCTGCTGATAGTAAAATGCAGAGGTGGGATTGGAAGCAGAGCTGTCAATCTCAACCCTGAAGTCCCACCCTAACTTCTGGAAAAGGACTTCCGTCTGCCAGCACCTTCCAGTTAACCCTTCAAAAAGGTATTCCATTTTTCACCCTCAAGTGGAATATGGAGATTTAACATCTGTCTTCCGTTTCAAAGGTTCAAGAGTTTAAGGATCTGCCCCCTATCTCGGCTGCTGGCTCCTACCCCACCACTCGGCCTGTCCAAGAGGACTTTGTTATTTGAGCTAAGTATTTTAAAGTCCTCTTTCTCTCCTAATGCCCGTGTCTACCTGGAAGGAGACCCTCAGTAAGAATGCTCCCTTGGGTCCTTAAGAACTCACAAGGAGAAAGTGTGCTTGAAAAGCTGTAATACCGAAGGACTCCTGGGAGGAAGGCCAAGTGTGGGTCCTGGCAGGGTTTGTTTTGTTTTGGAGGCAGGGCACAAAAGCACAGGATTCTGGGTACCCACAGGACAACTGGTACGGTGGTTATTCTCAATCCCATCCTACCCACGATATTGCAGTAATTAACAAGCAGCTGACTGGGGCCAGGGAGCTAGCTAGCTCAGCAGGTAAAGGCACCTGCTGCCAAACCTCATGATCTGAGTCCAATCCCAGAGACCCATACCGTGGAAAGAGCAAACCAACTCCCCTAAGTTTTCCTCATCCACCCCCGACACCTCTGCCCCCAGTGAATAAACAAATAACTTAGTCAGTGTTCTAATGCTGCGAAGAGACACCATGACCACGGCAACCCTAGTAAAAGAAAGCATTTAACTGGGGCTGGCTTTCATTTTCAGAGACTTAGTCCATTATGATCATGGCAGGGAGCATGGCAGCACGCAGGCAGACGTGGTGCGGGAGAAGGAGCTGGGAGTTCTACCTCCAGATCCTCAGGCAGCAGGAAGAGAGAGAGCCACTGGGCCTGACTTGGGCTTTTGAAACCTCAGAGGCCGCCCCCAGTGATTCACTTCCTCCAACGAGGCCACACCTACTCCAATAAGGCCACACCTCCTAATCCTTTTCAAGTAGTGCCACTCCCTGATGACTAAGCATTCAAATATAGGAGCCCATGGGGGGAGGCGTTCTTATTCTAACCACCACAATCAATAAATACATTTCAGCTGATTAGTTACTGATGCAAAATTCCTCTCGACTATTAAGCCTGTCCCAGCAAATCCAGTACTTCAGGGGACTAGATACAAATAGGCCGCTTCCACTGCCATAGTTGCGACTGTCCATCACAGGGAACATACCACCAGCTATCAGTGTGAGCGTCTCTCTCCACTCACCATGATTTATAGGGAGAAAGCTAGAGCTTAAGGCAAAAGTGCTGTGGGATATCTTTCTGTGTGCTGTGAATATGTGTTTCTCTGATTGGTTGATAAATAAAATGCTGATTGGCCATTAGCCAGACAGGAAGTATAGGTGGGACAAACAGACAAGGAGAATTTGGGGAAGAGGAAGGTTGAGTCAGGAGTCACCAGCCAGACACAGAGGAAGCAAGATGACAAGGCAGAACTGAGAAAAGGTAACAAGCCATGTAGCTAAACATAGATAAGAAGTATGGGTTAATTTAAGTGTAGGAGCTAGTCAGTAATAAGCCCGAGCTAAGGGCTATACAGTCTGTAATTAATATAAGTCTCTGTGTATTTATTTGGGTCTGAGTGGCTGCGAACTGGGTGGAACACAGGAAAACTTCCAGCTACACAAGAGTCCTTAAATCTCCTTAAAACTAGACACTGATTTTGTTGTTAACTAGCTCACAATGTTTTTAACTCAGATAAACAGGAATTTGTGATCTGCCAGGAGTAGTGATCCACACCATTAGTCTTAGCACTTGGGAGGACAAGGCAGGCAGAGTTCTATGAGTTTGAGGCCAGCCTGGTCTACAGAGAGAGTTCCAGGACAGACAGGAAAGAAAAACACAGTCTCAAAAAGAAAAAAAAAAAAAATGTGATCTATAACACTTACTTCAGAGGCAGAGGTGTGGTCGTAATAAAGACCCAGAAGCTGAGCTTTTATCTGCTGAGGAGTTGGTGAGAACATGGAGATTAAAAGCTTGGAGCAGGGATGCCTTTAATCCCAGCACTCAGGAGGCAGAGGCAGGTGGATCTCTGTGAGTTCCAGGCCAGCCTGGTCTACAGAGCGAGATCCAGGACAGGCACCAAAACTAGACAGAGAAACCCTGTCTCAAAAAAACAAAACAAACAAACAAACAAAAATCTTTAAAAATACTATTGAGCTCTTGGGCAGTAGTGGTGCATGCCTTTAATCTCAGCCCTGGAGAAGCAGAGGCAGGCGGTTCTATGTAGGCCAGCTTGGTCTACAAAGCGAGTTCCAGGATAGCCAGGGCTGTTACACAGAGAAACTCTGTTCCAAAACAAAACAAACAAACAAAAAAAAGAATTACTATTGAGCAAAAATCCTATTTGGGGCCCAAAAGTCAAACTACTAAACGCAGAATGTGTGGAGCCGCACAGAAATCACCTCACCCTGCCTTCATTTTGACCTTCCATTCCACAGCTATTTTTAGTATATATTTCACTCTATGTTTAGAGGGGCATTATTTATTACTTGAACAAAAACAGCAATTGGTTTCTGTTAATACCAATAAGCTTTGCCAAATCAACCAGCTTCCTGAATCAACAACAACAAAATAAATAAATAAATCACGGCATCATTAGGAGTTACTTAAAATGTAAAATAGAAGTGCCTTCTCTGACTTTCATCTCACCCATCTTCTGACACACCAAACACTTTCCTCTCTAATTTCTTCTGTCCCTTTATGTCCTTCCAGGCCTTGGCCCAGCACCACACAGGCAAACATAATCTTAACACTGAGTCACACCTTTCTAGCTTGGGATTTTGCATAGGAGATATGAGCTTAGCTGGAGTCTGGAACTGCACAGCCTTCCAGGGACTCTGGTCCAGCCTTGGTTTGCACATGCATTAGACCTTATTCGACCTCATTCCTGAACCCTGGGTTTTTCGTTTGTTTGTTTGAGGTTTTTTGTTTGTTTGTTTTGTTTGTTTTGTTTTGTTTTTGTTTTGTTTTGAGACAGGGTTTCTCTGTGTATCTTTGGAGCCTGTCCTGGATCTCACTCTGTAGCCCAGGCTGGCCTTGAACTCACAGAGATTCACCCGTCTCTGTGTCCCAAGTGGGATTAAAGGCGTGCGTCACCCACCCAGCTCTTCTTATTGACAGAAGACAGCGGTTTTGTCTTCAGCTTTTTTGCCAGGATAATGGTTAAAGGCCCTGCTTTTCTCTAATACTGCTGGCCACAGCAGAGCATCTAATGTAGTGAAAGCAGCTGCATCCCAAACCCCTGACATCATTTCTACACTTGGGGAGTTGCACAATTTAGAGGTACTTCCTGCCTCATGGTAGAAGCCAAGCTAGCCAGAAAACAGCCTTTGCCTGCTCCTTTTGCAGCCAGGTCTCACGCCTAGGGCCCCATCTGCTGCTGGTCAATGCTCTGACACATGGCTTCATTCGGCAGCAAGATCGGTTTCCTAGAAAAGATGGTCTTGGTGGCTCTCAGGAGTTTGTGAATTGACCCGTGGAGTCTAGAGCTGGAGGCAGTGGGGGATCATTTGCACAATTCTCTACTTTAAAAAAAAAAAAGTATCTGGATTAATCTCATATATGTGATAATGCACATAATTTCACATGTATAATATAGCAATGCATCATATAATTTATCAATACATAAAAATGGGTAGGACAGCTCAATTTTGCTCCTATATGAATGTCCAGTGACTAAAGTTTGGAGACGAGGGCTCTGGTTGACAACTCTGTAAAAGCAGGACTCTGGCTCACCGGCGTGCGCCCAGCGGATACGGATACCCAGGAGTGTGTGCTTGGCTGAAATGTAGCCAGCACCGAGAGAAAGCACGTTCGGTGTCTGTCAGTAAGTTCAGGAGCAGTCTTCCTTGCTGCCTCTCAAACTTAAATCTAAGACAGGATCTTCTCGTCCATTCTGGAGATTGTCTCTTCCCAACGGAATGTTCAGTGAGCGACTGGGGGAAGGGAAGCTCTGGGAACAACCTGTAAGGTCACTCCTCCCCACCAAGAACAATGATGATCCAACCCCGGGCCTCGACTCCCACAGGCTGGGCAAGCCCTTTACCATCGAGCGGCGTCCCCGGCCCCGAATGTAAGTTGCTGGGATTCTGTGGTTACTGTACTGTCGTCCCAGTGAAATGTGGATGGGAGACCCGGTGGGGGCAGGAGCTATCAAGAACCTGCAAAATCACTTAGGAAAATTCTGTCCACTGGGTTTCCTCTCGCGTCTTTGCTGACCTCCCACACAATCTAATTCCAGCTCCTCCTTTCTCGGCTGATACAAAGACCTCCGACGGCTTTGGGGTGGGGGCGGGGCAGGCCGGAGCGGGAGAGAAAGGGAAGCCCGCAGCAGGACGCTTAGCCAAGAGTGACAGCGGCCGACACTGCCGGCCCTCCCGGCTCCTCTGGCAGCACGGTGAAGGGGAGTTAAAACAGCACCCACCATGTAGATGTGGATTCGCCCCTAGAGCCTGACTGTGTCTGTGCAACACAGCTCTTACCCCATAACCGGTTGGTTGGTTGGTTTTTCTGTCATTTTTAGAATTCTGCATCAGTCAAACTGCAAACTGTCTTTTTCTTTCTTTCTTTCCTTCTTTCTTTCCTTCTTTCTTTCTTTCTTTCTTTCTTTCTTTCTTTCTTTCTTTCTTTCTTTCTTTCTTTCCTTTCTTCCTTCCTTCCTTCCCTTCTTTCTTTCTTTCTTTCTTTCTCTTTCTTTCCTTTCTTTTTCTTTCTTTCCTTTCTTCTCTCTCTTTTCTTTCTTTCTTCTTTTTTTTTTTTTTTACCAATTGTTTTCTTCTTAAAAACCTGAGAATAGGAAGGCTGGGTGGGTGTAGGATCGGCACAAAGTAGTGGAAACACCCGACTCAACCACCAAGAACAGCCCGAGCTAGCCAGCTAGCGTTCTCTGGGTGGGGGAGGCTGCAGCTGCTGTATTTGGAGGCACAGGTGTGACCTTTGGCTGGACAGGTCCATGGGGTCAGCCTGCCCTGAGAGAGGGTCTGGGGCTTACCGTGACCCACAGAACAGGTTCCTACAGTCAGACTGGACTCCAGCCTTGCTTCTCAGGCTGGCCTGCTCTGTGGGAATCTGACCTGTTAGGACGGAAACAGCAGCAGCCAGGCCAGTCTCAGTGCACTGGGTAGTGACAACACCCCTACACACACACACACACACACACACACACACACACACACACACACACACACTGTGGAGAGGGGCTGCTTGCAAAAGGCTGTTCCTGCCAAGGGCTCCCCTGCTCCCAGGAAAACAAGGGAGTTACAGCTTCCAAGTCTCCACAAGGAGACAGATCTGAGGACCTCCTCCACAGGACCACCTGCCAGACTCCTGGGAAAGGCGTTTTTCTTTCATCTTGCTTTATTTCATTTTATTTTTAAATCAATATTTAAAGTTAGCACCCACAGTAATGAGTTTCTTTATGGCATTTTCATTCATACATGTGTCCTTATACTTAGTTTCATGTTCCTTACTGATTTAAGATGTGAAATGTCATGGAAACCTTCCAGACATTTTTCATATGAGGTTTAATTCACAGAAAATAATTGTACATATTTGTCGGGTGTGATGTGATGTTTGGACATAGGTATATATTTTGAAGTGATTAGCATTTTCTTTGTATGTGTTGGTAGGAACATTTAAAAATTGCTCTCTTTGTAATTTTGCTATTGTGCATGTGTTAGAGAGCGTGTGTGTGTGTGTGTGTGTGTGTGTGTGTGTGTGTGTGTGTGTATGTAGGCTAGAGGTCAGGGCAGTGTCTTCCTCGAATCACTTTCTCCTTTCTTATCCCCCAGACACATCTGTGGGTGGAGCTCAGGATTCGGCTAGACTGGTTAGCCGGAGAACTCCAGGGATCTCCCCGTTTCTGCCTCTTGAGCATTCAAGGGGGGGCCTCACTTGACTTCTGGAATGTGGTGACGATCTAGCAACCCCAGCTTTTCCTGGGCCCTCGGGTGCCTTGGCTTACCCTTTAGACTAACCAGGGCAATGACTTGTTCCACGAACAGACACGACTTTTCATCCTGGAGTACCCACGCCCACACACACCAACTCCTTCAGTCTCCTTGATTTTGTTTACTTTCCCTTGTAGCTTTTCAGTCTGTCCTGACCATAGGGACCCACTCAGCGGTCCACCTACAGGTGGTGGGGAGATGATGTGAGGGAGGGGTGGGTTCACACCTGCTTCAATCGCGCCTACCTATTGTACTCTCTGTTCTATCTTTCCTTTTTAAAATCCATCTTATTTTTTATTAGTTTGTTTAAATTGTCATACAAATTAATGAATTTCATTGTGACATTTACATATAATGTATATGCATGTCATTGTTATGCTTCCTCATTAAGAAAATTGTATTCCCAAAAGTTCCTAGCACGCTTCTTGAAGGCTTTATTCAATTCAGGAGAGAAAAAGAAGGCAAATCAGAATTCCAAACCTCAAGTTTCAACAAGGAGTGGCCAGTCTGATGGCTACTCACTATGTATGAACTTGTCTAACATTTTTTCAATTCTGAGACATAATTTGGGTGACTAATATCCCCTGGGATAGGCTAAACACTTGATCCCTCCCCACCACACCCACATCCTCAAAGCAAGATGCTGCCCCCTTCCTCCTCTTGCTGGCCTTGACAGAGGCCTTAGGAAGATGGTTGGTAGAAGCAGCCAGGGTCCATGCTGAAAGAAGAAAGCATAACCCACTGGCAAGTGCCTTGGCCATGGAGAGACAGCTGCCAGGCTTTTGAGAGGAATCAGAAGAAAAACAGAGAAAGAGAGTGTGGATAAACGAAAGGGATGGTAAGAGAACTTGCTGGGAAGACACCCGATGGCCATCTGGATGTACGCAAGGGGAAATATGGAAGACCACCTGGAAGCCCCTCCATCTGTGGTGTCCTGTTCCTGAACACATCTCCACTCCCCGGCTGGCGGCAGCCTTTCTTGTTGAGGTCTGCAAAGTGCAGAGTATGGAAAAGCCTGAGACAGGCTTGGGAAGGGGGAAGGGAAATTGGCTATTTGTCATCAGATTTCTTTGCTTAAACAATGCCCGGTGTCACCAAGGGATCAGTGAGGTGACATTACCTTCCTGTACTCAGAGCATCGACTTCTCTCCCTGCCCCTCAGTAAGGCTGAGACCGTAATTATGGGGAAGGTGAAGGATTTTGCATCTCTCTGGAAAACCAGTCAGACTCTCCCCATCCCCCCTGCCCGACTCTGCTCCTTTTAAATCCTGGGATTTTCCATCATTAACCATCAAATGAATTCTTAAATAGTTTCTTGCTAATCCCTGTCTAGGTGATTATAGACTCACACATACACACACAGTCAGGCTGAAGCAAGCAGCCAGCAGAGCCTTATTGATGGCAGCAATCCTGAATTATTTGTTCAAAGAGAAGGAATGTCCTGGGGCTTTGCAGGCAATAAGCACCTCAGAAGTCCAGGGATGCAGCTCTCTGGGTGGTGGAGCCTGATTGCCCATCCCTAGGCTGCCCTGTGGACGTGGCATCACCCGTCCCTCTTCCTTGAGACTGGCTCACTCAGGTGGCTTGGAGCTCTGGGGCTTACCCTCAGGAGGGGCTGTGTAGGAGGGTGGGTGTCTTGAGAAGATCACTGTTGTCACACACCTTAGAGACTCCATTTTCCAGTCAAAAAAGTCATTCTGCTTTTCAGCTTCCAACATGCCATTGCCAGAGACCTGATGCAACAATTTATTTGGCATGGTAAACTGTGGATGGAAAGAAATCGCTGATATACAGTTTGATTGTGGCAGTTTTTAAAAATTCCATGCAGGAGGCTCCCTCCCTTCATCCAAGGTTTGTAGCTCATTTTGAAAACAAGCCATTCACTGATAAGTGGATTTGTATTGTGATTACTCATAGGTTGAATATTATACCACCATAAAAAGCAGTGAAGCTCGATCCACCAAATGTCATAGATTAATCTTAGATGTACTGTGCTAGGGCAGACAAGATGCCTCAGTGGCTAAGGGGCCAGATGCATAAGTCTGACAACCTAAGTTCAACCTCCAGAATGGAATTCGTATAAAGGTGGAAGGAGAGAATAGATTTCACAGAGCTGTCCTCTAAACTACACACACACACACACACACACACACACACACACACACACACACCATACACACATACACACCATACACACTCACACACCATACATACACATCATACACACACACCATACACACATACACACTATACACACACACACACACATACACACACACACACACACACACACACACACACACGCGCGCGCGCGCGCGCGCGCACGTGTGCACCCCATACACACAATAATTAATATATTTTTAATGTTATAAAAGTTCATGCTAACCAAGCGACAGTGGCACACGCTTTAATTCCAGCACTTGGGAGGCAGAAGCAGGCGGATCTCTGTGAGTTCGAGTCCAGCCTGGTCTACAGAGCGAGAGCCAGGACAGGCACCAAAACCACACAGAGAAATCTTGTCTTGAAAGAAAAGTTCATGCTAAGTGAAAGAAGCCACAGAGGCCACATGTTGGGTGATTTCATGAAACTTCCAAATTGGCAGATCTATAGAGACAGAAAGCAGATTTGTGAATAACAAGCACTGAGTGGAGAAAAAAAGGAGGATGGCTAACGGTCACACTTTGCAATTAAATAGTAGTGATAACTAGACATCATCAAGGAAAGATTAGACATCCCCAAATGACAGACTGTCTGCTATATGAAATTTTTAAATGCTAGACTTTAAGTAGGGCTTGTCTTAACCTTCATCTTTAGCAGAAGGCTTAATTCCTGAGTCCAGCCTCAAATTACAAAATTGGAACTTGTTAAAAGCTTTCCAGAGTTAATCAACCACCAATTTCCCCCAATCAACCCAATAAAGGAAACATTTGATTAGGTGTCCGGGTGGCAGCCTCTGACCTTGGTCGGTGTTAATCATTGTAAGTCTTATGCAAGCCCAAGGAGGCTCTTACAGAGAGCAGCCAAGAAAACAGCAGGGTGGAAATGAGTGTGTCCAGCCCAGGGAACTGCACGACACTCTGAAGCCTAGGAGTTTGCCCTCACTGAACTACAGAGGATAAAGTGCCTTTCAATGGCCACTCCTTAGAGTGGGGACAGGCAGCCTGGCATTTCTATAAAATAATAATAATAATAATAATAATAATAATAATAATAATAATAATAAATAATAATAATAATTTTCAGGACAGAAACACAAAACCTACCCTTTGTGTCCCTCAGGCCAAGGGAAAAGAGCAGAGGAACTTGGATATTTCCTACTTTAAAACAAAACAAAACATTTAGGAGCTGAGTGGTGGTGGTTCATGCCTTTGGTCCCAGCACTCAGGAGGCAGAGGCAGGCAGATCTCTGTGAGTTCAAGGCCAGCCTGGTCTACAGAGCTAGTTTCAGGACAGCCAGGGTTACACAGAGAAACCCTGTCAAGAAAAACCAAACCAAACAAACAAAAACCATCTAGGGGCTGGAGAGGTGGCTCAGTGCTTCTCCAGAGGACCCGGCTTGGTTTCCCAGCACACACAGTAGCTCAAAACCTCCATAAACTCCAGTTCAGTGGTCCCAGGCTCTCTTCTGGCCTCTACGGGTACTAGGCATATAAATGGTACAAAGCCTTACATGCAGGCAAGCACCCATACATATAAAATAAAAAATTTTTAATTAAAAAAAACTTAATTTTCTAATCCTTTAGTTCTTTTGTTTGCTTGTTTGTTGTTGCTTTCAAGATAGGGTCTCAATATGTAACTGGCTGTCCTGGAACTCACTGTGTATATGTAGACCCCGCTGACCTCACAGAGATTCACCTGTCTCTGCCTCCCAAGTACTGGGATTAAAGGCAGGCACCTGGCTCTAGTCAGGTAAGTCTAAGGCTTTTACAACCATAAACTATACTGCTATATGTATGTTTGCATACACTTATAGATAATACATACATTCTAAGAATCCCAGCAGGTCACTGGAATCTCTTAACTGGGTTGTGTCATAGCAGGGTCAGGAGAATTCAAACTGAAGTATCTCTCACTTGGACATTTCACAAATATGGGGGTGGGGGGAGTACAGAAGGATTGCTCCAGATCACGGGAAGCTAAACAGGCATAAGAGAAGCTACAGTGCATGAAACTTGGCTGGAGACTGGATTGGAAATTAATTTTTAATTAAGCTAAGGTGTGGTGGTGATATCCTGTAATTACTCCAGCATTCAGAAGGCCGAGGCAGGAGGATCGGGAATTCAAAGCCATCCAAAGCTGCATTATGAGATATTGTCTCAAAAATAAAAGAATGATTAACCAGGTGTGGTGATGATTATCTTTCATCCCTGAACTCAGGAATCTGAGGCCAGCCTTGCTTACACAATGAGTTCCTGAACAGCCAAAGGTACATAAAGAGACCTTGTCTTAAGCAAATAAATAAATGGAATTACTAAGAGGATTGAGACATTGCAATATAGACTATTGGAAACTGGAATTGTATTTGTGATCAATGTTAAAAACTCCCAGATGTGCCGGGCAGTGGTGGCACACGCCTTTAATCCCGGCACTCAGGAGGGAGAGGCAGGCGGATCTCTGTGAGTTCAAGGCCAGCCTGGTCTACAGAGTGAGTTCTAGGATGGCCAGGGCTGCACAGAGAAACTCTGTCTCAAAAAATCAACAAAACAGAACACCTCCCAGAGGTGCTCTTTGTAAGACACAACTGCAGACTGACTGCTTTTGGGAGGCATAGACTGAAGGGATGGAATCTTAACGGGTCCACAGTGAACCTTCCTGTGTGTACATGTATATGTGGAAAGAGAGGTAACACTCGTGCAGGTTTTTCATTAGTTAACTAATAACTGTCCATAGAAAGACAAGAAAAGGTCTGGTCTTTGCTGTTTAAAACTCTCTGACATTTGTTTTTACCACTTCAGTAATAAAAAGTAGAAGTAATCAGTAGAAGAACTTTAATTCTGAGTCACTAGGCATTTTCTTGTAGTTTCCTTTATCCTTAATTTAAATTTTATATATATTATAAAACCCACACTTCCAACCGACTGGGAGTGCACTTTTCAGAGCCCTCTTGGTGGCAGCTAGCTCTGTCTGTTTGCTCCAGGGAACTGCCTGCTGCCTCTCCCCTCTACCAGCTGATCTGGGTCCAGGCAAAGGCATCTGACCTGGAGAGACGGTTTTTTCCAATAGATCGGATCCCCATCCTCCCACCCTGAGCAGCCTTCATGGTTTTATACATGCGCACTCTTGAGCTACACATACCTCTGATGATCTGGGGCTTTTTGACTGGTAATAAATCCTGACCCCTGCAGTAATTACTGTCAGTATAAACACACTTCTGGTCCGTGGGACAACTTGCCAGAAACTTGGGCTCCTAAATAGGCAAATGGACCTTGAATCTCAGGTTTTTGACTTTTGTATGGAATTTTATTGACCAATAACTTAAACCACTTTCGTGAGTGAGTGGATGCACATGTGTGTGTCCGTCCACTCACTTGTGCATGCATGCATGCACACTCATGTATTTATGCATGTGGTGGCCAGAGGTCAACATTGGTGTCTTGTTTCTTTGAGACAGGCTATTTCACTGAACTTGGAAGTCATGGATTAGTCTGGCCTGGCTGGCCAATGAGCTCCTGGAATCTACCTGTCTGCACCTTCCCAGAACATAGTTATAGACATAGTTATAGTCTCCACACCCATTGTTTTCCATGGGCTCTGGAGTTCAAACTCAGGTCCTCATATATGAGCAGCAGGTACTCACTGAGTCATCTCCCCAGCCCTGGCTTACCCTCTTTAAGCCTCAGTTTCTTCATCTCCAAAACAGAGTGGCATAACCATCCCACAGAGCTAATGGAGATCAGTTAATAAGACTGTGTGTACACAGTGCCCAGCACACGCAACACATCACAACCAACCAATCACAAAAGGCCTCTTGAAACATCTTGATCTCAACTGTTCTGACAGTAGGTTATGAAAATCAGACATCATTTCAAGAAGTCACCTTAATCATAGGAAACGGATTATTTAGTGAAGAATTTAACTTTTCCTGAACAATTCACCGTGAGAAAAAAAATTGAAAAATGATACTTTTAAAGGGTAAACTTATTACACAGTGACACTTCCAAGGTCTATTATTCCCAGTATTTAACTACTTATCTTTTCAATTTTTACACAAAGCTAATCATTAATATTATCGTATTCTAGACGTAATTATTTTAAAAGCTTTTGCTGTAATAGCTGAAGCCTCTCTGGCTATTTCTGGTATCGAAGAAGAGGAAAGTGTTTATTTCTTTAGGACTGACAAGAAGGAGATTGATTTTTTGATGCCAAGAAATCACTTAGCATTCATGTGACTTCAGCTTCATGGCATCTTGGAATATGTTTATCCTTAATCAAAATTCTTCTAGAGGCGAGATGCCAACTCTCTCTCTTTCTCCTCCCATCCCTCAGCAGTCAGGAGAGAGGCTGGAGACAAGGTCATGATCTTAAGCTTAAAGTTAACATTTGAGATGTCACCTGCTGCCCACCCATGATCAGGTGAACACTTCCCATGCAATTCTACTTAACACCTCCTGTCTAAAGGATAATATGAGACCTAGCTTTCTGGAAGAGAAACTGAGGCATAGAAAGGAATTGAAAGTTTCCAGACTTGGGTCCCAGAGTCCACCATGTATCATGTGAAATGTAGTCTCGTAATAGATGTACACATTTTCTAAATAACCTCTTTCCCACACTTGACTTCAGGAAAGGTAATATCGTCTTTTACATTGCCCCCACTTTCAACACAAATGAAGACAAAGGGTTTTTTTTTTTTAACATATACGTAATAAACATGAATTTGGTAGAGAACAAATCTTTCTATGAATGACTGTGGAAGGCTAAATGTGCAGGTCAGTGGTGGAGCACTTGCCCAGTACTCATGAAGCCCTGAGTTCGATCTCCAGCCCTGAAAAAAAAAAAGAGTTATTGTCAGTTTAACCATGTCAAAGTGACAGACACCATTTTAAACGTGGAGATATAAATACAATTTTATGATAATTTTATCACCCCCATTTGCAGATGGGGGAACTAAGGCACAGAAGGTTAAGTAGTTTTCCAGGAGTCATGGAAAGCTCCTGGCCATGGACAGACACACTTCACTTGCAGTCACGGACTCCTGGAGTCAAAGAGGCTGAGAGGGCTTTCTAAGTTTGCTCTTTTTACTTAGCATTTAATATTTTCTCATGAAAATATTTCAAGCATCACATGCATAATTTTTCACATTAGAAAACTCAAAGGACCAGTTCTAAACAACCAACCACACATATGAGCTCACTCTTCCTTGGAACTCTATTTGTGAGTGATATTCCATAACCTCCCAAAAAAACTCAAACAATATTTCATTGCCCACCCACTGGGCATCGGCTGGGGCTGTTGTATATGGCACCCATTGCATCTTTACAAAATCACCACAAGGTATAAACCAAAACTCCAATTTCAATTTTACGTGTGCTTTGGGGCAGTATGTAGCTTATAAAATGGAATAATTATGTGCACAGTGGCACTGTCCTCTTATGTATCTGTTGATCTCTTTTTCTTTAGAATATGGTGAAGCTGGAAACCCAAGTGGTTGTTATTGGACCAGTGTCCTCAGGGATCATTAGTCCCAGTCTGTCCGGACAGATGTGTTTTATTTTATTTTAAAGATTTATTTATTTATTATGTATACAGAAGAGGGCACCAGATCTCATTACAGATGGTTGTGAGGCACCATGTGGTTGCTGGGCATTGAACTCAGGACCTCTGGAAGAGCAGTCAGTGCTCTTAACCTCTGAGCCATCTCTCCAGCCCCCCAGATGTGTTTTATAAAAGTTCTCCATAAAGTATAGTCTATTACATAGCAATTTTCTCTGGGTTGAAAATTCCACAAAGACAGAGGAGGGAGGCTCCCGAGACTCAAGAGGCCCCCTTTCTGAGCTTATATAAGCCATATGAAATTGTCAGGGGAGAGCGGACACTTAAGTGATATAGCTGCTTGCAAGTTGTGCAGGGGACCACGATAATGCAACCGTCACCCATGCCAGGGTGAGCCTTTCAGTGAGACAGCTGCTCACGTCACCCATGCTCCCCTAAGTGATCCTAATAAACTCACTGGTTCACCAAGCAGGTCTTGGATGGAGTCATTTCTTTG
This sequence comes from Onychomys torridus, assembly GCF_903995425.1. Classification (NCBI taxonomy): domain Eukaryota; kingdom Metazoa; phylum Chordata; class Mammalia; order Rodentia; family Cricetidae; genus Onychomys; species Onychomys torridus. Next base: position 48,588,406 of record NC_050446.1, on the reverse strand, counting down.
GCCCACCATTGCCTTCTCCGTTTGGAGTGAACAGAAGCAGATGCACCAGGAAAAGTCATACAAGAAGCCGGAGTTGAGGACCCACACTGCGGGGTTTCAGATGGCAAGTAGGAATCATTTCAGATGCTTAATCCCGATTAACAGATGGTGGTGTGAGGAATCTGGGAAAGACCATGACCCCCTGGGCTCAGAGGCAGAGTGCTGGGAATAGAGACCACAGTTGGTAGATAATAGGTCTGTGTCTGTCTTGGGTACAGGGAGCTGGGGTTTGAGGTGTTGAACAGAGAGCAGCATCCCATGCGCTGCGTGCTAACCAATGCCGACCCAGCCCCTCCACTTTAAAGATGAAGAAACTGAGGCCACGAAGCTTATGGATCTTACAATGTTAACAAAACTAGTGAGAAGCCAAGGCTAAACTCAGTTTTCACCTCTTAGTCAAGATGTTAACACAGGTGAGTGACTCCCACCTTGACTCCCAATGCAAAGGAGGATGTAAGGGCAGCCTGGCAGGTAAGCAAACTGTGCTAGCATAAAAGTCTCCATGCGACTGAAATCCAGTGCCCCTCATGTTAGGAAGCAAGAGGGCCCTGAAACAGGTGTGACCCACAGTGGCCAAGTGGGCACCATATGATTCCCTACCTGTCACTACCCTGTGGCTGCTAGTAAGGGTGTCCTTAAAGAGGGCCAGAGAGAGCTTTGCAGGGCTGGGTCAGGAGCTGTAGCCTCAGCTTCAGCTCATTACTAAGCCCTGGGAGAGGCTGTTCAAGAATGCACTAGTCATGAGCAAGCTGCTGCCCTTCTTATGCCCCCAGGCTCTCTCTGGCATAACATCATTGCCTGTTTTACAAGCCTGCAGGGGTGACTCATATGTCCTCTCGTGTGTGTGTGTGTGTGTGTGTGTGTGTGTGTGTGGTGTGATTCACAGATCTGTCATAAAGATTCCATGAGTCATTCACTTCCTGACCAGCACACTATGGAGACAGCCTCGAGATGTACAAAAGCACAGGAAAGGAGCCCATTGGCCTGGGTGAGCTACGTGTTTTCAGGAAACAGGTTGTTTTTAGTGTAAACACGTATACACAACATCTGAACTAAAAGTCACAAGCTTATGTCGCCTGGTTGAGACAATGCTCTGTTCCTAATGACTTCTTAAAATTATGATGGGAAAATTGTAAATAGCATCAGATTTTGCATTTTAATCGTGTTTAAGTGTGCAGCTTAGTGGTATTAAGTATGCTACACTATTGTGTAAATGCCAACACACTCTATCTCCAGGACTTTTGCATCTTCCCAAACTGAAACTACCAATTAATACTAACATGGTCCTGTGACACACACACACACACACACACACACACACACACACACACCACCTTTCCTTCTAATCTTCACCAACTCCTGTCCTGCCCTCACTGATCCATGGAATCTCTTCCTTACTCTCTGGGAGCCTGATTATCACCTGTTGTAACACTTCACTAATCATTTAGGTTTTCACACGATTTCTTTAAAAATACACACACACACACACACACACACACACACACACACACACACGGTTTGAATTCTTGTTTATTTCTTTCAGAGTTCCCAATATATAAATGGAAATGACTGGCCTTTCTCCTATCTCGTAGCTGTAGATGGAGAAACAGAGGTGCCCAAGGATTGTTCCAATTAAGCAATTAAGTTTGCTTAAGAGAGCTAAATCCAATATAAAAAGATGCACCAGTTTGCCCCAATCCAGTGCTCCCCACCTGCAGCAGGATGCACTGAGAGGGAGTCACAATAGCTCCAAGTCTCCCAGCCAAAGTCTTCTGGAGTACCAAAGGAAGAAGAGCCAGGTGAGCTGTGGTATCCACAGCTTGCTGTTTCACCTCATGCATCCACAAACCAGCTCCAGCTCTCTGGATGTGGGAAGTAAGTTGTTTGTCCAATCACTGTTCGCCGAGGAAAACCTCACAGATATACTCTCTATGCCTAGCCACCCAGCCTGAGGCCAGCATGGATGACCCCATCCCCCATCTGTGTGCCCAGCACACACTCAGAAGACTTAAGAGGTTCACTGCTGAGAAGCCCTGTTGGGGGTTAGCCTAAGCAAATGCTCTCACCCTTAGGGTCCAGAGACGTTTTACCTCATTGCCACTGTGACTGTCAAACATGAATAATCTCAAGATTCATAAATATTTTAAAGCAGCTTTCTTGGCACTGTGAGCAGCATGGTAGTTGTCATTGAAAACATATAAAGAAAAGCATAGAGAGCGTGTATGAAGGAAAGCAAATGGCTTCTCTAGAAGCCTTGATTTACATGAACAACTCTATCAACACCTTCCCATTCTTCCCACCTACTATTATTTTTTAAATCCTATTTCTTGGAGCTAAAAGCCCATGGGAATTACACAAAAACAAACCCCAGGAAGGGACAGGTTGGGGTTTCGACATGTTTGTGGACTACAGTAAAAAACAAAAAACCTGTAATCATGCAATCAGGAAGCACAATGGCCACTTCAAAGGGTGTGACCAAGTCCCACGGACACCTTCCCTAAGCACCCCCCCCCCCCCGCCATGAGTCTTGAATGGCTACTTTCCTATCCTTTTTAGGACAAAGGCCAGATTCTAACAAGACCTTCAGGCTTGCCTGTCTGTGCATCCTCTTGTACCTCCTCAGGTTTGCTCTGAATCCTCCTGTACTGGCTCACAGCAGCATCTTTTTCATTCAGCTCTGAGCCTATAGATCACTTTCCTTCTATTTGTCAGATCTTTGCACATTCTAATCCTTATCCATAAGACACACTTCCTGCTCAGCCCTTCACCTAGTTCAACCCCTATGATTCTTCAGCTTCACAAGCTCAAAGCACAGTCCCTGGTTCCCCCCATCTCCTTGTCATTCTTTTCTATCTTTATCATCACTTCAATTTTCCTCATGTGACAAGTAAGACTATTACCACTCCTTGTTTTCAGATTTCCTGTGAATGTTAGATAGTTTTTCGATGGCAGACAGAAAACAGATATCTAGTCTAGCTTTCCAGCGTACATCCTGTACTGCAAAGATTAGAAAGTTAAAAACCTACAATTCCTAGACTCCCTTGCAGCTATATTTTCAGATGGCATGGGGATCCTACCAGTCATTTGTCTGCTTGCAAGTATGATGTAGAAAGTTGAGAAGGAGGAGGAGTGGTTAAAAGGTCTATATAACCTATGTGTGCAGCAATAGTCCTGTGGGACTGGAGTCAGCAGTGCTGATATCTGGCTTAAAGCCAACCCTCCTGGTTGTAGCTTTCTGACTATGGCAGAAGCAGAAAATGTCTCAGCAAGAGCCATTTTGGGGATACAGTTGTGGAAGTCATCCTGGAGCTCCAGCCTGCTGCCTGTTCCTCCAGCCTTTGCAGCCATGCTGTAAGTGCCTATTCCCCTGTATTAACTCCTTTTCTGCCACAACTGCTCAGTTTATCTGCACTGAACGCTGTCTGATAGACATGAGAAATTGCTTCTTGAACTATAAACTGCTTTGGAAATGTGGCTTATGCTCATTAAGGCTTGTGAATTGCCTCCTTATTTAATCCTACAATTCAGAATCACTGAAGCATGAGGGTTTCTGAGTGTCAGTTTACAGTTTGGTTTCCCTTTGATAGCCTTGTTTCCCCCTACCTGGCAAATGGGAGCAGTCTGGGGTTTATCATGTGTGGCATTGGTAGAGGAATTGCTGAAGTTGAACATCTCTTAACTGACCTCCCAGAAGGGCAGAGACATTCCTTTATAAGGCAGAAATCTCAAGGCATACCAAGTGATCGTACATGCCTCTCTCACTTTGACAAATGCATCCTGTATCCTCGATACTGGCTCATTCTTCAGTCATTCCCAACTCTGTAGGGACAGGAAGAAAGGAAGCAGGCTTTGGTGTCTACTCACACTTCTCATGGCCCAGGGCTGCCCATTCCTGCCCTGGGGATGATGGCCCCCACTGAAGCTACTGGGGCCAGTCCCACAGGATGACAGCATGGAGGTCTTGCTTCCTCAGCACATTTTTTTCTCCAGTTGTCTAAAGATTCTGGCTCAGCTACAGAGAGCTCGGCTGGAATGCCCTGGGTGTGGCATTCATGAGCTTGAATGGAAAAACCTAAAGCAGGAGTGTGGGTGAGACCACACTAACATCACCTACAGCAGCCTCGGGCTTCTGGTTATTTCCCAGCCCACTTGACCCCTCCTCAGATGCTTGTGGCCATTGCCTGCCAGGATGAAAGCGTCTCTACAAAAGGAAGTGTGGGAAGGAAGGGGGGAGGAAAATTAATCATACAGAGCCTGGGGATGAAGTACGGAGAAGTGCCAAGAGCAAAGAAAGAAGAAAACAAATTGCAGCCAGGCCTGGGGGCACTCTCCCGTGATCCTGGAAGCTGAAGCAGGAGGACTGTAAGTTCTATGCCTGCCTGGGCTGCAGAGCGAGTTTCCAGGCTAGCCTGGGCAACTCAGTATGATCCCAACTCAAAAAGTTCTAAAGGAGAAGAATGATTGGGGGTACCACTCAGTGAGAGAGTCCTTGCCGTGTGTGTGTGTGTGTGTGTGTGTGTGTGTGTGTGTGTGTGTGTGTGTGTGTGTTTAGGGGTGGGGGGAGTCTTAGGATCCCCTGTACTATAAGGAACTCCACAGCCAGGTTAAACTGGGATCTGTGTTGGCCTATGTGAAAGTGAACTTGTGTCACTCCTGAGTGGGAAATGTCCCTTAATCCATGAACATGATGTGGCTGGCTGTGGAGGACTAGGTTCAGGACATCTCGCCTCAGACAAAGCTCAGCCCTGCTGACTTTGGGACAGGTTGGCTAAGTACAGGAGCCAGCTCACCCCATTTTCATCAGAACCACCCCAGCTAAACTGGCCTAACCTGAATGATCTTATTTGATGAAAGTAATATACTGAGCTTTAAAAATAAAGCCAGGGTCAAGCAGTGGTGGTACATTCCTTTAATCCTAGGACTCTGGAGTCAGGGGCAGGCCAGTTTCTGAGTTGAAGGCCAGCCTGATCTACAAGAGAGGGCTACCCAGTAAAACCCTGTCTCGGGGGGAAATTAGGTCTGGAGAAATTGCTCAATGGTTCAAAGCACCTGTTGTTCTTACACAGGACACAAGCTCTGTTCCCAGCACCCGCATAGTGGCTCACAGCCATCTGTAACTCCAGTTCTAGAGGATTTGGTGCCCTCTTCTGGCCTCTGTGGTCACTGAGCACGTGCATGATGCCTGTGCCTACAAGCAAGCAAAACATTCATACATATAAAGCAAAAATAAATCTTTAAAAAAAACAAACAAACAAACAAACAAACAACAACAAACAAGTGGAAAGCCACTGAAGGCTTCAGTCTTCTGGAGTCCCAGTCTGTGTGTTGTTTGTTCACCAACTGACTGTAGGATCATGGAGAAGTTTCTTCGGGGCAAGGGTACAATGCTTGCAACTGAGATCTGCTGCAGAGCAGTAGTGCTAAGAGGTCCCCAAGAAAAGACCCTCCCTCCCCACACACACGTTCAGGAGGAAGAGAGTCAGGCAAGAAGAACTTGGACAGGCTCTGGGACTCACCAATGCCTTCTAGGTTGGAGGGGACAGCAAAGGAAAGAGAAAGAGTTATTGGGTTTGAATTGCTGTGAGCAGAATGGAGTAGAGCCTCTTGCTCTAGATCCATGAGACAGAGAACAACACTGAGGTGAAAGCCAGCCGCTCCTCAGCCCAATACAGAGGCCAGCTGGAAGTCAGCTCCTAAAAGCTCCAGAGCTAGAGTCAGGAGACTGTGTCCAGACCACACACAGGCTGCTCTGAGGAGTCTTCAAACAGTGAAGGTGACCTTACGGGAACAAAAGGACCTGCCTCAGAAAGCAAGGCCAGAGTCCGAGAAATAGCATACCAGTGGTTCACACCTACATGAGAGGCCCCGAGGACTGTGTCCTGGCAAACACAGGCTGAGAACACAGGCTGCAAACACAGAGCAGGGCGATGTTTCAGATGGAACCATGGGGCTACCGCTTTGGCAGCTTGCATCGATGTAAGCAGTGTCCTAAGAGGCAGAGGAAGGGGTCTTTCCACGGGGGTAACTAGGGGGGCTGCTCTCAAGACATCATCTCTGCCTGGGCCTTGCAGGGTAAGTAGAACTGGAAAGGATCCAGGCAGAGGAAATGATGGGAGCAGGAAGCAGAGGCAGAAAAATGGAAAGTGAATTAGAAGCCTGGCCAGCAAGACAAGGCTGCACAGAGGAGAGGGTGATCACAAGCAGATGCCTCTCCCAAAGCAGTCTCAGCCAGACATCACAAGGCCTAGCCCCGAGTCCCCTTAACATCTCCTCTTCCATCCCTTGGAACGCAGAAAGAGAATGGTGCCAGGGTCCACTTGCCTCTGACTGCTCACGGGGAAAAGAGAACGTTCTTGAAGCACAGAGGCGATGCCAGACAATGGTTTTCTAAAGCATCACTAGCTGTTTCTGGGCAGTGGGATCACAGAAGGACCCTCTGCAGCATGCTGTGTCTTTTCAGGAATCCCTGCAACCCTCAAGCTCCCTGTGGTCTCCCGAGGTTCACGACACTCAAGCACAAACACTCGTGTCTTAGGAAAGCTAGAAACCCTTTCTAGGGTTGGGGCTCACTTTAAATGACAGTGTCATGTATGGACTAGTCATCAGTAATCTCGGGTATTCTTATCATCACACAATGAAGTCAGGAGGCTGAGAAAGACTCAGCATGACATGAAGCCAGCGGAGGGTCAAGTTCCAAGTGCCTTTCTGTATGTGCTCTGACCCGCCATCCTCATGGTGGGGGGAGCCTTGTGCCTCTTCCCATGACAACCAGTACAGACAAGTGTCTTCATGAAACCAACTCTCAGATGGGCATGTATTCTTGCCAAACTGAGTAGAAGCAAACTGAACACAATCTGTTCATAGAAAGTGGATGGCATCTCTAGGTACACTTTGTGGTTTTTGGGTGTGAACTGTGAACTTGGGGATGTCTCCCATTGGTGTGCACTAAACCGTTCTTCTTGGTGATAAGTGGACATCCTTTCTTCATGACTTCCCTCTGTGCCTGGCTGATTCCTTTTTTTCAATTTATTTTTAAATTTGTTTGTCCGTGTGTGTGTGTGTGTGTGTGTGTGTGTGTGTGTGTGTGTGTGTGTTCTGCCATGTGTGTGTAGGCCTCCTTGGAAGCCAGAAGCAGGTGTCAAATCCCCAGGAGCTGGAGTTATAGGCAGATGTGTGGAACCAGATGTTGGTGCTGGGAACTGAACTCACGTCCTCTGTAAGAGCATGGAGTGTTCTTAGGCACTACAGACTCTTTAACTGGTTCTTATGAGGCCACCACACCATACCAATGACCTCATTTGACCTCTTTAAAGACCTAGTCTTTAAATACAGTCATATGCTGAAGAACTTCACGTTAGGACTTCAATATGCTGAAGGGCACACCAGTCGGTCCACAGAACCGCAAATAGTTTAACCAAGAATGGTACAATCACAGACTGGAATATCAGATGGTTGTTAGAAATAAGGCAGCAAAAGAAGCTCTGGAATAATCTCCAAGAACTCTATGTTAAACAATGAAATACTGTGGTAAGGATGGAATAATACGATTTCACTTGGCTTACCTTATACTAGCCAGTATATGGGCCATTTTAGGATTTCCATGGGGTAGGGCAGGAAAGGTCATCTCAGAAAAAAAAAAAGAGAGAGCTAGAGAAACTAGGGGCTAGAAGCAGAAAAGTGGACGAATTTCCACTGTGATTGCTCATATACATGAGGAATTATTGATTAAATAATTGATTAAATTATTAATTAATTAATTGATTAGCTACGACACCATAGATATTTTATTTCTCTTGTGGAATATTAAAAATTAAAGGTGTAGAAAGGTACATGAGCACGTTCAGGTTTGTTGGGTAAAGCTGTAGGTCAATAAAGAGTTCGCTTTGTCCTCCAGCATCCCCCCACTCCCTGGCTGCTTTCTTCAGAAATGCCTCTTCACAGGAGCTGTCTCCATGGCAGCTGGCCAGTGCCGCGGGCTCCTTTGTGACTCCCTCTCTCACACACACACACACACACACACACACACACACACACACACACACACACACGGAATCAGATCCAACTGTAGAAGTGGAATTTTCCAGAATCTTCAGGAACCCTGAGTAGCTGTGGCACTGTCAGGTTATTTCCCACTGCCAAGATGAAGGCAGAGGGGGGCGGTGAGAAAGAGAATCCATCGCTCCACACGGAATGAAGACGAAGGCACTGCAGAGCAAATAGCCGAAAATCTCCCAAGTGTCATTCACGGTTCGGCAAGACTGTTTTAGACAACATAATAATCCACCACCCCATTTACTCCGTCGGCAAGATCCTTTCAGCACAATTTTGCCTTTCCATCTTCGGTGGCGTGGGGTGAGTTCTTTAGCAGTCATCCTTTGTCTTTCCCGAGTTTGGGGTTAAGATTAATCTAGGCGCTGACGTGGGAGGGAGGGGACGAGGTGCCTGCAGCCAACAGAAGTGTGAGAGGCCTCTGGTGCCCTTGAAGCTCTCACACAATCCCAAATGACCTGTCAGGCAGTCCTGTTCTCAGCATGTGCAGTTGACTAGGTCCAGTTCCAGGCCTAGCCCACCTCCCCTTCTCTGCCTCTCTTTTATTAGGACAGTGGTGCTCAGCCTTCCTAAAGCTGCCACCCTTTAATCCAGTTCCTCCTGCTGTGCTGACCCCCAACCATAACATTATTTTCATTGCATAACTGTCATTTTGCTACTGTTAGGAGTTGAAATGTCAATATCTGTGTTTTCCAACGGTCTTAGGTGACCCCCCCCGTGAAAGGGTCTTTTGACACCCCTCCCGGAAGGAATCAAGACCCACAGGTTGAGAACCTTGGCTTCTACAAAGCCTTGTTTGCCCACAGCAACACTGTTCCCTCACTCGGTAAACATCCTTTTGCCTGTTCCACCCGCTACCAGCTAAACTTATTTTGGTATTTGGATGTCAAATACCCAAGGAATGGCAGGTGAAATGTTTTAGACTGAGTAGGGTAGGCAAACCTTAGTATCTTGGTCTGTCATTTGCTTGGGGACACTTTTTGCCTTCTCTCTCTTTTCTGCCCACAATGCACTCACTTGGTATCTTTATGCAAACTAGAAAAGAGAGCACCTTGCGGACATCTGGCTTGGAGACCTAACTGGAGGAAAGTGTCACGTGCTGAGACAGCCCTGTGCGAGCTGAGCTCGGAGTCCAATAAACAGCACTGGATTGCATTAGCAGCTGCTATCCCCAGCTGGGCCCCTGTACGGACAAGTTGATCAGCCTTCTGGCGCTGTCCCAGTCTCTGTCTACCCAGGTCTACACAGCTAGATCCCAAACCGACGATGAGGAGCCTTCACACCACATCTTAGCTTCCTAGGATTTCATCTGTTTTTTGAAAGCAGCCAGGTTTCCCCATTCTTTGCATTAGATTTTGATCTGGCAACCTTACCTTATGATTCAAACATTTTCCCTTAAGAGCTGAGAAACAAAAGCATCAGACCTGTACCTCACACACACATGCCAGGTCCCTGTCCCAAGTCAGAGTGCAGAAAAGACACTGAAACCTCAGTCAAAAGCAGAAGCTCCAGGATGCCACATCTTCATGTCCCTCGCCTTCGGGTCACCTCTCCACTGTGCCCACATCTCCATCTCCAGTCTCTTAATTCACACAGCCTCTCCCAGCCACATGCTGTGCGGTCCCAGTCCCTTCCCAGCCTAGCTTCACACAGCTTCCTTCTCGCCTTTGTTCTCTGATCTTGGGAGTCTCCTTTGAAAAATTGATTTATATCCTTTTTTAGCATAATTGAAGAACTGACTACCTTTGAGATCTGAGTCATCTGACCTAAAGGTATTTATTCATCCTTTCTGTCAATTGTGTGTGTGTGTGTGTGTGTGTGTGTGTGTGTGTGTGTGTGTGTTCACCATTCAGGCTAAGTCCAGGCAAACACTCCACTATGTCAAAAATCACAGTGGAATAGTTACCGGTTTGTCTCACTGTCAATACCAAACACTTGGCACAAACGAGGCTCTGACACCCGGGGTGGGTTAGAATGAAGAAGAGAACGTACAGGAGCTTTAAAGAAGATAAAATACTGGAGTGAGTTAGTAAGCTTTGAAATTAGAATCGGGGAGGGAGGCTTTTCCTTAGTCGCATTTAAAGTAGCATACGAGACCTGGAGTCAAATTCTGGATTTCAGTATATCGTCGTCCTTAGATCTGGCCCCAGAGAAGAAGCTCACCCTCCCTGCTTACTTCCATTTTATCTCTATTTGTTTGAAGCTCCAGCATGAGTCCATAGCTTTAGTCATCCGTCGGTCCTGGCTAATCTCATGCCAGTTCCAGCACTGTTACATAACTCTGAACTGTGGGGAAGGCCACTGACTTCCGCCCACATTCCTGCCCTTACAGCACTTCCTTCACAGACTCTTTCTCTTTTGAGGCACCAAGTCCAGTGCACACAGCGAGAAGGTGGATCGTCTGCATGCAGGGCTCTCTCGAGGAGTCAGGGCATAGGGCACCCTGGTTGCTGACAAGAGAGGCTGCCAGAGTCCAGAGGAGAGGGTGGGCAGGGAGCGGAGCAGAAGAGAAAGGAAAAGCTGTGTAGAGGCCTGGGCTGTAGGCGGACCTAGAAGGTGGTGTTGGAGAGGTAGGCAGAAAGGAGAAAAGACCCCTGCTCTGCCTGGTGGGTCTTAGCTTTCTTTTCCAGCTCACTAGGCCACTTCCCCCCAGAAGTGCTTTTCCCTTCTTTTAAGATGTCTTTATTTCTATTACTTAATTAAAAAAAAAAAAAAAAAAAAAAGGAAATCTGAGAGATACGGCAGGATTTGGCTGAATGAAAATCAACAAGGGACTCTGATTTTAAATTTTGAATCATTTATTTATTTATGACAGGCAAAACACCCATATACGTTAAAAAGATGCTTATATGCTATTTATATACATTATGTATGTATGTATGTATTTAGGTTTTTCGGGACAGGGTTCTTTTGTGTGTAGCCCTGGCTGTCTTGGAACTCAATTTGTAGACCAGGGTGGCCTTGAACTCACAGAGATCTGCCTGTCTCTGCCTCCCGATTAAAGGATCTGGGGATCACAGTCAAGCACCTCTCGTGCAGTGAGCCTATCACACTGAGTTCTGAGCAAAGACTGTGAGCAGAAGTGGAGTTTTCCCAAAGCAGTGTGGTCATAACACACTTCTCATGTGCTGCTCTGTTCATCCTTCTCATGCTCCTGATGAATGAAGTCCACTCTGAGGCTGAAGAGTCTCGGGTCATTTTTCATGGCAATTGACTTGAGACTAAAACAATATCTATACCATCTTTTTAATGTGTATTGGTGTTTTCCCTATATGCATGCCTGTGTTCCACATGTGTGCCTGGTGAGGACAGAGGAGGTCATCAGATCCCCTGATTGTGATCTACCATGTAGGTGTTGGGAATTGAACCCAGGCCTCTGGAAGAGCAGGCAGTATTCTAAACTGCTGAGTTGTCTCTCTAGCCCCTATCTCTACCATCTTAGGAGTGGGGATGGGACAGAGAAAATAAAGTTGAGTGCTTCATCTCAAGGTATTTGGTTTTACAATCATATCAAACAAGACCCAAGATGAGCCTGGCAAATCCTTGTAATCATAGCACTTAGGAGGTAGAGACAGAAGAATCAGGAGTTTTAGGCCAACCTCAGTTAAATAGAGCATGCAGTCCATCCTGGTTACATGAGATCCTGTCTGAAAAACAAAGAAATAAAGCAAGGCCTAAATTCACCTAAAGGACAATAAAGAAGGTATTGACAAAGCTTCCAGCTTTAGCATGGACTAGAAATCTTTCTCCCAGTTGTGAGAGTCATTCAGACCAGCTCAGCTTAGGTTATGTACCCACCTAGAAACCAATCAGAAAGGCCAGGAAATATGATGACAGTCTTGGTTATCTCTGGGTGAAACAGCTCTTCACGAAGTGGACGGTTCCCCACAAAGAAATCGGAGTACCACTCTTCGATTTATTTATTCTTGTTTTATGTGCGCTGGTGTTTTACCTACATGGATGTCTGTATGGGGGTGTTGGATCCCCTGAAACTGGAGTTACAGAAAATTGTGAGCTACAGTGTGGGTGCTGGGAATTGAACCCAGGTCCTCTGGGGGAGCAGTTGGTGCTCTTAACCACTGAGCCATCTCCCCAGCCTCCAGAGTACCACTTTAAATGAAGGGAAATGGATGTGGGATCCAAACTCAGTAAAAAGCGTTTTGCTTTGGGTGCAGGACAAGCTTAACTCTTAATTGGGACTTTGGATTGAAACTGGCTGAACAAGAGGCACCGAGGGCTGCCACTCATAAAAGAGTTACACTACGTACCAGAGACGGCAAACTAATTAGGAAAACTGCCATGATACCTTTTTGCTGCCTCCATAAATTCTTCCCTAGTAGACCAAAGCTCATCTTTCCACTCTCTCCTACCCAGCATTTCCCTGCTCTGGTTCTTCTCCAGCATCTTCAGCTAGAGCAGAGGTTCTCAAGCTCCCTAATGCTCTGACTCTTTAATCCAGATCCTCATGCTGTGGTGACCCCAACCATAAAATTATTTTCATTGCTACTTCATAATTGTAATTCTGCTTCTGTTATGAACTGTAATGTAAATATCTGGTTTTTCTGATGGTTTTAGGTGACCCTGTAAAGGGCCGTTTGTCCCCAAAGGGGGTCGTGACCCACAGGTTGAGAACTGCTGAGCTAGACTCTACACCAGACCCCAAATATCTTCATTACCATGGCTTTATGTCCTAAGATGAAGTCATGCAAATCTTCCAATTTTATTCTTCTACTCAATATTGTCTAGATTATTCTAAATTCTCTGGATGCCAATATCAATTTTAGAACCAGCTTGTCAGTTTCTACTAAAATTTTGTCTTGAGGAGAAATATCATCTTTAGAAAATTTTTTATATGTTGCACAAATCCTAATTGGTCTTATAATGAAAACCCAGAGCCAGATATCAGGATAAAAGCTGAAAGATTAAAGAAACAGAGCAAGTCACCACCCCTTTAACCTCACTAACTCCTCAGCCTGAAAGAGCTCCTGAAAGAGAGTGAATTTCTGTGAATTCCTGTCTCCTCCCACTTATATTCCTTACTCTGCCCAGCCACATCACTTCCTGTTCCAACCTTCCTAGTGCTGGGATTAAAGGTGTGTGATCCCAAGTGCTGGAATTAAAGGTGTGTGCCACCACTGCCTGCCTCTTTTTCTCTTTTAGACTGGATTAATCTCATGTAGCTAATGTGGCTTTGAACTCACAGAAATCCAGACAGATCTCTCTACCTGTGCCTCCCGAGTGCTAGGATTGACCTCTATGGCTAACTCTGTGGCTAGCTCCATCATCTGATCTTCAGGCAAGCTTTATATCCTAGATTACAAACAATATATCACCACATTTATGTTTTATGTGTATGAGTGTTTTACTTGTGAGATGTATATATATATATATATATATATATATATATAATGTGTGTGTGTGTGTGTGTGTGTGTGTGTGTGTGTACCACTTGCATGTGTGGTATCCACAAAGTTCAAGAGAGGAAGGTGTTAGACCCCCTAGAACTGGAATTACAGATGTGAGTCACTATGTGGGGCCTCTGTAAGAACAAGGGCTCTTAATTACTGACCTTTCTCTCTATCTCTGAGAAATAATGTCTTATGAAATCAAGTTTCTTCAGCCCATGAGCATAGAATGCAATTAAGTCCTAAAGTTCCTCTCAGCAGTATGTTGTAGTTTTCAATGTTTGGGTCAAACATGTAATTTACTAAATTTAACTCTGTATATCTGTCTTAGTCAGGGTTTTTATTGCTGTACGGCAACTCTTTTTTTTGTAATTGTATTTATTTATTTGTTATGTATACAGTGTTCTGCCTGCATGTATGCCTGCAGGCCACAAGAGGGTACCAGATCTGATTATAAATGGTTGTGAGCCACTATGTGGTTGCTGGGAATTGAACTCAGGACCTCTGAAAAAACAGCCCATGCTCTTAACCTCTGAGCCTTCTCTCCAGCCCAATGATGGCAACTCTTATAAGAAAACTATTTAATTGGGGTGGTGTGGAGGCCCACAAAGGTTTCCTAGTGAGATCTGAGCTTGCTTTACCCAGTGAGGCTGCATTAGAGGATTGCTTGACCATGTACATGGTTTCTAGATGAAAGGAAGAGTCTACACTTGACTGAGCTAGGGGGAGGTCTTTTGCTCCACTCCTTGGTATTCCTATAAAAGGCCCTTTAGAAGAGACAGAAGAGGCTAGTGGATAATGATCCAGGCCCTCCCGAGGCTATCCTGTGTTTCTATCTGTTTCTCTCCCTCTATCCTTCTATCTAAATATTCCTCCCTCCTCCTTTCTCCCTCCTCCCTCCCCCCTCCTCCCTCCTCAGAGTACCCTGGAGAAGAAGTGGGAGGGGGCCTTCCATAGAGATATGGGAAGGCCTCCCCACAGACGGTGCCTGAACAGGGACCAGGGACTTGGCAAAAGGGGGATTGGGGACCCTGTAGGAAGCAGTTGGGCATGTCCAGTTTTGTAGTATAATGAAGATGGGGGTATTCTGTTTTCCAGAGTGTAGATAAAGTAAGGCAGCAGAAAGAAATGCCAAAGTTAACAGTGAGGCTGCAGTGAATCTCTCTTTCTATCTAGGTTTCTCTCTCTCTCTCTCTGTTTCTCTCTCTCAATTTCTATCTACAAAAATTTAGGGAAAAAAATTTAAGGTATAATACAGGAATATAGTGTAAGAAAAAACAATATAAGGTAGAATATAGGAATATTGTATAATAAAAAACTTAGGATAAGAAAAAGCAACAAGCTGGGCAATGGTGGTGCACGCCTTTAATCCCGGCACTCAGGAGGCAGAGCCAGGCAGATCTCTATGAGTTCGAGGCCAGCCTGGGCTACAAAGTGAGTTCCAGGAAAGGCGCAAAGCTACACAGAGAAACCCTGTCTCGAAAAACCAAAAAAAAGAAAGAAAGAAAGAAAGAAAGAAAGAGAAAAGAAAAAGAAAAAAGAAAGAAAGAAAAGAAAAGCAACAAGACAAAGAAGCTATGTTCTTGGTTTTCCAAATATGGGACTATTAACGCAAACTCCTCGGGAAGAATCTGAGTCATGAAAAAAACACCTTAAGGAAAACAGGCAGAAAAAGATTCCTGTGGAAGATTTTGGCTTGTGCATAGCTTAACTTTAAGCCCTGAGCGGCAGGGGAAAATATTTTTCCCTGAGGCAGACAAGAAAGGAATTAAAAAACTTAGTAATCTTTCTCTCAAAAACTGAAAGCTTTTCAGGTCTTTCCTTCTCAGATTTCTTTTCTTTCTATAAGAGCAAAATTAGATTCACTTGGAAATTACATCTATCAGAATGATAAAATCACCTGTAATTGCCGTAGGGGGGAAAAAAACCACTTGAAACATGGCAAATTCTCTCTGCTAGTCCTGTCTCCCCTTCAAGCAAGTATTAGAAAAACAGAATCCCCTGCAGACACAGCCTATGCCTGAGAGAATACAGGCAGAAAGCTGAACAGGGGCAGCTTCCCCCCAGGTGGAGCCACAACAATGGTGGTGTAGGACCCAGGGAAGGGCTGCGGGTGTGGAGGAAGTAGTGAAGGCTTTGGGATCCTCCCTGCAAAGAAAAAAGCAAGATCTGATTTCCTAGCAGTAGCTGCAATACAGGAAAAGCTAAGGCAAAATTGGGCTGCACCAAACCAGGGACACAAGCCCCTACCCCCATAACAGGAGAGCAGTTAGCAGAGGAGCTGAGCTGTGGCCAAGGCATCAGGAACTCTGCATCTTGGGGGAGGGGACAGAGGGGACAAGTAGAAGACCTATTGTGGGGAAAATCTCTCTGAAAAGGCTGAAGTGACTTTTATTTCAAGCACTTTCGTTTTCTTTCACTGACCCAGTAAGACAGGAGAGCAACCAAGCACCCATCCATAAGTGCGTGTGGACAGATGCAGCCCACTCTGGGAACAATGCCAGGTGAAGGAAATACATCTGCCAGTGCCAGCTTAGGGAGAACAGAAATCTCCTGTGGCAAAAAAGCAAAATCTTGATTTCAGTGCAAACACAGATTGTGTACACAGGAACCGGGAGTGTAGCAGCTGCCATTGGTTGCAGCTGGACCTGAAAGGCAGCTTGGGGAATGTAGTTCATAAAACCGGGGCAGCATAGGCAATTAGGCCCAGAGAAAGACAGACAGGGACAAAAACTTTCAAGCACTGCCCCCAAAACTCTGCTTTTTCAGCTCGAAATATTGCTTTTTTCCCAAGCGCTGCTAGGAAGCTTAGCTTTACTTCCCAAAAATGAGAAACAGGTGATGCTTGTCAGGAGGCAATTAAAATGCTAATGATGCTTCTCAAGTCATTTTGAATCAGAGAAATTATTTGCCTTTTAAATAGCAGCCTGCAGTGAGTGACTCCTCTGCAAATCTAGTCGGGGGACAGAAAGCATGTATTCAGAAACAAGTGACTTTTGTAGATGGGGATCAAACTACAGAAAAATCTAGCTGTTTTACAAATAGAGTCATTTCACTTTAAAGTTCCCTATAAGAAAAAAATACTAAATTAGAAAATGCTTGCTTAGTGAATGCACTGATGTTTGTGAGAATAGGAAAAATGTGCCAAGTACTGGAGGTTGAAAAGTTACAACTACAGTCTGAGCTGAATGACTCATGATCAGAGTGGATCACAGCAACTAGTGAAATGGCATCAGGGTTTAGAAGCTAGTGAATGAAGGGAAAATACTAAATCATGAAAATGTCCTTCCTCAAAGTGAGCTAATGAAAGATGTGTTTCATGATAAATAAAACAACAAATCTATGTTCTTGACTCCTTTGGACAGTAGCAGTTTCTGTTAACAAATGACCTTGTCAGAAAGAGCTAATAAAAATCTATCAAAGACAAGGCATTGTTGAAAGAGCTCATGGCAGTCTAAAAAATGTAGCTTCAAAAAATTAAGAAAGGGGAAAATTGTACCCTTAGTTACCAAATGAAGCTTACTGGCTACCCACAAGAGTCTCATATCAAAGCTGACCATAAACTCTGAACTTTAGAAATGAAGCAGTTCACCTACAATTTTAACTGTGGTAACTCATGATTTGCAAACTCTCTGTCTTGTTGAAAGATCTCTGTTAAGAGATCTCTTCTAGATATTTTCTAAAGTTTGTAAAGTAGTCCTATAGAGTTTGCTTTTGAATGTTAGTTCTGTTAAGTTGTCTAGATATTTGCTAAAGTTTATAAAATAGTTCTATAAAGTTTCCTTTTGAATATAAGTTTGTAAAAAGTGTAAATATGTGTAGAGATATTCATGCTACTTGTAAATATGTTGAATTTAAGTTTGTAAAGTGTAAATATTGAATATAAAAAGTGTAAATGTTGAATGTTAGTTTGTAAAAAGTATAAATATGTACTAGAATTGTTTTTATTATTCCATCAATGTCTGTTTAGTCTGGACAAATTAAGTAACATTAATTTTTAAAGGATAAATCAAACCAATCACATTAGAAGCATCTTGAAGTTTTTATTACTCTTTTATCTTTAGATATATTTGAACACTTTTTATGATAGCTCAAAATATAATTTTATGGTCTCAGTGGTCCCTGGAGAACTTAAGTGAAGGTGTCATAATTAGGGGAGCTTTTATGTCTTCTTCCTAGAACTTTCCACTCCTCATCTGTTTCTGTTTAGAAACAGGTAGGCCTCCCACAATCAAGTTAGTTTGTACAGAAATTCTACTGCTATAATAAAAACACATGTATATATGAGCTACTTAAACAGCTAAAAGTGTCTTTATAATTGGCATGGGTTTTTATTTACTTGAGTGGATACTTTGAAGTGTTTTGAAATGACTGTTTTCTCCTGGGAACCAAAATAGTCTCTTGAAAATTTTATTGAACATCTGTTAGGAGAGAGTTTTGATTTAGAAAAATACTTGGTGCAGCTAAGACTCCTGTAGTCATCTTAGACCCATTCCAATAAGAATATTCCATCTTTATTATCCTCTACTCCTTTACTGGGAGGGGTGGCAGCTATGGAGATTGTTGTGGATGTTTGCAAGCTCATAGGAACCTGGGTCAGAGCTGAGGTAAGCTCTGTACCCCCTCTTGCCAGAGGCTGGTAGCCAAAGATTGTCAACTTTCTTCTTGATAGCTTCCTGAAGGTATGTATGTAAAATTAATCAAGAAGCATGACCTAAGATAGGCACAGTCTATCTGAGGGGCCTGGGGGCCCTTTGTTATATCAAGAAGGGGGAGTTGTGGAGGCCCACAGAGGTTTCCTAGTGAGATCTGAGCTTGCTTTACCCAGCAGAGCTGCATTAGAGGATTGCTTGACCATGTGTGTGGTTACCAGGTGATTGGAAAGAGTCTGTACTTGTCTGTGCTAGGGGGATGTCTTTTGCTCAACCCCTTGGCATTCCTATAAAAGGCTCTTTAGAGGGCTGGAAAGATGGCTCAGAGGTTAAGAGCACTGGCTGTTCTTCCAGAGGTCCTGAGTTCAATTCCCAGCAACCACATGGTGGCTCACAACCATCTGTAATGAGATCTGGTGCTCTCTTCTGGCCTGCAGGTATACATACAGGCAGAATACTGTATGCATAATAAATAAATAAATCTTTTTTTTTTTTTTAAGGCTCTTTAGAAGGGACATAAGGGGCCGGTGGATAATGACCTAGGCCCTCCTGAGACTATCCTGTGTTTTTCTGCTTCTCTCCCCTCTATACTTCTATCTAAATATTTCTCACTCCTCTTCCTCAAGAATACCCTGGAGAAAAAGTGGGAGTGGGCTTCCCACAGGAAAATGGGTAGGTCCTCCCATAGGTTGGCTCACTTATACTTTCAGAGGTTCAGTCCATTATCATGGCAGGGAAAATGACAGCATGCAGGCAGATGTGGTGCTGTCGTAGCTGAGTGTGCTACATCTTGTAGGCAACAGGAAGATGACTGAGACACTGGGCAGTATCCTGAGCATATATGAGACCTCAAAACCCTCCCCTGCAGTGACACACTTCCTCCAACAAGGCCACACCAAGCCTCCTAATAGTGCCACTCTCTATGAGATTATGGGGGGCAATCACATTCAAACTACCACAGTATCTCATATTTTTATATAAAAATGGCATTTTAAAGAATTCTATTAGCATATATTAGCTATATGTATTAATGGGGGTTCATCTTGACATTTCACACATATGTATTTTGTTCATATTCACCCCCCTCATTAACCTTTCCTTCACCCTTGACTCCTGCTGATTCCTGACTCTTCCCATCTAGTCATTCTACTATGTATATGTGTGCACATATGTGTATGTATGTGTGTGTCTGTGTGTATATGACCCCAGTGCATTTAATTAGCATTGCTTACATGGTTATGGTGGAGAGGGTATTTACAGGCCTACAAGCAACTTACCAATGTCTATGACACTGAAGAAAATGTCTTCCATTTCCCCAGCAAGTAAGAAGTGGCTTTGTTTTGGGGAGTTTGGGGGTGGGTTTGTTTGTTTGTTTGTTTGTTTGTTGCAGTGTTTGTTTGAGACAGGGTTTCCCTGTGTAGCCCTGGCTGACCTGGAACTTGCTCTGTAGACCAGGATGGCCTCGAACTCAGATATTCTCCTGGCTTTGCCTCCCAAGTGCTGGGATTAAAGGTGTGGCCTACCACCACCACCACCACCACCACCAGGCACAAATGGTGTTTTTTAATGTTATATTTCTGAAGACTATCATGTAGAAACAGAATTGATTGCTACATGTTGACCTTGTTTCCTGCAAACTTACTAAAAGGATGTAAAGTGTCAGTCACTTTGGGAACACTTTAGCAGTTTCTAATGAGCTAAACCTACAGCTAACAATATGGCTCAGCAAGTCCACTTTTAAGAAATGGAGGATTGGGGATTTAGCTCAGTGGTAGAGCGCTGGCCTAGCAAGCGCAAGGCTCTGGGTTTGATCCTCAGCTCAAAAAAAAAAAGAAAGAAAGAAAGAAAGGAATGGAAACATATGCCTATAAAGACTGGTATGCAGATGTTCATAACAGCTTCTTTCATACCAGTCACAATTAGGAACAACCCAAACATCAATCAACAGGTAAATAGATAAACAAATAGAAATATGCCCATGCAAAAGAATCACCACTTAGCCATTGTGTTGTTTTGAATGAGAATGGTCTCCATAGGCTCATATATTTGAATGTTTGGTCCTCAATTGGTATAGCTGTTTGGGAAGGATTAGGAGGCTTGGCCTTGTTGGAGGAGTTGGGTCATTAGGGGTGGGCTTTAAAATTTCAAAAGCCCCCTATTCCCAGTTGACTCTATCTTCCTCCTATGGATAAAGACTCTTAGCTGCTGCTCCAGTGCCTGCCTGCCTGCCTGCCTGCCTGCTGCCATGCTCCCCACCATGATGGTCATGGACTCTAACCCTCTGGAACTGTGAGCCCCCAAATTAAATGCTTTCTTTCACAAGTTGCCTTGGTCATTGGTACTAGAAAAATAACTAAGTCATCCATAAAAAAATAACTGAATGAATAGAATGCATTGAGATGGACATATCTCAAAAGCATGATTGTGAGGGTGAGGGTCCAGACATGAGAGAATGTTACAGGAATCTGTTCATATAGAGTTCTAGGGGTGTCAATTTCAATATATCATGGCAGAAAGCAGAGCGGTGCTTGCCTGGAACAAGAGAGAAGGAGGCAAAACAAAAGGTCACAGTGAACATGAGTAGTGAACATCTGTGTCTTGATGATGGTGGTCATAGGGCACTTCCTTGTAGATGTAACCGTCTTGTTAAATAAGAAACACAGAGTCAGTTGCAGAGTTAAAAGCCAAGAGGTCAGAGCAATAGCTGAGAGCTGAAAACCTTACCCTTCACTGCTGCTCTGTCTTTCCTTCCTTTAAAAAAAAAAGAAAAGGGGAAGTGCTGTGGATATCACTCTGTGTAAATAAAATGCTGATTGGCCAGTAGCCAGGCAGGAAGTATAGGCAGGAGAAGCAGAGAAGAGAATTCTGGGAACAGGAAGGTGGAGGCAGAGATATTGCAAGCCACTGCCATGGGAAGTGAGATGTAAGGTACTGGTAAACCACAAGCCATGTGACAACTTATAAACTAACAGAAATGGGTTAATTTAAGATATAAGAACTAGATAGCAAGAAGCCTGCCACAGCCATACAGTTTGTAAGCAATATAAGTTTCTGTGTGTTTACTTGGTTGGGTCTGAGTGTCTGGTGGGTCAGAGAGATTTGTCCTGACTGTGGGCCAGGCAGGAAAACTCTAGCTACACTTCCTTTTGGCCAAAACTCACTGACCTATGCATCAGAATGAGTAAATTAATTTCCTATATGTTTTACCTCAATAAACTTGAAGCCTTCTCAGGCTACCTTTTAGGAAGCAAGAGGTATGTGCTCAAGAAGTAACTGAACTTCACATAAGACAGAAAAGGGATGAAACTTTCCACATCTTCACGACATCTTAGTCTGTAGATACAACACTACATAACAAAGTGTTTTCCTAACAAAACAGTGGCTGAGGGGTGAGGGGACACTATTTGGCATTTTGTTTGTTTTGTTTGAGACAGGGTCTTTTTATGTAGTTCTGGCTGTCCTAGAATTCACTGTGTAGATCAGGCTGATCTTGGACTCACAGAGATCCACCTGCCCCTGCTTTCTGAGTGCTGGGATTAAAGGTGTGCGCCACCACTCCCAGTACTATTCAGTATTTTAAATGTAGCTAGCATACAATTAACATACCCTCAGTTCATTTTTAAAAAATATTTATTTTGGCCTGGAGAGGTGGCTCAGAGGATAAGAGCACTGGCTGCTCTTCCAGAGGTCCTGAGTTCAATTCCCAGCAACCACATGGTGGCTCACAACCATTTGTAATGAGATCTGGTGCCCTCTTCTGGTGTTCAGGTACATGCACGCAAGCAGAACACTGTGTATAGATAATAAATAAATAAATCTTGAAAAAATGTTTATTTTATTTAAAATTGTACATGTGCATGTGAGTGCTTGTGCCCCAGGGCCATCAGACTCCCTGGAGCTAGAGTTAAAAGCACTGTAAGTCAGCTGATAGGAGGGTTGGGAACAGAACTGGGCCCTATTAATCACTGAGCCATCACTTCTAGTCCCTCACTTTATAGAATTAAGTTCAAATTACTCTATGTGACCAGGGAAACCACGTGGAACAAACAGCACAGTAAGAATGGGAAGGATAGAGTCCGATGTCTCCGTGGGCCTATTACCTAATCTTAGGCCTGGTAATAAAGATAGAAAAGGATAAAAATAAAATGCAAATAACCCCACACTGGTGTAGCAGTACTAAGTAGTGTAAGGACAACGACAAGACGTGCGAGCCAGCAAACTCAAAGGCCAAGTCCCCACTAGGTCACTTGGCTCCTCTTCTGTTAGGATGTGACCAGTCTGTATTCTCGGCAGACTTTGCTGTTGTGATGGAGCTTGAATGGGAGAGTGCAAGGGGGAATACCAATCTGTATTTGCAAAGCCCCGTGCATACCGGAGGTACCAGACTAAACTGGGCTAGGGGAGGCCATGCTCACGCACCTCCGTTCCATTTTGGCTTTGACATGCTAATCCTGCAATCCCTACGGAGCGTGAGCCACCTGCTCCTCATAAACCTTTTGATTTACATACACACGTGTGACCTTTCCCATCCTGGGGCCACTTTAGCAGTATTGACCGCTGACTTTCAAGGAAAGGCGCTTAGCAACTGCATAGGAAATGAAGCTTGCCCCTTCGATGTTGGTGGCCTGCAAGGATAAAAGCGGCAAAGGCAAATGAAAGCAGATCCGCTGTGAACAACCGAAATGGATCCAGGAACAGGACCGGGAGTCCTCACTTGCACCCTGCCTGGTTCCCAAGTTGCTCTGATCTCTCCAGTCACCTCTGGCTCCTCCCTCTGCTGCTGCTGTCTTTTGTCTTTGCAAGCCGGGGGAGACCGACAATAGATTATTAACTGTGCATGCAGGTGTTATTGAAGAGACCAATTTGTGAACAATGGCTCTTCCCACGTTGTCCAAACAGAAAGATTGTTCCGCAGCTGTTATTTGCAGAACCTGTCAGCGTTCTCGACGCTGCTACGGCGGCGCCAGCTGTCCTCGAGCGCGGCTCTCCCGGCACCGCCCACTGCTGACAGCGCTGCCGGGCCCTAGCTGCGCAGCTGCCCACCGCTGGCCGCACTCCATGCCCCGCTCGCTGCAGAGCGCCCGCCACCCGACCCGGCTCCCCGCCTTCCCATCAACAGCTCCAAAACTCTCTCCTGGAAGCATCCTTCTAGTTCCCACATCTCCGAGACGTGAAAACAAAATCCAGAGAGCGGCTTGGGAAGCCTAATGCCTTGCGAGTTTGAAGGACAGATATTCGTTCAGATACAATGTAAAATGTGTGGCCCAGATACCCGGTTCGGATCTTCTCTGTGGGATCTAAGTGCAGTCGTCTTGAACCCACCAATTCTGCAACCTAAGGATGTTCCAGATTTTTCTCACTGGAATGCCTTCATTCCCTCTCCTACCCTAAGCTAGAATGCAACCCTTTCAGCGTGTCCCTAAACAAAGCTTCTGCTAAAGTATCGCTGCAAAGTTCTCCACCAGAAGGGGATACTTGTCGTCTGCATCCAACCCCTATGAGCTTGTTTCGTTCTAGAGAACTCTGACGTGTATGTGTGTGTGTGTGTGTGTGTGTGTGTGTGTGTCAACCCCTAACACACACCAGCACCAGCACCAGCACCAGCACCAGCACCAGCACCAGCACCAGCACCAGCACCAGCTCTTTATCCTCTAGTTGCAGGCCCTTCCTCCAAACCTCCCTACCCAGGTCCTACCAACCGCTTCCAAGTGGCAGGACTCCCTCTCCTTCAAGGAAGAGGCTCTATTTTATTCCTGGTACAAAGACCTTCAGTTCCAGGGGTGTCCTGCTGGCGCCAGAATGTCTGCTGGGCTGCCAGTTTCTCAAAAACCTCACTGGCCTTCTGCACTCCCCTTTTCTCATTTTGAGATGACTCCCCTACAGAGACGGTGAGTTTCCCAAGGACTAGAAAAAAGTCCATTGGCGCAGTCTGTCCTGAGTTTCCCACAAGGACCTGAAAGTCATCCACAGTTGGAGCTTGCCCTGTGCAGCAGCTGAGCCAGGTCTTATTTGCTATTCCTATACAAATTTCATTCAAACGCCCCAAACAGGGACCACAGATTAGTCTCCAGCCTGCCCTGGGATTTGTGTGCCAGATTCGAGTCTACAGACACGAGCCGATAGCATTTTGTAGGCTACAGTACCATCCGCCTTATACTAGAGTCTCGGTTGAGAATGTACATTTTTTCACACACGAATTTCTAAGACTTCTGCTCTCCTCAAGTACAGAGACATAAAGTAGATATCCAAGACCTCTTAACCCCATTTCAGGCTGATGGTGACATTCTAAAATGATCAATCATATCCTTTCTGAAGTAATCTTAGGTCTCCTTTCCTAATTTGCAATGAAAGAAAATGTGTATATTAATAGCATTCTACAATTCTTGTCTCTTTACTTTTAACTAAGAAAAGAAATGATAACATTCTAAAAAGAAAATATTAACTCTCAACTTAGCAACCCCTAGTTGATCTTGGAATATTTATTAACAGTCTGAAGGAAAAACAGATAATGTGGACAAAAAGTTCTTCTCAACATCCTAAAGAGTACTCTGAGAATTCAAGAGATTGTAGTTTCTCAGGATCCCTGAGAATTATGTCCACCGCCCCCGCATTTCCCCAAACCCGGGGCGGCAATATAGATAGATCCACACAGGACTGCACTTCCTGAACGCTGCATTATTTCAGATGCAAGCTGATCTACTCCAGTGTAGTCACTCAGAGGCAGCAAGCCCGCGCCTGCATTAAGATGGGTAAGTGGCTGCCGGGCCAACCCAGGCGCTGTCGCCCAGCTGAGTTAGAATTTCACAGGCAGTAGGGATGAGTGTCTCTGAATGTTAACAAGCTGGGTGGAAGGAGGCAAGGCACTTACCTCGGTGCCACATTAGGCTGGGGAACAAACTGAACACCACACAAATATTTACCTTTGGGGACCTCTGAGAGACCTCTGGGGGAAGGAAAATAAATCTGCACACGTGTTTACTCGTAATGACTCCCAACAGTCCCACCAGAATACAAGCCTAGTATGTCACTAAGCAGGCATCTTCAATGGCTGCTGAGCTGTGTAAATACATTATAAATAAAGCCACACATCCGCTTTGCTGGCAGGGTGGAGGTGTAGAATCTGGATACATGATCCTTGTCTCCCAAATGGATTCCTTCTCTGGAGGCCCAGAAAGCAAGGAGTTTACCGAAGGATTATATTTCTCCTTCTCATGGGTCATTTAGAAAGAAACCTCTCATCTGAAAGCATATATGCTCACTTTTATGGTTTGGAAAAGGTGAAAATGATTTGATTTAGCTGTCTCCACACCGATTTACCCAAGAAAAGCACCGGGACTAGTAAACCCAGCGATATCCATTGATCTAAATGAAAAACGAGTTGCAAACGATGTGTTTCCTCACCAGGCTGCTGCAGCAAAGCTACTGTGGGGCTCTCTGTCAGCCCCTAAGAAGGAAAAGTGCATGACCTCATGTCGACCTCTGAACATCCTTGGTGCCCTGCAGGGTCCTAGGCAAGGCTGATGTGGAGAACAGGCTTGCCTTGGCAATGTCTCCGGTTACCCAGGTTACACACACTCCTTCCACACAATGATTTGGCACAAGGAAATGGCTCCCCAGGCTAAGGACGCTCTGTGTCATTAGTTTCTCTTCCCCTCTCCTCCCAACTCACCAACTGGGCAGGGCAACAACCTCAGCAGGGAGAGGCCAGCCACGCCTCAAAAAACACAAGTGTCCTCTTAAGTATATTGGACTCTTAAACTCACTAGTCACCAAGGGATAGAAGCCAGCCAAAAAGGGATGCAGACATGGATTTGGGGCAAGGTGGGAGAGGAGAGGCACACATGCCAGTGAGTGGGAAAAAGAAAATTTCTGCTTTCCGGAAATGGCCTAGTCAACTGGGAAGGAATCGAATCGCCTCTCCACGCTTCTCTGGAGCCTTCTACCTCCTCTGCCTCCGTAAAGCCCAGGTCCCAGGAGCACCATTTGTTACCTGCTGGAGGAGGGCAGAGGCATCATACAGTATAACAGGATCTCTACAACAGTGGAGGCGGAAAGGAACTCAGACCTGAGCTGAGAACCAGGACCTGGATTCACAAGGGCGGGCGGGCAGAGGGCGGGCAATGTCTCCAGGCTGGAAGAATTCCTTCTGTGCATGGTAGGTCCTTTGTGTATGGCACCTAATTTGACCACATTGGGAGAAGACATTGTTCTGAGGGGAAACACCATGTGGCTATGCCAGGGAGAGCTTGCAGGTGGCATGGGGGACTGGCCCATTCTCTCCAAGGCCCTTCACCTTCCACCATTTAGAGAGTCCACGGCAATGGCTTGCTTCCTGCCAGCCCTCAAAAGCCACCTCGCAGAAAGACCTCACAGGGATGCTCATTCTCTGCCTGTTCTCCTTGTCACTGCGGCTGCTCACATCCAGCCGTGCTGATGTGATTGGACCAGGAAGGCTGTGAAGACAGACCATGAGGAGGGAGAGAAAAACTCCTGAGAGTCTCCACCTTCAATCACACACTCCCCAGCCTGGAGGCTCCCAGAACAGCACTCTTGTTAGCATGATTTACAGCTAGCTTATTAACCAAACGCCACCACTTCTGGCTTGTATTTGGGCCCTGATACAAAGGAATGAGTAAAAGCTGTTTTCTCCACAGCGGTATCTCGTCTCCTTGGCAGGTGGCAGAGGGTGATGTATAGGAGAGCTGGCATCTCCTCCTTCTCCTCCTCCTCCTTGGGAAGGAATTCAGCCCACAACACCCTGTCAGCCAACCTACCAGCCAACTGACTCTCCGGGGGCAGCAGCAAGGCTGGTTCCAGCTGCCTGGAAGAGGAACAAGCCCCACGTGACTGAGGACCCTGCACCAGCTCTGTCCTCTCCTGGGGTTCCAGTTTCCACCCAGGCAGCCTCTGCATCTATGCTCCAAGCTCTCAAATTCTCCTCCCTCGTCCTTATGTGTAATCAATTACTGTAAAAATGTCATTGGAACTTTCTCCTACTGCCTTCTCTAAAAGCCCATCAGTCCCATTAAAGCGGCCTATCATCCATCACTCTTTCCTTTATTGCAATACATACATCAGCATATTCTACTGGAAGCAGAGCTATCACTATGCTAATAGAGCCTTTCCCCCCCCTAAATGATGAAGCTTCTAGAACAGTTTGTGCATTGCTTGTTTCTTCTATCTGTGTTCTCCCGGAAGCAAAATCTGATGGCATCTAGAGGGAGCAGTTGGTGGCACCGAGCTCCTCTAGCATTTTTCATCATCTGGCCCATGGATGGCCCTAATATTATCATGCAGAGGTCTGGGGCTGCAAGCTGATCAGGAGAAGAGAGACCGGTCAGGAGCTGGCTTTTCAGAGCAAGCATGCTACACTTTCGGAGATGTGCTGTTACCATACAGAGGTTTTAAGAAGGAGCATATGCAACCAGAGTACCAAGCTCCTACCCTACCTTAGGGCTGCATCCACCTGTCAGGATACTAAGAAACTCCCGGAACCATCTAGAATGAGCCTCAAGAGCCAATGAGCCTGCTCTCTAGTGTCAAAAAGAGAGCATTAAACGCTCCCATTTGCATTAGCTCAAGGCAAGATTGAAAGGCTACATACACATGGTTGTGGGGGTGGTATGGAGTAAACAATATTAGCATGCTGGTAGGCATTAAGCGATATCATTTATTCGGTGTTATGCCAGCTAACTTACCCTCTAAAAGCCTTGAATAGTTTCTCTCAGGTGCCTTCAGCACGACCCTAAGAAGTGTCATTGTTAACCCCATTTTAAAGACAAAGAAACAGAGTCCCAGTTCTGTGGTCCTGTAACAGCAAGTGTTGGCTGCAAGCTTTGAAGCCAGGTCAAGCTGACTGCCAAGTTTCCCTTCTCACAGTTAGCCCTATGAGTATCCTGGCACTTGCAACCTAATTCTAACACAGGTCACCGAAGTCCCATGGAAGGAGAGTTGTCAGACTTAGCCAAAATGAAACAATACCCCAACTAAACTTGAACTTCAGACAGTAATGAACAGCTTCTGAAACCGCACACGTCTCATGCAGTATCTACCAATAATTATGCTAAAATATTATTCGTTTAAGTGCAATTTAGACTTAATCAACGTCTCCTATTTTACCTGGGACCCCTAATGTAGCAACATTCCCTTAAGAAAACCAGCGAGCCAGTACAGGTTAGAAACTATCTCAGGAATGATGGTTGAATTTACCCAAGTCATCTGGTCTCCAAATGAAGACCCAGAGGATCTGTGCTGGTTGGTTCTTGTTGATGTTTTATCAACTTGACATAACACTTAGGAAGAGAGAATCTCAACTGAGAAAATATCTCATCAGACTACCCAGGAGGCAGGTCTGTGGTGTGTTTGTTTTTTGTTTTTTAATGTGGGAGGGCCCAGCCCACTGTGGGTGGTGTTGCCCCTGGGGAGGTGGTCCTGAACTGTATTTTAAAAGGCAAGCTGAGCAAGCCAGTAAGCAGTGCTCCTCCCTGACTTCCGCTTCAGTTCCCGCCTCCAGGTTCTTGCCATGGCTTACCTCAATGGACTGTGACTCCAGATATGTAAACCAAATAAACCAGTTCCTCCCCTTCTGGTCATAATCTTTATCACAACAATAGCAAACTAAGACAGGATCTTCCATGGAGACCTGATGGGAACTTCCCACCAGGACAGGCTAGAGCTGGACAGCCACAACCCTGGAAATGCTCTAAAAACAACTGGTGCATCCCTGCCACACCAGTCTTAGGGCTGCAGATACACAGCTCCTTTTCTCAGCTCCCTTTCATGGTGTGTCCCCATGTCATATCCCTCTCTGCCAGAGGCAGGAAACTCCTTCCTGCTCCCACCCTGCATTCTATTTTAAACAAAGGAACTAAGAATCTCTCTCATCTGGGAGAGCAGAGGGGGATAATGGCAGTTATATAGCCCCACCACTACCAGAAAAGAAATTATACTGGAAGCCAGAACAAGTTCACACTGGTAAACACCAGCTCTGGCCAATGCGTTCATTTTTCATGTGTGAGCATGTTCTGACATCTAGATGCCATTTCAAAATCAGAATCGGAGAGAGCAGTAATGAGGCTTTCCTGGCACTAAATTCTCTCCCTTCCTTCCTCCTCTGCAGAGGAGCAAACATCA
The DNA here is from genome assembly GCF_903995425.1 of Onychomys torridus. NCBI lineage: Eukaryota > Metazoa > Chordata > Mammalia > Rodentia > Cricetidae > Onychomys > Onychomys torridus. The sequence continues at coordinate 48,559,128 of NC_050446.1, read as the reverse complement.
CAGTTTCCATCTCACCTTTTGTGAGAATCAGCCCCACTGCTCCGACCAGTAAAGCAATAACCGTAACCAGAAAGTTCCTCAGGCAGTCCTGAAGCCAAACTCTATGACCTCTCCTACCTGGCTCCTATCTCTGAGTTATCGGTATAACACACACAGAGACACACACACATGCACGCACACACGCACGTACGCACATGTGACAAAACCTGCTTTTCTCAGAACCCAGCGATCTGACCCCAGCTTACTCTAGACAAGCCAAAAGCCTCAGGCTACCCCACACATGTAAGGCAGCACCCCCTTCCAGTTTCATAATCATCTGGTTTGGCCAGTCTGAGCTCTGGGGATCAGAGAAGGGTTTTGGAGCCTTGGCTAACCCTGAGGGCAATTATGTGGCTCATATCTACACCCAGGACCAGGTTGCCTTCCCTTCCAACAACAACAACAACAACAACAAAAAAAAAAAAAAAAAAAAGGAGCCAAGTACAGAGTGTCCAGGAAGACAGTTCAAGTGCATTTAATAGTATGCTAATTTGCTTTCATATTTGAGTAATATAAGCAATAGGCACTAAATGCCTATTGTTTTTCCATTCCAGCAGAAAAGCTCCCTTCTGGGAAGTGGCAGGAGTTGAGTCTTCCACATCTCATGGGTGCAATAATAGCTAATGATTAAGAGCCACCAGCTACCACGCACCACGCTAAACTGCTTACATAAAGTGTCTGCTCGCTCCCCAGCCATCCCACAAGTCTGTCAGATTGGCAGACAGAGGAATGCCCAGCTAAAGAGTAGGTAAGAGCCAGGCAGTGGTGGTGCATTCCTTTAATCCCAGCACACGGGAGGCAGAGGCAGGTGGATCTCTGTGAGTTTGAGGCCAGCCTGGGCTACAGAGTAAGTTTCAGGCCAGCCAAGGCTACACAGTGAAACTGTCTCAAAAAACACAAACAAAAAGATTAGGAGCTGTTGCTAGGATCCAAGCAGGCTGACTCCAAGATCCAACCCGAAATCACTCCACATTCGTCCACGCACTGGCATGCCCATGCTCTTGGTTTCTCGTCACTTTAGATATTGCTGGCTTTCTGTCCTCTCCCAGAAAGCTGAGACCATGTTGAGAATTAGGAAAAGAATTATAAAATCAAAGCTATTACCTCGTCATTTCCAACAGTCTATAGATGGTATGCATTGTGTACATGTTGAAAGGCCAACACTAATAAAATTACATTTTGATATGATTCTTTCTTATTAAGTCCTTTACCTAATGGAGGAAACATTCTGTTGAAGTCCAGGGAAAACCGTGCTTCACACACACACACACACACACACACACACACACACACACACACACGGCAGCCACTGAAAGAACCAGTGTGTGATACCACTAAATGAGTGCCTTGGACAAACTATGTGCCAGGCAAATGCCATTCTGCTGCTGGGGTCGGGAGTACTCTGAAGAATTTTACCCCTCCCTGACAACCTCCACAGTCCTCTGGTTTGAATGTGTTCCTCAAGACTTCATGTGTTGAAATGTAATCCCGACCATGGAGGGTAGAATTTACAGGTAGAATCTTGATCCAGCAATGGCGGTTAGATGTGGTGATGGGGGTGGGAGTCTTTGGAAGGTATTTAGGATTAGAAAGGTCACTGAGAATGAGTTTCCATGAGTGAACCCTGACCACTTTATCAGAAGAATTGAGAGAGCAGAAACATCACACAGACATGACTGACTCTGTGTGATCCCATCCACAGACTTAGGAGTGATCTACCAGCAATTCGGCCATCATTAGTTGCTATCCCTGGACCTTGGACCTTAGAACCAGGAGCCAAAATACACTTCATCTTTCTCAAATGTATCCAGTGTGGGGGGCGGTGTTACTGATGACAGAAAATGGGGTGACTCAGCAGGTGAAATTCAATAGATCTTTCAGTTACTAGACAGGTTTAAACTAACCAGGTTTAACTGAGTAACTCTACAACAAAGCACCCCCAAGGCACGGTGTTAGACCCCCAAGAAGAGGTAGTGCCAGCCAGATCATTAGAACAATACAGACTGTTGGAAAATTCTGTGTGCCATACCTTTTCTCTTTCTTTCTTCCTTTCTTCCTTTCTTTCTTTCTTTCTTTCTTTCTTTCTTTCTTTCTTTCTTCCTTCCTTCCTTCCTTCCTTCCTTCCTTCCTTTCTTTCTTTTCACATGTATGTATGTATATGTGTTTGTTTGTGTTTTATGTGTGTGTCCGTGTATGTGTGTGTGTTCAGGGTTCACATGCATGTGTGTGCACATTGGGCTGGAGGTTGACTTTGGTATGTTCCTTATTTCTACCTCCTTCCTTCTGAGGCAGGGTCTCACAACCAAACCCAGAGTTCACCAATACAGCCAGTCTTCCTAGCTGGTGTGTTCCAAGGATCCCTTAGCTCTGCCTTATCCGGCTGGACTTGTTACATGGATTCTAAGGGTCCAACCTCCAGGCCTCCTGCTTGGTTGCATGGCATGCATTTTAACAGCTGAGTCATCTCCCAGCCCCCAAGACAGTACTTTCAAAAGACAAACACCTGAGGACCAGTTTTCTTGTAGCTAGGTAAGCCTATTTGCTCACAGTTCTGAAGTCTAGGCACACAGCAGTCCCCCCCCCCCCCTCCTGTGGTCTTTGGTACAGTTCGCTTCCTTGCATCCATGAGACTGAGGTCTCTGACTCTGTCTGTCAGCTGGCACTGCCTTAGCTCCTAGAGACCATTCACATCCCTTGCATCATGGCCTCCACCTTCAAATCACACATGGCATGGCAGATCCTCCTTTTGTTTCAAATCTCCGACTTGGGAACCAGCCATGGGGAATTCCATCTTTAAAGGCTCACCCAATTAGGTCAAGAAAGACATCAAGATAACTCTCCCTTTACCATATCACTGGGGCTCATTTTAGAAGGCTGCCTGCCATGTGTGAACAAGATTGGAAAATAACATCTTTCCAAACATTGTTGGCAGTGGCCCAAGGACCGCTGAACTCTGAAGGAAAACAAGGACACCACTTTCCTAAAGTGACCAACAAAGTATGGTCCCAGAAAAGTTACCCACAGGATCCTCACTGAGAAAAAAGCACTAAAACAAATGAGCCATGACCTGGGGCTGGGGAGACCTGGAGCTGGGGAGACCTGGGGCTGGGGAGACCTGGAGCTGGGGAGACCTGGGGCTGGGGAGACCTGGAGCTGGGGAGGTGACTTCACCTATAAAGAGCTCACAATGCAAGCCTGAGGACCTGAGTGAGACTCCCTAGTACTCACAGAAAAGCCAGGGATGGCAGTGTGCTTCTATAACTCCAGCACTGGGGTGGTGGGTGGGGTGGAGACAGCAGATCCTGGTGGCTCACTAGCCAGTCAGTCTAGCCGAAACAATGAATTCAGGTACCATGAGAAGTCCTTTAAAAGTCAGGTAGAAAAGTGATTGAGGAAGATGTGCTGGTGTCAACCTCTGGTCTCCATGTGCATCTGTACAGCCAAGTTTACACACCCACACCTGTACACACAGGCACACTACACACACAAACAGACAGAGGAGAGAGAGAGAGAGAGAGAGAGAGAGAGAGAGAGAGACACCCGAGCAGGAATCTTGAAGGATAAGAAGATTTGAATGTGTGAGATCAGATGAAGAGAAACTTGGCCATGAAGGATAGGAAAGAGGTTTGGAAAAGCAGCGATACTGTAGCGTGTTACTTCTTGAAAGTCTTCTGTGTTTTGGAGAAATAACAGCTCAGCAGTTACCAACACTAATTGTTCTAAAGGACCCAGGTTCAATTCCCAGCACCCAAATTGGGCAGCTCACAATCATCTGTATCCCCATTCCAGGATACCTGCCTTCTGGCCTCTATGGGCACTCCATTCATGCGGTGCACATACATACACTCAGGCATGCACACAGGCACATAAAGTAAGAAGATCTCTTTTTAAAGGACCCTGACTATAGGTAGAGAAGACTTCAGTGGAGAAGAAAGAACAAAGACATGACTAAAGACACAGAGAAGGGCTGGGCAGGGACCAAAGGAGCAGAGAAAGTGGTAACTATGGAGACAAGATGAACTTCTGCTTCTCAGCTATGCATGGGAAGAAGCGGTGGGAAAGACTCAAGATGTGGAGGTGGGAAGAGAGCAATGGGGGCGTGGTGGTTCCGGTGTCGATGACTGTAAAGATGAGCTCCCAGAACACAGAAGGTTGAAGAAATGAGATATTACATACTCAGTGCTGAGATTTCTTCTCCAGGCAACTCTGCCCCCCACCCCACCCCTGCCCCAGCGGGCCGAAATGCTCCAGGAAATAAGAGCAGAAGAAGGACGAAGGATTGCTTAGCCGTCCTCATGAGAAGCGTGCCAGTCACAAAGAGAAGTGGAAATGGCGGGAAAGTGCTTCTACTCCACGGGAAAGATGTGCAAGACAGACCACAGAACCTGGGTCCTGAACCGGATGCCCCACCGGAGCCTGACCGCAAACTCATCCGGCTCACCTAATATGTCTTCTTATTTGCCTGTAACCAGCCAGGCATTGACAGGCATAGTTACCACTATGTTAGCTCAAGAAAATGCAACCTTTCTCACTCATAGTTTGAAAAAAAATTATTTATTTACTTTTTTAGGTTATGCAAGACATGCTTTCTTTGTGTAGTCCTGGCTGCCTTAGAACTCACTCTGTAGACTGGGTTGGCCTTGAACTCAGAGATCTGCCTACCTCTGCCTCCCAAGTCCTGGGATTAAAGGTGTGTGCCACCACTCCACTGCCTGGCTAAATCTTAACATTTTTTAAAAAGATTTTTTTTGTTTTATGTGTATGAGTATTTTGTCTATATGTGCACTTTGTGCATGCCTGGCACTCATGGAGGACAGAAGAGGGTGCTGGATCTCCTGGAGCTGGAGTTATAGCTGGTTGTAAGCTGCCATGTTAGTTCCAAGAACTGTACATCGGTCCTCTGAAAGAGGCAAATGCCTTTAACTGCTAAACCATCTCTCCAGTCCCCAATTTTATAGGTAGAAAGATAGATAGATAGATAGATAGATAGATAGATAGATAGATAGATAGATATGAATAGTTGCTTATATTTTATATGTGTAATATATACTATATGCTTATATATGTCTACTATATACATAATTTTAAAAAGAAACTTAAAACTTACAAAAGGAAGGATTTCTTGTTGCTTTTCCACGTACCAAAGCCATCTGAAGACAGTAAGGGTACTTGAGGAAATTTTATCTAATGAAGTTAGTTTTCCTCAAGTGGACAGCTACTACAGAAGAACAAATGTTTGATCCAGTTCTGGTCCAGAATGATGGCTCTTGTGCAGGTGTGTGTGTGTGTGTGTGTGTGTGTGTGTGTGTGTGTGTGTGTGGTGTTGTTGTTGTTGTTGTTGTTGTTGTTTGAGACAATGTAGCCCTGGCTAGTCTCAGACTCACAGAGATCCACCTGCCTCTTTCTCTGGAGACTTGGATTTAAAAGAGTGCACCATCATGCCTCATATTTTCCAGTTCTGTAAGGGGAATATATAACCTTAACCTCCTTAACATAATCTTTGACCTTGAATCTTCTCTTCCATCTGATGAGCTAGATTTTACTGCAACTTAAGAATGCAGCTCGAATTGCTAAGGGTTTGTTGTTGTTTTATAGATTAAAGACACCTTTGTTTAACTGATATGAATCAGCTATATGCTATCATTTAGTAGAAATTGATAGATAAAGATATTTGGCAAGTTTAAGAAAATTATTTTAGCTGGGTGGTAATAGTGCACACCTTTAATCCCAGTCCTCCAGAGGCAGAGGCAGGTAGATCTCTATGAGTTCAAGGCCAGCCTGACCTAAAAGCAATTTCCAGGACAATCAGGACTGTTACACAGAGAAACCCTGTCACACACACAAAAAACCCCAAAGAACAACAACAAAAAAAAAAGATAGTTATTATAAATGCTATAATGTTGTTTCACTGAAAATATTCTAATAAAGCAATAGGATTTGACACATTGTGTGTATGCATTTTGTATAAAGTTTGTGATATCAATCAACCATATAAAAAAGATGATTCATAATTTAACACAAGACTTAGCAAATGGACCAGATCAAACATCGTTTTAGAGAGATAAGAAGAAATAGATTATTTTGATGGATTCCATTTCCTAAAGTTATTTTAAGTAAAATCCAGGCCAACATTGGATGAAGTCCTTCCAAGGTAAGACAAAAATGAAAGCCTGGTTGGCAAGCCTCCAGCATACTCTACAGAAATATTGTTATGACCCAGGAATATTGAGGAAATGGACTGTTCAGCAATAGCCATAGATCTCCTATAGATTAGAAAATTGAGCATGTTCAAGGCCATGAGGACACTCAGAGCAAAATCAAGACAGAAATCCTTGTACTATTGGGCTTAAGGTTATCCTTGTCTTTCCAAGAGAAAGATAAAGATGCAAAGAAGAAAAACTAATCATTCTTAGTTACACACTAGCCCTGGAACAAATACTGCTCAGGGGTGTTCCGTCTCATACCCCCACCTCCCCAGCGATTTGGGCTAGGTCATTATGGAGAGAGTGACAGTGCTTTGGCTGAGATAGCGTCAGGGTGGAAGGGAGACAAGATGACAATGTCGTCAGGGCAGGAATAGGGTGACCAACCATCCCACTTGCTCAAGGCTGAGGGATTTCCTGGGACCGGGAGCTTTGAGCATAAAAACTGTGAATTATGATTAAGTACTTTGAGCCTCAGATTTCACATCTGTTAAATGGGTATCAATATGACAATGCCCGTGATCACTAACTAGTGCATGACTCTTCATCTTTGCCACATCCAATACTGTTTTCTGAGAGTTTTACTCAAACTATCAGCTTTGAATCTTTGCACATTCTGAGGCTCATAATATAATTACCAAACTACCCTATGTGTATACTAGCTGCCTGTCCCCTTCCAAAAGACAACTTCAGGGTAAAAATAGCCTAAGACAGTTAAAAATAATCAAAGAAAAAAGTGTGGGTTTTTTTGTTCTGTTTGTTTGGTTAGTGTCTTAGGGTTTCTATTGCTGTGAAGAGACGCCATAACCATGTGACTCTTTTTTCTTTTAAGATTTATTTATTTATTATGTATACAGAAGAGGGCGCCAGATCTCATTATAGATGGTCATGAGCCACCATGTGGTTGCTGGGAATTGAACTCAGGACCTCTGCAAGAGCAGTCAGTGCTCTTAACCTCTGAGCCATCTCTCCAGCCCCAGACCATGTGACTCTTACAAAAAAAAATCAATTGAGGGGCTCACCTACAGTTTCAGAGACTCAGTCTGTTATTATCATGGCAGGGAGCAGACATGAAGCTGCAGGAGTAGCTGAAAGTCCTACATCTTGCAGGCAGCAGGAAGTCAACTGAAAGTCATTCTGTGGGAAGCTTGAGCAAGAGGCCTCAAAGCCCACCCCCACAGTGACACACTTCCTCCAGCAAAGCCACACCTCCTAATAGTGCCACTCCCTTTGGGGACCATTTTCTTTCAAACCACCACAGTGGGTTTTTTGGTTTCTTGAGACAGGGTCACTCAATATAATCCTGGCTGTCCTGGCCATTATGTACGCCAGACCTCAAACTCTCAGGATCTATCTGCCTCTACCTCCCAAGTGATGGGATTAAAGGCATGTATCACCATGCCCTTAAAGAAAGAAAAAAAAATCTAAATATTTTAGATTTAGTAGGAGAACAATGTGAGATGGTCACTCACTTCAGCTATGAGCTTCCTAACAACCACAGTAAAATTAGAAACAGACTTCCCATTCTAAAATAAAAGGAAAGCACAGAAGTGTATCTAGAAATCAATGACTTCCTGTTACTGGGTTCTGAGAATTATCATGTATTGCCTTACGTAAAAGGCACAAAGTAACATAACAGTGTATTGCAGCCTGAATTTCCTGAAGATGTCAGAATTTCATGTAACCATTTCTATAGACCCTTGAGAAAAATCAAGGACTGAAGAGCAGGCCCTGTTTCAGTAAAAACAGAATTTTAGCTTTGGTTTTCTTCTCCCAGCCCTTCGGCTCCTCCTCCTTGCTTCTTCCTGGACTCACATCCATTCATGATCTGCCTGCCCCTGTTCACTCAGTGCTGGTACCATATCCAGCAAAACAATCTTTTGATTCTAATAAAAACCAGGTATGTTGGGGTCTGATGATCTTAACTTGGCATTTCTCAAATATGAGCCCAGTTAACACTGGTCATTTTGGACAGTGTTCACCAAATCTTTCTGGTTTTCTTCATTTCCAGACACACAGTACGATTTGCACCCCTCAGCCAGATGTGGTGGCACATGCCCATCATTCCAGTGCTCTGAAGACTTAAACAAGGGGATCTTGAGAGTGAGGCCAGCCTGAAACACAGATTAATACCCTGTCTTCAAAAGAAGAAGAAAGAGGGCCAGGCGGTGGTGGTGTATGCCTTTAATCCCAGCACTTGGGAGGTGGAGGCAGGAGGAGCTCTATGAGTTTAAGGCCAGCCTGATCTACATAGAAAGACCTTGTCTCAAAACAAAAGCAAAATCAAAACAAAAACAAATAAACCAAACAAAAATAAGAGAAAGAAAACCAAGGTTGGCAGCATTTGAAGACTGATAGATGAGGTTCACATCTGGCCTCTATATGCACCAGAACACACACACACACAAACACACACACACACACACACACACACACACACACACACACACACACACCATTATCACCAAAATAAAAAGACAAGACACACATGGGAGAAATGTTTTTAATTATATATATGAAAGGGATCTACTGACCAAAACACATAAATTACTACAACCAACAAGAAGACACATAACACAATCTAAAAATAAGAGGCCTAGGGATACAGCCCAGCACTGGAGCCACGCCAGGCACCTACAGGTCTGATCTGACTCCCAATGCTGTTGGTCTTCGAGAGCATTGAACTTTCTCTCAGCCCAGATTGTGTGACTCAGGCATTTAGGGGGCTGGACATTCAACAGATACCAAAAGCCAGCCTGAGACAGTGCTCTGAGCTCATTGTCTCCCAGTGATGATGATTCAACACACAGAAATATGTAGGCATAAGCAAAGCAAGCTTTATTAGGTAGAATTTAGGGGGGCAAGGTAAAAGAAACTACTCAGTGTTGGGAGGGGCACCAGGAGAAGAGAAAGCTGTTTATCTAGGCCCTTCTTAGAAGATCTGTGGTAGAAATCGGACAAACGTGAGGTACTTTCTATGGAGACTGATTCATTCTCTGAATGTATCTGGGGCTGAACGACTTAGGGGTTGGCACACTCTGTGCATGGTCTCCTGTCCCACTGGGAAATAATTGAGTACAATTCACTCAGTGCTCATCCAGTTAGCGTGGCTGAAGCTCCCTGCTGTCCATCTTGTATATCTTTTTCTTCGTTGTTGACCTTGACTGTCTGCTAGCTGCTAGCCCTGGCCAACATGCTGCTGCCCAGCTTGCAGGTGTTGCTGATCTCCAACCTTATCTGGCTGGTATCTTGCTGGCTGTCAGCTATGCTCTCTGATTTCTTGACATTTACGTGTCCAGCGGGTAGTTTTCACTATGGGCCTTTTCCCTGACTACCCACAGAAAGTCAACTCCTGCCTCACCACCACCTTGAAAGGAAGGAAGGAAGAAAGAGAGAGAGACAGAGAGAAAGGAAGGAAGGAAGGAAGGAAGGAAGGAAGGAAGGAAGGAAGGAAGGAAGCCAAATAAAGATAATTTAAATGAGTATTTCTCCATAGAAGATGCATACACAGACAATAAGCACATGGAAAGATGCCCATATCATTAGTCAACGGAGAAATGCAGTTCTAAACTGCACCAACTACTGAGTCAGCTCCAGTGAAAAAGACAGACAGGAGGCACTGGAAAGAAATGAGAGGAGCTGGAACCCTTCCCTGCTGTAGTGTGTGGAATGCTGTAGTATGCTGATAGGCATGTACAGTGGTCCAGCCACACAGAAAATACTTTGCCGATTTCTCCAAGTGATAAATGCAGAGTTATCTTATAATTCAGCAACTTCATTCCTAGCTATATGCTCAAGAAAATTAAAAGCACAAATTCACACAAAATGTATACCCGCATTTGTTTATAATACCCCCAGCTCAACAACTCAGATGTCTATCCATCAACGCGTAGATAAATGAAATGTGGTCTGTTTGTACAGTGAGATATTAGGTAACAACAAAAAGGAATGGACTTCCGTTAGATCCTCTAACATGAAGGAGTCTTTAAAATAAAGTGGTAGGTGAGAGAAGTCATATATGAGAACCATCCAGAACAGGTCAACACACAACGGTAAAAGCACATTAGTGGCCACCAAGAATTAATACATAGGGGGATTCCTGCTAATAACTACAGGGTTCTTTCTGAGATAATTAAAACATTATGGAATTAGTGAAGGTGGTAGATTAGATTGTACAACATGTAAATATAACACAACCCATGTAATTGTGTACCTTAAAATGTCATGTTGCGGGGTTGGGGATTTAGCTCAGTGGTAGAGTGCTTGCCTATCAAGCGCAAGGCCCTGGGTTCGATCCTCAGCTCCACAAAAAAAAAAAAGTCACGTTGTGATGGCATATAAATTATATCTCAATGTGCTATTTTCTCAAAGAATGCCCAAGGCTGAGCTGGAGACTAGGCTCAGTGGTAGAGCACTTCCATAACATGCACACGGTCCTGGGTTTGATACCCAGCAGGAGAGACAGCTAAATGAATTAAATGCTTGTATACAAGCGAGAGGGCTTGAATTTAAACCCCCAGCTCCAGCTTAAAGTGTGGGCATTGCAGTATGCACCTGTAATCCCAAGACTCAGAGGTGGGGTCTGATGGAGAATGATCTAGTCAGCTTCCGGTTCAGTGGGTGACCCTGCCTCAAAACCAAGGTCAACATCTACAGAGGAAGACAGCTGACCTTGACCAACCTGACCTCTGGCTTTCACAACACAACACATACACACACACACCACACATACATACACACCACACACACACACACACACACACACACACACACACCACACCACACACACAATACACATACACTCACATACACAACATACATATACACACACCATACACACACACACACCACACAACACCACACACACACACACACACACACACACACACATACACACGCACGCACGCACGCATGCACACACGCACACATGCATGCTTTAGCAGAGAACGGCAGGCTGAGGCAAAGATCAGGTATTCAAAGCCATTCATGGCTACAGAGCAAGACCTTGTTTCAAAATGCTAAAAATAGGCTGGAGAGATGCCTCAGTGGTTAAGAGCACTGGCTGCTCTTCCAAAGGACCTGGATTCAATTCCCACACCCCACCTGGGAACCCACAACTGTCTGTAACTCCAGCTCTGGGGATCCTACACCCTCACACAGACATATATGCAGGCAAAACACCAACATACATAAAAAATAAAATGAAAAAACTTTCTAATTCTAAAAACAAGACAAAACCTAAAAGAAAATGAATTTTCAGAAGGCAAAATAGAACAGAGTGACCTTGAGTAGCAAAATCCCTTCAACTTCTGTTGCGCAATTAAAGACTCCTTTTTATATTTTTTTTTATTATTATTTTGGGAGTTGAAGAATAGGTATACATGTGGATGTAAGTCAGAGTTGGTCTGTCCTTCCATCATATGGGTTCTGGGACTCGAACTCAGTCCATCAGGCTTGACAGCAGGAGCCTTTACCTGTCTTGTCAGTCCTGCAGACTCTGTTGCAAAATATTTGTTTACATTGTAAAGATGTGTCTCTGCCTAAGGTGCCTTCTGATTGGTTTAATAAAGAGCTTAATGGCCAATAGCTAGGCAGGAGAGGATAGGCGGGACTTCCGGGCAGAGATAGACTGTGAGGAAGAATCTAGGCGTGTGAATTCACCAGCAGACTCAGAGCAAGTCGGTTGTGCCATACTGGGGAGCGGTAACTGAGCCACATGGCAAAACGTAGATTAAAAAAATATGGGTTAATTAAGTTATAAAAACTAGTTGGGAAAAAGGCTAAGCTTAGGTCAAGCTTTTATAATTAATAATAAGTCTCCAGGCCATCATTTGCAGGCTGGCGGTCCAAAGACAGTCCAACAAGAAAGCTTGCTGTAACTCTCTTAAACAAAACGTATCTGCATGGATCCCAAAGCTCGTTTAATTATTTTCATTATTATCTTACTTAAGTCTATGCAAATATAAGTTTCAGTTTAAGGTTCACAGGTTTTTGTTTTGTTTTGTTTATCTTTCAGAACTGAGGACCGAACCCAGGGCCTTGCACTTGCTAGGCAAGCGCTCTCCCACTGAGCTAAATCCCCAACCCTGGTTCACAGGTTTATACATGCAAGCCACTAAGTAGTCAACATAAGCTTGCAAATTAAGCATATTCAAAACTACAAAAAAAAAATCAAATTATCAGCATTAAATAGACAAGGGAGATGATGCTGTTTTCTGACATTGTCATGCTCCGATAGACACTGAGAGCTGTGGTGTAGTCTCTCCTCTCCAACTGTTCAAATTCCTGCAGCGTCTCTGTCCACCCACTCTCCACCTGGCCCAAAAGCATCTCACAAATCTACGGCAGGAAATTCTGCTCTGCATTAACATAAAAGCAAACCCCTGAACTACACACAAAGAAAATATATCAGAACTTGTTCAAAAGATTACTCAGACCGGTTGGCGGGGACACACGCCTTTAATCCCAGTACTTGGGAGGCAGAGACAGGCGGATCTCTGTGAGTTGGAAGCCAGCCTAGTCTACAGAGTGAGTTCCAAGACAGCCAGGGCTACACAAGGAAACCCTGTCTCGAAAAAGCAAGAAAAAAATATTACTCACAATATATTTATAACAGGTGTTTTTTCCTGCCACAATAAGGCAGTTTATATTTTCATGCTCTAACAAAATCTCAGTACATTTAGCTTTTCCTTTACCCCAGATCTATATCAGACCATCTACAACATCCACAGCACCCACAACCTAGGAAAGAACATGTTACCACCCAGTCTGGTTTGGTGAATTACAGAGGTGAGTGGGGAGGAACAACTCAAGGCAAAAAAAAAAAAAAAAAAAAGATCTAGCGCGCATGCATGAAAACTCACCAACACTACATCTCTCCCTGCCCAACGTGCACAGAGGAGGCTCTCCTCCTATCATTTATACCTTGGAGAAGGGACTTGGAACCCTGAAATTTTCTGAGATTCTTGAGCCTTCTAGGTTCCCATAGTTTCCTGAGTCTTAGGCACCCCCCCCACTCCCCACCCCCACCCCCCCCACCCCCCCACCCCCCACCCCCCCCCCCCCCCCTTGCAGAAGGGAAGGCTTCAACCTAGAAGAAAGAGCTAAGAATGTATTTGCTGGCCTTGGGGTTCCAGGGATCCCAGTTTGAGAAACACCGCCACAGCTCTCAGATTTGTGCCCGCATCCAAACCAGGTAGGAGGAGGGTTTGTTAAAACACGAGTTTGGGTCCCATTTCAGAGTTTTTTTATTCAATTGGTCCAAGATGAGGAAGAATTTGCCTTTTTAACAGTTCACTGAGGCTGCTGCAGTGGGGACCACTGCTTGAGAACCACTGCCCTCTAGCTTTCAAATGCTCAATAGCTGTCTCTCCCTCCCTCTCTCCCTTCTTCCCTCCCTCCCTCTGTCCCTCTCTCCCTCCTTCTGTCCCTCTCTCCCTCCTTCTGTCTCTCTCCCTCCTTCTCTCTCTCCCCCTCCCTCTTTTCCTCCTCTCTCCCTCCCTCCCTCCCTCCCTCTCCCTCTTCTCCCTCCCTCCCCCTCCCTCTCCTTCCCTCTTTCCTTTCCTCCTCTCTCTCCTTTCCTCCCTCCCATGTGCAAAAACTAATGAGCCTTTCTTAGATTCTCATGCAGAGTGTGCCCAGAGGTAGGACGGGGAAATTCTCATTAATAAACCTTCCTGATCCATTCACCTCTAGTCAAAGGTTTCTATAGCAACCCAAGTTCCAGCACAAGGCTCAGGCCACATTTTCACCAAGTGCAGCTAGATGAGTGGAAATAAGTAACCCCTTGTGATCAACCAAGAAAATGAGAAATAATCAAAGAGTAGCACCAGGCCTGACTGGGATTAATTCCCTGAGATTTAGGTCCAGGAACACTAGGCACCTACCAGAGATTACTGGAGGTTCAAAGCAACATTTTCACGACACTATTTTCATGGCCTCTGCTCCATGCATGAGGATATTTTTCCTTCCTTCTCTTTAATTGCCTCATAGTCTCTCAGAGGCCACACGGGGTGTGTGAGACTATGATGTCTGATGCCATACTTTGAATAGTAATTCTGTTGCTTGCTAGTTGCCATGGCCTTGGGTGGTTATTTAGCCTGTGGAGACTTCATTCTCCACATTGGTTTACTAAAAGCAGCAGCTCCAGCCCGGATCATGGAGCTAACCAATAAACAGAAACTACTTTTAAGTGTTTGTCATAGAAGACCAGGAATCATTTCCAAAAATGAAGAGGGAGCCCATGTAAAAAGCTCCTGCCATCATCCTGGTGGGTCCAGGATCACCCGAAGACGCGGAGTCTCTGGAGTCCAGTGTGGTAGATACTCTCCAAACAGCCTCCTGGAAGAGGGGTGGGATCACTGAGTTCCCCACCACCCGCCCAAACACACCCCACACTCATGCATATCCATACATACTTATACACACACATACACATACACACATACATATACACATACATACACACATATACGTGCACACACACATATATACATATATACATGTACATACACAAGTACACATATCCATACACACACACACACACACACACACACACACACACGCGCGCGCGCGCGCACGTACACACACATGCATGCCCCTAAACTGGACCAGTTCCTTCTACCATACACCCCCACAGAGGTATCCTGGAGCCCTGCTCTATAGATAGGTTCCCCTGGGCCGCAGTTTAGGGGCCACATGCATTTGAAGATGAGGACCTCAGAGCGAACCCAGAGCTGCTGGGAAAAGCCTCACATGAGAGTCCTGGTCTGCCGGGGAAGGTGTGTTTCACACTGACGTTCACTCGCCTTTTCCTCAGAGCCCCCGACAGCTCCTTCCACACCTCTCCACATCTCTTTGTCCTGCTCACTCTCATCACGCTGTTCCTTCCTCCCATTTCCTCGCCCACACTCCGATGCTGCAGACAGCAAGTTGGCTGGCCTCCCAACCAACAAGACAAGGCACTCCCTGAAATCCTGGGGAAGGGGTTGCACAATTCAGCTGCCAGATCCAGTCACGTCCCCTTCTACCCGAGTGCCCGTCTCCACACACTGGGTCACACAGGCAGGCCCACAAGCTGTGGCACCTATCCAACAACTCCGCAGGACGCACCAGCTCCTTACACTGCCCTGTCTGTGCCCAGACCACCATAGCTGGCCAGGTTAGAACTGTGCAGATTTTTCCAGAGGCCCCTCCTTCCAACACTCGGAGTTGCGGCTTCTCAGGTGAAGAGGGAACAGACAGAGGTGACTTTGGAGACCTCTCTTTCCGCCATCACCCTGGGACACCTGTACTGTTGGCATCAACACGTGGCTAGTTCCTGGACACCTCTGCCCACCTGTGTTTCATTCAGCCACAGACAAACAACTCAAAATCCTGGCAACCTGGTCCGGAGTGATTTTCTGCTAACCACTGAGAAACTTCAGGAACAAAAGACCCCCACGTCTTATTATTAGAAGTGGTGCAGGGTGTATTGTCAAGTTCAACCCTTCTTATTTGTACATTTAAACAAATCAGAATTGCATAAGGACAATTAAGAGAAGAAAAATTATGTTATCACACAGGGCCTGTGTGAAAATATTGTACCAATTTGTACTGCCAGGCATGTAAACGAATCTTTCCTGACAGGACGTCTCTCTCAAATGGAATCCAGATGTGAACTTGAGTCCATGCCTGGCCAACACAGGCTGGTCTTATGGAGCTCCACTGACACACAGTTGGCCAAACACTCTATTTATCACTTTATTGTTTCAGGTTTGATATAACCAGGGCAGAGTTTTAGATGATCAGTGTGTGTGTGTGTGTGTGTGTGTGTGTGTGTAGGCTAGAGGACAATCTTGAATTATTGAATGTTATTTACTCCTCAGACAGACACTTCTTTCTTTTTTTCTTTCTTTCTTTCTTTCTTTCTTTCTTTCTTTCTTTCTTTCTTTCTTTCTTTCTTTCTTTTTTTTTTAAGATAAGATCTCTGGCCCTGAACTTGCCAAGTAGGCTAGGCTGGATTGTCAGGCAGTCACGGGAAGCCACGTGCCTCTGTTTCCCCAGCACTGGGATTACAAGCCTGCATGTAACATCTCCACAGCCTCAGTGTTAGACCTTTTAGCCAGCCTTGCTCTGGCAGCACTTACCAAAGTGTGGCTCAGCATCATCTCCAGGGAACTGGCTGGAAATGCACGGTCTCAGGTTCTGTCCCATACTCTGTATTGAAGCGGAGGCCAGGAGAGAGAGACAGAGCTGAGCCATGTGGAGTTAACAGGACTTTCACGAGTTTCTGTTGCATACCAAACTTTGTGAACCACACTGGCCTGTGACGTCACCGTATGTCCTTCTTTCTGTGTTTTAACAAGCGCTGCAGGTGATTGTGGTGTGTGTAGTGTGAAAAATCACTGGGCTATGGAAATCCACGCTGGTTCACGTGAACTAAATTATTGCCTTTTCCCACCCTAAAGATCTGAATTTGGATGTAGATCTCAAGACCTCCTCACAATCTGGAATATTCCAGCTTCTTGTACTGGTTTATTAAGTACTCTCTATACAAGAAGGCTTTGGCCATTCAGGGAGGGTGATTTGCAATAAGACTACAATGGGGATTGCAACACAGCTAGCCCTGTCCCGCCGGAACAAACCAGTTCCCCTCTACCAAACTGTCATTTTCCATTTGGAGAGAAAGGAAGGTTGTGTACCTGTTCCAAGCGCGCCACACTCTGCTGGTAAATGCGTCTTTCCTGTAATTGACTGAGCGTGTACAAATGCCCTTCTGTGCCCACTAAGAAATAGCAGGGCCCGACATAGGAACGAAACCCTACTTCCTTGTTCCTTTTTTTCTACCCTGTAAAAGCCCTTCATCCCTTCCGAGCAGAGAGGAGCCTTGGCAAAGAGGGAGGTTTTTCCTCCAGGGTGACAAAAAGCACTTTCTCGCCACTCTTTTGTTGTGCTCTTAGATTTGGAACCCTTTTGCCCTGAGAACAATACACTGCAGTTACTTTATTCTGGGGATTTCTAGTGCTCTTTCTCCCGTCCTTAGGATAATGGGCCACCATTTTAACACCAGAGAACAGGTAGCCCTGGTGACTGTGAGTCAGCCAGGCCTATAAGCACTCCACACTTAGCTGGGCTGCTCTGAGAGGCCCAATTTAAAGCAAGCCGTGTGGCACTCCAGTTAAGGCCTGGCGAGCAGGAAATGGACTCCCACATCAATAGACTGCTAACCACCCTGGTGGGCATACAAGGCTGTAGGTAATTTGGAAAATTTAGGAAGTCAGTGAAGACGAATAACTAAGAACCAGCCAATTTCCTTTTGCGTTTTTATGAAGACTGAGAGTGTAGGCCACAAGCTTCCCTGGCATCACTAATGAATGAAACTGGGGGTGGGGGGCTTTTAAATATGTGGTAGTGCTAAATAATCCATAACTAAATGCGTGAGGGGGCGTGAAGAATGTACATCCTCCTGCAGGACAGAATGGGGGCTGGCAGATTACATGGAGCATACTCTCCCGATAGTCAGTGAGGAAGACTTAATGCGGGAACGTCTTCCCTTGCTCTACACCAGGATGTTGTATGTCTTCAAACATTGCTTCCGGTGACGTAAAACCAGCCACAACTCCCTAGCCTCCAGTGAAATGAGGGTTTGCTAGTTATCCTGATAATTAGATCATCCTAGACAGCCAATCTGGACAAATCATGTCCCAAGGTTAATGTTTCCCCTTGTAATTATCTGATATCTGTCTAGATGAAGCCTTTGGATTAACCACATACCTGTCGAGTCAGCAGCTTGCTATGTGGAGAAGCAGCACCTTGGGGTGGGGGTGGGGTTCCCCTCTCGCTACCCACCCCCCCATCTGTTTCTATCTGTCGGGACTTAGGAAGAAGTAGAGGCTAGACCTCTGAGCCTATGATTCAGAGAATCTATTTGGAATGTTCCAAGCCCAGCTTTTTAACTTTCTTTTTAACTGACACTCATCTTGAATGGCTTCATTGAGTTCCACCCAAAATGCTCACTTTTAAGACTCTCGAGGAATACAAATGGGCTGGGACCTAAACTCCGCTGTCTTCAGAGTGCGGTGTTCTACTTTGCCTAAACAAGACAGTGTTCTGACCTCACGCCACCTGTCATTCAGGACAGAATGAGCGTCTCTGCCTTCCCCAGGTGACAAGAAAGGATGACGACATATTTGGAACTTCTCAGAGTCCAAGACCATACTTATCCTTCTTAATGTGAGTGGGACAATACCCAGGGAAATACTTCAAGTGGAAGCAAAGAAAGTGAGGATACTTCAGGGCACTCTGAAGGTAAGTTGTGTCAAGAGCAGCGGAAAGGAAGTATCGAGCAGGCCCCACGCTGAGTCCATAGTCAATCCTGAGCATTGGGACTAACGACTAATCCAGGATTCTTACAGGTCATTTAGAATGTATTTAGTCACAAGAAACAGAGTGTGTGTGTGTGTTTGGAAGGCAGGGGGGAGGGTTGAAACTCTCATAAAGGAAGTGAGGGATTTGATTCAGCAAGACAAGTAAGCATCACGATTCTGAGACTCTGAACCCAATATCAAATCTTCAAAGGCACTTGGGAGGAAATTTCTAAGACTATGACCTAGCCAGAGAAAACTCAAAATGCCACTTCAGCAACAGATGGAAAGTCACTAAAACAACATAGATTTGAGGAAGAGAAGAGTAGACCCCATTTATATTTTCTTTTCTTTTTAATTCAGGTTTGTTTGTTTGTTTGTTTTAAGACAGGCTTTCTCTGTGTAGCCCTGGCTGTCCTGGGACTTACTGTGTAGACCAGGCTGACCTTGAACTCAGAGATCTGCCTGCCTCTGCCTCCTGGGTGCTGGGATTAAAGGCATTTGCTCCCATGCCCCGCTAGACCCCATTTCTTCATGGAAAGGGCAATAGGAATACAGGAAAGGCAGACACTTTGGAGAGCATGAACCACAGGGAAAATGACCAAGCCCTGGAGAGGCAAACCTCACTCTCTCCCACTGCCTGTGTGCTCTCACAGCCACATTCTTGGTCTCTGAGACGGCCTCGTTTGCTGTTCCTGCCTCATCCATCAGTCCCCGTGATTGCTTACTGCATAAATAAACCTCTGTGGTTTGTTTATAACATTCTGTATTCTGTGAAGGTTCTCCTCGCTCACCTCTTCCCAGCTTGCCCATGGAGCCTGGTCCAAATCCCTGCTGATCTCAAGCTCCTCCAAACGCCTTCCATTCGGGGCCAGGCCTTGTTCACGCAGTTCATCTTACTGGGAAACTAACACACCGTCCCAGAACGGTGCTAGAAAAAAGAATGAGCAAGAGGGCCAAGCCTTTGCTCCCTACTCTCTTGGTTTGCTTTTTGTAGCAGCTGGGGCTGGGGATAAAGCTCAGCGGTGGAGTGCTCACCTGTTGTGCCGTGCAGCCATGAGTTCGATCCCCAGGCTGAAAGAAATTATTTGATAATACAAAAATAAGCAAGAGCCTTAGCAAGGATGAGTAGAAGTTCATGAGAAGAGCTAGAAAATGGCCAAGTTTCAAACAGAAGAATAGTTGATTCTGACTTCTCAAATGATATTAGCTCTGCACACATGGTCTTCGTGTTCCCTGGGTCCATAGTGTGTGCTCCCCTTTGGTTTGGTATCTCGGGCTCAGGGTTTTCTTAAGACTGTTTAGTGTGAAGTGGAAGCTGATAAGTCAGGAACCTCAGAGCTGTACCGGGCACACCTTGCCACTAAGACAAAACATCTGGCCAGTTTCCCATGTCCCCCGTCTTCCATGAGCATCTTTGGAAAGAGGGTCAGGTACCAATCAAACTGCAGGCTCCTCCTTCTTTAGGCTGTTCGACAATCTTTTCCAGTTTTCTTCCTTTGAAAACTGCCAACCCAGAAGAGAACATCTGTTCCCTCCTTATTTCTGTTTTTTCAGTGTGGGTGTCATAAATGCTCCCTGCTCCCTCAGTCTTGGCTTTGAGCCTTGGTTCTTGGAGTAAAAAAACAAAACCAATTAACCCACGGAAGCATCATCTGCATGGAGTTAGGCTTTGACTTTCAGATGTGAACACGTGCCTAGCGAGGATCAGGCTGTTTTCCTTCCCAAGGCCTGGAGAAATAGACATCCGGCGATGCCTCCCCTGACTGGAGATGTACCTTCTGTGATGGCCAATCTTTCTCACTTGACTAGGGTTTAGAAACACACCTGGGTGATTGGATTCTGGAGACACACTTCTGGATATGTTTGTAAGGGAGTTCTTGAGAGGTTTAGCTAATGAGAGAACACCCACCTGCATCTCCTCCAGTCTGAGCAAGGAAGAAAAAGTTGCCTGGCAGGGCACCAACATTCATTGTCTCTGCTCCCTGGCTCCCTGACTCACTGACTCTAGACACATTGTAACTAGCCACCTCACACACACCCTTTCTCTCTCTCTCTCTCTCTCTCTCTCTCTCTCTCTCTCTCTCTCTCTCTCTCTCTCTCTCTTCCTCTGCCTTTTGAGACATGATGTTCCTGTGTAGCCCTGGCTGACCTGGAACATGCTATGTAAACCAGGCTGTCCTTGAACTCACAGCAATCGACCTGCCTCTGTCTCCCGAGTGCTGGGATTAAAAGCATGCGTCACCACTGCCCGGCAGTACTCTATTCTCAAACCATAAGCCAGAACAAACCTTTCTCCATCACATTGCTTTTATCAGGACAATGGTCACACCGGAAAAGTAACTAACACACCTTCTAACGCAAAGCCTTCCTGGAGAGCCAAGAACTAGTTGTCAACCCCTTCCTGGGCGTCACTAAGCAAAGTACTACAGTCCCATGGCGAAGAAAACGTGAAAGGTCCTCCCACGCCCTCCAGATCATTGCAAGGCAGAATACATGGAGATAATGTCCTCAGTGTCCATGAATAAAGAGGCAGGTGTTGCTCCTGAGAAAGAAAATAAGATTGCAAAGTAGGGATGAAAGGGAGTCCTTTAAGGTGTCCGAGTGGCTATATATCTTGACGCCATTCCTATTGTGAGTATTGGAAAAGATATCTCCCACTCCTCTGAGGATTTCCCCCATAGAAGACGTCACTAGAAGCATCCATGTACTGAGATAAATCCTGTGGAACTCCAGTTAGAAAGTAGGAGAAGGATGGGAATGGATGAGGATATTAGGCTGTGGGTCTGGTTTCAACCTGTTTCCATCCTTCCACAAAGGAAGGATGGGAGATGATGAAGAGCTCCAGGACTTCTGGGATGGAAACACTTGTCTGTGAGAAGGCATTGGCGCTCACCCTCAGGGCAGGTTTCTAAGGTCACACATGCACCCTCATCCATCAGCCTCTATGCCCAGACTCACTGTTTACGGAGGTGGGAAGCTCAGTGGGAGGGGTGGTATGATGACCCGAACAGCTGCCAGCAGAGTGCATGGCTGTTACAGGGCTGTCTAGACTGCTACCCATTGAGAGACAATGAAGCAGATGGAGAGCTCACCGAGGAACCACCCACCGAGGAACCCACCCCCCAACCGGGTCTTCTCAAACAACCTTTTTTTTTTCTCAAAACCAACTGTACATGCCAAAAGGGTGTGTTAATTGGCAAGTGATTTCCAAGCAACTATATAACAAGTCACTATAGCTCCCGACAACTGGCTGGCTCTCAAACTCAGTTTAAATCAGACCCCCCTGAAAATGTGCCTGATAGGAGAAGGCGCCTGATAGGAGAAGGCTTTACAAGAGATGAAGGCGGGGACTCGGAGGAGGCCTCTGAGGAAGGAGCCTTCCACAAATGGGGAACAGCCAGGCGCAGGGAACACAGTGGATTTCCTTTCTGACAGTGTGGAACTTCATTTCTGCGAGCAACCTCTTAGGCATTTTCAGAGGCCAGAATGAAGAAGCGACAGGCAGGCAGGCTAGAGCTGAACCCAACTTTAAGGAGAAGCTCAAAGGAGGTGAGAGTTAGCTGCAGGGATGGCGGGACAAAGGCTTCTTGGCCAGGCTTCCACACCCACTCCATAATTGATGTGGGTTCTGGGCACCAGAACCCCGGTCCTCACACTTGCATGGCCAGTGCTTTAACCACTGAGCTGTGTCCCCAGCCCCTCTCGTTTTTGATGCGCCCCCTTCCCCGAAACAAATAAACAGATGTGACAATCTGGCATCATTTCATATAACTGAGCACACAATCACAAGAATTGTATCTCTCAGGTAATTGCATTTTCCCAATTTTGATAACTATCATCAGTCTGTCATTATAGAATGCTTAAGCAGAGCCCTGTGCCAAGCGCTATTCAAAGCGCTTTCCACGTACAAATGCAACTAGCTGTTACTACCCTGTGAGGCAGATATCATCCCTAACCCTGTTTGACGGGGAAGACAATAGGCAGAGCCACAGCTCTGTACCACCGCATCACACCGACTGCCAAGGACAAGGAAAACACAAAGACTTTTCTTAGAGGAAAGATGGAGCCGGGGGCTTGGTTTCTATAAGGGCCATCCACGAGCGCTCAGCTGGGGCTGCAGAGAGAAGTCCAGAGTGACCGAGCCTAGAGAGTAGGGATTGAGCTGGAAATAGAGACCTTCAGTTTATTGCAAGAGATCTGGAGCCTCTGGGAAATTACTTGCATTTAAAATGCAAATGTCGGGGTGGGAGAGAAGGCTTGCTGGTTAGAAAAATGGACCAGGATTTGATTCCCAGCCCCAATGATAGCTCACAATCATTCGTATCTCCAGTTCCAGGGGATCAGATGCACTTTTCTGACCTCCCAGAGCACCAGGCATGCACATGGTACACATACATACATGCAGGTAAAACACTCATACACATAAATTTAAAAATAAAACTGCAAATGTCAGGAGAAAACTGGACAGTACAAATGTTGCAAATTCCAGAGAGAGAAAGAAAATAACATCTAGAATAATGGTTTGGCTATTAAACATAGCTTCAGCTGTGTACGGTGGTGTTCACCTGTTATCCCTGCATCAGGAGAGTTAGGCAGGAAGATCTCTAGTTTAAGGCCAAACCCTGGGCTACATAGAGAGACCTTGTCTGAAGAGGAGGAGGAGGAGGAGGAGGAGGAGGAGGAGGAGGAGGAGGAGGAGGAAGAGGAAGAGGCTGGAGAGATAGCTCAGTGGTTAAGAGTACTGGCTGCTCTTCCAAAGGACCTGGGTTCAACTCCCAGCATCCACAACTGGCAGTTTACAACTGTCTGTAACTGTAGTTCCAGGAGATCTGACACCCTCATATAGACACACATGTAGACAAAACACCAATGTGTGTAAAATAAAAATACTTTCTTTGGCGATGTATGGGATCTATCTCCAAGTATTCATTGTGATGAATGGACATTTAATGTTAAGCTAATTAATTAATTTTCTAATTTACCTTTTTAGCACAGTGATTGATCCATTTTCAGTCTTTGAAATAAAGAACATCTTCCAGAATGCTGGCCAGCTGGATGGACCCATAAGTAAGATGGGGTTCTGGTCGCTGCCTTGACACTCAGGATGCAGCTTGTCTGTGCTTTCCTGCCCACGAGGACGGATCTAAAGTGGGTCATCAACCTTCCACTGCTGTCCTTTGGAGCAGGTGTTTTATGAAGCAGAGGTCTTTCCTACAGATGTGACACCAGCTGCTCTCACGTGCATGTTGAGCATCTCCCAAAGGCTCCCCATGTTAAAGGCTCGACCACCAGAGTGTGCTGTTGGAAAGTGTGGAGCCTTTGGGAGGTGAGGCCCAGTGGGAATTCCTTAGGTCGTTTGCGGCATGCTCTCAAAGGACATCTTAGAATCCCCGCCCCACCCCCACCTCTCTCAGGCACATGAATGCTCTCTCTCACCCTTGCTGTCTCTCCTTCTCTCCCATCCATGAGACAGACAATTCTGTTCTGTCCTTCACGTGTCTTCCCACTTCTCTCTCTCTCTCCCTCTCTCTCTCTCTCTCTCTCTCTCTCTCTCAACTGGTGTCCATGAGGCGGACAGTTCTCTACCACACACACCTTTCCATGATGTGTTGCTTCCTAAAGCAACAGGACAAACTGATCTCGGACTAAAACTTCCCAAACCATGAGCCCAAGCCATTTCCTCTTTATAACCCGCTCGTCTCAAGTATTTTGTCACAGTCACAGAAGGCTCACACACCAGCCAACCTGGGAATTAGGGTCATCAGCTTCAGTTCGTGGGTACTAGAAAACCAATGTCATGGCAGCAAGTTCCTTTGTCTTGTATTCAAAAACTCCCTGTGAACCTAGCAGCCGTCCAGAGCTCTGCTGAGTGCCAGAGCTAAATGAAAGGTGGGGCCTCTGACCGCAGGGAACCTGTGATTTAACTACCCTCAGGACAATACCAAGCCATCAGGCCACGTCGCTGTCACGGTCTGAAGGAGAGTACTAAGCGTTCGAAGAATGGTGTGCTTTATTGCTCCCTCTGATTCTATCATGTCCTAGAAATTTCTCTCAGAAATTTCATTTCTCTCAGAAAATGATCTTTTTCATAGAAGCAATATAATATCACAATCCTGAAAGCAGATCATGAAAAAAAAAAAAAAAATGAGTAAACCAAGTCTCTAAACTGGCTCTGACTTTTCCCATCAAGTTTAACTTACTATCGTCAGACTAGAGTGACATGAACTGTAGGCAGCCAGGTTTCATTTGAGGGAACTGAATCCATTTTCCTTGACCAGCACAGTTTGGAATCTGCAGCGGGGAAATGCAGCGGGAAATTCGGCGGGAGAGGAAGGTCACACCTGTTGAAGGGCGACACCTACTGGCAGGCTAGCACCCTGCAGCTCAGTTCTACTAGACATTTATGAGCCCAGCAATCTCAAGGCACAAGTATGGTTGGAGAGAGTTTTGTTCCTTAGCACCCTAAATTCTCTTCCAGCGCTGCTGGAGATGGCTTCACCGCAAGGCTAGAGAGGCTCACATGGTTTTCGCCAGCAAGGGACTCTTTCCAAGCCCTAAACTGCATTTTGTGTATGAATGTAGATTTATGTCGTGAAGGAAGATCATCCATCCCCTGAGGTAGGAAGCCTGGATCCACCGGGATGAAGCCATGCATAGGTCAGATGGAGAGACTCGGGTTCCAGATCTGGTGCTCAAGCAGACGCAGACCTGCAGAATATGGACTTGATTTAGTTGCTTGATTGCTTACTTATTCACTCATTTGGATTTTTAAGGATTGATCTATATTTATTTTATGTGTATGGGTGTTTCGCCTGCACGCATGTCTGTGTACCACATGCATTGGATCCTCTGGAACTGGATGAGTTAGACAGTTGTGAGCTGCCCTGTGGGTTCTAGAAATGAAACCCCAGTGCTCTGCAAGAGCAGCCAGGGCTCTGAATCGCACAGCCCCCAAGTTTTTTGATACAGGGTCTTCTGTAGCTCCAGCTAGCTTCAAACCCTCTTTGTTGCTGAGGTTGGCCTTGAACTTTTCTTCCTCATACATCCCAACTGCTGGAATTGTGAGTATGTGCCACCATGTCCATTTGCTTCAGAAGATGGCCTTTAAAAATCACAAATATGCTGGGCAGTGGTGGTACGTACATCCCAGCACTCAGGAGGCAGAGGCAGGCAGATCTCTGGTAATTAGAGGCCAGCCTTGTCTACAAAGTGAGTTCCTGGACAGCCAGAGCTGCACAGAGAAACCCTGTCTTGAAAAACCAAAACCAAACCAAACAAAAACAAAAATAAACCTGAATAAGCCAGGCATAAGAGCCACACTTATACTATCCCAGCATTCAGAAGTTGAGGTAAGAAGATTGTTGGGAGTGACAGAACAGCCTGTATTGCTATAAAATGAGTTCCAGACCAACCTGAGAGACACCGAAGAAACCCTACCTCAAAAAGACAACAGAAGGCCTAGACAACTTTGTGGTTAAGAGCATTCACTGCTCAGGCTGGAGAGATGGCTTAGTGGTTAAGAGCACTTGCTGCTCTTGCAGAGGACCCAGGTTCGGTTCCCAGCACCCACATGGCGGCTCACAACTGTCTGTAACTTCTCTTCCAGCAAATCTAATGCCCTCTTCTGGCCTCCACTGGCACACATATGGTACCCATATATAGGTGCAGGCAGACACAGAAAATAGGAATTAAGAAAACGCAAACAGCCTTGAAGACCACCACTGCTTCTTGTGCCCCAGAGGGGAGGGGAGGGCTGGGAGTTCGTTTTCATTTATCCACACAAGTCTCAGTGCACACTCCTGAGGTTTTAAAGACCACTCACTATCAAGTAAGACGGGATACTTTACATCTCTTAGTAACAAGACTGAGTGTGAGTGCTGGTCATCAGGCTCTCTTTGGAGAACCAGCCAGATATGTCCCTGAGGAAGATCGATAGCCAAGCCTCATCTGGGCCACTAAGGGGACCCTGCTTTGATATAATAAGCTGGTGGCACACATCATGAATTTCAACTCCATAACAGTGTTATGAGTACCAAGTGTTGTGGTGCTAGCCTCCTACATTCTTGCACACAGAGTGTCTCACACCTTGCCCTGGAACTAGCTCCTACTAGACATGCAAAGGCGGGGGTTTCCCTCAAGATAACAATAATTGATACAGCCATTTGTCTAGAGAGCCACTAGTCAATCACGGCCAAGAAGACCTCCTGAGAAGGTGGGTTCATCATTAGCCAGTCTCCTCTTTAGAGAACATCGGGTATACATACACAAAGCTGCTTTATCAGAGGCTCTGACCCCATACAGCACCAACACACATGTGGTCTGTGCAAGCCATGACTGTGTTTCCAACGCAATGGTCAAGACCTACATCAGCCATTTTTGTCTTTGTGTCTTCTTTCTTTGGGGGGTGAGGAGGGGCCTGGACTGGTCAGACTTTCTTTTCTTTCTTTTTTCATTTGTTATTAATTTTTCACCATGTATGGAGTTTCAGTACATGAATAGGATATGTATTGAGCGAATCAAGGTAACCAATGTTTCCTTCTTTATCCTTGTTTTGCATATGGTGCCTTCAAGCTGCTCTCTCTTGGTTGTTTACAAAATAATAGCTTACCTTGTAGAACTTTAAGGGGCTGTACAGAATTGTGATTACATGCGGCTGAGGGAAATGTGGCATGGGAGGCTGGATAATGGGCCCCCAGATAGAATTAATAACTGCTACAAATTCCAGTACTTTACAAATTATTCAGTGAAATGGATGGAACCTGAGGACATTAGTAAAACTAAACCAGTTGCAGAAAGGAAGGTTTTCAACTGAGATGGACAAGGTTGTAAGCCGGCAAGCCCCTCCCCTGGCTGCACATTCAAATTACCTGGGGAAACTCATGGAAAACACTAACATTAAGATCCTACCTTAGAAAACCTGACTCGGTGGTCTACAGTGGTACCCAGGCAGGGTTTTTTTGGTTTGGTTTGGTTTGGTTCTTTTGGTTTTCTGAGACAGGATTTCTCTGTGTAGCTTTGCGCCTTTCCTGGAACTTGCTTTGGAGATCAGGCTGGCCTCGAACTCACAGAGATCCACCTGCCTCTGCCTCCTGAGTGCTGGGATTAAAGGAGTGTGCCACCACCGCCCAGCTTCAGGCAGGGTTTTTAAAGACTTTTGTTGGGATGTAATTTGTATACCATAAAATTCACCACTATAAATTGAATGGTATTTTAGTGAGGACACACAGTTGTGCCACCAGCTTGACAGTCCAGCCTCGCTCTGTCTTCCCTCCAGAGCCCACGAGGGTCAGTGGATAGTTTCCTATTTTTTTTTGTTTTGTTTCGTTTTGTTTTGTTTTTCCAAAACAGGGTTTCTCTGTAGCTTTGCGCCTTTCCTGGATCTTGCTCTGTAGACCAGGCTGGCCTTGAACTCACAAAGATCCCCCTGGCTCTGCCTCCCGAGTGCTGGGATAAAAGGCGTGCGCCACCACCACCCAGCGGCTTCCAACTTCTATGTAGCTGAGGCTGAGCTTGAGTTCCTGACCCTCCTGCCTCCACCTCTTAAGTGCTGGGATACAGGCATGAGTCGCCATTCCCTGTGGAAACACCTCTGATTTTGTATCAAACATTCGTGGGGAAATAAAATGAGTTTTATGACAAATAGCCTGTAACCAGCTTCACTGGGACATTAAATGAAAGATGCCTACATATATCCACACCCTAGTAAACACAGGGTGCACGTTTCTCCATGGGCTTCAGGAATACAGAGCTCTTTTGTTCTGTGGGAACATTAAAAGCTGGAGGTGTCACCTTCAAAGTCAACTTCATTGCCTTAAAAATTAACAAAAGAACACTTACCTCAAATTGAAAAGCATGATGACTATTGAACTATTCTTGTCTTTAAATGTTCAGAATCCCCTCAGGGGCAAGGTTCTGAGAAGCACAAAGTATTTTATTACTATGTCAAATAAACACGAGCATAAGAACACACTGGCGCAGGAAGCCTGGGAAAGCGATCGCTTGCAAGTGGCCACGTAGAGCTGCTGTTCCTTCGCCATTTGAGGCACGCGGGGCAAGCAAGTACTTGTGAAAGGGTGGGCCCAGGGGACAGGAACGAACATGAAAGATTTCACAGAACATCAGCCCCAGAGGTGTACAGACGTGAGCAAACCCCAGCCAGAGGCTGCCAGTGACTCAGAGATTTCTCAACCCGAGCCATCCTCCTGCCTCCTTCATTGGCCAGAGCAGACAGCCGCAGACAGCAGCCGCCATCCGCACAGCCAGGACTTGGGAAATGTTACGGGGTGCAGTGAGAATGTGACCCCACCCAGACCGCTCCCAAAAATTGCGAAGCTTTAAAACAGTGCCCCGCAGCCAAGGAGGTGCCATCCAGGGCTAAGCCACGGAAATTCTCCGGCAACAAGGTTGTCAGCACTGGAGACATGGCTCTGAGGCAAAGTAGCCTTTGACTGTGGATGGGGGTGGGGGAGAGAGGGGCGGAGCCTGGATTTTAGTCCAAATCTACACCCTGACTTGGACTCCTCAACTTTTGATGCTAACAATGAACATTAAGCTATCCCCACCACCACCACCACCACCACCACCACCTCTAATGATCAACGGGTAGTTTTTCTAAATTCTTCATCCACAGGGAAACTTCAAATGAGTAGTTTTTTTTGTTGTTGTTATTGTTTTTAATCACCTGAGAAGATTGAACACATGCTGCAACCCGCTTTTCTCCCTTCTCCAAATCATGAGAGAATGGAGAATTGAGAAAAATCTCAGAGAAATGAGAGAAGAAAATCTCCCAGAGGAGAGTTACTGTTAGCCCTAGAAATAACAACAAAAACATTTTTTAGTAAATGACTTAGACTAGTGAACATAGAGAAAGTCCACCTCTGGAAACAATGGCCCATTCCTGAAGGACACAAAACGGATATAATCAGATTAAAGAGCCCAAAATGGACGGGAGATACCAATTGTATGGTGGGATGGATCCAAGGAGTTCCAGATTAGACAGAGCAGATAGTGAGTACCTGTAGAGAGTGGAAGATTCTAGGCCACCTGTCATCAGAGGTGGCAGAGGCAATATAGTACAGCACACAGAAAAGTGGTCCTGCAGACACACACACACATCATCATCATCATCATCATCATCGGAACACACAAGCAGTACAGACAAGTCCCAAAGGCATCCACACCCTGAATTTGGTTCAAAGAAACAAGACATCGTCTGCTGTTTTGCTTCCCTCAGAAGCAATGGAAGCATTGTGTCCAGAAGACCTCCTGATTCCCACTGCCCGGCCCCACGCCTTCCCATCTAGAGAGAACTCATTCTCAGCCCGTACTCTCCGGGCCTCTCATACCAGAAGAGAACACATGATCACAGACCAACAAACATTTAAAGAGAGAGCGCTGTGACAGAGAGACAGACAGCTAATCCCATGAAGACAAGAGCCACCCTCAAATCTGAAGGCACCGGAGACTCATTTCATAGCTTTGCCGGCAGAATGGACACAATGGGAAAAAAACTGGTGACAGGTGACAAAGAAACAGAGAAAGGTTCTCCAGAGAGAGGAGCAGAAAAGTGAGATTAAACGCACAACACGGACATACATTTACGAGAGAGAATCTGAAATTTTGCTTTTTTTTTTTTTTTTCTTTGAGGGGGTCTCATATAGCCCAGGCTAGCCTTGAATTCTCCAAGTCACTATATGGACAAGGACAACCTTGAACTCGGGAGCCTCCTGACTCCACCTGCCAAATTCTACAATTGTAGGCATGCACTGTGGCTAGCTTTGAATCGAATATTTTAAAGAAGTGAAAAAAAAAAAAAAAAACAAAACACCACCACCACCACCACCGTGTGTTAAGAACTAAAGAGACTATATTCAAATGCTGTCTCACCAAATAGTGACTCTCAGTGAAGACGGAGGAAATACAAAAACCAAATAGAGGTCTGGAGAGGGAGATCCATTAACTGAAGTGGAAAATTCATACCTGGGGCTCACACCTCAGAGTAGGGTAGGCCAAAGCACTGGTGAAGAGCTGGGAAGATGGCTCTGTGGTTAAGAATGCACTACTCTTGAAAAGGACCCGAGTTCTGCTCCCAGCACCTACGTCTGGTGCCTCACAGCTGCCTGTAACTCCAGCCGCAGAGCTCTGAAGCATGGGTCGGTAAAGTGAAAGACAGATCAACGGAGAGTGTACATTTTGAGAAAAAATGTGAGGGGAAGCTTTATGAGATTGGACCGACAGTGATTTATTGAAACACACACACACATACACACACAAAGAATTTAATTAAATTTGTTTCATTTTTTTGAGATAGAGTCTCACTATGTAGCTCTGGCTTGCCTGAAACTCACTATGTAGTCCAGGCTGGTCTTGAACTTGTGATCTGCCTGCCTCAGCATCCCAAGCTCTAGAATTGCAGATGTGTGCCACCATGCCTATCCAAATGCCCTTCATGCCATTATACAACACATTTCAAAATGGCTAAACCAGTGAACTTCATGTTACTTATATTTTACCAAAATGTAACACTATCCATTTCATCTGGAGTCAAAGCTCAGTGGTAGAGCACTGGCCTAGCCTGTGGAGTCGCTGGGTTTAGTTTTTAGTACTGTGAGGGCTGAGAGAGAGAGAGACAGAGACAGAGAGAGAGACAGAGAGAGAGAGACAGAGAGACAGAGAGACAGAGATCTCCTCACCTAATAATTCTAACTTTTAGGCCCTGTACCAAGAAAACAAAAGAAGACACAAGATTTAGTCACCATCTACCCAAGGTGCAAAGTCCAAAGTAAGCAAGCAACTTCTCATGGAGTAACTATTAGACAACATCAAAGTGCTTATGCACACCCTTATTAATGTATGACATGCTCCTGGTGTCAAGCTGAGGGAGGAAATCAAAAATCAAGATGCAAACTAATATTAAAATAAAAAGAAGTAAAGAAGCCAATGATTTTCAAAAGGAAATGCCCCCAAATGTTTTAAAGCTTTTTAAAATTATGACTTCTGTTTTCTTTAAAATTCTGGGGTTTTTTTTTTTCTGATTTTCCCTGATGAGTACACATTTTATTCAAAGGGAAAAATTTTAATTGCTTGTAAGATCTGAAAAGACTATATGAAGGAGGCAAGCCCTTCCTACCTCATGATGGGCTTCCTGAAGGAAATGGAGATGAGAAAGTCAATCATGCCTTCCCTGAGGGGAGGGCTAGTGTGTCCTAGAATTAGTCACCAGCCAGAGGTCACAGAAACTACGGAAGAAGACGGTGGATACAGGGGAAATCCAGATCCTCCCCGGCCTGATAAATGAAAAGAGATTTGCCGGAAAGTCTACATGTTAGAGGCAATGTTGACTGTTGAGGTCATGAAAGCCGCATAAGGAGGCTATGGTATCTCCCGAAGACCATAAAAAGGACAGCGTTTGAGGCATTTTTCAGAGAGCAGAGGAGGGAGATGCTGCAGCCCGGGACCCCAGGGAATAGACGCCTGTCTAGTGAGAGCCTCATGAGCTGTATGGAGAACTACAACAAACCGGGTCTTCTTCAGAGCGCACCCCCATGTGCTCCTCCCATGGATGGCCTCAGCCTTCTTCCCAGGCTTTGCACAGCGACCGCCCAGGGAGGCAGTGAGTGCCACTCTCCTTGTAAATTGCAAGCTGTTCCTTTGTTGAAGAAAGAAGCTCAGGAGGGTTTCCAGAGTCTAAATTATATCCTGGGAAGATGAGGCGTGTACCACCCCTGACATGGCAAGATGCTATTTCCTGGGTCTGCTTACAGCTCTTACAGAACATCCTAGATGTACATGGATCCATCCGCGTACAGCTACAGCTCCTATCATCTGAGGCTTTTAAGGAGTACTGAAGGGAGGGAAGGTTTTCATCTTAAAATGTAAACAGTTTTAAAATGTTAAAGTCACCAGCTGAGTGTGTTGCTATGCCTGTAACTCCAGTGCTAGGGCTGTGGGTGCAGGAAAATCAGGAGTTCAAGGTCATTCTCTACTGCATATTATATTCAAGGATAGCCTGGGCTACATGAGACTCTATCTCAAAAGAAAAATAACAGTAATTTTTCTTATATTTAAAAGCATCATCAGAATCCAAACGCCAATGAATGGAATAAACTTGCGTACTCTAAAAATGATGCTAGTGACTTAAAATTGTGAAATTAAACCCAAGTCCCACAGGAGACATGGAACAACACAGATCCATTGTCCCCACAATCACGGAGCATCTGTGTGCTTTGAGCTAAGCGTCATTCTGATTGCTAAGAATGGACAACTTCTGAGCCTTGCTTAAGAGAAGCAGAGGTATCCAGAGAGGAAGAGGCAATCTTGTCTCCAGCACCTCCAAGCGTGGCCAGGAGCCCATCAAGACGCACCAGGGAGCAGCACACTCCGCAGAGGCGAAGAGCGTCTTCCCATTGGCTGCCCAGAGATTCCGCCCACCATGGCGGCGTGAAAGCAGGGTGTGCAGAAAGACAGAATTTCTGTAGGCAGCCATGAGAGAAGGACAATGAAAGCAGAGACAGACATACGAGCCAAAACAGGAGAAATGAGACTCCTTCCAGGTTAGCGTGCATTGTCTGGGTCCTCTCTACTCTGGACTTGTCTAGCCTGGAGTCTCTAGCTGCTAGGGCATTTTTAAAGGGAGCCTTTCCTGTGGCTTAGAGGATGAAGAGAGGGGTACAGGCAAGGGATGAAGGAAGCAGAGGCCGGGGGGAAAAGAGTCAAGTCTGGCCCCTTGGCTCCTTTGCTTTGGTTGTCCCTACAACCCAGCTTGCCTTTTTGAACAGTCTTGAGACTAGGTGGCAGGAAAGAGACAGACATTTAGGACAACTGAATCTAATATGAGCATTTTCAAACTAAATATGAAGGAAATCCCTGTCCTCTGATTGCAGCCCTGTAGACACCCATGGGTGTCCCAAGCAAATGAGGGGCCACAGGGAGCTGGCTTGGGGCCTGGAGACAGAAGCTGCCAGTCATCCTATGAGAGTAGTGTGGCTTTCCTGTGTGGCCCACAGCTAGAAAGGAGGCCATTACAGCCTCATAATTTTCTCAGACATTTGCCAAAACCCTCAACAATGAGCCACCTCTATGGTTAACCACAGCAAGGACCATGGGGAAGTGATGGGACCAGATTCTGGCTCTGACTCAGCCTTGAGGGAATTTCTCACCCTCCAGGAAATCCCTAATGACACAGTAGCTCCTGCTCCATCTTCCATCAATGGCCAACGCCTGGCAACTTGGAGCCTCTGGCCGCTGGCCATGCCAGGAGGAGTGTCCAGAAGAAAGGACAATGGGAATAGCACCTTGTAAAATGCCACGAGATCCTCCAAAACAAAGGATGAGTTACATAAATTTGCTCACACCTGTAGTTGTGCAGGATGAAGGTGCTCCAGCTGCACAGCCAGCCAAGGGTAGCCCTCTGCATTATGGTACCTGTGAAAAAAAAAAGCAAGTTCCATGTCTAAATAAAAGATACATGCCTGCTTGCAAATCCATGGAAGTTTCTGGAGTGTGATAAAAGAAGCTATCATTCTGAAGATAGCAGGGATAGAGAGAATTTTATTTTTACCCCATTCCCTTCAAATTCTTCTAACTTTATGATGGTCAAGGCCAATAACAACAATGATGAATATATATCTCTATGTTAAGCAAATGAATTAGCCATCCCCAAGATTCAATCTCTATAGGCTAGCACATTTCTTTATTAGTGAATAAAGTCCTGCTATGGTGCTACTTTTTTTAAAAAGAGAATATTTCTTTTTACGTTTATGTCTGTATGTGGGTGTGTGCAGGTGTCCTTAGAGGCCAAAGGTGGAATTCTCCTGGAGCTGGAATTACAGGCTGTTGTGAGCTTTCTGACATGGTGCTGGGACCAAACCAGGGGTCTCGTTTGTTTGTTTGTTTGTTTGTTTTTTCAAGACAGGGTTTCTCTGTATAGTCTTGACTGTCCTGGAACTCACTCTGTAGACCAGGCTGGCCTTAAACTCATAGAGACCCACTTCCTCTGCCTCATAAGTGCTGAGGTTAAGGGTGTGCACCACCACTGCCTGGCAGACTAGGGTCTTCTTAACTGCTGTCTCTCCAGCCCCGTCTACCGGGCTCCTTTTTTGTTCCCTACAGCTCAGACATTATAGTGAAAAAAAAAAAATTAATGGTCAGACATGGCGACTCGTACCTGTATCCCAGCACTTACGAGGTGGAGGCAGGAGGGTCAGGCACTCAAGCTCAGCCTCAGCTACATAGAAGTTGGAAGCCAGTCTGGGATACATGAGACTGTGTCTCAAAAAAAAAAAAAATTAATAGTGAACATATGTACAAATTAGATCTATGGAGTGAGACATAAACATGGCTAACCACTGAACTTGAACAGTTACAGCTAACCACACATAAGGCTCAGAAGCCTTTGAAGTAGTCATCTAGCAACTCTTCCCTCATTGTATGGAAACAACAGCCCTTATCTCTATGGGTTGTTGGATTGTTTTTCTATCCAAGTGCTCAACCTCCCCACTGCCAAAGAGTGGGCCCTACCCTGGCTGACCCTATGAAATGATACAGGTAGAAAGAGCAGCAGGTGCCCAGCTCGGGGAGCTCTCTGATAGGCAGGAAACTCAACCTGGAGGGGCTTCAGGGGAAGCAGAAGCCACCGGGGGAACATGATGCCAAGCAAACTGGGCCTCCAAAAGCTCTTCCCTAAGTGGCTGGATATTGTAGTGGGTAGCTGTTCCAGCCTTTGACCTTGAAGCACCGCCTCAGTGAGGCAGCTGGTAACTGCCACGCCTACCTATGACCTGCCCCTGGGGCGTGGCCGAGTTAGGAGCCCAGAAGACCCGAGATCCGTCTGTGCCAGCCCTCTTGGCTCCTTGTGATCCCAGATGCTGAATGGCAGACTGAGTCAGAATTCTCCATAGAACCCCACTGGACTGCAATTCACCTCTCCTGGATCCTGTAACTAACCCCTTTACTGGCTGTAAGTTACCCCAAAATAAACCTCCTTTTAACAACGTGGAGTTGCCTTGTTAAATCCCCACATTAGGATAGGAGAGATTCACCTGACCCTCGATAAACCTAGCATCTGGGAGTTTCGACACACACTTCCCCCACAGAACTCCAAGGAGAAGGAAGACACCGGACGTTAGTTACTTTCCTGTAGCTGGGATAAAACATCATGACCAAGACAACTTATAGAAGAAGGAGTTGACTTGGGCTTATGGTTCCGGAGGGACAAGAGTCAAGGATGTTGGGGGGCATGGGTAAAAGAGAACGAGAAGCCGAGAGCTCGTATCTTCAGACCCAAGCAGGAAGCAGGGAAAGGTAACTGGAAATGATGTGGGTCTGTAAACTCTCAAAGCCTGCTTCCAGTTACAGACCTCAAGTCCACACTGCCTACCCCCCCCCAGACAGCGCCACCAACGGGGGACAAAGTGTCCCCACAGCTGAGCCTGTGGGAGACATTCTCAGAAGACTTGGGAGCTGGATCCCAGCTCCGGCTGGAGGCTTCTCCGGGAAGCTCCTGAACTCACAAGGGAGGGGAGCCAGGGAAGACTGCTCGCTTGAGGCCTTCGAGAACTTTGAGCTGTAACAGTTCAGCATTGTAATGGCATCCTGCTGCTACAGAGAGTTCAAATTTGGTTCATTTAAATCTTCTGCAGCAGTCTGACTTAAGCTGACTTACTCATTTTCAGTAAAGTACCTCCAGTTTGTACTCTTTCCTGTCTGTCCGCTCCGTTCTTGGGGAAGGGTGGGATAAGAACCCAGTTGGAGATAGAAGCCAGTCTCCAAGAGACATCACATTCAAAAGCGCACCGTTCTCCCAGCCATGAGGTTAGTTGAGGGGTAAGCAGTGTCCTAGGTTGTACCAAGCAGAACCTTCCCTAAGATTTGGCATGTAAGCCCTGGAAGAGAAAGGTTTTCTTTCTCTAGGCTTTTGATCTGTGCAGCCAATAAGGACAAGGACACAGCAGGCAGAGGTGAACAGAGATGAGACACGGAGGGTGGGGAATGGATGGGGGGAGGGCAGGGTTGAGAACATCACCAGAGTTCCTGGACTCCACCAAGCTAAAGACCAAAAGCACCCTCTTGGCCTCCCCATTTGTATCATCAACAATACAGTCTTAGTCACCTTAATATGGCTTTAACAAAGTCTGCGGCTGAGTATTTTATGAAGAAAAGAGGTTTATTTATCAATTTTGAAAGCTGATAGTCCATGACTGGCAGTTTTGTCTGGTCCTCCTCTGGTGAGGGTCTTCTAGCTGTGGGCAGATGGCATCACAGGGTAAGAGAAAGACCACAGGCAGAGGGAGATCACACAAGAGACACAGAGGGGCCAGGCTCACTCTTTGGTAATGATGGCTCCCATATGAACCAACTCACTCCTTAAGGCCAGCATCGATGGTGGCCAGGACTGTACCACTCACCATTGCGCCTCACCTCTTACAGCAGTTGTAGTATTACACTTAACTAATTATTGTTATCACCATTGTCTCATCAAAGGCTTAACCCTGACTCCAGGAATTTCAGCCACATTCAAGATTCAAGTGAAGTTTTATATTTATATTCTGAATGTCATTGCTAAGTAGGAAATCCTATTTATTCCTCAGGAAAAGGAGGTTCAAGGAATTCATTATATGGGAATATAATTTATCTGCAGCCAAATCTAAAGAAAAAATAATTTCCTAGACCTTGTCTGTCAAAAAAATTACTTATTTTACATCAAAGGCAGAACTTTCTGCAAAATCAGCTAGAGATGGTGAACTCTGTCCTGATGATGTCTTCATGCTAAGCTCCAGCCCCAGATTCTTCACATTCTCAACAGGTGGGCTTTTACACACTACCATTTCTAATTCAAAAATATTAGCAGCAACTGATTTAAAAAAAAAAAAAAAGATAGGATCCCCCTAGGTAGTCCTGGCTGACCTGAACCTCACTATGTAGACCAGACTGGCCTTAAACTCAAAGATCCAGCTGCCTCTGCCTCCTGAGTGCTGGGATTAAAGATGTGTGCCACCACTGCCTGACCCATGTTGTAGAATCTGACAGTAGGATCAAATATACAGAAGTAGAGGATAAATTCTTTCAATCACTGAGGAAGGGGAGAGGACACAGGAGGCCCAGGCCAAAGGATACAAAGTACCAAGTAGTCTCCAGGATTGGGCAAGACTAGTCTTCAAAAACGAGCCGATTTGGCTGCTTGGAACACTATTCTGTGTGAGGTGGTAATTGTGATGGTGATCTGTGGTAACCATCTTGCTATGTATCCTACAGCTTCATGATATAAATCTCAAATATAGGCAATAAAACTTACTAAGCTTAAAATGAAGTTCTAATAAAGTTTATTTCAAATGAAAATTCAAAGAGTTTTGAGAAATTATAAAAAGTCAAGCGTGGTAGAATAAACCTGTAGTCCCAGCTACTTGATGGACTGAGGTAGAAACAGTCTCCTTGGTGGGGCTGGCAGTTCAGCAGGAAGAGAGAAAGAGAGAGAGAGAGAGCATGGGGGGAGTGTCTATAACACAGAAGCTCTACTTTCTTAGTGAGATACAGAAGAAAAACCCCCTAGACATGGGGCTGGGGGAGGTGAGCCCAGGGTAAAACGGGTTCAACTTCTAGAGCAGGGAAAGGAAGTCAAGGAATGGACGTGGAAGTAGTCTCAGACCAACTGATAGAGGGAGAAAGGGAGGCTGTGCAGAGCTGTAATTACAGCTGGCCGTTCCTCTACAACCAGGCCAGAATTCTACACATGTCCCATTCACAAATCCAGTTATCTCAGCTAGCAAAGGCTAAGCATGGGGGGAGGGTGTTGGAGAAAGAATGTGCACTTCTGATAACAAGTAACGACAGCAACAAAATCCCCAAATGAACCCCGGGCCACGTCATGCAGGTGGGGCATCTTAGAGTCTGGAAGGCTCTAAGATCTCAGAGCCTCAGGCCCTCACTTGCAAGTGAAGGGTTGCATAGACAGCCTCTGGGGTCCTTTCTGGACACAAGGACTATAGTTTATAATAGTGTTTCACTCTGAGATTCAGGTTCTACAGATGAGGGGAGAGAGGTGCAATGGAATCCAGTTTTACCTGGAAGGAGCCGCTTCTTCCTTTCTGTGTTAAAAAACACATGAAGACAGGGTGGGAAAGATGGCTCAGAAGTTAAGATCCGGACAGAGCCTGCGCCATGCTGTGTGGACCTTTTTAGCCTGCAAATGTGTGAACTAAATAAACCTCTTTCCCTTAAAAAGGTAACCTGCCTCTATGATACTGATGTGAAATGAATTAACACAGAATTACTGGCAACCTCAAAAGTCCAACAGGAACAGGCAAAGGGCATTGACCATCAAATTCAAAAAGCCTCAATGAGAATTTTAGAAGATGCAAATAAAAACACAAGAGCCCTGATTTTAGTCTATACCTTGGTAAATATTCAAAAGCTTGGTAAAACCTAGCATTAGTATTCTAGGATGGGGGTGGGAAGCCGTCTGGAGGGTAATTAGTGAAGACCTATAGAGTTTTAAATATTCTTTAAGGCAACAATCAAATTTCTAGGAATGTCTCCTATAGAGGCAGATGCACATACAGTCACAGACACACACAGATGTTCACAGCGGAATTGTTCATAATAGCAAAAGGCTGGGGGCAAACTCAATATCCTTCAATCAGGGATTGATTGAATAATTATAGGTTCCTGGTAGAAAGAACACCAGGAAGCCACTCCTAAAGGATGCTGCATCTCCACACGAGCGTGCGCGTGTGAAGCTATCTCCCAGATCCTTGATGAGGTGAGAAGGTGTGGTAAGGATGATGCAGTTTGGTAGTGTGGAGTGCGTCACTCGGGAGGCAGAGCCAGGTGGACCTCTGTGAGTTCAAGTGGATCTCTGTGAGTTCAAGGCCAGCCTGGACTACAGAGTGAGTTCCAGGAAAGGCGCAAAGCTACACAGAGAAACCCTGTCTCAAAAAACCCAGAGAGAGAGAGAGAGACAGAGACAGAGACACAGAGAGAGAGACAAAGAGAGAGACAGAGAGAGAAGGCTACAAACTTTCCTTCTGGAAGAAATCCAGCTGAGGTCTGGTTAAGGAGGGAAGCTACTTGCTTTTCTGCCTCCTGTACTCAATTTTCCATTTTATTTTTTATGTCAGTTGAGTGAGTGAGTGTGTGTGTGTGTGTGTGTGTGTGTGTGTGTGTTTTCCCACAGAGGTCAGAGGATAATTTTTCTGGAATGGCCCCTGTCTTTCCACTATGTGGGTCCAACAGAACAGCTAAGGACGACAGACTTGGTGGTGCTGTGTGTGAGCCATGGGGCCAGCAGCCAGCCTTCAATTTGCCATTTTTTAAAAACTAGCCGATTGGACTGGAGAGACGGCTTAGTGATTAAGAGCACTTGCTGTTTTTGCGGAGGCATAGATTCCGATCCCAGCCTAAATGGTGGCTCACCACCAACTTCAACTCCAGTTCTAGGGGATCCACTGCCGTCTTCTGACTTCCAACGGAACCAGGCACATTCATGGTGCAGACATACATGCAGACAAAACACTCATGCACATAAGGTGAAAGGAAAAAAAACCCTAACTTTTAAAACAAAATTTTAATAAACATTGAGTTAGGATTGCAGAGGTCTGTGGTACTTTTAGATTCCACACCCCATTCAAGCAAGAAGCACGCGTGGAAGATCAGATGATAGAGGTTCGCCAGGAGGAAATGTATTTAATAAAATAAAATTGACATCGTACAGACAAAGAGCAGATAGAGCAATAGCCCAGAGCCGCACTCTATGGCCGTGCACTCCCCGGGCCCACGCAGGATCCTCCCGGCTGGCTCTCCTGCAGAACCACCTTTGACCCCAGGTCTCCCAGACAGAGAAGCCAGTGGGACTGTCTGCAGGCTTTGCTGCAGCCGCCCCGCCCTCCCATCCCGCCCGGGTCCGGCTCTTTCCCGAGGCCACAGTGCGACCCAGCGGGCCACCGGGAAACTGCGCCCGCCACCGGGGACACCCAGAGCCCGCGGGCGGAGAGCCGGATCAAACCTGATCATCTTTCTTGCTCTCTTACTTCTGATGATGTGGGTGGAAACGAAAGTTCTGGAACGTTCTGGTGACTTACGGGTTTCTGATTTACATTTTCATGCTTTTGATAGTTTGTGAGCCCCAGGAAGGAACCGTAGCTTTTCGCTCAAGGCAAAATCTATTTGTAATCGCGTAAGGAGACTCAGGCTAAACCTGCCTGCTTCTGCATTTAGCCTTTTGTACAGACAGAAGCAACCCCGGCTTGGGGAAACAGAAAACAGGAGTAACGCGTTAGTCACACCACTCACTCTCAGATTTTACATCATTTAATTGTTGATTGAACATCGAATGACTAATGCTGTGTGTAGTGTTGTGCCCTTGTCCAATGTACCAGTGTTGTGCAATGGATTCCTCCATCTCTGGTTAGTTCTGCACCTATTAATAATATATAACCTGATGGTAGACTGAAAACACATTTTACAAGGGAAAAGGCCTTAGGAAGTAAGATTCAGGCTTTAGGTGTTGGTGGTCAACTTGAAAATGTAAGTAGCACATTAACTAAATAAATAGGGGAGAAACGTCTGTGCATACAGTGAAAGCTATGTGGTCACAAGTAAAGTTTAAATGTGTGCAATAAGGTAATCATTTGAAATACTGCTTTCCTTCTCGCCCTTTTTTTAAGCCCATACTGGTCTTCAACTCACTGTATAACCCAAGCTGGCCTGGAACTCCAGGCAATCCTCCTGCTTCACACCTCCTGAGTGCTAGAATTACATGTGCCACCAGGCTGGTTTTTTTTTGTTTGTTTGTTTTTCCTCACTGTTTAAGGATGTATTTATTTGTATTTGTGTGTGCCTGTGGGGATTTATGTGTACCATATGCGTTCAGGAGTCTGCAGAGTTCAGAAGAAAGCACCAGATCCTCTGGAACTGAAGTTACAGACAGTCGTAAGCTCACAAGGGTGCTAGGAACTGAACCCAGGTCTTCTGCAAGAGCAGTAAGTACTCTTAATCATTGACCCATCCATCTCTCTGCCGTCCCCCTTCTTTTTTCAAGACAGAGATTTTGTGTGTGTGTAGCCTTGGTTGTCCTGGAACTACCTTTGTAGACCAGGCTAGCCTCAGACTCAGAGATCCTCCTGCCTGTGCCTCATGAGTGCTGGGATTAAAGGTGTGTGCCACCACCATCCGGCCCGCTCTCTCTCTTTTTTAATTATGTGCAGCATGTGCATACGAATGTAGGTACCCTTGGAGGCTAGAAGGCATCTGATTACATGACCTGAACCACTGAGCCAGCTCTCTAGCCCCCTACAAGAAGCATTTCCTTTGGCTTACCAATTTTGTTTCTATAGTTTTTTTTTTTCTAATCTGTGTGTAAGGCTATAATTTAATCCTAACTCTAATTACATAAATTTAAAGTTTAAAATTTTTCATTTAATTGTCCCATAGTTTAGATCTGACACAGTCCCTAGCTGTCTTGACCAGTTCCAGCTGTGTTAATCAACTGCTAATTAATTTACAGCAACCCGCATTGCCTGTGTTTTGAGGCAGCATCCTGCTTTCAAGCCTGGCTGCAGAGAGCACAGGTCTGGCCTCTGGCTAGCTTAAGTGAGAAACTTATGACAGGGCATCCTAGAACTTCCAGGGTCACGACCTGGGGAATGATTGTCAAGACGTGTACTCTAGGCTGAGCTTAAGTCAGGTACAATCCCAAGTCCTCAGCAGAAGACGGGCCCAAGAATGAGATGCACCGAGGCAAATCTGCCTCCATCACATGTGCCCATGTGAAACAGTGCCACCTCTGCTGCAGCCA
Source organism: Onychomys torridus (assembly GCF_903995425.1). Taxonomy (NCBI): domain Eukaryota; kingdom Metazoa; phylum Chordata; class Mammalia; order Rodentia; family Cricetidae; genus Onychomys; species Onychomys torridus. The sequence continues at coordinate 48,516,751 of NC_050446.1, read as the reverse complement.
GGAGGCCGCTGGCACAGCCGGGACATGTGGCCTCATGTCTTCTCTGCCACTGTATGCAAGAGCAAACATTTCTTTTCCATTTTTTTTTTCATTTTTTTTTTTGGGGGGGCAGGTTTTTTTGTGTTTTTTTGTTTTGTTTTGTTTTTCAAGACAGGGTTTCTCTGTGTAGCTTTGCGCCTTTCCTGGAACTCACTCTGTAGTCCAGGCTGTCCTTGAACTCACAGAGATCCTCCTGCCTCTGCCTCCCAAGTGCTGGGATTAAAGGCACCACCCGGCTTGGGGGGGGGGCAGGTTTTGAGACAGGGTTTCTCTGTAGTTTTCGTGCCTGTCTGTCCTGGATCTCACTCTGTAGACTAGGCTGGCCTCAAACTCACAGAGATCCTCCTGCCTCTGCCTCCCAAGTGCTAGGATTAAAGGCATGAGGCACCACTGCCCGGCTACAAATGCCTTTTTTTCAAAGGCAGAGGATATATGCATGTGTGCCTGGGTGTTAAAAATCTAATGTTTAGAGGTTGGGGATTTAGCTCAATGGTAGAGTGCTTGCCTAGCAAGTGCAAGGCCCTGGGTTCGGTCCTCAGCTCTGTCACAAAATAATCATAATAATCATCATCATCATCATCATCATCATCATCATCATCTAATGTGTAACTAACAGAACAGAAGATTGTTTTAGCGTTCTGTCTTCTACAAGGTAAGACTCACTCAAAGAGTTAAGACAGATGGTGATCTGTCTTCTAGCTCACACTCCCAAGAATAAATTTTTAGATTAGCTTTATCTCTCTCCCCCTTTCACTAGGTCTATTCGGTAAGCTCTAGCAGCAATTAAAAGTAGCATCCATGGAGTGTTGTTGTTTTTTTTAATTTACTTATTACGTGTATTGATATTTTTTAACTTCATGTATGTCTGTATGAGAGTGTCGGATGCCCTGGAACTGGAGTTACAGACAGTTGTGAGCTGCCATGTGGGTGCTGGGAATGGAACCAGGGCCAGTCAGTGCTCTTAACCACTGGGCCATTTCTCCAGCGCCCCCATGGAGTGGTTCTTATACAGTGTCCAGACGTAAGCAATTAAGAAAGTGACCTGAAATAGGAAATCTAAGAAGTCTTGAATACAAGGAGGCACATCTTTTAACTTTTTTATGTCCTTTTTTGAGACAGCTTCACAGTATAGCCTTAGCCTCCCTGAGTAGTTCAGGTTGGCCTCAGATTTGAGATTCCCCCCATCTCCACTGGCTGAGTGCTGCACCCAGACAAAGACTCTTGTCCTGAAGGGTAACCTAGAACAGTGGTTCTCAAGTTGTGGGTTGTGACCTCTTAGGGTGAAATGACCCTTTCATGGGGTCACCTAAGACCATTGGGAAACACAGATATTTACATTACGATTCATAACTAGCAAAATTACAGTTATGAAGTAGCAAAGAGAATAATTTTATGGTTGGGGGGGTCACAACATGAGGACCTGTATGGAAGGGTTGCAGCGTTAGGAAGGTTGAGAACCACTGTTGTAGAGCTTTATCTCAGTGTTTGGACAGCATGTGATTGTTCTGTGAGAAGTTTCTGAGTTGAGGGAGTGTTGGGGCTGAGGAGATAACTCATAGGGGAAAGTATTTGCCTTGCAAGCATGCAGGCCCAAATTTAGTACCCCAAACCCACTAAAATCAAGGAGGCACCACATGTATGCTTCTAATCCTAGTACTGGGAGACAGATAGACAGACAATTGGGGCTCCCTGGCAGGTGAGTTTTGTGGGCATGTTTCCTACAGCCGCCATGTCAAGTTCCCCCAAACTGAGTGGCTTGAGGCCACACAAATGTATTCCTCCATGTTCTAGATGCTCTGGGGGAACCCCCTCCTCAACCCCAGTTTCTGGTTGTGACCAATATTCCTTGGCTTCCTTGGCCTGGAGCCAGTCACTGGGATCTCCACCTCACCCTCCTATCGTCTGTCTGTCTGTTGTCTGTCTGTCTTTGGACTCAGCTCTGCACCTCTTCTCGCTCGGCTTTCCTAGTCTGCAGACACTTGCCATGAGACGTAGTCCCCACTTGGACAATCCATCTTCTCAAATCGCTCTTCACATTTGCAGTGTCTGTTTCCAAACACGGTCCCATCAGAAGGTTCCCGAGACGAGCTGTTGATGCACCTTCTAGAACTCATCATTCCACCATGACAGCAAGCAGAGGGGATGCTGAGCTGAACGAATTAAACCGGTTTCTTTGCTGCGGGATTTTGAGACCTTTGGCCTATTGGATATGCCTTATGAATCGCTAAGCATGAGCCGTGCAGTAGTTCCCAAATCCACCCAGCTTCAGACTCCCCCTTATGGGAATGATGTTCTGCAAAACACAAGACATTTTCTGGAATAGCCTTGTTGTCTATGCCTTGATTTTAGACCCCCAGCCTCCTGAATTTCGAGGCAATCAATTTCTACCTTTTTTAAACTAGCCACTAGCTTGTGATGTTTTGTTATAGCCGCCAAAGGCAACTAATATAATGTCCCTCAAAGACACTCACTTTTTAAAATGCTGTATCTTGTAGAAGGCTCACCTGTGACTCCAAATGTAAAGGATCTGACACCCTCTTCTGGTCCCTAAAGGCACCTGCACTCATGTATCCCTCCCCCTCAACATATATACACAATTCAAAAATAAAATGCTTTTAAGTGCTTCAGTAACCCCAGTTAAACTCAGTGGGTCTCATGTGATCACTGGAGAGAATTGAGTTCCAAAAGTTGTCCTCTGGCATTCATAGGTGATTCATGGCGCATGTGCACACACTGATCCACACCCCCCAAATCACCCCTCTCACATACACAAAAATTAAATGTCCTAAGAAGTAAAAAATAATCAATTCAGTGGGTCATTTAAAAAAAAAAAAAAACTTAAAATAGGAGGGGATTATTGGAGAGAAAGGAGAAGGAGCAGGGGTGTGGTGTTTTGAGAGAACACAGTCAAAAATATATTATATGCATGTATGAAGTTGTTAAAGAATTAGAATATTGGGTTGGGGATTTATCTCAGTGGTAGAGTGCTTGCCTAGCAAGTACAAGGCCCTGGGTTCGATCCTCAGCTCAAAAAAAAAAAAAAAAGAATTAGAATATTTTTAAATAAATGTTTGTTGCTTTTTCAATTATTCTGATCACTACCCTGGTTTTCACTATGGATTTAGCTAATATTGAGAACATGGATGCAGACTATATCTCAAAAAACTGTAACTACAATTTGTTATTAATTTTGTTTTCAAGTGCCCCAGAGCACCTGAGCCATGACTTACAGATGCCATTACCCTGAATATCCTTTGATGACTACAGGTTTGGGAGAGAAAAACTGCAAATGAGCCTGGAACATCTTGTTGAACCTGAAAGCAAAGAAGTGTTTAAAGACTGGTCAGGAAATGCCAACTATCCAAACCTGGAACAATGAGAGAGAAGTGTATTAGTTATAATGCAATAATGACGGCAATGGATTGTAGCACTATAATTGTTTTTAAAATGAAACAGAACTACTCCTTGATAACACTCAAAGAGAAGTAAATAAACATACAGACATTTGTTTGTTTGACAAAGCCTGACTGAGGAACCCAGGCTGACCTGGAACCCAGGCTGACCATGAGATCCAGGCTGACCTGGAACCCAGGCTGACCATGAGATCCAGGCTGACCTGGAACCCAGGCTGACCATGAGATCCAGGCTGACCATGAGATCCAGGCTGACCTGGAACCCAGGCTGACCATGGAACCCAGGCTGACCTGGAACCCAGGCTGACCAGGAGATCCAGGCTGACCTGGAACCCAGGCTGACCATGGGACCCAGGCTGACCATGAGACCCAGGCTGACCATGGGACCCAGGCTGACCATGGGACCCAGGCTGACCATGAGACCCAGGCTGACCTGGAACCCAGGCTGACCAGGGGACCCAGGCTGACCTGGAACCTAGGCTGACTATGGGACCCAGGCTGACCTGGAACCCAGGCTGACTATGGGACCCAGGCTGGCCTCTAACTCTTGATCTTCCTGTCTGAGCCTTTCAAGTGCTGAGATTGTAGTCATGTGCCACTATCACCAGCAAAGAGCCAGTGTTAGGTACTAGCTAATGAATTTAGGGGGATGATCTGGAGAAATGGTTCAGTAGCTAAGAGCATTTACTCTTTCCACATTTGGATTACAGCACACACCGGTCAACACTGTTGACCTCCTATAACTCCAGCACCAGGCAATCTGACTCTTTTCTGGCTTCTTCTGGTCTACACACAGCTGCACACATACATGTGCCACACACACACACTTAATTAAATGTAACTTTAAAAATTTTTAAGGCATTTATGAGAAAAATTCTGCAGAGCTTATATACCAGAATCATTGCTAACTTTGTTGAGTGAAGTCATTCATTATTCTTAAGAAATGCTGGCAGCCAGGTGGTGGTGGTGGTGGTGGTGGTGGTGGTGGTGGTGCACACCTTTAATCCCAGCACTTGGGAGGCAGATCTCTGTGAGTCCTAGGACAGCTTGGGTACACAGAGAAACCTGTGTCAAAAAAAGCAAGAGAAAGGGGGTGGGGAGCCACTGGCTAACGTATCATAATAGCTACAGTTTTCAATTATTAGCAACTGGTAAGCTAGGCAAAGAATGCTGCTGTGGTTCGGATCTTAAGTGTCCCCTAAAATCTAAGCACTACTAGAGGGTAAAGAAGCTTTCAGGAAATGGGCCCTCACAGGAGGTCTTCAGGACACTGTTGGTGTTCCCTCAGAGGGAAAGTGGGACCCCGGCCCTTCCTCTTCCTTTGCTTTCTGTGTCCTAAGCACAGAATAAGTACTTTAGTTCCACCATGGGCTCCCACCATGACATGCCACCCCCACGACAGGCCCAGAAGCAACAGAACCAGAGAACCATGACTGAAAACCTCCCACACTTGAGCCCAGGGAACCTTTTATTCTTTATAGGCTGACTTCTAAAGGATTTGTGGCAGTTATGAAAAGCTCCTTAACACAGACGTGGATTATTTCTTCCGCTCAGCTTCCAGCAGGCTTGAGACTTTCCAACTACAATAATAACAGATGAAGATCTGACTCCAGCCTCAACACTTTTTCGTGCATGCTCCTGGATGGCAAACCATGTCCCCCACCCCACCCCTGCTTTTTCAGAACAGCTTTTCTTGTACATGTCTTTTACTGTGGCTCTGTTGAATGGGAGCATTTCCTGATGGTGCCCAGCATCCTCTGCTAGCATTCCCAGTGGATTCAGGCAGTGGCTTTGGAACCTTATAGCTGATGGCCGGCAAGGTGTGCTGGGAATATGGCTGGGCAAACCCTGACAACCTCAAGTCAAGCACAGTTGTGCATGCCTGTGATCCCAGAACAGGAAGGCGTTAGTAAGCCCATTTTGGAAAAATTAAAACTAGGAAATTGGGGTTCCTCTTCGGGCTTCATTTTCCTCATTTGTTAAAGGAAATGATGGGAGGTTTTTGTTTGTTTGAAGATTGCTTTAAGCTGTAATCATTTTCATTTGAGACCTGTTTCCCTGAACGTATCACAGTAGCCCAACGTAGGAGTAAGTCCTTCCCAAGACCAGTCCTCCAGTTCTCAGATGCTTGAACAATGAGGTAAATGCCTCAGCTCTTCCTCCCACAGCAAAATTGAACTTAGCCCACCATCGCATCTGGCCCAGGCTCACCTTCCTTCTGGGAGAAAAAAAAAATGTGTTTGTTGGTAACTTGGAAGTAAAATTAATTCCATGTGTCCTTGGCAGGCTGTACAGAGTCAGCATCAAAGGAAGCCACTGTGGAATTTGCTTCCCCACTTCCTGCACCCTTTGTAACAGTTCTGCAGGACTCCTCAGGAGATGCCAGTAGGGCAAAAGAGAGGGGCAGAAATGATGGAGGAAATCAAGAACTCTATCTAGGGTGTGGCCAGGATGGGAAGGAAGACAAAAGGCAAAAGAGGTCCATAATGAACAGAGAAGAAAGAACAAGCTTCAAGATAATGGTCCCAGGGCTAGGTTGGAGCTCAGTGAAGGGGTGTGTGTCCAGAACACAGCACAGCGGAGACAGATGTGTTTCTAAACTTTGGCCCCCTTAGCTATCGACAGCTCCTGTGCTGCTCACTTTTACAAAACATAACAGGGCAAAAATGTTTAAGCTACAGCCTTTCCTGGTTAGCCAGCAAAGCAAAGGAGAGATACATCAACTGTGAGGAGGGACTCAAGCCAAAGCAAGCCTGCCTACCTTTTCACAGCCTGTGCGAGCACACATCTAAACAAGGGACATGCCAATTTAAAGAAAAGAACCCAAGCACAGGCGATTCCAACCTTCCGAACAGAGACCTCAGGTGAGACCTGAGGGCCCTGTTTGCATGTTCAGAAGTAACCCAGCTTGCTGTTCACAGCTTATCCCACACATTTATTAGAGCCAATATGCTAGCAGAAAAGTGGGTGGTGTGGTACTCTCGGGAAGTCAAAAGAAAAGCCTGTTCCTCCAGATGCTCACGGGGAGCTATATTTACTTAACTGGTTTGTTTATTCTTGTCTGGATTCCACATCTTTATTTTTCACTACTGACTTTCCAGTTCTTACCATTGTGGAGGATTCGCCAGAGAAAAGTGCTCAGACATGGATTTAGGGCATGTCTTTAGTAGCTAGCTGTCCAGTGGGAACCCTGGGCGTTCGGGATCCCAGTGTAGCCCCGAGGCCTTTTCAGGATGGCTCTTTCACAAAAGCCATGCCCGGGGTGACACACTTCAGTTAACAAGAACAGTTAGCCAGTAGCAGAACTACAGAAGTCAAAGCAAGGTTAGTACATTTAGAGACTTTCCCAGAACCACAGGCTTCGATGGATTAGGTCTTTTTTTAAGTTTTGGCAGGTGGTGCCGTCTACGTGCTCAGTTTTACCACCTGAATGGTACTTCCACCATGGAGTCAGTCGTGCTAAGGTCTGGGGGCTTATTTAGTTCTGGGTCCCTATTACATTAGCTTATGGTACACATATAATAAGTATTTAATAAAGGAAGATAGCAAGTGTTACACATTTGTATTATGACTTTTAAAATGGCTACTCATCATTCATTAATTCATTCACATCTTTCTTTATAATCTCAGCATGTATAGTAGGTCTTCCTATCTAGCCCTGGTTGGTCTGCTACTGACTCCATAGACCAGGCTTGTAGTTGGAGTTTTTCTGCCTGGCCCAGTCAGGACAAATCTCTCTTACCCGCCAGTCCCACAGTCGCTCAGACCCAAACAAGAAAGCACATGGAAACTTACATTGTTTACAAACTGTATGGCTGTGGCAGGCTTCTTGTTATCTACTTTTTCTATCTTAAATTAACCCATTTCTGCTTATCTATACTTTGCCACATGGCTTGTGGCTTACCAGTGTCTTTACATGTTGTTTCTCATGGCGGCGGCTGGCGGTGTCTCCCCAGCCTTCTACTTCCCAGAATTCTCTTTTCTCTTGTCCCGCCTATACTTCCTGCCTGGCCACTGGCCAATCAGAACTTTATTTACACAGAGCGATATCCACAGCACAGGCTGGCCTCAAACTCATGGCAATCCTCCTGTCTCAGCTTCCCAAGTGCTGGTATTACAGAAATATACTACCATGCCCAGCTCCAGGGTATCTTATAAACTGTGTGTGTGTGTGTGTGTGTGTGTGTGTGTGTGTGTGTGTGTGTACATATATATATATATATATATATATATTTATATTTATATTTATATTTATATTTATATTTATATATATATATATATATATATATATTAACCCCCCTCAGGCTGGCAAGTGAGAAAGCTTTTGATTTGAATATACCTATTTTGCTTGTAGCAAACACACTACCTTCTCTTTATATCCAAAAGCTAGGGTTCTATTTATTTGATTTTCTTAATAAGCTAGGCCTAAGATGATGTCATCTGAAAACAATAAACTGTTGTCTTCCCCTTTCCAGTGTTCTGAATCACAGTCTTCATCCTCAGTGGTGCTGAGATGACATCAAATGACTATGGTGTGGTGGGTGTCCCACCACTTCACGGCCCTGAGGAGAAGGTCCCTGGTGCTTCCTCATCCTGACTCTCCAAACCAGAGCCCAGCAGACTCTCATGTGTTCACTTCCCTTTGCTGTACTCTCATTACAGACCACTTAAATCATCTTAATATAATCATGAGAGTCTTAATAGCACTGGGGTGGTTAACTCTCAATGGAGTTTCCTTTCCGTCCCTAAACCACAGTGTGGGAGCATTCCTTCGCCTCTGTTGAGCACACACACACACCCAGAGTAGGGCGTTGTGGGGGGCAGGCAGTGCTTCAGCCTTGAAAGCAAAAGCACTCTGGGCATAAAGTGCACATTCTCACAGACTAGTCTTCTCCATGCTGGATGGGTAAATGCTTAACAACTGTGTTTGTCCTAACCTACAATAAGAAGTGGACAGGGTGCAGAAATGATAGAAATTAATGAGAGATAACTGCTACCCTTGCCTAGAGACTGGGCCATTGTGACCCTTCTGCTTAGCCCTCTCACCCATCTCCACTTGAGCAAAATTTCCCTCCATTCAAAGCAGCTGAGTCTGCATTCCACAGCCGGAGGCCAACCTTGTCCATCTGCTTCAAAGGTCTCACACTTTTTAGAAGCAAGCACCCCCTCTAGTCACTTCTACATTAAAGACCACTTCACAGACACAGAGGACATCATCAGATACAGTGACAACAGGACCAGATGTGCCACTGAGCCACAAAGGCCTTCTCTAGACAGTCACATTCTTCCCAGCCCTCTCCCAATCCCAGCTAAGCTTGGATGGTGTGGAAGCAGCCAGAGAAGAGGAAAAGATGGCTGTCAACTCCGGTGTCCTGAAGACTCCAGGCCATTCTCCAAGCTTCTGGTGGGTTTTCCCAACTAAAGCGGCAAGACAGACATGAGAGGAAGGAGGCCACGGAGGCAGACAGTTAACAACAGTGAATTTTCTGTCCAGCCAGGAAAGTTCGGTCTTCCTGCTGTAGATGCCGCCATAACTCAGACCCAGACAGCTCAAAACCCCCACCACACCCCTCAGCCTCCTGTGGCTTCAGGCACCCTGGAGCTTGAGCACAAGTGCCTTTATTGGTGTTCAAGGTCCATAGTGGGACAGTGTTAGAATTCCTAGCCACTACCCCAGCTACATGACTGTGCATGTGCTGTCTAGTAGCCAGGCAAGATGCTTAGTCATCCCAGGGCCTTACATCCTACATAATCCATGTGCTGAGTAATCACATCATTTTCATGAAGGGTGATCACATAATCTATGTGCATGTGTGTATGGGGGGGGACTATAAAAGCAGATTCCACCTGTTTCCCCTCCCCTCTTCCTGCACAATCATTCCATAGGCCTATGCACACCCTTTCTATTCCCTTCCATTAATAAACTCTTATAGTGGGTTTTGTTGTACCTTGTGGCTTTTCTTGAATGGTGAACAGTGCTGCTTAATAAAATACATTGCACTAATTAATAAATAACACAGAGGCTGCCCTTGCTCACCCCATTTCCTCTCTCGCTCTCAACGAAGGTCTGCTAAGCCACACTCCAGCACCAATCCACCTGGCTATTCTTGTGGCTGCCCCTCCCCAGACTTTGCTTACTGCAGGCCCAACCCTGCCTAACGGGTACCTAACCTTAATGCCCAGTTCAGCAATCTGAACCTTGGCCTTAGATTAATAATTAGAAATGTGTAGAGTGATTGATTTCATCTCTACTGCAACCTTATGAGGTATTATTTCCATCTCACAGATGAGAACATGGGAACTCCATGGGACTAAATGTCTTACCCGTGGTCACACTGTCATAACAGAGCTGAGATCCAAACCCAGGAGCTACACCTCTCCCTCTCTTTCCCTCTCTCTCCCTCCCTCCAACCCTCCTTCCCTTTCCAAAAAGATTGATTTTTATTACTTCTTTCAGTTGTGTATATGCATGTGGGTTGTATATGCACACGTGAGTGCAGGTTCCCAGAGAGGCCAGAAGAGGGCATCGGATCTCCTGGAGCTAGTTATGGGTGGTTGTTAGCTGCCCAGCATAGGTGCTGAAAACCAAACTTGGGTCCTCTAAAGGCAGAATGGGCTTTTAACTGCTAAGCTGTCTCTGCAGCCCTCTGTTTTATTCTTTAGACAGGGTCTCACTATGTAGACCATACTGGTCTAGAACTCAGGAAGATCTGCCTGCCTCAGCCTCCCAGGTTCTGGAACTAAAGGCATGTGTCACCACTCCTGGCCTTGTTTTATTCTTTAAGTAGCAGGATAACTTTACAGAAGGAGAAGAACAAGAAATTAGTATGAATTAATTAGCAGAATAAGACAATAGTTGTGCTAGGCATGGTGACACACGCCTTTATTCCCAGCAGTCAGGAGGCAGAGACATGCAGATCTCTGTGAGTTGGAGGCCAGCCTGCTCTACATATACATAATGAGTTCCAGAACAGCTAGGACTATATAGTGAGATCCTATCTCAAAAATAAATTAAAAAAAACAAAAACAAAAAAACAAAACAGTAGTTATGCATTGCACTTATTGAGGTGGAACTACATTTCACTGGGATCATTACTGAAAATGCTGGACAGACACACAAAACTTACCCTGGCTTCTCTGGCCTTCGAGCTACTAGGTCCATATTCCTGTGTCATGTGACTCAGCTCCAACTGGCTATAGTGTGCATGCTCTAGACACCTAGTGTCTTATTTTTCTATTGCTGTGAAGAGACACCATGACCAAGGCAACTTATTAAAAAAAAAAAAAAAAAAAACAACCCTAGTTTATTAGAGTTCACAGTTCCGGAGGGTTAGAGTCCATGACCACCTTGGCAGGGGGCATGGCAGCAGGCAGGCAGTCATGCCACTGGAGCAGTAGCTGAGAGCTTACATCTTGATCCACAAGCATTAGGTGGGGGTAGGGGTGAGAGGGTTGTGGGGAGCAGTGCCTAACTGAGCCTGGTGTGGGTTTTTGAAACCTCAAAGCCCACCCCCAGTGACACACCTCCTCCAACAAAGCCACACCTCCTAATCCTCTCCAAGCAGTTCAACCAACTAGGAGCGAAGCAAACACAGGAGCCTATGGGAGCCATTCCCATTCAAATCACCACACGAGGCTGTTCTATCTCTACCCTTCCCTTTGTGCCTAGTCAGCCCACCAGGCCTAACACACACATGCATGGAAGAAGACAAAAGACTAACACTGAAGACTCCCCAGAAAGAAACATTGGAAGACCCACACTCATCTCACTGCAGTCGATAACTCTGACTCAAGAGCAGAACATCAGGGTCTTAAATTGACGTGTGGTGTGGGGGGAAGAACCTTCCCTAATTATTTACTAAGAGTGTTTCCAAAGAGAAGCAAAGCTTGCCTACAAGTCTGGGAAGGGCTAGGGAGAAGTCCCAGCAGCAGGTAAGCGTGCTTGCTGCATGAACAGGAAGACCCAAGTTCAAGTCCCAGAACCCAATTAAAAGCCAGACATGGTTGTATGTGTCTGCAACCCAGCACTGGGGTTGGAGAAGCAGAGACAGGAGGATTGCTGACAGCCATCCTAGCTCTAAGTTCAGTGAGGGGCCTATTTCAAGGAACAGAACACAGTGGTAGACCAGGACAGGACACCCACATCTTCCTGTGGCATGTGCACATGTGTGCACAGATATCACAAACACGTGCACATGTAAGATAGGGATTTCCAGAAAGAAAAACAAAAGATGCCGTAATAACCATTTGACATCTGTGCCACTAACATCTTGCTCTCTAGTGGCCACGTGCAGAGAAAGTGAGGGAAAGGAATACATACAAAGCATGGTCTAGAGAAGATTCTAACTAGGGGGGCATGGAATTCTTAGTGGGCTTCAGAGTGTCCATGCACTGGTTCATTCAAGTTTTGTGTGGATGTACATTTTTTTTTAGAAAGAAGTTTCCATAGCCATTATCCAAATACTTCCTTGAAAGGAAAATATAAAAACATTAGAACTCAAGAAGTTTTGGTAGAAATAAATACTGTCCGTGATCCATCAGTAGTTAGTTCCTCAAGCCAAACTGTCCTTCCATTCTGAAAACATTCTCTACCGACTTTCCAGAGGAGCTGGGAGAGCAAGTGGTACTTGGCAGCTCACCTGGTAATGCTCTCCCTTCCTGTGCACAGCCAGCAAGGCTGGCACTTTCTGAAGTCAGGGGCGGCCAAGTGTGAGCCCATCACACCCTAATTAAGCCAAACCAAAACACCCAACAAGCTGAAAGAGACACATATGGAGAATAAACAGCCAGTGTGCAAGCCAGCTCCAGCCTTCTGGGAAACTTTGCTGTGTAGGGCAGAATCAGTCAGGGGAGCAAAGGGGTTCCTAAAGATTAGGGAGGAAGGGACCATGACATGGGCGGGGCTTGCGGGTGTAACAAGCACAGATCAGAGGCAGAGCAACAGATTAAAGAGATGGAAATGCTGGGAAGGAACAGATGGACTGGTCCAGGGCCAGGGAGAAAGTGAAAGGCAAGATGGAGGCCATATCCATCTTGAGCATCACTGGGAGATGAGGCTTGAACTTTGGTGTAAGAGATGTCAGAGGATTCGAGCAGATTCCAAAAGGAAAGAGGTCAAGTGACTAGGCTCTAAAGAGCACAAGAAAAAATGAAATGAACAGGAAAAGAAGAAAAGACATGATTGCTGAGAAGAGAAAGTAGTCAGCATATGGAGTGTCGGGTATTCATTTGAAAGGCGCACCGCCTATGAATGGACCAATCAGTAAGGGATGCGTGGGACTAGATGTAGGTAAACTTGGGAGACTTGGGTCGAAGGAAATGGAGAGGTCCCCTGTACTCTGTGGCTATGACCCATGTCTTCCTTGGGGTCTCTGTTGCTACAATGAAACACCATGACCAAAAGCAATTTGGGGAGGAAAGGGTTTATTTCCCTTATATTTCCCAGCACAGATCCTCATCAAAGGAAGTCAGGGCAGGAACTCAAACAGGGCAGGAACCTGGAGGCAGGAGCGGATGCAGAGCCCATGGAGGGGTGCTGCTTACTGGCTTGCTCCTCATGGCTTGTTCAGCCTGCTCTCTTATAGGACCCAGGACCACCAGCTCAGGCATACCTTTAATCTCAGCACTCAGGAGGCAGAGACAGGCAGATCTCTGTGAGTTCAAGGCTGGCCTGGTCTATAGAATGAGTTCCAGGACAACCAGTGCTACATGGAGAAATTCTGTCTCAGAAGAAAAAAAAATCATACGTATAAATATGTGCTGCATAACTATGTTCAATGTCCATTCATTCATTCATTCATTCATTCATTCAAGATATATTTATTTAGCCTCATCTTTGTCTCAGGCTCTGCATGTTCATTCAGCCTGACTTTGGTGTGAAAGCACAGGCAGGTAAGAGAAGCTGCTCCCCACATGACAAATTTTCATATGTTAATTCAAGACTCCATCCTTCGAACAGTATGTTTTGTTTTGTTTTGTTTTGACATGGGGTCTCCTGTATCCCAAACTTTAACTCCCTATGTCGCTGAAGATGACCTTGAACTCCTAACCCTCCTGCCTCTACTTCCCGCGTGCTGGGACTACAGGCATGCAGCACTGCATTGACTTTGAATAACCATTGAACACCCTGCTCCACAGCAGTGACCTTCGAACTCCAAAGGGTCCCACAGATGTTCTCAGAATGCAGGGAACAGCCCTGGAGAGCGGCTGATTTCATTCTCCTCCATCTTGCTAAGCCTCCTCCCAATTAAGCTAGTATTTCCAGGCCATGAAGAGCAATCTGAAGGGGCGGCTACAACCTCAGAATACGAGCGAGCCCAGGCTCCAAGAGCCTATTCTAAAAGTTCCTTGAAGCCAATCTCAATATGCAAATGTATGCTTTAAAATTAAGCTTCATTAGAATGCACTTACCAGTTTAAGTGGAGGCTGATTTTGTAACCACGTTTGGAATTTAGATTCTTAGTACTTTCAAACAAATGCTATGTAAACATGAAAATTAAGTAATCAAATGATTCTTTGCCCTCCTACCACACTCTTCACTTGGAACTATCAACAGACTTCAAAATACAAATCCTAAAGTCACCCCACAAGGAAAAGGTGGCCCTCAGCTTTTTTATAGAAAGCAACCTTGGACCTCTAGAAGATGGAGGTCCTGGAACCTGCTCCACTGACGCTCTGGCAGGAACTCAGAGAACCCTGGCGGTCTTCTGCCCCTGCCCTCATCCCAGGTGCCTGTCCCCGTGTCCCCACAAGGCTTCCACTCTTGCTACTCCTCCAGATCCTCTTCTAGGTCTGGTTTCAGACAGACCTGGGGTCTTCTCAACACCCACTTCTATGACTAGAAGGCCCTGGCAGAGAGACAGAAAGAGAACAAGGGCCCTTTTAGAGTTTTTCACTGCGGCCGGATGGTGGTGGTGCATGCCTTTCATCCCAGCACTTGGGAGGCAAAGGCAGACAGATCTCCATGAGTTCGAGGCCAGCCTGGTCTACAGAGTGAGATAGCCACCAAAACTACACAGAGAAAACCCTGTCAAGAAAAAGAAAAGGAAGAAAGAAATTTTTATTGTGCAAGCCTAGGCCAGAAAGGGTCCCTGCAAATGGCAGAAAGCTCTGGTAACCAAGATGTCCCTGGATGAGTAGGAACCACAGAGTTACCTCGGGGTAAACTGCCCAGAACCAGGGTTTTTTCTGAACTGCCCTTATTTCCATGTGTGGAACTAACGATGGGAAATTTAGTGCATGTCACTCACCTTCAGTAAATTCGTTCTTATAGTGTGCCTGATAAATCTGTCTTTCTGTTCTGGTGTAGTGTCCTCCAGTTTTAGAAAGAGGTCTAGTGGAATGAAAGGGCAGAACACAGAAGCAGTACCACTTACCCTCACACTGGATAGAACGCCTCTTTCCAGCCAGAGAGAATTTCATTTAGAAGAAGGCAGCAAACCAAAGAACTTGTGAACTGCCTGGGACTGCCAACCCATGAATAAGGACACAGAAACTTGTTATTTTTTCTAACACTCGGCCTTTAGCTTAGGCTTGTTTCCAACTAGCTCTTATAACTTAATTAACCCACTTTTAAAAATCTACTTTCTGCCACATGGCTCAGTTACCTCTCCTCAGTATGGAGCATCCTACCTGCTCCAAGTCTGCTGGCGAAATCTGAGAGCCTAGATTCCTCCTCCTCTTCCTCTCTCTCCCTGGAAATCCCACATATTCTCTCCTGCCTAGCTATTGGCCATTCAGTTCCTTATTACACTAATCACAGCAATACATCATCACACAGTGTACAAATATCCCACAACACTTACCCTCAATCTCCCTCAATGATTCAGAGTTAGGGCTTTTGGGTCAAGGTCCTTGTTGGTCTCAGGTCTTTCAGATTAAGAGTGTGTGACCTCAGAAGGTCTTTATTAATTTTTGTTATTGTGTTTCTTTCTTTCTTTCTCTCTTTCTCTCTTTCTTTCTTTCTTTCTTTACTTATTTATTTATTTATTATCTTTGCATCCCACCCACAATTTCCCCTCCCTCCTCTCCTCTCAGTCCCTCTCCCCCACCCCCATCCACTCCCCCTCCATTTCTCTTCAGGAAAGGGCAGGCCTCCCATGGATATCAACCAGCCATGGTATATCAAGTTGCAGCAAGAGTGGGCACCTCCTCTTCTTTTAAGGCTGGATGAGGCAACCTGGTAGGAGGGAAGGGTCCCAAAAGCAGGTAAAAGTCAGTGACAGCCCCTGCTCCCTCTGTTAGGAATCCCACAAGGAGACCAAGCTACACAACTGTAACATATGCAGAGGACCTAGGTCAGTCCCATGTAGACTCTCTGGCTGGCAGTTTAGTCTCTGTGAGCCCCGATGAGCCCAGGTCAGTAGAGTCTATGAGTTTTTTTGTGGTGTCCTTGTGGTGTCTGGCTCCTACAATCCTTCCTTGCCTTCTTCCACAGGATTCCTCAGAATCCTAATGTTTGGCTGTGGGTCTGCATCTGTTTTCATCAGTTGCTGGATGAAGCCTCTCTGATGACAGTTGGGCTAGGTACCGATCTATGAGTTTAGCAGAATACCGGTAAGAATCATTGCACTGCTTTTTTTTTTTTTTTTTTTGCCAGCCATGCAGTCATGGTTGGTTTTAGTCTGAGTCTCTAGGCTATACTGCCTCTGGGTCCTGGCCCCCCAGGCTGTAACAGTGATGGGGTCCCTCTCATGGTATAGGTCTCAAGCTGGACAAGTCATAGGTTGGCTACTCCCACATTTTCTGTGCCACCTTTACCCCAGCACATCTTGTAGGCTGGGCAAATTGTAGGTCAGAGGTTATGTGCTTGGATTGGGATCCTAAACCCTCCACTGGAAGTCTGGTTACAGGAGATGGATGGTTCAGTACTGTAGATATCGCTCTGTATGCTGTGAATGTGTTACTCTGATTGGTTAATAAATAAAATGCTGATTGGCCAGTAGCCAGGAAGGAAGTATAGGCAGGACAAAGAGAGAGGAGAATGCTGGGAACAGGAAGCCTGAGTCAGGAGTCGCCAGCCAGACACAGAGGAAGCATGATGTAAAGATACCGGTAAGCCACAAGCCATGTGGCAAAGGTATAGATGTATAGAAATGGGTTAATTTAAGATATAAGAACTAGATAGCAAGAAGCCTGTCACAGCCATACAGTTTATAAGTAATATAAGTCTCTGTGTGTTTATTTGGGTCAGAGCAGCTGCAGGAGCTGACCTCGGGCCAGGTGGGACACAGAAAAACTTCAGCTACAGTTCAGGCTCCATATCTCTCAATGCTGGGAGTCTTAACAAGGGTCATAGATTTCTGGGAGTTTCTCTTTACCCAGAGATGCCCCTGATCCCAGTTGTCTCCCCCAGTACTCTCTCCCTCCATCTTACTCCCACCTGATTCCCCCATCATTGTTGCTGTCGCAGCCCCTCCCCGCCTCTCCACCAGCAATGTTTATTCTGTTTCTCCTGGCTTTATTATCTTAATTAGCTCACTAAATGACTGACTTTGTTAATACTTCTTCTTCCTGTTAATGTCCAAGCTATTACCTATCTTCTCAACTTTATCTGAGATCCATCTGTGGGTACAGGTTCGATGCAAATTTCTCCTGCTTCTCTCATCTCTGAGTGTGATTGTAAGAGGGTTTAAATTTCTTTTTTTATTTATTATTATGGGGGAGAAGACTTGGACGGGCCACAGTGTGCACGTGGAGATCAGAGGACAACTCTTTGGAGTCAGTTCGCTCCTTCCACCTCTAAGTGAATTCCTGGGATCAAACTCAGGTCAGACTTGCCAGGCAAGTGCCTTTTACCCGCCAAGCCATCTCACTACCCCCCACTATTTAAATGTTTTAATAACAGTCTTAGAGATCCTAATGCAGAGCCAACCTGTGGCAAACAGCAATCGAGTGCTTTTATCCTTCACAATTAAAGAGCTCACCAGACCTGTTAGCACATTCGTGTCTTTCAAAAAAACAGCCTCTAACAGCCTGAGATTTTTTTTCCCCCTGAAACGTATCCAACTGTACATCCATGTTCTAGCTGGTGGCTTTCAAATGTTTCTGCTGATAACTGCAACAAAACCATGCTTTATTTAGCCACTAAGAACAAGCATGTGTTTATATTTATTTATGTATATACATTTTGTTAATAAAATAAGGTCTTTATTTTGCTCATTGCTATTTTCATTCCTTTACATTTTTTATGACTTCTTAAAAAAATGTTTACTTGTTTTGGGCCAAGCAGTGGTAATCCATGCCCTTAATCCCAGCCCTCAGGGGGCAAGGGCAGGTGGATCTCTGTGAGTTCAAGACCAGCCTGATCTATATAGTGAGTTCCAGGACAGTCAGAGCTACACAAAGAAACCTTGTGTACAAAAAAATAAAAAAGTTTACCTATTTTATTTTATGTGTATGCATGTTTTGCCTGCATATATATCTGTGTACCCCTTGCATGCCTGGTGCCCTCAGAGGTCAGAAGAGGGTTCTCTGGAACTGGAGTGAGAGATGGTCATGAGCCACCATGTAGGTGCAGGGGAATAACCCTGGGTGAACTCTGCAGGACTATCCAGTGCTCTTAAGCACTGAGCCATCTCTCCAATCTCTTCAATCTTTTTTTGTTTTTATGCTGAGCAATCCTTTGATTTCACTTCACAACCCAATAATTATCGTATATAAATAAGTTGTAATCAATAAAAATAAACATTAAAATGACCCAGATGTTGGATAAGCAAACAAGAATTTTAAAGGAGCTACTGAAACTATGTCCAAAGATGTTTACATACCAGTATGGCCATAGTAAATAAACAGAAAAATCTAAACAAAGACACAAAAACTCTAACTAGGCATGATAGTTCATACCTGTAATCCCAGAACTTGGGACATAAGAGCTGGAAAATCAGAAGTTCAAGGCCAATCTTAACTACAAAGTGAGTTGAGGTGAGCCCTAGCTACCTAAGAACCTTTGTAAAAAAAAAAAAAAAAAACACTTTCAACAGTAAAAATGCAAGCAATCCAATTTGAATATGAGCAAAAGAGATATTTCACAATAAAATAATAAGCAAAGAGGTAGAAAGACCCAAGTAGACGTATACATGAAGACTCAGGACAGTACTATTCATGTGGAAAATACACATTAAGGCCACGGTGACTTTTCACCTCCTACCCATCAGAATGGCTAGAATAAAAAAATCAGTAAGACCACTGCATTCAGAGAAGCCAGACAGTGCACACACTGCCAGTGAGAATACAAAACAGTGCAGAACTCCAGGAAAGAGCCTGGAAATGCACCGGTGTGCTGGCGCTGCAGCAACCAGGTTCCACTGAGAAAGTGACAGAAACAACCTGCGGTCCTGGAGCCTGGAAGTCTCAGATCCAGGTACGGGGCAGGGCCAGTTTCTTACGGGCCATTACACAGCTGTGTCTTTCCTGTGCTCTTCCATCTCTGAGTGTCACATTCCTAATTCCTGATTTCCAAATGCACTCATGTTTCGAGGAGATAGTGGTTAGGATTTCAAATTGAGAGGAGGACACAATCAAAGTCTTCAACAGGATTTACTTTAAAAATAAAATAAGATAGCCAGGCACAAGGTTGTACTTCATTTAAACTAACAACAAAATTTTTTATTGGATCTTTGAGTATTTCACGGTCTCTCCATATCCACCCTTCACCCTGTAGCCTCCCCCACAAAAGTGAATAAAATAATAAAATAAATAAAAATTAGAGAAGAAAAGGAAGGAAGAAAAGGCCCCATTCAGGGCTTCCGCCTTTCCCAGATCTCCATCACATTTTCGTCGTAGTGGCATTGGAAGTTGTGGTGTGTCACACAGTCTATTTACCCTCTTGCCCAAACCAAGTTACTTGTGAGTGGTCGTTGCGGTGAGTCATTAGTCTAGTTCTCTTCTGACTTCTGCTGCTGCATCAATACTGGACCCTCAGAGAGAGACTCTCAGATACGCTGCTGTTGCCTCAGTCCTGAAGATCCTGCACCGATGTATCCACACTTCACTTGTTCCAGCAGCTCCTGGACCCGGAAGACGTCGGGGTGGGCCAACTCAAAGCCCTGAAGCTGGGCCTGGATGGTAGTTGAGTTGGTCAGCTTGCCGGCGTTTCCGCACCCGTGACAGCAGAGCCAGCTCTCAGGCTCTCCCATGTCCACTCCTCTGGCGAGGGCCAAGACCAGCCTCCTGCACCCTTGGAGGCGGGTGTGGGTGCGCTAAGCCAGCTCAGGGCAGCCATGGCTTCAGGCTGCTGTCCAGACCCCAGACATCCTCACAGCCTTTGGTACAGGGCACCGACATCAACACAGACCCCGGCTGCGGAACCCAGACATGGCCCTAGGCCCAGCAGGGTCCCCTCCCCACATCATCACAGACTCAGGTGGCTGGGCAAGGCTGTCACCTCAGGCTGTCTGTCCCTCAGTGTCATGCTTCTCCAGTTCTGCCTCTCTTCACAGCACACAAACCACTAGGCTTCTCTTTCTCGCCCATCTCTCCAGCACATGCTTGCTTCTGCCACCCCCTACCTGGCATGTCTTGGTGCTTCCACCACCTGGTGTACATCTTTAATCCCAGCAGAGACAGAAGAGGAGCTCTGTGAGTTCAAGGCCAACCTGATCTACACAAGCAGATCCAGGACAGCCAGAGGTATATGGTGAGACCCTGTCTCAGAACAATAATAATAATAATAATAATAATAATAATAATAATAATAATAATAATATAAATGGCCAGGCAGAAAAGTATACACCTTTAATCTCCGCACTTGAGTGGCAGAGGCAAGAGATCTCTGTGAGATCAAAGCCAGCTTGGCCTACATATTGAGATCTAGGCCAACCCCCCTGCTACATAGTGAAAAGCTACCTCAAAAAGAAAGACAGACAGGAAGGAAGAAAGGGAGAGAGGGAGGGAGGGAGGGAGGGAGGGAGGGAGGGAGGGAGGGAGGAAGGAAAGAGAAATATGTGAACAACTTATATATCCCAGAAAAGTGAAAATTTACAGAAATACAGAAATATATGCACATACCTGGCCTCTTGGAACACATTTATAAACCCAGCACTTGAGGCAGCTAACAAAGAATGATGTTGAGTTCAAGGCCATCCTGAACTGCACAGCAAGGCCCTGTGTCTAAAATATATAAGTTTATACCAGCTGTATTCATAATAACCCATACCTGGAAATAAGCCAGTGTCTTATAACAGATAACTGGTCAAAAACATCGATCCTTTTCTCAGGGCCCAGGGAAGTCGGTGCCAGAGGATGCAGAAAGATCGTAAGAGCAGTAGGGATGGAGGACACCAAGGAAACAGCCTTCTAGATGCAACAGGACCGATGTACAGTGAACGCCTAGAGACTGGGGCAGCATGCACAGTGCCTGCACAGGTCTAGGCCAGATGGGGACCCAGTGATGAGAGGGGAAACAGACATACTCTCCATCCCTAACCTAGAAGCTATCGCCAGTTGATAACCACTTGCAAAGGAGTAATTAGTTTCCTCCAACAGTCTCTCACTGGGCATATAAACCATGCTTAAAGGCAGGCCCCGAGCCCAGCAGTAGATGGCCAGTCAAAACAAACTCCAGATATTTTTGGACTTTTTTTTTTTTTTTTTTGGTCTCATAATGCTTTGTCTGGGTTGGTTTGGTTTTGTTTTTACAGATATTTTGCTTATATATTCTGCTCCTGGTTTTGTTTTTATTAATGTTCTATGTCTGCAGACATGTGTGGCTCAGCACCTTATATGTTCCTTGTGCTTTTTCTTTGGCTCTTTTTTTCCCATTTGTTTATTTATTTTTTTGTTTATTTATTTATTTATTTTTATGTTTTTAGAGACTATGGGAGCCCAAATTACTCAGGGTCAGAGAATCTGAGCTTGCTTTACCCAGCAGGGCTGTGTAAGAAGATGATTTGGCCACGGGCATGTTTACCAGGTGTTTGGAAGGGGAGATAAATTACGGCAGTTATTAAGAGATTAATGGTCCGCCAGGGTTTAAGGAGAAGGTGGAGGTGGTGGGTTCATGGAGTCCCTCCATGGAAGAACATGAAGGGTCCTTGGAGCGATCGAAATATTCCACAGAAATGATCTGTGTTGGTCTTAGTATCTTGATCATTGATATTGTCATTTCACATGTAAACTGTACTCTTGGTGCCCCACAGAGGGTACAAAATTTCACCCTTTATTATCTCTCTCTCTCTCTCTTTTTTTTAAGCTGAGGATCGAACCCAGGGCCTTGCGCTTGCTAGGCAAGTGCTCTGCCACTGAGCTAAATCCCCAACCCCCATTTGTTGTCTCTTATAGCTGACTAGAACAGTTATGTCAAAATAAAAGTTGCAGTTAAAATGCCCTTCTCTCCCCACCTGCCCAGCTAACTCTCATATGTGCTCTTAGTCTTTTAGATAGTGGTTTTCCTTTGATCCCTCACTCGGGGGTAGGGCTATCATCTAAGAGATGCATGTCATTCAAACCAACAGACTCTAACGCAGTTTGGGAATCCAGGTCCGTATTTATCTCGGTCTTGGGATACCAAGACATTAGTGAAAAGCCTATTTAAGCACCCCAGGAGTCCCCCCAGGCACTCTCTAAATCATAACAAGATAACAGGAGTATAGAACGTATCCTGGTGAATGAAATGTGGAACAGAAGCCTCGGGTGATGTCAGGGAGCAAAGGAAAGCTGTCAGGGCATAAGAATTAGGGCAACAAAAGGTGCTACTACTCTCCTATAAGGCAAGCCCTTGGGAAATGGGGAGGAGGCAGGAAAATCAGGAGCTCCAAGCCATCCTTGGCTACATACTGAGTTCGAGGCCAGCCTCACTACATGAAACTCTGTCTAAAAATTAAAGAATGAAACGTCAGAATTGTCGAGTTCAGCCATTACTTCCTCACAGTGGGCAGAGTTTGTGGATGTGGCTCCTGCTGTAACAAGGAAGTTTTATTTTGTTTTGGTTTTAAAAAAAAAATTTAGAGCCAGACACGGTGGTACATGCCTTTAATCCCAGCACTTGGGAGGCAGAGGGCAGGTCTCTGAGATGGAGGCCAGCATGGTCTACAGAGTGAGTTCCAGCACAGCCAGGGCTACACAGAGAAACCCTGTCCTCCAAAAGCAAACAACCACAGAGAGTGCCCATCCAGATGGCTCAGCAGGTAGAGAGACGCTTGCTGCCAAGCCTGATGACCTGAGTTCCATCCCTGAGACTCACATGGTGGAGGGGGAGAACTGAGTCCTGCAAGTTCTATCCTCCACACAGGCACCGTGACATGTGCATAACCTACACACAGATGTGTACACAAGTATGTGCAAACACACATACATACTAAATAAGTCAATTTTATATGTTTTTTTTAAAAGCACAGAGAATATCGCCTTTGCAAATGGATGTGGCTTTGCTGAAGACCCTAAGAGACCACCAAGTGTAATTACAATCTAGTACAAGACTTGACGTAGATCCTGAGGATTTCCATTTTTCTGAAAGTACCATGACAAACTGTGCTCAGTTACAAATGGAAACACACACATCTCTTCTGACAGGTTGTCACACAGGTGGGGTGCAGAGGACCAGGGAAAGCAAATGAGACTTGAAAACGCCCCAGCCCCTCTCACAGCCCTCACGTTTGTGCTGGATCTGCCCTACCCCGACTGCTGTTTTGTTTTGTTTTTGAGACAGGGTCTCCATGTGTCCCCCAGCCTGGGCTCAAAACTCACTGTGGGCCCAGGGTTACCTTGAACTCCTTATTTTCTGATCTCACCCTCCTAAGTGCTGGGGATCACAGACATGTGCCAAAAGGCCTAGCTATTCTCCTTTTTTGGTGGGAAGTTCCTTGGGTTTTCTAATACTGAAGATTGGACTCGGGACCTCACACTGCTAAGCACGTACTCTGTTATTAAGTTATATCCCCGGCCCCTGACTTGTTTTTATCATTTATGAAATATATATATATATATATATTATATATATATATATATATTATATGTGTGTGTGTGTGTGTGTTGTGTGTGTGTGTGTGTGTGGTGTGTGTATACATATACATATATACATATATATACACACACACACACATAGCCTGGTGGTGGTGGCGGCAGCGCACGCCTTTAATCCCAGCACTCTGGGAGGTAGAGGCAGGCGGATCTCTGTGAGTTTAGAGGCCAGCGTGGTCTACATGGCGAGTTCCAGGCCAGGCACCAAAACTACACAGAGAAACCCTGTCTCAAAAGACACACGTGTGTGTGTGTGTGTGTGTTGTGTGTGTGTGTGTGTGTGTGTGTATAAGCTCTCATGTGGAGGTCAGAGGTCAACTTGTGGAATTGGTTCTGCCCTTCTACTATGTGGGTCCTGGGATCCAGCTCAGTTTCTTGACAGCAAGTGGCCTCTGCCCTGCTGAGCTCTCTCGCACATCTTCTTTAATATTCTGAGACAGGTTCCTGCCAAGTTGCCCAGGCTGATCTTTAAAGATGTGTGTATCCGTTTGATGTATGTGTACATATCTGTGGCCTGCGTGCGTCTATGTGTGCCACATGCATGCAGGAACCCATGGAGGCCAGAAGGAGGTACTGGATCTCTGGAACCAGAGGGAAGGGTGGAAACCAAACCCGGGTTCTCTGGAAGAGCAGGAATTGCTCTTAGGGTTGAGCTACCTCTTCAGCCCCTACCACTTCCCTTTGCACTTGGGAAGCAAAGGCAGGCCCTAGATCTCGTGTGTTCAAGACCAGCCTGGTCTGTTTAGTGAACTCCAGGCAGCCAAGTCTACATAGTGAGACCTTGTCTCAAAGGGAAAAGGAAAAAAACCCTAATTAATTAATTCAAAGATTTATTGATGCCGGCCGGCAGTGGTGGCCCATGCCTTTAATCTCAGCACTTGGGGGCCAGAGACAGGCAGATCTCACGGAAAAAAATTATTTATAGCCCAGGCTGATTTTGAACTGGCTCTGTAGCCAGGAAGTGTTTGAACTTGAGACCATCCTGTCTCAACCTCTGAACTAGTCAAGACCACAGGCATGCCCCACAAATCCCAGGCTCTACTTGGTTTTGCTTTCTTTCTTTGAAGTCATTTTGTTAGCCTTCTTGCCTTCCTAAGCCTTTGCCTTAGCTCTGCTCATTAGCCTAAGGACTGCAAATCGGCTCCCAAGCATAATGTGCCTGAAAGGAGAATGACATTATCTGAGAGAGGAGGACCCCCATGTGGTAGGTGACAAAACCTCCACCACCCCATCTTCACCTTTAAAAAAGTACACGCCTTTAATCCCAGCACTTGGGAAGTAGAGGCAGGCGGATCTCTGTGAGTTAGAGGCCAGCCTGGGCTACAGAGTGAGTTTCAGGACAGCTAGGATTGTTACACAGAGAAACCTGTCTCGAAAAATCAAAAGAGGAGGAGGAGGAGGAGGGGAGGAGGGGGAGGAGGAGAGAGCAGAGGAATAATGTAATTGGGTTTAGACCTGCCAGCACTCCACTAATGATCATTTTCAAACATGCTCCAGGCGGTAACCACCGGTTATGTTAACCTCATTCTCCTCACAGAAGGTGTTTCAAAGAAGTGATGTTTCGACCCTGTGCCTGGCTCCCGGCTCCAACTCTGGCTGCCCCAGATCCCACCCCACGGGTTTGCTGAAGAAGTTATTTCACCTTGAGACTGGGGGCAAAGGGCCTGATGCTTATTCGAGGACCTGGTCCCAACCCCATCACTAGGGTGTTGTGGGATATTTCATACTCTGACAGTCCTGAGACTGCCAATAAAGTTTGCTTTGAATCAGAGCGCAGAGCTAGCTATTAGCTGACCAAAATCAGCCATAGAGGTTTTGGAGGACCAAGGGCATATAGAGAGACACAGGAAGTAGTAGGGTGGGGCTTAGAAAGATTCTCAGCCCTTCCGGATCCAGGAAGGAGAGAGAGAGGGGGTTACTAGTAGCTTCTCTGATCATTCAGGTTCTTATCCCAATATCAGACTCCCGAGTTTTTATTGGTAAAGATTAATTAGATAAACGCTCTACTCGAGAAAGAAGTAATTCACAAAATGAAGTGTGGGTTTTGATCAGTCAACCTTCCACACAACTATATGTTTACACGAGACCATTCTCTCAGGTAATTCCTCTAGGGCCAAGTCCTCTGCAGGATTGCAGGAGAAGTAGCGTTGGAAAGAGTCTCAGCTCAGCCTGAGACAGTGGAGGATCTCAGCTGGGTGGCTCACCCTTCCACTGGCGTCCCGTTGGAATCGAGTGACGTGTAGCTAAGTATATCTCAGGGTAGACCAGGGAGTGGGGATCAGAAGACCTCGGGAGACAGCAGTTGGCCTGTTCTAGTTCACCTCGCTTGTTCAAAGATTTCATTTTTAGCTGATTAACCACCAAACTGAGGTACAGAGAAATGCCGTGAGTTCCCTCACGGCCACACAGGTAACAAGTGTCTAAGACCTGAGCCCAGAGCTCATGCTTAATAACCACTGTATATATTAACTCTAAGAGTAAAGAAAAGTGGTCTTATTACCCGGGTACTAGAGGGGAAGGGAGAGCAGGAGAGAGAACACAAAGTTTTAAATCTGTGGTAGGCCTGCAGCTCGATGCTAAAGCTCTTGTGCTTAGCACTCAAGGGGCCATGGGTTCAAGCCCCAGTATGAAAACAAAAATGCAGACTTCAACTTCCTGAACTGGAGGAGAAAACGGTAGTAAGGGGTGGAGGAAGTTGGAGAGATGGGAAAGGTCTTGCTGCCAAGCCTGACCCTGACCTAGATCCCGGGGACCCCCTGGTGGAGGAAGACATCTTCTCCCTCATTTGTCCTCTGCCCTCCACACGAGCATGGACAGCCCCCCAGCCCATGAACACAGAATAAGTAAGTAGAACGTTAGGGGTGGGGTGGAGAGATGGCTCAGTGGTTAAGAGCACTTGCTCTCCTGGAGGCCCCAGGTTTGGCTCTCAGCACCCACACTACAACTTACAACTACTCACTGTATTGCCTGGTTTTGTGTGTCAACTTGACACAAGCTGGAGTCATCAGAGGAAGGAGCCTCAGCTGAGGAAATGCCTCCATGAGATCCGGCTGTAAGACATTTTCTCAATTAGTGATCAAGGGGACAGGGCCCAGCCCATGGTGGGTGGTGGTGCCATTCCTGGGCTGCTGGTCCAGCCCCTGGCTGAGCAAGCCTTGAGAAGCAAGCCAGTAAGCAGCACCCCTCCACAGCCTCTGCATCAGCTCCTGCCTCCAGGATCCTGCCCTGTTTGAGTTCCTGTCCTGACTTCCCTCAATAATAAACAGCAGTATGGAAGTGCAAGCCCAAATAAGCCCTTTCTTCCCCAACTTGCTCTTTGGTCGTGGTGTTCCCTTCCAGCAATAGAGACCCTAACTAAGACACTCACCCCGTCTTCCTCAAATAATCTCAGCCAAGACAAATAGGATCACTTTGCGCCCACAAGTTCCAGACCAGCTTAGGCAACATAGTAAGACTCTGTCTCACAGGTCAATAATTGAGCAGAGCTATGCAAAGTCAGTTTCCTGCACCCTTCCCCACTTTCAAAGAGGGGTGCAGAAACAACTCCAGGGGGCCAGCAGGCTTTGTACCTGGACTGACCGGCAGAAGTTCAAAGCTCCAGGCAGCCCTGCAGTACTGCATCCCCAGAACTGACCACCCACTGAACTGACCCCCAGAACGTAACATTGAATCAAGTCCTAGATGGGCTCTGGCCCACTGCCTCTTCCTCCCTTCTTTCACTTCTGAGAAGGCCTGCTTATTCCTAGAGGAGAAAATGGGGCAATGCCCTTGCTCCATGGCCACTGCAAAAGAAACCCCAAGGAGCCTAAACCAGAGAAAGCCTCAGAGGGTTCATGGTAAAGCCGGGAGCAGACTGGAGAACTTGCAGTGGTGCATTGTAGACAATCCCAGCAGCTTCATTCCACAGACATGAACGGGAGTGGGGGGGACACACAAAATCACCTTGGTAGTTCAAGCCAACCAAGTCCCATTGTCCAGATTCTGTGAGTCAGCGTCTCTTCTTACGTTAAATCTCGGTGACACTAGTCTCTGGTTGAGGAATGGGATGGGTAAAAGATGAGATTGCAGAGACAGAATCCAGGTAACCAAGGATGCTCTGAGCTCTGCTGTTTTCTTCCAAGTTCTCCCAGCTGTGTGTGTGTGTGTGTGTGTGTGTGTGTGTGTGTGTGTGTGTGTGTGTCAAACACTAAATACATGTAACATGCAGGAAGCCTGACTAGATTCTAAGACCTAGAGGGCAGCCTTCAAGCTGGGGAAGCGTGGTACACTGACAACCAGGCTGTGCATGAGGAGTCTCTGACCCCAAGAGTTGCCTTACAGGTTATATCCTGTCCGCGGGAGCTAACCCTGACCCTTCTGTCCAGGTCCAGTCTGTTGCCTTCACCACCCTGGCCCAAGAGTAAAGCTACAGCTGTGAGTGTCCAGAGCCAAGAGTGAGTGCAAGACCTTAGAGGGAGGGGAGACTGTTTTCTTTCCAGCTGAGGCTGTAGCCTCCAGGAGGCCTAGACTGTAAGTCCCTGGATACGTGTTAGTCACCCCCAGAACCTGGCACAAGGCTTAGAACAGGGAAGTTCCAGTAGTGTCTGGGACTCTCCTGTTGGGGGCGCTATAGAGCCTTGGACTCAGGGACTACTAAAGGTGAGGGAAAAAATCTGGATCATCCTTGGATCATCCTTGAGCTCCAAAGGGAGGCAAAGCTGCCCCCTGGGAAGCTATTGAAAAGCAGAAACGAGGGGAACCCACCCACTTAGCTGGACTAACCAAGTCCAACTCTTGAAAGAGTGTACATTGTGGCCTTTTTTTTATGCAGAAAAATATAAACACAAATCAGAGTTTCAAGAAGACAGGTTCTGGAGTCTTTCCACCTAAGGGCTTAAGGGATGGGACACCATTGGCTTTCTGGGTTCCTCAAGGCTGCCTTAGGGGCTCCATGGGAGAACCAATGTCCTTCATTAACAAGAGCTGTCTGGAGTAGGTGTGTGTGTGTGTGTGTGTGTGTGTGTGTGTGTGTGTGTGTGTGTTAGAGAAACCAATATGAGAAAGGCAGAGCTGGGCTTTCCCACATCTTTGAGTTCCAAGACATCACCTCTGAGACCAGCATTGCTGGCCAGAGAGTGGAGAGTCAGGCTGGCTATGGGCTGTGCAGGTCAATCCAGAGGCACCTCTGGGGACATACATCCTTTCTTTGATCACACCTTTCTGCTCAGTGCAGGACATCTAGCACACAAGTAGAGGCAAAGTCCTGGGCCAAGAGAAGTCTAGGGAATCTGGGCCAGCAGGAAGGCACCAGACTGAGAGCCCTGAGTGAATCTGCCCTCTCCTGCTTGGAGTCTCTGGAGATCCTGGGTGTTTGAGGCTTATCCTAAACACCACTGGGATTTGTGCTATAGCAACAGAGAAGGCAGCTGGCTGGCAGCTGAGCTGGGGGAAAAGCACTTGATGCAAAAGAAGCCATTTTGTTCCATCCAAGAGTCTCAGTGTTCATTCCCACAAAGGGAGCCGGGCGCCTGCAGCCTTTGGAACAGGCTCCCAAATGGAGATGTGTTGAAACACACAGTCTGAATTGAGACACCTAACTCCCTCTATGAGGTCCAGGCAGGATAAAAGACCTCCAGAACTAAGAGTAACAACTGAGGGAAAGAGGGCTCACCAAGGCAGAGGACAAACCTGTCTCAGTCAGGCAGCTCCAAATTCATCCCAACTGCCTCCTAAGAGCAGAGCGCCTCTCCTCAGAACCGAGGACCAAACTGCAAACCATCAATATCAAACAGCACTTTGGGGTGCCTGACTTTAGACCAAAGTAGGGAATCTGTTAGATATTTTGATGAAGCAATCAGATAATTTGGGGAAACCTAGATTGGGGGTGGGGGAAGGTGCTCACACCTATACCGGCACTCAGAGCACTCAGAGGTAGAGACAGGGGATGAATGTGAATTTGAAGCCACGTTAGTCTACATAGCAAGTTCCAGGCTAGCCAGCACAACAGCCTGGGATTTTTGTCTCAGGAAAACAAAACAAGTACATGAAACAAGACTTAGATTTGTGTCTCGCTTGTCAGAAAAGTTCAAGGCTGCTTTCTTTCCCCCTCAAGAATACAGCTATAGGTATCTCTCTTTGTCCCTCCTCCCCCTTCTCCTGACTCAGAGCTTCCACACGCCCACCGCACTCACTCAGGCTCACTCATCTGGGTTCCACGGTAATAGGGGCCTCGAGTCCTATTCACGCCAGAAAGATGTCGTTTTGTGTGTGTGTGTGTGTGTGTGTGTTTGTTTTTTGTTTTGTTTTTTTTGTTGTTGTTGTTTTTTGTTTTGTTTTGTTTTGTTTTTTACAGATCTCACCTGACTTATTGGGGGCTGAAGAAGAAATAAAACACAGGAAACATCCCCACCAATAAGCCAGCGGGCCATTCCTGGGGTGGCAACACAGGGCAGAGAATGGACAGCTACGTTTTAAATTTCAATTTTCAATGAATTGTTTTCCTTTATTAGGGCAAAAACAGCTACCACTGTTGTGACAGAGCACTGGGTCTTGACATAAAGTCACTAAAAGGCAGTGTGGATTAAAACCCATGAGGTACCACTGCCGCAAAAAGAGCGGGCTGCAGTTTAAAGTCAATGCGGGCCGGTCTGGCGCAGGCGAGCCCCACCGGGGACCGCCACGTTTCTAATCTACTCACTCTTCCCCATCTACAGGCCTCCCTTAACCAAGTGGCTGAGAACTAAATCCAGGCAGACTGGAAGGCGCATTACCTGCCTCATTATTCCGCTGTGTGAA